>NC_141693.1:2025593884-2026793884 GCF_964263255.1 Lissotriton vulgaris
GAGCCGGTGAGTATGCTCCAGTTTTGGGGGTATTTGAGAAGGTTAACCTCACTCCACCAGTGACATCAGAATGGGGCAGGGGCCCCTGACCTCACCAGCTATAAGAAAGAGTAAGAGGCTCCTCACCTCTCCAGTAGGATCAGAATGGGAGCAGGGAGGCCTGTCCTCACCCGTCACCCCTCCAGTGACATCAGAATGGGACAGGGGCCCCTGACCTCACCCTTCACCCCTCTTGTAAAATCAGAATGGGACAGGGGCCCCTGACCTCACCCTTCACCCCTCTAGTAACATAAGAATGGGACAGGGGCCCCTGACCTCACCCTTCACCTCTCTAGTGACTTCAGAATGGGACAGGGGCCCCTGACCTCACCCTTCACCCCTCTTGTAAAATCAGAATGGGACAGGGGCCCCTGACCTCACCCTTCACCCCTCTTGTAAAATCAGAATGGGACAGGGGCCCCTGACCTCAACCTTCACCCCCTAGTAACATAAGAATGGGACAGGGGCCCCTGACCTCACCCTTCACCCCTCTAGTGATATCAGAATGGGACAGGGGCCCCTGACCTCACCCGTCACCCCTCCAGTGACATCAGAATGGGACAGGGGCCCCTGACCTCACCCTTCACCTCTCTAGTGACATCAGAATGGGACAGGGGCCCCTGACCTCACCCTTCACCCCTCTTGTAACATCAGAATGGGACAGGGGCCCCTGACCTCACCCTTCACCCCTCTAGTAACATCAGAATGGGACAGGGGCCCCTGACCTCACCCTTCACCCCTCTAGTAACATCAGAATGGGACAGGGGCCCCTGACCTCACCCTTCACCCCTCTTGTAACATCAGAATGGGACAGGGGCCCCTGACCTCACCCTTCACCCCTCTAGTGATATCTGAATGGGACAGGGGCCCCTGGCCTCTCCCTTCATCCCTCCAGTGACATCAGAATGGGACAGGGGCCCCTGACCTCACCCTTCACCCCTCTTGTAAAATCAGAATGGGACAGGGGCCCCTGACCTCACCCTTCACCCCTCTAGTAACATCAGAATGGGACAGGGGCCCCTGACCTCAACCTTCACCCCTCTAGTAACATAAGAATGGGACAGGGGCCCCTGACCTCGCCCTTCACCCGTCTAGTAACATCAGAATGGGACAGGGGCCCCTGACCTCACCCTTCACCCCTCTAGTAACATCAGAATGGGACAGGGGCCCCTGGCCTCTCCCTTCATCCCTCCAGTGATATCAGAATCGGACAGGGGCCCCTGGCCTCTCCCTTCATCCCTCCAGTGATATCAGAATCGGACAGGGGCCCCTGGCCTCTCCCTTCATCCCTCCAGTGACATCTGAATGGGACAGGGGCCCCTGGACTCTCCCTTCATCCCTCCAGTGACAACAGAATGGGACAGGGTCCCGTGAACCCTCGAGCTGTAAGAGAACAGCCCCATATCTCTCAGGGTACATCAGAAAGTGACAGCAACCCCACACCTCTCCAGCTACAATGAACAAGGTACTTCTCTTCAGGAACCTTTTTTCAGGTGGACATTATATCTAACCGCCGATTTCTCACCTTAAGAATAAACCCAGGGGCGGGGGGCGTGGCCAACAGCATGGCCGGTTAGGACGTGCACCGGAGTAGCTCCCAATGAGCTGTTCAATGATCCGACTTCACAGACAGTCCAGAGACCCCGAATCGACGGAGGGTGGTCAACTGAGGTCCTGGAGCCCGCAGGGACAGGAAAACTGCCGAAACGCGCAGTAAAAAGGAGGAATCTGGCAAAGGAGCGCCAGACGCTCGGGACGACCGCTCTAAGATGGCGGCCAGCCAAAACTGAAACGGGCCGAGCAAGATAATGCGCCGAGCCCGGGATCCGCCTAAGAGAGAGCCGGAAGGTGGGGAACAACCGTGGTGGAGCGGAGCGCTACCGCAAAAAGCACAGACCCCGGAGCGGCCGCCTCGAGGACAAAGGAGACGGCCAGTGAGGGTGGGCCCCAGAGAGCGCATGAGTCCCGTACGGGACTGTGACTGAGGAGCGCCCCAGGCCTAGGGATGCGCGCAGAGAGGCCACTTCACGAGCATCAGCGGGACGCCCATACGGGCGCTCACCGGAGATCGAAGGCAGCCGGTAAGACTTTCCAGATCACGACGGGAAATTGGAATGAAGGAGGAGAGATGATCCGGGAGCCGGGACACACGGGAAAGGCACGGGTACTAAGAAGGCTCGCTGTGAGGGCCGTGCACTGAAGCACCAGACCTGACCGGGCTGAGAGTTGCGGGAAGAGCAGTAGGAGGCTGGGGCAGAGCAGCAAAGTGACTACACAGAGTGGCCTGAAGCCCCACCGCACGCCATACCTGAACTGACGAGAGGGGCCAGAACCGGAGGGTGCAACACGGAGGGCCTAGTGAGCAAGACCGGGCCCTCACCAGGCCACCAAAAGCCTGGATCACCGAGGTGACACCCAGAGAGGGCTGAGGTAGGGCGCTGCGAAGGAGTACGCGACATAAGCGCTACAAGGGGAGGCGGCTGCCGAAGGATGCCCAGATGATACGGCGAGATCAGCTACACGGGAGAGGTGTGGGGAAAGGCAGGGGGAGAACACCCGCTGCATTCCGGGCCACGCACGACACAGGCGGTCACGAGATCAGCGAAGCACAAGAAGAAGCAGTGTAAGAAGGGGCAGGTGCCACGACAGCGAAGCGCAGGAGGGAAGGCAGGAGGTGTTGAGCACCACCGTCATAGCAGTGGCACGCAGAACATTAACGCCATAACAGTGGTCCACGAGGGACGTCACTCCCCCCCCCTCCCACGGAAGACAAAAGGAAGGTGAGGAGTACGTGAAGGACACGTCTGCAGGGGGGAGCGTACAGAGGAGGGCGAGATGGGGAAGAAGGATCCGGTCGCAAAATCCTCACGACAGGAGACCCTGGATAATTATGCAACGGCCCGTCCACAGAAAGAGGCAACGCCGGCGGCCACAGGCGTGCGCTCAGACACTGACTTGCTTATGAGTGCAATACAAGCGTCGCGGACGGATATTTAGGACTCGAGGGCAGCCTTGGAGGTCAAGATTGGCGAGGTAGGCTCAGAGGTGCTGCTTCTGCGTCAAGACTTTCAGAATCTGACAGTGCGGGTGACGACGACGGAGACACGGATTAGCGAGGCGGAAGACTTTCTCACCACCCTACGGAAAGACATAGCGGAACTTCAAGCATCACACCGGCAACTGCTATGGAAGGTGGATGACGCGGAAAACAGAGCACGACGCAACAAACTACGTTTCGTAGGTTTTAGAGAAGGATTCGAAGGGGCGGATATGGCGACCTACCTGCATTCCTGGCTGAAGAAAACGTTTCTGCAGGCACAATTCTCGAGTTGCTTTTTAATCGAAAGAGCGCATAGGGCGCTTTTGGCGAAACCACCGGAGGGAGCGAGGTCGAGGCCGGTCATTGAACGTTTCCTTAACTTTGCGGACTGAGATCTAATACTCTGAGAGGCCAGAAAGTTGGGGGAGATACGCCTAGTAAATACGAACATTATGATTTTCCCAGACTACAGCCAGGAGGTACAGAAACAAAGACGATCATACGATGCGGTTAAAGCAAAGTTGAGGGACCTACACATGACATACATGTTGCTCATTCCGGCGAAACTGAAAGTGATATTTGAAGGCAAAATACACTTCTTCAACTGCCCGGAAGAGACCTGGCAGTGGCTCGAGGAACGCCCTATACTCCGTGGGGCGGCGGACGAAGGAAATAGGATAAGGGACGAAATGGCAGCTGTCAGACTTAGACGCAGCCCTGCTAAGACCCAAAAACCCCCAAAACCGCGGACCAGAATGCGCACGCAGACGACGCCGTAGCCAGGTCTCAACGCAGCGGGACGACGAAGACGAAACTCGGCATCTTCAGCGGGGAGTGCAGCGACGGGGTCCAGGTTCAGGTGCCTGGCAAGTCTTGTTCGCTCCGAAGGGGAAGACGACTCAGGAGGCCGGACATCGGAAGGGGAGGAGGGGGAGGGACGCTCCTTACATCCCCTGGTGACTGCAATTCGAGAACTGGAGCAGGAGACGCCCGGCCTGGCAGAAGATCTGGGCAATGGGACACTGGACTCACATTCCTGAGAAGGGACAGGACTGGTACCTAAGAAGCAGCTCATCGATGAGGGGGCATGCAAGTTACAAACACCCCTTTACTTATTGTTTGCTATTTATTTGTTTGTTACGTTCATGGACATTGCAGGTTGATCGGGCGGGGACGGGACACGCACCGCAACGTAAATTGCAATTGTAAGTTAAGAGGGGGGGGGTTCTAAGGGTGGGCGACAGACCCTCTCCGCCAGCAGTCTTGGTTCTACGGAAGTTGAGACTGAGGGGGGGGGGGGGGGGGGGGGTGGGGAGCATGGGGGGGAGTTACGGATGTTTCCCGTGTGAGGGAGTTGAGGGAATGGATGGGGAAGGGAGGTGAGGGAGAGGGGGTCGAGGGAGGGGGGGGAGGGGGGGGGGGGGGAAGGTTCAGGTCATGTCAGGAAAGCCACATTTACCGCGCTGCAGGACACTCCACAAGAGAGAGCACTGGCCACCACACACAACAGGACATGGAGAGATGCTGGGTAGACACAGATGGGGGACAGGAAAGGGAGGGTCTCTCGATAAGGACATGGAATGTGAATGGGCTAGGAAGCAGAATTAAGCGGGGCCTGGTGAACGCATATATCAAGCGGCTGGGCCCGGACATCGTGCTGTTACAGGAGACGCACCTTATGGGGAGGAAATGTGGTTTCCTATCGAGAGGGCAATACACAGTTCTAGCGCATGCGAGATTCACCAAAGGCTTGAGGGGAGTGGCAATTCTGGTGAGGAAAGCACAACCATTTCAGGTGGGCCAGGTATGGGTGGATCCGCAGGAGAAGTATGTGGGGGTAAGAGGCACATGGAGGAGAAAGGTCTACACGATAGTGTCGGCGTATGCACCACCCAAACTGCAGGCAGCAACCTGGAAAGGTATAGCAGAGATACTACTCCAAATGTCCGACACAATACAAATACTGGGAGGGGACTTCAATGAAGTGATGGCCCAGACCCTAGATAGGACGGGAGCTAGGGGCGAGGATCAAACCCAGACCGCTCTCTATGGAGTGATCAATGCGATAGGACTGACGGATGTGTGGAGATGGCTACACCCGGAAGAGAAAGTCTATTCCTTCTACTAGATAGCACATAAGGTTTTCTCGCGACTGGATTATGTTTTCCTGGCCAGGCATGAGATAAAGATAGGCGATATGGCCGAGTACAAAGCAAGGGGGATTTCAGACCACTCCCTGCTCGTGGTAAGGGTGGGAAATAGGACCCAGAGACAGAGGGCGTGGCAAATATCAGCATGGAATCTGCAGAACCGGACCATATTGAAGGGCATCCGGGCTGATGTCAAGGTCTGTATGGCAGAAAATGAGGGCAGTGTCTTCCAAAGTGGTCCTGTGGGAGGCCTTTAAGACAGTCATGAGAGACAGAGCCCAGAACAGACTGGCGGAGGCGAAAAGAGAGGTTCGACAACAATTGGAGATGCTGGAAGCCCAGATATTAAGACTAGAGAGGGAGTATCAGGGCGGGAAAGCCATAAGGACACTCTGTCAACTAACAGATGCACAACGCCAGTATAGGGACCTAGCGACGGGAGAGGCCAAAACCCAAGCACTGGCGACGCTCCACCGCCTGTATGATGTGGGCGACAAGTCAGGCAAACTCCTGGCATGGCTGAGCAGGAGGGAAAGAGACATTAGATGGATAGACAGAGTGCGTGACGCCCATGGGAATATGACTGAATCGGACGCGTAGATAGCATAGGCATTTGCCGCACACTATAGGGCATTTTATGAGGCAAGAAATCTTGGTACCCAGGAAGATGCTCTGCAATATATGGAGCACATCGAACTCCCGGTACTGGCGGACACAGAAGTCACCGACTTGGAGGCTCCCATTAAACTAGAGGAGTTTCAACAAGCCCTGACGAGGCTACGCGCAGGGAAGGCCCCGGGACCAAATGGGTAATTTTTTTTTTTAAAAAGGCAGACCTCCTGTCCCACCATATACTGGGACTGTTTGAGGAGGCGAGGCAAGAGGGGACTCTCCCCCCAGATCTCCGAATGGCCACAATCACCCCGATTTTCAAGGCAGGTAAACCTCCGGAAGACTGCGATTCATACCGCCCTATTTCTC
This sequence comes from Lissotriton vulgaris, assembly GCF_964263255.1. NCBI lineage: Eukaryota > Metazoa > Chordata > Amphibia > Caudata > Salamandridae > Lissotriton > Lissotriton vulgaris. The sequence goes on from NC_141693.1 coordinate 2,025,600,095, forward strand.
TATTGAACGTGGAGGCCAAACTGCTGGCGACGGTACTGGCGCTTAGATTGAGAAGAGTGAATCCAGATCTGGTCCAACTGGACCAAACAGGATTTCTCCCGGGTAGGGCTACAAGATTCAACCTCAGGAGATCCCATAATTGGCTACAGGAGGTCAGCAAGAGGCGGGACCCACATTGGTTCCTCTCGCTGGACGCAGAGAAAGCGTTCGACGCAGTTCATTGGCCAATCCGGGAGGGAGTCTTGGTGAAACTGGGCTTTAGTCCTAACTTTCGGCAATGGATACGGCTATTAACCCCCTAAGTGCTGCCTCGGTGCATTGGCCGACGGCAGCACTACCTCCCCAGTGCTGCGCACGACCATTGAACGTCCATTCAGCACTAGTTCTAATGGACAGCGCAGCACTGGGGAGGAATGTGTAATAGCAGCTATGAGGTTATACACGGATCCAAGAGCAAGAGTCAAGGTAAATGGGACTCTATCGGGGGACTTTCCAGTGAGACGGGGAACCAGGCAGGGTTGCCCATTGTCCCCCCTGCTGTTTACGCTCACGATCGAGGTGCTAGCAGCAAAGATCCGGCAACACCCGGGTATAAGAGGTTTCCAGTTGGGGACCAGGGAGACAACGGAAGAAAAAATATCCCTATATGCGGAAGACATCCTCCTCTATATTACGAGCCCGGAAACGACGATACCGGTCCTTTTTTCAGAACTGGAACGCTATGGAACATATGCCGGCTATAAGATCAACTGGCACAAGTCGGTACTGTACGATCCCAGGGGGCTGGAACAGTGGACGGACCTCCCAGTCAGGTTGCAGACGACTATGGAGGGTTTCACCTATTTGGGTGTATTTGTGACCCTTGACAGGTCGGTCTCGTACGCGTAAAATGTTGGACGAATACTGCGCACCTTTGTAGAGGACGCGACTAGGTGGCGGCTACTACCTCTAACTCTCCTGGGTCACGCGCCACTGTTCAAAATGATGACTTTGCCTAAGTTCCTCTAAGCGTTTCAGAATGAATACTACCCTCTTCTGCGCAGGGTGTTCCGAGAAATTAACGTGGAAGTCCGCTCATATTTATGGCTCGGGAAACAGCCCAGAGTGGCGATGACGACCCTACAAAGACACCAACATAGCGAAGGGATTTCGCTCCAAACGCCGAAGTCTACTACTGGGCAGAACACCTGAAACGATTGGCTCCATGCCCCAGTGACACACCTCACATACGCGTTAGAAAGATATGCGATGGGCACCCGCCCTTACTTTTATTATTTATACGGGGGCAAAGGGATAGCAAGATTACTACCGGCCACAAGGCTCACGTTGGCGCTATGGAATAGAGCGAATAGTACGTGGATGCCGGGCCTGAATAAACTGAAGGGGTTCAACGGTTGGGACACTATAGGGATTTCCACGATAGGAGATGTAATAGCGAAAGGCACACTGAAGTCGTTCCCTGCCCTTAGGGCAGAATTTGGCCTGCGGCCCACGCAATACCTTAAGTATGCCCAACTGAGACACGCATGGCGGGCGGAGGACATTCAGATTGACACACTCATCGAGTATGCACCTCTGGAAGGTCGATTGTTGCAGGAACGCATACCAGAGAAAGCGGTGTCGCTTACGTACAGGACCCTTATGAATAACATGCCGGAAGACCTGGGGGCTCTCAGAAGAAAATGGGAGAGTGAAGTGGGTGACATGGATGAGATAGATTGGGACACTGTTCTCATGCATCACAGGGAAGTAGCGAATAAATCCAGGCTCCATCTGATCCAATTTAATGTCCTCCATAGAACCTATTATGGCAGGGTACGACTGTTTAAAATGGGGAGGATAGGGGACACGAATTGCTTACGATGCGGTAGTGAGGGGGGAGACTTCTTTCACACATTGTGGCTCTGTCCGCGGATACAGACATATTGGGGGGAGATTCTTGGAGAATTGGGGGAGGCGTGGGAAGCCCAGTTGCCGACAGGCCCCAAACTAGTTCTGCTTGGGATGACTAATGATATTGACCTTACACGTCCGCTGCTGATCTTCCTGACCCTGGCCCTGGTAGTAGCAAAGAGAGACGTGGCAAAATATTGGGAGTCAGCAGTGGCGCCGGGGAGAGAGGAATGGAGAAGGGGCCTAGATCTGTATATGGCGGCTGAAAGGGTAACGTACAAGGCACGGGGCTGTCCTAATAAATTTGGTAGAGTCTGGAATAAATGGGGAAAATAACACTGTCTTGATGGGGGCCTATGAGCGGGGGAGAGGGAGGAGGCAATACGCTAAATAACCGGGGAGCTATAAAACAATGGGGGGCACGGGGCGGAATGGTCCACAGGTTATGCAAGTGCAATGGTGCAAGATAGACACTGAAATGTTGGTCTTGTGGGTGTGGCTAGTGGGGTGGAAGAGGGGCAGACGGGGTATGGGGGATGATGATGATGACATGACTGTTTTGTTGTTCAATGACAAAAATGCAAATAAAAATATTTAAAAAAGAATAAACCTAGGTTTAAGGCTCGATCCGGAAGATTTTAACAATATTGTTCCTGCCCCAGAGTCGCTGGCGTTGTGCAGCTCAGTGCTGACTTCATCCCGCCACAGAAGTGACGAATGGAGCTGGATATACGCACCATCCTGTTCCCTAAAGTCCGTTTCTTTCTTCACTGTCCGTGCTCTTGGACGCAGAGCCCAACAATGAATAGTCAATGCTAGGGTTCGATTCCTACCGTCGGACCTTTTTAGATTGGACAGGAGATCAGTCCACAGAATGGGGAGGCAGGAAGGCAGTGAGAAATCCCCTTATGCCGAGTACCAGCTACAAAGGGCGGTACTAAAGAGAAGTACTTTGTTCTTCAGATTCTTCACAGAATAGATGCCAAAGCAGTACCTCCGAAGGTGGCCGATAGTAGAATGGCTTGTTGTATTTCTATCTAGGACCCTAATTCGATATTCCAGATTCATGCCCTTATGTGGTTATAATTAATAATATCCTTATAAAGGCATAAGAATCATATCCATATTCAGTAATAGCCCATGCAGTCCAAAGCACAGCACGGCTACTCCCATCGACTCCTAGAAAGCACAACGCGTTCTTTAAACAAACCAAGCCTCCAGCAGCCCAGGAAATCCCCCCCTGCTTTTTTTTTGATTTGAACAAAAACTCCTGGAGTCCAGAAAGAACTGTTAGTTGTTAGTGACGTCTTATGTCCAACCTTACGTCAAACTCGGCACCTTTCAGGTATAAATATACCAACAGTTGCCTTAAGCAAACACACGGTGGTTTGGAGCAGAGCGGCTGTCTACTTGCCCGGAAGCCCAGCTGATGCGAGATCCCACGGAAGCCGCCCCTCCCTTTTGACGTGCTGGAGAAGCTGCTTTTTCTCACGCCGAGAAAATCCAGCTCTGGTGTTCCCGAGTCACCCTTGCGGGTTGCTGGGAGATCGAGTCCTGAAGAAAGAGATACCAGACCTCCCACATTCTATTACCAAGGTACGGAGCTGACTAAACCCTTAAGAGAATTCTTGATTCAGATTCTTGGCAAAAACCTACTTAACCAACTTAACTTAAACTGCTACTTACTTACTCCTTCCCAAGTATTAGGCTTAGGTCAGGTACACCGGGGTAGGCGTAGTTAGAAGCACCAGTTGAGTACGTTAGTCAATGTTTTTATGTATGTATATATTTTATCTATTTTAAAGTATCATATGGCTAAGAAACCATATCAATGCTTTTACAGTATTATTTCATAATACTCCTTTTACTGTACGCACTTTTACTTTATGATAAGTATTGCAATCGTGGCAATTCATTTCTCTTGCACGAGAAAGAAGACTGCTCAATAAATACCACCTTTTATTGAAAACGCACGTCTCTCTATTTCTCTGCACTCTGGTGAAACTAAGTATGCACGGTTGACTGAGTGAAATAACTGTCTATTGTTTTCACACGACTCTAGAGATACTCTCTTTATTCTGAGGGAGCAAAGTTGTCATGTTATATGGTTGTCAGAAGCTAATCCCTTCTTGTCTAAATCCGGAGAGTTAACTCTTTCCTGAACATTCGAGAAAGTTTCTAGTGACCTCTGAGCTAGCTGGCAAAACTAATTAAGTCTAATATAGTCAGTAGAGACCTAGTCGACCTCAGTCCTACGTCTACACTGCTGTTTATATTATTCCAATGCGCAGAGCCTATTGGGAATATAGGAACTACACTACAGGCTCAAAGTCCTGCAGGATCAAATGAGCAAAAGGCCCTTCCCGATAGCTGACAAGGCAGTAGAGCTCCGCAAACTTGTATACCGACATCCATGTGTCTGCCCAACATACCAATTAAAGGCACTCCGCGTGTTAGTGAAGTGGTAGCAACCTTGCCCTATTGGGATGTGCCCTCAACCAGACTGGGCTGATTTTCGGCCAGTGCCTAACAGATCTTGATGAAGAGTACTACCCACCTTGACAAATTCCTCTTCTGCACTACCCTACCTTTCTTTGCCCTAGAAAACCCTACAAAGAGCTAATCATCCATCCGATGGTCTTTGGTGCGATTGATGTCGAAACACAGAGGTCTTTTAGGATCCAGCGGTGGAGGCTCTCCTCTTCTTTTGAGGGGTAAAGCAAGGAAAAAAAGTTGCCAGAGAGGACTGTTCAACATCAGAAGTAGTTACAACTTTAGGCAAAAAGGTCATCTTGGTCCGCATTACCACTTTGTCCAATAAAAAGGTGGTACAAGGCGGCTGCACCAAGAGCATTTTGAGATCACTCATGCAACCAGCCATGGTCACTGCGACCAAAAAACACAGTCATTAAAGTCAGGAGATGTGATCGACAGCTGTACATGGGTTAGAATGGTGCACACGAGGAAAGAGACGACCAAATTAATATCCTACTGTGGTATCACAAAGGGTTTTGGAGGGAATAAAGGAGTTAAACTTTCCAAAAATCTCATCACAACAACTGATTTGAACAGGGTTGGTTGGATCTGAAAATGTAAAAGGCCAAAAGGGTCAATGGATAATGTTTTAACAGTGCCCAATGCAAGTCCTTGCAGAACCAGGGATAGAACGAATAGGACATTCAACAGTTGGCCCTACAAGAGATCAACCACCTCTCGCCCCAGCGCCTGGCGTAGGCAGACTTAGGCGAAGGACTCTTGGCAGCGGGCTGCTGCTCATTCTTCACGCATGGAGGTGTAGATTGTGCAGGTTCGGGTGCATGACTCTTCCCGGCTGCTGCAACAAGAGGCCATATACGAAGCAGCAACTTGATTGGAGACAGATGCTCATATGTAAATGTAAATGTAAATGTATAGGCATTTATATAGCGCACTACTTACCCGTAGGGTCCCAAGGCGCTTCGACCGCTGCGAAACCCTTCCTGGCTTCCCTGAGAGATGGTCCCTTAATGGGTATCTCCAGGGTGAGACCAGGCATCCCCGGCGGTCTGGTGGGGCCGTTAGTGAAGATGAGGCAAGCTAATGCCCAGAGTTGCCGAGTGTGATCGCTGATCAGAGTGGGCACCGAGGCGAGAGAATTATCGAGTCCGCTGACCCTGGTCCAGAAACCTGCCGCGCCGGGAATCGAACCCTGGTCCCGGGCCGTCCTCTGCTCTCGGGTCTGCCGCCTCTAACCAGTGAGCCACACTACTTCACTTCAGGTACCACACTCTCCTTGCCCAATCTGGAGCCTCTAGGATGACAGGCCCGGTCACCCTTGATTTTTTTCAGAACTCTGGCGTGAGAGGTAGCAGCAGGGAGGTATACAACAATCACCTGCTCCTCTCCATCTCGAATGAGCCTCAGAGAGAGCCTGCTTGGAAACTCATGCACGCTAAGCTTCTAACATTCTCATTTTCTGTGGTGATGGAAAGATGTAGCCAAGGTTCTCCTCATTGCTCGAAGATGGCCTGTGCCACCTCGGAGTATACCAGCCATTTGTGATCCACTAGGCGCTTCTGAATGAGCTCACCTGCCCAGGGGCAGCATTACACAAAGGGCCCCTAGGGAGACACAGGCGTTTGCGCCCACTTTGCGCACCCCTGGGGCACTTTGGTATTCCAAAAGGGGCCGCAGAAGCTTCTGTAATATTGAAAGCTTTGGTGCACATACAATGGCAGAATTTTCTCAAGTGTGGGTTGCCTCATTTGCATGGGGGCGTGACCCCATGCAAATGAGGGAATCCCTTTGCCTCTGCACCCGCCGTAATATAGACGCGGCTGCAGAGGCAAAGAAGCTGTCATGGGGCACGCTGATAGTAGCCATCTGGAGGGGACCCCCCCAGAAATCCCCTTGCAGGCGGGTGCAGGAGATCACTACACCTGCCTGCAAGGCGATCTCTAATCCCCTATAAAAGCGCAGGCAGCTTGCCACCTGCACAGTGAAACACAGTGCAGCTGCCTCAAATACCTGAATGCGCTGCCCAAGTTTGCGGCTGCCCTGGGTGGCAGTGAATTCTATGTAATAGGAAGCACTTTCCTTGTTTGTGCCCCGCGCACTCGCTTAAAGGTGCACCAAGTGCTAACACAGAAAGTGCGCCCTATACATAACAGGGCCCCTGGTGTACAAAGGTCAAGCCGAGTAGTTCACAACCAGTGAAACGCACTGTGGTTCCACCCAGATCCAAATCGAAGCACCTCCTGGCACAGGATACAGGACCCCATCCCACTTTACTTATTGCAGTATTATAAAGCAGTGGTGTCCATGAGAACCTGAATCAGCCTCCTTGGATGGATGGAAGGAAGGCCTTCAGTGCCAGGCGAAGGGCCTATAAGTCCAACTCTTTGGCATGGAGCCCGGTCTCTGCCAGAAACCAGAATCCTCTGAACTCTACCTCTCCCAGAGGACCGCCCCATCCCAACAGTTACAGATGTCACCACCAACCCTGGGTGGGGCTACAAGAGGAGTCTGCTGCTATTCCAGTTGCACTTGAGCCTCAATGCAGGTCTTTTGCAGTCGCCTCTGAGTTCTGGATGGAATCAGATAAGTTCCCCTTACACTGGGCCACTGAGACTTCAGTTTCAACTGCAGAGCCCATATATGCCGCCTGGCATAGTCCGCTAGCAGGATGTCAGGAGGTCAAGACGCCTCAGAGCCACTCTCAAGGTCCAGATCCCAGACTGATACACTGGGATCACAGCCCCAATGTTCTGGGCTCATCATGGTGGAAGGAAGCCAGGAAAATGCACGTATCCAGGATGGCTCCAATGAAGGGAAGCCTCTGTGAAGGATTCAGGTGTGAGTTTGGCACATTGATAGTGAACCGCAACAATGTTAGAAGGTTTGCCATAGTTTGGAGATGGTCTACAACTGAATGTGATGAACACACTTTCAACAGCCAGTTGTTGAAGTAAACAGACCCCTGAAGATGAGCTGCAACCACCGCCATCACTTTTGTGAATACCCAATGGTCACTCATGAGGCCAAAGGGGAGTACAGCAAATGGTCTTGGAACACCTTGAACCGCAAATGGCGTCTAAACTGCAGGATGGTTACATGAAAGTAAGTGCCCTGCACATCCAAAACTAACATCCAGTTGTCTGGATCAAGGGCAGACAGATGTTGGGCCAGTATGAGCATCTTGTAAATGTCCTCCCTCAAGAAGGCATTCAGAGGGCGGAGGTCCTCCTTCGGCACCGAAAAGAACAGGAGTAACATACAGTCCCTATTTCCTGGGCAGAATGCGCTCTACGGCTCCCTTGGACAAAAGAGCCTGACCTTCTTGAAGCAAGATGGACAAGTGCTCCTCTGAGAGGTTCCCATGTCGAAGGGAGGTGTGGCAGGTGGAAAATGAATGGCAGGGCCTAGTCTCATTGGACTATCTCGACGATGCACCGGTCAGATGGTATATTTTGCCACCCCAGGAGGAAGTATCTGACACTGCCTCCAATAGGATGGCTGTGTGCTGCTAAGGGCAAAATAAAGCGTCATGGAGGTGATGCCAGAAGGAAAGGGGATTGGGAGGTTCACTGCCCTTGATGGCCTTGGCGTTGTCTGCTGGATTCCCACCGCCAACACGACTGGGATGCTTGTTGAATGGGCAGTGAGCCATGTCGTGGGCAGTATGTTGATCCTCTGGCGTATCTTGAAAGGCGTGAAACTGGTGAGGGTACCATCTTGCGGAGGAAAAAAGGCCTAGGGAACGCGCTGTGGCCAGACTTTCTTTAAAGCACACTGATGCTGAACTGGCCTTCTTGCAAAACAGACGAGACCCACCAAACGGCATGTCCATTAAACCGTCTTCAATATCTGTAGAGAACATGTGGAACACATCCAAGCGTGTCGCCAAAGCACCATGCTAGTGCCAACTGCTTTGACCAAGTTGTCAGTAGTGTCTAGCCCACTGATGATAATTTACTTTGTGGAGTCCTGACCATGCTGGATGGTTTGAGCCAAATTGACCTGAACTTCTTCAGGGACTACTGGAAAAATCTCACCAACCATGTCCCTTAAAAGAAGGGTATGTTGTCCAAGCAGGCAGCTGGCACTGACTGAGCAGAGCCAAGGCTGGCTGAAGAAAACATCTGCTTCTCAAAGGTCTCAAGGTGTTTTGACTGTGTCAGGAGGAGTTCTGGGAAAGTTCAACCTACTGGTGAAAGCATGAACCACCAAACTCGCTTTGTGTAGTGTGGGGTCATCAAAAAAGAAAAGGGCTGCGCTGCACTGACCTATGGTGTCTGGCAACCTACTCGTTTACCGGAGAGCAGGAACAGGGTTTAGACCAGCTGCCCCATCGTGCATGAGTCATAGCCTCAGTAAATGGTAGTAAAGGCTGAGATGAAGTTTGTCCAAGTTGTTAAACCAGTGTTAGATAATTGATTTTGATGTTTATAGTGGGAAATTACAAGACCAAAGGTCCAAGAGGTAACATGACATCCTTGAGCCTTCCCAGACTGAGAGTCGCGGGACTCAGATGAATCCCGTTTGGTAATTTTTGTGTTTCCGCTTAGACATTTCAGAAGACCTTGATCTAAACAACGACTGGTTGCAGGGATGTTCAAGAGAGGGAGTGGGTCCATGCCCTCGGTGTTCATTGATGTAGAGCAGGGGTCTCCAAACCGGTCCTGGAGGGCCGGATCCATGCCAGATTTTAAAAATAACTACATGTATCTCAATGGGGATATCCCAAAAATCTGGCATGGATCCGGCCCTCCAGGACCGGTTTGGAGTCTCCTGATGTAGAGCTTGACTTTGTGGTCCTGGAACACCTCAGGGCTCATAAGGGAACACTGCTTGCAGGGCTTGGAGTTGAGCGCCTAACCCAAACACCAGAGGATGACCTTGTGGTGATCCGTCACAGAGATCTGTTTGAGACAGTTCAACAAGGCTTAAACTCTGTAGGTTTAGGAGGGGACGTAGGTTTTGCACACTAGAAAGGAATTTGGAGAAAAAAACTCAAACAACGAAAAAAAAAGTTGGGAGCAAGCTTTAGCTGTGCAAGAAGGCATAGAAAGAACAGCACTGAAGTCAGGGTGCAGGAATTGATTTCTATGCGTTCTCTGTCTGTTACTTCCAGGGTAGAATTCATTAGATGCAGAGTCGCACAACGCCATATCCCGGCCTGAGAAAGAAATGAGGTATCTGCGGTTGAATGTATCCTTCAGACAGAACAGGCAACAGGCCACAGACCGTTTTAGTTAGAACAGAACTAGACATGGACCACTGACCTTTCAAGGTACAGAGAATGAGCAAGAGACCCCTCACCTCTCCAGCTCCTCCAACTTCAGGTTCAGCTGCTTGTTCTCCTCCACTGCAAACTGGAATCTCTCCCGTGTACTCTCCATTTTATCGCCTTGCTGTTCCATCTATGATCACAAAAAAGAATGGGATAACAGATTAACCATAGTAAAGGAGGAAGGAAGATTAGGGCCAGCTTGTGCAATATCTCAGATACAAAGCAGGCATCTGTTATCCCAAACACAAACACCAGCATATTCAGGTACCACCGTATTAAACTGTGAACAAAGACAACACTGTGTGCCATCAAAGACATAATACATACACTATCTGCGCAGACAACACAGTGTCGTCAGAAACATGTTGGAGCGGTTATATGCAACCACAAGCATGTTGTGCTAACAGAAACCAGCAAGGACCATTCTATGATAGCTCAAACACTGGCACACTGTGTGATCATAATACAGAGCACCTTTTAGTCCTATCAAAAAACATGCCATACTGTGCTAAACATGCACTGCCCTATGCTACTGTAAACGCAGACAATGCCATGTGCAGTCAACGAGACCCTACACTATCCCAACCAACTCTTGCTGTCAGACTCAAGTGCACCGCCATATACTATTACAGACACCACTGCGTGCAGTCTGACACGTACCCACTGATCGATGCTATTGCAAGCACAAATACCACAATATGAGAACAGGGACAGGAGGGGCCACTCGATTATATATCGCAAGAACACGCAGCACCATTTGTGATCCCAGTTCCTTACAGGCCTTATTCTATGCAATCAAAAGGACAGACTGACCATGTGCCATTACAGAAACATTGGCCCTGCCCAATGTTGTTACTAACAGGCATGACTGTGCATTTAGTGACATGATCACACCCTGTGAAAATATAAAACAAAAATAAAACACCAAAATGTGCGAACACAGACCCAACATGACCACTGTCCTAGGCTATTAAAGAAATATTTGCACTGCCCTATGCCTCAAACATACCTCACCGAGTTTAGATAGAATAGGCCACACCCTGTGATATCTCAAAGTAACAACTTTTAAGGCATGAAGAGTCCATGCCCAGAGGGCCCACACAGAGGTGGTGTTGGGGTCAGGTGCCAACTGCTGAACACAGTTATGGTTGTGGTTCTCTCTCCTGCAATGGGTTTTTTGTTGCCTCAGTGATTGATGCTAAATGCTCAGGCACACTTGTGCTGCAGTTGTTTTTTGGTTTGTTTGAGGCACGGAGTCTTTTGATTGAAGAGCGTGGTCTTCGTTGCAGTCTTTTTCACTGCATCTGTGAGGGTTGCCTTTGAAAACCTTGGTATTCTCGCAGTTGACACTTCTGCAAGTACACTCTAGAGAGTCCTTTTTGGGGATAGACCCAACAAATCTTATCAGTATTGCTATCTTCCACTTCCTGTATCTCTTTCAAGGTGGGTCTTGGAGACTATAAAAAGGTTGGTTGGACAACTTTCTGGTACGTTGTAATTAGGATTGTTAGTGATGGTTTGCTCCAGGTGACCCTGTTCCTGTATTCATCACTCCTTGAGTCGGGGTGCTCTAGATTCTTCTCTTCTGATCCTCAGCATCTTCTGACTTATTGACCTGTTTATGGTCCTGAAGGAATTTCCGAGTGTTTAGTGTCTACAAATTCTGCTTTCTACTTGTACGTCTGTCTTTAATGTCAATCTGGTTAGGAGGGATAAGCACTAGGGCACGTATACAGCCCTCACTCAAGTTTTTATAACTCCAATGGGTCTGGTGCAAGAATCATTAACTGCTTTGAGCAACTTAACAACTCAAGTTCAAAACCTCATGACCGTGCAATTGATTACCTGCAATGTTTCCATCAGAAAGTTAGGTCTCACACAAGTATCTGGATAACACTGTTAAGAATAGGTTATTAACAACTTCAAAGTTTCCAGGAGTGGTACTCATTTTTTGTAGCAAAAAAAAAAGAACAGACCTTTGTCCTTGTGTTGATTTCCGTGGCCTGATCCAGGTAATCATAATGGATAGATATCCTTTACCATTGATTTCTAATATCTTAGAGGCTATTTAGAAGCACAGGGAAGATATTTACTAAGTCGGATTTAAGGGGAGCATATCATCTGCTCTGTATCAAAGAAGTTTGTGGAAAACTGCCTTTCAAACACATTTCAGGAAGTATGCATGTCAAGTATTGGCAAAAGGCTTATGCAGTGCCCTTGCTGTTTTGCAACCCGTCCTGGACACCACTCCCTGATGTACTCCTTCATGACTACTGTTCTCAATGATATACTAGTTTCTTTCAAACGAGCCAGACAAGCATGAAATGCATGTCAAATTACTCGTCTGCTATGAGCAACACCAGAGAAAAATGTAATTGACAAGAAAACTATGGAATATCTAGGGAACGTAATAACTGGTGATGGATTAGATATGGATCAGAGAAGTTAAAAACCATACAGGAACAGTCAATTCCAAATTTTATTAGGACTAGTAAATTACTAAAGTTAAATGAGAACTATTCAGCCCGGGTCTTACCTCTTAAAATGTTAATAAAGAAGAGAAATATATACAATTGGACTTTATAAGCATCTATGATTTTAAAAAATAATAAGAAAAAACGGTTAAAACTCTAATCCTTTAAAAACATATATTCTAAAAACAGATGCTTCAGACAGAATTGTTGAAGTAACAAGTCAAGTCAACTCTTAAGATGGAAGATCCTGTTGCTTATTATTCCTGCAAAATTGATAACTTAGATACCAATCACGCTCATCGACAAAGGATTACTGGTGATCAAGAATTCCTTCCCTGAAAATGTTACTAGGTTCTTAACACTGTGCCATGATAATTGAAAATTACAAGTTCTGAAGCACAAGAAATGCAGAAACACTCATCAGGCTAGCTGGGCATTTTACTCCTCTGCAGTACAATGTTTTCAGTGTCTTCTGGGTACTAAGCTGACTGTCTTTCCCTATAGTATTCTGAGAGCCAATGTCCCTTATAATAAAAGATTCTTTCAAAAGAAGCATTTTGTTTTCCATTACTGAATCATTTTTAGATCAAGTTCATGAAAAAACTTTAAATCTCCAATCCTATTCTTGGCAAACAAAGAAAAAATCATTCATCAAGATGGAAAAATCATTATTATTATTTTTCTTTTTTACAAAAGAAAGTCTTAAAATTATGTTATGGTTCTTTATGAGAGCATCGTATGATACAAAACGTCTCACAATCTTTTATCTCAACATTTTTTGTGGCCATCAATTTGTAAAGATTTAAAGGAATATATTGACTTGTGAAGTTTGTGCTCAAAACAAAGTTAGCACCCAAGATTTCTTCAACATCCTGAACCACTTTCTTGATCAATGGAAATTATTTCTATGGATTACATTATGAATCTATCACCTTCAGAAGCAAGTAACGTATCATGACAATAACAGACTTTTTTTTACAAAGTTGGCTCATTTGCCTCCATTTGCTAAAATTCCTCCTGATGATTTGCAAAATAATCTTGGGTAGAGGAACACAATATGTCTCCAAGTTATGGGGGGCATGTTTAAAGAGTCAGGAATCCTTATATTATTATCTGGGTTTCATCCAGAGACGTGTGTAGACTGAGAGATTAACCAAACTTTGAAAACCTATTTGAGATGCTTTGTAAATGCAAGTCAGTCTAACTGGAAGGAGTAACTTCTAACTGGGGAACATGCATATATAAATTCTTCTACGGTATTCAGCCCATTCCTTGCTACTTTGGATATCATCATCAAATTACTCTCATTAATCTTCCAATGGAGGACTCTGTAAAAGCAGTCCAAGCAATTCTACAACTAGAAAAGTTCAAGAAAAGTTTAAGATCTAATTTAAAAGAACTCAAGAGTAAGCAGGTCAATAAACACAGATCAGCACCTACTTACAAAACTGGAGATAGTTTGCTTTCTTCTTCCAATCTTCCTAATATTCTTAAAAGATCAAGACTGGGACTAGATATTTAGGTCACTTAGAAATTCCATAGATTTCAGGCCCAGTGGTTGTCCATTAAGGAAGATTCACCCTACTTTTCTTGTTTACATCTAAAACTAATAGACACACAAATGATGGACAGAATGTGGAACAAATCAAACATTCACCCTCCCCCAGTCAACAGATCTGGGTTAAATCCATTGTTCTTTTGCTCACCATGCCACCTCAGTTTAGACCCAGCTGTATGCAAATCAGACTTGACTCATCTCCTCATGGGAACAGTCCAGCCCGAACTGCCAAGCCTGGTCCTCCCTAGACCAGAAACAAGCATCCTGGGACCGGTTTTGGGGTATCACCCCTCATCGGCCAGGTTAGCTTGAATCCAGTGGCACAGTGAGCCCGGGACTCATGGCTGGCAATACCTGGCACACTTAGGCCAAAAGAGCAAAAGACACACAATGATGGACGGAATGCAGAGCAAATCAAACATTCACCCCCAGTCACGAGATATGGGTTAATTCCTCTCTCATAAAGAGAAGTATACTCCTGTCATCTACTTTTGGGAATGATCAGGAAGAGTCCACAGTAAAGGAAATATTCACAATTCTGTTGATTGAAACCCTTGTATTTTATTGATTGGGAAGGAAATCTGCCTTCTAATAGGTCTTGGGAACCTGCAATATCTGTTCAAGCCCTACTTCTGGTCAAAAGATGTATTTCCAAACATCCTCAGAAGCTAGGCTTTCTTGGAGTTTTGTGGGTGCAAAGTATTAACACACAAAGTCTGCTCCCCAAGACCCTACACAAGGAAGAACTCACTTTGTTGTGTTGGGCTGAGGCTCTGAAACGGCTAATCAACCCTGTCATGTTTGCACTCTTCTCTGTGCAGCAACAGATTTGGTTGTGTTGGTGTCTAAATCTCAGGTGAGCTTACATTGCAGTAGAGTGGACTTTTCTTACGGACACATTTTGCTGCAGTCCGTTTCTTCCGCAGATGCGCAGTAGCTGCCTTTTAAAATCTTGGCGTTCTGGCAGATGCTAAAAGATTCTAGAACCTTCCAATAGTCCACTCTAGTAATTCCTTGTTAGGGGGTACATCCTATAGATCCTAACCCCACTTCCTGTGTTCTCTTTTGGGGGTCAAGTCTTGTAGACTATAAACAGGTTGGGTGGATAACTTTGCGGTGTGTCGCAATTTGGATTTTTGCTGATTACTGGCTCCAGGAGACACTGCTTTCCTGTATTTGTCATTCACGGAGTGGAAATCCTCCAGATTCTTCTCTTCCGATCCTCAGCATCCTCTGACTTATTGACCTATGTAATGTCTTGGAGGACTTTTCTTTTTTACTATTCAGTTTTTCTTGTCAAGAATTTGTGTATGCTGCTCCTACCTCAATCTCCATTGTCAGTTTGGAGCAAAAGCCCAAGAGAAAGTGTTTAGGGGTTTCCTGGCCACCTGCCCTTCACTGAGGCAGAGGCACCACAAATGTAGTTATAGACGCACATGTGCACACACCAATGTGAACACATACACCAAGATGTGAGCATAAATAAAATACTGCCCTCTGCTTTTCTAAACAGACACCACACAGTGTAAGACGGAAACATGACAACATGCCATCCCATTGTAAACATAGACCTCACCTTGTGCTGTCACAACTCACATACAATGGCATATGGGGTCAGAAGCATAGATACCACCTTGTGCCATCACAACCACAGGGGCAACACTAGCATAGACAGTGCCTCGTCCCCATCCTAGGACCCAGCATCATACACCCCCTGCCCTCCTTCTCAGAGTCATGCCGCAAACCCCTCTGCTCACCTGTGGGCTCAACTGCATATACTTCTGGCCCTCCAAGTTTCTGTCTATGTATACTTGTCCTCTCTTTGGTCCACCAATGTACCGACTGTGCTCCTTGGATTTCTTTAGCCCACTGACATTCCCAAAATAGAGATGTGATAAATCACAGTTACTAAGATTTGCTCATGCCCAGCAGCAGGGCAGATACACTTGTGCTAAGCAGTGGTCCTTAGGTTTGTGTCCAGCCATCGTACAGGTACATCCAGGCCCAGCAGTTGCACAGATATGTCTGGGACAAGCATTTGCAAACATTAACACAAATGCCAGTGAAGAGCAAACTCACTGAAACATCAGTATCCACTATTTGCACAAATATACTGGTGTCCAATAATGTACTATCCCAAAGATGCAGTGATTGCGGATACACCAATAACCAGCACCCAGACAGATAGGTAGGTCAGTGATCGGCAAGCACACAAACTGCTATCCCTAGTTATGCAAGGTCACAAAGATACACGAGTGAACCGTATGTGCGCAGACGTATCAGTGCACCTAACTAATGCAGCCTCCAGTCCACTCATGGAAAGAGGAGTGATCAACTGAGATCCACTTACTTCACCAGTCATCCGGAGCACCTACCTTTGTGATCCACTGTAAGCAGCAATAAGCATAGCAGAGAAATGTTTATAGAACAAACAAAACAGCAAGAGAGTTTATTTCTGCAATGAGTGTTGTTTAATGTAATCCAACACAAGATGCACTGAGCTGTTTGAGCCGGCGATAGCAGGACAGGATCTGTGGAGCGATGACCGAGCTCCTGGTGTTCAGCAGCGGTGTGACCTTCCCTCACAGCCTTTATCGCACATACTGCGCCTCTCTGGGGGTTCGCAAAGCTTTGTGGTGGAGCCTGCGTTCTTCCAATTTCTTACCCGCATCCGCAGATCAGAAATCATACAGGAGAGCTCGTTGTTCTTCTTTTCGTAGCACATCAGCTGCTCCTGGCACTCTTGAAGCTTGCACTCGGTGGACTTAAGCATCTCCGGAAGCTGCTCCAGTTCATCAATTCGGTTCTTGAACTTGCGACGTAACTGTTAAAGAGACAGAGTGCATTTAGCAGTGTCTGGTTACCACCCAACCATTGCCAAAGCACGAGATTTAACACACTGCACCCAAAAAGTTCACTTGTATGGTTCCATACAGAGGCCCACACAATTCTAGACAGCCCAAACCAACAATCATTGGTGGACCTACCCTTGGCCTCTAGCAAAGCCCTTGACTTCAGGCATCTTCCAACTTGCACCTTTGCTTCCCTGCAAAGTCTATTCTCAAACTAAGAGGTTCCCTTAAACTAGTGTTTGCTAGCGAATACTTCATAGAACGTTTTGCAGGAAGGATACTGACAGTTTATCCTAAAGTACACAAGACTACTTCAGAGCACCAGTGAGAAAATATCAAAGTGAAGATTCCTCAAATGGTGGAGACTCGCAGCAAATACTTCAACTAGGAGAAATTGCCGGACACATCAGGTTGGCAGAGGATTTGTG
Organism: Lissotriton vulgaris; assembly: GCF_964263255.1. Classification (NCBI taxonomy): domain Eukaryota; kingdom Metazoa; phylum Chordata; class Amphibia; order Caudata; family Salamandridae; genus Lissotriton; species Lissotriton vulgaris. The sequence continues at coordinate 2,025,617,071 of NC_141693.1, forward strand.
CACCTGTTGGCACTGAAATCCAACATACGCTAAAATGTGTCAAGGACTTTCCTATAGGTGAATATATATTAAAGACACCAGTACCAGCAGTGGAAAGAACATTCAGTAACCACTGGGAAATGGTAGCCAAGCCCACCTGGAAGCAGCTGTGATACAGTTATGTACCGCAGTTGAAGCCTACAGACATGTTTCAATGTGATGTGCCTCTAAGCACATCCAGGGTATGTGAGTGACGTGCCCCAAGACATCACAAACTCTACAGCTGTCGTTTGGTACTACTAACCTACACTCCAAGAGAGCCAGAAAACGTTAAGGCGTACCACAAAAACCGTTGACTGCTTAATCACTTCCATACAAAGGGCTTCTATCTATTTTTTTTAAATCTACAGAGTCACAGATGATCTACATGCAAAGACAGGACTTTAGTCTTAAGCAACCTCCAGTATTTTTCTAATCGGCTGCTCAAAGAGGCACCTGAGGTACTGAAGCTACACACAGATAATGCATATGCTTGACTGAAGAACTGCAGCTACATGTAGATCATACTTACTCACCTCTGGGGAACAGCCGCTACACGCAGATAATATATACTCGCACCTGAGGTGCTGAAGCTACACACAGATCATACATACTTGTGTCTGAAGATCTTCAGCTACACGTAGATCATACTTACTCACGCCTGAAGAACTGCTGCTAGATGCAGATCATACATACTTGCACCTGAAGAATTGCAGCTACACATAGATCATACGTACTCACGCCAAAGAGAACTGCAGCTACACATAGATGATACATACTCATGCCTGAAGAAACGCAGATCATACATACTCGCCTTGAGGAACTGAAGCTACATACATCACACATTCTACATGCAGATCATATTTACTCACGCTTAAAGAACTGCAGATCATACATACACGCACCTAAAGATCTCTGCAGCTACACAGGTCATACATACTCATGCCTGAAGTACCGCAGTTACATGCAGATCATACGTACTCACGCCTAAGAGAACTGCAGCTACACATAGATCATAAACCCAAATCATATGGCTATATACAGACCTCACGCAGATGAAGGCCCAAATAATCTGCGATACTGTAGGTCATAAAGGGCTCAACTCTGAGAACATCAATAAGGATCGATTACAGAGTCAGACTCAAAGAGCAGCCCGGCCATACGGACTCACACCGAACAATCTCACACAGCCGGACCACAAAGAATCCCAATACAGGCACATCAGACAGGTTCATGTCTAGAGAAGTGGAAACAAAGCTAGATCTAACAAGCTCATGAACAAAACGCTTAAATCATGATATTGAAAGGTTCATGACATTCCCTAGAGAGACAATCATCTTTGCGAATACAAAGCTCGATCTAATGATGAATAAGCCAAAAAGAGCTGTTTGCTTGTGTGTCAGGCTGTGTCACTCACAAGGACATGCTCCCAATCCGTTGGAAAACCTAAGCTGGGACCATTATCAGCAGCAATATGTGATCACATGCCACAAAGAACTCTGCAATACCTGATTTAAGACGGTCAGATAAGGGCGTGAAGGGTTTAAAGGAGATCCAGAATTTCCTATTAATCACCTCGAGTAATAGGACAACAAGAACCAATGGAAAAATATGGCAAAAGTTAATTCTGCCGCTCTACATCTCAAAGTCAGCCTGATGGAGTACATAAAGGGAATGCATCTCACCATCCTACAAAGACATGAATGCAAACAGTGACGAGACCCAGGATTAAGATGGCCCCTGAGCATCTTGCTATAAACGACCGACTAGAATCTGAACTCACATGGCATGAGGAAAAAAACTCATTTGGGAGAAAATAAACACAAGGGACCGAGGGAGGAAGTATGCAAAAAAGGAGTAGTTTCTTACCTGTAACTCCCGTTCTGTAGTAGGGGTATCTCTGTTATAGTCATAATCTAGTGAATAGTCCCGCTCATGTGCGGGGACCCCGGAGCAATCAAAAATAATCTCTTAAGCTGTCTTCTGCGCAGTCCTGCATAGACACTTAAGAGAGAATTTAAAGACAGATAATGCAGCCAAGGCTACACTGTCCAGTACTTCAACTAGATATTCCACCAGATTTAACATCAGCACAGCCTGCCAAGTTTCTTACACCGAAAAAACTTCCCCTTTTACCAAGAAAGCCTCTGGAATGATAGAGAGGAAGGGGTTGTAGTGTAGTTCCTAGTTTCCCACTAGGCCCTGCGCATTGGAATAACATAAACAGTAGTATCGACGTGGAACTGCGGATATTCCAGGCCTCCACTGACTATGCTAAACTTAATTGGGTTGTGTTACCAACTAGCTCAGAGGTCACTGGAAACTTTCTTCTCTGCATAGGAAGTGATCAGCTTCCCTGGCACAGACAAGAAGGGATTCAGTTTTCCAACAACCGTGCAACATGACAACTTTGCTCCTCAGATCAAGAGTCGATCTCTAGGGTCGTGTGAAACAATAGACATAGATTTCACTCAGTCAGTCTGGTGCAGTTTACTTTCACAGTATGTAGAGAATAGAGAGACGGGCGTGTATCAATAAAGGTTAACATTTATTGAACAGTCTTTCTTCTCATACAAGAGAAATGTATTGCCACAATTGCAATAACTGTTATTATAAAAAGTACGTACAGTAGGATAAGAATTGCGAAATAGAACTGTAAAAGCATTGATATGGTTTCTTAGCCATACAATGGTTTAAGAGTAATAAAACATATATACAGTCATATATACATTAGGCTAACATACTCAACTGGTGCTTCTAACTAAGCCTACCCCGGTGTGCCTGACCTAAGCCTAACACGTGGAAAGGGGGAGTAAGTAAGTAGCTTAAGTTAAGTTGGTTTTGCCAAGGTTTGTTTCAAGAATTCTCTTCTAAGGGTTTAGTCAACACCATACCTCTGAATAGAATGATGGAGGATTGGTATCTCCTTCAGGGGTCTCTCTCGATATCCCAGTCACCTGCGAGGGTAAACCGGAAGCGCCGGGACTGGATTTCTCTGCACGAGAAAGGCAGCGGCTTCTCTCAGCGCGTCGGGAGGAAGGAGGGGTGACAGCGTCCGCGGGCAGCTGGGCTGGATGTCTTCGCAGAGGACGGCTGCACGGCTCCTCAAGCGTACTGAACCACAGTTCGCGCTGTAGCGGCGATAATGGTAATCAGTAGCTTCACCACCACAGGATAGCAGGCTGCAGCGACAGAGTGCTAGTTTTTACCAACACTGGTCATGCAGGCAGCTGGCATCAGCAACAGGCAACGCACATTGCTTAAGGCAACGTTGGTAATATTTATACCTGACAGGTGCCGGGTTTGACGCAAGTTTGCTGGACATAAGACGTCAATTAAAGATGTCACTAGGAAGTGGCAGCTATCAGTTGCTCATTAGAGTTCTATTACTAATCAAAACATAGCAAGCGGGGATTTCCAGGTTTGCTAAGTTTTTATCTTGTTGAAGAACTCGGAGTGTTATCTAGGAATATCAGATAGTGACTGCTGCTCTGTCATTGCACTAATTGGTCGCAAAGGAAGTAGCAGAGAGTCATGCTGGAATGTGGCTCTGTGGCTTTGCTCGTGTGAGGCCAGAGATGACTTTTCAGAAAATCGTACTTGAACGGTTATGCCAATATAGGGAATAAAAAGGGCTTTATAGCCGAATAGGGGCATAAGGTCACAGTATCGATCAGGAACCTAGATAAGCACATGACAGGGTGGACAGACAAGCCCCATAGGCTGCCATTATGTGGCTCAAAAAGGAATACTGTGCCTTTAAGGAAACTTTCTAGAACTCTCAGTATCCCAGAATGCACAGCATTTCATCCACTTTCAGTTCCTTTTAAAGGCGTAACACGCCAGACCTGTAGCATTACTTACATGAATATCTCTCCACCGGGGAGGAGGGCGGGCGCTTATGACTATAACAGAGATACCTCTACTACAGAACTGGAGTTACAGGACAGAAACTACTCCTTCTGTAGTAGAGAATCTCTGTGTATAGTCATAATCTAGTGAATAGAATGGCAAGCCCATCCCCACACCAAAGCGGTTCTTTCGTACCAGAAAGAACCTTGAGTACAGACCTCTTCCCCTTTGAGACAGAGGGACGTGGTCTATCGCCCTTTTTCTTAACAGGGTATCGGCCTCCGCTTGGAGCTCGCGCAGCTGAAACTGCGAGCAAACTGGTGGAATTGCTGGAGGCGGACTGATGAACCGAAAACTGTATCCATTGCAAACAATATTCAGCACCCACTTGTCCTGAGTAATTTTTCTCCACTCTGCCAGAAGGTAGTGGACGCTTCCCCCCACCGGAGTGGGTAACGGATGACTGGGAAGTAACAGCTCAGGGCCTAGACCCGGCTGGGCCTTTGGTTGCGGTGGTCGATTGTTGTCCACCCCGGCCCCTCTGACGTTTTTGGAAGGGCTTCCTCTGGAACTGCTACTGTTGCTGCTGTCCAGTTTGCTGGCCTCGCCCTCTTCCCTGCGCCCCGTACCATTTCTGGAACGGGCGGTAGGTCTTTTTCTGGTCCTTGGGCTTCTCCAACCCAACAGCCGTCATGGTTTCAGCCTCAGCTTTCATCAGGGCCATCTCATCGTCGGCGTGCTTACCAAAGAGGGTCTCGCCCGAAAATGGTAAGTTGGCCACCCACTGTTGAGCCTCCGGCTTCAATGATGTAAGCCTCAGCCAGGCATGACGTCTCTGGTTAACCCCATGGCAGTACCCGTGGGCTACCAGGAGTGACGAATCAACTGCTGCGCTGATCAGTTGGTTAGAGACCAGCAGCCCCTCATTCAAGATTTCCATGAAATCCTCCTTCTCCTTCTCCTTGGGAAGGAGGTCAGCGAACTGTTGGAGGGACTCCCAGAGCGCTCGATCGTACCTCCCCAACAACTCCGAGGCACTTGTGGCCTTCATAGAGGTGGCGGCCGTCCCGCAGGCCTTCCTGCCTGCCGAGTCCATCCAGCGGCTCCTGCCTGCCGAGTCCATCCAGCAGTTCTCCTTGTCTGGAGACCCTGTAGATGACGGGGTGGTGGCATGTTGTTTTCGCGCCGCCGTCACTATCACTGAATCCGGTGCAGGATCTACCCTCAGAAATACAGGGTCCGAGTGAGGAGCCCTGTATTTTTTTGTAGCCTGGGAGGGGCTGATTTGGTAGTCGCCGGAGTGAGGAACAGTTCCATGGCGGGCTCCACCAATCCCGGCACTAAAGGTAACAGAGGCCGAGACAATTGCTTTTTGTGAAGCGCCTCAAAGATGACTGAGGTCTTAGGCGGGGCACCGTCAGCGTGATGCCCAGCTTGTTTGCCCCTCTCAGCAGCACATCCTGAAAGGATATGATATCGTCCACAGGCGACACCCTCGTCCGAGGGGACTCTGACAGGGTCGGCGAGTAGTCCCTGGCGCTGGACGAGTCTGTACGGGACCTAGACCTGTCCCTCCTGTGGCGCCGTCTAGATCTTGTCGATGAACGACGTTGACTCCTTGATCTCCCTCTCCGTCCGGAGCGAGATCGAGACCTCCTAGGTCTTGGGCGTTCCGCAGGTCTTTGCGGCGGAAGTTGCGGCGGCCTGCCGGGATCCTCGGAAGAGGCAGCCCTGTAGGCGGAGTCGGGAAGTGCAGCAGCGAGACCGACCTCTGTGGTGCAGGTGGAAGCCCATGAGGCGGAGTCGGAGGCAGCCCATGAGGTGGAGGAGGCGGAGGATGATGATGAGGAGGTGGCGGTGGAGGTGGCGTCGGAATCCGAGGGAGCGGATCCTTCGGTAACCAAGGCGGTGGTGAGGGCGACCTCGGTTTGGGTGGCGAGTATACCACAGAGTACACCGAGCCCAGAGACTCTACCCTCTTCTTCTTCCTCGCCTGACCTGACTGGGGAGACCGAGAGGCCGTGTCCCCTGTCGGTGAGCGGCGTCGCCGTTGTGCCCCCGATGATCTGGAGGAGCTTCTGGCGCCAGAACACCTCCTGGAGGACGATGCCTTCCTCTTAGGCTCCGAACGCCTCTTCGGCGTTGAAGAACGCCTTCTCGACGTCGAACGGCGTCTCGACGTCGATGATCTATGTCTCGACGTCGAAGTCCTTCTCCTCGACGTCGACAATCGCCGTCTTGACGTCGAAGTTCTTCGCCTTTTTCGCGACGTCGATTATCTTTTCGACGCCGTCGACTTCCTCAACGTCGAACGCCGAGTAGACGTCTAAGGCGAATGGAGGTGTCGCCTCGACGGCGAGCGATGGCGCCGTCTCTCTCGACGTCGATGGCTCGACGACGACGCTGACACTGTCCTCGACGTCGACCCCGACGGAGCTTTTGACGTCAGTCCCCTCAACGTCGAACGTCGACGCCGCTTTGACCTAGAGCCCTGGGGAGACGGGGAACAGACCGTGGTCATCCCTCTCGACGCCGACGTCGAGGCTATCGACGTCGACGGAGACCGGTGGCGTTTTCTGGCCTTCTTTTCACTGGGGAGCCCCCCAGAGGCCTCAGCACGGGCAGATGAAGTAGTTCCAGCATGCCCAGACCCACCTTGCTGCTTCCTTTGCTTCAGTCCTTGGAGCCTGATCTTCTGTCTGTCCTTCAGGGTCCTGGAGGAGAAAGTTTGGCAGATATCCACTCCTCAGGAACATGTGCAGAAGGGAAACACAGGATACACACCTCGTGTGGATCGGACTTGGCCTTCTTCCTTGAGCACTCAGGGCATTTATCAAATAAGGCAGGCATATTTGATAAATGAGGGCTCAGAATTACTAGAACAACCCCAGTAATAACAGAAGGCACAAAAACACGTAGAGTGAACACACTCTAACACTTTAAAAGTGCAAAAAATTTAAATAAACCCTAAAAAGGGAGAGCTCAATGCCCAGGGTCCTGCTAGCAGGAGCCGGAAAAAAAGAACTGAACTTCTCTCCTAAGTGTCTATGCAGAACTGCACAAAAAGACAGCTTATGAGAATTATTTTTGATTGCTCCGGGGTCCCAGCACATGGGCGGGACTATTCACTAGATTATGACTATACACAGAGATCCCCTACTACAGAACCTGAATTTCTTACATGAATGCTTCTCTACAAGCTTCTAAAACTACAGCCTTGTTTCAAAAGGTAGCAAAGGCTCTTTACAAAGCCTCCAAGGTCACTTCTCTTGGAATTCAGTAGAATCCCATGAGTAGGCAAAGGGCGGGTTAGGCAGATCGCCCCCAGGAGAAGGGGTCACAGGCCAGACCCTGTAAGAATGTGCCAAAGGCTTGATCCCAGGAGCATTGGTCAAACAGCGTACTCTCACATATATGAAAATCAAAGGAGAGAGTAAGGGAAGTTACACAAGCTATGTGTGGTGGGAACTCCTGGTCCCCTGGTAAAGGTTTAAACAACAATGGAGGAGTACCCCCTAGATGCAAAGTATACAGTATAGGGATTTCCTCTGTATCTAAAGCATAAGGCTTAGGTTAGTAATAAGTGTCCCAACCTTGAACCGGACAAAAATGTCTTTTTTGAGAAGGACAAAAATGTCTTTTTTGAGAAGACCCCTCACTCACCAACCTAGTTGGTGACATGCTTCATCATCGGGGTCCCACCCCATAAGCCGAATGCCTATGGGGTGTGCTGCGACACCTGATTACAGTGGAGCGGGTTCTTTGTTTTTTTTATATGTGAGAAATAATAATTGTGAAAGGTGTATTAAAAAGGGGCAAAACTGCTCACTTCAAAGACTTTATTCCTGAGTGATTTGTCCCTGTTAAAAAGAGAGTGTGGCACCCGTGCCTATTTAGGAAGGCGATGGTGTCTCAAAACGTGTAATAATTATAAAAATAGCGTAGTGTGCTATGTGTAGTATTTTAAAAATTTTAGGTCTACATGTTTCAACCATTAAAAAGGATTCTATTGGTTTTCTTCAGGACCGTGTTTTTTGAACGGGGTGGTCCGCACACGCTAAGGCGCGTCCAGCCCACGTCCAATTTAAAGACCACAAATTGTGGTCTAGTGAAAAAAGTGGTGTTTTATCCTGAATCAGGAAAAACACGTGAAGCGTTGTACTTGGTTTCCTCTCACTACTATCCACGGGGCAGTAGTGAGAGGAAACCAAGTAGGTTATAAACAAGACGAGCAGAAGCCGCAAGTGACGGACACTTGCCGTCTTGGGACTCCCGCTGCCCATGAAGCAATAATTTAACGCTTCACGTGTTTTTCCTGATTCAGGATAAAACACCACTTTTTTCACTAGACCACAATTTGTGGTCTTTAAATTGGACGTGGGCTGGACGCGCCTTAGCGTGTGCGGACCACCCCGTTCAAAAAACACGGTCCTGAAGAAAACCAATAGAATCCTTTTTAATGGTTGAAACATGTAGACCTAAAATTTTTAAAATACTACACATAGCACACTACGCTATTTTTATAATTATCACACGTTTTGAGACACCATCGCCTTCCTAAATAGGCACGGGTGCCACACTCTCTTTTTAACAGGGACAAATCACTCAGGAATAAAGTCTTTGAAGTGAGCAGTTTTGCCCCTTTTTAATACACCTTTCACAATTATTATTTCTCACATATAAAAAAAACAAAGAACCCGCTCCACTGTAATCAGGTGTCGCAGCACACCCCATAGGCATTCGGCTTATGGGGTGGGACCCCGATGATGAAGCATGTCAACAAATAGGTTGGTGAGTGAGGGGTCTTCTCAAAAAAGACATTTTGTCCTTCTCAAAAAAGACATTTTTGTCCGGTTCAAGGTTGGGACACTTATTACTAACCTAAGCCTTATGCTTTAGATACAGAGGAAATCCCTATACTGTATACTTTGCATCTAGGGGGTACTCCTCCATTGTTGTTTAAATACTCTCACATATAGTCATCTAAAAATATTACATATAAATCCTTTCATCATATTTATGCATGAACATCTGTGCAAGGTACTAAATGGCAAAATAATCAAATCAAACAAAACATTAATATTAGTCAGTGGTGGGACACCACAGGCCAAAGCTGGAGACCATGCAAGGTCAGAGCTGTGGAAACAGAGGTAATGGGTGAGCTTGCAGGCATTCCCAAAGCCATATCCGAATTAAGATGAACACCGCCCCAGTGTTTTCACGGCACCCACTCTAAAAGTGCCAACTACCCACTCTCTAGAAATTAGCAAGAGTCCTTACCGCCTCAACCTCCCGGTTCATGCCCTCCTTCGCCTGTTTGTTCTCTTTGTCACATTCCTCGAGTTTCTGGCAAATCTCATCAGCTTCCATTCTGGTCTTTTGCACCTGGGAACAAAGAATCAGATACATTGGTCAACAAATAGGAGAAAAGGGCAGCAGGACAGGTATGCGCAGGGAGAGGAGACATTATGTAAAGAGTAGTGAGAGTCCAGGAGAAAGAAAGACATTAAGACTAGAAAGGCCAGGAGCATAATTGTAGAGAAATTTGCAGGAAGAGAGGTGGATGGTGAAGGGGCAAAACATCAGGTGTCACAAAAAATGGGATTGCAGACAGAGAACTGGATTTCCAGAGGACAGAAACAGGCTGGACAGTTGTTAGAAAGTGCATATACATGTTGATGGGAGGAAAGATGATCCAGGGAAAAATATTTGAACAAGATGGAAGCTTTGCGGAGAGAATGAAGGGAAGCAGGAAGAGGGATTGAGTGAAGGAAGAGAGTGAGTGAATCAAGCAGGAAGAGAGGGTGGAAATCAAACAGGATGCTTTTGGGCAGTGGTAAGAAAGGCATATTACGGCAGTGATTTGTTTTCTTACAGTGCGGTTCCTGTGCCACTATATATTGCTTCACTGCCATTGTGGCTACATAGCGAAATATAAATGGTGGGGCAGACAGCAAGCACATGATGAGGGGTGAAAAGGCTAAGTTTGAGGCACAAGGTTGGGTCAGAGAAAGCAAAATGAAGCGCTATAAAAATAAAATAAAAACGATGGAAGTTGACATCTGAAATAGAAGCTTCTGTACTGCTTTGATAAGCTGGTACAAAAAAAGTAAGTGATCATAATAGCATATCTATACTAGTATTTTGTTGGGGTAATAAACCGCTTGATACTAATGTCTGCTCTAAGGATATAGCAGCCTCAAGACCAAATGGTATGAGGATCAAATGGGCTGGCATTGATCCCTCCAAAATACACAAAGAGGTAGTGGACAAATGTTGAACTGAGATAGAGTACTGCCTTTGCGATGAAGTTAACCCACAAATTTTGCTTTCAAATTTCATCAGGATTAATGAAACTATAGAAAGTATTTTCACTAAAACATCAAGGGGAAAAAGATTTTAGGAGGGGCTGGTTCGACAAAAGTTGTACAAGGTCACTACATGAGTTAAAACAAGCATTGAGCACAAAGCCCCGGAATAATATAAATATTCAAATGCTACGTAATAAGTACAAAATATCCCTGATTAAAAGGAAAAAGGAGCTTTAAGAAGAGGCAAGGCAAAACCTTAATTTAGCTTCCGAAACTAACAATAGCAAACTATATTGGGAGATTATAAATAGTCCCTTCTTAAAGAATGATAGTATACCAGAAATAACTTCATTTGTTGCAATGCGTGAATCGAACATTTTACCAATATTTTTATCCCAGATAGGATTATTTTAGGAACAGTTCTTCAGGAGGACTCTGCATGGCAGCCCATGCCCCTCGGAATAAGCCTAGAGGAGGTATGAGGGTTTAATTGATAGTAAAGGAGGGAAAGCGCCGGGCCCAGACGGGGTCCCAGTAGACTTGTTTAAAACCGAAATTAACCTTTGGGCACCACTTTTAGCAAGGCTTTTTAATGCGGCAGCGGAAGGAAGTTTACCACCCTCATGGAGTCAGCCGGTAGTCATACCCCTTTTTAAAAAGGGATCAAAATCTGAAGCGTGTAACTACCGTCCGATCTCCCTTCTAGGTGCATCAATCAAAACCATTAGTAGGATAATGTTGAAAAGGTTAGAAGCCTGGGCCCTGAAAAACCAATTTTAACCAAAGTACAATACGGCTTTAGAAAAGGCTTGGGGACACTAGAGCTGTGCGTTAATTTGGATCTCCTTATTAACAAATATACCACTGCTAAGGACGGTACACTGTTTCTCTGCTTTGCGGATTTGAGCAGCGCCTTTGATCTCGTGGACCATTCTATATTATGGCACATTTTAATTGACTTAGGTGCACCCAATGAAATGATACACTTCCTAGCCAGGCTCTATGAGAAACTATCTTGTAAAGTACGTTATGGACCCCTTGGTGAATGTACCCCCTCCCTTAAAGTTTCAAGAGGCATTCGATAGGGTTGTTTTAGCTCTTTTTTTATTTTCATAATTTATTAATCAGGTCGACTCAACTTTGAGTCGGATCCCTGCGGATGCACCACACATAGGAGGGAAGGCGGTCCCCATATTATTATATGCAGACAACGCTGTTTTAATATCACGCACACAGATTGGTCTACAACAACTTATTGACAATTTCATGTTCTTTATTGAAAGCAGGAGACTTAAGGTGAACAAAACTAAGACTTTTGTGATGACATGTGGGAGAAAGGCCAAGTCAGCAAGCTCTAGTTTCTTTATTGACAAGGTTAAAATGCAACACGTTAAAACTTGTTGGGATTACATTCTCAGGGGATGGCAAATGGCAACATGAGTTTGATAACATCAGTTTAAAGATGAGCAGGAACACCAGTAGTATTTTCAGATTTTCCTCAAAACTGGAGGTCAGAAGTATAAAAGACATGACGGCAATCTACAACGTACAATGTACCTCATCGGCTTTGTATGGTGCTGGGGTATGGGGGCACCAGCACAATCCAACACTCCAGGGAGATGAAAATAAATTTCTTAAAAAGCTACTCTGCGTACCTACCTCGGCATCCACTGAATTAGTACATAAGGAGGTAGGAATCGAATATGTCTCTGACATAGCCGCACTACGCCCCTGCTGCTATAGCGCTCTATTTGGGCCAAAACAGAAACACAGTTTACAAAAGAGATTATTCGCGACTGCCTGAGGCTTGACCACGCATCCCGTATTTCTTGGCTCAAATATATTTATTACTGGTATAATCTCCTGTTTGACTGCAATATTTTTCTTGAACCCGAGAATGTGGTTTTAAACCCCCAAAAAGAAATAAAAACAATGTTTCTTACATATAAAAAGGAAACGGTGGAAAGATGTCTGGAAAGCTATCTAGTGTGGCCTTTTACCAGGACCTACAATTAAATATTGGTTTTCAGTCCTACCTTTCCATTGTGACTCGAAATTCTCACCGTTTTGTTTTAACACGCTTAAGAGTGGGTATTGCACACCATCTAGTAGCTTTTCCCAAAATGAAATCCCGATCAGACTCTGTATGTCCATGTGACATCACTTCAAGACAGAGTTGCTGCCACTTTTTATTGTTTTGTAAATTTTATTCTTCATATAGGAAATTTTATTTAAAACCTATCTTTTTAAAAAACCTTGTTCGTTCCACAAAAACAGCAAAGAACTTGATATGTTCTTTGGAAAGCCCAGACATTTGCTTTTTTGTTGCGACATATATATTGAAATGTACAGCTGCCAGGAAATCCATAGTCATCTGATAATATTTGACTGTGTTATGAGAAGAAATTTGACCTGTCTGTACATTTAAATCTGTATGTATACTTTGATCTAGGGAATATTTTCTGGTAACTATTTTGACTCATTAGGAGAAGCACTACATTTGTATGATACAATTTTAATGTATTCCAGGGTTTTAATGCGATATAAATATTGCCCTTGTATTTGTTAACAGACGGAAAACTTTGCTCATGAATTGTAGCGTCAAAAGGATATATAAATGAACTATCCATTTTAGGCTAATTGATGATTTTTAATATTTTAACTCCTTGAAAAGTTTATGTACTTGTTTTGCTTATATGGTTATGTCTTATAAACCGAATAAAGCATTTTAAACTGAAACTGATAAGCTGGTACAAAAAAAGTATAACCTTCCACCACAGAGAATGTGGCAAATGCACCCACATACCACTAACCACTATCATAGGTGAATGTCGGTGGGTTCACCCCGTTAGAAGAGGTGGCCTACTGTGCTCCCCCTTTTAGGCCCGCTAACATCCGATAACTGGAATCTTTGCCTTCTCCTCATGGATGTCACATGTGGTGACATACGTTGCAGTACCCTTTCTGGTCCATCCACCCCCACAAGGACACAGGTTTGTCTTTTTCAGCCCAGGGCTTCGAGTTGTGGTTCCGCTTCAGCCGACCTGCTTCGGTACAAAACTGTCAAACATTTGCTGAGGATAGGCGTTCCTCGACACGTCCTGGTTTAAAAGTGTGCTTGGATTTCATTTTTCTGTGAAGTTATAGCCCTGTTTGAGCATTGAGTTGATGTGGGTTATCTAAGGAGTCTTACTGATTTTGAGTATCCATCCCCTACTGACACCTAGCTGAACCAGCATCTAGATGTAGAAACTTGGTCATCCACTGGGGGTGAAAAAGTATCGTGGCCCTGGGACACCAGTGTAAGTAGTATCATCCACAGAGGACACTGTCAGCACCCAGAGAACAGGCCTCATATGATCTAAGGTCAATATGAACAGAAAATAAACAATTACCGAAAAAGGAAGAAGCAGAAGCACCCTAAAACAGGAAAACAAAACAAAAGAAGGGAAAGGTGAGAGATCTTGGAAGGTAAAGCGCAGGAAAGGAACATGAAGAGAAAAGGCTTATCGAAAGAAGGCAGAGAGACTGGGGGAGAGCTAAATGATGGCAAGAAGAGGGTCAGACAGAGTGAGTAGGAACAAAGCAATGGTCATGGTCATTACTGAAGGACATACGGGGCAGGAAAAAGGGGTGTTTTGAAAATTATGAAATGCATCTGGGTGAAGGGGAGGCGGGGCGACCATATGGAGTGCACTGAGATGTGAGTAGGGTCTCCTCCAATACTAAGCTGTCACCACCCTGGTACACCCAAGAACTTACTAAAAATAAGTGCGTCATACAAACACATGAGTAGAGATGGGGAAGATCAAAAATGACAGGAGGACCTCAACCTACTGAAAGCACTCTGCTCCAAGAGTCCTTTCATCATTTCCACAGCTAAAGCCACCTACTCAAGTACACAGTAAACATGCAATCACCAGAAGCAAAGTCCACCCAACGCCATGCCGAACTCACTTCGTCAGATGCAATGCCTTTAACCGCTTCTTCAAGGAGAAAATCAGATTTAACATCACCAGTTCATCACGGTCATCCACACCTCACCTCTACCCAGCCGCCACAACACTAACTTATCATCCACGCTATCTACCGCACTGACCTCTCCAACATTCTGAATTCACTCAAAGCCACCTCCTACACAAATCATCAAGTCTCTACAAGGAGATGTTCCCACTTCCCAAGCAGTCTCAAAACTGGACAGATCCTCCCCTGCTGAAAAAGCTCACACTAGATCCAACAGACTTTGCCAACTTCCGTTCTTTAATCCACCTCTCGTTTGTTGGAAAAATCATCATGAAGGCAGTCACCACCTAGCTAGAGATGCACATCAGCAAGAAAATCCTACACCAAGACCATCAATTAGGGTTCAGACAACACCGCAGTATTGAAACAGACATGCTCCGGGTAGTGGAAGATGCCCTCTTCCCAAACGACAAAAAAATCCTTGCTGCCTGATCTTGCTCAATCTCTCCGCAGCTTTCGACACTGTTGGCCGTAGAGCCCTGATCCACACTCTGCATGGACTTCGCTTGCCCAAACCTAGAATGCCTTACACCCTTCCTCACCAACTGACAGCAACTCGTTCAGGTAGTAACAACCAGATGCCAGACTCTAACAGTCACCAGAAGAGTTCTCACAGGCTCCACCGCCTAGTAAAACAGCCTGGTTTGAATGGTCTTTCCGGAAATAAGGGAAAACCTTTTCTCCCAGTAGAAGACTTCAGAGTGTGAGTCCAAGACCGACATCTCTCATCTTGATGATGCGACATTCTACCAAACAGAATCCCTGGGACTACTCTTGCTCCTCCGAAAGGCATCCTTCAAGCAGCAGCATGGCTCACCAAGGGCCCGAAGAAATCAGACCACATCACATCACAGTACAGGATCTCGACTGGCTCTCCTTGCAAGCCAGGATCATCGCCAAGATCAGCTGCATCGCTTACTACAACCTCTACACCAAGACTAAACTACCAAGCCAACTAATATGTGGAGGTCAATGTCTGAAAGAGCTCAGACACTGCCAGATTAGAGACCAAACACTTCAGGAAAGAGAAAGCGAGCCTTCTCATCATACCCCGCCCCAGGATCTGGAGCGTTATACTCTCTGACATCAGATCATCACCAACCCTCCTCCAATTTAGGGAGAAATGGCTTTCCCCCCGTACAATGCTTCATCCTTTAGAAATATCAAATTATACATACGTATGTAGAAGTCGGAGAGACAAAGGATGGGTAGTGAGATACAAGTAAGGTTGGGATTTTAGAATGGAAGAGGATATTTATAGAGAGCGTGCAGAGGAGTGCAGGAAAGAAATATACACCAGCCATCCAAGCAGACTTTGAGGGGCAGCTGTACCTGGCACTTGTAGCTTTCCACCAGACTCTCATATTGCCGCACTGTAGCCTTTAGTTGTTGCACCTCTGCCTGGGCCTGGTTCAGCTTCTCCTCCACTGCACAGGTAGTTGCCTAAACAGAAATATATTGACTTTAGAGTCTACGCTTCCCTCAGCAATAAGCTGCGGAGCAGCACAAAATATCCTGAGCACAGCACCAAAGACCAAAATACATCTGTTCTTGAGCGGAATCTTTGAAATACTCTCTGAAGGTCTAAGTGGAACGAGGAAGTGACTAATCAGCTCCAACTAGAAGAAAAAAGACAAAGTTACTCACCTGTTGACTAGCTCTAAACACCAGCTTGCAATGTCCCTCAAATATCGGCCAGAAATGCAAAAGAAGCATCTAAATCCATGAAAGGTACAGTGCTAGAGAAGCAAAATATATTTGTGAACGCCGATCTGAATCTAAAATGAATAGGTTACTGCTTTATGACAGAGATGGCATGATGGGTCCTCACCCCATCTGTCTCTCTCTTTCACCAAGTCATTGTTTTCCTGCTCTTTCAGGGGATTGCTTCTGCTATTCCTAAGGACTGAATCAAATTGCAAGCTCATCTTCTCAAGATGCAATGGGCTCGCCAGAGTCGCCAGAGTCTATTTTGTACAGATTATGAATAAAACAGACTTTAATGGCGGGGCTCACCGCCTACTTGCCAGCCTCACTGATGTCAGCGTATTCGATTTTGAGACCCATCGAGTCCATGTCTTTGGCTTACTTCTGAGCCAAACAATGCCTTCTTCCGACTGCCGCAACAGTCACCAAATAAGGTTGCAGATCACACTACTAAAAACGCAGATCTAGATGTGGAGCGTTGGCTTTCTCCTACAGAATAATCGTTCTGCAGGTGGCTGAAACCAAGACTATCTTGACAACCGGCTCAAAGAGTCCTGGGTCCAGAGCCAGTATTGATTTTTGGAATCAGAGTGTCATCCTTCGGTAGCAATCCCGAAGAGGGTGGTGAATCTGGAGGAGCCACAGAAGCTGACGAGCGTGCAGGAGGCTTGCTCCAGATAATTGTCATTGTTCTAGGAGGCAACATCCCTGCAGAACACATTCACTTTAAAGAGGAATCATGTCTTGACAGTGGAATCTGTTGACTGATGGTTTCCATGTAGTTGGGTCTTCGGGGACATAAATTGGTCTTGACATCGAGTGTCATCTTGATAAGGGTCCTTTGACTGCGGAGACTTCGATCAATATTTTGCTGGACCTCAACTGTGACCACACTGATGTGAAATTAAAAAGAATGACTGGAAAGAGACATTGTAAAATGTCACATGAATGGGAAGAAGCGCACAGGAGAGTACCAACGCACTGTGTGGCAATGGAGCTGCTGCGTGTTCAAACGGTGCACAAAGTCCTTTTCAGTATGACAATTTAACCTCATTTATTCCCCTCTCTGAGGCATTTGAGTCATCACAGCATGCACATTATCAAGGGCCCATTCAACGATGATGAAATGAAAGGAAAAGGGGGCACAATGACCAGGTGAATATGAAAAGCCCATTATGAAGACCACCCTGTCAGGATGACACTGTAGAAGGGTCCCCGTATGACGAATGCTGCAATTTGCTTTGTCACTGGAGGTCCTGGACTCAAAGACCTCACTAGTCAACACACTGTTTAATAGTCAAATTATAGGAGCCCTCAGCAGTGAGTGAACAGTACCTCAGCCCATCGAAATGTCGACACATCTCTTAATGGAACACATTCCTCGTTGTATTTCTACATGTGTGTGCAACAACGTAGCCAGAACTCTGGTATGTCACACAGTGATGCCGAACCTGGCACCAGGTAGCCGTCTCTGGTGAGAGACTAAAAAAAATACAAGGGTCAGTGGCTACTGGGATAAACCAATACGGATACACTGATATCAACCAGTAACACTTTACTTGGGGCAGCTCAACCACCCCAAGGCAGGCTTTGGGGTGGGCACGGTGCCAGAGACAAGGTCTGGCTTCTTGGTGAGGACCAAATGGCTGGAGCAGAGTAAGCGGCAAGGGCCAGACAGAAGGCTCTGGAGAGGGGGCAGGGCGCCCATGGCAAGGGCCTCCTCATCTGGCTGCAGTCCATCATGATCACATCAACTGTTGATCGTTGTGTAAGCACATCTTTTTTTCTCATTTCTTTTCTTTGAGGAAGTGGCTGATGGAAGAGAGTCTGTTACACTTTGCAGAGAAGAGTTTTTCCTCTGACGTCACAGCTTACAGGTGGGAAGGTCAATAGAGAGCAAAGGCTTGATCACTGAATAGGGAAAACACACGACTTTCTTTCCGACTCAATGTACGCTTACCCTGAGACTTATACATAGATCGATTGAGAACACAAACTAGGGACAGGCACATAATCACATGTCATGTTTGCTTAATGCTGTTCAGCGTGTGTTAACATAATTAAAGGTTGAGGGGAAATGGGGGGGACTGGTGTTTCTTTATATTCTCATGCACTCACAATCTGCTTCCTGCAAGGGAGAAGGAAACACAACACAGGTGTGATTCAGTGAGGAGCCAGCTTGCAACCATAGTGCACAGCCCTGCTGCTCTATGCGCTCGGACACGGTCACTGTACGGAAAGGACTCTGGCACTGGTGCTGCCCATGCTGCTCCTGCTCCATTTTTTCGGATAATCTGCTGCTGCCCGTGCAGTGCCCGTTTCACACTATGGCTCTGCGTGAGAAGCTCCTGTTTCTACACACACTATTTGTTGTGTGAAGGACATTTACCTTGTTACTGCCAGCGCTGGGCGTGAAGGAACTTACTATTAAATTTAGATTTAATAATCAATACTCAGGTCTTTGTCCACTACTCTATGGCTGATGCAGGGAGGAGGCGGGCGTAGGTATCTAACATGAGGCTAGGTAGCATCATGTCAATTCAGACCAAAGCAAGGGCCTATCATGGTTGATGATGGATGGAGATAGCTGTAGCTCCTTTCCCCAAACCCCGACACAGGAGGAGGAGGAACCCTGAGCCCTGTGGAGTACGAACCTGCTGCGAACACAGGCATCAAGCACTCTGCTTTGTCACAGGTTGTTATAAGGACTATACAGTGGGAGATGCAAATACAAACAAAACAGATTTAAAAAACAATAAATGATAAAAAGTGAAGAGACAGGAAAAAGTAAAATAGAAAAAAAGGTTGAACCCTCAACACTAACACGAAGCACCCCACTTAATGCCTGCTGTTAAGGAGTGGAACAATCTTAAGAAATACTGGGAGGGTTCCATTTGGCTTTCTACACAGGCAAGACTCATGCGCAGAGAACTGCGACTGGTTCACTAGAGATACCATACGAATACTGCTTCCTTGTCAACTGGGTAAAGGTTGCAAGTTTTACAACCCTCAAGAGCAAGGAGTCTCCTGGTGATTCAAGAGGCCTCCAGGAGGTGAGATCAAGTCCTTGATCTTCTCAATTACCCCACAGCGGCAGGAAACAATCCGACCATTGCTCTAGAACAACTTCAACTCTACTAGGTTCTGAAACTCATCTTGAAAGTTAGCTTTTTCTGCTTTCTCTGCTTGTTGAGCTAAGAGCACTTAACATCAGGGATGGTGTCTTTGTTCTTACCGCAGTTATGTGTTTTACATTTCTTCATTTGTTTTCTGTTTTAGCATTGTCTGCCACAAATCTGAGTGGTTTAAAACAGCATCAAATAAACAACACTTACTAACTGTACACTAAATGACCTAAGGTGCCAAAAAGCTACATTCCCAACCCTGGGCCTCCCAAGTCCAAGATTGGGTGGAATGTGGCTTACATATTTCAAGCTTCTCCCCAGCACTGAGGGTAGAACGAGTGACAGAGCAATACTGACCTTCAGTCGATCGTATTCAAGTTTTATGCATTGGTTTTCCTGAGTCAGTCGGTGCATCTTTTCTAAGAGACACTCCTTCTCTTGCCGCGCCTTCTCCTCGATGCACTGCCGTTCCTCTATCAGCTCCTGCACACGGCTGCCGAAAGAAATCAGAGTCTCAGACGTTTACCAGAATCCAAAAGTGCCCCCAGTTGAGAATGGGGAGCAATGCTACTCAAGTCATTCAACAGGATCACCCCACCCCACTCCTCCAGCAGGACACAATGAATTCTCTCTCCGTAAATGCACGTCCCTCAAACATTAAATCAACCCATACCCAAGACATAGCCCACGCTGTCAGCTCTAACAGGTTCTACTGCAGCCGGAAGTCATTTATGTATTACGCGGTGGAAAAGTGAGAGCGGCTGCTGCAAGGTAGAGAGGAGTCCAAAGGGTGGACGAATGAGGTTGTGAGCAGAAAGTAAAGTACTGTCTGTTAGTGCAGAGCAGGAGAGTGCATCTGTGATGAAGATAAATGTGGTTAGTTACTGTGTAGGTGGGCTGGGGGAGGTGCGAGCGAATGTGAGGGAATTATCGCAGAGGCTAGTGACAGAAACATGTTCAGAGTTTGATTCTTCATCCCAAACTAACTCTGATCTCGCAAGTTCAGAGTTCAGACAACAAAAAACAGGAAACAACAGATTTTAGAGCAAGAGAGACACAAACAAGTGTTTGGGCTCAAAGTAGTCTACAGTGTGGAAACTGCCCTAGTGGGACTGTGAGGGTCCCTCAACCATTATTCATATTCAAATAAGGAGCATCAGTATCACAAGTTTCCTTTGATGCATCTAATTCACCCTTCCCACCTAAAACGACAACAGCTCTTAGGACTAAGGCACAGCCCTTCTTCCACTCAAGTGTTGGAACCAAAGTTCCACCTTCCTCTCCTAGTATAAATCTACCTTCTGAAACAAAGTCCCAATCCTATCCTTTTAATAACATCTCCTACTAGTGTCCTCAGTCTCCACCCTCCATGCAAAGCTCCACCTTCTGAAACAAAGACACAAGCCTATCCTTGTAATAACATCTCCTACTCTAGCAGATCTCCGCTCTTTTGTCTTAGGTCGCCATCCTCTACGTAATGCTCCATCTTCACGGTCTAATAGGAAAACAACACATTAAAAATGAAGCCCCACAACGCCCCCTCAATGTAACTCAACAGTCATTCTCCACAACCCCCATCCTGATATGGTCCCCCACATTCTTCTTCTCTCGCCAGAGCCCCAATAGTGCCCCCCACAGGCCCCGCTGAGAATACGTACATGCTGAGACAGGTGACCTCATCTTCTAGCTGCTTCTTCTCGCACTGCAGTTTGCTGACTTTGGCTCTCCAGGTCTCCACGCAGGCCAAGGCTTCTTCCAGTTGAGTTTCCTGCAGCCATTAGAGTGAGCGAAGAAAACAGGATCAGATGCAGTACCCTGCAGCAGGCGCTTTAACTCCTCGGCTGCTTAATTGATGCATACATAAACCATACAATCTGCACTATGTCAGCTCTTATAACATGTATATAGAAATCATGCACACGAGGTACACCTGCCAAGGGAAGCACAAGACAGGTAAGCCAGACAAGACAAGTCAGAAGATAGTTCAAGGGGTGGTGCAAGCTCCTGGCCCTGAAGCTAGCTCTCAAGTCATACTGTTAAACATCCCACTAGGGATTGTGGTGGAGTAACACGCCAGGGCCGGGAGAAGAAAGAATGATGGCAATGGTGTGCATAAGCCCAGATTAGTAGCTATAGGACTGGAAGGTTCAGGATCTCCAGGCGCTGAAAAGCTGTGGCGCTGTTTGAGAAAACACATACCTTTCCTTTCAGCTGGCATGCTAACTGTGCCAAGGATTCCTCACACCGTTCTGCTCGTTGCCTCTGGGCACGCGTGGCCTTCTTCAGGTCTTCTTTGTCCCGGTCAGCCCTCGCCTTAAGATCTTGCATTTCTTTCAGCACCTTGCAGAGCTCCTCCTTGTGCATTGCTTCATTGCCGTCAAGAGACTGCGAAGCAGGGAAGGGAGAGGTGGTTACCAGAGAGGACAACAGACCAAATGACCAGCCTGATTTGTCTCTTTCAAAGCACTGCAAGAACACTAAAAGCAGATTCATTTCCAGTAAACTTTACTCACTATAGGAACTCATGCATTCCATCACCCAGCTAGACAGTACTAGAAACAGTGCCTCACAACCTTAATAACAGATGTGCAGGAGCACCCACTTCAGCCACGCCCCTCCTCTGCTCCAAGCTCTTTCAAAAGTGGACCTCTTTTTTCTAGTAGAAGTAAATCATGGTCAGATCGCCGCAGAGGAGACAGAGTGCAAGAAAAAACATTATTGGGAACGTTTACTCAGTATTACGTCAATTAGACCATTCAGTTGCAAAGAAAGATTCCAAAAAGTGAACAGGAACACAGATTTGAGTATACAATCTGGGCAAAACTATTCTCCAACATGATCTGCTCAAATGGGGGAGCCCTGGCACTAAAATGCAATGCACGGGTTGCCAAGAAGGGTGGGGGATTAGCCCAGCTGGCTGTGCCACATTGGGCCTTCTTGAAGCCTTGAAAACTCAGGGTCGCTTACATCGGATAGCCTGAGTGAGCTTGTCTGCTTGATCATTTATACTTCGAAGAGCACTGCTCTCTTCAGCTCAAGGTACAATACAACGTGCGCCAGAAGAGAAGGCTGTGTCTTTGACTGCTGCAGGATCGAAGAGTAACAAGTAACATCCACACTTGAGAAACTGTTTGGACGTACCCAGATCAAAAAGAAGGGAGCTCTACAGAC
Source organism: Lissotriton vulgaris (assembly GCF_964263255.1). Taxonomy (NCBI): domain Eukaryota; kingdom Metazoa; phylum Chordata; class Amphibia; order Caudata; family Salamandridae; genus Lissotriton; species Lissotriton vulgaris. The sequence continues at coordinate 2,025,639,278 of NC_141693.1, forward strand.
GAAATCCTTCCAGCTTTTGATGGATGATTGGGAAAGAAAAGCTCAATGAAAAACATCCGGATTCAAGCAACAAATGCAAAGAATTTGGGGGAAAATAACAGCGGGTTCTAAACACGCTCCTCTTCAACGAAGACAACATGAGCTCCTCTGCAGAATGAGCGTGCAGTGCTCCTTGTGCCAGTAACCAACCGCAAAAATATGCGGTTACTGCTTTAATGTCACCAGAGGTCCTGGGTTCAAAAGATATAAGAGTCAAGATTCAGAACCACACTGAAGGCTGGTATCAGAAGAGGCTTCCTCACTAGGAAAACTTCCAAATGTCACCCAAAAGCCTGCTTTCACATGGAACAAATCGGAGAGGCACCCCTACTTTCCAACTTCATATGAACAGGCAGAGTGTGAAGTTCACTGGTGTACGGTTTCCTGGCTGCTCCCAAGATGGCCGATTCACCTGGAAAGAATGAGGCAACGACAGCTTGAGATCCTAGATCTATCACTCATGATCGCCTATTGACGACTGGGGGGACTCTGTGGCAATGATTGGTGGACTAACATTTCCTCTAGGAGTCCGTGATTAAACTGAGTGTAATAATCCTGGTGATCGACCTGCATATTTATCCTTCCACCACTGATAACATGAGTAGCCCTGGGCAGGGTGAAGATGAGGCCAGCTATCAGATCCAAGACATCTTTCAGTTACTGAGAGTGCAAACTAGGTGTCGTCGAATGGCAGCTGTGCCCTGGGAAGTAGAGGCAGAAATAGCCTTTCCACTGTCACAAGCTTAACGGCGGGACCAGTTGAGGCCAAAACAGTCACTAGGATTATCAAGAAGCAGAGCTGTGTTTCTTTCTCTCATCTGCAGCGTCTAAATGACCACTTTGTAGTGGAGACAGAGAGGAGGAAACACTAATTCTGCTGAAGGAGGAGTGAGTAGTCCATATAGGACAGGCCATTCCTCTTCCTTGATGTCAATATGGGTCATGGCAGGTTACCTTGTAAGGCAAATACTTGTGTGAGAGTGAACCTCCCCTTTGGAATGTACTGAAGTGTTTTGGCAAAGACAAACGTATGATGCTTCGCTCCGGCTACCTTAAGACGTACAGTCCTTTCGCGAGGTCCTTCCATACCTTGCTCAGCCTATATCCATCCCGGAGGAGGTCTTAAGGCAGATGGGGGACTCATTGTCAAGGACCAAAGCTCCATTCCCAGACCGTGCAGGACTTTGACAACAGATGTCCACATGGTTGATGGAAAACACTGTAGATGTGTACCTAGTTTAAATCAGAACTCTCCTGCCTTTTTCAGCGGACGGCTTTAAAGGCCAAAACCCCTAGCTTTTAACTTTAGCACCCAGATGCTTTCAGCTACACCCTGCAGCTAAGAGCCAATGGAATCCAGTGATACCCCAATCATTATCTTACTAATCTGATGTTCTGAAATGCAGGAAGGAAGACCCTCAAAGAGGTTGGTTTCAGTGGACCAGTAAATTACATCTTTCAGCCAATCAGCATTTAATTTAAGAAGTGTTCACCAATTAGCTTAGCTTTCTTCGACCCATTCCTTGACATTGAGCCTTCTCAAGACTTCTATATTCTCATCTCATCTCATGTTCTTATATTCTCATATTCTTCTTTGTGGTATTCACCACTTATTATTTTACCCTTGCAGTGATAGCCCATTGTGGCTCAGGTCTGGAATGGTTGTAATCCATCCTATGCCTTAGTCCTCACTCTCCCCACCTGGTTTCTACCCACCAGCATTCCCAAGGACCTATCCCTGGTTACCCCTTTTTTCATTAACTAAATGATTTCCTCATTTTGAATTTCCAACCATCTTAATTCAGATGAAACAAACCTTTTATCATTTCCATCGTTCACTTCTCATCTCCTATTTCGTATTCAGATTACTTTACATCTATATGCCGGTGGATGGCTCTCAGATCTTTCATACTGAACTGCTCAATGCCCCACTTTACAAAGGATCCTCCTTCCTGTGCACTAGTGGCCTGTTACTCCTGTCTACGCGGTCCAGACCCACTCCCTAAACGTTGTCACTCCCTAAATACCTTTTCCCTTTTGGTAAAAGCCAAACTTTGCCATATAAATCCACCTCTGCCTTCTAGGTTATCCTGTTTTAGGTTTAAACCTATAATAACTGATACAACCCCACCGCAAGAGAAACAGTCCAGATCAGTGTAAACATATAAACACCTGAAAAACAACAAACTGAAGTGCCATTCAAAGAAAAGAAAGTGAGAGACAATAACTAATTTATTTCTGAAGGAGCCACACAATGTAACCTTGTTAAACAAGGTAGCAGCAAAAAAGACGTGATTGTTTGGCAGCATTTAATTATTTCACTGGTTGAAGAAATGGCTGGCTCATAAAAACATTGTTCAATATATATCATCACATTTACCAACAGAGACAGACTAGGAAAAACACTTGCATGCATCAGCCCCCTTTTCGAACAAATTAGTATTGATAACAGGTCAACTACTAATGGCCCAGGCTTTAACAGTGCAATGCAAGGTGTAGCGGCAAAGACTGCGGTCACTATTCACATGGGATAAAGGTGAAAACATGATAAGACTTTCCACATACCAACAAAATGTATAGCTACAAAGGGTCCTATTGTTATGGATGATACCTGCAGCTAACCCTGGTTTATTACCCAACTGTACTTTACTGCTGGGGCTTTTAACCCAGTTACAAAATTAACATCAAAATTAAGTCCCAGAATAAAATGAGATGCCTGTTAAAAGGTCAGGACTAACATATAATGAAACATTTGCTTTTGAAACTCTTGCTAACTAAGAATGTCCACACAAGAGCAGCACCTCCTTCCGTTAGTTAGGAGAAGAGTGCAGGAAAGCAGAGGCAAGCATGCCTAAAGCATTATGCTTCCGGTGCCTTAGAATGAAGGGCTACAAATTAATCTGCTGTAACAGTTTTAAAGGTCTCGCAAGGTACTATGTTGTTGGCAGGGTTGACCACCCCTACAATGTGATAATATTCAGTAAGGAATAAATTGCAAGAAGCTCCGTTGGTGAAACTGGGGCACCATAGTTGGAGCCAGTACAAGTTGCGAGCAAGATGACTCATGTAGAGACAGTCTCACTCCGCCAGTCCCCAGACAGAGCTTCTTGCCATAAAAAATAAGTTACAGGTACAAATCCCCTATAACAGTGTAACAGGGAGGCGGGGGACACCACCAATGTGGACTGGTGGAAGACCGACGTTCCTTACACCTCCTCTCTCTCACCGCTTCAGGACACCTGGGAGACGGAGTCCGAAGCGTGGTGGCACCAACAACCCCTGCGAAGCGGGGACTGTTCCTTTAACGAGGCGGAGTATGCAAAAGAAGAGACAAACCCCTATGATGCGTTGCTGTGCAGAGCAAGCAGCTGGAAGAATGAAGACACGCCCCCTGATGACGTGGCATCGCGAGGAGTGGACAAGAAGCCGGAAGAGGAAGGAGAGGTGTGTCCCGACACCTGGGAGAAGAGAGGAGAGCGAACGGAGACTACGGAGAATGGAGGAGGATCGAACGAGGAGATTGAGGAGAAGCGGAGAGCGGGAGAAGCTGTGCCTGGAGGCCAACAATACCATGCATCGCCCAGCCACACTCAAGGAGGAGTGTGGCTCACTCAGGTGCGTCAACGTATTTCGGGTTGGCTGGGGCTGCGTGGCAACGCCATATAATTAGTGTAAATATCGTCCTCACTACCCTACCTATTTGTTCCCGAACCCCCCCTACCTCCTATCCTCACTGTATTATCCTTCACCAGTCCTGCACACTATTACTCTGTATAGCGCACAAGCAACCGGTGTCCTCACTCCCCTGGTGCCCTGGGGGGGGGGGGGAAACGTTACAGCAGGAATACAAAGCGCTAAAAGCCCTCTATTTTTCTTTCCCGCATGTGGCGCTGGAACCTGAGAAGAGAGGGAGAACAGGAATCCCCAGAGACAGAGACAAGGCAGACCAGTCCACGAAGACCCCGCGCTCTTGCCGACACCTTGGACCCGGCAGCCCTAGCTCGAGAGAGACTCACCAAGAGGAAGAAAAAAAACCTTTATTAGAATAAAACCCCATTTACCCTGCTCTAGTGTCCGAGGCCCTCCTTCTGAACCTCCACAAACAGGTTACAGTGCTATTCAGGACACACAAGAAGCAGGGTAAGTGAATCACTTACCTATGCACACTACAAAGAAGTGTGCTACCATGCGGTCTTGAAGAAAGCCCAACGACCTGCAAGGGCACGAGGGCTGAAACATGTCGAACAATCGCACTTTTTAATAGGTACAATAGAACAGTGACCCTTCTATTTACGCACTGCCTCACCGTTTAACCTTACCCCATCATCAACATAATTCAATGTATCTTGATAAGATGGCGGTATTTTTAGACTCACTTTACTCTCACTTTCACAATCACTGATCACTACTGCGAATACCAGTCGGTCTCTCTCCAGGCGGAGGAAAGCATAACAAAAGACCGGATGATGATGCTTTTCACGTCATAATGCTAGCGGATAATGAAGATATACTGCACCAACGGCTTAAACGTGACTGAGGGTTTTTAAAGATGGGCAGACCCTAAGACCCTGGTTAATAACAGGACAAGTGATTCATTCTCTCTTGATTATTTACACACACGCTTATACAGGCCACACACACATATCTAGGATAGATGCATTTAGGCAAATTACTTATGGCGCACACTTTAGGAATATGCAAGTGCTACTGTTTCATCTGAACTGCTTCTGTTCATCGTATTAGTGCTATGGTAGAAATGTATCTACTATTTACTATCTTGGTACTAGGAGTCTCGTACGACTGCTTCCGTCACCCGCAGCACATATGATTTACACCCGATTGTCACTGGACCAATAAATACTTATTGAAACGTCCTAATCCTCACCCTGTGTATTTTCTGAGAGTAAGCAAGCACGAGTGCCCTGAGCTAAAAGTACTGTACTGTTTTCCACGATCCCTGAGGAATCAGCGTTGTCATGTTCAGTGGTTGCCAGTACCTACCTACACCACTCTAACATAAAGGGGGGTGGTAGTGGCACTGTAGAGCTAGCTGGTCCAACGTCTGACATATCCTGTGGGGACGGGTCCGAAAGCGGTTGGGACACCGAACCCTCAGTTTAGGTCATCCAGGTCCTGGGGGACTCCTAGGAACTACACGTCATGGAAGGTGCACTGAGGCACTATATGCAATCCGATGCTCCTTGGGCAGATCAGCTTCCGCTGTGACCCATGCTGCTCCGCCCCTTCCATGACGGCAGCAGCCTGAGGGTAGACAGGCAATAGTGCAAATAAATTTGAAATAAAACTCAAGCAGAGGAGCCAGAGGTCAAAGAGACACAAAGCAAAGTACACAGTTCTAGGTATTCTGCTGTGATTGGGAGTGGATGATGGGGTGCACGCGTTGGTGCTGGTGGGGGTGGTGTCAATGGAGTGAGTGTTTGATCTTGTGTGAGGAGTTACCCGTAGCGATCCCGGCTAGAAGTTGTATCCAGGGGGGAGCAGGGAGGCGGCTCTTACCTGGATCTTTGCCCTCAGGCAGTTGTTCTCACCCTCACATTTCTTCAGCTGCGCCTGTAGATGGGTCTTGGAGCATTCGATGGACTTTGTGAACTCTGTTGCCGTTTGAGCCAGATCCTGATACAGAACAAAAGGGAACATTTAGAACTGTCGGAGAGCTCCCCCGAGGGGGAGATGCAGAACAGAGGAAAGAAAGAGCGCCCTCTCAGCTATGGAAGGAGGCAAAGTGAGGAAGAGATCCTTCCCGACACGAGAGGCCACGTTTGGTCGGCGGAAGGAGATGTGGAGAGACTGTAGGCGTGAGGGTGAGGAGGTAGGGAGTGCTGATGAGAGCTCCCTCCCACCCACGCAGAAACTAGAGGAGAGGGGAAAGGGAGGTAGGAAGGGATAAGGAGAGCTCCCCCCCACCCACTGTGTGATGATGAGACATGCAGAAACTAGAGGAAAGGGGAAAGGGAGGGAGGAAGGGACGAGGAGAGCTCCTCCCACCCACTGTGTCATCACATGCAGAAACTAGAGGAGAGGGGAAGGGGAGGTAGGAAGAGATGAGGAGAGCTCCCCCCTACCCACTGTGTGATGATGAGACATGCAGAAACTAGAGGAGAGGGGAGGGAGGTAGTAAGAGATGAGGAGAGCTCCCCCCCACCCACTGTGTGATGATGAGACATGCAGAAACTAGAGGAGAGGGGAAAGGGAGGGAGGAAGGGATGAGGAGAGCTCCACCCCACCCACTGTGTGACGAGAAGACATGCAAAAACTAGAGGAGAGGGGAGGGAGGTAGGAAGGGATGAGGAGAGCTCCCCCCCCCACTGTGTGATGATGAGACATGCAGAAACTAGAGGAGAGGGGAAAGGGAGGGAGAAAGGGACAGGGAGAGCTCCCCCCCCCACTGTGTGATGATGAGACATGCAGAAACTAGAGGAGAGGGGAAAGGGAGGGAGGAAGGGACAGGGAGAGCTCCCCCCCCCCTGTGTGATGATGAGACATGCAGAAACTAGAGGAGAGGGGAAGGGGAGGTAGGAAGAGATGAGGAGAGCTCCCCCCACCCACGGTGTGATGATGAGACAAACAGACACTAGAGGAGAGGGGAAGGGAGGTAGGAAGAGATGAGGAGAGCTCCTCCCACCCACTGTGTCATCACATGCAGAAACTAGAGGAGAGGGGAAGGGGAGGTAGGAAGAGATGAGGAGAGCTCCCCCCCACCCACTGTGTGATGATGAGACATGCAGAAACTAGAGGAGAGGGGAAAGGGAGGGAGGAAGGGATGAGGAGAGCTCCTCCCACCCACTGTGTCATCACATGCAGAAACTAGAGGAGAGGGGAAGGGGAGGTAGGAAGAGATGAGGAGAGCTTCCCCCCACCCACTGTGTGATGATGAGACATGCAGAAACTAGAGGAGAGGGGAGGGAGGTAGGAAGAGATGAGGAGAGCTCCCCCCCACCCACTGTGTGATGATGAGACATGCAGAAACTAGAGGAGAGGGGAAAGGGAGGGAGGAAGGGATGAGGAGAGCTCCTCCCACCCACTGTGTCATCACATGCAGAAACTAGAGGAGAGGGGAAGGGGAGGTAGGAAGAGATGAGGAGAGCTCCTCCCACCCACTGTGTCTTCACATGCAGAAACTAGAGGAGAGGGGAAGTAGGAAGAGATGAGGAGAGCTCCTCCCACCCACTGTGTCATCACATGCAGAAACTAGAGGAGAGGGGAAAGGGAGGGAGGAAGGGATGAGGAGAGCTCCCCCCCACCCACGGTGTGATGATGAGACAAACAGACACTAGAGGAGAGGGGAAGGAGGTAGGAAGGGATGAGGAGAGCTCCCTCCACCCACTGTGTGATGAGAAGACATGCAGAAACTAGAGGAGAGGGGAGGGAGGTAGGAAGGGATGAGGAGAGCTCCCTCCACCCACTGTGTGATGATGAGACATGCAGAAACTAGAGGAGAGGGGAGGGAGGTAGGAAGGGATGAGGAGAGCTCCCCCCACCCACGGTGTGATGATGAGACAAACAGACACTAGAGGAGAGGGGAAGGGAGGTAGGAAGAGATGAGGAGAGCTCCTCCCACCCACTGTGTCATCACATGCAGAAACTAGAGGAGAGGGGAAGGGGAGGTAGGAAGAGATGAGGAGAGCTCCCCCCCACCCACTGTGTGATGATGAGACATGCAGAAACTAGAGGAGAGGGGAAAGGGAGGGAGGAAGGGATGAGGAGAGCTCCTCCCACCCACTGTGTCATCACATGCAGAAACTAGAGGAGAGGGGAAGGGGAGGTAGGAAGAGATGAGGAGAGCTTCCTCCCACCCACTGTGTGATGATGAGACATGCAGAAACTAGAGGAGAGGGGAGGGAGGTAGGAAGAGATGAGGAGAGCTCCCCCCCACCCACTGTGTGATGATGAGACATGCAGAAACTAGAGGAGAGGGGAAAGGGAGGGAGGAAGGGATGAGGAGAGCTCCTCCCACCCACTGTGTCATCACATGCAGAAACTAGAGGAGAGGGGAAGGGGAGGTAGGAAGAGATGAGGAGAGCTCCTCCCACCCACTGTGTCTTCACATGCAGAAACTAGAGGAGAGGGGAAGTAGGAAGAGATGAGGAGAGCTCCTCCCACCCACTGTGTCATCACATGCAGAAACTAGAGGAGAGGGGAAAGGGAGGGAGGAAGGGATGAGGAGAGCTCCCCCCCACCCACGGTGTGATGATGAGACAAACAGACACTAGAGGAGAGGGGAAGGAGGTAGGAAGGGATGAGGAGAGCTCCCTCCACCCACTGTGTGATGAGAAGACATGCAGAAACTAGAGGAGAGGGGAGGGAGGTAGGAAGGGATGAGGAGAGCTCCCTCCACCCACTGTGTGATGATGAGACAAACAGACACTAGAGGAGAGGGGAGGGAGGTAGGAAGGGATGAGGAGAGCTCCCTCCACCCACTGTGTGATGAGAAGACATGCAGAAACTAGAGGAGAGGGGAGGGAGGTAGGAAGGGATGAGGAGAGCTCCCTCCACCCACTGTGTGATGATGAGACATGCAGAAACTAGAGGAGAGGGGAGGGAGGTAGGAAGGGATGAGGAGAGCTCCCTCCACCCACTGTGTGATGAGAAGACATGCAGAAACTAGAGGAGAGGGGAGGGAGGTAGGAAGGGATGAGGAGAGCTCCCTCCACCCACTGTGTGATGAGAAGACATGCAGAAACTAGAGGAGAGGGGAGGGAGGTAGGAAGGGATGAGGAGAGCTCCCCCCCCCACTGTGTGATGATGAGACATGCAGAAACTAGAGGAGAGGGGAAAGGGAGGGAGGAAGGGATGAGGAGAGCTCCCCCCCCCCCCACTGTGTGATGATGAGACATGCAGAAACTAGAGGAGAGGGGAAAGGGAGGTAGGAAGGGATGAGGAGAGCTCCCCCCTACCCACTGTGTCATCACATGCAGAAACTAGAGGAGAGGGGAAGGGGAGGTAGGAAGAGATGAGGAGAGCTCCCCCCACCCACTGTGTGATGATGAGACAAACAGACACTAGAGGAGAGGGGAAGGGAGGTAGGAAGGGATGAGGAGAGCTCCCTCCACCCACTGTGTGATGAGAAGACATGCAGAAACTAGAGGAGATGGGAAGGAGGTAGGAAGGGATGAGGAGAGCTCCCTCCACCCACTGTGTGATGAGAAGACATGCAGACACTAGAGGAGAGGGGAAAGGGAGGGAGGAAGGGATGAGGAGAGCTCCCCCCCCCACCAACTGTGTGATGAGAAGACATGCAGAAACTAGAGGGGAGGGAGGTAGGAAGGGATGAGGAGAGCTCCCCCCCCCCCCACTGTGTGATGATGAGACATGCAGAAACTAGAGGAGAGGGGAAAGGGAGGTAGGAAGGGATGAGGAGAGCTCCCCCCCCCCCACTGTGTGATGATGAGACATGCAGAAACTAGAGGAGAGGGGAAGGGGAGGTAGGAAGGGATGAGGAGAGCTCCCCCCCCACCAACTGTGTGATGATGAGACATGCAGAAACTAGAGGAGAGGGGAAAGGGAGGTAGGAAGGGATGAGGAGAGCTCCCCCCCCCCCCACTGTGTGATGATGAGACATGCAGAAACTAGAGGAGAGGGGAAGGGGAGGTAGGAGGGGATGAGGAGAGCTCCCCCCACCCACTGTGTGGTGAGAAGACATGCAGAAACTAGAGGAGAGGGGAAGGAGGTAGGAAGGGATGAGGAGAGCTCCCTCCACCCACTGTGTGATGAGAAGACATGCAGAAACTAGAGGAGAGGGGAAAGGGAGGAAGGGACAGGGAGAGCTCCCCCCCCCCCCCACTGTGTGATGATGAGACATGCAGAAACTAGAGGAGAGGGGAAAGGGAGGGAGGAAGGGACAGGGAGAGCTCCCCCCCCCCACTGTGTGATGATGAGACATGCAGAAACTAGAGGAGAGGGGAGGGAGGTAGGAAGGGATGAGGAGAGCTCCCTCCACCCACTGTGTGATGAGAAGACATGCAGAAACTAGAGGAGAGGGGAAGGGGAGGTAGGAAGGGATGAGGAGAGCTCCCCCCCCCCCCACTGTGTGATGAGAAGACATGCAGACACTAGAGGAGAGGGGAAAGGGAGGGAGGAAGGGATGAGGAGAGCTCCCCCCCCCACTGTGTGATGATGAGACATGCAGAAACTAGAGGAGAGGGGAAAGGGAGGTAGGAAGGGATGAGGAGAGCTCCTCCCACCCACTGTGTCATCACATGCAGAAACTAGAGGAGAGGGGAAGGGGAGGTAGGAAGAGATGAGGAGAGCTCCCCCCACCCACTGTGTGATGATGAGACATGCAGAAACTAGAGGAGAGGGGAGGGAGGTAGGAAGGGATGAGGAGAGCTCCCTCCCACCCACTGTGTGATGATGAGACATGCAGAAACTAGAGGAGATGGGAAGGAGGTAGGAAGGGATGAGGAGAGCTCCCTCCACCCACTGTGTGATGATGAGACATGCAGAAACTAGAGGAGAGGGGAAAGGGGGGTAGGAAGGGATGAGGAGAGCTCCCCCCCCCCACTGTGTGATGATGAGACATGCAGAAACTAGAGGAGAGGGGAAAGGGAGGGAGGAAGGGATGAGGAGAGCTCCCCCCCCCCCCACTGTGTGATGATGAGACATGCAGAAACTAGAGGAGAGGGGAAAGGGAGGAAGGGACAGGGAGAGCTCCCCCCCCCCCCACTGTGTGATGATGAGACATGCAGAAACTAGAGGAGAGGGGAAAGGGAGGGAGGAAGGGACAGGGAGAGCTCCCCCCCCCCCACTGTGTGATGATGAGACATGCAGAAACTAGAAGAGAGGGGAAAGGGAGGGAGGAAGGGACAGGGAGAGCCCCCCCCCCCCACACTGTGTGATGATGAGACATGCAGAAACTAGAGGAGAGGGGAAAGGGAGGGAGGAAGGGATGAGGAGAGCTCCTCCCACCCACTGTGTCATCACATGCAGAAACTAGAGGAGAGGGGAAGGGGAGGTAGGAAGAGATGAGGAGAGCTCCCCCCACCCACGGTGTGATGATGAGACAAACAGACACTAGAGGAGAGGGGAAGGGAGGTAGGAAGAGATGAGGAGAGCTCCTCCCACCCACTGTGTCATCACATGCAGAAACTAGAGGAGAGGGGAAGGGAGGTAGGAAGGGATGAGGAGAGCTCCCCCCCCCTGAGTGATGATGAGACATGCAGAAACTAGAGGAGAGGGGAAGGGGAGGTAGGAAGAGATGAGGAGAGCTCCCCCCACCCACGGTGTGATGATGAGACAAACAGACACTAGAGGAGAGGGGAAGGGAGGTAGGAAGGGATGAGGAGAGCTCCCCCCCCCCCACTGTGTGATGAGAAGACATGCAGAAACTAGAGGAGAGGGGAGGGAGGTAGGAAGGGATGAGGAGAGCTCCCCCCCCCACCAACTGTGTGATGAGAAGACATGCAGAAACTAGAGGGGAGGGAGGTAGGAAGGGATGAGGAGAGCTCCCCCCCCCCCCCCACTGTGTGATGATGAGACATGCAGAAACTAGAGGAGAGGGGAAAGGGAGGTAGGAAGGGATGAGGAGAGCTCCCCCCCCCCCCACTGTGTGATGATGAGACATGCAGAAACTAGAGGAGAGGGGAAAGGGGGGTAGGAAGGGATGAGGAGAGCTCCCCCCCCCACTGTGTGATGATGAGACATGCAGAAACTAGAAGAGAGGGGAAAGGGAGGGAGGAAGGGACAGGGAGAGCCCCCCCCCCCCACACTGTGTGATGATGAGACATGCAGAAACTAGAGGAGAGGGGAAAGGGAGGTAGGAAGGGATGAGGAGAGCTCCTCCCACCCACTGTGTCATCACATGCAGAAACTAGAGGAGAGGGGAAGGGGAGGTAGGAAGAGATGAGGAGAGCTCCCCCCACCCACGGTGTGATGATGAGACAAACAGACACTAGAGGAGAGGGGAAGGGAGGTAGGAAGAGATGAGGAGAGCTCCTCCCACCCACTGTGTCATCACATGCAGAAACTAGAGGAGAGGGGAAGGGGAGGTAGGAAGAGATGAGGAGAGCTCCCCCCACCCACTGTGTGATGATGAGACATGCAGAAACTAGAGGAGAGGGGAGGGAGGTAGGAAGGGATGAGGAGAGCTCCCTCCCACCCACTGTGTGATGATGAGACCTGCAGAAACTAGAGGAGAGGGGAAGGGGAGGTAGGAAGAGATGAGGAGAGCTCCCTCCCACCCACTGTGTGATGAGAAGACATGCAGAAACTAGAGGAGAGGGGAGGGAGGTAGGAAGGGATGAGGAGAGCTCCCCCCCCACTGTGTGATGGTGAGACATGCAGAAACTAGAGGAGAGGGGAAGGAGGTAGGAAGGGATGAGGAGAGCTCCCTCCACCCACTGTGTGATGATGAGACATGCAGAAACTAGAGGAGAGGGGAAAGGGGGGTAGGAAGGGATGAGGAGAGCTCCCCCCCCCCACTGTGTGATGATGAGACATGCAGAAACTAGAGGAGAGGGGAAAGGGGGGTAGGAAGGGATGAGGAGAGCTCCCCCCCCCCCACTGTGTGATGATGAGACATGCAGAAACTAGAGGAGAGGGGAAAGGGAGGTAGGAAGGGATGAGGAGAGCTCCCCCCCCCCCCACTGTGTGATGATGAGACATGCAGAAACTAGAGGAGAGGGGAAGGAGGTAGGAAGGGATGAGGAGAGCTCCCTCCACCCACTGTGTGATGAGAAGACATGCAGAAACTAGAGGAGAGGGGAAGGGGAGGTAGGAAGGGATGAGGAGAGCTCCCCCCCCCCCACTGTGTGATGAGAAGACATGCAGACACTAGAGGAGAGGGGAAAGGGAGGGAGGAAGGGATGAGGAGAGCTCCCCCCCCACTGTGTGATGATGAGACATGCAGAAACTAGAAGAGAGGGGAAAGGGAGGTAGGAAGGGACAGGGAGAGCCCCCCCCCCACACTGTGTGATGATGAGACATGCAGAAACTAGAGGAGAGGGGAAAGGGAGGGAGGAAGGGATGAGGAGAGCTCCTCCCACCCACTGTGTCATCACATGCAGAAACTAGAGGAGAGGGGAAGGGGAGGTAGGAAGGGATGAGGAGAGCTCCCCCCACCCACGGTGTGATGATGAGACAAACAGACACTAGAGGAGAGGGGAAGGGAGGTAGGAAGAGATGAGGAGAGCTCCTCCCACCCACTGTGTCATCACATGCAGAAACTAGAGGAGAGGGGAAGGGAGGTAGGAAGGGATGAGGAGAGCTCCTCCCACCCACTGTGTCTTCACATGCAGAAACTAGAGGAGAGGGGAAGTAGGAAGAGATGAGGAGAGCTCCTCCCACCCACTGTGTCATCACATGCAGAAACTAGAGGAGAGGGGAAAGGGAGGGAGGAAGGGATGAGGAGAGCTCCCCCCCCCCCCCACTGTGTGATGATGAGACATGCAGAAACTAGAGGAGAGGGGAAAGGGAGGAAAGAAGAGATGAGGAGAGCTCCTCCCACCCACTGTGTGATGATGAGACCTGCAGAAACTAGAGGAGAGGGGAGGGAGGTAGGAAGAGATGAGGAGAGCTCCTCCCACCCACTGTGTCATCACATGCAGAAACTAGAGGAGAGGGGAGGGAGGTAGGAAGGGATAAGGAGAGCTACCCCCACACTGTGTGATGATGAGACATGCAGAAACTAGAGGAGAGGGGAGGGAGGTAGGAAGGGATAAGGAGAACTCCCCCCCCCCCCCCCACTGTGTGATGATAAGACATGCAGAAACTAGAGGAGAGGGGAAAGGGAGGTAGGAAGGGATAAAGAGAGCTCCCCCCCCCCCCACTGTGTGATGATGAGACATGCAGAAACTAGAGGAGAGGGGAAAGGGAGGGAGGAAGGGACAGGGAGAGCTCCCCCCCCCCTGAGTGATGATGAGACATGCAGAAACTAGAGGAGAGGGGAAAGGGAGGTAGGAAGGGATGAGGAGAGCTCCTCCCACCCACTGTGTCATCACATGCAGAAACTAGAGGAGAGGGGAAGGGGAGGTAGGAAGAGATGAGGAGAGCTCCCCCCCACCCACTGTGTGATGATGAGACATGCAGAAACTAGAGGAGAGGGGAAGGGGAGGTAGGAAGAGATGAGGAGAGCTTCCCCCACCCACTGTGTGATGATGAGACATGCAGAAACTAGAGGAGAGGGGAAGGAGGTAGGAAGGGATGAGGAGAGCTCCCTCCCACCCACTGTGTGATGATGAGACATGCAGAAACTAGAGGGGAGGGGAAAGGGATAAGGAGAGCTTCTCCCACCCACTGTGTGATGATGAGACATGCAGAAACTAGAGGAGAGGGGAAAGGGAGGTATGAAGAGATGAGGAGAGCCCCCCCCCCCCACTGTGTGATGATGAGACATGCAGAAACTAGAGGAGAGGGGAGGGAGGTAGGAAGGGATAAGGAGAGCTCCCTCCCACCCACTGTGTGATGATGAGACATGCAGATACTGGAGGAGAGGGGAAGGGGAGGTAGGAAGAGATGAGGAGAGCTCCTCCCACCCACTGTGCGATGATGAGACATGCAGACACTAGAGGAGAGGGGAGGGAGGTAGGAAGGGATGAGGAGAGCTCCTCCCACCCACTGTGTGATGATGAGACATGCAGAAACTAGAGGAGAGGGGAGGGAGGTAGGAAGGGACAGGGAGAGCTCCCCCACCCCCCCCCCCCCACTGTGTGATGATGAGACATGCAGAAACTAGAGGGGAGGGGAAAGGGATAAGGAGAGCGCCTCCCACCCACTGTGTGATGATGAGACATGCAGAAACTAGAGGAGAGGGGAAAGGGAGGTAGGAAGAGATGAGGAGAGCTCCCCCCCCCCCCCCCCACTGTGTGATGATGAGACATGCAGAAACTAGAGGAGAGGGGAAGGAGGTAGGAAGGGATGAGGAGAGCTCCCCCTCCCACTGTGTGATGATGAGACATGCAGAAACTAGAGGAGAGGGGAAAGGGGGGTAGGAAGAGATGAGGAGAGCTCCCCCCCCACTGTGTGATGATGAGACATGCAGAAACTAGAAGAGAGGGGAAAGGGAGGGAGGAAGGGACAGGGAGAGCCCCCCCCCCACACTGTGTGATGATGAGACATGCAGAAACTAGAGGAGAGGGGAAAGGGAGGTAGGAAGGGATGAGGAGAGCTCCCCCCCCCACTGTGTGATGATGAGACATGCAGAAACTAGAGGAGAGGGGAAGGGGAGGTAGGAAGGGATAAGGAGAGCTCCCCCCTACCCACTGTGTCATCACATGCAGAAACTAGAGGAGAGGGGAAGGGGAGGTAGGAAGAGATGAGGAGAGCTCCCCCCACCCACGGTGTGATGATGAGACAAACAGACACTAGAGGAGAGGGGAAGGGAGGTAGGAAGAGATGAGGAGAGCTCCTCCCACCCACTGTGTGATGATGAGACAAACAGACACTAGAGGAGAGGGGAAGGGAGGTAGGAAGAGATGAGGAGAGCTCCTCCCACCCACTGTGTCATCACATGCAGAAACTAGAGGAGAGGGGAAGGGAGGTAGGAAGGGATGAGGAGAGCTCCCCCCCCCTGAGTGATGATGAGACATGCAGAAACTAGAGGAGAGGGGAAGGGGAGGTAGGAAGAGATGAGGAGAGCTCCCCCCACCCACGGTGTGATGATGAGACAAACAGACACTAGAGGAGAGGGGAAGGGAGGTAGGAAGAGATGAGGAGAGCTCCTCCCACCCACTGTGTGATGATGAGACAAACAGACACTAGAGGAGAGGGGAAGGGAGGTAGGAAGAGATGAGGAGAGCTCCTCCCACCCACTGTGTCATCACATGCAGAAACTAGAGGAGAGGGGAAGGGAGGTAGGAAGGGATGAGGAGAGCTCCCCCCCCCTGAGTGATGATGAGACATGCAGAAACTAGAGGAGAGGGGAAGGGGAGGTAGGAAGGGATGAGGATAGCCCCCCCCCCCCCCCCACTGTGTGATGATGAGACATGCAGTAAGTAGAGGAGAGGGGAGGGAGGTAGGAAGGGATGAGGAGAGCTCCTCCCCCCCACTGTGTGATGATGAGACATGCAGAAACTAGAGGAGATGGGAAAGGGAGGGAGGAAGGGACAGGGAGAGCCCCCCCCACTGTGTGATGATAAGACCTGCAGAAACTAGAGGAGAGGGGAAGGGGAGGTAGGAAGAGATGAGGAGAGCTCCTCCCACCCACTGTGTGATGATGAGACATGCAGAAACTAGAGGAGAGGGGAAGGGGAGGAGTGTTCCCTCACACCCAGTGTGTGAAGAGGGCGTCAGGTGGAGAGACTGGAGGCGAGAGGAAGAGGAGATACCGAAGGAATGAGAACCATTCCCTCCCCCACTGTGTGAGAGACTGGAAGTGAGAGCAAAGGGAGGTAGGGGACAGTGAGGGGCGCCCCCTCCCACCCACTGTGTGAAGAGGAGAACATGTGGAGCAAGAGGAGGCGGGAGGAAGGGTACGAGGAAGATGAGGTGAGCTCCAAGGAAGCTCCAGTCCCTTCATGAACCTGCTGGGAAGCTCCCTTCCCACCATGAAAAGAGGACATATGGGAACTTTACGAGGCATGGGGGAAGGAAACCGATGGAGGAGGAGGTAAGAGGCAGCACTGGTTACCTTCTCCGACGCCAGCTGGTTCAGGAGGTCTTCCATCTCTTTTTCTCTTTCGCATAACTGCAACTGGAGACGCTGCAGAAGACAAGAACAGCTTCAACATCAAGACCAAGGCAGCGGGCACACCAGGAGTAAGAAGCAGGTAGAGAGCTTCATGGAAGGAGTAAGACAAAGGCAGCGGGCACACCAGGAGTAAGAAGCAGGTACAGAGCTTCATGGAAGGAGTAAAACAAAGGCAGCGGACGCACCAGGAGTAAGAAGCAGACTAGAGAGCTTCATGGAAGGAGTAAGACAAAGGCAGCGGGCACACCAGGAGAAAGAAGCAGACTAAAGAGCTTCATGGAAGGAGTAAGACAAAGGCAGTGGGCACACCAGGAGTAAGAAGCAGATAGAGAGCTTCATGGAAGGAGTAAGACAAAGGCAGCGGACGCACCAGGAGTAAGAAGCAGACTAGAGAGCTTCATGGAAGGAGTAAGACAAAGGCAGCGGGCACACCAGGAGTAAGAAGCAGACTAAAGAGCTTCATGGAAGGAGTAAGACAAAGGCAGCGGACGCACCAGGAGTAAGAAGCAGATAGAGAGCTTCATGGAAGGAGTAAGACAAAGGCAGCGGGCACACCAGGAGTAAGAAGCAGACTAGAGAGCTTCATGGAAGGAGTAAGACAAAGGCAGTGGGCACACCAGGAGTAAGAAGCAGATAGAGAGATTCATGGAAGGAGTAAGACAAAGGCAGTGGGCACACCAGGAGTAAGAAGCAGACTAGAGAGCTTCATGGAAGGAGTAAGACAAAGGCAGTGGGCACACCAGGAGTAAGAAGCAGACTAGAGAGCTTCATGGAAAGAGTAAGTCAAAGGCAGTGGGCACACCAGGAGTAAGAAGCAGACTAGAGAGCTTCATGGAAGGAGTAAGACAAAGGCAGCGGGCACACAAGGAGTAAGAAGCAGACTAGAGAGCTTCATGGAAGGAGTACGACAAAGGCAGCGGACGCACCAGGAGTAAGAAGCAGACTAGAGAGCTTCATGGAAGGAGTAGGACAAAGGCAGTGGGCACACCAGGAGTAAGAAGCAGATAGAGAGCTTCATGGAAGGAGTAAAACAAAGGCAGCGGACGCACCAGGAGTAAGAAGCAGACTAGAGAGCTTCATGGAAGGAGTAAGACAAAGGCAGCAGGCACACCAGGAGTAAGAAGCAGACTAGAGAGCTTCATGGAAGGAGTAAGACAAAGGCAGTGGGCACACCAGGAGTAAGAAGCAGACTAGAGAGCTTCATGGAAGGAGTAAGACAAAGGCAGTGGGCACACCAGGAGTAAGAAGCAGATAGAGAGCTTCATGGAAGGAGTAAGACAAAGGCAGCGGGCACACCAGGAGTAAGAAGCAGACTAAAGAGCTTCATGGAAGGAGTAAGACAAAGGCAGCGGACGCACCAGGAGTAAGAAGCAGATAGAGAGCTTCATGGAAGGAGTAAGACAAAGGCAGCGGGCACACCAGGAGTAAGAAGCAGACTAGAGAGCTTCATGGAAGGAGTAAGACAAAGGCAGTGGGCACACCAGGAGTAAGAAGCAGATAGAGAGATTCATGGAAGGAGTAAGACAAAGGCAGTGGGCACACCAGGAGTAAGAAGCAGACTAGAGAGCTTCATGGAAGGAGTAAGACAAAGGCAGTGGGCACACCAGGAGTAAGAAGCAGACTAGAGAGCTTCATGGAAAGAGTAAGTCAAAGGCAGTGGGCACACCAGGAGTAAGAAGCAGACTAGAGAGCTTCATGGAAGGAGTAAGACAAAGGCAGCGGACACACCAGGAGTAAGAAGCAGACTAAAGAGCTTCATGGAAGGAGTAAGACAAAGGCAGCGGGCACACCAGGAGTAAGAAGCAGATAGAGAGATTCATGGAAGGAGTAAGACAAAGGCAGTGGGCACACCAGGAGTAAGAAGCAGACTAAAGAGCTTCATGGAAGGAGTAAGACAAAGGCAGCGGGCACACCAGGAGTAAGAAGCAGACTAAAGAGCTTCATGGAAGGAGTAAGACAAAGGCAGCGGGCACACCAGGAGTAAGAAGCAGACTAAAGAGCTTCATGGAAGGAGTAAGACAAAGGCAGCGGGCACACCAGGAGTAAGAAGCAGATAGAGAGATTCATGGAAGGAGTAAGACAAAGGCAGTGGGCACACCAGGAGTAAGAAGCAGACTAAAGAGCTTCATGGAAGGAGTAAGACAAAGGCAGCGGGCACACCAGGAGTAAGAAGCAGACTAGAGAGCTTCATGGAAGGAGTAAGACAAAGGCAGCGGGCACACCAGGAGTAAGAAGCAGACTAGAGAGCTTCAAGGAAGGAGTAAGACAAAGGCAGCGGGCACACCAGGAGTAAGAAGCAGATAGAGAGCTTCATGGAAGGAGTAAGACAAAGGCAGCGGGCACACCAGGAGTAGGAAGCAGACTAGAGAGCTTCATGGAAGGAGTAAGACAAAGTCAGCGGGCACACCAGGAGTAAGAAGCAGACTAGAGAGCTTCATGGAAGGAGTAAGACAAAGGCAGCGGGCACACCAGGAGTAAGAAGCAGACTAGAGAGCTTCAAGGAAGGAGTAAGACAAAGGCAGCGGGCACACCAGGAGTAAGAAGCAGATAGAGAGCTTCATGGAAGGAGTAAGACAAAGGCAGCGGGCACACCAGGAGTAAGAAGCAGATAGAGAGCTTCATGGAAGGAGTAAGACAAAGGCAGCGGGCACACCAGGAGTAGGAAGCAGACTAGAGAGCTTCATGGAAGGAGTAAGACAAAGGCAGCGGGCACACCAGGAGTAAGAAGCAGACTAGAGAGCTTCATGGAAGGAGTAAGACAAAAGCAGCGGGCACACCAGGAGTAAGAAGCAGACTAGAGAGCTTCATGGAAGGAGTAAGACAAAGGCAGCGGGCACACCAGGAGTAAGAAGCAGACTAGAGAGCTTCAAGGCAGGAGTAAGACAAAGGCAATGGGCACACCAGGAGTAAGAAGCAGATATAGAGCTTCATGGAAGGAGTAAGACAAAGGCAGCGGGCACACCAGGAGTAAGAAGCAGACTAGAGAGCTTCATGGAAGGAGTAAGACAAAGGCAGTGGGCACACCAGGAGTAAGAAGCAGATAGAGAGCTTCATGGAAGGAGTAAGACAAAGGCAGTGGGCACACCAGGAGTACGAATAACAGGATAATGAGATGCACGAGAGGAGTAAGACAGAATAAAGAGATGCACGAGAGGAGTAAGACAGAATAATGAGATGCACGCGAGGAGTAAGACGGAATAAAGAGATGCACGCGAGGAGTAAGACGGAATAAAGAGATGCATCAGAGGAGTAAGACAGAATAACAAGATGCATGAGAGGAGTAAGAGACTAGGAATGTGCAAGAGGAGTAAGATGGATTAAAGAGATGAAGGAGATAAAAGTAAGACAGAATAAGGAGATGCATGAGAGGAGTATGACGGAATAAAGAGAAGCAGGAGACGAGTAAGAAAGAATAAAGAGATGCATGAGAGGAGTAAGATGGAATAAAAAGAGGCAGGAGAGGAGTAAGACAGAATAAAGAGATGCACGAGAGGAGTAAGACGGAATAAAGAGATGCATGAGAGGAGTAAGACGGAAAAAAAAGAGGCAGGAGAGGAGTAAGACAGAATAAAGAGATGCACGAGAGGAGTAAGACGGAATAAAGAGATGCACGAGAGGAGTAAGACAGAATAAAGAGATTCACGAGAGGACTAAGACGGAATAAAGAGATGCACGAGAGGAGTAAGACGGAATAAAGAGATGCACGAGAGGAGTAAGACAGAATAATGAGATGCATGAGAGGAGTAAGACAGAATAAAGAGATGCATGAGAGGAGTAAGACGGAATAAAGAGATGCACGAGAGGAGTAAGACGGAATAAAGAGATGCACGAGAGGAGTAAGACGGAATAAAGAGATGCATGAGAGGAGTAAGACGGAATAATGAGATGCATGAGAGGAGTAAGAGACTAGGAATGTGCAAGAGGAGTAAGATGGATTAAAGAGATGAAGGAGATAAAAGTAAGACGGAATAAGGAGATGGAGACAAGTATGACGAATAAAGAGAAGCAGGAGACGAGTAAGAAAGAATAAAGAGATGCATGAGAGGAGTAAGACGGAATAAAAAGAGGCAGGAGAGGAGTAAGACAGAATTAAGAGATGCTTTAAATGAGTAAGACAGAATAAAGAGATGCACGAGAGGAGTAAGACATAATAATGAGATGCACGAGAGGAGTAAGACATAATAATGAGATGCACGAGAGGAGTAAGACAGAATAAAGAGATGCACGAGAGGAGTAAGACGGAATAAAGAGATACATGAGAGGAGTAAGACAGAATAAAGAGATGCTTTAAATGACTAAGACGGAATAATGAGATGCATGAGGAGTAAGACATAATAATGAGATGCATGAGGAGTAAGACTATGCCATGGTAAAACCGGTCTTGCAGTGGTAAAACCTGCCAATTGATTGAATTACAATTTAAATCTAAACCTGGGATGATGAGGCAAAGTATGGGCTCATAACAGAAGTATCTGAGTGGAACAGTGGTGTCACAGCGGGAGCATGCACACTGGCAGGCAGGATCTATCCATGTCGAGGTAGAAGAAAACAAAAGCACACATTCGAAAGGACAATCTGAAATTCTGGAGGAAAGGTATTATTTGATGAGGAATAAGGTGTTACTTCTCAGGATAGCAACGGGTAGGTGTGTGGGAGAGCAAAGAGCAGTGAAAGGACATAAGCGGTCACTCCAAGACGCAAAGAAACATACAAAGGGTCCAAACCACAGAGAGATTCTGAGGAAGAGAGAAGCAAAAGAGACGCAAGGCAGAGTGCGAGACTAAGGGACAGGGAGAGACATGCATGAGATCAAACCACATAAAGGCTCCAGGATAGAGAGAGAGATATATGCAGCGAGTGGCTCAAACCACAGAGAAAGAAGCAGAAAAGACACAAGCAATGAGAGAACATCAAGTAAACTTGAGAGGTACTAGACGAGCACACCCAGACAGACCCCATGACGGGGAGAGACTCAGGAGGGGTCCAAGCCACAGAGACTTTGAGGCAAAGACAGCAGCGTACAAGATACAAGACATAGAGCTGACCAACCCACTGACGTGCCAGAGACACCAAGAGGGAAGACACAAGCACAAAAACCCTTGGGCATAGAGACATCCTCGTTCAAACTGAGAAGGTTTGGGGGCAAAGGAAAGGTTTGTTTTTGACTCTGGCATCCTCTTTAATGGGGAAAGAAGCAGTAAGCAGCTCACCGTCTTTTCAGAGTCGCAGCATGAAAGCTTCTTCAGCAAGGCTTCCTTTTGTTCGACCAGGCGCTGTGTCTCTTCCTGAAAAACAGAAACAGAAGCTGAGGAGTCTGAAATAGACTCTATTCTGCACACTGACCAATCAGACAAGAGCAGGAGCACACAAGCCAAACCAATCAGACAAGAGCAGGAGCACACAAGCCAAACCAATCAGACAAGACTATGAGAGGACTACTCTGACCACAGCAAAAAGTTCGCTCACAAAACCTCTATACAAGGTAACAGAAAACTACTTACAATACTGGATCCTAAAACTGACCAATGAAATAATAGTCCTGAGATTTCCAGCTACAAGGCTGAACCCCAAGAATGGAACAATACGAAAAGATCAGATGAGCTCATCATCTCCTGACCTCTGCAATAGCAGACCTATCAGA
Organism: Lissotriton vulgaris; assembly: GCF_964263255.1. Lineage (NCBI taxonomy): Eukaryota > Metazoa > Chordata > Amphibia > Caudata > Salamandridae > Lissotriton > Lissotriton vulgaris. Next base: position 2,025,661,600 of record NC_141693.1, read on the forward strand.
AATAACTACATCTCAGGAGCTGGGCAATCACAACAGTTTCCCAGTCCAATAAGCCATTACTTCTGCTTCGACCAGGAAAATATTATTGTAGGAGATAACAAGCTTTAAGAGGACAACATCAAGTAGCTGAAAACTTTAACCGGCAGCCAGAACTCTCCAGCCGTGAACTGACTGCATTACAGCATCCGATCAATCAAATAAAAAGCACAGGAGGTCTTACACGGGCAGTCACCAAACTATGGTGAGGTCCTGCCAGGCAGGACTGGAGAGAACACGATGCTAATCAAGATAGTCATACCAGGAGGAGCCAAGCCGGCGACCGAGATGGCCGCATAGACGCTCGGCTCCGTGAGCCCTCTCACCCCGCGCATACATCCTGGCAAGTATCCCGAGCCGTAACGGCATATTTAAGTAGGTGAAGGAGAACTACCACTTACTGTCTGCTCCTGAGGCTTCTACGTGCGGCGGACCCGGAGATACATCCCGACTCTTCTGAGGCCCTCGCGCTGCTGGGACCGGGGTGTCGATTGAGAGGAGCAGCCGGCCGCGACTGCGACAACAGCGGCCACTGGTGGTGGTGAGGAGTCGGCCGGAGGGCGCCAGTGAATTGATGGGCCGATGGCGGCAGTGACGACCCAGTCCACTTAACGGAGTGCCTCGTGGGGCTGCGTGGCAAAGCAGGGTCGAGGGGGGTGCATGATATCTGGCCCCCCTCCCCAGTTCTGTGTCCGGACATAATCAAGGACTACCCCCGGAATTGGCGGGCGGCTCCCGGGGGGCGGCAGGGATTTTGTTTAGCCCTTTGGTGACTCTTCTCCGGGGAGCCTGCCTTGCATTTTTGAGTCCCGGTTGTGAATCCTGTAGCGCCCTGGTTTGGGGCCCGGTCCCTGTGGTGAGGTGAAGAAGGACGTGGCCGGATCGGCTAAGATGGCGGCGGGCGCCCCCCTATGCGGACCACATCCAGGTCACACAGCTGCCGTGTGGATGAGATCAGGGGACTGGCGGCGCGAGAAAGAGCCCACATCCAAAGATGTACTGGCTGCACTAACGAACATGCACGAAACCCTGGTCTGTAATGCCCGGGACTTGGGAAGAAGGATGGCCGCCATTGTTGTCCCGCCGTTCCACGCGGGCACAGTTCGACCTCAACGAAGTGCCGACATGGCCCCCTCTGTGTCCATGCGGAGTGCTCCAGCTACACCAAGTTTCCTGGAGCCGCTGAAAGACCCGGCTCCTGCTATCGCCCTAGACAGCATGGTGGTGCATGCGAGTGTCTCTTCGGGGCACATGTCTACTTGGAGGCTGGGGAAACCACGCCGATCTATTTTTTGGACTGCCCCGGTGCTGTCTCAGCGCTTGCCGGGTTTTGTGACTCTCCCTCCTTGGATGATGAGACTGCGTTCGGCCTTGGGGATGTTCTCGGGGTCAATGTCGACGCAAATGGATTTCCGCCATACATGTTCGGGTGGATCTGGGTTGCTGAAGTCCTATGAAGCGGTAACTCGGCCGTGCTCGCTCGGATCACTTGGACCCTCCACGCCGCTCTGTGTACTGATTGATAAGTGGACGTATGTTGGTTCCATTGATAGACAAGGCCAGGGATGACATCGCCCATAGTCTAGTGGACTTCTTGTTGGCTGACGGTACTTAAGGAACATTCAACCGGGATTATGAGGCTGGTTTGGACGATGAATGACGTTCTCCATGGATGTTCTGCTCTTGTTTTTGGGATGTCTCCTGGGCGCGGGGTGTAGGGCGGGGCCGGGTGGTAAGATCGAGGGCCCTCCTCCACTTTTTTCTTCTCTTCTTCTTTCTCCTCTTTTCTACATTTCGGGTCTCCATTAGGGCGACAGGCACGCTGCTAGGGGGGGTAGGCCGTGGCCTTCTGCAGGGGTGCAGAGTGGGGGGTAGGGGGGTTGGGGTTTGTTAAATTGTCCGTTGTTTGTTTCTATGGCCCTTTAGTCTTTCTCCTTTAGTGTCGTCGATCGTCATGTCTTCTACAATACGTTTATTGTATTGAGGGGTGGGGTTGAGCTTTGTTACGTAATGGGCTTGCGCCTACATTTATCCTGATTTGATTACCTTTTCCCCACTGCTTCAATTGTATTTGTACTATTTGTGGATATCCTGATTTACGCTCGCTATTGTGGGACTATGTATGGCTGTACGGCACTTACTTTTAGTTTTTCCTTTATTATAAAATGAACCTTTATACTCATGCATTCAGACCTGTACGCCCCAATACAAGTTGTGTCCTGGGCATTGTAAGACCCCGATTTTCGAACTGCTATAACTTTCCACATTGCTCTGCTGTACTTTTGCTCTGACTAGCGGCCGGCCGGGGTTGTTGTAGGCCCATACTTGTAATTGCTTGAAGTAAAATAAAGGTTCTCCCAAAAAAAAAAAGATAGTCATACTAGCTGATCATGGCAGGACAGAACGGCAGGCCACCAGTTTTGTCAACAAGAGCAGAGACAACCCATTCTTTGGGAGCAGGTGACGCCCATGAACAAAGTCCAGTCTGTCAATGAGAGCAGACACACTGCAGACTTCAGAGCGAATACAACACAGACCTTTCCTTAGAAGCAACTATAGCCCTGTCCAGTCTCTCGGAACAAATCCCACATACCCTGACTTGAGGACCAAACCGTGTCCCACACTAAGGCTAAGGGCCTGCTTAGATCTCGACGGACGGTCTACTCCGTCACTAAGGTGACACACAGCCCGTCGGCCGAAATATGAATCCCATTCTATCCTATGTCATTTATATCTCAGCGGACGGGCTATCCGCCATCTTTGTGACGGAGTAACCCGTCAATCGATATCTAAATCAGGCCTCAGTTTGTGGAGCTGATGATCAACAAGTGAGACTAAGCCCTCCTTTAGGCAGGGATTCTTAAACGTATGTTTCTGACAATCACATTAGGATAAGGCGTCAGCTGCGCCGACAAGCAGACCTAAAAGGTTGTTCACCTCAAAACATGGCCCAGGGGCAACCACAGAGCAATTCTTCAAAAGCCAATCCCTTTTGTGAAAACAGATGGTCCCACAATAAAAAACATACTAAAATCCAAAGACACAGGAGTCATAAGGAACACTATATGTGTAACGGCCACGGGAAGGTTACCAGGCTCGAATGTCCTTCCGGCTATTCGATATCCTGACATGCCCTGGCTTAGGAAGAAGGGTCATTCCAGTCATTGCATACATGTTACAACAAAACTTGTCTAACGGAGAGGAAGTGGATGATCCTGCAAGTGAATGAGCCTATGAGGAGCCTGACTTGTGCATACTTTTTTTTGTTGTTTACATTTTTTCATTGAATTTTAACACTTTAGATACAGTGAATCATGGAAAATGTTTCCGATCTCAAGGTACATGCATAGGCAGACAGAGATATTTTGTAGCATTCCGATGTACATACGTGAATGTTTTCTCTCATAGCTGTCATACTATATGTATACAATCCCAGCATTATACATAGGTTGAGGTTATCAGTGTGAGACTTATGGGTCCTGGGATATGCTTGCTAATCAAAATCTTGGTGACGGAGCTACGTCTGCCCAAAGTTCTCAAGGGAGCTCAGAGCATGCTGCTCTAGTGGGTGGGTAACGATCCCGGTCCCTCACCGGTGTTATCTGACAGATGGTTTGTATTCGAAACTAAAAACCTGGGTGCTGAACTGGGGTACTGATGTGGGATCAGCGGGGAATGACTTGTGCATACTTGATACAATGTGTGTGAATGTGCACCAGATAAAGAAGTGCCACAGGACAAGGATAACTTGTGGCAGAAACACAGTGGGCATTACAGCACTATAAACGCTTGATAACACGAGGCACAAGGTGCAAAACTACAAATAAATGGGCCCAAGACATGCCCAAGACCAAACACCTACAAACACCTACTCTGAAATGACTCCTACATACTGAGCTCTTCTGAAAGAACTGTTACATACGACGCTCCATTCTAAAACAACTCCTTCATACTACGCTCCATTCCCTAAAATGACTCCTACATACTACGCTCCATTCTAAAATGACTCCTGCATACTACGTTCCATTCTGAAATGACTACTACATACTACGCTCCATTCTAAAACGACTCCTTCATACTACGCTCCATTCTAAAAGAACTGTTACATACGACGCTCCATTCTAAAACGACTCCTTCATACTACGCTCCATTCTAAAAGAACTGTTACATACGACGCTCCATTCTGAAATGACTCCTGCATACTACGTTCCATTCTGAAATGACTACTACATACTACGCTCCATTCTAAAACGACTCCTTCATACTACGCTCCATTCTATAACGACTCCTTCATACTACGCTTCATTCCCTAAAATTACTACTACATACTACACTCCATTCTAAAACGACTCCTTCATACGACACTCCATTCTGAAACGACTCCTACATACTACGCAGCATTCTGAAACAACTCCTACATACGACACTCCATTCTGAAACGACTCCTACATACTACGCTCCATTCTGAAATGACTCCTGCATACTACGTTCCATTCTGAAATGACTATTACATACTACGCTCCATTCTAAAATTACTCCTGCATACTACGTTCCATTCTGAAATGACTACTACATACTATGCTCCATTCTAAAAGAACTGTTACATATGACACTCCATTCTAAAACGACTCCTTCATACTACGCTCCATTCTAAAACAACTCCTACATACGACGCTCCATTCTGAAACGACTCCTACATACTACGCTCCATTCTGAAATGACTCCTGCATACTACGTTCCATTCTGAAATGACTACTACATACTACGCTCCATTCTAAAAGAACTGTTACATACGACGCTCCATTCTGAAATGACTCCTACATACTACGCTCCATTCTGAAACACCTCCTACATACGACACTCCATTCTGAAATGACTTCTACATACTACGCTCCATTCTGAAACGACTCCTACATACGACACTCCATTCTGAAATGGCTCCTACATACTGCGCTCCATTCTAAAATGACTACTACATACTACGCTCCATTCTAAAATGACTCCTGCATACTACGTTCCATTCTGAAATGACTACTTCATACTACGCTCCATTCTAAAATGACTCCTGCATACTACGTTCCATTCTGAAATGACTACTAAAATACTACGCTCCATTCTAAAAGAACTGTTACATACGACACTCCATTCTAAAACGACTCCTTCATACTACGCTCCATTCTGAAATGACTTCTACATATTACGCTCCATTCTGAAACACCTCCTACATACAACACTCCATTCTGAAAAACGACTCCTACATACTACGCACCATTCTGAAACAACTCCTACATACGACGCTCCATTCTGAAACAACTCCTACATACTACGCTCCATTCTAAAACACCTCCTACATACGACACTCCATTCTGAAACGACTTCTACATACTACGCTCCATTCTGAAACACCTCCTACATACGACACTCCATTCTGAAACAACTTCTACATACTACGCTCCATTCTGAAATACCTCCTACATACGACACTCCATTCTGAAACTGCTTCTACATACCACGCTCCATTCTGAAACACCTCCTACATACGACACTCCATTCTGAAATGACTCCTACATACTACGCTCCATTCTAAAACGACTCCTACATACGACACTCCATTCTGAAACAACTCCTACATAAGACACTCCATTCCGAAATGACTCCTACATACTGCGCTCCATTCAAAAATGACTCCTACATACTGCGCTCCATTCCGAAATGACTCAAACATATTACGCTCCATTCCAAAAAGACTCCCTAGATATTACACTCCATTCTGAAATAACTCCTACATACTGCGCTCCATTCTGAAATGACTCCTACATACTGCGCTCCATTCTGAAATGAGTCCTACTTACTACGCTCCATTCTGAAATGACTCCTACATACTACGCTCCATTCCGAAATGACTCCTACATACTACGCTCCATTCTGAAATGACTCCTACATACTACGCTCCATTCCGAAATGACTCCTGCATACTGCGCTCCATTCTAAAATGACCCCTACATACGACACTCCATTCCGAAATGACTCCTACATATTACACTCCATTCCAAAAAGACTCCTAGATATTGCGCTCCATTCTGAAATAACTCCTACATACTGCGCTCCATTCTGAAATAACTCCTACATTCTGAAATGACTCCTACATACTGCGCTCCATTCTGAAACGGCTTCTACATACTACGCTCCATTCTGAAACACCTCCTACATACGTCACTCCATTCTGAAATGACTCCTACATACTACGCTCCATTCTAAAACGACTCCTACATACGACACTCCATTCTGAAACAACTCCTACATAAGACACTCCATTCCGAAATGACTCCTACATACTGCGCTCCATTCTAAAATGACTCCTACATACGACACTCCATTCCAAAATGACTCCTACATATTACGCTCCATTCCAAAAAGACTCCTAGATATTACGCTCTATTCTGAAATAAGTCCTACATACAGCGCTCCATTCTGAAATGACTCCTACATACTGTGCTCCATTCTGAAATGAATCCTGCATACTGCTCTCCATTCTGAAATGACTCCTACTTACTACGCTCCATTCTGAAATGACTCCTACTTACTACGCTCCATTCTGAAATGACTCCTACTTACTACGCTCCATTCTGAAATGACTCCTACTTACTACGCTCCATTCTGAAATGACTCCTACTTACTACGCTCCATTCTGAAATAACTCCTACATACTACGCTCCATTCTGAAATAACTCCTACATACTGCGCTTCATTCTGAAATGGTATGTCATACCAGCTGATCATGGCAGGACATTCGGCATGGTGAGGGTAGCAGGGTGCAACGGGGTGAAGTCCACACATGAGATAGGTATAAAAGAGAGATCCCTGGGTAAGAACACATGTAAGAAGGACCGAAACGTCATTCTTGCCAAACCTCTTAGTTTAATTTTCACATTTGTGTTTTTTCCAGTCTCCTGCCTTTGGGTCCCTGTGATTGTCAGTAGAGTGTACAGGTTGGAGGTCTAGTTAGCCCAACCAGTGTTACTCCAAGGTGACATAACCACACAGTGCTCACTGGGGTTGGGAAAAGAAGGTAGCAAACGGAGACGTTACAAAAACCCTATGTTCTACAAACGTACCATGCATTATGATCCAGTACCCAGAAGGCAGCATGCTGCCGTTCCTAAAACAAAACTTGTCTAACATGCACTAAGATCTGGGGACCACTGTGTCATTCCCCACTCACCTCTCTGGACTGCTGCTCCCTCAGCAGTTGTCGCAGGCAGCGGTTCGTTTCTTCAAAGGTTTCCAGTTTTTCAAGCAGTTTCTCTTTCTGTTGTTCAACTTGGTTTACGGTGTTAGACCCACAGCTCGAGTGTTTCTCCTGTTTAAGAGAGAATGTCATGGTCACACTTAAGGAGTTCAGGACAGAGGTGCCCTTACCACCGAGCATGGAGAGGCATAGAGAAAGATCGCCCCAGCAGGGTTGAAGTCTGCGCCTCATGTAGTAATGCACTGGATGATGGTGCAACCAGTGACTGGTACACGTTGGTCTGTTGTTGAAGGGTGGTGTGGTGCAAGCTGACATCTCACTAGCAAAGGGTCGGTCGCTTCTTAGTAGCAAACCATCTGTTGGCATCATATTAGCGTACTGAGAGGTGGCTTCACTCATGTAAGATGTGATTTGTGTTGGTCTCTCACTGATATAGAGTGGGTAACTCCCGGGAATAGTGCATGCTGGCCTCTCCCCCTGGTGTAGGGTATGTTGGCATCTCTGCCATGATAGCCTTTCCCTGTCGGACAGCTTATTGGCTGCTCTAACTGGTGCTCTCTGCCTGGTGCGGGGCAAAGGTAGGCCTCTGCCTGGAGCGGGCCATAGGTTGGCTTCTGCCTGGCGTGGAGCATAGGTTGGCCTCTGTATAGTGCGAGGCAAGTTAGTCCCTCTGCCCGGCGCTAGGCATAGGTTGGCCTCTGCCCGGCGCCGGGCATAGGTTGGCCTCTGTATGGTGCGAGGCTAGTTAGTCCCTCTGCCCGGCGCCGGGCATAGGTTGGCCTCTGCCTGGCGCCGGGCATAGGTTGGCTCCCGCCCGGTGCCGGGCTTAGGTTGGCACCCGCCCGGCGCCGGGCATAGGTTTGTATCTCCTACTTACATTTTTCAGTTTGCACATGGACTCCTTGAGTAGCAACACTTGCTTGGCAGCTGCATTGCCGTCCATCTCGGCTTCCACCAGCTTGCAAAGAAGGGCATCCTTGTCCGTTGGGCATTGTTGCTTCGCTGACCTACAAAGAATGAAAAGTCTTAGCAGTATCCCAGAGGGCCTCTTCCATTGAAGCACAACACAATAAAAAGGTTAATTCACTGTGCGCACGAGGCACTCCACCTCATGCACAACACTGGACAATACCAAGCACATGCGCCTGTGCAGACCCTGCAAGTAGCTCCTCTCCCCGAGAGCTCACAGACACCGACAGACAGCTTTGCCTACATGACGGGTGACAAACATCCCATCCTGTGCACAGAGTCAAGTACTGACATAACATCAGGAAGAGATGTCTGTCCTAAAAAGATCTGACACCAAGAGGGAGGGGCCAAGATCCATGAAGGAGGTACGCCTATCAAGTGAGAGAACCGATGCACACACATACAGGAACAGTACAACCCCTACAGATTAACCTGCAGATGAAATGTTGGCGGTGCTATATACAGACGTACAAGAACAGTGCTCTCCCCATGGATGGAGCCCAGGATTTTTTTTTCTTTTAACAATGTTTTTAACTTTACTTTCCAGTTATGCAAAAAAAAAAAAAGACGATAATGATACAATGCAGTTGGATGAGCCAGCAGTTGTGAAATAATGTTATGACACAACAAACAAAAACAAAGATACAAAAAGTGACAGCTGAGGGTAATGCGTCGTGGACAGAAAATAGCATACACACCCAAGGACATGAACAGAGTGCAATCCATTAGGTAGGCCAGCAAGATCCACATCATCCCGGCACCAGGGATAATAATCATCTCGACTAAATAACACATCACCGGGGTACCAAGAGTAACCCTGTGCAAATCCCATCACAGCAGCCGGAGTGAACTAGCCTACACCCTCAGGGGTGATGCCGGTCTGCACCGGAGAGCCTTGCGCTGTCTCACACCGGGAGATGTAGTCCCTGTATGGGCCCCAAATATCAATTGGTCTGGATGGGCTGGGAAGGAGAGTGCTGAATTCTTCACAGTTTATATTACAGAACGCAAGGTTGTCCAACCAGGAGCGCAGTGTGGGGGCGCGTCTACTGCCCCACAGCAGCGCAATCTCCCGTTTGGCCAAGAGCAAACCCAGTGCAGCCAGCCTATGAATCTTCCTAGGGAAGCTAGCTACTTAACCCAGTAGTGCAATCTCAGGAATAGGCAGAAGTTGCATGGATAATATGTTGCCCAATGTGGAGTGTATGCTCAACTAGTACTGGTGGATCTTCGGACATGTCCAGGTAAGGTGTGCGAAATCAGCAAAGGGTGACAGACATTTCTGACAGTGGTGTGGTCTGGAATTGTCAATCCTGTGAGAGTGGACGGGGGTGAAATACATCCGGCGAAGGAATTTAAAATGAAGTAATTTATGTCGGCTATTCAAGGAGACATCACTGGTGGCCCTGCAGCAGTGTTCCCACTGGTCATCCAAGATCGGTCTGCCCAAGTCAGCCTCCCAAGCCGCCCGACCCCTGGAGTCATCCACGGGCCTAATTGTTCCACATTGCCGATATAGTTTAGAAATCAGGTGTGCCCCGTCCAGGTTCTGAATCGGCAGAGTGAGGGGGGGGAGCTTCCACAGGGGCAGCGGGAAAGGATGGAAACTTGGCCCTGAGAGCGGAGCGCACCCGAGTCAGGATAAATGTGTCCATAAATGATCGCTCACTAAAGCGAGCCTCTTCTGTCATTGAAAATGTGTGCCCGTCTGGGAACAGGTCCTCGAGTGTGTGTACGTGGAATTTCGTCAAAGTGCGATGGACCAAGGTTTCCCCAGTGATCGGGGGAAGGGAAGAGTTGGGCAAGGGTAAGGCCCAAGTCCAGCACGTGGTGGAGACTGTCTGAACATCCCATGGGGTTCCGAGGGAAGGATTGTAAGGAGCTGTCGCGGAAGTACAAGGTCCGCCTCTGGCTTTAAATATGGATTGCGCGCATACGGGTGGAACCAAGCATACGCATAGCAACACTGCGCCACCAAACAATACAAATAAAAATCTGGGACACCAAGCCCACCTCTGTCCGGCGGCAAAATAAGAATCTTCCAACCGACCCGGGGGTCTTGTCCCCCCACACCAAGCGTAACAATAAGGAGCGAAGCTGCGAAAAGAAGGCCTTGGTGAGAGGAATGGGAATATTATTAAAAAAATACAAAAACCGGGGCAGAACTACCATTTTAATAATAGCGACTCGCCCGCCATGGACAGTGGCAGACGTAGCCATTTTGTGACCTGTGATTCTAACGAGCTAGTCGCTCTGCCATAATTAAGGCGAATCATCGTGGAGGTGTCAAGGTGAATATGGACCCCGAGGTATTTAACCGCATAGTCACACCATTAACAATAGGAACTCGCACTGCCAGGGCGTGGTGCTAGCCGTGAGGGAGAAAATAACAGATTTATGCCAATTAATGTGGAGCCCAGAAAACTCACCAAACCGGACGATTTCCCGAATTAAGGGGGCCAGATTGACATGGGGCATGCGAACATAGAGCACAGTGTCGTCTGCATACATAGATAACAAAAGAGGACCAGTACGGAATTGCAAACCACGCTGCAAGTGATTTTCCTGGAACTGCCGGGCCAAAGGATCCATGGCCAAAATTAAAAGAAGAGGAGATAACGGGCAACCCTGCCTCGTGCCGCGTGACAAAGGGAACGGATCAGACAGCGTGCCATTGAACCGAGCCGTGGGTTTAGTATATTACAGCGCTACTGTAGCGACAAAACACTCCGGCATGCCCATACGACGCATGATCAAAAGGAAAAAGGGCCATTCGAGGGTGTTGAACGCCTTCTCCGCATCAAGCAGTATAGCAGCAGCGGGGGTAGAGGGCTCAATTCTGTGTAGCACTGTAAATAACGTCCGGCGGTTGAGAGGGGTGGACCGGTGTTGGACGAAACCAGAATGTACCGGGGAAATAATGGATTCCATCAGTAATGACAACCCTGGCCAGGATTTTATAGTCCAAATTCAATAGGGATAGCGGCCTATAAGAGCCTCGGGTCCTTACCCGGTTTGGGCAATAGAATGATCACCGCCTCCCGAAACGTCAGGGAAGGATACCCACTTCGAGAGCCTCGCCGTAAACCTCCACCAAATGCGGAACCAGGATGTCTTTGTATGCCTTGTAAAAGTCGTCAGAAAAGCCATCGAGACCAGGAGCTGAGGAGGGACGTAGGGCGTCGATAGCCTCAACAATACTATCAGGGGTAATGGGAGTCAGAAAAAAGTCCTGCATATAAAGTTCCAGGTAGACCAGAGTGATCTCCGATAAATAAGACTCTTGGTTGCTTAAATCTCCGGACAGGTGAGAGGTATAAAGGTATTTATAAAAGGAGAGCAATAGGTCACAGACGTCAGGAGTGGAGTGCAATGGGGAAGGGGGCGCAGTGTGGTGGCCAGAAACCTACCCGGACGGTCACCTTTACCATAAATGCTGTGCAACGCAATGCTTATTAAAGAACGACAACTCTCTATCAGCGGCGTCTCTGAATTCCATGCATAGCTCTAGACATCGTGCCCTAAGAGATTCAGTGGGCGCATCAAGCAACTCGCAATCTACAGCAGCAATATCCCCCTCGATACGGCTTAAAGTGGAACGCATATCGCGCAGGATCCCAGCGTGTTTCGAGATACAGACCCCTCTGATATAAGCCTTGAAACCTTCCCATAAGGCCGCCCATGTGTCCACCGACCCCGTGTTCAAGTCAAAATAGTCGTCAATAGCCTGTCTAACTTCTTCGTTAAAAACGGGATCCATCAGGGCACGGCCAGGGAATCGCCACTGTCTCTCAAAGCCACCTGCTCGGGGAATGTGTAACTGTAGGACAAAAGGGGAATGATCGGAGAGGGTGGGGAAGAGTGAGGACTGTCCCAATCCAGCCCGCCACCCCAGGGGAAACCTGCCAATAGTCAATCCACGTCCAAGTATTGTGGAACCCAGAGTAATGTGTGAATGCAGGATGGTGCGCGTGTAGTTAGAGTTCCACGTCAACTACGGAATAGTGTGCACAAATTTCCCTGGGAGCTAGTCGGGCGCCAGGTTTGGCGTCGGGGGATGTAGCAGTACTGTAGAGCACAGGAAAAGTTGGGGTGCTGTACATACGCTTACAGAAGAGTACTGTGCCTATAAATAGAGAAAAATAGGAAATTTTGGATTTCTGTATACACACAAACACAGGAACAGCAGAGCCCCTATAAATGGATCAGTAAATAAAAAGCTGCTGTACTGTATACACACACAGGAGCAGCAGTACCCCTATAAATGGATCAGTAAATGAGGCGTTGGTGTGCTGTATAGACACACAGGAACAGCAGTGCCCCTATGGATGGATCAATAAACGAGAGGTTGGTGTGCTTTACACACACAGGAACAGCAGTGCCCCTATAGACGGATCAGTAAATGAGACGGTGTGCTGTAGAGAGACACACACAAACAAACAGCAGTACCCCTATGGATGGATCAGTAAGTGACAGGTTGGTGGGCCGTATACACATTTGTGGGAACAATAAGATCCACTGAGACTAAGCGATTCTATAGATTTGTTCAATGATTTTGGCAATGGGGATAAAACGTCAAATCCAGTCAAAAGCCTTGGTGCGCCCTGGCATCTAATTAAGTAAAAGGCAGTAAGAAAGCCAGGCCCCAGGTGCAGGTGACACAGAAGGGACCATGGACACCGACCCCCAGCACATGCAGTCCCACATGAGGAGCGCTGTAAGTTCCACATACGTCAAGCGTGGACCGTGGGTCTTTGCTGATCACTGTAAAAAGAGCCCAAAGAACGGCCCAAGCCTGTCTAAAATCACCAACCTTCCCTAGTAAGGTGGAGTCCTCTGATTGGGGACCAACCTCCAAATCTCAAACCAGCAGACTTCTCGGCACAAGGGCTCTGTGGCCACCAAAGCTGAACGGTCACCTTGGACATCTACACATGTGTTCTAAGGTGACCAAGGAGCAAATGCTGAGAATGTAAAAAGGGACTCAGACTCTGGGTTCAAAAGGATCAAGAAAGTGTCTGTTGGGAAAACGTCTTTACAATAGTCCTAGGGCTTCCGACAGCTCCAACAGGCACAGAAGGGACACTTGTAACACCAGCCTTCTCTGCAAGCCCCCAAACCTTCTATTAGACACTCTGGGCTCATCTTCAGCAGTTTCTGAGGATGAACACACCAGCTAGAACACAATTTGCTGTAGTTTGTCTAGCTTTAGACCAGCCCCGAGTGACGGTTTTCCTGTTGGACACTAGATTTCCATTGTGATGCTCGGTTGTGATCATTTACAAAGCACACAAACACCATAGGTCTCTTGGCGATGAAGTAGGACAGCAAATGAAACAAGGGGTGCATCAACAGAGCTAATAAGAAACCCCCTGACAAATAAGCCAGATCTTAACAGACCTAAATGCAGGAAGTGACTTTTCATGACGGAATTGAGAAGGTAATTCTTAAGTTTAGTAGAGCAAGTAACAAATCTGCGTCTACCAATTCTATGCTTGTCAAACTTTGAAATGGCCAGTGAACTGGCAGATTGGAGCGCTCAAGTCGGGCAGCATCTTGAAACCTGCAACTGATGTCGGCGCTTGCCTGAAAGTGCCCGGTAATCAATGCACAGACAGAATAGATCCATGCGTAATGGCAGCAGTGGCATTTATGAAAAAGGGTCTCCAGAGAGTAGTCGTACTGCAGAAATTTGGACAACTTGCAGTTCCGCCACAGAAACTGTGAAAGTTCAAGGTTTAACAAATTTCCACAATCTAAGCTTATAAGGCTCAAGCAATATGTTTACAGTCTGAAGATAAGAATGGAGGAATCTTTCTCCGTAGTCAAAGACGCTTCGTTCACGACGAGACCCTGGGCTGGCAAGGATAGCTGGCTGCCAATACGGATGCATCACGCCACAAATCCCTGTGGGTCTTTGACAACCAAAATCCCAGTACGCTGCACATCAGCCTAAGCTTGTTGCTTCCCATCCATTGACAAATTAATCTCAGTTTGTTGAAAACCGAATAAGAGGGATTGTTATCGAGGCGCAGCAAAGGCGTGTTCTCATCGGCATACACACATACATGAGCTAATACTCACTCTACTGGGCTGACAGATGTTAAACAGATGTGAGGATAGTGAAAAGTCCCGAGTGATTGTGCAGCTGCTTGGTGTCCCAAGTAAATTAGAGAGTGAGATTGTGAGACATACGGGTGGGCGTGTAGGCCCCTGCCTGCAGCCGACACCGACTCGTCACCCTGAGAAGCCGGTGCTGCAAGACTACTCCTTTCTCAATGTGGTGGTTTGAGGCCACAATTTTGGTTCTTGCTAATGTCAGGTGCAACCTTGCAGTGTCGCACTGCGTTGCCGCCTGCAAGCCTGCCGCCTGCAAGTACGCTTCCCACTAGTGCCGAAGGCTTTGGCTACTATTTACCCACTGATTGAGTGCTTAGAAATTCTTAACTTTGACTCTACAAAAGGATATTGGCTGAAGTGTCCAGGCTAAATTTAGAAGGCGGCAAGGGTCTACAGCCTTATGCAGTAGGATTATAGGTCTGCGTTTTATTTTAAATGATGTATAACAGGCAAAAAAGGGATCGCTACAAACATAAACAAACATCTCTGTGCCTGGAGCTGAGCTACGACCATAGAAATGACTAAATGTCTGCAGCGTAAACTGTTACACCATGCACAGGTCTTCAGCAAGAGACGCCATCAGGATAGATTCAGACAAGGAAGAAGCTCAGAATCAATTTCCATTTGGGACGACCTTAAGTAACTTGTTTTTCTGATGGATACTTTCTACCACAGATTCTTCCTCTTAAACTAGATACCAAAGCAGCAACTCCCCAGATGGAGGCTCCGCAGAGTGGACTCAGACCAAAAACCCTTGCAAGACCAAGTGAGCGAAATGTCCTTTCTGCCAGTTATGGCTATCAAGGCAATAATGCGTCATGAACGATGCATGGATACTCATGTCACTGTCTGACAAATGTCAAAGATGGACAATCTACGACACAACACAGTGGTAGAAGCATTTAACCTGGTGGAAATGGCGCTCAGATCTTCCAGTGTTGCTTCGTAGCCAGTGTATAGCATATTTTATTCGCTTATGACTATAATGGAAATTCTACGAGAGAACAGGAGCTAAGGGTAAACAGCTATTCCTTCTCTCGTAAGGGATTTCCATTCATAGTAATAATCACTAAACAGAGTAGCAAGTCCATCCCCATATAGAGCGTTGGAGGAGACAGGATAAACTGGTACGGTCAAGCACAGAGATTTCTGAGGGAAGCCTGCCCTACATGAGCATCTGGTCTAGCGTCAGAATCTAGGCAGTCGTGCTTAGTGAATGTATGTATGGATTTCCAGGGAGCTGCTTTACAGATTTCTAGAATAGGGATATTGCATAGTAAATCAGCTGTAGTTGCTTTCCCTCTAATGGAATGTGCTTTAGATTTATCTGAGAGATTTTTTGCTAGCCTTTTGGTAGTACAATAAAATGCAAGTAACTATCCATCGTGAAATGGATTGCTTGGCGCCAGCTAACCTTGTACGGACTGGACCGTAGTCGATAAACAATTGGTCTGTCCAAAACAACCTTAGAGAGGGACTTTGGATAAGTTCTCATAACCACTTAGCTCTAATTGAATCCAGTATATGGTTCATGAGAGCAGAGCGCTTGGATCTCGCTAACCCTGCAGACAGATGTAATTGCCACATTGAAAGCGGTTTTCCAAGACAAGTGTTGGAGAGATGCCTTGTGTATGGGCTCGAAGGGGTCCTGCATAAGACGTGAAAGGACTACATTAAGCTCCCATGGTGGGGAAGAACGTCTCATGTAAGAAAAAACCTTCAAACCCTCTAGGAAATCCTTGATGATGGGGATTCTGAAAAATGAGGTTTGTGAACATTTTCTGTCGGCATTAAGCGCTGCCAGGTGAACCTTTATAGAAGAGAATTGCAAGCCAGATTTTGCCAAATGGAGTAAGTATGGAAGAATGACATCTTGCTGGCAAGAGTATGGTCCTCATTCTTAGAAGAACACCATGTTTAACCTTTACCATGTTCATGACGAGCTGATCTCGTCATGAGGCATGGTGCTCCGGTGCTCATGACGAGCTCAGCTCGTCATGGGCCATGGAACGCTCAGGTGCGGGGAGAATTCCCCTGCTGTGCTGAGCGTTCGACGGGAGCCAATGCACCTGTGACAAGCTCAGCTCGTCATGAGCACAGGAGCGCCGTGCCTCATGATGAGCTGAGCTCGTCATGAGCATGCGGGCGCTGTGCGCGCCCTCCTGCCCCCCAGCACAGTGGGCAAATTACCCCCGCAGCGAAGGGGTTAAAAACTCTCCCATTTGAAGGCATATGCAGAGCGTGTGGAGGGCCACGAAGCTTCTTTGAGGATATCCATGCAGTCTTATGGCAAATTCAAATGTCCATGGTGCACTAGCTCAGGAGCCATGCTGCCAAATTCAAGGAGGAGAGACGGGGTGTACCATCTGGCCTCCGAACTATAGGTCTGGTCTGCACGGCAGCTTGAGATGTGATGATGAGGTCACTCCGGAGGTCACTCCGGAACTGTGAGGATCATCTTGGTTGTGGATTGGGACACTTCTTGATGAGGACTGCCGGGATCAAGGGAAGTGGCGGAAAAAGTAGATAAATCTGCCAAAATAGTTGATCCTTAGGGCATTTTCCAGAGTCCATGGCTGGAAGATCCTCGATGCGAAGCTTTGGCTTTTGCTCTTTTCTGCAGTGGTGAACAAGTCGATGGCCGGAGTTCCCTACAGTTGGAAGATGTTTTGGACAATGTCATTGTCATTGTTTAAGACCCACTTGTGGTTTCCTTGCAGGAGTCTGCTTAAGCATTTTGGACACCTGGAAGGCGAGTTGTCAGATTGTAATGTCCTTGGCTTAAAGCCACTTTTCAAGGACTCGAGTGATAAAAGCCAGGACCTCGTCCCTCCCTGCTTGTTGAGATAGTACATGGTTGTGATGTTGTCTGTCTGAAGAAGCAGGGAGGGGGTTCTCAACAGTGGATGAAACACCTTCAGCACCAGGTGGACTGCACGCAGCTCGAGGTAAATGGTGTGGTATGCTAATTCTCTCAGTAACCATTTGTCCTAGATTTGGAGGTGATCCATGTGGGCTCCCCATCCCAGCAGCGAGATATCCGTGACTATATTTTGAGAAGGAATCTCCTGATGAAATGGGGTACCTCGAAGGAGATTGGTTAGAGAAAACTACCTTTTCAGGGACAGCTTTGCATGAAGGGATAGTTGGGTTCGGTCTTCCCAATCTTCAGTTGGTCCCACTGGTCATCAAGACATTCCTGTAGAGGTGGCATGTGGAGCCGGGCATTTGGTGTGAGAAAGATGCAGGAAGTTATCGAGCCGAGGAGGGAGGATACTAGTCTCACTGTTGGATGAGAAGTTTTCATGACAGCCTGACACTCTCCTCCAAAGGACACACATTTGCCTTTATAGTGTCGATGGAGGAGAGTATCAGGCTCTCATGAAAGCTTCTAATCTAACAGCACAAACAGTTCTAGATAGTGATAATGTAAGGTTTGAACTTGAACAGAGACTGGCTTGATGTGGTTGACCTGAAGGCCTAGCCTGTGTAGGAGTTTGAAAGTCCAATTGTAATGAAGCCGAGCTTCCGGAGACGTGGATGCCTTGATTAGCCAATCGTCTAGGTATGGGTAGACAAATATCTAGTGTCTCCTGAGATGGGCAGCCACTACTGCCATGCACTTTGAAAACATCCTGGGTGCTGACTTGAGGCCAAATGGAAGAACATGGTATTGAAATTCCACCAGGAACCCCTGTTTAACTACCATTAATTGCACTAACAGGTTCCCGAACATGTTAGAAGCCCCAATAACATGCAGGCAGTGTCACTTCTCTACCATTACCCGGGTGAGGGCTCCCCCTGTGGACAGGATTGCCCCATTCCCCAACTCCCTGGAGTTGAAAAACCTACTATGCAATGTGAGGTCCACGGCAAAACACCCCCTGGGACATGATTGTCTCCCATTCACCCACGCTGTGCTTTTTAACAGAAACTTTTTTGAATTCTACCAACTGCACTAGGATCAATCTTGCCATCCCGGATAATTACAAACTAATCCATCTGAATAGGGAGAGAACAACGGGCTGGGGTCTAGCCATCGCCTTTCAGGATCATCGAACAGTAAATTGGCTATCCACAATCAGCAGTGAAAGTGTTGAACTGGGTACTTTTAAGGCCACTCTATCAACATCAGACTGTTGGTACAGAGCTCGTATCTATCGACCCCTTGGATCTAAATTGAATTTCATCGACCTTCTGGTCGAACAAATTGCTCTGCATGCCCTAGCAACCAGAAAGTTCCTCCTATTGGGAGATTTTAATTTCCATGGAGAACACACCTCTAATCCAAAGGTCAGAAAACTCTCCTCCGCTCTGGAAGCTATAGGACTCACAAAAAAATGGAAGGTCCGACCTACCAAGACGGACACCTGATAGACCTAGTGTTCACTAACGATGACCAACTAAGGTGCAGCCTCCCTGCCCCCCTCACATGGACGGATCATTCTTTGATCACCTTTTCCATATACCAGACTCCTGCAAGGCCAAGGCGGAATCTCACCATAAAAGCATTTGGCGAGGTCTTTACCAGTGAATTAGGTAACAATCAGACGGAAGAAACGCAGGTCTGTTTATAAGCGACCCCTAAATCCGTGGCACAAAGAAGATTTAAAGGCTGATAAATCAAAATGCCGACGGCTGGAAAGATCCTGCCGTGCCAGTAATGACCCCCAAAATAAACTGCTATATAGACAGGCACTGGCCAGTTACCATCTGAATCTAAAAGCAGCGAAACGTAGCTTTATTCTTAAACAAATCGAACAGTCGAGCAACTCCTCGAAGACTCTGTTCAGCATTGTTAAAGACTTTACGTCACCCAAGGCCAGTAGTCAGGTCCCAAATGAATCTCAGGACTTAGGTGACTCTATAGCCCCGTTCTTTCAGGATAAGATATTCAGCATCTATGATAATATCCCCCAGATAGCCCCTTCAGTTTCTGATACGTTGGCGGAACTGGAAGAGAAGCGGAAGACACCTAATTGCTCTTTGGAAAGCTTCAATTTAGTAAGGAGGTCCAAAAAGGCTTAGCCTTGGGAAAATCAGGGTCCCCTAATGATCCTTGCCCCCCCAAAATCATGGACCTCCTAGCCAAGAGCTGCACACCAGTAATCTGCGACATTTTTAACTGCTCCATTTCCACTGGCATAATTCCATCTTCCTGGAAAGAAGCAGTGGTCCATCCTATTCTTAAGAAATCCACAGCAAGCCCCGCTATGCTCAGTAATTATCGGCCTATTTCCCTTTTACCTCTCTTGGGGAAATTGCTGGAAAACATCATAAACCAACAATTGAGTCTTTATTTGGAACAGATTGAAATTCTGGATCGCTCACAGTCAGATTTTCGCCCAGGTTTCAGTACAGAAACCGCCGTCCTAGCAGTTACCGACTCTTTAAGACAGACAATTGATTCAGGCGGTTCCGCGATACTGATCCTCTTAGATCTCTCCGCAGCTTTTGATACTATCTCCCACACTAAGCTAGTGGAGAGACGATCTGACTGCGGTGTCAAAGGAACAGCCTTACAATGGTTCCAACATTTTCTGACAGAGAGGACACAAAAGCTCACTTTAGGTCCTTACTCTTCGGCTTAGTTTCCCTTGGACAAGGGGGTCCCGCAGGGCTCTTGCCGGATATATATATATATAGCGCCCCTCTGGCTCAGATTGTGGAACAGTTGGGCTTCGAAATCATCTCATATGCAGATGATACGCAGCTCATGCTCACTATCGGGAAATGTCCAGAGCCAGACGAAACACGCTTCGCCAATGGTATGAAGCTGATTTCAGACTGGATGATGGTGAATTATCTTCAACTAAATCCAGTAAATCCAGGGACGACCGAGATCTTGTTAATGGGAAAAGCCCCAGGTATCTGGTCAGATCATTGGTGGCCTGACCAATTGGGTGTCGCCCCCTCTCCTAAAGTATCTGTAAAGAACCTAGGAATACAAATTGACAGCTCTTTGTCCATGAAAGATCATTTTGCAACAACTACTGGTATATGTTTTTACAGCCTCCGACTTCTTCGCCACCACACACCGCAGGACCTTAGTTCATGCAATGGTAACGAGTCGCTTGGACTATGGCAACGCCGTGCTGGCAGAGGTGGGGAAACTCTCCTGTCCAAATTGCAAATTGTTCAGAATACGGCTGCAAGAATGATTTTGAATCGTCCGGCAGGCTCTCCATCTGCTCCATTGCCCAGAGAATTGCATTGGCTTAATGTAAAAATAAGCTCCTTTTTCAAAATCTGCTGCTCAACTCATAATGCCCTTAATGATAAAGACCCTCGTTATCTACAACGTAAACGGATTAAATATTGCCCTAGTAGGAGGCTTAGATCCACCACACTAAGTCTACTACAAGTTCCCCGAATTCGTCTGACTCGGACAGGTGGGAGAGCTTTCTCCTACTTACCTCCCAGGTTCTGGAACCAGCTCCCTCAGGCCCTGCGAGCTATTTCGAATTATGGCACATTTAGGAAAAAGCTGAAAGCCTTCCTCTTTTAACGACTAGGTTAGCCCGGTTTCCGTTAGCTGAAGACCAATCGCTAGTCAGCACCGAGATGCCCCAGGGTGATTTGTGTGCTCAATTAATTCTTAATCTAATCTTAATCTTAATCTAAATTGGCCCAGCCCCACTACGAACCTCAAGAACTTTCAACGCTTTCTGGCCATTGGTATATGAAAGTATGCTTCTTGAAGGTTGATGGAACAGAGCCTTTCGCCCTGGTGTAATTGGGGACAAATTTGGTGTGATGCCAGCATCCTGAACTTTTCTCGCCGGATCCACTTGGCTGTTTTGAGGTCTAGACTGGGTCTGAATTTGTTCTGGTCTTTCTTCTTGACAAGAAAGTAACTGGAATAAATGCCTGCACCAGGTTGGTGAGGAACAGGTTTGATCATCAGCTTTTGGAACTTCTGCTCGCAACAGTGGAAATTGGAAACTGGATGGTTTCAGAGGTGTGGACAGTCGAGGACTGGCGAAACACAGACAATATTCATTGCAAACAATATTCCATATCCAGGGTCTTGTGTTATGTTTTGCTAATATGCCAGATAATGTTGGATGCTTCCCCACACCGGAATGGGTAACAGGAGAGGGGGAATAAGTGATTCAGGGTTTTCACCCGAAGGTTGCCTGCCCCCTTCAGCAGGCCTGCTGGGTAGATCTCCCTCTAGGCTGCCTTCGTTGGTATGATTGGTAGTGACGTTGGTGCTGTTGTGCACCGCTTTGCTGGCGGCCCCGGCTGGGAATAGAAGTGGCTCTGGTATGGTCAGAAAGATTTTCTCTGTTCCCTAGGTCTCTCTAAGATGATTGCCTTCAGAGTGTCCAAGCTGGCACTCTCTCGTCGGCGCTTTTATTCTTCCTCGGCAGCACTTACGGATCTTCATTGGTTGTGTCTCCCAACGTGTCGACTTTAAAGCCCTTTGCTTGGTCTTTCGGGCCCTCCACGGTCAGGGGCCGATCTCCCTGCAGGAGCTGTTCTCCTGGTACACCCCTACTAGATCCCTTCGTTCTGCCTCAGCCTACCTGGTGGTAGTTCCTAAGATCCTGAGGATGCGAATGGGTGGTCGTTCTTTCAGCTATACGGCATCAAGGCTGTGGAACGCGCTGCCATTGTCTCTTAGAAGCATGGATGACTTATCCTCTTTTAAAAAGGGACTAGACGTGGCTTGGACGGCAGGAGGAATGGCCGCCTAGACCGGGTGCTCCGCGGAGAGGGAGAGCGAGCTCCGTGAATCTAGTGCTTCCAACGGCGCGATCCGTCTACAAACAAAGGTACCTGCGCCGGGACCTTCACTGCGCCCATAGATGCCCTGACATCTGCCTGTGGGTGCTGTTGGGGACTTTGCTGGCCTTAAGGCATATGCGCGACCCTCTCTCCGGGCTCAGCCCAAAATGGCGGCGCCGAGTCATGGCCGGTGTGCCTGACCCACACGAACACCGATAGTGCTCGGTATGCCATCGATCACCCACAGCTGGCGGTAAGGACTCTCCAGCCTGATAATCTGCCCTAAATGCTCATCTGCCATCAGAAGGAAGCGGCGGAACAACAATGCAGACTTAAACCGGCTCGTAATGCCTGACCCTAAAATGGTGGCGACATTGTTCTCGATCTCCACGTAATCCTTACACTCAGGCTATCAGAGAGCTTCTTGATGCACCTCAAGTTCATCCACTGCCATCCTGAGCCCTGGCCTCCCTCCAAGTGAAGGTATGTGCAGCCCCAGCCTGCCTCAACACCGCTATCCGTGTACTGCCTGCACCTGAGCCACTGAGCCCACGTGGTGTTCCTGACCCGACCCCATTGCCACATGGCTGCATCCTACCACCCATAGTGGCGAATCTCACCCTTGAGAGAGAGCATCGCACCTCACCTGCTTTGCAGTGATTGACATTTGCATCTACACGCTAATCTATGCACTCCCTGCCCATCTGCAAGCAACAACCGGTGCCACTCACGCCTTGAATCCTGGCCCCATCCTCTCAGGCGCTCCCAGTCGCATAGCAGTCCTGTAACTGACTCTTTTCGCGTGAGAGCTCACCCTTACCAGCCAGCAGTGTCCTACTACAGCGCCTACGATCTGACTGTTTCAGGGCAAACGCGAGCATCATCCAGACGCGGTAAGCAATCCAGCGACCCACTCCTATCGCAAAGGTGCTTATCCGTGCAACCCAGTGGTGTTCTCCTCTAACACTATATAGGGTCAGGCAGGCTCACAGCGAGCGAGTACACTCACCGGGCAATAATGGCGTACAGAGAGGACAGGAATAATTCTAAAAAGGTGAAACCAGACTCTCTCTTGGACTCACCCATCAAAGGTAAAGCCGATATGGCAGCCAATATGGAAATGATCCTCAGGAAACTGGCAGACCTACATGAACTCTCTAAATCCACCAAATCCAATACCGACTCCATGCAACTTGAACTCACTGCGATCAGAGCTGATATAAACGTAATTAACATAGGCTTGGGCGCGGCAGAACAGCGTATAAGCGACGTGGAGGACATCTCAAAACAATCAGTCTCCAAAATCAAATGCCTGGAAAAGACCACGGAGGAGTTGAAACGCCACAACGCGGAGTTGGAAGACAGGAATAGAAGAGGTAACATCAAGATCTTTGGCGTCCCGGAGAAATCAGAAAAAGATGCGGATTCCTGCGTGGCATTCCTTGAATCATGGATCCCAATGATCACCAAACTGGACTTCCCACACGGCCTTTAATTGGATAGGACACACAGGATCCCCACCTTCGCTACTAAGACCTCAAATGGCCCCAGACCACTTATCTGCAAACCACTCAGATTCCAACACGTCGAGATGATCCTTCAATTCGCAAGAAGAAACCACTCCATCTCATGGGACGGCCATAGAATCATCTTTACTCAAGATTATTCAAGGGACACAGTGACAATCCGCAAAGGTTTCCTGGAGCTCAGAGAAAAGCTAAGGTCCAAAGGCATTCCTTTCTCCTTTGCCGGTCCAGCGAAATTCAGGGTTGTATTCAACGGCCACCCGAGATTCTTCACGGACCCCAAAAGCCTTGCCGATCTTCTGGAAGACCGTCAGGAACAAGAAATGGACTTGGCGTCCGGCCTCTCGAACAAGAGGAAGACTTGACCTCACTCGTAGTCTGTACGAATTCCATGAGTAATTGTCAGTCTAATCTCGATTCCACCTTCACTGTTCTACTTCCACAATTGTTGTCCTGTGCCATATTGTTCGTCCTCCAGCGCAACTTGCCGAACTATGCTAGTAGCAGACAGTTTGTTCCCTTTGCTGGACACTTCCGTGTGGAAACAGATACCCACATCGGTACTGTGAGTAGGCCTTGAGCCAGGATAATATGTTGATCCTTCTTGTATAACGTTGAAATATTGTTGTATTAGCGCCGATTATATTTGTTCAGCATTGTTTTTTTATGGCTCACCGTTACAGATAGATATATGTGCTATGGTTATATCCTGTTCGTACTACTGCTTTCCAATCACCGCCCATGTCACTGTTATGGTTATTGGGGCGTTCTTCCAACGCCTTGGCAGCTTGAACTGGTTAGAATTTTGTAAAACTGCCGGAACTATCACCAACATTACCTTACATTAGCCTAAGGAAGCTTCTAGCTACCACATATGTATCCCTGATTTCCGCCTTGCACGGGACTGCCGTCGCACTCCCGATGTACGTATAGGGGGGGAGGGGAGGGTGGGATCGGGGGAGGGGGTTGGGGTAGGGGGGGCAGGGAGGGGAGAAAATGGAGCTACAAGAGTTCAAAGTGCCTTATTCTTTCTTTATGCTCAGTATTGTTTTGTTCTTATGTTTACCTTTTGCACATTTGTCAAATGCATTTCGTTGCAGTCCACTGTACCTTCACGCATTGACCATCACGCTGACCGTGAGGAGCACTTGGGGGAGTCACTAACTGTCTCCCTTAGATCAGAGCGCATTCTCTCAACGATGCTTCTCACCCCAAATGGCTAAGACAAACTCATTAGCCGACGACCTTACGATTGTCTCTCTTAATGTTAAGGGCCTCAACCACCCGGTAAAAAGGAGGAAAGTTATTGAGTATATCTCCAAATCCAAGGGGGACATAATTTTACTCCCAAGAAACCAAACTGTCCGAGGATGATCTCAGCTTCTTGAACATCCACTGGGCATCACATATCCTATCCTCACCAGCGTCTCACAAGAAGGGAGGGGTTATCACCATTTTAGCGAAAAAAGCTAACCTTACTCTAGTCTCACACTCCCATGACGATGCAGGTAGGCTATCCATTACTAACCTTCTCAGGGAAGACGACCCCATCCATGTACTAAATATCTACGGCCCAAACGCAGACGACCCGGAATTCTGGAACTCTGTCACCCGCTCATTAGAACCTATCCCTACAGATGACTTGTTGATAGTGGGGGGCGACTTTAACCTCCCCCTTGACCCAATTCTCGATAGACAATCCAAATGTGCCTTCCACCCCTCCCGCTCACATGAAGCCCTCCTTCGTCTATGTGACAGGTACCACCTGATGGACTCATGGCGCCTACAACATCCGGACGGTAGGGATTACACATTTTCTTCTGCTCCACACAACTCCTACTCACGTATCGACTTCATTTTGATCTCAAGCCCCTTCACGCATCTTATAGAAGAGACCGATATAGCCCCCAAGTTAGTCTCTGATCACGCCTGTATACGCACCAAACTGGCTGGTTCCAGGTCGATCCTCCCACCGAAGAGATGGCGCTTTAATGAGGAGACACTCTCAGATCCCACAAACAAATTACTAATTTCAAACGCTATTGAGGAATACCTTTCCCTAAACAGCACCCCAGACATCTCACTTAACACCCTGTGGGATGCTCTGAAAGCCACAATACGCGGGGTCATCATCTCCATTAGAGCCAAGACAAACAAGGCGCTTAATAAAGAATTGAGTCTCTGGAACGCCAGATTGGCACTCTAGAAGCTCAGCACAAATCCAACCCGCTTGACTCATGTGTTTTAGATATGTTAACCAAGAAAAAATACGAATACAACACCATCACCAGCAAACGGGCGGGGGTTTGGATTAATCGCTTTAAGGCCCTGAAACTATGCGAAGGCAACAGAGCCGGTAAACTGTTGGCCTCATACCTCAAACACAAACAGAAATTGTCTACCATATCGTCCATTAAAAACTCATGCAGCGTCACACACACTAAACAGTCAAACATCCTCGACACTTTCAAAACATTCTACGAAGATCTTTACAAAAATGACAAGGTATTAGACGAACCCGCCTGCGCGGACTACCTCAATTCACTCCACCTTCCACAACTTTCAGAAGCTGATAGATCTCATCTGAGCTCCCAAATCTCTAGTTCAGAAATCAAAGCAGCAATCAACACCCTGAAGAATAATAAGGCCCCAGGCCCAGACGGCTTCACTGCACCCTTCTATAAGGCCTTTGCAGACCAAATTAACCCTCCGCTCCTTCAGCTTTATAATTCTACTGCAGCCTGTGGCGGAGTTTCCCCTTCAATGAGCGAGGCCACGATTATAGTATTACCCAAAGAAGGGAAGGACCCATTACTCACTAAAAATTACCGTCCCATATCCCTGATAAATCTAGATTGCAAGATATATGCTAAAATATTGGCGACCAGACTAAATTCCATCCTTCACAAATTAATTAGCCCCTCACAGGTTGGCTTCCTAAAAAAACGAATGTCTAACGACAACACAAGATTATTGTGTCATATTCTAGAAAAGGCAAAATCCACTTCTGTACCAACATTGGCGATAATGCAGAAAAGGCCTTTGACAAGGTCTCGTGGTCTTTTCTACGCCCGTGCATGCACTCATTCAACCTTGGCGACCCCTTTATCAAGATGGTGATGGCCCTCTACTCTGCCCCTTCTGCTAGGATAGCTATAAACAGCTCCCTCTCGGATCCCTTCCGCTATACCAGGGAACAAGACAGGGTTGCCCTCTCTCACCAGCTCTCTTTCTTTTAGCCCTTGAACCCCTCCTTACAGATATCAAAAACAACAGGGACATTGAGGGTATCTCCTTTGGGAACTCACGCATCAAATTAGCAGCATATGCGGACGACATTCTGATAGCGACTGAAAACCCTGCCAACTTCATTGCTGCGCTAATGTCCTCAATAGATAAATACTCCTCCCTCTCCGGGTACAAATTAAACAGAGATAAGTTTGAAGTAAAACCTCTTAATATCCACACTTCGAGAGTAGTGCTGGGCAATTCTGGCCTATTCTGGCAAACAGGAGTGATTAAATATTTGGGGATTGAGTTCACAGATGAGCTTTTGAGTACCCTTAAACATAACGAGAACAAAACCCTAGACAAAATCAAAAGTCTGTTGGACGGATGGTCACCCCGCTTCATCACCTGGTGGGGCTGTGTTGAAACTATAAAAATGATGATATCCCCCCTGGTTAACTACCTTGTCACGATGCTCCCACTCTTCCTTTCCAAAGAATTCCACACCAAATTGGACAAAATCATCTCGGCATTTCTCTGGCAGGGCAAAAAAGCCAGGATCAGTTTAAAAAAACTTCGACTAGATAAGAAACTAGGAGGGGTCAATCTGGCGGATTACAAAATTTACCAAATCGCCTTCTTAGCGAAACAAGGGTCACACTGGATATCCACCCAATCTGACTATACCCCAGTGTGGCTCTCTGTGGAAAAGTCTATTCTGGAGGGTCTTGACCCCTGCGCCCTACTCACAGTCAAACCCCATCCCAGCCTAGGTCCGGGGCCCATCTTCAAAAATACTAAATTGGCTCTGCTAAAGGTCAGTAAACGCCTCCCGCATCAATTCCGGCACTCTTATTGGGAGTCTTTACGGCATAATCCCGCCATTATATACAAAGGGAAACCTCTAAACTACCCCGCAAGGATAGACAAAGGTATCTTATTCCCACACCAACTCGTCGAGAACTCGCTTCCACTAACCTTTCAGGAAATTCAGGATAAATTCCAACTCCATAACGTCGAATTCTAT
The DNA here is from genome assembly GCF_964263255.1 of Lissotriton vulgaris. NCBI lineage: Eukaryota > Metazoa > Chordata > Amphibia > Caudata > Salamandridae > Lissotriton > Lissotriton vulgaris. Next base: position 2,025,689,489 of record NC_141693.1, read on the forward strand.
AACTTCCTACACATTAAAGTAGCACTAGCGAAGGCTAACCTGAAGGCTGTCACTCCCTCCCTCCCAGGTCTATTCACCTCACTTAACAAACTGGGGCATCAAGTCTCTAGACTGTACAAACTAATGCGACCACAATCGTCCACCCTAAATGCACCTCTCCAAAGGTACTGGGACTCATTCTCCTCCACACCTAACTCGGACACTATCTGGGCCAGCACATGGGAATCCACCACTCGCCACAAAATTAGCCCTACACTCTCACAGACCAAGTTCTGGCTCCTTCATAAGGCCTTCTGGACGCCCAGGAGGTTGTTTCTACATAAAATCAAGCCCGACGACACATGTTGGAATTGCACGGACGAGGGAGGAGACCTGGAACATCTAATCTTCAAATGCCCCTGTGTTACCTCCTATTGGGACAGGATCTTTGGTTTCATAAATACAGTGCTCCATATCACCTTACCAAGGGAATTTTCAACGCTTGTTCTAGGTTTTGCCAAAGCCGTCACACTCAATGATGATGACAAAGCCCTACTGGACCTACTACTGACGGCTGGGGTCAAAATCATACTTAATAACTGGAAAAGCACGAACAAAGCTTCCTTTCCCCACTGGCTGGATTGGGTCTCCCACTTAAGAGGTGCGGACAACATAGCCTTAATTTCTACCCCATGGAGACCGCCGCTCAGGAAACTCTGGTCCTCACTGGACGACCACTTTGACTCATTCAAACCTCCATGAATTTGAACACATGGTACTCGGAGAGTTGTACTATATAGTTGTCACGTGCATCTTTTCTATGTATACAGGGTTGATTTACACAAATGCATAGCTCATGATGCCTCTGCTCTTATGTGGTGGTGTTCTTTTCTCATGTAATAACGGTCATGTTATACAGGTCTTCGTGTACCTTTGGACGCAACCCGCCTACATCTGCCTATTAGACAATATGTGTGGATCCTTCTTTTTTGCTTTTTCAAGATTTATTTGTTTTTATCTGGACTTGCCTGTTTTACTGAATGCAATTTACAATACTAGCAGCAAATTTTATATTTCCTTTTTTATGATTCTATTATTGCACTGATTGTAATTTTCTTGAAACTGATCTTCTTGTACTGATGTATCTCTTGCAGCTCCTAATAAAAAACCTTTGAACACAAAAAAATAAAAAAGGGACTAAAAACTCATCTTTTCCCAAGGACACTGTAATTACAGCTGCCACTATAATATCGTGCTCAGGCCGTTGAGAATCACAGCGCCAGGATACCCGTGGGGTGACAGTTGCGCTCTATAAATGTGCCATACAATACAATACAATACAATACAATACAATACAGTGTCCATATCCATCTTCATCCGTGACATCTCATCATCTGCATGGGTCCCCAATAGAGTGAAACCAGAGAATGGCAGATTCAATATTCTTTGCTGATATTCTGGCTTGAGGAATGTTAGGAGCAGCTAGGAGTGCCTTTTGAAGAGCGACACCGTGGCAGCAATCGTGCGCTGCGAATAAGGACGAGTCTGCTGCAGCACTAATAACCGGATTTGAGACCATGAATCCCTTATTCAGGATTTCCATGAAGTCATCCCTTTTATCTCTAGGGAGATGTTCAGCAAACTGGTTTATGGATTCCCACAGTGCCCTGTGGAATCTGCCCAGTAGGGTAGTGGCGCCGACTGCTTTAATGATGGTTGCGGTTGTGCCGTACCGTTTCCGTCCTCCAGAGTCCAACTTCTGACTCTCCTCATAGGGAGGTACTGCAGAAGTGGGGGTAGTGGCATCTTGTTTCTTTGCTACTAAGACAATACCAGAGTCTGGTGCAGGATCCGTGTGGAGGAAAGCTGGATCCTGCTCCAGAGGGCAGTATTTCTTTCGAAACCTTGATGGTGTTGTCTTAACAGAGGCCGGTGTCAGGAAAAGATCCATAGCAGGGTCAAGGAGAGCTGGTACTAGATGCAGCAAAGGTCTAGATGCAGATTTGGGCTGTAGAGTCTCGTAAATTACTAATGTCATTGGTTTTAGAGTCGACATAAAGATATTCATTTTTGTTGCTCCCCTCTAAAGGACTTCTTGAAATGTGGTGACATTATTCACTGGTGATATACGTAGCGGTGAAGAGTCAAAAAGTGTTGGGAAATAACTTCCAGTAGATGTGGAGGTGCGTGCCTTGACCGAGAATGTGAATGATGACAAAGATGATGGTGGGAGTGCCTAGAAGAGGTAGAAGTACACCTTGAGCTGTTATAATGGCGTCTACAATGACGGCACAATCTGGAATGAGATTTGTGTCTTGCATTAGCCGGTGCAGCTGGAGGAGGTAGTGGAGGAGGCAGAGGAGGAGGCGGAAGCGGTGGAGAAGATGGTTGGGACCCCTGAAGATGGGGAATATGCTCTAGAGTACGCCGAATCTGTGGTGGTGTAGTCGAGTCTTCTTTTTTCTAGAATCCTGTAGCCTGGACGATGTCGAAAGTTCTTGACGTCAACGAACCTCGATGTCGACCTGGTTGTCGAGGGTGAGGGCCAACAGAGCCTCGATGTCTATCTACGCCAGTGCCTTGACGTCGAACTGGATCTCGACGTCAAACTTTATGTTGAAAAAGGCCTCTAAATAGACAGAGCAGTTCTAGAAATGGATAGTCCTGGCCTCGATTCTGATCTGTCGCGATTGCTCGACATCGAACCATGTATAGATAGTGAACACGTTGGTGCAGTACCTATCCGCGACGTTGATGCTTTCACCATCGACTGGGATCAATGGAGTTTTTGTGCAGTTTTCTCACAGGCACGCACTCCTGAGACAGATGACAAAGCCCTAGTAGAGATCTGACCCGCTCCTCGCCCTGAGGTCCCACCTTTAGACTCGGTCTGTATTCTTCTTTGCTCTTCAGTCCCATGAAGGCAAATCGTCTCTCGGTCTCTCAGGGTCCCTCTTAAAAGAAGTTCATGCGGTAATGGCAAGACTCAGTAACATGCTCTTCTCAATCAATCAATCAGGGATTTGTGAAGCGCACTACTCACCCGTGAGGGTCTCAAGGCACTAGAGGGTGGATTTTTCTGGCAGCTCAGTCTCATCCGAAGTCAAGTCAAGTCAAGTCAAGTAATTTATATAGCGCGCTACATACCCAGAGGGTCTCAAGGCGCTTGAAGAGGGGTGGAGAAGAGCCTGGTCTTGAGCCTCTTCCTGAAAGCTTGCAGTGTGCAGGTTTGTCTGCTGCTGAGGGGGAGTTTGTTCCAGGTCTTGGTTGCGATGTAGGAGAAGGATCGCCTTCCTGCTCTGGTTCCGCGGATTTGAGGGATTTCGGCCAGGGCAAGATCAGTGGAGCTGAGGTTTCTCTTGGGTGCGTATTAGGAGATTCTTTCGCTGGGCATTTGCCAAAAAGAGATGGCATTTTTCTGTCAAATTGCCTCTAATTTCTGTCAGAAAAAGACAAAAAAAGCCAGGGAGAGACCTAAGATGCTGAATGTCACCAAAATTCAGTTAAGAATAGTGAAGAAAAAAAACAAAAAAGAACTCAAATAACTGCCACCTGCTGCTCATGATGGGATACTGGTGGTATCTAGGTTCTTAAAGGCACAGTGTCTTTTTTATACATATAAGACCAGCCTATGAGGCTCTCCTTCATCTCTATCATAAACAAGGGTTTGTTAGGGATAGTTTATGCTGCTGGCAAATCATCTCAAATCAGTCAACTTCTTTATTCTGGCCCTTTTTTTTGTCTTGATGACGATAAATCTGGCCTTTGTAGCCCAGGAATAAAGGCTGCATAATCTCTCTTTCATAAGGGCTTGGTATGTTATGTTATTTTCAAGTGCGCTTGAATACCCGGAGGCGTCTTGACACTGGCTTAAAGATGAGCTCAAAATCCTTTTCCTCGATCAATCTCTAGCGATTAGATAGGATCAGTCGGAGTGCTGAAAATGACACTAAACCTCTCTCGGTTGTGGGATAACAAGTCCTTGTAACGGAACTCCTCAACATCTTCTTTACTCTGACTCTCATACGGATTGTCTCACTGTATTACAATATGTTCTGCTCTGTTTTGCTCGATTTATTGCAATATGTTCGGCTCTCTTTTGCTCGCTTTATTGTGATATGTTCTGCTCTCGTTTGTTCTGCTCTGCAACTGTTGTGAAGAGCTCCGATACCCTCCGGTCAGGCTAGCGCTATACATAACTTTGTAAATAAAATTAGCAATGTAATGGGTGGACCCAAAAAAGAAGAAATTAGTCTGTTAAATGACCAGGTTTTTAAAGACTTCCTGAAGACTAATGTATTGCAGGCCTGCCCGAAGAAAGGTGAAACTCTACACTTAAGATATATTGACTATTCAGCGTGCATGACTATAAATGGGAATCCCCTACGAGAGAACCTTCAATAGTGCCCACTGCAAGACCTTGGTAGGCCAAAAAACAAAACAAACAAACGAACATCTCACAGCTTGGCTTGTAAGGGGTCAATCTTGTGAATAACACACCAGCCCACTAACCTGCCACCGTGGTGACATAAATGGGCTTTGTGGAAGGGCATCTAGCCCTTACAGTGGCAGATTAAGAGCAGTGAACTGCTGCCACTCAATCTCCAGGCATGTAGGTGTAGAGTGTTCACATTCGGGTAGAGGACCTGTCCCAGTTGCTGAGACAGGAGATCCCACCCAATGCAGCAGCCTGATCGGAGGACAGGTGCTTATGCCCAGAAGGTTAAGATACCACATTCTCCCGGCCTGAACCAAAGCCACCGGAATGACTTGGGCCCAGTGGATCTTTATCTTTTTCAGAATCCAGTGCGAGAGGTAAATGTGGGAAGGCAAATAATAGGCCCATATAACAATCCAGCCAGAGAGCACCACCTAACAAGTGTTCTTGTGGAATCCTCAACGCACAAAACTGTTGACAGTGGCAAAAAGGTCTAGCCAGGGTCCTCCCGTTTCCAAAAGATGCCGTGGGCCACCTCGGGGTGTAGTCGATATTTGTGGATTGCCGGACGCTGTCTGCGGAGCTCTTCCTCTCTGGCTTTCAAGGAACCTCCCACGTGATTTGCGATCAGGAATATTTCATAATGCTTCAGACACCTCCAGAGGATCCTGAAACTCCGCCTGGTTTGTTGCAGTACCACATGGTGGTGTCCGTGCGAACCTACACCAGCCTCACTTTGATTAGTAGTGAGAAGGAGTTCAAGGTCAAGCAAATGGTTCATAATTCCAGCAAGTAGGAGTTGGGCTTCCATCAGAGACCAGAGTCCTCTGAGCAACAACCTACCCCAGATGTTCTCCCCATCCTAGCAGTGATGTGTCAGTAACCACCATCAGCTTTGCGTGCGCAAGGGAGAGGGGTCTGATGCTTCTGCAATTGTGGCCAAGTGGCCACCACTGTAGATCTTGTGCAGTCTCTCCTTTGAAATCTGAATAATATCCTATGGGATTACTTGGTGCTAAGCCCACAAGAACTTCAGATTTAATTACAGAGCCTGCATGTGCCACCTGGCGGAGTCCACAAGGAGGATGCAGGTGGCTAAAAGGCCAAGAAGACTCAGAGCTGCTCTCACCAAGAACAAAGACAACGGGTGAAACATCAGGATCCTGGTCCTGGACTCCTTCTAAAGGAGCGAAGGCCCTAACTGTAAAGTATACAGGACAGCTCTAATGCATAATCGACTGACTGAGGCAAGGCTGACTTCAACAACCAATTGTCGGGGGAGGGGATAGCTGGTATGCCCATACTAAGAAGATGGGCAACAGTCATCACTTTTGTGAAACACCATAGGGCACTGGTGAGGCCAAAGGGGAGCACAGCAAACTGAAAATGTTCCTGGCCTGCCTCGAACCACAGGTATCGTCTGTGGGACCGCAGCACAGGTATATGAAAATACGCATCTTGCAGGTCCAAGACACCATCCAATTGCTTAGGTCAAGGGGATGCTGGATCTGGGCCAGCAGGTGTGCGCTGAATTAATCTATGTTAAAAAAAGAACAGCATTTAGAGGTTGAAAGTCTAGGATGGGCCGAAAGCTCTTGTCATTCTTCCGCTCAAAGAAAAAAGTGAGTAGCAACCTTCCCCTATTTCCGAGTTGGGAGTCTTCTTGAGGGTTCCATTGGAAAGTAAAACTCACGATTCTTGCAACAGAATGGACAGAGGTTCCCCTGAGATTCGCTTTGAGTGGGGAAGGGTGGCAGAGCAGAAAGAAAGGATGGGGCATAGTCATGCGTATGATTTAAAGGACCCATCTGTAGGACATGACGGCTCATCTCCCTGGATGAAGAAAATGCTGGATCCTCCCTCCCATAGGGTGATTTTGTGTCTCAGCTTGGTGGCGTTTTACACAAGGGAAGGAGATTGGAAGGACTGATACCACTGTAGGCCTGAACAATGCCTGCAACAGTAACATTTCCGGCTTTGAATGGGCTCGAGTGGTTACAATAGTGACTCGGCATACTGACTTTGCCGGGTGTAGCCTCGGGATTTCTAACATTGGTGGTGAAACCGTTCATTGGAGTCAAGAGACACTGGTAGCATGAATAATGTGGCTCTACTGCTTCTGAAAGTTCCCAGGCAGAATTATTTTTCTGCTGAGCAGGCGTGAGCCATCTAAAGACATACCCATGAGCGGGTTCTGTTCTTGTCCACAAAAGTCTGTGGAGCACATCCATGCATGACAGTGGAGCTCCACACAGGTGTCAACTGCCCTTCCCAGAAAACCAGTGGTATCAAGGACAGCAAGAATCCTGTATTTGGCGGCATCTTGACCATTCTTAATGGCTTTAGCCAGTGAGGCCCTAAGGTCTTCGTAGACTACCCGCAAGTTCCCACTGGCCATGTCCCAGAGGGCATTTGCAAATCTTCCTAATAAACAGGCTGCATTTAAAGATCTCAATGCTAGGCTGGCTGAAGAAAACATTTCTTGTCCAAAAGCCTTGTCCTCTTAAGGCTCCATGTCTGGAGGATGTGTGGAGAAGGAAACAGGTTCACCTTGCTGCTGGAGACCGGAAGAATGAGGAGCTTTGGGGTGTGATGTTTAGTGAGACAATCAGGGTCGCCAGGCACAAGTCAGAAACGTCTGGACAGCTGCCAGTTCACTGGTGTGCGAGAACAGGGCTCTGATCAGGTGCTCATTAAGATGCCAGTGATGGCATCATTTAAAAGGAACAAAGCCTCTCGTGGCTAGCCCAGGCTGTAAAAGTCCCATACGGACATTTGTCATAATTTCAACAGAGGGCAGTTGTAGGTCCAAGACCTCAGCTGCCCATCGGATTACCATTGCAAACGATGACTCGAAATGACCAGTTCAAATCTGATTCAGGGCAAGTATCTGCCCACTGAATCCTTCTAAGTCTCTTTAAAAACTATCATCAACAAGGGGCTAAATCATCCCCATCTCTGAGTGTTGGCAAGCTTTGGTCAGAATTAAAGCCAAAATAATAATGGAGCATATGATGGCATGCATCTCCGAGTAGAGGCACAGGGTCAGGGTGAGGCTATATGCACTTTAGTCATTTTGTCACTCGACATTGGTCGGGATCAGGCTGAAGTTGGCCCAGGCTACATATGGAAACCTTCACCAGTTCCTTCTCTGGTGCCATTGATACTCGCATTGACATGGGAAAAGCCCTCATGGGTTATAGAGCCAGGGTAGACGTCTGCACCAGAGCTGGCATGGAGTCCATAATGGGTCAAGGGAGTTCGATTGCACAGAGAATGGAACTGCCAATGGTAATTCAACGGAGGGTCCCGTGGATCCATGGAGCCTGAAGGCGCGTCAGAGGAAGCAATACACCACATATCTGCAGCAGGGTCTCCTTGATGGAATCAATTTGTTGCGGCAGTGCCAATCGCTCAGGAAATTCAAGGCACAGAGGGATGAACTATGGAATCAGCTCCGCAACTAGAGATCTGGAGGGAGATCAACTCACATTGTGACGCTCTCGCACCTTCCCCTTGGATTCAGAGTGGCAGGATGAGGACCAGTCCCTTTTTGCTTTTTGGTGCGTGCATTAGGACTTAGAGTTGAACTTATTGAAGACTTTTGACAGTGAAGTTGACCTCTCGCAGAAGCATCTCTGGGCGCACGGTCGCATTTGCAGCCTTGACTTGGAATGGACCTTTAGCAAGCCCAGCGGCTTCCTTTGTTAGGGACATACATATTTGCTTCTTGGCCCCGGATCACCTTTGGGTGCATGTGGCACTTTTGCCGCATAACTGAGTTCACTCCCGAGCCAAAACACCAGAGAGACACACACAGTGCAATTCTGTGATCAGCATCTGTATTCTACCCTCACAGCATGGATTGAAACCTGTAGTCTTAGGAGGGGACATCATTTGGAAGCACACTAGATTTCTCTTGTAAGAGTCATTGGAAAACTAAAGAGATTTGGTGGAGAGCTCCAGATCTGCAGAAAGAAAGGATCTGATGTCAGTCGGACAGTGTGGCACTTCTGTGCAGCTTTGCTCCATCACTTCCAGGGCAACGCAGAGCCACACAGCGCCACTCAGAGGCAGACAGGAACATTGCTAGCAAAAGCTTTCCAGATCCGGTCTGGCGCATGGGGGGGATTTAAGATGAGATATCTGCAATTAGAAGTATCCATCAAAATGCAAGCTACTTTACATTGGGATACAAGGCACAGAACTCCGCTGGATACATTTCTTCCTTAGGGACAGGCCCTAAATTGCCTTGCTTTGCTCAACTATTGGCCTTTAATGTTCAACGCTTACTTTGCCTCTCTTCTGGAACCAGTAACGTCTTTCAGCCCCCCAATGCTACAACTACATGGCTGATACTCAAATGATTTCAAAACTGCAACAACCCTGACAGGTCAACCGTTCAAGACTTTGTGGAATGCTTACTAACCGTGGACCTACTGATGCTACGGAATCATCACAAACTCAGCTCCTGAAAAGCAGAATGAATCATCTGTAGATTGGTGGCAAACGTACAGCCTATATCCTCCTGGCCCCAGGAGATCAACGGCCACCAACCACTTCCACCGAAGGTAAAAACCTTGAAATAATCATGGGCGCTGACCTCGGTCTTCAATCCCAGGTCAAAAATTATGACCACAGACTCATTCTACACAATGAGTATCCGGTCACGTGTCCCCTAATTAAGGCTCTCACACAGGACACCGCATCTGTGGGTCTAGACATAGCAAGACTGGACTATGCCAACTACAGTGAAAAAAGAACACAGCAGCAAGACAAGTTGTCAACCTAAACTGACAGACCATATTACCCCTTCCCTCAAAGCACTCAACTGACTACCATTGGTCAGTAGGATATCTATCAACGCACTGAGCATTGCACATTGTTCGATCCACAAGCTAGTCCTGGTTCTCGCTTAGAAAACCAGGACCTGCTTCTTCATACAGCCTTGCAAACTATGGGATAAACTACCAAACAAAATCAGATCCTTCAACATTCACTTGCAACGCAGAAGAGAAGTAAAGTTCTATCTCTTTACATAACCAAGATTCCTGACCCTCTGGACATGCTGCTAAAAAACCTATCCTCACACATTGCATAAAAGGTCTGCATGCAGGGCCCTGTCGAGTCTGGAGCACCCTCATGGCATCAACCAGGACACCAAGACTCACAACCAATAGATGAGACCACCACTAAACAGGTTTCTCTCATTCATACACCTTGGAATCCAAACTACTGACCTGCAAAATCCTCTCAGACCTCCACAAGAGATGGGAACGTGCTACAGAAATTACACCAACACAACACAATTGAGGAAGATGAGAGTTGGTGGGACATGGTTGCACCCTTTCGTCCAGAGAGCAAACTAGCTGCAGCACGTCGGCTTCATACACCTGATGACAAGTTTTTTTTAATTGTAAAACAAAAGGGGGGGAGGGGTTGGGTCCAAGGGAATATTTAACGACCAATCAATGCTACTACCCTTATACATATGCAACTACCAACTACAAAGTTACCTCCTGATACCCAGTTAAGATCACACCAACACTGGGACATAATGGTAAGATTCGGCTGAGCCTGGCCAAGTCTTCCGAAGGGTATGATTATCTACCTAAAATTTGAAGGCTCCCAGATGATGTAGGGCGGTACAGGTTGGGAATCTGATGGGAATTTTTCTTTGCACTAAGAAAGTACCCTAGGATTGATTTCACTGCTCACCTTTCACAGTTGAGATCACCCTTTGACAGACACACACACAAGTTTTTTTTAACCTTATTTTTATCAATATAATTAAGACAACTCTGCTGTTTTTGCAGTAACTGTAGTTATTAGATTGACAAAGGAGCATTCTTGCATTAAATTGAATTTACATGTAAAACCCACAACTAATGAAAGCATGAGGTGAAATGCGATTGGACGGCTTTCAACACAGTTCAATTATTACAATGAATATTGGAAGGGTAAGTAATCTCATGAATAATCTCATTAAGGTGAGACCTACGTTTCACTCCTTTGAACTTTGTCAAGTTAACGGCCAATGAACTTCAACCATTGCAATATCAAACGGCTCTCTGGTCATGAACCCCTAAATTCAAGACCACCGACCTAGTCAGTGTGACTGCTCTCCCCCTGCGCAGCACCACCATTGAGGTACTGCCCTCGGAGCCCGGAGCCTCCGCGCCAGGTAGGTGTTCGAGGCCCTCCTCCCCCCGCAGGCTCTCCTGCCCGTGCCTCATCCCTGGTGGTCCAGTGGGAGAGCCATGCTCTTCTGCTGGTCCGCTATGTTCTGTGCTCTTTTTTCTATCTCTTTTTGCTCTCCCTTTTTAGGTTTTGCCTCGCCGAAGATGCGCTCTGCGCATCTTTTCGGCGCAGGCGAAATCCTGTTGAGAACTGTAGGGTGGCTTTGTTCGGCCCTCGTCCTTGATTGGCTGGCTCCGTAAACGGAGCCTTGCCATTGGACGAGGGGCCTGTCCGTCAATGCCGGACCAGACACGGGGGCGTTCCCGACATTCTTTGGCTTTTGCCGACGTCACGGGACGCCGGGAACGCCCCCGTGTCTGGTCCGGCATTGCCGGCACTACTGCATCCTACCACTTTGCCCTCTTGCGCACTAATGAGGATTTATGGCGAGTCCACTAGTCCTTAGTATTGGGAAACCCTTTCCCCATTCTTTCAATCGCTGAAACCGCCGCCGTGGCTTCGACAGCGCGACCAGAGCCAGTGGGCTCGTCAGGAGGGCCGCGCTGCCATTGGGTGGCCCAGGGAGAGTTGCCGCGCAGCCATTGGCTGTTCCCCGGAAGCAGAGGTCCGGCCCTCCGCCTGGTTGTGGGCGGGGCCGGGAGGACGTGTTGTTCCGCTTCCCCCTGCCTGGGGGAAGCCTTTGCGGGAGTTGCCGGTCTCCCGTGCCCAGAGGGAGACCGGGGAAGAGGAGAGGTCGCGTCGCCGCTGCTGGGGGCTCCCGGCGCCCCGGAGGAGAAGTGGATCGGGAGCCTGGCGGCTCCACTCGGGAGGACGACGGCGGAAGGAGAAGGCGGTGCTTCATTATGAGGAGGAGACCCGCCGCCGAGCCGCCGCCCAGCAGAGAGGCCGCCGCCCGGAGGAGCCCGCCCAAGAGAGCCCGGTGAGTCTGAAGGGCTGGGGAGGGCTCCGTGCGGCTGCTGTTGGTCATGCCAGCGTGCATTGCGGATTTCCTGTTCTCGTGAAATAGGATACATCAAGATGGGGCTTAAGGTAAATGTAGGAAGTTATCCATTATTTAGCAGATATCATGAATTCCCTCAGTGACGCCTGCTCACCTGCGGCTCACGCGCTCCAGGAAGCGGTTGACGAGCTGCTCGTGCCGGCTGCAGATGTTGCGCTGGAAGGCGCTCTTCATGCAGTCCTCCACGTTGCACACCTTGACCCGGCTCGAGTGCCAGCGGATGTTCAGGTGCCTCAGAGCCGGCCCCAGCACGAAATTGTTCCTCTGCAGCTCCGCCGGGGAGTTGAAATTCAGCAGCGGCCACAGGGCAGGGTTCGAGAAGACGTCCAGGAGGTCCCGGCAGGTGCGCGCCAGGCTCCGCCGGCTGTCCTTGTCCAGGAAGGAGAACACGTGCAGGAGGCACTCCCGGTTCAGCTGAGTGACAAGCATGGCCCGGGAGAAGGGCCCGGAGCGGGGCCGGGCCGGGCCGAGAGAAGATGCCGGGACGAGGATGGGGCCGAGTCTCTCTCTCGAGACGGACCAGGCCTGGGTGTGAGGCGGGAATTATGAGGAGACCCGGCCTGTGGAGAACCCCCACGATGGGGAAGACCTATAATGAGATGGTTGTTGCATGATTCACATGCCACATACTCCGCCTGCTGGGCTCGTGCCCGGGAGCTCGGAGCGGGCTCGTGCCTCGGCTCTCCTGGTTCATATGTCGGCTCGTCCACCTCCTTGATGCGTCACTAGTTTGTGGCAAGCACTAGCTGGACTACAAATGGGGCGAGCCAAAACCGGGCCCACCCAGGCGCTACATTTCCACTTTTCTATTTTAGGCAGCCGGAAGGGATTACAGTTTTAATATCAAAAGTACTAGACGTATAAAGTTAAGCGCATAACATCTATAAAACATTTTGTCTGCAGCAGAGCTGAGCTTCAATGCATAATTTATGGCTGTCCTACTGATTGCAATTGCCGCTGATTGGGGTGCTGATCCGCTCACCCCATACTGCTTAGGTCGGAGTTCGGCAGTCTTATTAACATACGTGTAGTTCATGCCTTAACGTCCAAGGAAGGTTTCACATGTTATGCATCGATGGGCTCTGACTGAATACAAATGCAGTACTTAAACTGAGTAAACATAATGCACAAATGAAGGACATGAAATATGAACTCCAAGCAATGTCCTTTCACAATATGGGATGGAAGAGAAATGAATCTAGTCGCTGAAAAACAGTGTAACCCGAAACGCATTTGAAATCCCCACTTTAACACTTGACCGCGTTGTGTGATCCTAGGCAAATCGCTTCACTTTAATAAACTGAGACCACCTTAAATTCAATTATATGTAAAAACATTCTTTGTTAATTTTTTTTAAAATTATGGGCAAGAATATTGGCCACTCAGGTACTTTTGTCAGGACATTTAAAGGCAGGGAATTGAAACTGTTTTAAACCATTCCTATTGGATCATGGCCACACCAGGTACCCAGGATGGCCGAAGAGCACCTGACTATCGAGCGCTAACCGACCCAGCGCTAACGGGCTCAAGATCATGCCCACCCAGCACAGCTAGCCGGCCGGCCATGCCAGGTAAGAGCGCTACCAGGGGTCTGCATCATGTTGCTGATTTGTGTGTCTAGTGTGCATCTCGTTGTGTTGTGTCTGTATATGCTACCTCTAAATCGGATGGGTTGTCTGTGTGTGTTTTGTGCTGTTTTTTGTCTATGTCCTGTTTCCTACGTGTCACCAGGTGGTGTAATATATTGATGGTCCTGTATGTGGGTCTGTGGGGTGTGCTGTTTTTTGTGGTGTCTGTCTATGTTCTGCGAGTGTTGCACTGTCTGTGTGTTTGAGAGTCGTGTGGCCCTGTAAGTGTTGTGTATGCCTGTGCCCTGCTTGTGCTGTACGTGGGTTGTCTGAGAGACTCGTCTGTTCACGTGAGTTGTGGGTGTTTTACTCTTTAAAATATGATGCCTTTTTATTTTATGTTGGTAGCTACTACTTTATACAGTATATTATTAAGCTATATGCCCGTGTGTGCTTGGGGATCTGCTAATTTGAGGAAAGTCTCTGTGTTGTAGGTGTATTTTGTGGTGAGAAGCTTTCAAATAGTCACTTGTTCACTGTGTATGCTGGACGTCATTGCGGGCTTTGTGGGTGTCCAGTCTTCCAGAACATGAATAAAACTACTGTGGCTTACACGCTTCCTTTTGCCTTGAGCTTTAAGCCGAGCGCGTCGAAATACATTATGTATTCGCTTTCCGTGGCCCTCAAAAGGTATGCTAGTCAAATTTAGACTGTAAGCACCACCCTCGTGCATCTTAATTTGTGTTTACTTGCTGGCTTTTTTTGGGCTTTAAAGGTTTTCTTTTTCAAACTGCTGGTGTTTTACCTGTATTTTTTTCAAACCTTTGTACCAGGCAAATTAAAAAAAAAAAATTACCCATACCCAAGTCATTCCATAGTGCGCTTCAAAGCGCTATGTGCACTCCAGTCTCATGGAAGTTGGCCCGTGGCACTTTCCGTTGCCCGAGCATTCTGGCAGTTACTTCTATTCTGACTTAATCGGTGTAGAAGTGCGCACACATGCATTTTGTTTTGCAGCAAATGCTACAAAAATCCCCAGCAACGTTCAGTTCTTCTGGGCTTCTGGGATCCTGAGCTGTGTGGCGGTTGTAAAGTAGACTGGGCCTCGCATCCAGGAGGCTGTAGTGATGAGGATAATGATTCCAGGGACTTGATGGTTGGGTAGGAGAGTGGAGAAGAGGAGGGAGGGAGAGAGACAGAGGATTGGAGAAGGAGAGAGCAGCGAGGTGGTAGGTGTTGTAGTCTGTGAGCTGTCGCAGATAATGGCTTGTAGTTGGTGGTTTCAAGCTGTATACAGACATCTCTCACAAAGCTCTTTCAAGGTTAAGTTTATATCAGGGAGGAGACGGAGCAGAGGCTGCTATAGAGAGAGGAGTTGAGTCTGGACTTGTCAGGGCGGACGTGTGTTACAAGACCATTTTTCTGGCATGGGAGATGGTGTGCCAAATGTGTGTCGGTCCGCTGCCCACACTGTGAAATACCCGCAAGCTCTTCTATATACAATGGCAAGTACCTGGAAACTGCGGCACAGATGGACAAAGGCTAGTAGCTCCTCTGTACACATGGCAAAATAACCGCAAACTCCGCTATATAGACTTATGCATACAAGCTAAGTTAGACATACAAACCTCTCCAAGCTCTGCTGCACATAACTGACCAATAACTAGAAGTTCCAGAAATCACTTGCCTCTGTTGCATATGGGGCCAAATTCACACAACCTTTGCTACATGAATGGGTAAATACCGGGGCCCCCACTATGTACAAACAAAAGTGTGCTATAATGCACACGACAAATAACCACAAGCTATACTACAGACCCCAGAAACTGCTGCACTGACGGACAAATACATGCATCTCTACACGTACGGAAATGCTAAACATACAGTCAATACTTGCAAGGTCGCTGTGCACACAGATTTTCTGCCCTTCACCCCCACCCTGTGACTCCTAAGACTTTTTCCTTTATACGTGATTGTTTTTCCACCAACACAATGGATACATTGAACAACTCCTAGTGTCCTTGATTTAGGGGTGAATGAGCTTTGTCAAGAGAAGGTTAACTGCTTCTGCAGTACATGAATAACAAGCATTGGAAATGCAATAGGTCTCGGATTTATTTGAGTAAGAGCTAATGGCATTGTAAATTGCAATGTCTTTTAGCATTGTGTTATGGAGTGTATGCATGTGGTGTGTACTGGAATTATGTGGGTTGGATTGGAATTGTAGCAATCTGCGCTTTGATGAATATGTTTAAAAAGTTTTTTTTTTTTTTTGGTCCTTGTCTCTGACCCTGCCTCTACAGCGCTCTGAAGCGTAGTAACCGTACTCGTGGTCGCTTTGACTGCATATACAACAACAGTTTGGTTGTGTTTGTTGTAAAATTATATATTTCTGTCAAATGGCTTCAGATTTATTAGCAAAACAAAATTTTTCGGCCAATAAATAGCGATCATAAATATAGACGCACTTTCCCCGGTTTTGTAAAGCAAGTCCAAAATCAAACTCTCGAGCAGTAAAACTGATCAGGCGTTTACTTATTTCATCTACATTAAAAATAATGAGTGAGTCAGGCCTTGGGCCTGGAATTTTTCGCATGCCGGTTGCGCCAACCTCTTTTAAGTCGGCGCATTGACCCGCTGAGCTGCCTCGCTAGCCTGCAAGCCAGGAGGTTATTATGGGTCACCAGAGCTGCAATGCTGCATTGTTTTACGCCACATCAGCCTCTTGCGGAGGCTAGCGCAGCGTACGAAGGGGGTGTTGAACGGCTCCTGTCAGGATTGGGAGGTGGGGGCTGCGTCATGCGCGCGCAGTTTATTTTTCCGGGTATCTCGCGCTCTCCAGTGACGCCGAGATTGATGGATTGAATACAGACTGCGCAGAATGATAACTAATGCACACCAGAAGGGTCTGGTATCCTCTGTGGATGAGATCTAAAGCCCTGTGACCCGCATTAAATGTAGCATACTTCTGCTCTGTGTGGGGGGGGCTCTGTGTGGGTGTATGTGTGGAGGGCGCTGTGTGGTTGTGTGGGGGGGCGCTGTGTGTGTTTGTGGGGGGGCTCTCTGTGGGTGTTTGTGTGTGGCATTTGCGAGAGATTAAGCTATTGGCATTGTAAATGACAATGCCATTTATTTATGTTAAAAAAAACATAAATAAAAATAATGTCAAGAGCAATGCCAATAGCTCTAACTTTAACAAAGGCAAAACCATTGCATTGTAAATGCTTGTTATCTTTTTGCCCCCTCTTTCTATTTTGATCCTTGTAGTAAAGTAGGTTCTGCTTTTATGGTTACTCACACTTTTTGCCTGGTGTTATGCTGTTTCGGACTAGTCTGACTGGGATCGTGCTAATCAGGACTCCAGTCTCGGAGCTTTCTCCCCTAAATTGGGTATGGTAAGTACTTAAGTACCCTTAATCACGATGAGGCGCTTAAATTGCAGCCGAAATGGAGAGGACAATTGTTTTTCACATCATATTCAGCATTTGCACGAGGGGCAGCGATCTGGGTTCAAAATAATACCCCCTTTAGGCTACTAGAAACCCTTAGTGTGGCACTAACGAACTGGGATGGTTATCATTGGGTGGTTGAGGGTGATTTTAACGCGGTACTAGATCTCGATCTGGACAGGTCGCACCCTCCATTGCATGCAACTGGATGTAAAAAACAAGCAGAAGCGCTCAGGGGATGGGCGGAGGGGTGGGAACTGAATGATACTTGGCGAGTGATGAGCCCGAGCCATAAAGAATATTCCTTTTATTCCCCACCACACCGACTACATACTCGCATAGATATAATTTTCCGCTCCAGGGCTTTACTTGGTTTTGTTAACGTGCTACACATGGGTAAAAGACATTATCGGATAACAACCCAGGTGATTTAACACTCCAATGGGGCAATATCCCGACCACGATACTGACCTGGAAGTTAAAATCCCTATTACTGGAAGACCAAGTCTTCCGTGGCACACTATCTGATGCTATTGTTAATTATTTCTCCGAAAACAAAGGGTCTGCTAGTATGCGCCAGATGGAATGGGAAGCCTTCAAAACAGTTATAAGAGGAGTAGCGATTAGCACGAAGGCAGGAGTCCGTCTCGCCCTTATTGACTGAATCAAGGAGATTGAAGGTACTGGAGGAACTGCGCATAGTGGACTCTCGACTCTATACGCAGAAACAACATGCCCAAGTGGATAGAGCAGGACCCCTTCTGAAAAAACTGGTTAAAAATGCTCCCCCGCCATCCCCTATTCTGGATATTTGGACTAGAGAGGGTACTATAGTTATCCCACAACTGGAAATTAACACTGCATTTAAGAACTACTATGAACACTTATACAGACAACCAGTAGGTCATAGCGATACAGACTTTGAGTCCTTCTTTGACGGTTTGCAAATCCCACAACTAATACAGCAACACAGTAAGGAACTGGCACAACCGGTGACCAGTATAGAAATAAGACAGGCGATTAAAGCTCTACCGCGCAATAAAACCCCTGGCAATGATGGCCTACCATACTATACTGGATGAAAGGAGGAGCGATGCCGAGGTGAGCTGAGGGCCACCCGAAAGGGCAGGAGCTGCAATGAAACTCCGGCACCTACCGCCAATCTCATCCTTGCCGATCACTTGTTATTATGACAGGCCCTTTAGGGCGGTGAAATGCCAGCTCCAGAAGTAATCAGGGGCAGAAGAAAACTTACCTGGAGTGGCAGCGAGGCAGTTCCGGGCAACAACAACAAAAAATGGCAGCTGCAAACGTCCAAAATGTTCGGAATCGGGGGCGTGTTTTTTGCGTTCTGAGCGACGGATGACGTCACAGGGCGAAAGAACGCAAAAAACATGCCCCCGAATCCGAAAAAGAAGGGGCTTCAACCGAGTGACGCCCCTCTCCTCCAATGGCTGGCCTCCATTTAGTAAGCCAGCCAATGGAGAAGAGGGGCGGGTTCAAGCACCCCTAACTTAAAACCTATAAGTAACCCCTAAGGCACACCTTTCAATCCTGAAGGCAGGGTGCTCAGTTCTAAGTGTGTGGGTGGCCCTGCATGAGCAAGGCACCCCTACAACCTTCGGAGTCCATTCTCCAGGGTTGTAAGTGCATCAGCCATTACGACACAGAGTGGCCATGCGCCATTGCGCAATGACCATGTCTAAACTGGCTGTAACGAACCCTGTCATGTTTTGTATCAAACGTGTTCTACTCATACCTCCACACTCATTGTCAGTGAAATTGCTCTCCCACCCTCGCAGTTCGACCATTAAGTGAGGTGCCCCTGCCCCTGCACTCTTGAGTGTTGGTGATCGAGGCCCTCCTCCACCCGCATGTTTCCCTGCGCCTCATCCCTGGTGGTCCATTGGACCTCTGTCTCCTTTCTTTCTTTCTGCTACTTCACTCGTTTTTCTCCCCTTTCTATCTTTCACCTTTCTGCACCTCTGCTCTTTTGCGCCTTATTTCTGCACATTTTCCCATTCTCTCCCTCTGCTCCTTCACTCGTTTTCACTCGTTTTTCTCCCCTTTCTATCTTTCACCTTTCTGCACCTCTGCTCTTTTGTGCCTTATTTCTGCCCATTTTCCCTTACTCTCCCTCTGCTCCTTCACTCGTTTTCACTCGTTTTTCTACCCTTTCTATCTTTCACCTTTCTGCTCTTTTCTGCAACTCTGCTCTTTTGTGCCTTATTTCTGCTTATTTTCCCTTTTTTCTTTATCCCTTCTTTCCTCCCTTTACCTTTCCCCGCCGCTGCTGCCCCCATGGCCCCTCCCCCTAGCACGACCAGCCCAATCCAGCTCCTCTCCCCGCTCCCGCCTCCCAGCTGTACAGCCCTCCCCGACCCCTACTAAATGGCGGCCACTGCGCGTCCGCGCAGCGGCCGCGCCACTGGTGCACCGAAGGCGCGTCATAGGCAAGCACGTCTGCGCCCGTCTGCGACCCGTCCGCGACCAGCACCAGGAACCCTAGACCTCCGCCCCGCCAACGCTATGACCCAGCAGCACTCTACGCACTCAACCCAGGCTGCAACAACAACTGCAAGCTAGCATCACCAGCCGACACCCATGGACCCTTCAGCTGTCACCGCTGCCGGCACACCTGCAGCACCGCCAAGAACACGGATCCAGAACAACCCGTCCACAAGAACACAACCGTACCGAAGACCCTGCAATGCATCCTCCTCAACGTCCGATCCCTCTACAAACACGCCACAGAAATCTGGGACCTCCTCGACAGCACCACCCCAGATGTAGCATTCTTCACCGAAACCTGGACCAACATCACCTCGGGACCGGACATCGCCATCGCCATCCCCCAAGGATACAAGATCTCCAGGAAGGACCGCCCCACCCACCCAGGAGGAGGAATCGCCATCGTCCACAAATCCAGCCTCCGCCTGAGCACACTCCCTGACGAGTCCACAAAACTGATGGAACACCTTCACTTCAAGATACTGGCCAGCCCCACCGCCGCCCTCCGAGGAACCCTCATCTACCGACCCCCTGGACCCCGCGGACCCTTCGCCAACTCCATCACGGACATTATCTCCCCGCAGGCCATCGCATCCACCAACTACACCCTGCTGGGAGACCTCAACTTCCACCTCGACAATCAACTGGACCCCAACACCACATGCCTCCTGGACAACCTCCAAAACATTGGGCTCCGCCAGATCGTGACCGAGCCCACGCACTCAGCAGGACACAACCTCGACCCCCTCTTCACTACAGAAAACTCCATCACCTTCAGCCACACCACCGAACTCCCATGGACCGACCATCGTTGCGTCCACTTCACCTTCAGAACACCCACCATCCACAGACACCAGCACCTGCTTCCACAAAGGAACTGGACCAAAATCACCCATGACTAGCTCACCTCCTCACTCAACAACTCCACCCCAACCATCGCGGAAAACGACGACCCCAACACCGCAGCCCGAACCCTGCATAGATAGATCTCGGACAGCACCAACACCATAGCCCCCCCTCAAGAAAAACAACAATACCCGTACCAAGAATGCCAGATGGTTTACCACCGAACTTCGAGAGTCCAGGCGCACATGCCGCCGCCTCGAAAAGACCTGGAGAAACACCAAATCCACAGAAGCCCACAACAACTTCAGAGCCGCCACCAACGCCCACCATCAACTCATCAGAGAAACGAGGAAAAAAGCGATTGAAGACAGAATCTCCACCCACGCACACAACAGCAAGGAACTCTTCAGCATTATCAAGGAGTTCGCCCAACCCACCAGCGAGTCTACCGACATCCCTCCCTCACAAGGCCTCTGCGACAAACTCAGCATCTTTTTAAACCACAAAATCAAGAGCATCTACGACAACTTCGACGAAGACAACCAACACACTGAACCCTCACCAACCACCCCCGACACCCAGAAACCAGCGATTGATGACTGGACAGCCCTCACCACCGAAGACACACTGAAGACAATGAAGTCAATCCACTCAGGGGCCCCCACGGACCCCTACCCCCACCACATCTTCAACAGAGCCGCCAACACCATCGCACCCATGCTCTGCCACACCATCAACCGCTCCCTGGCGACCGCCTCGTTCCCCGACGACTGGAAACACGCCGATGTCAACCCCCTCCTAAAGAAACCCTCAGCGGACCCCACCGACCTCAAAAACTACAGACCCATCTCCCTGCTCCCGTTCCCAGCGAAAGTCATCGAGAAAGCCATCAACAGCCAACTCGCCACATTCATTGAAGAGCACAACATCCTCGACTCCTCCCAATCCGGCTTCAGAAAAAACCACAGTACGGAAACCGCCCTCCGCGCCGCAACAGACGACATCCGCACCTTACTCGACAAAGGAGAAACAGTAGCCCTCATCCTCCTCGACCTATCAGCGGCGTTCGACACAGTCTCCCGTCGCACCCTAATACGCAGACTCTACGATGCAGGAATCCAGGACAAGGCCCTTGACTGGATCTGCTCCTTCCTCTCCGGCAGGACGCAGCGGGTCAGACTCCCCCCTTTCCTCTCGGACCCCACACCTACCACCTGCGGAGTCCCCCAGGGCTCCTCCCTCAGCCCGACGCTCTTCAACGTCTACATGGCTCCACTTGCGCCCATCGTCAGAACCTACGGACTCAACATCGTGTCATACGCAGACGACACCCAGCTCATCCTCTCCCTATCCAACGAACCCAACACCGCCAGACGCAACTTTCGAGAAGGCATGGAAGCCGTTGCCAAATGGATGAAAAACAGCTGCCTACAACTAAACACCAACAAAACAGAAGTACTCATCATGGGCCCAAACCCCGACGCCTGGAGCGACACCTGGTGGCCCACCGCCCCCGGAAACCCGCCAACCCCCACAGACCACGCACGCAACCTGGGAATCATCCTGGACTCCGAGCTCAAAATGGACCAGATCAACTCTGTCTCATCTTCCTGCTTCCACACCCTCCGCCTCCTTCGTAAGACCTTCAAATGGATCCCCCTCGAACACCGAAAGACAGTCACTCACGCCCTGGTCACCAGCAGACTCGACTACGGCAACGCACTCTACGCCGGAATAAACAAAAACCTCATCCGCAAGCTACAGAACATCCAGAACGCCGCCGCAAGACTGGTCCTCAACCTGCCAAAACACTGCCACATCTCCCAGCACCTGCGCAGACTCCACTGGCTCCCCGTCGAGGCGGGAATCACCTTTAAGATGCTCACCCACGCACACAAGGCCCTCCACGGCACCCGACCAGCATACCTGAACAGCCGACTCAAATTCCACGCACCCCAAAGGACCCAACGATCAGCCCAGCTTTCCTACGCCGTAGACCCTCGCACCAGAAAGACCAGATCGGGAGGCTGCTCCTTCTTCTTCCTCGCGGCCAAAGCATGGAACGCCCTTCCGCTCCACCTCAGACAGACAACATCGCTCCCCATCTTCGCAAGAAACCTCAAAACCTGGCTCTTCGACAGACCCCCTCCTTGATGGAATGGAACCTGCACCCCCACTCCCCCCCCACCCCTAGAGACCCGCACGGGTGAGTAGTCGCGCTTTAACAAACTCCTGATTGATTGATTGACACCGTAAATGCTGTGGGAGGTATGATTCCATGCACTGTAAAGCTCCTTCGGGAGGCTCTCAGTACTCCCGGTACCAGTCTTCCAGAACAAGATAGCAAGCTGGGGCTGCTGCCGACCTCGGACATGTTTCTGCCTTCCTGCTGCTGAGCCAAGGAAGGCCGAACAATAGACCACCTCCCAGACAGTGTTTAGTGTATTGGGGCAGGGTGGGGGTGCTTGCCAGCGCCACAAGGCTTGAAGGGCACATTTGGTGCCCTCCTTGGATACTCCAGTTCAAACCAGTTCAGGGAACTGTTGGCTCCCGCTCTGGTGCAAAACTGGACAAAGGACATGGGAGTATCCTCCCCACTGTCTGGCCCCTCCCCTGGGAGGGTCCCCTGAATCGTCCCAACACTTTCCTTAAGGTATTTAAGGGCTTACCGGAGGGTGGGTCCCCAGATCCGTCATGGGACAAGATTCAGATCAAGACACCACTTCATGTTTGTCTGTCTGGGCAATCTGAACTTCACTCGACTTTGCTCTGGGCACTGAGATTGCAACTGGGAAGACTCCTGCTGCTAATGGTCTTGTCGTCCTGTTCGTCTGCTGCAACGTCTGTGCCTGAGCTCCATACAGGATCCTTCCAAGGCCTGTGGACATTCAAGACACCTGAAGGAATCTTGCTTGGAGTGAAGGAGTCACTTACCTGCATCTGCTGGCACCACAACAAAGCTCACCAGTCTGTTGATCCTGGGCTCCCACGGACTCCGAAAGGCTCAGCAACACAGGTGGTGGTTCTACAACTCCCTCGAGGCCTGCGCTGTCTTCTCACCGAATTTGAGGCCTGTATCCCTTGTCGGAACCACAGGAACACAAACCTCTGTGCATTGACTCGCTGTTGCCAAGGCTTGTTGGCTCTCTTCACCAGAGATCTTTGAACTCCTACAAACTCCAGCCTCAAGCATCTCCTACAACCAAGATCTTTATCCTCACAGCATGTCTTGCACCGTGGGCCTGTATCTTGTGGGCCCTCTCGAGGGACTTATTTGGCTCCACATTGGGCTCCCCTGATTGCTTGGGGCATGCTCCGACTTCCCTGCTTGTGGTGAGTCACTTGGACCTTTCTGGTCCTACTACTGCACCTATTAAGCTTGCCACATTGTTTGCGGTTGCCCAGGCTTGTTGGTGCTCCCGACAGACACTGACCCTTCAGTTCTCGTTATCCGGCGTGGGACAGCTCGTGATCGGCTCCTGGCCTTCCACAGCATTGCCTGGTCAACACAACAGCTCTCAAAGGTCATCGTCAACTCTCCTGCATCTTCCGACATCGGTAGGCATTCGTCTCCCGTGCCTCCACGTCACTCCTGAGTGGCATAGACTCTGTCCCCTCTGCTTCCAGGTAGTTCTCAACTTAAATCCACATTTGGGTTCCACCGGACACTTTCTCCTTCAGCAACAGTTGCATCTTCCTAAAGTCCTCCATTTAGTTTGACGGCAATTTCTGACATCACCTCACACCTATGCAGCCGGCTTCCCTGTTGTAGGTGTCCTGGTTCCTAAGGTGGGGTGGTTCTCTAACCTTCTGTCTTCCACAGGGTTTCTTCAGGGTCCACTGGGAAAGGTCCGTCTTTAAAACTGCAATGTGACTTACCCATTGACTTGAATTGAGCACGCAGTCATGTTCCCACTCTGCACACAGCTTCTGTGGTGTTCCAGGGTACTTACCTCGGGGTGTTCCTTGGGTCCCCAGCATTTCTACATCCTCTGGGTACAGTCTTGACTCGAGTCGCGGTTCGCATCTCTCTATTTTAGTATGTGGTCTGGTCTCCCGCTGGCGACCAGTGTGTATTCGTGGTGCTCACTTGTTTTTATTGCTAAATATTTGGGCATTGTGTTATATCCCCTTGTTTAAGTGTATGAGTATGTGCATAATGATTAGTTTTACCGTTAGAAATACTGACGAGTTGGGTCCTCTAACACAGCCACTGCTTAGTACGATAAGTCCCGTTCTTAAGTTACGACCAGGTCGAGCCCGTTTCTCTTTCTCTTGCTCCATTTTGATAAATGCCGGGCTTATTCTATGTACTCCTGAACCCGGATGGGCTCTCTTTTTAACATGCAGACACGCTGTCGACAATAGCAGATTGTAGTGCCCTCGAATTTGCCAATAAGTTGAGAGGTATATGACCCTATTGCCATTTGATCATTATATCCTCTGTATTCTGTTTTTAAGTACAGGTGTGATTAGCTATAACCCGGCTGAGTTTTGTTTACATGTAAACGCACACACTTTCAAGTAATTGAGCTGTTTTTTTTTGTGGAAATATGCTAATGATAACCCACTCGCTTATGTATTTTCCTATTTTTAGGATACAGCACGCTCTCTGTGTATTAGGAGCCCACGGGCCCAACCACTCACCGCTAAGGCTGCCCCTCATTGAAGGTGGCATTTTGGTAAATATTTTATTTGTAGTTTGTTTATTCTTACAATAGGTGCAATTTCGTTAGCTCATTTATTTTCTTTAACTATAGGTGCCCACACCCCTCACATCACGGTCTAGTCCTGATGAAGACCCCAAAGTAAGGTGCCACTCAACCGACATGAACCAGGGGCCGAAACGTCAACTTTCCTTTTTGCAACACCTACCCACAATCAACAGATCATTGCGATTGTGCTTTATTATATGGGATAGGATTTTACAATTGTTAGAAATGTATGGGGCTATAATAACATGCCCATGTGATGTCAATCAAAAATGGTTTGTGTGACCACATTTGACTTCTGAAACTACTTTACACAACTTCAATCCTCACAAATCACCTACCAATTCCTTGCCCCCTCCTTTTCGCCTCACTCTGGGCACAACGTTAATCTGTATAAAGTATATATACATAAAATGTAAACTAATGAGGATGTGAATAAACAACATCACTCATTTAAATAGTGTTATTAGTCATATGTATATGGCTTTCGAGTAATTTGTGTATGTTTTGAAAAACACGTTGACTGGGACCCCTATATATACAACCCAAGCGCCCTTGCCACATCAAGGGTGTCCTTTCGCTCCTGCCTTCCAGCTGACCGCCCTCCCCCGATCCCAATTAATAGCATCTGCTGCGCGGCCGCACCTTTGGCGCACCGCTGGCGCGTCTAAGGCAAGACCGCCAGCGCCCGTCGCGACCAGCGCCAGAGAACTTGGTCCCTCGACCCGCTACCGCTACAACTCCAGCACTCTCAATCCTGGATGCAGAAACAACTGCCCGCTCTCAATGCTGAGCAACACCCAAGGCCTGATCTCTTACCGACACTGCCGCTGCACCTTCACCCACCTCTGGACCCCAGCAGCTGCCCCCAGCCTACCGGATGCCACCGAACACAAACCACTGAACTGCATCATCCTCAACGTGCGCTGCCTACACAGACGCCATAGGAATTTGGGATCTCCTAAACACTGACACGCCAGATGTCACCTTCCTCACAGACACCTGGACCAACGCCAACTTATTGCCCGACATCACAACCGCCATTCCCGACAGATACAAGATCCTAAGAAAAGTCTGCTCCACCTGCCCAGGAACAGGCATCGTCACTGTCCACAAAAGCTCCCTCGACATGACAACCACTGACCAGGACATCGCCACGATCCCCATAAAGATCTCCACTTCCAGATCCAGGCCAGCCTCAAAAAGACTCTCAAGCAGAAACCTCATCTACAGGCTACCCGGCCCCTGCGCACCCCACGCCATTACCTCCACAAACTACATCCTACTCGGAGACCTAAACTTCTACCTGGACAACCACGATGACCCCAACACCAACGCCCTCCTAAAGAACCTCGCCAACATAGGACTGAAGCAACTTGTAACCGCCCCCACGCGCACACACACACAGTCGACCCAGTCTTCGCAGGAGGAAACTGCATCTCCTACAGCCACACCACAGAACTTCTCTGGACAGACCACCACTGCATCCATTTCTCCTTTAGAAAACCCACCGTACACAGGCACGCGCGCCGCCTCCCCTGTAGAACTGGACCAAAGTCACCGAAGAACAGTTTACCTCCGCCCTCACCAGCCCTCCACCTCAGATGACGCCAACACCGTAACAAGCAACCTCCACCGCTGGATCACCAACTGCACTAACATACTCGCCCCCATCAAGAAAGCTACAGGACGACTCAACAAGAAAGCAAGCTGGTTGGGGGGGGCTAGCCACGCCTGCAAATGACTGCTTCATAAGCGAGCTCCGGCGGTCTCTTACCTATCCTTAATTTATCCTGCCTACACAGCCTGCTTCATGAGCTGAAACACCAGACTATTGCATCGGTAGGTATTGGTAACAAGATACATCCACTTTCACGGTCAAATCGCCCCCGACACGACCAAAATCAGCCACTGAGCCGAGCCAGTGCGAGGCCTGGGAAGTGCGCATGTGCGAGGGCCGCAAGCATGCTGCAACGCTGCCGGAGGCTGAGGCGGCCGAGGGAGTGCAGTTCTCCCTTGAGTGCGCTGAGATGCGAGTGAACACTGTTGTCAGAACTGCTGGACTGCTCTGCGGTGCCCCTTGAAGAAGTGGATCTGCCGGAGGCACTGCAGCGTCGACCGTGATTTAGGGTGAGGACTACCCGGCATGCAGTCTCGGACTGCAGGGAGCAGTCTACTAGCAGCGTGGGCGCGGGCGGCGATGGCAATCGATGCCTGCAGCCTGTAGGGCATACACCAGCTCAAAAACTGTGCAGAGACACCCGTGTCGCCTGCGTGCAGCGCTGGGGCCCATCATCACTACGACGTCTCTGAACATCACTTAGAGACCTGGAGGCTCCATGTGCTGGCGGATCCCTCCCGGGTAAGACTGCAGGTGGTGTTATAGCCACGGGGTGGCTCACGTAGACATATAACCCTTGGGGGGATCGCTAGCGGATAACTGACAGGAGGGATTGGAGTCAAGAAACCCCAAAGATATGTGGCATGTCACACGGGTGGTGTGTGGGCTGAGGTAGGAAGCATGCAGCTGGCCATCGGCCCCCTCCCCCCACCCCACCTTGTGCCTGCTTTCGCCTCACTGGGGCCCGCATTGAATATATCGGAGGAGGTACTTGTGGCTGTGCATTCTGATTGTAAACCTATTGAAGATCACGAGGCGCGAAAGTATCAACGCTCTGAGTTACGACAGCCCAGGCAATAGAACTGCAAGCGTATTGCAATGTAGGGTTTGGCCTCTAGGTACCTGGAGTGATTATGGCATGACTGGCACACGGTAATTGAACGACCGCCCACTGGACTCCAGCATTATCAGAAGTGGGCTAGTCTGAGTTTACACAAATACTGCTGCAGGGCACCGCTGTCCATGCAAACTTTAGTGGTTTGGGGCCCTGACCTACTAGTCGCAACGCATCAGTATATAGTTTAGTTGTCCGCAGTACCGCCACAATGGGGAAAACAGATAGGTCTCAACCCAAACTCCATTTTGAGAAGGCAAAAAAGAGGACGGAAAACAGCGTAGACAAGCAATTATTAACCCAGATGCCCACGACGGACGCAAGTTCTGCGACTCCTGTAGATTTTCAATCCATGTTAACGAGTCAGGCAACGCTGACTAATATAGATGTGAAAATTAACACTCTGATTTACAGAGTAGATCGTATGTCTGAACGACTGGACAGGCACACGGAACGGATGGATATGGCGGAGAGGCAGATTTCGGACACGGAAGATGCGCAGCGTCAAATAGAAACTAAACAGGAGAAGGCCGAAAAAATGTTTCCAGCTATAATGGCTAAGTCAGAGGACTTAGAGGCAAGATCCCACTGCAATAATCTACGCTTTATGGGCATAGCAGAGTCAACGAACACGGCAATATGGAGCACTACATCAAGAACTTGCTGGTGACATTGTTCGGCAAAGACACCTTTTCAGATGTTTTCATTATCGAGAGGGCGCACAGATCGCTTGCTCCGCCGCCTCAGGCGGGGGCAAGGCCACGCCCAATCATAGCAAAGCTACTGAACTACAGGGATTGCAACGCGGCACTCAGAAAGGCAAGAGAACTGGGAAACCTAACGCACGATGGGATGACCATTTCCATTTATCTGGATTTCATGCAACAGGTCCAGGAAGCGCAGAAAACGTTTGTGGCAGTAAAAAAGAAACTAAGGCGCAGGAGATCGCCTAGAGGTGAACAGGAAGAACAAGGGAACACTTCAGATGTTGAATATTAAAAGCTTCTTCTGAACTGTCGGCAGTATTGGAACACTCCCCAATGGATATCTCCGGTGGCGCTCTAGATGGACACAGATGAGTGCCCACCACAAACTCATGGTTTGCTTTATAGTTTACAATTGCATTGGTGAGCGCAGGGTATACCCATAGTGCGCAGTAGTACAAAATAGTGATGCAGCTTGAAATGTGGACAAAGCATTGCTTAGTCACTGAATTTGGCAGGTTATGTCAATAGTATTACTCATGTCAAGTGACCCCCCAAGTGACACTGTCACTGGGGTTTCCTGCTAGCAGCTTCCGCAACTTTGTGTGCACCACAACACACTATTGTTTCTTTATGGGTTTGCTTTTTTGGGGGGAGGGGGAGGATTTGTAGATGTACTCAGGGGCGGCTTTGGCAATTGGGGTATGCTGAAGTGGAGGGTGGGGGTGGGCTTGTTCTGAGTTGGGGAGTGTGAGAAGTTGCCCTGGCATATGATGTCCACTATTCTAGTGGGCACATGGCACCAGTCCAAACGACTCTTATTGATGGTAGGTTGTAAAGTCAACCTTATAGAAAGCTATCCTAGTGGAGAGCAGCCTTCAGGCTAAGACTTAAGAGGCGAGTTAAGCAAGTTGTTTTACCAGATATAATCTTTTGAATGACCAAATGAAAGTACACCACACAAGGTATATATCAAATATATATGTCTTTATTCTAAACACAACCCCTCTGATCTCTTTATGAGGTCAGAGGTAAAAGTACAATACAAGGAAATTAATTAGCATACAATAAGTTGTACAGTATACGTTTTACCCTAGGGGCCTCACAAACCATATACTAAAATAGTGGTATAAGAACAATGTCAGAATTAGAAAGTAGGCCTAGGGCATCGCTGAGTCTACACTAAACAACCAAAGGTTAGGAAGTAGGAGGCCTGTAGAACCACTGGGGCTACCTGGAACCACCAACCAAAGGTTAGGATGCAGGAGGCCCATGGGGGAAGCGTGCAGTGTCTAAACACAGCTGCGGATCACTATTGACTTTCTATGGAGAACGAACAAGTTACAATTTTAAAGATTAAGGACACTTAGAGGTTAACTACGATGGAACCCTTTTAGACTTAGACACTTCGAGAGTCAAGACCCACAGGGGCACCGGAGTACTCGTGTTACCTCACCCAGGGAAGCCGGGTGCATAGGTGTCTATTGGTGTTGTGTTTCGTCGTCGATTCCAATGGAGAGCTGAAGTGCTGCAGGCGACTAGAGGAAAAGTGTCATGGTGGATCCAAGGGTGCATCGAAGATCTGAGGAACCTGAAAGCAGAGGGGACAGAGTCTGGGTCACTTGCCAGTGACCAGGAAGGCGATAGGAAAATGCCAACCGATGTCGGGTGATTTCAGGTGAAAGAGGTGAAGCTTGACTCTTCACCCACGAGGACCAGGAGGCGTCGACGACGATCAGGAGATGGATTCGAGCTGTCCCACGAAGGATCTCGAGTGCTGCAGGGTCGGAATCCGGATTGGACCCAACAAGCCTTGGCAACAGCAATCCACGCAAGATGACAAGATTGGCTTCGGTTCAAACCAGCAACGTCTGGGGGACTCCTCCTTTGGAGAGGAGTGAGAGAACGTCTGGAGCAACCAGGAAAGATCAAGAAACGAAGGATTGTCCTTGGGACCCACTAGCCAACGGACTACAGATGGCGAAGGAGCCTCGAGCGGAAATACACAAAGCAGGCCCATGGAACACTCGTGGAGTGTAGGCCTCTGAGCTTCGCTGCAAAAGGTGCTCGAAGCAGGGGCTTCAAATACCCCAATGCACAACTTCGGGAAGTAGGTGCAGTTGCAAAAATGCAGGATGTCCAGGAGTTCCGGTCCCACGTCTCTCGTGTCAGCTACGGGTCTCAGCTTTGCTGGGATCTCTGGTCAGCTTCAGAGATGTCTGGAAGTCCGTGTCCTGTGTCGCAGATTCTTCGGGACAAGGCGGGAGTCTAGAAAATGCAGACAGGCAAAGATGCTTCTCGGTGCCTGTTTGAACAGGATGGTCACTCCTGGACCACAAGGGAGATTCTTCCGTCTTCCAGTCGATATGGAATGTCGAAGGTCCAGGGTAATCTAAAGTCCTAGTGACTGGGTTCCTATTCTTAAAGTAAGTTTAGGGGTTGGACTAACTCTAGGGTCCCACCTATGGGAGGACCCGGGGAGGGGGTGGTTACACCCCTTCCCCTTTGTCCAGTTTCGTGTCAGAGCTGGGGCTGAGTGCCCCAGCAACCGGTTTGAACTGGGAAATGCATGGAGCACCTTGTGTGCCCCAGGCAGTGTCTGAAAGGCATTCACTGAATGCAACCGACCCTGCCCCAATACACTAAAGCCTGTCTGAGGAGGTGCTAGCACCTCCCTGGTCAGGAAACCTGTTGTCCAATCCTCCCCTGCCGGAGTTTCATCCAGCAGCAGGAGCTCAGACTTGTGTCTGTGGCGGCAGCATCCATTTTGTGATGCTGAGGCTCTTTTAAACTTTAACCGGGTATACCAGTATGTACATGTCTTCTCCCTCTAGAAGGGTGGAATGCTACCCGCACCGCCAGGACTGACGGGTGGGTAGTATTCCAAAGTGTTTGACACCTTACACGACATGTTTTGATAAAGCTGAACCAAAGTTAGCATTAACTGCAAGGATTATGATGCACTTAAAGAGTATATGGTATGGCTATATTATAGAACAGCTATAAGAAGATACAGCTGCAGAGAGGCTCAGCTGAGGCTAGGCCACCCTCTCACACAAAACCAAGCACTCTTCCTTCAGGATTGTCAAGGCCTGCCATAGGAGTGACTTATAGGTTACTATGTATCTATATGTAAAGGTAGATATAGGTATACTACATCTAAGCAATGGGTGCTTACACCACCTTACCCAGGCTGCTAGTGCAGACCTGTGGTGTCATTTTGGAAGCTTTCCGTGGGTGGCACAATACATGCTTCAGCCCCTGGTAGGCCTCTGGGGTACCTATGCCCTTAGTACCTAAGTTACTATATATAGGGACTCACAAGGGTAACCCAGTAACCAATCTGGTATGTACCTAAAGTACATGGTATCAATTTAGAGAGAGAACAGCTAGACTGGGGTCCTGATTAGCAGGGCCACAGCCAGACTAAATTTGAGAAACCAGAGAAACACAACAAAAAGTGGGGGTAACCATAGGAAGCAGATCCTACTCTCCTACAGGGATTGTTGATGTGATTGCACCAACAGGCCAACCGAGACTCCCGTTGATTGTACTCATTGATTGTTGCGGCAAGGCATTAAAATTGGCAGAAATGTTGTTTCAGTGTGAATATGGGTGATAAATATAATTATTTGACGTGGAACGTCCGAGGGCTCAATACCCCCAAATAAATTAGACAGGTGTGAGTCTACTTAGATTGTCATGACATCCAGGTCGCTCTCCTCCAGGAGACGCACTTGACCACGACCACGGAGACAAATATTGCACGCAGATGGGCGGGGTACAAATTGGCTTCATCGTATTCATCATATGCCAGAGGTGTGGTCATTCTACTTAAACGAGGCTTCCCTTTACACCTATCAAAACGTATACAGACAAGGAAGTGCGCTGTGCCATGGTACATGGAAAACTGGGAGCCTCCCTGGTCACTTTATCAACATATATGGGCCCATATCAGATGAGCCAGAAACCTTTACACGATTATACAGTGTTATGCGGGAATGGCCTGAGGCGGCTGTTTTGTGTGTGTGTGTAGGGGAGGGAGGGGGGCAGGGGAGATCTCAACACATATCTAGACCGTCAACTAGATAAATCAAACCTGCAGAGTCTCCGTACACCCAAAATAGCCCATAATATTAACAAGGCCATGCTTGAATTCGGTCTCATAGATGTATGGAGACTACGGAACAGCATTACGATAGAGGGTACACACGCTACACCTGCACATAACAGTTGGTCCCGACTGGCCTATTGGCTCCTTAGTGAGAGGGCGAATGACTGGGTTGCAGATGACACTATACTCCAGCGCACGCAGTCTGATCACAACCCGGTGCTGTTACACTCAGGACTTCGACCAATGTCCCTCGCCCTATTTATCGCTGTTGGTTTGTAATGGTTTTTATTAACTGTACAATAAAGTATTACCTTACCTCGCCCCTATGTGTAGCGATTACGTGCGCAGGCACTTTTAGATCCGATCTACAATGACATGATACGAAAGGCTATAGAACAATACTTTGATCTTAACACGGGCACAGTGTAGAGTGTATCTACATTATGGGAGGCTTTTAAAGTAACCATAAGAGGGGTCTGCATCAGTACTACGGCTGGTATTTTAAAAGATATCCGGGGTCAAATCGAACAAACCAAACTAAAACTAAAGGCTGCGTATCGCACAGCTGCATCCTGCCCTGAAACTCTAGCTCGTATTCACGAATTACTATTAGAATATGACTTTCTGGTGGAATCTGAGATCCGCTACGTAGCACGTAGACATGTTGCGCGCACATATGCTGAGAGGACCCCCAGGCAGTAACCTGGCCAAAAAAATCAAATTCCGAGAAGACCATCACCATATAACTAAAATCACAGATCATTAGGGAGCGGAACACTATAACCTTAGGCGATAGTGGATCAATTCCGGGGTTTCTACTCAGATTTATATACCTCACGGGGAGCTGCACCTGACCTAGAACTAAAAGCCTATTTATCTGTTTTAGCATTTGCATGGTGGGCAGACAATCATAGTGAATATCTGAACCAACCAATAGACGAAGCAGATATTAAAGCAGCAATTTGCGCACTACCCAACCAAAAAGCGCCAGGGCCGGACAGGCTCACAGCCAAATATTATAAGGAATACATTGACTTAGTCACGCTTCTTCTCTTGGAGATGTACGCGGAGGCACATGTGTCTGGTGTGTTGCCGCCATCTCTCCGCCAGGCACTAATCATAACACTCTTAAAAAAGTATAAGCTCCCAGATATTTGCGAAACGCATTGGCCGCTATCACTAATCAATCTGGATGCCAAGATACTGGCAAAAATACTAGCCACCAGACTGCAGCCCCTCATACCTAGTTTAGTTCGACCGGACCAATCAGGTTTTATCCCGGAACGATCTACATCCCACAATCTACGAACCATCTTCGCCATGTTCCATGTCTTAGACCCCGAGTTGCCCGCCGCTGGGGTCATGCTTGACGCAGCAAATGCGTTGGACTCCATAGATTGGAGCTACATGTTTCATATACTGCACCACATGGGATTCCCACCATTGTTCCTGGGGTGGGTGCGGCTCTTATTTACTGACTCATCTGCATTGGTGTGGGTCTTGGGTTTAACGTCCCAACCATTTAAGATACATAGAGGCACTCGCCAGGGGTGCCCGTTATCACCCTTACTGTTGGCGCTAGCGCTCGAACCGCTGGCTTGCATTATTTGGCTGTGCCACCGAGAATCAGCACTTAATTTCCTTCATCGGCCAGTCGATATATCACTCTACGCTGATGATATAGTGTTATTTATAAGAGAACCAATACGATATTTTGCGGAGGTGCTGAGAGAATACATAAGATTCGGACTATTCTCGGGTCTGCAAATTAATTGGAATAAATCAATAGCGATACCCCTTACGGCTAAAACGACCCCACCCGAGCATGGGCTATCCCTTGGTGTGGATCACGGACCCAGTAAAATATTTGGGTATCTGGGTGCATCGAGACCCTGAAGTATTAATATGAGAAAACTATGGCAGAGCATGCACCTCATTAGAACAACAGGTAAATAGGTGGAACAAGCTGCCACTCTCCCTGGCTGATCGCATTGCGGTCATCAAAATGGTTAGACTTACACGCTTTTTATACCTATTTTGCAATGTCCCGATCAAGCAGACACAACAGTTCTTCAAGGAGGTACGATCTTCTCTCATTCGCTTAATATGGGGGGGAAACAGGCCAGGGTGAGTTCGGCCACACTAACGCTAGATTATGCTAAGAGAAGCTTCAGTGCTCCAGATCCCTTTATATACAATTTATGTGCCCAAGCACAGTATACATATTTTTGGTTCCGACCGCATGCATACACTCCACATGTTGCAGTGGAAGACGGGGACGCACACCCCTATTCCCTTGTCCGGTGTACACACACACACGTACACACACACACGCACACACACACGTACACACACACACAAACACACACGCACACACACACGCACACAAACACACACACACACACACGCACACAAACACACACACACACACACACACACACACACCAAAAACAGAAATCAACACATTGGACACGACTATTGCAGCATGGCAGACAATAGGTATTATTGACAACAATTCCCCCTTTATGCACCGGCACTGAAGCTAGCGCATCATGCAGTATTATCAGTGACGCGGGAAGAGGGCCCACTTAGGGTGCGAAGAGAGGTGGGCATAGTAACTATCCAGATGGACACTTTCTCAAAGCGGAAGACCTGACTTACATTTACAACCCCTCGCCACTGTTTAACTTCACCACACATAGACTAAGATAGGCTGTCAAAACCCACTACCACACGTACCCAGCTGAGCCCCAACGATGCGAGCCCTACAATGGCTGCCAGTTTCACCTTCAAGGAATAAGCTAGTAACAAAACTATATAGAGCGGTGAGGGATGAGAGGGTCCCCAAACTGGATAAAAGCATGGCCCACTGGAATGATAGACTAATGTCGTGAGGATGATCCGTACATTTACACAGTGTTAAGTTGACATGAGCTTATTAGAAGTTTAAACGCCATTTTTACTTTCCTGCTCTGCTTTGCACACGACACGCACTTGTGCTGGTGTTTAGAGAACGCGGAGTATTTTGCTTCACATGAGAATAACTTTTTTTGCTGCATTTCTAAGTTGCTCCGATAGGTTAGTCTGTACAGTGTGAGCCGAGACCGTCAAGGTTATCTTAGAAACTGAGGTTTTTGTTCTAAATGATCAGCGCTCGTTCTAGCCATAACAGATATGCAGCTGTGGCCACCTCTGATATTGGCGCGTTTAATAATGCACTGCGTAGGGATGATCACACACTTGGAGAACATTCGTATGCTGAGAGCTCGTGCAGAACTCAATGTGATCCACTTCTGCTAAGTACCAGAGGTATGGGGCCGCCTATGTAAGCCAATGATACCTTCTATTAGTTATAAAATAACCTACTAGCAAGGGAGGGTGAAATCTAGGAATATGTAAAACCTGTTTCCATTTAGCATTATAACATGCTTTCTCCCTTTGTATTCTATGGAATAGTAACTATGCTGACAATCTTGTTTCTCATATGTCTGCCTGTTTTAGCCACGGTACTGCACCTGAGAAAACGGCGTTAGAAATAAATATTTCAAACTAGCTCGTGTCTTTAATTACTCCCTGTTTTGGACTGGTATGATAGTATAACAAAAGAGTGTTCCTGTTTCCACCTTACCGGAGGTATCCTAAGTTGCATGTTCTGGGTTGACTAATCATTGGTGTATTTGCTATAGGACGAGGAACCAAGGAGTCACTGATGCTAGTCTGGTAGGGGATTTTGGGTACTAAGGTGAGTTTTGGTACACCCTAATTCACTGAGGTCCTAAGTCTCTGTGCACAGTTCTGTATAGGAACAGAAATCCCTGCAACATGGCACCCAACGTGGTTTGGTCGTATTTACAAGACCCTTGAGTAGTGCTTGTATCAGTCCTTAACCCCCTCACTATTGTTTCCGGTTAACATTAGTGACGGATAAACCTACCTATAGTTACATAGGTCTTTTCAAGCTTGAATCTTTTCAAACGGTTTACTTTTGAATTACTACCCAGTTGTGCTACATAGTTTTTAATTGTACCACTTTCTTTCTGTGTCGTTATGGGTGACGTAGATATACTGCAGCATAGTCGCATTGCGGTTCGCAATCATTTACAAAATTATAACGTCGCCTTGGATGGCATGGCAGTTATCATGGTTGTGAGTGCCGAAGTAGCTTACCTTTTGAGATCTTTTACTCGTGGGTGACTTTTCCTGCTGTGAACGCAAATACTGGTGTTTTTCACACTTATACTCACACGGCCGTGCCAGCGGAATATGTTCCGTATCCGACGTAGGAAGTTCCAATTAATGCTTGGCAGCATCGAGTTTGGTTTAATGGCGCCCTTCCCCACTCTTTAACGACGACTAGATTAGGTACCTTGTCCATTCCAGGTGCTACTTGGCCTGTTTTGGCTGGATTTACACTGCATCCTCAAGTGTGGGGGCGGGGGGTTCCCGTAGCTGATTTAAGGTGCCTACATACAACCGCAATTGCAGTTATTAGGGCCGTAGTACAATATATTTCCCGCAATTTCCAGGGCGTGCCCCTGATGTTGCGTTATGAAGCTTAGTCCCGTAATGGTTAATGCAGTGATGGGCAAGCGTCCCCAAGATAAGGATGATATGCCTTTCTGGCTTGTCGAGAAATTTGACCAACTGGAAGCAGTCGTTCCGAATTTGAGTCGCGTAGAAAAACACAGTATTCTTACAACTAGTTTGCCCAAAGACTTGGTGCCTGAAGCCGGTGACTCGGAGTCATGGGGTAGGATTTTTACGGCAGTGTACGTGAGGTGCTTCGGAACTCCGTCAATGACTGTCCTTCCCACGGTCAATAAGCGTGTTCAAGAGGAGCACGGACCAGAGCCAGCGGTTAAATTGGGGATGAGGCTTTGCGGCACTTTTGACGTAGTTTCCGATCTCGTCCTTGCTAATATAAAGGGAGATGCGGTAAGCTTTCAGGTGTCTAATGCTTTGCAGGCTGTTCCTGATGCCAATAAACCCCAACAGTTACCAAGAATTATTACGTCGGCTTATAATATCGTGGGCCGTGATAGTTTGGGTGTCAAGCCATTCTCTACTAAGGAGAAGAAACAAGCACAGGCCCCCAAATCTGATAATGCAGAACAGCCTAAATCCCAAAAGCATAATTAGGGTAAGAACAAAAGACAGGGGAAACAGCAACAGAAACAGGAGTCACGTCCTGCATCTCCAGTGCCTGAGTCTACTGAACGCATATATGATTTGCACGACCGCTCTACGATTAAGGCACCTGGTCGATTTCAGGTTTCTGATCAACGCTCTCCTCGTTCTTTACAGGACACATCGGCCTCATCGACCGGTGGTGGAGCAGGAGGCGACAGAGGTAGGGTGGCCAGCAGAGTCATGACCAGCCCCGTCGAAAGACGGAAAAGGCAAGCAGGACGATTCTACACCGAAAAGACCCCCGTTTCCGAAAAAGAAAGCCGCCGCTTTAACAGCGCTATATGCCACAGATAGTGAGGACGCAGCTTCGGAATCTGACGTGGGCGCTGACGCTGCTGGACAGCGCGGAGGAGATTACCATAGTTCGAGAGGCGCTCCGTCCGCTATTGAAGGTGACAGCGACTGAGCAGTATGTTGTTGTTGAGACAGCTGACACTAGAGTAGCTCCCCCTGACAGGCTTTATGAGATTAAACTTTTAATTGAAGGTGACATACAACTTACGATAAAAGGGGTATTTTGGGAAAATTTGACTACTACGAATGACATTTTACTTGCTGAAGCTGACTGGCCACCACCTTTTGTTCTCGCTGCTCCGCGAGGGGAGGAGGTAATCCTCCCTAGTTTCGCGCACACGGTGTCAAAGGAGCATGCTCTGAATTTTGCAGAAGTGTGGGCTAAGGCCCTAGCGCCGGCGTTGTACCGTACTCACTGTGGTTGGGATAAATTCTCCCCCCGACATGAGATTCCCTTACGGTCTATGCCACAGCCTCAACATCAATATCCCATGCGACGTGAAGCTAAGGCTTCCGTAGTGGAAATCCTCGAACAATTGAAATATCAAGGGGTGATTGAAACTTGTGTGTCTCCGATGAATAACTTGTTTTTTACCGTGACCAAGCCTGACGGTTCATAGCGTTTGGTATTGGATTACCGGCATTTAAACTTGCATTGCCGTACCTGTGCAGTACAGAATACTCACTGCTCTGCCTTAGTGGATAGTCTTGTGCGAAAGAGGTTTAAAACCACACTTGACATTTCCAATGTTTTTTTTGCCCACAACTTGTCTGGTTTAAGTTCCCAATGGATGAGTTTTACTAGAGGTGGCAAACAACGTCAATTTAAACGCCTGGCTATGGGCTATAAGAATAGTCCAGGTGTGTTTGCTGCCCGTATCGTTTCTTTATTAGAGAGAGTCGACCCAGATGTGTGTTCGTATGTGGATGACATTTATCTCACAGACGACAAACTTTGGGCACATCTGTGCCACATTGACCGCATAATTTGTTGTTTTTTGCGGACTTCTGTTACAAATTCAACTTTGCAAAGTCTCACATTGCAGAGTACAGTGTTGTTCCTGGGCTACACACGCAACATTGAAGGTCAAGGATTGGCCCCTCACTTCCTGGATAAATGTGCACAATTGCGCGCTCCAACAACTCTGAAAAAATTGCAATCTTTGCTGTTTTTTTTTCATTTCGGGCGTACTTACATTCCCGAATATGCCTAGCATATCAAGCCGCTGTATGCTTTGATACAACAGACTTTTACCAAATCGTGTTGGCTGCCTGAACACTCAGCCATTTTGCAATCTTTGCAGGCTGATCTTCTAGAATCTAAATTCTTGCAGACTCGTGATAACCATACCAACCTGGTGATAAGAATCGTCCCTGGGGCGGGGGGTTTCACATACCTTACTTTTAACCAAGGGGACACAGTACCAATCGCTTACAAGTCACACTTGAACACTTCGGCTGAAATGCGGTTTTCCACGGTGGAAAAAGTTTTGACAGCAGTGCAGATGGCGATTCTAAAGGAACGCGCACTGTTGCAGGGAAAACGCATGTTGGTTGTTACCCTGTATCCTGCCCTGGAAGCAGTGACGAAAGCCAGTGTACCAAATTCTAAAGCTTTGCACAAACGGTGGATACAATGGGCCACATCTTTGACGTCTCCGGATGTCACATAAATGTTTGATGCCTCTTTGCAGTTGCAGGAGTACTTACAGTATGAATTTGTTCATTCTGCTCCTTTGACTCTGCGTCCGTTGGAGGAGTTCCATTGTATCCTTTACACGGATGGTTCTGCGCAAGTTGTGCATGGGTCTCAGCACGCATATATTTCAGCCTGCGCAATTGTGGTCGGTACCATGGTGGATGGAGAATTCAAGTCCGATGTTGTGCATACACAGACATTAGGGGACTGTACCGCCCAATTGGCAGAGCTCTGTGATCTATTGCTTGCATTGGA
This sequence comes from Lissotriton vulgaris, assembly GCF_964263255.1. Classification (NCBI taxonomy): domain Eukaryota; kingdom Metazoa; phylum Chordata; class Amphibia; order Caudata; family Salamandridae; genus Lissotriton; species Lissotriton vulgaris. The sequence continues at coordinate 2,025,729,184 of NC_141693.1, forward strand.
GTACGCAGATGCTGGTGTGACTACTCTTATTGTGAGTGACTCTTGTTACCGTGTCCAGTCTTACAATGAAAATCTATTCTTTTGGATTCAAAATGAATATCGAGATTCCAAAGGTAGCACAATAAAACATAAAATGATCTGGGTCCGAGTGGCTGAACTTAAAGAGCGACTGCCACTTGCTTATGTAATTCATATACTGGGTCATCTGCGTGTGGGAGTTCACGCTGTTGGCAACATTTTGGCCGATGAGGTAGCAAAATCAGAGGTATCGACATATTTGGTTGCAGCAGTTACACGTTCCAAAAGTATGATTGATGATAACATCATGGCAGCAATTGCAGTTACTGAGAAGAAGTAAATGTCCTGCGGGATTTCCTTCGAAGTATTCTTATCACTTAAGTCCTGATAAAGTTCCTTATGTGAAAATACCGGACGTTGGTGACTGACTGATTCCCAACGCGGACCGCAGGCCATTGCTGATTACAGCTGCCCATGAAGGTGTTGCATCCACGCACGCGGGCGTTTCGGCTACTGTATCTCAGCTACAACTAAGTTTCTGGTGGCCGGGACTGTACAAATAGACGCGTGATTATGTCCTTCAGTGTGACATTTGTTAGCAGATCAAACCTTCGACTGCTATGCGTCTGCCTCAGACACAGTTGTACATTTCTAATAAACCACTTGGGTGTGTTTACTTGGATCACTGTGGTCCTTTTTCCTCTGATACTGCGTATAAGTATATCTTAGTTGCAGTTGATTCTTGCACACGCTTTGTTTGGGTGTGGCCACACCGCAGCACTGGTTCGCAAACTGTCATAAGAGACTGGCGTATCTTTGTTGGAATTTATGCCTGTGGCACCTTACATTCGGACCAGGGTTCGCCTCTAAGGCGTACAAGGATGCCATGAGTTCCTTGGGGGTCCAAGTCAAATTTTCATCTCCATACCGACCTGAGGGTAATAGTGTAGTGGAGCGAATGAACCGTGATTTAAAGCAGTCTTTGACAGCTAGGGTTATAGGCACTGGCAGGAACTGGCTTGTCCATCTCCATAGCGTGCAGCGAGCACTTAATAATCTCCCTAGGTCTCTGGGTGGGCGGACCCCATACGAAATGCTCTTTGGTATCAAAATGTTCGTCCCGGACCTTGAATGTCTAGACCAGGCGGCGAAAGCTGCCTCCTTTGACGTAGATGAACATTGTCATGTTTTACAGAATCTACAAAAGACAGTCTTGCAAAGGAACACTTGCCCTCCACATCTGATGCCGCGTTGCAGATCCCGGTAGTTGGCTTGCTACCCAGAGTCAGAGAACTGGTTCGAGAGAAGATCGAGAACAAGAAAGAATTTGGCCCCTCGTATCGAGCTCCAGTTCCTGTACTTGGCATGCAGGACACAAGAACAGTCATTTTACCACCACTTCCAGGTCGTAAAGAAAAAAGGTACATCTCCATTGACAATATCAAGTTACACAGAGTGGCCGGTTCTTCTTAGTATGACACCTGCGGTCTCCTGTCCGGCGCTTCAGAGGAATTCTGTTTTAGTCCCGGCTCCTAGAAACAGGCCTGATGTGGCATTGGAGATGCCCGCAATTTCGAGTCCTTTATTGAATACAATTCCTGATGCTAATCTTGATGATACTGAACATACTTACCCCACTGACGTATTGATCCCCGATTTGCAAACTCGTGTGGCCGATGAGTCCAGATTTTCATTTGACACTAACTCTACCACATCAAAGTCCCCTTCGAAAATTTCTATTTTTGCGCACTGGTTTAAAAAACATTTTTTGATTCCACCTTGGACTTACTTCTGGGTTGGTCCTATTTTCGATTTTTGTGTTCATGTCAATTGGATTTGTGGTGGATTTTTTTCGCCTTGTGAATGGACACTACGTTGAGGAAAGAAAATTGATTCGACCTATTACTGGAACATTAGCACCTCACTTTTCATCCCACATCCAAAGATTCCGGAGAGACTTGGCCTTTGTGAATAATACTGCTTGGCAGGTTTTGGATGGGATTGTATGGGACGCTGTTTAGTTTACGATTCAAGGACCTCGAGAGGTTATAAATGTCCCAAATGTACTGAGAGTTTAAATGGGGGATGTAATTAAACAAAATATATGTTCTGATGATTGGGATGTTCAAGCCGTAGAGGCTTTGTTTTCAGATTTGAAATACTATGCTGCCTTTGATGCTGAGGATTTATATTTAGATTCTGCTAATTATGGTGATTTGTACTGTTACCAACACTTTGGAAATCACTACCTGCACAAGGCAAACACAAGAAGGAGTGTAGTTAATTATACCCAATGGGAACATTGTCCCGCTCCTATAGAAGGCAGCTCCAGTGCTCTTTTAAAGAGGTTCACATGCCTTACTGATTTCAATCAGTCTAATCCTAATGTGTATTATTTTAAATTGACAGAGAAGTCCTCTTCCAAAGTTAGACTTACCCACACAAAATTGTTATATTTCAAGTCCCTTCTTGACCAACTGGCTATTGGGGGCTATGAACTGTGGAAAAATACTATTCATCCTAAATCTGTTTGGGCTTCTAAAAGTTGACAAGTGCAAGGCATTGAGGCTTTGCATCGTGCAAGTCTCATCCCGAACCATATGTTGTTTTTTAATTCGACTATTTCACAAACCACCTGCTTTGGATGGACGACTACTAAAAAATTAAATGCACCTTCTTTTCCTGAATTAGAAGAATATCCTGGCTGGGATAATTTTACTGGTATTTCCATTAGAGAATTACAAATCAGGTTGCTGAATTCTTCGTTTAACATTTCCAGCTTAAATCCTAATGGTCGGTTGCTTTAGCAAAGAAGTGCTGATTCCTGTCAACATCGCTTTCTGGGTTTGTCCCCTGGGTGTACACAGATTAGGAGAGATCCCCGATTTCTGAGTGACCATTCTCTAACTACCTATTCTGTAGGGAAATTGTGTCAGAGTTGGCTCAAACACTCCACCTTAACGTCAGTTAATCTGCATTTGTCTAAGATGACAGACAATGTTGACCTGAATGACTTTGTGAAAGGTCCTGAAACTGGCAGATCCAAAAGGTGAATTTATGCTGTTTACAATAAGATTTGGAAAATGTCTCAGATTGAGGCTGCTTCACGTTTGAGAGCTATTGATCAGGCTAATTTAGAAAAAGAGCTTGCAGTTGTTGATAATAGCATTAATACGCTTTCTTCCCGCATTTACACGTTAGATAATATTGTTTCATCTGTGGTTGATATTGTGCAAGAAGATGTGTCAATTTTGTTTCATGGACAAAATCAACTGCGTTCCATCATGCAGTTTGCGTGGACTTTGCAAACGTTAAAGGCAGGCTGCGTGCCTTGGGACTACATGAACACGTCTTCCTTGTTTGCTCCTTTTATTTTAATGGAAAAGCAACAGTTTATGTCTATGAAAGATGCATCGTTTACTATGTTGCATACTGAAAAGTTTGAAACTTTACCTTTTTCTGTGGCTGAATATAATTCTGCTGTGCGGCTTATCCACGGATTGATCACACTACCTTTCCGCTTTTCAAACTTGAAGCTTGCATGAAGTATTATGCCATTGGTAGATATGATCCTTTATACAGCGCTCATCTCCATGAAGCTTGGTCTCTGCTATTTAAATACCGATGCCTGAGGTAGGGTAAAGAAGTTTATTTGAATGGGGAGGATTGCACAACGACACCTGACCGTTCATTAGTGTGTACAAATATCCAAATCCATGGCTCTTGCAACTAGAACCCCCCTAATCTGGCGTGTGTTTTAAAAGGCACACCTACACCTGCCATCAAACAGACATTCACATCACTAGCAAATGGTAGTTATTTCCTATTAAATAATGAAGACTGTTTGTGGGATGATTTCAGGAATTCCTTACGTAGTTACAGTCTCCGAAAGAGTAGTTTGAAGGAGTTCAACAAGCGGAGTCGAATCAGAGCTCTTTTGTCCTAGAGAGAAGTTGCTCTCACATCTGCTCGTGAAACATTTGTCCTTCACGTAGCTAACACCCGAACAGAGGTACATGCTTTATTGAATACGGATTTGCCCTTGCATTTCGGGGAGTTAATTCATACTATCTTTAATGATTCCTCGACTATGGGCCTGGCTCCTTTTTTTGAAATCGTCAGTAGTGGCCTTGTCACATCCTTCCAAACTATATTTGGTGCTTTACCGGCCATTTTTCACTCTATTTTGTGCAGCCTCTTTGGTGGATTTCCCTTAATGCTCGCTATGGTGGACGGAGTGCTTCTGTTACTTTTTTTATTTAAAAATGGATGCACATCCTGTGGTTCATAACAATGTCCCGACTGTTGTTACTGCGCAACTGAATGCTTAGCTATTATGGAGCACTACCTACGCTAGGTGCGGCTTATGGATTATCGTTTTGATTTTCCTTATTTACATGTGTACAGCCTGTCTTTCATTGCCTGAGCTGTGATTTCGACTGGTCCTTGGATTTGTGTCTCTGCAGTACGGTGTCTCCCAATGCGTATTATGATCAGCTGATGAGCCCCTTAGTTGCTCATGAATTGCTTTCTTCTGGCGGAGGGATTATGGCCTTTGCAGCAATGCATGGAGTCTTGGGACTTTGGAATGTATTTGCAGCGGCGCATGATTTCCTGGCACGCAGTTATATTGAAGAAAACCTGAGCTGTCCTAGAGGCTCCGGTAATTGAAAAACATTTATGTTCATTCCCATTATTGAATTGGATGGCGGAAATGTTTTCAGATGAGAACAATGACTTCCTGTTGGAGGCTGTTGCTACATATTGTGCATACACGCTGTTGGAGTGAGACGATTTTTTCCTATCTCTCTCTCTTCCACGACGAACGTCATGTATTGAACAGCGGATATTTTTCTCTTCTCTCTCTTGTTTCCCTTTAAATTTTGAACATTATGCAAGAGATATTTTAATCTGGCGGAACTATATCTAAATTCGAAGTGTACTCCCGTTATCATGAATGTGGCAAATTCAAACTTAATTCTGACTCTAGAACTTGGACAATGCGTTCCTGAATTTCCCCCATTGCTTCCACGTGCTTCAATCAGGGGAGGGTGTCGTGAGGATGATCCGTACATTTACACATTGTTAAGTTGGCATGAGCTTATTAGAAGTTTAAACGCCATTTTTACTTTCCTGCTCTGCTTTGCACACAACACACACTTGCGCTGGTGTTTAGAAAATACAGAGTATTTTGCTTCACATGAGAATGACTTGTTTTGATGCATTTCTAAGTTGCTCCGATAGGTTAGTCTGTACAGTGTGAGCCGAGACCGTCAAGGTTATCTTAGACACTGGGGTTGTTGTTCTAACTGATCAGCGCTCGTTCTAGCCATAACACATATGCCGCTGCAGCCACCTCTGATATTGGCGCGTTTAATAATGCACTGCATAGGGATGATCACACACTTGGAGAACATTCTTATGCTGAGAGCTCGTGCAGAACTCGATGTGATCCACTTCTGCTAGGAACCAGAGATATGGGGCCGCCTATCTAAGCCTATGAGACCTTCTATTAGTTATAAAAATAACCTACTAGCAAGGGAGGGTGAAATCTAGGTATATGTAAAACCGGTTTCCATTTAGCATTACAACATGCTTTCTCCCTTTGTATTCTATGGAATAGTAACTATGCTGACAATCTTGCTTCTCATATGTCTGCTTGTATTAGCTACGGTACTGCGCCTGAGAACACGGTCTTAGAAATAAATATTTCAAACTAGCTTGTGTCTCTAATTACTCCCTGTTTTGGACTGGTATGATAGTATAACGAAGGAGTGTTCCTATTTCCACCTTACCTGAGGTATCCTAAGTCGCATGTGCTGGGTTGACTAATCATTGATGTATTTGCTATAGGACGAGGAACCAATGAGTCACTGATGCTAGTCTGGTAGGGGATTTTGGGTACTAAGGTGAGTTTTGGTACACCCTAATTCACTGAGGTCCTAAGTCTCTGTGCACAGTTCTGTGTAGGAACAGAAATTCCTGAAACACTAACCCCACCGCTACCAGAAACGGAATAGGAGTATATTTGCAAGCTGACTAGCGCCCTCACGCCCAATGGCAACTTGCGCATTATACATTTCAATTATATCCATCAGACCTCTCTTATCCTCATCAAATTACATAAATGTGGTGTAAGGGGAACAAGTAATTGCAAGCAATGTGGCCAACCTGACGCTGACTTTTTGCATCTAGTTTGGGAGTGTGGCAGAGTGCTGCTGTTCTGGGAGGGTGTACTGAAACACATAGGAATTGACTGAGATTACGTTACAATGTACGCCATCAATCTGCTTATCGTGTCATGTACCTCAACTGAAAGGAACGCTGGGGTAAGTTTGTGCGCATTGCACTATTGATGGCCAAGCGCTGAGTAGCTCTGCATTGTGAGAGTGCTGTGGCCCCAAAGACTGAGAACTGGATAAAAGACATGGTGTACTGCAATGAAAACCTTGCATTGTATGCAGAACAACTACCGGTAATGTCTAGGCCAAGAGACATATGGGAACCTCTACGTCATTACGTGCAACAATTGGCTATCAATAGCTCACGGACTGAATAATATCAATATTATTGTTTTCAGGATTGTGTATTGCCGCAAATGTAATTGATGATACTGCCGTGTAGATTATAACTCAGATCATCGTGAAAATGGTCGATCACAGACTAGTTGTATATTTTGTTGTTATTGTTGTACTGCCTTGCAAGGCAGAGGAACTGTACTTATCGTTTGAAATGCCAATACTCGTGACCATTTACTGTCCTCTTGAAGAAGCCCCACTTAAGGTGCCACTGCGAGCCATGCCCAGACGGCGCTGGAGCAAATTAAAGGCGGAAGATCTCCACCGCCTTCTCACTGACGATCCACTGGGTGCAGTGGAGAACGTGGAGTCTGGTTATGACCATTTCTGCGGATGGGTAACCAGGGCCCTCGACTCCCTTATCCCGATGGTTTCCAGTAAGTGTGGCTCCCGCGCCCCTAGCCCCTGGTACGATGGCAATCTGAGGGCTCTGAAAAGTGTCTGCAGGCGTGCAGAGAGAGACTGGAGGAAGAGGTATGACAGCAGCAAAAAAACCCTGTATATGGCTGCGGTCAAATCTTATCACCGCGCGGTTTGTAGAACCCGGGCTGAATATTACGCTCTGGAGTTTCGTAACAGTGGGAATCCTGTTAAAACCATCTTCAAGGCCCTTAAATACCTTGTAATTATGAAAAGGGGCAAGGAAGCCGGCCGGTAACTCCATCAGCTCCAATACTCATTGTGAAGCGCTGGCGGCTTTCTTCCTGGAGAAGGTCCAGACCATATGTAGGGCCTTCCCCTCCTCCACTGTACAAACCAGTATGGGGCCACCTATCCTGTCGGATCAGGTGGTGCTAGACTCTCTCCCCTCTCTTACTTTGGAGTCTTACACGGCCATGGCTCTCCGAGTTAAGTCTGGGTCGCCGGACGACCCGCTCAAGCCACCAATGTTCAGAGACCAGTTTTTTGCTCGCCCGGTTTGCGACTTAATCAACACGTCGCTATCATCAGGCCAGGTGCCTTTGAAATGGAAGAATGCGGTAGTAATGCCCATTTTGAAAAAACCATCTCACGACCCCACAAAATCGGAGAACTACCGCCCGATTTCGCTTCTCCCGTGGCCAGCCAAACTCGCGGAGGCGCATGTTAACACCGCCCTCACGGGTCATCTGTCGCGTGCCAACATTCTGGACGACACCCAGAATGGTTTTCGGGCTGGCCACAGTACGGAGACAGCACTGCTATCTATGGTCGAGCACCTGCGGGTAGTTCTGGATGCAGGTCAAACGGCGGCGCTTGTTTTGTTAGACCTAAGCGCCGCCTTTGACACGGTCTCCCATGATATTCTCCTGCAACGTCTTGAGGAGATCGGGGTGATCGGCACTGCACACCAGTGGTTCCGTTCGTTTCTCAGGGATCGTTCCTTCTGTGTGGCGTCCCCGCCCTACCAGTCCAAATGTCATCCTCTGTCTCTCGGGGTCCCACAGGGTTCCTCACCGAGTCCCACGTTGTTTAACATCTACGTGAGGCCGCTGGCTGAGGTTGTGAAGCTCTGTGGTATGACCATGGTGTCGTACGCAGATGACACCCAGCTAGCGGTCACGATCAGTGGGGACTCTGGGGTGGATGCCCCAAGATTCAGAGAAGGACTCAGGGCGGTGGCTGGTTGGATGACGTCCAACTGTCTCCAACTAAACGCCAAAAAAACGGAGGTGATGATCTTTGGGAAGCGGACGGACCTATGGGGAGATAATTGGTGGCCCTCTGAGCTGGGGCCGACCCCCACCCCGGTTGCGGAGATTAAAAATCTTGGTGTCTGGCTGGACCCTTCCCTCAATTTCGTTGGCCACACCAAAAGGACGGCGGTGGAACGCTCTCCCTCTGAAACTTCGGACCCTTGGTGACCTGCTTTCCTTCCGCAAGGCCGCAAAAACCCATTTATTTTCTGAGCCTTATTAATTCCTTCACTCCCTAATTTCTTAATAACCGTTTCTGTTCCCCTGTTGTGTTGTGTTCGCCACCTTGTCGGTGCGCCGGGACGCTCCTTCGCTGGAGCAGCCGTGCGCAATACAAATTGCATTAACATAACATAACATAACATAACATAACATAACAATAAACAGAAATTTAAAAAAAAGAAAGAAAGCTGGTTTACCACTGCACTCCAAGAATACAAGCGCTCCAGCCAATGACTTGAAAAGACATGGTGAAACAGCAAAACCCCTGAAACGCCACTGCCTACATAACAGCCACAACAGCACACAACCAACTCATCAAATCCACAAAGAAGAACTTCCTCCAAGACATAATCCCACCAAAGGCCACAACTCCAAGGAACTCTTCTCCATCATACAGGAATTTACCGAACCCTGCAGCAAACCTACAGATGTCCCACCCTCCCGGCCCTCTGCAACAGACTCAGCTCCTTCTTTCAGCTCAAGCTTATGACGCTCTACGACAACTTTGACAACCAAGAACCTCTGCACCGCCCCAGCCCCCACTCCCAGCGACACCACCATAAAAAAGACCCTACTCACTCGGACCCTGCTCACGACAGAAGACACCTTAAAAACCATGAGGAGATCCACTCTAGAGCACCCTCAGACCCCTGTCTGCCCCACATCTTCCACAGGGCCACCACAGTCATTGCGCCCAAGCTACGTAGAACGATCAACAGCTCCCTCGAGACCGACTGTAAGCATGCCGAAGGCAATTCCCTCTTGAAGAAACCCTCCACAGACCTGACGAATCTCAAGAACTTCAGGCCCATCTCCCTGCTCCCATTCGCAGCCAAGGTCATCGGAAGGGCTGTCAAAACCAAGCTAGCACACTTCATCGAAGCCAACAACATCCTCGACATCTCCCAATCCGTATTCCGCAGCAACCACAGCATTGAGACCGCCCTCCTCTTCCCCACTGATAACTGCACCCTACTTGACCAGGGCCACTCTCCATGACCAGGGCCAAACGCCAGCCATCATCCATCTGGACCTATCAGAAGCCGTCGACACCGTCTCTCGCCGCACTCTATCCACCAGACTCCACGACGCCGGCATCTGAGGAAAGGGCCTAGACTGGTTACGCTCATTCCTCACAGGAAGAACACAGAGTCACAACTCCGGCCCTACCTCTCAGAACAGACGGAGACCAGATGCGGAGTACTCCAGGGATCCTCGTTCAACGCCACCCTCTTCAACATCTACATGGCCCCCCTCGCAACCATCATCAGAAACCACTGACTCAACATTGAGTCCTACGCCGATGACACCCAGCTCATCCTCTCCCTCACCAAGGTACCCAACATCACCAGGCACAACTTCCAAGAAGGGATGAATGCTGTTGCAACCTGGATGAAAAAAAGCTGCCTGAAACTCGAGGCAGAGAAAACAGAAGCCCTCATCCTAGGCTCCAACCCCTCAGCATGGGACGACAACTAGTGGCCCCCCGCCCTCGGAACCCCCCTCCACCCGACAGTACATGCCTGAAACCTCGGCATCATACTGGACTCATTGCTCACTATGAACTGCCAGATCAATGCTTAATCCTCAGCCTGCTTCAACACCCTCTGCATACTGTGAAAACCCCTCAAATGGATCCCCACAGAATCCAGAAAAAAGGTCACGCACGCCTTCATCAACAGCAGACTGGACTACAGCGACGCCCTCTATGCCAGAATCAACAAAAAATTACTTCGCAAACACCAGACCGTCCAGAACGCCACAGCCATACTAATCCTAGACTTACCATGTCACAACCACATCACCCAGGGCCTCCCCGATCTCCACTGGCTCCCCATCAAAAGAAGAATAACCTTCAAGCTCCTCATGCACACATACATGGTCCTCCACAACATCAGACCGGAATACCTAAACACCCGCCTCTCCATCCATGCCCCCAAGAGAAACCTCTGATCAGCCGACCGCTCCCTGGCCACCATCCCACGCATCTACAACACCAGAACGGGTAGAAAGTCCTTCTCTTACCTAGCAGTCAAGACCTGGAACGACCTCCCCCTCCACCCCTGGCAAAGCCCTACACTGCTTCAGTTCAGGAAGAACAGATGATCCCAGCACCCAACAGAGCCGCCCGCACCTTGATACCCTCAAGGGTGAGTAGCTGCACTTCATACACCCCTGATTGATGTTCTCCCCTGAGAGAAAATCCAATTTAAAAAAACTTACCAAGCACCACAATCGACACAACAGTCACTCTCTGGAATTTCACCAGAATAATGTGTCAGTCATAGCTCACCACCAGATGGCATTGTACAGGGAGGTCACCCAATGACCTATAGGTCACAATCATTCAGTGATGCCAAAGCACAAGTCGTCTCCGGATGATTCTACTTCATATCACTTATAAATAGTGAAACAAAAATACTGCTCAATGGATTGATTGAGATTATACCAAAACTCATCCACAGACATCAAAACAGCTTTATACATGGTTGAACCCAATGCCACCCTGCATTTGGCTCTTACAAGTAGCATTTGCCCAAGTGGATTAACTACAGGGGGATAGCGTTTCGATATCGTTCAACTTCTAAAAGGCTGTGCACCCGAGACATTGGCAGCATGGACATAGTCTCAACCAATCATAATGGAAAGACAGAACCTCCCCGCCCAAGGCAGAACTCAAGAAGGCGTGTTGCCTGTGGGTTAGTAGGAATGACCGTCATAATCCTAAAATAGGCAGACAGACAGAGGAGTTCATGCAGCACAAGCACTCCACCTGTTTAGAACCCTATCTAGATATTATACAGAAACCACATGAGAGGGCTCTTTATTTCCAGCTCAGAGTGGGTTCACTGCCCACACGAGAACAAACTGCGAAATGGAGGCCTCCTTACTAGACACCTGCTATATGTCCAAGCTGTGAGGCTATCCTCGAGACAATTCCTCACATCATGTTTGCATGCCCAGCTTACAAAGCGCCGAGAGAACGATGGTTAAAACCAATCTGCAACCAACTGGGCACCCGTAGCCATCATGCTGCTTTGCGTATTCTGAGAACCGATGCCCGGGAACTTTACTTTTGCGGATTGGCTAAATTCTTTAGATGGGCGTGGATTATTAGATTAAGAAATATAATAAATAGTAGTTGTTAAACTGAATTGTTATGACGTGTCTGCTGATTTTAAAGTTTGTATTGTTTTTATAACGAAATAGCTTTTATATTTGTGTTCTTCCGTTTTCTTTTTTGCTCTTAAAAAAAAAATCTTTATTTATCTCTAATGAATTTTTGAGACTAACGATCATGGTATCTCGTCCCATGACAAACTGTATTTTACTCTATTCATATAATTTCATATGAAATTTGCAGCTTTTAAGATATGTATTATCGAAATAAAGCTATTTTGACTGACTGATAATGGAAAGAAGAAAACTTTTTAAGATTAATTCCCTACACATTTTTATATATATCCTGCAAAACTACTGACAGACTATCTCCCCCTCCCAAGTTTCTTAAGGCTCCACCTCTCCCCGGCCAACTTTTTATGGGATGGAGTCTCCAGGGATTTCTCCCACAAATGCACACATCACCCAATCCTAATGGACTGGGCACCACAGACATTTAATTCTTCTGAGTTACCCAAATACTTCCAATCAATGACTGGATCTTTGGACATGGGAATAACCCTGCAAACAGATTGGAGGTTCATTTACGGAGTACCAAAATTTACTCCATAAACCCCTTATATCGAGTGTATTCCCTAAAGGTATTAAAATCCCAACATAATGCAGGTGACAGGCGCTCAGATGGAGAGCTTGTGAGAGGAAGCTCATCACGGAAATCCCACTCTGACAAGGAAGCTGGTTGGACCAAGTAGATAAACTAAATTGCTTTAAATCCTAGAATCATAGCAGCATCTCACACAAGAATACACACTGCAAAAAGCACAATTAGTACATGCCTTAGAGAGCCATATAAAGGACCATACGCTAATCCCCAAATGTAATCCACCTGAACCGGTCTCGTGCAGGCCCATTGTAGTTTTCTCTATGTTAGCATGAGCACGCTGCAGACCGCCCTCTGCTTTGCGCACGTTACAATACAAACTTATTTTGTTTTGTGCCACACTGTACTTTCACACAGAACTTGTTGTTTTCATGTTCTGCTCTTTCCTGGAAGTTAGTCTGAACACCGTAGACAAGGTCAAACAACGTCAAGTCAAGTCAAGTCAAATAATTTATATAGTGCACTACATAAGCAGAGGGTCTCAAGGCGCTTGAGGAAGGGTGGGGAATTATTTGTCGAAAATCCAGGTTTTAAGCTGCTTTCTGAAGGCTGGGTGGTTTTGAGTGAGGCGGAGGTGAATGGGAAGGGAGTTCCACGTTTTAGCCGCTAGGTAGGAGAAGGATCTTCCCCCCATGGTGGATTTGTTGATGCGTGGAACCGCAGCGAGGGCTTGGTTGGAGGAACGTAGCTGGCGGGAGGGGGAGTAGAAGGATAATCGCGTGTTGAGGCATTCTGGTCCAAGTTCGTAGAGTGCTTTGTGTGCATGAGTGAGGCGGCGGAACGTTATCCTCTTATTGACAGGGAGCCAGTGGAGGTCTTTTAGGTGACCGGAAATGTGGTCTTTACGCGGGATGTCTAGTATGAGTCTGGCTGATGCGTTTTGGATGCGTTGGAGTTTTCTCTGAAGTTTAGCGGTGGTACCGGCGTATAGGGTGTTTCCGTAGTCTAGGCAGCTTGTAACTAGTGCGTGGGTGACCGTTTTTCTAGTTTCGGTGGGGATCCAGCTAAATGTTTTTTTGAGCATGCGGAGGATGTTGAAGCAAGATGAAGAAACTGCGTTGACTTGTCTGGTCATCGAGAGAGAGGAGTCCAGGATGACGCCCAGGTTCCGTGCGTGGTCCGTTGGAATGGGTGCTTTTCCTAGGGCAGCTGGCCACCAAGAATCGTCCCAGGCGGAAGGGGAAGTACCTAAGATGAGGACTTCTGTTTTGTCTGAGTTCAGTTTAAGACGGCTGTGCTTCATCCACTCGGCTACTTCTTTCATTCCTTCATGTAGGTTGGTTTTAGCGGTGTTTGGGTCTTTGGTGAGGGAGAGGATCAGCTGAGTGTCATCAGCGTAGGAGATGATGTTGAGGTTGAGTTGGCGTGCGATGGCCGCGAGGGGGCTCATGTTTACGTTGAAGAGGGTGGGGCTGAGTGAAGAGCCTTGTGGCACGCCGCAGATGACTTCGGTGGCCTCCGACTTGAACGGTGGAAGGCGGACTCTCGGAGTTCTTCCGGCGAGGAACGAGGTGATCCAGTCCAGTGCTTTTCCTTGGATTCCGATGTTGTTGAGGCGTTGTAAAAGGGTGCTGTGGCAGACTGTGTCGAAGGCTGCGGAGAGGTCAAGGAGGATGAGGGCGACTGTGTCTCCATTGTCCAGTAGTGTTCGAATGTCATCTGTTGCTGCGATGAGGGCGGTCTCAGTGCTGTGTTTGGCTCGGAAGCCGGACTGTGATGAGTCGAGGGATTTGTTGACTTCGAGGAAGGCGGCAAGCTGGTTGTTGACTGCTTTCTCGATGACTTTGGCCAGGAATGGTAGGAGCGAGATGGGGCGGTAGTTTTTGAGTTCGGTGGGATCAGCTGTGGGTTTTTTCAGGAGGGCGCTGAGTTCGGCGTGTTTCCAGCTTTCCGGGAAGGTGGCGGATTTGAAGGAGCAATTGATGACGTCTTGGAGATAGGGTGCTATGATGGAGTCTGCTTTGTTGAAGATGTGGTGAGGACATGGGTCTGTTGGGGATCCTGAGTGGATGGAGTTCATCAGGCGGATGGTGTCCTCAGTGGAGATTGGGTTCCAGTCATTAAGGATGTTCAAGGGGGGTGAAGGTACGGTAGAAGGTTGGGTGGGTTGGTATCCGGGTTGGTTGTCGAAGCTGTTGTGGATGTCTGCGATTTTGTCGTGGAAGAACGAAGCTAGGGAGTCGCAAAGGGTTTGAGAGGGAGTGATGTCGTTGGAGTTGGCAGTGGGGTTGGTAAACTCTTTGACGATGTTGAATAGTTCCTTGCTGTTGTGGGCGTTGTTGTCTAGTCGGTCTTTGAATGCAGCTTTCTTGGCAGTTCGGATCAGTTGGTGGTGTATGCGGGTGGCGTTTTTGAAGGCGTCTCTGGTGCTGGTGTTTGGGTCTTTTTTCCAAGCTTTCTCAAGGGAGCGACAGAGTTTCTTGGATTTCTTAAGATCATCGTTGAACCAGGGGGCGTTTTTGCTGCCTAGTTTGATTTGCCGTTTTTTCAAAGGTGCTAGCTTGTCGGCGCTGTTGGTTAGCCATTGAGTGAGGTTAATGGCTGCTTGGTTGGCGTTCGATGAGTGGGCAGGGGGGTTTTGAAGAAGCGATGAGGAGATCTGGTCGATGGTGATTTTGTTCCAGTTTCTTTGCAGAGTAGGTTGAGGATGGTTGTGGTCTTTTTGTAGACAAAGTGAACGCAGCTGTGGTCCGTCCAATGGAGAACTGAAGTGTGACTGAAGGAGATGTGTTTGCTGGAGGTGAAGATAGGGTCGAGTGTGTGTCCTGCGTTGTGGGTGGGGGTGTTAACTAGTTGTTTGAGTCCGAGGTTGGCGAGATTGTCCAGAAGGGTGATGATGTTGCTGTTGTTGCTCTTTTCCAGGTGAAAATTGAGGTCTCCCAGTAGAATGTAGTCCTCGGAGGGGAGGGCGAGTGGGGTGATGAAGTCAGTGATGTCTTCACTGAATTGTGCACGGGGTCCTGGTGGCCTGTAGAGGAGTGTGCCTCTGAGTGTGGTCTTGGGGTCGGTGTGGATCTGGAAGTGAAGGTGTTCGGCGCTAGCGAGGTTGTCGTCAGAGCTGGTTGAGATGCGGATGGAGTTCCTATGGACGATGGCGATGCCTCCTCCTGTTTGGTTAGTGCGGTCCTTTCGGATGATCTTGTAGCCTTCCGGGATGGCTATGGTGATGTCCGGAGCTGAAGAGGCGTTCATCCAGGTTTCTGTTAGGAAGGCGACGTCCGGAGAAATGGTGTCTAGTAGATTCCAAAGGTCGATGGCGTGTTTGTGGACCGAGCGGGTGTTGAGCAGGATGCATTTTAGGTGGTTAGTGTTGGATCTCTGTTTGGTGTTGGTGGATGTGGAGTTGGTCTTGGTGCCGTCATACTTGCAGGAGTTGCATGTGAAGGGTCAATGCCCCTTATTATTTTGTTCTGGTCAGGCACATGGACAAAACACAATGCAGTTTTTGTTTGGGAACACATACTTTTGTCATACACGTATGCATGGATAGGTAACAATACACTTGGATCTTTCCAGGGAAGAGATCGTGACAGAACCTGAGATGTAGAGCTTTCATCTCAGTATGCTAAGGTACAGGGTCTGCTGCCAACACCCAGAGATCTTCTGATATATAATCATTCAGCTTCAGTAGAAGGAGAGGGGGGTTAGGCCACCCTGTCTTATATAATGAAGCTCTTTTTGTGATTTATGGACTACTTACTATGCCGACTGTAATGGTGTTAGGCATTTTCTTACTTATTGTGGCACGTGTACTGCATACTAGAGCACAAACGTTAAAATAAACATTTTAAACTTTTCTCATTTTAAACTTTTAAACCCTTCTCATGTCTCTGTCAGTGCTTATTGTGAACTAGTACGAGCGTGAGAGAAAAAGGATGTGTCCTGTAACTGAGATTCCTGAGAGGGGTAGGAGCGTTGTGTTCTGGGGTGTCTAATCACTTGTTCCTCTGTGAGTGAGTAGGAGGGCAAGTGAGACACTATAGCTAGTCCGTTCCGGGCACATGGGCACTAAAGGTGGTAGGATGACTTCCTGCTGTGAATGCGAATGTTAATGCTTTTCATTATAACACCACTGCCGATGTTCCTGCAGCTTATCGCCCTTATGCGGTTGTTGAAGCTCCTCTTACGGCCTGGGAGCACCAGGTTTGGTTTACTGGCGCCCTACCCC
Organism: Lissotriton vulgaris; assembly: GCF_964263255.1. Taxonomy (NCBI): domain Eukaryota; kingdom Metazoa; phylum Chordata; class Amphibia; order Caudata; family Salamandridae; genus Lissotriton; species Lissotriton vulgaris. The sequence goes on from NC_141693.1 coordinate 2,025,745,627, forward strand.
ATCCTATTGAAAGTGTTTGAATGGGCCCCTTGAGTACTGATGGGGCCACTTGGCCTGTATTGGCCGGTTTTACTCCATATGCTAATTATCTACATGCTAATTTGGCGGACGTACATTTGTTATACACTCAGGTTGTTCTACTCTATATAAGCCTGATCCAAATCGCATGGGGACGCTCTTCCTGTGTCACAAGTCTTACTAGTGCTTGCCTAGTGGTCTGGATTCCCCCTTTGCCAACTGCAACACCTGGGGGAAGATGTTTGTCAGAGGGTATACACTTTGTTATGGCACCCCCTCAATGAGCATTCTTCTGAGAGTTCTCAAACTAGTACAGAAGGAACATGGAGCAGGTCCTGCCCTGGATTTGGGGATGAAGTTGATGGGTATTTTTCCTGTTGTCTCCGAAATGATTCTTTCTAATATTAAAGGTGAAGAAAGGGCTAGATGGTTCGTCAACGCCTTTCAGTTGTGGCTTCTATTGACCATGAATGTGAGTTGCAGGTTATTATAGCTGATGTTTGTACATCACTTGGTTGTAATATCTTGGGGCAGTCGCAGCATCTACTTAGTCTCAAGGTAGGCCCCCTCCTGAAAAGGAGAGTCGTCATGTCTTTCCTAAAAAGACATAGGACAAGTCTAAGCAGCAGCAGAAGCATAGGTCTCGTGGTGGGACACCACCCCTGGACACTTCTGAACGCAGATATGATTTATGTGATTGCTCTAAAACCCCTGAGAGATTTCAGGTTCCTGATCCTCGTTCCTTTCAGTTTGTTTGATCAACAGTACAACAGGGGAGGAAGGCAAGATCGCAGACAGGGTGAGTCCGCGCAACCAAAGCAGGACCTGCAGCGCTCTTTCGACGTAAAAGTTGAGAGAGGAAACACCTTCATATAGATCCCCATTCCAGAAGAAGAAAGTTGCTGCTTTAACAATGAAATATGCCCCAGACGGTGAGAACTGTCCTCCTTGACAGGAGTTAGGTAGTGACTCTCTTCCACAGCGCAGCGGAAGTTACAGTTGTTCACCAGACACTCCGCCAGTTTCTCAAGGGGAAAGCAACTGACGCCTTTGTAACTGTTGAAACTGCGGACACCTCGTAGCTCCACCTGACCTTTTATACATTTAGATTTAAGGTGGCATGAAATGCACCATAAATGCTATTTTTTTGTGATAACTTGATGTCATCTTATGATATTTTACTGGCGGAGGGTCAGTTGGCCTCCCCTGTTTGTTCTTGCGTGTCCTCAAGGCGAGGATGTGATTATACCTTCTTTTTCGCAATTTATCCTGGGTGAGACTAAGCATTTGGCCAGTGCCTTATACCGCAACCAGGCTGGTTGGGATAAAGATTTTGTGTCCCTTTTGCATGATATTAATCCTGATGCTTTTTCTTATGTCAATGACTTATACCTGACGGATGAAGAATTAAATCCCCATCTCAAAAGAGTGGATCGCATCAGTGTGCTCAATTGCAACCTCCATCTACCCTTAAAAATAAAAAATAAAGGTTTTCTAAATTTCAGCAGGATTACATTCCAAGCTATGATCAGCATATCAAACCTCTTTATGCTTTGATACACCCGTCCTTTTCTGCTTCCTCCTGGGTTCCGGAACACACCGTTGGTGTGGTGTGCTTTACAATCTGATTTGCTGGCTACACAATTGTTACAGACTAGGTTGAATACTACCAAATTGATCATCCAGATTTTGTCTGGTGCGATTGGCTTCACTTACGTGACATTTATTGAGGGTGACACTGTTCAAATTGCTTATACATCACACCTGTATACCCCAGCGGAATTGCATTTCTCTTATACTGAAACTTTTTTGCCTGCTGTGCAAATGATTATTCTACAAAACGCCCTCTTGCTCAAGATAAATACACTGTCATTTTTCCTGTGCCAGCCTTAGAGGCGGTCACTAAAGCTAGTCTTCCCAATTCTAAAGCTCTGCATCTTTGTTGGATTCGAATGGGCTACATCTTGGACATAGGCTGATGTCAGCTTTGTTTTGGACCCTTCCTTGAAAACGCAAGAGTTTCTTCAGTATGAATATGTTCACGCTGTCTTCTACGGTAAATCCTCTTAATTAGCACAAATGTATCATTTACACTGATGGTACGGCTCAACCGGCCATTGGTTCTAAGCAGACTTAATCTGCAACTTGCGCTATTGTCATAGGTACTATAAAGGAAGGAGTTTTTCACTCTACCTTGATTCGTACCCAGTCCCTTGGGAACTGCATGGCCCAGTTGGCAGAGTTAAGAGCCTTGCTTTTAGCTCTCAAATATTCTGATCCTGAATTGCCCTCCTTTGTTGAGACTCTTTTTAGTGTACAGTATTGTATTTTTGGAAACAAAATGATTTGCGGAATTCTAAAGGTAACACAATAAAGCATAAAAAGCTTTGGGCTAGGACTGACCTCTTTTAAAGGACGTCTGCCACTTACACATGTTGATTGGCCATCAACGTGCGGGCGCGCACGCTGTTGTAAAATCAATGGCTGATGAAGCAGCCAAATCTGCAGTAGCCACACTTAAAGTAGCTGCCGTTACGCGTTTTATGTCTATAATTGATAACATTTTGGCGGCCATAGCCGCATCTCAGGATGATGCTCCCTTTCCTGAAGGGTTTCCTTCTCGCTATTCTACCAGTTCACTGCAGATAAAGTTCCCTTTATGATCATTCCTGGTGTTGGTGATCGTCTGATCCCCAAACTTGACCCCAGAAACTCTTCGCTGAAGGGATTGCTTCTCCACATGCAGGCGTGGCCGCCGCTATTTCTTTTTTACAACAACGCTATTGGTGGAGCGGTTTATACCAGCAGACTCGTCTATATGTTCTTTACTGCAACGTTTGCCAGCAAATTAAGAGTTCTACTGTGTCGTGACCACCTCAGGCACATCTTTTCTTTTCCAGTCATCCCTTTGGATGCATTTATCTCGATCATTGGGGTCCCTTATATGCGATAATGCTTTCAAATACATTTTGGTTGCAGGGGATTCTTGCACTAGGTTCCTCTGGGTCTGGCCATAGCGCTCGGTGGACGCTTGAACTTTTATAAAGGATTTGCATGTCTTTGTCATAACTTATGCCTGTGGCGCTTTCCATTCAGACAAGGGTCCGGCTTTTGCCTCTGAGGCTTACTGTGATTCAATGACATTAATGGGAGTGCAGGTGCATTTCTCGTCTACATATAGACCCAAGGGCAATTCTGTGGTGGAGCGGATGAACCGTGACTTAAAGCAATCTCTAACAGCGAGGGTATTAGGTAAGGGCCGTGGCTGGTTAACTCATCTTTATGGGGTTCAGCGTGCTCTTAATAACCTCCCAAGAAGCTCTCTGAGCGGGCGGAACCTGTACCAAATGCTCAAAAGGTCTGGATGTATGTTCCAGACCTTGATGTTTAGACATTGTGGCGGCTGCCACAACTTTTGACCTAGATAACCACTGTGCGGTCTTACAGGATGATGAACAAAAGTGTGGTGATGCTCTGGCTAAAACCGATTTGCCTTCGACTCTGCCATTGGATGCAGCTGTCCTGATTACCGTTTCTGGCTGGCTTCCTAAAGTTGGAGAGCTGGTTCTTGAAAAGGTGGCGATTAAGAAAGAACTTGGTCCTTCCTACTGTGCTCCTGTTCCAGTGCTTGGTTTTCAGGGTACCCGAACTGTGATTTTACCTCCACTTCCAGGATACAAAGACAATCACTTTGTTTCAATTGAACTTGTCAAGTTACACCATTTGGCCAATGCTTATAGGTATGCAGAGGGGTGTCCCAACACGGGAAGCTCCCTTACAGCCTGTGAGCTCCATTACTTCCTATTTTCCCCGGCTGCCGGAGGGGGATGTCGAGTCTTGAGTTGACTTGGTACCTGTTTATCTTCTTCACACTCAATGGAAATAGTTTATTCTGATCCATCTCTTAAAGAGTGAAAGCCTCAGGTCTACATCCAGAATTCAAGCCTCCATTATTCCAGCAGAGTTCTTCTGATTACTACATCGATCAAGATCTCTTTTCTTCAGTTCTTTGTTGGTTTTTTTTACACTCACTACCAGTGCAGATTTGTGTTTTCGTCTCCTGGATAAAACGCACTTACCTGGGTCCACCTTGCATATATGTCTGTTACGTATTTTCCATGGTATTTTTGTTCCTATGGATTGGTTTAGTGACTTTTTTTCCTTTTGATTAATGCCCATTACACCTCCCAGAACGTTCTGCTGCAGAACTTGTCAACGGGGTATTGACCCCACATTCCTACTTGCATAAAATACTAGTCCCTTGTTAGCATTTCAGCAGTCCCAGTCACTGAGGGAATTGTATGGGATAAAGTACCATTCGATGTGTTCGGTCATGCGGAGACCCTGCAGATACCATACGTATTCCGTGTTTCCATGGGTGATGTAATAGTGCCTAGGTTGCAATTGGATGATTGGAACGTTGATGCTGTGAAATCTATGTTTTCTGAATTGCAATATTACACTGTCTTTGACACTGAGGATTTACATTTAAATTCTGCTAACTATGCTGATTCGTTCTGTTATCAACATTATGGCCACCGTTTTTTGCATGGAGCTAATAAACAGCATCCCCAATATACTTATACTCAATGGGAACATAGCCCAACTCCATCGGAGGGAAGTTCACATACACAAAAGATGAAGTACACTTATTTTCCAGGTTTTAACCTTTCGGACCCGGTGTCATAATATTTTAAATGGGTTCTCACAAAAAAATATATGCTAACTAGGACCAAGTTAATATATGCATCTCCTTTTATTGATAACCTAGCCCTGAAATGATATTATTACTGAAAGAACAATATGGACTTAAAATCAATATGGGGCACTGAGTCCTGGCAAGTCCAAGGTACAGAATTATTATTTTGCGCATGTCTAATACCTACGCAAATATTTTTCTTAATGATACGGTCCAACAGACTACTTGTCTGGGGCTGGCTAAGATAAAAGAATTGAATACTCACACGATTCCATCCCTGGACCTTTTTGATAACTGGCAATCTTAAACAAATTATAGTGAAGACCATCTAAAATTTCGAAACAGTATGATACAAAATGGTACACTTAATTCTTTCATGATTGCTCCAACTCGGTGGGCACAATGGCCATCAGACAGGAATGTTTGTCATTCTTGTTTCATGAACACTACTTCTGGGTTCATATTCAATAGACCTGGTCCACGTTAGCCACAAATCCTGCATTCCAACACGGTAACTATGTATTCCGTATGTAAATTATGTCAACAATAGTTAGAACATTCCACATTGTCAGCCGTGAAACTATCTTTCTCTCCTGTCCGAAGATATAAACCTACCTGGTTTCCTTTTGGGTCCAAAATTCCCACGTTTGAAACGATTTGTTTATGCTACTTATAATGAAGTTTGGAAATTGTCACAACTGGAAGCTGCAGTACGTTTAAGCCAAATTGATCAAGATAATTTAGATCAAGTGCTTGCCATGGTCGACAACATTATTAATACACTGTAATCTTGTATTTATACTTTAGAAAATATTGTCATCGGTAATTGATATTATACAAAATGAGTTCTCTACCTTGTACGATGCACAGAAATGACCCTGCACCCTTCAAATAGGCAGGCCCATAATATCTGGGAATGGAGGTCCCACGGAACATCTTGCTGAATATGTGAACTCCTTCCTCCAGCCACTTGTACGGAATTTACCATCCTATCTTAAAGATAGTAGAGAGCTCCTTTGTAAATTAGAGGATGTTGTGTGGGAGGAGGAAACTTTTTTGTTCGAAACTATGGACGTAGACAGTCTGTACACCTGCATAGAGCTAGAGAATGGGCTGAAGTCACTGAAACATTTTCTTTATAAGCGCAACGCCTGTCCTTTGGAACACACACAGATGTTGTTGTCTATGTCTGAGCTGATATGGACACAGAATGTTTTCCTGCACGAGAATAACGGGTACTGACAGAAACAGGGAACAGCCATGGGCGCCAGGTTTGCTCCATCCTTTGCAAACCTTTGTATGGGTTTGTATGAGATAGAGCATGCCTGGGGCCGTGCCGCAGAAAAATGGGCGGATGACATTCTTTTTTATGATCGTTACATCGACGATATCTACCTAATTTAGATCGGAAGCGTCGATGCACTGAATGATTATTTCTGCTATTTTAATGCTAATGACCGGAATATCAAACTAACCATCAGTTACTCGAGTAAAGAAATTGTATTTTTGGAGCTCAGGTTGTACACCAAAGACAATGTGGTCCATAGCGACATGTATAAGAAACCCACATCACGCAATAGTATATAGCATGCAGCTAGTTGTCATCCCAGAAATACCATTGTAGCCATATCATATGGCGAAATGGTACAAGCCCGCAGTAATTGTAGCGAGGAAGACAATTTTGAAAAAAACAGAGAAGATGAAGGGTGACTTTAAAGTGAGAGGATATGCGAATACCGATATTCTAAAGGCAGAAAATAAGATCAAGAAAAAGAAGCGTAGGGAGACTTTACAACCACGCATGAGGGAAAATGTTCATCAGAATCAATGTGTCTTTGTGACTGAATATGGCATGTACAGCAGCCACATTTATTTTTATTAAGGAGACATTGGCATTTGCTTAAATCAGACACGCTCCCATCAGATATTGTTGCCAACAAGCCAAGAGTAGTCTATAAAAAGGCTACAACAATGAAAAGCATTCTCTGTCCCAGCTATGTGAAGTTACCGGAAAAACGCACAAGCACATGGTTGGTTACCTGAGAAACCTTTGGGTTTCTATGTATGTGGAAATTGTTCCATATGCAGTTATGGTATGAATAAGACTGAGAGGTTTAACTACAATAGTCCGAGGAGCTATAGGATTACAACCTTTATCAAGTGTAATACCACACGTGGTGTATTTGATCATTTGTTATTGCGAAATGATTTATGTGGGAAGTAGCAGGAGGAGCTTGAAAACCAGGATCCAAGAACATGTCAGGAGTATTAAACATGGTGATGTGCGAAGTCCTGTGGCTCAACATATTGTGGAGTGCCATCCACCCAATAGTGAAATCAGGTTTCATGCTATAGTGTGGGAGTGAACCCCCGGGGCGGAGACAGGATGATACACCTTAGACAAATGAAGGCTTGTTGTATTTGCAGACAAAGATCTGTGAATTCTGGATTAAACATCAACAATGAGTTCCACCATTTTATCTAGGTCTATGATTGTTCATGAAATGTTATGATCGCGGAAGCACCGCGAACTACAATTCCCGGCATCCTCCGGGAAAGAACTACCGCTCCCGGCATCCTTCGCGGCGCATCGCGCTCCCGCCAGACTGTTCAAAGGGCGAATGGCGGCCGGGGAGCGGTGTCGGTGATTCCGGACCTGAAGCTGTTCTTGTCCTCGGAGTTCTGGTAATCGGGTGTGGTAAGAGTTTTGGTTGCTGCGACGCTGAGAGGTTCGAATTCAGCGGCGGCTTGTCTCTTGCACACATCTTGCTGTAGAACTATATTTTGGAGACTTTGCTTTGTTTATACTCGTGTTTTTGGGATTGTTTCTTGGATTTGTCCCGGTTGGTATTTTCGGCCAACGGCGGTGTATCTTGTGTAGCTATCGAACATTGGATAGTTACTCCTTTTGGGTGTTTCATTTGTTGCTTGTAAATACGAATTTTCCTGGAACTCAGCTAAGAGGTATTAGTTGAGGATACCACCTATGGACCTTCCAGAGGAGCTTTGTCTGAAATAACAACACTGTGTGTGGAAAGGGTATCACGGATCAGATGTATATATATGTGTAACTTGATTTGTTGACTTTTGTATTAACAGGGGATTAGGAGGTGTGGTCACACTCTACCCCTGTGATGTTTAGTGGTGTCATATTTAGGTAGGTGCATAGAGCAGAAATAGTTGGGTTGTATCAGACACTGTGTACATGTTCTTCTAGACTATTTATGTTCCTGTATGTTCTATCTCCTTATAGTTACCTCATATCCAACCCTACGTTGCTTCTACACATCCACAAGGCTTTATCTTTTCTTTTACAGGTATGAACCCTCATAGCAACAATAATAGAATAGAACCATTTACAGTATAGGGATTCAGTCTTATGCCTGTGTTCTGTTTATGTCTTACAGATCTCCCTCCGTGCTGTCCCCATCCTTTCCTTCCTTGATCTTTCTTATTTTCCCCTCACTTAATCCTGTCAACACTCTGTGGCATAAAGGCTATCCAGGTGTTGGCTAGATTTAGAGGTGGACGTACCTTTCAACAAACCGATCCTGAGGACTATTCGCAACAGAATCACCGACCTACGAATTTTTGTCCTACCGGTCGGGCTGTGCTGGTATGGCCACTTTAGAGGATGTGATAGAGGCTCTGGGCGCATTACAGTTAGAGGTAGCTGCCTCTCGGTTAGAAACAGCGGATTTGAGGGCACGTGTTGATGTGGTCCAACGCAATCCCTTTGATGTAGGAGGTACACCTCCACCTCAACCAGTTGTGGTAGAGATGCCAGTATCAGTACCATTGGCTTCACCCGAAAGGTTTTGTGGGGATTCGGATAAGGTGCAGGTGTTCCTCACCCAGATAGCGTTGCACTATTCCTGTAAGCCTAGATCGTTTCCCACCAATCAGGCGAAGGTGGCTTTCCTGATTTCTTATCTGGCAGGCAATGCGGCACAGTGGGCGGTCGCATTAGTAAATCGCAACGATCCTTTGTTGCATGATTGGGAAGCTTTTAAGACGGAATTCTTGAGGGTGTTCGACAGGAGGGCCGATTCCTATACTGCCGACAGAGAGCTATTAGAATTAAGGCAAGGAAAAAAGGATCTCGTAACATATTTGAATGCCTTCAGACGTTTGGAAACGGAAACCACTTGGCCCGAAAACAAACAGGTGTCCTTGTTTCACCAGGGTTTGAATGACGGACTTAAAGATGTGATTGCGCAAATCGACCCCCAGCCTACCACTTGTGAAGGTTTGATTAACTTGGCCCTACGTTTAGACCATAGGCTGGGTGAGAGGAAAGGGGATAACCGAAGGAAACCTGTGGCAGAGACACATGCCTCTAAAGAAGCTAGTTCTGGTCCTTCATCTGAGCCTATGGAAATAGGGGCAGTTAGAACAGCCTTGACACCAGCCGAACGGGAATCAAGGCGTAAACAGGGCCTTTGCTTATATTGTGATAAGAAGGGCCACTATGTAAGGGAATGCCCTGTGAAGCCTAAAACTAACCGATTCAGGGGTAACCGAGTGGCCGCTGCTGATGCAGAAAAGGCATCGGAAAACTAGTAGACTCTAGGGAACAGGAAGGGGTTTCTTGGAGTCCTCAATACGTCCCTTCACTGAGTAACAAAGACCAGTATGTGACAAATCATTTATACATGTCCATTGTACTAATGTTGGCTGGGAAAGAGATTGAAACCTCAGCTATGGTGGATTCTGGGGCAACGGGCATGTCTATAGATTATCAAGAGGCTAAACGCCTGGGAATAGTTCTGGTTCCTAGAGAGATGCCGGAAGAGGTGTATGCTGTGGATGGAAGGAAGCTGAGCATGGGTCCTATTAGTTATGAAACCGAAGCGATCGAGGTGAGGTTGGAGGCCAAGCATGCGGAGATGCTTACCTTTGGTGTGATCAGGGCTCCTCAATCTGGCATCATATTTGGACTGCCCTGGTTGGAGAAACATAATCCCAAGATAGACTGGAACTTGAGAAAGGTGCATATGAGTTCTGAGTATTGTTTGCTTCATTGTTTTCAGGGAGCTATGAGACCTGCTCAGAGTTTGTTAGGGGGGTCCTGTATCGCTACCTCAGCTGAAAAATGTGTACAACTCCCTGCTGCATACCAGTCGTTTGGCCAGGTATTTAATGAGGAACAAGCGGAGGGGTTACCGCCGCATAGACAGTACGACTGCCAAATCGATCTGGTTCCAGGTGCATCTATTCCGTGCGGACGGATATATGCTCTCACAGAACCTGAAAACTTGCATCTTAGGGAATATCTGGACAAGTTGTTAGCCTTGGGTTTTATACGCCCATCCAAATCCCCAGCCGCATCGCCTCTCTTTTTCATTCCTAAAGCCAATGGAGAGCTGAGCGCATGTGTGGACTTTCGCGCATTAAACGCCATTACTATCAAGAACAGGTACCCTTTGCCCTTGATTAGTGTGTTATTAGAACAAGTGAAAAAGGCTACGATCTTCACGAAACTTGATCTAAAAGGGGCGTATCATCTGGTCCGCATGCGTAGCGGGGATGAATGGAAGACGGCATTCAAAACCAGATATGGACTTTTTGAGTACAGGGTAATGCCTTTCGGGCTCTGTAACGCCCCTGCGGCCTTCCAGTACTTTTTGAATGACGTGTTCCATGACATCTTGGACCACTATGTGATCGTCTATATAGATGACATACTAGTGTATTCGGAATCGGAGGACTTGCATTACAAACATGTCACCAGCTTGCTTGCTATCTTGCAGGAGAATCATCTATACTGCAAAATCAGCAAGTGCGATTTCCATGTTCATGTGGTGGAATTTTTGGGTGTAATGCTGAGTCCGGAGGGTCAAGAAATGGCGGAAAGGAAGGTGGCAGCAGTACGGAACCGGCCTGTTCCAACTAGTGTGCGGGAAGTACAATGCTTCATGGGCTTCGCCAATTTCTATAGGCGTTTCATCAATCAATTCTCCCGGTTGGTGGCGCCTATCACTCATCTGCTGAAGAAGGGAAAGAGGTTTGTGTGGACGGAAGAGGCGCAATCCGCTTTTTCGTCCCTCAAAGAAGCATTTGTAACAGCCCCTGTGTTATCGCATCCCTACCCGGGCAAGCCTTGTATTGTGGAGGCGGACGCCTCGGAGGTGGCAATAGGGGCGGTCCTGTCTCAACGCAATTCTGATACGGGTCAGTTACACCCGGTGGCGTACATGTCAAGTAAATTGAATCCAGCGGAATTAAACTATCACATAGCTGAAAAGGAGTTGCTGGCCATACGTGACTCTTTTCAGGAATGGCGTCACTTTCTGATGGGTGCCCGTCATGTGGTTACTGTTTATTCCGACCATCGGAACTTGCAGTTTATGTCTGCTGCGCGTCATCTGTCTCCTAGACAGCTCCGATGGATGATGTTTTTCTCCGGATTCAATTTCATCATAACCTTCCGCCCGGGTGCGGACAATAGGAAGGCGGACGCTCTCACTCGCCAGTCGATATGCAGTCCGACTGAGGAGACGGCTGAGGCAAGCATCGTGGCTCCAGAGAAAGTGGTGTGTGTGTTACAGCCAGATACTTTCTTGAGGGATGTTCGGCAGGGAGTGAACTCCTTTGTCTGGAAGACTTGGTTGGGTTGTCATCAGGAATGGAGAATGCATGGGGGCCTGCCGATATTCCGTAACCAGTTGCTGGTGCCTACACGGTCTCTGAGAAGGCAGGTATACATCTGGTGCCATGAATCGCCCAGTGCAGGACATCTTGGTGTGGCCAAGACACTGGAGCGTGTATTGAGACAGTTCTGGTGGCCCTCGGTGAGACTTGATGTGGGGCGCTGGGTGTCCGCCTGTGCTCAATGTGCTAGAATGAAATCGGACCACGGCCGTACGCAGGGGTTGCTGCAGCCTCTCCCTACTCCAACGATTCCTTGGGATCGGATATCGGTAGACTTCATTGTCGGCCTTCCAGCTGACAGAGGTCATACGGCCATCATGGTGGTGGTCGATTTCCTGTCCAAGATGGGGCATTTTGTGGCTTGTAAACAGGTACCTTCGGCGGGTCCGTTGGCAATGCTGCTGATGGTCAATGTGGTGAAGTTGCATGGATTGCCGAGTGTCATTGTCTCCGACAGAGGGTCGCAGTTCACTGCTCAGTTCTGGAAGACATGGTGTTTTTCGTTGCATATAGAGTCCGCCCTTTCCACCAGTTTCCACCCGCAAACGGACGGACAGACTGAGCGGTTGAACCAAACGCTTAGGCAGTATCTAAGATGCTATGTGGACAATGACAAGGAGAATTGGGTGGACTACTTATGGTTGGCGGAGGTGGCTTACAATAATGCCTCACATGGTTCCACCAAAACCTCCCCATTCTACTGTTTGTACGGCAGACATCCTCGTTTCCTTCCCTTCGTGCAACCAAAAACTGGCTCCTTGCTTCCTGGAGTGGTTCATAGAGTGGCACATATTAAGGAGACGATGGTCAAGGTTCAGGAGCATCTACGAGCTGTGAAAAGCAAGTATAAGGTTGCGGCGGACAAACACCGGAGGCAAGGACCTCTATACTGTGCAGGTAATGAGGTGTGGTTGTCTACCAGGAATTTGCGTTTCCGGAAGCACAGTGTGTTCAACCCTAGATACATTGGACCTTATAAGGTGCTGAAAAGGATAAATCCGGTGGCAGTGAAACTTAAACTCCCTTCTCATCTCTGCATACATCCGGTATTTCACGTTTCTTTGCTGAAACCATCCTTGTCGAAGGGCCTGTGTCGTCCTCCACCTGTATTGGTTCAGGGCGAGGAGGAGTATGTGGTTCAACGTATCCTGGACTCCCGATTCAGGAGGAGTAAGTTGTGGTATCTGGTGTCCTGGAAGGGGTAGGGGCCTGAAGAGAACTCATGGAAACCTGCTCTGGGTGTACATGCCCCGAGGTTGGTGTCCGCATTCCACAAGAGATGTCCTTTGAAGCCGGGCCCTGGTCCCCGCTGTTGAGAGAGGGATGTACTGTTATGATCGCGGAAGCACCGCAAACTACAATTCCCGGCATCCTCCGGGAAAGAACTACCGCTCCCGGCATCATTCGGGGCGCATCGCGCTCCTGCGAGACTGTTCAAAGGGCGAATGGCGGCCGGGGAGCGGTGTCGGTGATTCCGGACCTGAAGCTGTTCTTGTCCTCGGAGTTCTGGTAATCGGGTGCGGTAAGAGTTTTGGTTGCTGCGACGCCGAGAGGTTCGAATTCAGCGGCGGCTTGTCTCTTGCACACCTCTTGCTGTAGAACTATATTTTGGAGACTTTGCTTTGTTTATACTCGTGTTTTTGGGATTGTTTCTTGGATTCGTCCCGGTTGGTATTTTCGGCCAAACGCGGTGTATCTTGTGTAGCTATCGAACATTGGATAGTTACTCCTTTTGGGTGTTTCATTTGTTGCTTGTAAATACGAATTTTCCTGGAACTCAGCTAAGAGGTATTAGTTGAGGTTACCACCTATGGACCTTCCAGAGGAGCTTTGTCTAAAATAACAACACTGTGTGTGGAAAGGGTATCACGGATCAGATGTATATATATGTGTAACTTGATTTGTTGACTTTTGTATTAACAGGGGATTAGGAGGTGTGGTCACACTCTACCCCTGTGATGTTTAGTGGTGTCATATTTAGGTAGGTGCATAGAGCAGAAATAGTTGGGTTGTATCAGACACTGTGTACATGTTCTTCTAGACTATTTATGTTCCTGTATGTTCTATCTCCTTATAGTTACCTCATATCCAACCCTACGTTGCTTCTACACATCCACAAGGCTTTATCTTTTCTTTTACAGGTATGAACCCTCATAGCAACAATAATAGAATAGAACCATTTACAGTATAGGGATTCAGTCTTATGCCTGTGTTCTGTTTATGTCTTACAGATCTCCCTCCGTGCTGTCCCCATCCTTTCCTTCCTTGATCTTTCTTATTTTCCCCTCACTTAATCCTGTCAACACTCTGTGGCATAAAGGCTATCCAGGTGTTGGCTAGATTTAGAGGTGGGCGTACCTTTCAACAAACCGATCCTGAGGACTATTCGCAACATGAAAAACAAGAAGGGAATAGGAGGAGAGCACTCACATAAAGGTGTTATTTGTATACACCTTGGCTGTCAGATGGAAACTACTCTCCAAATGTAGACGGTGGGTAAATTGTTTGTTCAGTTTAATATGGAGTGAGATCCATTGATTGAGGCTGATGGAGTTGGAATAGTAATGTTACACATCTGCCTATAATAAGTGATCCTGGGGAACATGCCTAATAGCATAACATTAATATTATGGAATTAGTGAACTATATGTCCGTGGGCTGTATTATAAAGTAAGGAAATATACGACGTATTGTGTAGATAAAAGACTGAAAGAGAATTGTTCACAGTTTGCTTTGTTGGAGGCGGAATAATGGCAGTTGTGAAAATACTGATGTAAATGTGCGATATGTCCGATTAATGGTTCTATACGAATGTGGATGTATTCCACATTAGGAGGCGAGTACTCAAGATTTCGCAGAAGGGGCTCATTATGCCCCTATGTCGAGAAAAAATGATATCACTACAATAATGCGCCCACATTTGTCCAATCTCGGGACTGAATTTTCACGTCCAAAAATGACTGAGTCAACGATCAGGTAAATATTTAGAGCGTAGAAACTTCAGGGTCACCGAGTTTGAAATGGTTTCAATGAAGAAGACACATATGTTCTTGCTTTTTGAAGTTGATTTACTCGTTTAAAGTTCTTGTTCACGATGGCCTAATGAACAAAAATTCTAACCTGACTCTTCACAGACGACGGTATCATAGGTCATACGGCAGGTTAATTTGAAAAATATTTTTTGATTAAATAGATGAGAGCACTTTCCAATATGGATGTTGGCTACTTTGTTCTAGTTTTTGTGATCGTAAATAACCATTCAAAGATGGCGCGTACAACAACGCCACTAACAAATTAAATTTCGACCGTCTTAAGATGGCGGCAACTTTCGGGTTGGTAGGTACGTCATCTAACGAGCGACGCGACCAGACCCGGGACTAATGAGTAATTCATTAGAGTTAATTGTCTCTTAATTGCTCTTTAACACATATAAAAGTCTGTGGTTTGATGTGGGACTTTTACAACCAGATGACCAGATGAAGGACGGGGACGTGGATATTTGCGGTGAGTGCGAGCATAAATGTGGGCGGTCGGTAGTACTTGGGATCTTAACGTGCTGAATCGCAAAATTATACCTGTTAAACTTTTTTAATACATTTTAACATCGTCTACATGAAGGATATAGTCGATCACGGAGTATGTGCCAGTATTTGTGTACCGGCACTGAGAGATTGGACTGTTTTAAGATGGCCGCCACATGAATGAGAACACAGTGATATCAAAACGCGGCTCGTAAAAAAGTAGTAGTTTGCTTGGAGGGGATATGCATAACATCTATGTAATGGATTTCATTTAACCCTTAGGCTTTGGGGTGGTAATAATATATACTGATCAAAACGCGGCTCGTAAAAAATAGTAGTCCACTTTTGAAGAGAGACGCATAACATCTGTGCAATGGGTTTAGCTCAACCCATATGTTATAGGCAATTAAGAACAGATATTGCCTTGCATAAAGATTCAGCATTGACATAATGGAACATTTATTTACTATGTTCCACCGATAGGCTGTGACTTTAAGGAGTAGCTTTGAGTGTGACAATCATGTAATAAACTTTGATGCAATTTTAGATCTTTGCATCACTTTACCCCTACATAGATGGTACAAGACTGCGAGTTCGTATATGATCTTTATAATTTTGTGTATATGGGCACATATACTGCTAAGGACTATTGCGAATTAGGAATGATAAATAAAAAGTTTGGCTAGATTGTCTTAAACATTGACAGTTGTCTATTTATCTCTGTTTAGGCTTACACCTCTTTTTGTGAACTTTACCTCTGAACCCAAAACACTACTAGAGCACGTAGACCATTGTTCTTTGAAGTAAGTGTTGAGCTTAAAATGTTATCCATTCGAGGACCACTTATTTTCTCAATTAAATAATGAGGGTATCAGAATGAAAGGGTAGCATTCCTTCACTAAGGACATAATAATTTGGGGGCGCTAGAATCTAGGAACCAATGATTTTGATTGAGATTTTGAATTTAAAGATATGATACAAACATTAGAAACTTAATGAGTCTGTTCAAGAATAGGACTAAATGTAAATATCAGGTAGAAACTGAAAAGTTCCTGCTAAGTTGGTCATATACGTTGGACAGGCAGGGATTTTGTTGAGTCTTAGGCCCAGAAAAATTGTATTACTTTCTTCTGAAAACAGCTTCAATTTTGATATAAATTGTGGATATTATTCCATTTGCAGACTGATTACCCTTCATCAATGTGTGAGGATTGAGAAATGAATATTATAAGGAAGTCTTAAAAGGTATTTAATACATATAAATCTCATCTTACTATTTTGTCTTTGACCCTTGAAAAAAGTACATATGGGATCAGTAACAAACCTTAAATTGTCTTTGAATTAGATCAATTTGATTAGGTACTGTTCATGTCTGATATTGTACACTAGGAAAATACATGCGCTGCTGTTTGTTCATTAACATTATGTATCTACATCTGTTTGTTAAGATTGTTTTCCCAGGAGAAGGTTTAAAATGTATACAGGATATGTTGGATAGATATTCTTGTAAGAAAATCAGTTTTTTGTTCTGTAAATAAGTTCTTTCTAATGTGTGTTCAAACTTTTGTAAATAGCAATTTCTATGTTTTTGTATTTTTATAGCCCTGAAGAAGTCCGGTAACGGATGAAAAGTGTTGGCTATCCGTTTTTAAAGAACTTTTGAATAAAGAATCCATTTTAAACTGAAGAGACTTCACTTGAACTTCTTGGGAAAATAATTGGAACTGTTAATGAGATGAACAATGTTATAAACTGTATCAAGTACTGTAAAAATATTTGAAGGGTGCAGGGTCATTTCTGTGCAGATTTCTGGTGAGGAAGTAGGGTCTCTTACTTCTCTCAACTACTGGAACATAGGGGATTGTGTTCCAGCCATTTGCACCTTTAACATAGCGGATACTCACAACAAGGACTTTAGTACCGGTGCAGGCATAGCTGCCTTGATCCCTGTTTTTTGTTGTTCCTACCTTGCATGATGCACAGTATCAACTTAGATCAGTTATGTAATTTAGCTGGATACTGCAAACACTTAAAAATTGACTCGTTCCTTGGCATTACCTTAATTGTAGCCCATTGTTCTTACCATTTAATTTCACATGCAAACAACAATCAATGGCTATTATAGACGCAAGTTACACCATGCTACACATTGAAAAGCTTAAACAACTTCCATTCACTAGTGCGGAAACTCATTCTGTGGTACGGTTAATACATGGGGTCATCTTGTTGCCTATTTTGACCTTTCAATTTACTGCCTGCATGAAACACTACTCGGAAGATAGATAGGAACCCCTTCGGAGAAGTCGTAAACATGAGTTATGGCCCCTGCCTTTTACATATTGTTGTCAATGAACTGAGAGAAAAGTTTTTCTTACGGGGGAGGGGCGTGGCTCCACTGCCTATCATTCCCTTGTGTGTAAACAAGTAAAAATTCACGGTGTTAGTAATGTTTCTGCCCCAAATCTGGCTTGTTATTTGAAAGCAACACCTGTTCTCGTGAGTATTCACACTCTCACATTGCTTTCGAAAAGAAACTACCTTGTTCTTAATAATCAGGATAGTTGCGGTCTGTGGGCGGGAATCCCAAATGTGGTATCTGTTTACCAGTTAGTTACTTGTTGCAACAACGTCCTGTTTTACCCTCCACATTGGAGTGTAGTTAGTTTGTTACGGCCTTCCATTTCAATAGTTGATAACTTATTAAAACAAGATAAGCAGACTCAAAGCATTATTATTTTAACAAGAGGTGGCTCTCACTTCAACATGCAAGACCTTCGAATTGAAGGTGGTGAGAACGTCTAGTGAAATACAGTCACTGTTAAAAACAAATCTCCCCCTACCATTCTGGGGAATTGATGCATCAAATATTTAATGCGTCTGATACCACAGGCCTGGCACACTTGTTTAAACTTGTGGGCTCCGGCCTTGTGACATATTTTCAAACTATTTTTGAAATAATCCCAGCTTTTATAAATTCTATTTTTTCCAGCGGGTTCGGTGGGTTCCCGCTGATGTTGATCTTAATTTGCGGCATCATTGTGCTGTTCCTGCTATTCCGCAATGGCTGCTCCTTTTGTGGTCCTTCTAGGGCAGGCATCACTGCAGCTGTACCGTGAGCGAATGCTGTAGCATTTTGGAGAGGTGCCCCTGGACACTCTGGATGCCGAATTTTGCCTAACCTTCCGCTATGTCTACTTCATCTGTGTGCAACCTGCGTTTCACTGAATCCGGTGCCTCTTTCAATGGGCCCTGGCTACACCATCTCACACTGCCCTGGATTTCGAACTCTTGATGGCTCACATTGGGGCCCATAACAGGACTGTTCCTTGGGTATGCAGCTTGTGTACAACCCAGCGTTCGGGTCAGTGGCCCGAGGTGATCCCTGTGCAACTGCGCAGCGTCTTCTGGATCTCAGTTTCATCTAAATCAATGCAGGTTGTCCTTTGATGGTCTTGTAGACAACTGGTTATAAGGAGAATGTTTTTTCATTTGACCTGCTCAACTGGATAGCGGTCATTTCTAATTTGGAAGGTTCAGATTTCTTACTAGAATCATTTGTCTTTTCACTTGGCATCCTACACCGGGGGTCCCAGCGACACGCTGTGATCGGATACATTTTGTATTCTTCCTGTCTGTATCGCAGTCCCTCATTACATAACTTTTTATATTCTTTGGTTCTGCTTATCACCCGATTTCTGTAGTAATTTTTGGTGCTACCATTCTGACCAAGTGGAGGGCGTCATATGTCCCGTGCTGGCCCATTGTCATTTTCCCTATGTTAGCATGAGCACAATGCCGACCGCACTCTGCTTTGCGCATGTTACTATACAACCTTATTTTGCTTTGTGCCACACTGTACTTTCACACAGAACCTGTTGTTTTTGCATTCTGTTCTTTTTTGAGATTTAGACTGAACACTGAAGACAAGGTCAAACAACAATGCCCCTTGTTATTTTGTTCTGGTAAGACCCCAGCACCTAGACAAAATCACACAAATGCAGCTGTTTGGGAACACATACTTTTATCATATAGGTATGCACGGATAGGTAACAAGACACTTGAAGAGGGATCTTTCCAGGGAAGAGTGTATGACAGCACCTGAGATATAGAACTTTCATCTGTGTATGAAAGGTACAGGATCTGCTGCCAACACCCAGAGATCTTCCGATATATCATCATTCTGCTTCTGTATAAGGGAAGAGGTTAGGCCACCCTGTCTTATATAATGACAGCTCCTTTTATGATTCATGGACTACTTACTATTTTGACCGTATTCGTGCTTGCCATTTTCCTACTTATTGTGGCACGTATACTCCAAACTAGAGCTCGATGGTTAAAATAAACATTTACACTTTTCTCGTGTCTGTCAGATCTTATTGTGGACTAGTATGAGTGTGAGAGAGAAAGGATGTGTCCTGTACCCACAATTCCTGAGAGGGTCAGGAGTGTTGTGTTCTGGGGTGTCTAATCAAGTGTTCTTTTGTGAGTAGGAGGGCAAGTAAGACCCCATAGCTAATCTGTCCCAGGCTCGTGTGTACTAAGGTGGTAGGATGACTCAGTCCCTGACTACTAAGGTTCTGAGGTCCCAAGCATAGTCCCTACAACAAAACCAAAGTCACAATAGAACAAATACAAAAGCAAAGGACATCGTAAGTATATAATTCACTGGTACTAAACACACCAGATCCACTAGGTGAGCAAACTGAAGGCAGGCTTGGGTGTGCTTAAAGAAGAGGAATGGACATAAGATGGCAGCACAGACTCTGGCGGTCGCGTCATAACTACAAATAATACAATTTAGATATTTTCAGAGAATGAAAGTCTGTGAATAACAAAGTGAGACTTAGACCTCCCCGATGCCACAGATATATAAGAGACAGGAACATACCTCAATACGATTTCTTTGTGTACTCTTGTGTATTGGAGGCACACATACACTTTACTTGGAAGAGTTATAGGACACCAAGGAACTTTAGAACCCAAAATTGCTGGGATCATAGATGATCTGGTGGGTCCAGAATGCACTAAAACTCTTAACAACAAGAATGAAGTTGGCCAAATGCGATGTAGCAAGCCCCAGGTGTTCAGAGGTGGCACCCCCAACTGCAGAATGGCTGAAAGGAACGGACTACAATCCAAAGGCAGAAGAAGCAGTCTCAAGCAAGAGGGGATGCAGAAATAAGTAAGAAACTTTGGGGTCCATGGACTCAATATTACAGCTTTCATTTTTCAAACAGATAAGAATTGATGTTTGGAAAGTGTCACACTATAACTACTATGTTAATCCGTAGGATATTACTGCGTCCGTCCTGCCAGTTATCCCTGTACTGTTGTTAATGTATTAAAACTTAGAAAAGATGTTCTATAAAAAGAGTTGAATATCAAGACTAGGAGCTGAAGCAAAAGCGCCCATCAAGCACCAGCTGTCTTTTCAGAAAACATAATAATTACAGCTGTAATGTAGGAGAGAGTTGTGGCAGAAAACACTCAAGCCATGATTACAGAAACTTGGAAGAAAAGAGCCTGCTGTGTTAACCAGGCAGTTTGGGAGGAATCAGGACCACAATACATTGAAGACGATGCACGAAACACACACACCATCGGGAGTAGAGTGTGGTTCATCATTAGTTGTGTATACTGGCTTTTATACAGGCATGCAACATAAGTTATGACACTGTATGTTTATAGGGACACTCCAATAACCAGACAGCAAGACTCAGAACATGAGCTACTACAGCACTTCGCTTTAGAGGAAGGAAGGAAGGAAGGAAGGAAGAAGAGTGTCAAACGTTCGCCTGGGGACAAGGCACAAGGACCAGGCAGACTTCCATCAGAAATCTGATGGCTGATTAGGGAATTCTAAATCTCTATATTTGGCGATGGTTTTCAATGACGTAATAAACTCAGGTAAAACACCTCAGTCATGGAAGAGGGCTCCCAATTTAGAGACTGTCACACCAGAAAAGACCTTGACTGATAAAACGTGTCCAGTAATCAAATGTGACTTCCAAAATATGTTAAGAATATTAGCTTATAGATTAAGCAGAGTTGCTTTCAACACTGACAGGGTTTGGCTAGGCTTTTTAGCAGGGTGGCATCTATAAATAAACATGCACACCACAATCAAAAATTTAACATCCAGAACGAGCTTCGTCAGCCATTATCAACACTGAAAAGGCAATCCAAAGGGTAGATTAGGAGTATATTGGGCTACCCTAATGAATATAGGAATAGGTTCAGCACTACAAAAAACAGTTAAGGCCCTGAAAACTGCACTTAGGAGCCAGAAGATCAATGCGAATTGTCTACGTTCATCTCTTGAAAACTTTTCAAGGTACAATATTAAGTTGTGTCTTGTCCCCTACAAACCACTCCACACCTTGTCTCCGACTTCACATCTGAGTCTCTTGAAGGTGCTTTTAATGTATTCATTCAAATGTTTCAGCCTGTAAGGCTGTACGTGGAGGTTAGGATATTTCCAAATGACATCCATATTTTTGCATTAAATAGTTATAACTTTATGACAAATGTTGATGCACTCTGGATAATGCAAAGACTTTAACCATGGGCTAATATGGACGGAGTATGGCGAACCGCCACCTTTAAACAAGAACCATATATGTTATTCAGAAATTAGACTGACAATGTGTCAGTAATGTAGAGAGAAAACATTCAGTCTGAGAACAAAGAACAAATCAGTGCCCGTTCCAACTTACAATTGTCAATTTTTGGAGGAACATACAAACAAAAAAGGAAACAGTTTCTATTTCATCACATTATCATTCTTGGCTTTATTCTTTGGGTCAGGGACACCAGTCAGTGGTTGAAAACATGGACGTTTTCAAAAAAGGTGGCTGCTGGCCCTAACCGCACACCAGGCAGCAGAACTGACAGAAATGGAAGCCTTCCTTAAAGGTGCATTTAGTAGTCTAGATGTGATACTAGCGGACAAGGCGCAAACTTCTTTATTTGATCCAGCAAGATAATCACAAATGTTTCCACTCCCCTCTCTTCAATTAAGTTAAAAGTAAACCAACTTATTTCAGGAAACTTAAGATGGAAGTTCATCAAAGATCCTCTCTTAATTATTCCCACCTTTTTAGTTAGCAAATGGTGCACCTATTTTAAAAGCCACACAAGAGAGCGTGGGCACTATTTATTACAGTTCTGGCTGAAACTGAAGCTTTTGAAGACTTGGGAACAAGAAATCAAGGGAGCACTAACTTCTTATAAAAATTTGCTATAAGAGCAGGATTGGACTCAAACAAATTCTACTAGTAAGAAGGCCAACTGAGAGACATTTGTTTGAGATCAAAGGCTTGCTCGTGCCTGCCCGGGCCTTTGATCGAGTTGAAGCACTTTAGAAAACGAACATAGATGATATTTACTCCATATCATTTATGGATACAGAGATTACGAATAGCAAAAAAACTTGAAGAAGCATCTACATGACATTTACTGCTCTCCAAATACAATTAATAATGTTCCTATGAGAGGACAAATCCACTGAAGACGCTGCTTCTTCCTTTCTACAAAAGAGAAAAAATGACTGAAGATCTGGCTTACTTCCTGCAGCTCGTCCAGAAATGCTGGTCTTCTGCAACTCAGTATAATGACTAGTGCGCAGTAGGCATGGAACCGTATGAAATGTGACTTCAAGGTGAAACATTCCCTGATAACACAGCGCTTGGCTGAGGGTACAACAGAATCAGTGGAAGCATTATGGATTTATCATTAAGTTGTAACTGCACGATTTACAATTTTGAAGGACTAGTTTATTAACTGCACTCAGACCGTGGTTGATAAAGTTATGAAGTGGGATAGTTTGGTTTTTCAACTGAGATGAAGAAATGGTAAGAATGAAACAGCAAGTGGAATACATTTTCACAGCCGGAAGAGGGATAAACTTTGTCTCCTATTTGTGTTGCACCCTGGGTTTCTACATGGATTTAGAACCACAATTTTCATTGTTGAACACCAATGCTTTTTTCAATTAAGTTAAGATGATAAGATGATATAAAACTATAACTGCATAATTGAATGAGCCAGCTCTGTCTATGTCTATCTCCGTTAGAGGATTTTTATCCCTCAAAAAGCTCTCAATTGGTACAATGTAAGGAAAACAAACTCCCTCCTTCCTCACAGGATCTTGCATTACAATGGAGTCCAAGGAAAACCAGATGTAGAGCACGCGTTCACTGACACATTGAACACACAACTGAAACCTACCTTGACGGGCATTCAGAGCTGGAGCCATCATCACAGCTGTCACACGTGAAGGACATGATTTAGGATGTAGTGCCACCAGGAGACTCCCAGACGAACGTGAGCCACCTGGGCAGACGAGGAAGGGACATACCTTAGTACGTCCTTTGCCACTGAGGTAAACTGCAGGAACTGCCCTGAAAATCCAAATCCTAAAAAATATTCCCAGAAACAAGCCCTATGGCCAGTGTAATGTCGAGCGGCCGGCCAGGGTCTGTGTGTCAAGCCAGAAAAATGAGACTGAGAGTAGAAGGGGAGCAGAGGGCAGCATCCTTGTGGCCACTGTGACATCATCTGGCTGAGGCCTCGGCGTCATGGCAACCCACAAAGGCTGTCACAAGTAATCTCTTAGTGCTCTCAAATAATGCAAGTGTCTACATTTAGGACTTAAAGGGCCTATTGGAAAACTAAGGTGCTGCATTAGACACATGGAAGAGTAGATACCCGTTAGACACACACTCAGGAAAAGGCTTAGATGCTTTTTCAGAGATTAGAATTCTATTTTTGCATGTTCAATACCAGAGTCAGTCACGTTTCAACAGTCTCTTTCCAGCCTGTATGCTGACCACCTCAAATCCCATGGCTGCCAGTCAAGCCCTTCCTCCACGCCCCTTCTAAAACCCAACCAGTGCTTGGCTGTCTAGATCCCACCAAATCCATGCCCCACTTGCATCTGACCTACTCTTCGATCAATGTATCTACGGTCTTGTTTATATCTCATTGAGTCCCAGTTCTATTTATAACCTGTTCACTCCTCGTAGCACAAAGATCAACACTCCATTTAGAATCTGTCCAATTCATGCTCCACTTACAATAAATTAACCCTGCCAAGGCCCGACCAGTCCATCCAGTCAATGCTTGATCTACAATAAATAAACCCTGCCCCGGGATTTACCAGTCCATCCAGTCAATGCTTCACCTACAATAAACCCTGGTCGTGCCCCGACCAACCCATCCAGTCAACGCTTCATCTACAATATATAAAAAACTTGTCTCTTCTGCAGCCTGCTTGATCGCTTCTTCACTTACAACGCAAATGTCGTCTAGTCTTAATGTTCACGAGTATGACAGGGGTTACAAAGGAAAAGGAGTGATGCAGGACTATGGCAGATCTCATAGCTTCACGGAGATGGCCAGGCTCTGTTTCAAAGCAGCTATATATACCAGAACACTGGGTATGCGGTCTTTAGCCGTAATACCAGATGTATTAAGACAAAAGCAGAATAAGTACGGAGAAGAACCTGCTCTGAGCTTAGGGATGAAATGACTAGGTAACTATGCCCAGGTATCAGCAATAATATTAGCAAATATTAAAGGGGAGGCAGCATCAGTGGCTATCCGCCAACGCCCCAGGAGTGCAGTCCTTTACAACAGTAGCAAGAACTAGCCTAAATAATTGAAGCTGCGTATGCAGAATTGGGCAGGGACAATTTGGGTGGAAAAGCGTTAAAACCACAAATGATGGGTAGTCCAGAGCAGGAGACATTAGAAGGAGAAGGAGACAGATACCTACTTCTTCTAAAAAGAAGTGGGACAATAACAAAAATAAAAAAGTTAAAGAAAACAGATCTCAGTCCAGTGGTAGAACTCATCCACAGGAGCTCTCCGAAAGGAGGTATAACTTAGGAATAGGGATAATATTAGGACACCTGACAGGTATCAGGATATTGATACACGTTCATCTCGTTCCTTTCAGGGTTCATCAAAAAATCAGAGAGGGAGGAGAATCAGACAGACAAAAGAATATAAAGTCCAGAGACAAGCAGAACGCTCAAGACTATTGTGAGAAGTTGGCCTGGCAAATGCTGTCCACTATTCTAGTGGGCACCTCGCACCAGTCCAAACGACCCTTATTGATGATTGGTTAAAGACAACCTTCATTGAAAGCTATCCTAGTGGTAGCTATGGAGAGCAGCCTTCAGGCTAAGTCTTGAAGGAATGTAAAGAAGCTTGTTTTACCAGTCTATAATCTTGTGAATGACCAAATGAAAGGAGAACCACACCAGGTATATATATAAAATATATGTATTTATTATAAACACATCCCACTAGTCTCTTTATGAGGCTAGAGGCAAAAGTACATACAGAAAACTTAATAGCACACAGTAAATTAGCACAATATATGTTCAGCCCTAGAGGCGTACCAAACCATATATAAAAAAAATGGTATAAGAACCTCGACTTTACTAGACACAAGGCCTAGAGCCTGTAGAAGTGCTGGGGCCACAAGGAACCACCCAAGGTAGTGACACAGGGGTCCCTCAGGGGACGCGTTAGGTGTTTGAACACAGCCGCGGATCGCCTTTAACGTCAATGGGGAAAGTCGCAGTTGGAAATTTAAAGAAAAGGGACACTTAGAGGATGACTTTGAGCAAACCCCTTTAGACGTAAGGGGTTCTAGAGCCAACACCCACGGGAGCACCGGAGTACTCGAGTTTCCTCACCCAGGGAAGCCAGGCGCATAGGTGTCTTTTGGTGTCTGGAATAGTCGTCGTTTCCAATGGCGAGCTGCTTCAAAGTGCTGCTGCCGTCGTAGAGGAAAGTGTCCAGGGTGATCCAAGCCTGGATCGAAGATGAGAAAAACCTGAAAGCAGAAGGGACAGAGTCTGGGTCACTAGACCTAATGCCCACCGATGTCGGGTGATTTCAAGTGAAGGAGGTGAAGCTGGACTCTTCAGCTACGAGGACCAGGAGTCGTCGACGACGACCAGGAGCTGGATTCGAGCTGTCCCACGAAGGATGTCGAGTGATGCAGTGTCGGTGCCCGGATTGGAACCAACAAGCTTGGCAACAGCAACCCAAGCAGAAAGAAGAAAGATGCTTCGGTGCGGACCAGCAAGGTCTGAGGGACTCTCCACTTGGTGGGGAGTCAGGGCACGTCTGGAGCAACCAGGGAAGCCTAAAGAAAATCAGAGTTGCCTTCACAGGGACCCACCAGTCGACGGACCAGGGATCGCGAAGGAGCCTCGAGCGGAAATGCAAGAAGCGGGCTCACGGAACAATCGTGGACTGTAGGCCCACAATCTTCGGTGCAGATGGTGCTCGGGCTTGGGCTACCAGTAACCCAGATCACAAATTCCAAAGACGTTGAGAAATCATGCACCTGCAAATGTGCACGGTGTCCAGGAGTTTCGGTTCCACGTCACGCACGGGGGCTGCGCGTATCAACTTTGGTGGGGACTCGGGTCGGCCTCTGAGAAGTCTCAAAATCCTCTTCCTGGGATGCAAGTGCTTTGGAGTCAGTCAGGAGCTTCGGAGATGCAGACCGGCAAATGCTTTGTAGCCTTGCAGGGGAGTCACTCCTTGACCCCAAAGGGAGATTTCTTCCATTCTCTAGCCTTGAGTAGAGCGTTGAAGTTCCTGGATTCAATTGCTGAGGTCCAGGGATATTTAAAGTCCTGTTGCCAGGGGTTCCTTACTTATACTTAAGAAATAGGTTGGACTCACTCTGGGGACCCACCTATGGGAGAGTTTGGAAAGAGGGTGGCTACACCCATTTCCTTTGCCCAGTTTCGCGCCAGAGCAGGGGCTGGTAGCCCCTGCAACCGTTTTAAACTGGGCTATGCACAGGGACACCAAATGTGCCCCCAGTGCAGACTTCAAAGCACTCCTGGAGTTCACCCACCCAGCACTAATCCACTAAGGCCTGTCTGGGAAGTGATTACACCTCCCTGTGACCAGAAACCTATTGTCCAGGTCTCCTCTGCCGGAGTTTCGTCCAGTAGCTGGTCAGACTTGTGTTTGTGGCTGCAGCATCCGTTTTGTGATGCCAGGGTTCTTTTAAACAGTTACCGGGCAGACTGGTGTGTACATGTCTCTCCCTCTAGAAGGGTGGAATTCTACCCCCGCTGCCAGGACTGGCGGGGAGGGGGTTAGGGGGGGGGGGGGGGGTTAGGATTCCAAAGCGTTTGACACCAACACCAAAATCGACATGTTTCCGTGCAGCCATCCCAAAGTTAGCATTTACCGCAAGGATATAATGCACTTAAGAGTATATGGTCTGGCTGCATCACAGAACAGCCCCAGAGAATAGGTTCCGAAGGCTGCAGCGGGGCTCTGCTCATGCATGGGCACCCTCTCACACAAAGCCAAGCACCCTGCCTTCAGGTTTGAAAAGGCCTGCCATTGGGGTGACTGATAGGTCTCTATGTGTAGTGATTTAAGGTAGATATAGGTAACCTATATGTCAGCAAGGAGTGCATGCACCACCTTACTGAGGCTGCAGTAGTAGTCCTTCGGTGTCATTTTGGAAGGCTTCCCAGGGGTGGCATAATACATGCTGCAGCCCCTCGTAGGCCTCTGGGGTACCTATGCCCTTAGTACCTAGTTTACCATATACTAGGGACTCACAAGGGTATCCCAGTAAGCAAACTAGAGTGTACCTATAGTACATGGAATCAATTTAGAGAGGAAGCAGCTAGGCTGGGGTCCTGGATAGCAGGGCTCCAGCCAGAATAAAGTCAAAAAACAGTGATACATCAGCAAAAGAGGGGGTAACCATAGGAAGCAGATCCTACCCTCCTACAACTATACCGACCAAAAAGAAGAGAAAGCCAAACCAAAACCACAGTTCAAAAGGAAGGTTGTAGGTCTAAACATCAGACATGTCCAGAATTCTGAGGACTAGACTACTGAACGGGCAATGGGCTTGGACGAAGTAACAATAGCTCGCCAGAACCTGATGGAATTTCAGGTGACAGTGAACTTGAATGATTATATCATGTTGGAAACACATGATACTAGGGTAAGTGTCCCACTTAATTGTATGAAAGAACACTCCAAATGGAGGGGGACAAATGTTATGTTATGTTATGTTAGGTTGGTCTTATATAGCGCACGGCTACTCCAAAGGAGTGTCCCGGCGCTTTGATATGTGACCGGAAAAGAAATACATCAGCAACATACAACAGAGTACCTGCAAAGAGTGGAAAGCTCTAACACTGGGGGAAAAACCACTATCGGGCAAAGAGCCATGTTTTAAGGCCCTTCCTGAAGGCCAACAGGTTGGATGTGCTACGCAGTGACAGTGGAAGCGAATTCCAGAGCTGCGGAGCTCGCAGCCTGAAAGAACGGCCACCCATGCGCGCCTTTTTTACTCGGGAACCTCAGCTAAAAACAGAGACTCAGACCTCAGCGAGCGAGCCGGATGGTAAAAGGCAAGTCTCCTTTGGAGATACTGAGCTCCCTTAGCGTGCAGGGCTTTATGGGCCAAAGTCAAGGCCTTAAACTCTATCCGCTTCCGGATGGGCAGCCAGTGGAGCGACTGCAATAGACTGGATACTCTAGCACGTCTATGGAGGCCAAAGATAGCCCGTGCGGCCGCGTTCTGCACCACCTGCAAACGTTGCAGGAGATACTCCGGCAGGCCAAGATAGAGAATGTTGGAATAATCCAATCTTGAGCCAATTAATGCCTGGACCGTAGTCTTCCTATGCTCTTCCGAAAGCAGGGGGAAGAACTTCCGGAGCATTTTGAGGAGACCAAAGCAGGTTCCCGAGAGAGCCAGAACCTGGGACTTTAATGTCAGCCCATTATCGATCTTCACTCCCAAATTCTTAGCTAACTGAGACGAGTGTGCTGGAGGGAACATATCCGCAGGCCACCATTCATGCCATTCTGGGTCAGAGACACAACCGAAGAAGAGTATCTCCGATTTATCTGAGTTGCACTTGAGGCTGTTTAGCTGGAACCATTTAAAAACAGCCCCAAGGCACTCACGGATACTCTCTCCGTCGAAATCTTCTCCTTTCTGACATGAAAAGAGGAGCTGGGTATCGTCAGCGTAAGACACGATCTGGGCCCCAAAAGACTCCACCAATGTCGCCAAAGGGGTCATAAAGATGTTAAAGAGAGTCGGACTCAGCACGGAGCCCTGAGGGACTCCGACTCCCAATGGTGGCATCTCGGCGGAGCTCGAAGAGGCCCAGACCGTTTGTCGGCGGTCAGCTAAGAAAGATCTAAACCAGCTGAGCACCGTCCCCCTCAGACCGATCTCGTAAAGTCTGGCGAGGAGACCCTCATGGGGGACGGTGTCAAAAGCCGCCTACAAATCAAGCATGACAAGCATGACTTTGCCTCCCGAATCCAGCGACTCCTTAATGGCCTCGGACACCTCCAGCATCGCTGTCTCAGTGCTTAAATTAGGGCGAAAGCCAGAACGGGAGGGATGTAGAAGATCTTGGGACTCCAAGTAATTGGAGAGCACAAAATGGACATGTTTCTCCAGGATCTTGGCCTGTGCGGGAAGAAGCGAAATAGGCCTATAATTGGCCAGCTCCGCTAGAGGGAGGCCGGGCTTTTTGAGAAGAGGAATGACCATTGCCTGCTTCCACACCTGCGGGACCACCCCTTGACTCAAGGATAGATTCAGGAGCGGATTTGCCAAAGGGTTTATAATATCCGACATTTTCGCCAGAAATTTAGCAGGGCAGGGATCCCGAGGTGATCCAGATTTGAGATTGGCCATGAGCGCCAAAGACGCAGGTAGCGAAAGTGGCGGGAACACCATCAAGACTGGGCCGGTGGGGATCAGTAGAGCTGACCTATCCACCGGGCTGAGAGGCGCATCAATCTGCCTCAAGGGGAAGGAGTCCTGAATCAACTTTATCTTGTTGGTAAAAAAGTTGGCAAGGGCAGACACCCATGACTGAGAGGGGTCGATCTGAGTCGAGTTGGACCTAGAGGTCGTAAATTCTCTGACAAATGCAGGACAGTTAGAGGTCTCTTTTGGGAGAACCTAATGTTCGGCTATGACATTTTGCTAGCTGAACAAGATTGGCCGCCAGCATTTGTCATGGATTGCCCAAGGGGAGAAACATTAATTTTACCAGCATTCTCCGTCCAGATTCCCAAATATTTAAAATATACATAAGCGCGGGAGTGGGCGGTAGCCCAAGCTCCAGCATTATACAAAAACCATGATGGAAGGGATGAGGATTCAACCCACCACATAACCATTCCATTATAAAATACTCCAACTGCACAAAGACAGTATCCAATAAAGCAAGAAGCTAAAAAAACAGGTCAGGGAGATAGATCTTGGATTAACTTGAATATTAAGGGGTGATTGAAACTGGCACCTTTCAAATGAATAACCCTTTGTTTCCAGTATCAAAACCAGACAATTCATATCATTTAGTTTTAGATTACAGACATTTGAACACTTGCACTAAGATGTTTGCAGTTCAAAATGCACACAGTAACGCATTAATGAATAACATTGTGCGGAAAAAATACAAAACAACAATAGATATCTCAAATGGATTCTTTTACCAAAATTTTGTGCCGGAGAACAGATATTTGACTGCATTCTCAGCGCTAGGGTCACAACGGCAATTTTGTAGAGTCTCCCAGGGATATAAGAACAGCCTGGGGTTGTTTTCAGCCAGACTAACTGAATTACTTCAAAATTTGGATGAAGAGGCATTGTCCTATGTGGATGATATTTATCTAACGGACGATGACCTGGAGGAACAATTGAACAGTGAGCACCATCATTTTGGGATCTGCCTCTGAGGGTTGCAAATTCAACTTAAAAAAAATTGAAAATAGCCCACCTTAATGTCCTTTTTCTAGGATATGAGCTTTCAAGTGAAGGGAAATGCCTGGAAGCTAACTTTTTACAAAACTGTGTGCTGCTCCAACTTCCAAAATCATTAAAAAAACTTACAATCAATCCTGGGATTCCTGAATTTTGGCAGAACATACATTTTGGATTACGCAGAAAGGGTAAAACCTTTCTACGATTTAATAAAACCTGACTTTTCAGTTAGACAATGGACACAGGAACACACATACTCTTCGTTCCCTACACGCTGACATGATAGCTTCAAAACACTTACAGACATGCGTTAATGTATGCAACCTGGTGATCCGCATAGTTGCGGGTCAATTCGAGTACACCTATATAACATATAATGAAGGTGAAACAATACCAATAGCGTATAAATCACATTTGTACACAAATGCTGAAATGCGTTTTGCATCAAGTGAAAAAATTCTAACAGCAGTACAGACTGCTGTAGTTAGATAAAGAGCCTTGGGCTCAAGGGAAACGTTTAATAGTTGTTACCCCGGTCCCAGCCTTAGAAGCTGCGACAAAGGCAAATGTGCCCAACGCTAAAGCCCTACATTCAAGATGGATACAATGGGCTTATTCTCTCACTGCAACAGAGGTAGAATACAGGTACGACCCAAATCTAAAAACACAGGCATTTCTGCAATACGAACAATAATATCCTCTACCAAATAAAATAATGCTTCTAGATCAGTATGAATGCATTAATCACACTGATGGTTCTGCTTAATCGACCATAGGGAGTAAACAGCAATATATTGCCGCGTGTGCTTTCATTAAAGGACGTATGCAGGATGGAAAGTTTCATCTAAATTGCACAAAAACACAGTCTCTCAGAGACTGCACGGCGCAGCTAGCGAAATTAAAAATACTAATACTGGCACTGGTAAATATGGATCAAGAATTCCCCACATAATCGTGTGTGATTCCTTTTACTGTGTGCAGTCATACAATGAATATTTAAATCACTGGAGTCAGAATGGGTTTAAAGATGCAAAAGATTAGGATTAATCCTAGCAGCACACAAGGGTATAGGTTCTGCACATGCAGGAGTTTCAGCAACTGTTTCGCTATTGAAACAGCGCTACCGGTGGCCAGGACTGAGAATGCAGACTAAGGACTACGTCTTGAAATGCGACATCTGTCGACAGATGAAAGGCCCAAAGTAACACCTCCAGTGCAGACACCATTACTAATATCAGACAAACCACTTGTGTGAGTTTATTTGGAACACTGCAGCCCCTTACACTCTGATGGGGCTAACAAGTATATCAGTGGATTCCTGCTCCTGGTTCCTATGGGCGTGGCCCCAGGGCTCGGCTGATGCTCGAACTGGTATAAAAGATTTGCGAGTCTTTATAGGGACATACACAATCAGCACATTACATTCTGACCGCGGCCCCGCGTTTAGCTCTAGGGATTGCAAGAAAGCCATGAGAAGTCTGGGTGTAGCATTGCAGTACTCCTCTCCATACCATCCCAAGGGAAATTAAGTTGTGGAGAGGAAAAACCAAGACTTAAAATAATCTTTAACAGCTAAGAGTATTAGACTTAGGTAGAAATTGGGTAAAACACCTGCATGGAGTGCAAAGGGCATTAAATAATCAGCCAAGAAGCTCTCTAGGGGGTGTCACTCCTTATGAGGTCCTATTTGGGACGAGAATGTGGGTACCTGATCTTGATTGTGAAGTCACAGTGGCGGATGAAAAACCTTTTGACATCCATAAACGTTTGTCTGTTTTACAGGACCTGAATGAATCAAGGGCACTACAAAGTGATGTCTAAGTGAAAAGGACCGCCACTGGGGAAGAAAAAAGTGACACAGCAAGACATGTCTGGATCCCTAATATTGGGGATCTGGTCAGAGATAAAATCGCCGACAAAAAAGAATTTGGGCCATCATACAGAAAGCCTGTCCTGGCAGTTGAAGGAACAAGAACAGTACTTCTGCCGCCTCTTGCCGGTAAAAACGAGAAAGGATTTGTCTCAAATGACCCAATAACACCTTACTATGTGGCTGATAATGAGTAGTAGGCAGCGTGGAATCCGGAGTAACAGACACCCTCCTCTCTCAACTATACAAGAAGTTCAAAAAGAAAGACTCATCACATTTGACGGGTCACCTGCATCAAATGAAGTATTCCTTGAAACCAGTACTAGATTCAGACAGTGCATGATCAACATCAGCAAATGGATGTGTGACAATAAACTCCAACTCAATTACAGCAAAACAGAAATCATGCTGTTTGGTAAAGCCAAGAAAGTCTGGTCACAGGATTGGTGGCATCGTGAACTAGGACCTTGCCCAGAGCCTAAAGAGTTGGGACGCGACCTGGGAATTATGATTGACAGCGCTCTCTCCATGAAAACGCACATCAGTAACTCGTGTATGCTACGGGATCTTGCATAAATTGCGTAACATTTTTAAATGGCTACCTCTTAAAACCAGAAATTGAATTGAATTGAATATTGATTTATATAGCGCGATTGCTGCCCAATGGGCGTCCAAGCGCTGGGGATGTAGACAGAGCTGGGCAGTGCCGAAGAGGTTAGAACTCGGTGGACCTTGTAAACAGAAGGGTCTTCAGTTGTTTGCGGAAGGAGAGCAGGTTCGGGTTGGACCGGAGTTGTAAAGGAAGTGAGTTCCACAACTTCGAGGCGTTCAGAGAGAACATCCTGCCTCCGGTCCTAGCTCTCCTAACTTTAGGTACCACAGCCAAGAAAGCCTCCGCAGAGCGGAGATTTCTACTTGGGTGGTAGTGGGTGACTAAGTTGTCATTGATTGCTGGGCCTGTCTTCCAGAAGACCCGGTGGGCAATGCAGAGTGCTTTGAATGCCACTCTCTGCCTCACTGGAAGCCAGTGCAAGCTTTTTAATCCGGATCTGACTGACTGCGTGGGATCTGTAGCAGGGTACGGGCTGCACAGTTCTGTACCACCTGCAACTTTCGTAAGGTCATCTCGGGGGCTCCCACGTATAGGGCGTTGTTTGAATCTAGCCGGGACTGAATCAGGCCTTGTACTGCCACTTGTTTGGCTTCCATTGGCAGAAGGGGTAGAACCTTCCTCAGTGTTCTGAGTAGGCCGAAACATGTGGCAGATAGCTTAGTGGCCTGAGTGGTGAAAGAGAGACTTTTGTCCAGCCATACTCCTAGGCTTTTTACACTTTCCTTAGGGGTAGGAGGGATGCCCAGACAGGAAGGCCATAGGGAGATGAGTGGCACTGGTGATACTGGGCCCAGGAGCATGAGCTCAGTTTTATCTCCATTGAGTTTTAGAGAGGAGGATATCATCCACTCCTTGACATCCTCTAGACATTTCATCAGGCCTTGCGGGGTTTGCCTGTTGCCCTCTTGGGCCAGAGAAACCACTAGCTGGGTATCATCGGCATACAATATGATTTTAATACCATGCGGTTCAACGACCCCAGCCAGTGGTTTCATGTATATGTTGAACAACGCAGGGCTTAAAGAAGAGCCCTGCGGCACCCCACAGCTCAGTGATTTGCTGGCTGACACTATTTCCCCGTCAAAGATCTGAAAAGATCTGTTGGTCAGGAAAGAGTCAAGCCACCTCAGTGCATCGCCTGTTACTCCGATGTTACATATACGGTTCAGCAAGGTGGCATAGCTGACCGTATCAAAGGCTGAACTTAGGTCAAGGAGGATCACTGCCACTGATCCTCCTTGATCTAGTATCCTGCGTGATTCTTCGGTAACCGCTAACAAGGCGGTTTCAGTACCGTGCTTAGGTCTGAAGCCTGTCTGAGTTGTGTCCAATAGCAAGTTGTTCTCAAGAAATTGGACTAACTGGGTGTTTATACGCTTCTCCAGGACCTTGCTTACCCAGGGGAGAAGTGAAATAGGACGGTAGCTGGAGTGATCTTCTGGATCAAGATGGGTTTTTTTTAATAGTGCCCGTACCATGGCTCTCTTCCATACAATGGGCACTGTACAGGAGGAAATGGAAGAGTTTCATAGGTCCAGAATTACGGGAAGGGTGGCTTGGCTTGCCTGGAGCAAGATCTCCGGGGGAGCTGGGTCACGAGGAGAGCAAGATTTGACTTGGCGTGCCAATTGATTAAGGGTGTCAAGGTCTAATGGGGGGAAGTGATCAAGATTTGGCTGGTCTGGGGGAGTGGGGTGTCTCGAAGATGTTTGGTCGGCTGTTACTGGATTTGTGGCTGCTATCGGGAAGGAGGAGTAGATTTGTGTAACTTTTTTATGGAAGAATTCCGCTAGCTCATTGCATTGTTCTTGCGTTTTTGCCAAGGGGGAGCTGTGTTCACTTTGGTGCATTTTTTTACCAAGTGAAAGATTTCCTTGGGTTTGGATTTGGCTTCCATAATTTTGTCCGCGAAGTAGGTGGCCTGGGCCGCCCTAACCCCATCTCTGTAGGCCTTGATAGCCTCTCTATATTGGGACTTTTTTCAGGTAGGAAATCTAGACGCCACGCTCTCTCTCGTTTCCTACATAGGCGTTTTTTTTCTCTTAAGGTGTCTGAGAACCAGGGTGCTGATTTATGCAGCCTCTTTGATATAGATCTCCGAAAAGGGAGGATGGTATCCAGTGAGTTCGTGATCCAGTCCTCATAGTTCTTGTTTGCCAAGTTGGGGTCTTTGCGGGGGGATGGGCGGGTGGAATCTAAGTTGGTTATCCAAGACTCCATAGGTAGTTTAGCCCAATTCCTCTTCGTTACGACTTGGGGGGTAGGCAGGGAGGTTTTGCAGGTGAGCCAGGTAAGCGGGACTAGGAAATGATCTGACCAGGAAAGGCGAGTGGGCTGGCCCACCACCAGCTCGGTGCAGTTGCTAAAAATTGGGTCAAGTAGGTTATCCTTTTCATGAGTGGGGGCTGTGACAAGCTGAATTAATTGTAAGGCTGCTAGATCATCTGTTAGTTCCGTGGCGGTATGATCTGTAGGGGAGTTGAAATGGAAATTAAGGTCTCCTAGGACCGTGTAATTAGTGGAGGTCATAATTCGTTTGGCTATGATGTCTGGAAGAGACCTATGGAACAACTTAGCCGGCTCTGGGGGGCGGTATATCAGAGTGCCGGAGAAGGAGCTGTTCGCAGTAAAATCTATGCTGAATGCTAAGCTCTCGCACTCAGGAATAGTTTCAGCTGTGGTGCGACAGCGATACTGGTCTTTTAGTATGATAGCCAGGCCTCCTCCTCTCCCCTCAGTCCGGTCTAACCTATAGATTTGAAACCCAGAGGGTAAGGCTAAGACTATGTCTGGCTCGGATTGAGATGTAAGCCATGTCTCTGTTAAGAAGATACCGTCCGGCTTGCGCTCCTCTAGCAGCAGGGCAATTTGTGTGCTGTGCCCCGGAAAGCCCCTGGTTCAAGGCTTAATTATAAGCCGTTTAGACTACGGAAACGCTCTGTTTGTCGCAATCAATAAGTGTTTACTTACAAAATTACAAACTCTTCAGAATGCTGCCGCGAGACTGGTGTTAGGACTGCCCCCTAGGTCAGCCACTACACCCTGCCTCAAACAACTGCACTGGCTGCCTATCCGCCAGAGAAGCCAATTTTAAATTTTAAGTCTGACGCATAAACTCCTTTACAACACTGGGCCCACATATCTAGCGGAAAAACTTGTCTGGTATCGCCCGTCCAGAGCTGTAAGATCCAGTTTCAAATCCCTTCTAGTTCAGCCACGGGCTCGGACATCGCGAAATGGATGTCGGTCCTTTTCCTATATAGCTCCACTACTCTGGAAAAAATTGCCCTATCATCTTCTGTCCCTTTCCATTCACCAGGCATTTCGTAAAAATCTAAAAACCTGGCTCTTCCCTAATAAACATCTCCTCCTCAGTCCCTTTTTACTTCGTCAAGGATGCTGCTGTTGTTTTTTTCTCTGCAAAGCGCCCGGAGACCTTTTTGGTGAATTGCGCGCTATACAAAAGCATTTAACTTTATGACTTTATTAAGCAACAATACAATGGAACTTGATCCTCTTGACGCTGAAGTTCAAAATGGCAACTCCACTGAAAGACAAATTTCAATTTGACCAAACCCGGATATCTACATCAACATGCCCCAACAAGAGCAAGATACAGTTTCCACAAACCCTGCGGAACTAACGACAATTGATCAAACTGCATCTGGGTATTTCATTGACTGACACTATTTCATTAGATCCAAGCGAACCTGAAACAACGCCAGCCCAAAAACCTTGTCTACAGCGATTTAACATTTTTGAACTTTCTTAAAAAGACTTACCTGGTATTACCTTGGGTGGAACTCTGGGTATCTACGGGAATACTTTTGTTTCTTTTCGGGATAGGCCTAGTAACTGGTTTTCGTATGCTTATTAATGGAACTTATCTTCCAGAGAGCTCTGCGGCACAAAAAGTGAATGTGATTCTGAAACCTCAAGATTGATTACGATATATATTTGTCCCGACCGAACTACCACATTTATTTAAAATATTCAGCGATACCATTACCTCCAGTACATTTTCCGATGATTCGGATTATGAAATTGTAAATAATATGTTGTCTGATTTAGAAAAATCTGCTGCCTTTTCTAATAATGAAATGCTAGAAGACACATCAGATTTTGAAACAATGTATTGCTATCAACATTATGGTCATCACTTTCTGCATAAATCTGCTAATCCCCGAAATGTTTTCACATATCACCAATGAGAACATTGCCAGACACCGCACAGAAAAATATCTTGACAAGCACCAAACAGATTTACTCGGCTTCGTTTATAGCCCAATTGTCTGAACAAGGTTTCGACTTATGTAAAAACACCATAGATCTAAAATCTGTCTATTGTACTAGAGACTGGCAGGTTCAGGGAACAGAGGCACTATTTAGAGCATGCCTCATTCCTCAACAGATAATGTTTTTGAATGAAACAGTGCAACAAACAATATGTCTTGGATTAGCCAGGAACAAAGATTTGAATACACCCTGGGTGCCAGCATCATCACAGCCTGAGGGTAACCTAACATTGCAAGAGGTTACAATAGATGACACCATGCAATACAATAGATCAGACCCCGATTGGAAAAGATGGTTGATTTGGCCTGTAGACACCAATAAATGTCAGGAAAGATTCTTGGGTAAAACTAAAGGATTTAATATCAATAGGCCAGATCCATGCAGGGGTAGTGACATTGTACAGTGTTTGGAAGTTATGCCTCGATTGGCTTAAGACCTCAACACTCACACAGGTGAAACAATACTTATTCTTACTTACAGAGGATGTGGACCTACAGAATTTTTTATTAGGTCTGAGGAAACCAAGTCACAAACATTTCTATTATGCTGTCAATAATGAGATTTGGAAAATATCACAACAGGAGGCCGCGGAATGATTACAAGAAATAGATCGTATTAATCTAGAGAAAGCTTTAGCAGTGGTCGATAATGGGTTTACAACACTAACTTCCAGGATATATTCACTAGGCAACATTGTATCATCTGCTATCGATGTACTAGAACAAGATTTGTCCTATTATGTTATTAAGCTGGACACTGCAATCACTGGGCATCGGCTATGTGCCATGGCGTTTAATAAACAGCACGTCTCTGTTTTTCTCGTATAATCTGACAGAAAAACAAATGGAAATGGCACAGAGGAAAGAAAAGTATACAATGCTCTGCATTGAAAAACTGGAGAGATTAGCTTTCACTGTGGCAGAATCACCATCCACAGAATGGTTAATCCATGGCTACATAACTCTTCCGGTTACAACCTCGCATATGTCCTCCCTCCATCTGTCCAGCGTGTAGGGGCCAGGTGCATCCAGTGGACTACCATGCGCCATTTAGCCAGAACCAGTCCCAACAAGGCAAACCGATGTCTTATCTGTGTTCCCTGTTTCGGGCGGCAGCAGGCCCAGCAAGCAATGCATGACCGAGGCCTCTATCTGAACATGCGTAACCTCTCGCTATTCATACAGTATCCTGTCTCAGTAAGTCTGCAGTTTAGTGCATTCCCAGGTCATATGCAAGAATGTTGCCAGTTCTACTCTGCCTCCGGGGCAAGATGGAGAGTGCGCTGCT
The DNA here is from genome assembly GCF_964263255.1 of Lissotriton vulgaris. Lineage (NCBI taxonomy): Eukaryota > Metazoa > Chordata > Amphibia > Caudata > Salamandridae > Lissotriton > Lissotriton vulgaris. The sequence goes on from NC_141693.1 coordinate 2,025,784,390, forward strand.
TAAAACCTATGTAGTTGTTGAGTTATTAGGTAGGTGCGGTACAATGTAAGTAGTGGAATTGCGTGAGCTTGAAGCGGACATTGTTAGAAACCTTCCGAACCTGTGCAAATGCCCGATGCCATTCGCCTTCTGTGAGGGGTTCCGGTGATCGACTGATCACAAATCCCAGCCACGTCCACCCTGAGGTCTGCTTTCAGAACTTTGCAAATTCAGGATATCATCCCCCTTAGGGAGCCCAGGTACAGCCGATGCCGTAATATCTGTGATTCCTCTGGCTCTGCTGGGAAACCGACCCAGAGTTCGCGAGCCGTGTGCAATGTTTGGCATATTTTAGGAACTGGCCAGGTTGCAATTGAAAGCAGTCCTGGGCTTCCCCATCGTGAGGAAGGTGCCATTTAGATAAGGGTCTCCAGCCATGGAGAATGCCCCAGTGCGCCACTGCATTCAATCCATCACCGATTGTATCTGCCACCTACAGTGTAGCCAAAGAAGGGGCAAAAATATTGCGTACCGCACCCTATGAAGCACAAGAATGACCACCTGCTCCCAAAACATCTGCAACCTAATAAATGGGCAGTCAGATGGCACCCTAGAGCCCTTCATCAGACACCCAGGAAAGTCTGCCCCCTCACCTCATTCGGCTAAGTGGGCCTTCTTGCCCTTTGGGCTCTCCGAGAACCACTAAAAGCGTGCTGCAGTAGTCCAGAAAAGTAATACAGACGTAGTTCCGGTAGTCCCAAGCCCCCGAGCTCCATGTCCAACTTCAGCACCTCCAGCTTCACCCTGCTCCTCCTGCCAGCCCACACCAGGAATATCAGAAGGCTGTTCAGCCTGACAAAGGTACTCAGCACAGGGAGTTCTGCAGTACAGAGGCAGCATGGCAGGAAGATCATCGTGCTTAACGCCTTTCTATTCATGATGGAAAGGGGAAGGCGATTCTAGAAGCAGATCGAGCTCTTGAGACAAGTGAGGACCTCAACCATGTTTACAGTGTAGTTGGCTTCATCAGTAAGGAACGTCTGTATGCTCAAGTAGCAAAAGTGATCGCACTACCAATTGAACCCCATTGCAGGGAGGGCAGCTGGCCTCCACTCCAACTAAGCACACCAGCGAGCTGACTTCTGGTGATTAATGCAGCCATTATCTCAAGTAACGTCGTCACCGATAAGTCTGGGTGACTGATGTATATTCATGCGTCATCTGCATAGAGGGAGACAACATGGATGCGTCCCCCCACTGTAATACCCCATCTGTCCATATGGAGTCGTAACCATATCCCCAGTGGTTCCATTGCTAAGTCGAAGAGTAGAGACAAAGGACACCCCTGCTTCCTACCCAGCTCCACGGGTTTGCATTCGGGGACATTTCCTTTACGTACACGGGCCATAGGTTGAGCGTAAAAGAGCCGGATCCACAAAATTAATACAGGGACAATTCTATTCTCCGTAGTACCTCCCAGAGGCAGTCCCATCTGAGAGTGTTGAAGGCTTTTTCAATATCTAATACCACAACCACAGATCTCAAGTGTGTGCCAGCCACAGAGAGGAGCACCCAGGATAGTCTCAGCAGATTAATCTGCGTTCCAATATTAGGCATAAAGCCACATTGGTCCTCGTGGACCGGATGGGCTACCATTCGAAGGAACTAGGGTCCATCGGATCTTTGCCTGGCTTCAAGAGCACGACAATCTGGTCCTCCTGCAAGGTGTGTGGCAGAGAAGTGGTGTGTCTGGATTCCTGAAGGGTCTCATGATACATGCAGCAGTACGAAGCCAGCAAGCGTCTGCTGTGCTATCCACAGGGAGCCTGTCCGGGCCAAGTGCCCTGCAGCGTGCCTGTCAATCACAGCCTCCGGCAATTCCTCTACATGGAGGTCTTCCTCAAGTCCCCGTGGCTCCATGAGGCGCAGGAGGTCCAAATCACCAAGGAACCGCCACATCTCATCCAGGGGAATCACGGAGACACTCTAGCATACAAACTCATAAGTGAAGGATTGTCCATTTCTACACTAGCAATTAATCAGAAACTGCCATTAGAAAAGATAACCCTCCTCCACTGCAGACAGCACCCCCAGTTTGAATTGTTTTCACATTTCTGCTCTGTTCTGCCACTAAAAACATAGGTTGGAATTTTTTTATCCATCAACTGAGATGCCTTTGTATTTTCTTCACCCATCATCTATTCTAAGGTGACATGTACTGAGGCCTTCTTGACTCGTCTTCACCCATCATCTAAGGTGACTTGTACCGAGGCCTTCTTGACTCGTCTTCACCCATCATCTAAGGTGACTTGTACTGAGGCCTTCTTAACTCGTCTTCACCCATCATCTAAGGTGACTTGTACCGAGGCCTTCTTGACTCGTCTTCACCAATTATCTGAGTTGACTTGTACCAAGGCGTTCTTGACTCGTCTTCACCCAACATCTAAGGTGACTTGTACAGAGGCCTTCTTGACTTGTCTTCGCCCAATATCTGAGTTGATTTGTACTGAGGCCTTCCAGACTCATCTTTGCCCATCATCTGTGACTTGTACTGAGGCCTTCTTGACTCATCTTCACCAATTATCTGAGTTGACTTGTACCAAGGCGTTCTTGACTCGTCTTCACCCAACATCTAAGGTGATTTGTACCAAGGCCTTCTAGACTAGTCTTCACCCATCCTTTGAGGTGTTCTTATACTAAGAAGCGTGGTATAGACATCGGCAGGGTGGTTTCAATCTCTCATGCATATTTCTCCAAGTCTTCAGACACAAAAGAGTATGTCACGTATCCTTTAAGCTGGGCCACTGGAATTACGCGGCAGGGGAGGTCCAAATTATAGGGCAGGGTTGGGAAAATGATTACCATTTTTCAAATTGTTAAAACAATCTGGGCATTTGTTGCAACTCATTGGTATCAGTTTAACACCCAAACACAGCAATAAGCTACAGAAAGGTGATCAATCAACCTTTGCAAAGGGCCCTCCACTGCGTGGCATCAAGTGTTGCTTCGTTTATAGTAATCTTTGAACCAGTTGCACTATAAACAAGATTTATTTTATGTTACAATCTGCAGATTTTGCAGCAGATGATGGATTTTGTGGCGTATGTGACAAATTTATAACTATACAAAAATCTCTGGAGGCGCACAATTGCATGATTTTGGTGGCCCTGCCTTTAAACATCTGTAGGTAGCATGTAGTGCTGTAGATTCACAATCTATGCAGAGCATGTGTACGTACAGCCACATATGCTAACGGAATATGTTACCTTATAAGCTTTTGTTTGTAACATGTAGTGCTGTAGATTCACATGCACCCCCCTACTGTACTGACAATCACCCCTCTATCCTTACTCACCACTTTATGCTATCTCTCACCCGCTGGGGAAAAAAACAATCTTACAGTGGAATTGGTGTCCATAAGCAGTACCGAACACAGGACAAATCCTAAAATACCTTGTTACTCGAAAGACCTCTTCGAAGAAAAACAACTTGCAAACACCCAAGCCCATCATTAGATGGCAGAAATATGCAGGACGTGCAACTACCGCCACACATGCTATGAACAGTATGCATGCATGGAGCAGCAACTCCTCAGCAGCGTAAGCAGCCCTATCAGTGTACGATCCCCAAAATAGAACGACACCGCCAATGGCTTTCCAGAATGGACTGTTAACACTGAATGAAAAGAAAAGTTATAACACAGGAATTCTATCAATTTAGTTGTTTTGGCACTGATCATATTGAAAAATCCCACCTGCTGGACCAAATGTCAAAAGTTCAATAGCCCCACACAGTGAGTGTTTACTTACTGTTTTCTATAGTAAAGCATGTGGCAACTTCCGGCTTTATTAGTGTGTGCATGGGCAAGTTCTTCTTTAGTGAGTTCATACTGGATGTTAGTACCTAAAATAAGTTGTGTTTCATTGTATTGCAAGCTAAAAAGCACTAAGATCTGCATTCTGGGTGCACCTTTGTATAACTAAGTTGACTTTGAAAATCTGGACTCATCCCTACTGCCCTGTGACACCCAAAGACCAGGAGAGATTGGGGCAAATAAGTTGCTCTATTGCATCCTTCTGCTTAGCACCTTTGACCCATTGATTGTGATTTGTAAACTTAATAAGAGGCTAAAGACCCAGGAGATCCTGAAGCTACCAAGGACGTCCAAACCTGCAATTTTAAAAAGAAGTAATAGATTGTGTGTTGTCATTTGCATCATTTAGCATCTAAGCAAGGAGCTCAGCCCAGGTTAACGTACACAGAGAAGGTGCAGAGGCCTTAGCACTATATGGATACACACGCATGGATCCCTGTAGTAGAGATTATACAAAGAGACTGACTGACGTTTGAAATTCAGTGAACATACACAGCCTCCCAAGACCCTGGTAAGAATACATAAACATTCAGCTTGACTGGGGTAAACAGAATATACACAATGAAGCATCCCCAGGGTACAGCTCATACATGGACCCGCCCCAGAATAGCACCTACACAAACCGCCATGCCGAAGGTACAGCATGCAGATGGAGCCCGCCCCAGTATACCACTTATGTGTAAATTAGGGTAAATGATTCCTACCTACCTCTTCTGGAATCTCTTGTCCCCCACGCTTTACAATCACCAACAAAGATAGAAAAGACCAATGAGGAGGAGGCACAGCAATCAACCACAAAAACACTATTTCGGTGACGGAAACGGACTCCTTCAACTACAACACCTTTGAATGCCTAACCGTCAACTTAAACACAAGCAACAACAAAACACTAAACTGTCACCTTATCTACCACCCCCCAGGCAACAACACCACATTCACTGCTCTCTCTGAGATGCAAACAATTAAATTCAGGGCGACTTCAGCCTACACTGGAATGAAGAAAATAATGTGCTAATCCAGAACCTGAACGAGCTGCTACACAACAACAACCTTACCCAACACTGCATAGAGGAAACTCACAACAAAGGAGCAATCCTAGAAGTCTCTCTCGCCTAACGCGCCACAATCACGATAAACCACACCCTTCCTGTGGATTGGACAGATCACCACTTAATCCTCTTCGAACTCACTCAACCGTCCACTCTCCAACCCCCCCACCCAAGACCCTCCCAAATGGACTAGAAATCTCACTCAGATCAACATCAATGACCTTGAAGACAGGGTTAACTCTCTCCTCACCTCCTTCGCGGATGATAAATCCACTACTGAACTCACTGTCCATTACAACACAACCTTGACATTCATTCTAGATCAAGTAGCCCCACTGAAACTAAACAAAAACAGGAACATCCCATCTAGATCCTGGTTCAACACGGATATTAATAACGAAAGGAGACAACTTAGAGCTACAGAAAGACTATAGAGGAGCAACCCCTCCGCAAGCCTACTCGAACAACTCAAAGCAGCCCGAAGGAAGTACAAAAAACACATCAGCAGCGAGAAATCCTCCTTTTTCTGCTCTGGTATGAACAACGCAAAAAATAGACCCAACTAACTGTTTAAAATCATCAAGCAACAAACCTCCAAGCTCCTCGGATCCTCAACACAGGCCTCCAAAGATCTGTGCGAAAACTTTGCCGTCTTCTACAAAGAAAAAATCACCCAGATTGAGCTCTCACTAGACATCAATGCCAACCCCGCCTGCAAAAGCTTGCCCCAGTGACAAAAAAGACAGCACATGCATGCACCCCATGAAAACATGGAAGTCCTTCGACCCCATCCCGGAAGCCTAGATCCTCAAGCTGATATCCACCTCCAAACCCGCCTCCCACGTCCTTGACCCGATACCCACCCAAACGACCAAAAAACGGAAACTCTCCATAGCCCCTTTCTTGTACAGAATCATATAAACAGCTCCCTGGAAACCCGCATCATACCTGAATGCCTCAAAGTTGGCCAAGTCACGCCACTACTATGAAAAACAGGCCTTGACTCCAAGGACCTAAATAACTTCAGACCCGTCTCCAACCTCCCCCTCCTATCCAAAATCCTCGAAAAATGTGTCCTCCTGCAACTGACTCAGCACATGGAAACCATCAACCTTCTGGACCCCCACCAATCGGGGTTCAGAAAAGGCTATAGCACTGAGACCTCGATCCTCAACATCACAGACTATATCCACAAATCCCTCGATACCGATCAATGCTGCCTACTCACTCTCCTGGACCTTATCAGCAGCCTTTGACACGGTCGATCACCAACTACTCATCAAGGGTCTACAAGAGAGGGTAGGTGCTGATGAGGCGGTCCTACGCTGGTTCTCCTTCTTCTTACAGATCGCAAAGGATAAAAATCAAAAATTTTACTTCCGCCCTACACCCATTAAGCAGAGGCGTCCCACAAGGCTCGGTGCTCTCACCACAACTGTTCAACATATATATGAAACCCCTCACCACCATTCTTAGAAATGCCAACATCCCTTTCCACCCTATATGCAGATGACACCCAGATCAATCTAGAAACCTCCTCCTTAGATGACATCCACAGACTAAATGTCACTCTAAAAGAGATCCAACATAGGCTGTCTCTAAATCACTTAAAACTCAATCAAGACAAAACCAAGATACTCCTCATCTCCAATAAAGAAGAGAACCCTCAAATTGCAGAATGGCTAAAATGATGGATGCTCTCAAAGGAATCTCACTCTGGCAAACTCAGTAAAATCACTTGGAATCACCCTAGACCCAAAACTCGACATGGTCAAACACATCAAAAACTCCGCCAAGAGTGCCTTCCACAATCGGAAGCTACTCAACAAAATTAAACCATTCATCACTACCAAAGCACTGGTACTATCCAGACTTGACTAAGGGAATGCAACCCTCATTGGTAAAACAAAATACCACCTAGCTCCTCTCAAAACTACACTTAATGCAGCAGCCAGAATAGTCACTGGAATTAAGAAATACGATCACATTTCACCAGCACTCAGAGAACTAAAGTGGCTCCCAGCCGAACTGCGTGTCGGCTCTAGAACTGCCTGCCTCACGCATAAAGCCCTACACACAGGAAAAGCAGACTACCTGGCTGCGAAACTCAAGAGGGCTGGTCAGACTAGAAATCTCAGGAGCTCAAATACCCTACATCTCATCCCTATGAAAACATGCAAACAAAAAAACGCTGCACGATCCTTTGCCGGAAGCACGCCCCAAATCTGGAGCTTAATCCCAGCCGATATCAGAACGATCGCGTCCTTCACAAAATTAAAAAAACACCTAAAAGTCATCTTCCTCAACCCCTCCCTCACGAAGCCCGGTGAAGCAGCAGTGAGTGGTATATTGTCAGGGAGCAATGATGAGTAGAGATTTGCTTTGAGGCGGCGGTTATCCCTTCGTGAGGGAGGGGTGCCACTCACTGCTGCTTCACCGGGCGGATTGCTGACTGCTGCTAGAGACTCACCTTCAGATTTCGGCAGGTGCGGCTCCCGCTCCACGGGCGTGCCGCTCTTCCTGTTTGCACCGCTGCGGGACTACGAGGCAGGGACAGGACACACCTGCAGCCTCTTCCCGCAGCGGCTACGCCCTCCTGCCTGGCTGCCAATAACTTTTCGCTGCACCAGCTTCGCGGGTGCCACTCACTGCTGCTTCACCGGGGGGATTGCTGACTGCTGCTAGAGACTCACCTTCGGATTTCGGCATGCGCGGCTCCTGCTCCACGGGCGTGCCGCTCTTCCCGTTTGCACCGCTGCGGGACTACGAGGCAGGGACAGGACACACCTGCAGCCTCTTCCCGCAGCAGCTATGCCCTCCTGCCTGGCTGCCAATAACTTTTCGCGGCACCCGCTTCGCGGGTGCCACTCACTGATGCTTCACCGGGCAGATTGCTGACTGCTGCTAGAGACTCCCCTTCGGATTTCGGCAGGCGCGGCTCCCGCTCCAAGGGCGTGCCGCTCTTCCTGTTTGCACCGCTGCAGGACTGCGAGGCAGGGACAGGACACACCTGCAGCCTCCTGCCTTGGAGGTATAAAACTACCCAGCTCATTCCGCGACGCGGGACGCGCGCGGGACGGAGCACGGGGCGAAGCCCGGGCAAAGGGCGGGCCGTTTGAGGCCGTTAGAGGACGGGAGAGACCGGTACCGGGCCACCCTCTTTGCTTTGGCTCTACCGTGTATGCGGCACATCTTCATATAAAGATTGGCCCAAACTCCGTATCAAGATGACCACCAGAGAGACACAGAGTAAAAGCACTTTGGCTGCAGCCGGTGCTACTAAAGGTACGCTGGAAAACTATTTTGCTAAAGCTGGCACTCAATTGATTGATGAAATCACGGTCCTAGAGAGGCGCATTTCACAAGAACTAGACAGGGCAAGGAGATCTTCCATGGGCCCTCTGGCACATGCCAAGTCCCCTGCCAACAGAGCCGATCTTACACCAAACATTGAAAACATTGACCCTAATAATGAGACATCGGGCGCTGTCAATTCTCCTATGAATACGGATACATTAAACTCTACCTCATCTAGTATTGCAAAGGACCTGACTGAATATATCAATATGAGCATGTTAAACTTGCCCCAGAGCCAACCACACTCCATCCCACCTACCACTGTAGCCCTCGTTCCAGATGTAATTATTGAGAAAGGTACACCTAATAATCCATTGCAGGGGGCAAGGGAAGGAGCTATTCCCAAAAGGAAAACAGAAGTCCAAAACAAAGGGAAAAAGAAGACAAAAACTACCAAGCTTAACCCTATCCCCGAGACCAATAGACCTGGCTCAATCAACACAAAAAACAGACCTATTGACACAACCGAGACAATATCTTCTGAGGCATTGCTTGTAGAGGCAATAGAACACAACACACGCACCTTCTCGATACCTCTAGTGAGGACATCACGCTAGCAGACATAGGTGCTTTCATGAGATCCCTACTAAGCCCTCTAGAAGCACGGTTAATAAAGATGGAAGCTAGGCTAGTAGCGATAGAAAAATCGACTGTCCAGGTAGCTGACAGTCTAAAAACAGATAGCGGGGGCGGCAGAGGGGGCACAGAGTCAAAGAATAAAAGGGATCCCCCAACAAGCTCAACAAAGGATAATAGGGCAGTCTCTTTGGTGCAAAAGGCCAAATCAATCACCCCCCCCCCCCACCCCCCAAGCACGACTAACCAATCCAAGGCCAAGGCAGATAATTCCAATCCACCCACTAACCAACAACTATCGAATCCCCACCCCCAGACTAACCCCAACCATACTAAGGATAATAACCAAGCCTCAAATGAGTCACACAATGCTCATAAATCAATACTGCCAATAGTTGAGGCACCTGGGAATATCAAGAAGTTTAGAGCAGTGTACTTACCTCCGGAGGCGAGCCCCTATACAGTGATTTTAGCAGGGGTTCCTGAGCTGAAAACCACCTTCAAGGAATCAACGGCTTCCTTGAAGAATAAGGTGGTTAGTTGGCTATCCATGTACAGACCTTTACCGCAAGGTATAACTAGTGAGGTCCTGATGGTCAGAAGGGTTCCATGGGTAGGCAGTTTAAAGAAAACCATCCATGGAGATTGTGTCCTGATTAACTTCCGAGATCCCAGGACCGCCTCCTATATCTGTGGATGGCACCTGGAGGACCAAGGGACCAACATCAAGTCATTACCCCTTTCTTTCTTCTATCCCCCATCGAACTACGAAAGGGATGTGGAGAGATGGGGTAGTTTCACAGAGAGGGGGGGTGGGTGGGATCATAGCAAGAGAGCGAATTTCAACCACCCCGGAACCCAACAACAAGCAAATTTTACACCAACTTTGGAGGAGGAGGGTTGGGAAACCTATCATGGTAGGGGAGGCGGCTGGGGTGGAAGAAATAGAGGAGAATACCGTCCCAGAGTCCATCACCCGACATACTTTCCCACATTTAATAGATACAGCGAACTAGAAATGGTGGATTGACAGGTAAGGCCCCATGGCAAGGAGTATCTCCATTGCCATAGAGAGGGTCTCTACAGAAGAAGCAATGACAGAGACTAGGCAGATTGAAGAAATGAATAGTAGGGATGCAAATAAAACCATAATTAAGCTCCCCAATAGTAACAGGGAAGCAGGAGAAGCACGAGGACTTTTGACCTCAGCAACAATGCTCACGGGTATCACAAATGACCATGCCCCCTCTCCAATATCACCCATAAACCCCAGGCCTCCCTCCTTGAAAATTATCTCATGGAATGTGGCAGGCCTGGGAAATAAATGGGACCAACCGGATTGGATATCTTTCATTGACTCTAAAGACATATGTCTTTTCCAAGAAACCTGGGCGAGAGAAGAGTACTCCCCCCCTGGCTTTGCAACACTTTATATCCCTGCGATATGGGGGGGGGTAGGGTACGCCCCTCCGGTGGCCTTGCAGTATGGGTGGCAACTCACCTAGGATGCAGGGCCAAACGCCTTCCGCTGATCAGCCAAAATATATTGGCTGTCCAGCTCGATTGGACACATTCCCGTAGACTCGTCTTGATAGATGTTTACTCTAGATCAGTAAACATTGCACGAGAATCGACCACCATTGAGGAACTTTCAGCTTTCCTTAATAACCTACCCACGGGGATCCCAATCGTGGTGGGAGGGGATTTCAACTCACACTTTGAGCCTCTTGCTGGCCTCCTGGATGGGTCCTCACTAGAAGAGGATGCTAGATGGTCAGTTCCTCCAACGGTAGCCCCTCCCCCTAGAGCATGGACCCCACTTGCCCTACAGATTACCGTCCTAACCCTCAAACATGGTCTCAGGGCGTGCAACGGCCGCACTAAATCTGACAACCCCAGTAAATTTACTTTTAATAGAGTGGGCAGGGAGTCAAGAATAGACTACGTCTTAGTCCAACTGTCCTCGTGGCAACACATCATTGATTTTAGGGTACTACCCAGAACAGACAGTTATCATAACGCCCTAGAATTGGACTACGCCGCCCCTGGCAAGGAGGGTAGGGACCATGCCATGGTGGCGGTAAATCCAAATCCAGGCCTCTTTCTCGAGAACAATAGAAAGATTGTAAGGTGGGAAAAAATGGCTACAAGTAGGGAAAAACTATCCAGCCTCTACATGAGAATAATCCCAATACTAGAAAAAGTCGGTCTCCTCAGTGTGGAACCAAGTTCCCGGGAAACCCACAAACTACTGTGGCTGGTACATGAAGAACTTGTTAGGACCTTGGCGATAGATCTTCTTACCAAGGCTCATAGTAGAGGTGTTGCCTACCACCAGTCGACATGGTATAACGCCACATGTCGTAAGGCAAAGGGGGATCTTGTCTCTTCTATTAAAGAAGGAAAAAGTAGATCAGAGATACAGACCAGAAGACAGGCATACAAGAAAATGCTCAATAGTGCTAAGATGGAGTGGGATCAGAACAAATGGGAGGGACTATCCAGTTCTTTAGCTGCTAGGGATTCCCGAAAGTTCTGGCGCATCGTTAACACGGGGTCCGAAGACCTAGCACCTGCAACAGAACCCAATATTGCACCAAGTGTATGGCAGGAACACTTCCAGTCCCTCTACACAGAGGAAAATGGGGCCAAATGTTATTCATCCCCATCTGTTACCAATCACTTAGAGGGGGACTTCTTCACAGAAAAGGATGTGAGATCAGCGATTGCGGGCCTACCACTGGGCAAAGCGCCGGGATTGGATGGCCTTCCAGGTGACCTATTTAAACAGGAGCCTGATGTATGGACCAAATACCTATTGGTACTATTCAATGCGGTTCTGAGGGGCATAAATGTGCCTTGCACTTGGCTGGGAGCAGAGGTTGTTCCTATATTCAAGAAGGGCTCGCCTTTGCTCCCAGCCAACTACAGGCCCATCAGCCTCATAGACGTGTCCCAGAAGCTTTTTGGGAGACTTATATTAGATCGGCTCCAGAGCTGGATGGAGGAATGCGATATTCTGAGCCCATACCAGGCAGGTTTTAAAAGGGGGATATCTACCACCGATCAGATATTCCGTCCGAACCTCATTTATTGGAAGACTGCACTAATCGAGGGCGGCAGCTTGTACATGGTGTTTGTGAACTTGCGAGCCGCCTTCGATTTGGTGCCAAAATCAAAATTGTGGACTGTCTTGGCAGATATGGGTGTCCCAGCAGATATCCTATCCATCCTAGTCAAATTACATCAGAATAACTTTGCACATGTCAGGTGTGGCAGGAACGGGGACCTTACAGACAGACTCCCCGTTGACGAGGGGTGAGACAGGGCTGTGTGCTTGCACCGACCGTGTTCTGCCTCTTTGTGAACGGGGTAATCGCCCACCTGTCCAGGATTAGTGACATTGATGCCCCTAAATTGGACGGCAGCAGGGTGCCCACCATTATGTTTGCGGATGACACAATGCTGCTGTCGAAATCCCCCATGGGAATCCAAAAGGTACTGGATGGTTTTCTGGAATTCTGCACGGGAAGGGGACTCGAGATCAACGTCTTACAAACAAAATACATGATCTTAAACCCCACCCCCTCAACATGCCCTACCCCCATGCTTGGTACAGTCCGCTTAGAGAGGGTCTCCACGTTTGAGTACCTGGGGGTAACTCTAAACGAGAAAATGACCTGGGAAACACACAAGATTAAAGCCAACATGAAACTTGTGCAGTTAGTGGGTGGTATCTCAAGGATGGTCAAGAACTCTACATACCGTCCACTGGGTCCAGTCATCCAAATTTTTAAATCACAGGCCCGGAGGCAGTCACATACGGGGGCGAACTGTGGAGCCACACCACTGCTCAAAAACTGATGTACACAGAAAACAAATTTATCAGGCAGATGGTAGCTCTCCCCTCAAGTACGCCGCTGCTTCCTTTGAGACTCGATCTGGACATCAGGCCAATCGAAGATGAATTGGGACTCAAGCCATTAACCTTTTGGCGACGACTCTGGAGCAGCAACGATCTCACCAAATACAGGACTGAGCTCCAGGAGTTCCTAAAGACACCAAATACAATTGCTATCCCATGGCTAACCTATATAAAAAGCTCATTTGAGACCCTTGGCTTATCAGAACTCTAGACTGATCCGGAAAATGCAAGCACGAGGATCTCACGGAAAGAACTATCAAAAGCTTATTACGACCTAAAGCTTACTGTTGCTGTGAATGAGACGCGGCTGGACTCCCTGACAAACCTATTCATCCAAATCAAAGACTATTATTCTCTCGAATGTGTTTTGGATGGAATGACTCCCGCGCAGTTGCGGTATGGTACTCTACCACTAAGGTCATTTACAAGCTCATGGTCTACACGCCCGGGTCCGAGCGCTGTCCAGCATGCGCGCATCCCCAAGAAAATGACTCACACGTGGTATTTTTTTGCAAACCCTACCAAAAAACCAGAAAATACTGGCTTATTCACCTTCTTAAAAACATGGGTTTTAGAAACTTTTTACCTGCGTACAGAATTCTGAAAACTGATCCCTCCCCACAGATAGTGTTCGCAGTGGCTAAGTATTTAACGGCAATGTGGCACAGACGGTCACGCTTCCTCAAGCTGGATGCGGACTCTTAATTCCGTTTTATATAAATTGCATTTGGTTATTAGTTTTAGCTCCTATCGTGGACAATTTGACTTACAGTGATGAGACCAATTTTTATAATTATTGTTTTTGAAGCATTGTACAATTTTATGTGATTGTGATGTGTGTACATCTTTTATGATCTTATTGGTCGAAATAAAGATTTCAAACAGATATACCACAAATGCCTACCTTCTACCTGGTCCCTGACCACCTCCTGCTCCTCCGCCTCCTATGGGTTCATTATTATTATTATTAAAAAATTTTATAGAGCGCGTAGTCACCCTGAGGTATCCCAGCGCTGAAGATCCCTACTTCTGTGGGTTAGGCAACAGAGAAGGGGAAAAACAAGTTACAGATGGGGAAAGTTAAAATTAAGGAAACAGGTGAGCTTTGAGCCGTTTCCTGAAACGTAAGTAGTTGGGTTCTTTTCTCAAGTCTCGGGGGAGAGCGTTCCAGAGGCGTGTGGTGTGGACCGAGAAACGTCTTCCACCCGAGCGGGCTTTCTTGAATCTGGGCAGAATGATAAGGGACTCATTGTCTGAACGAAGGGATCTTGGGACTTTGTAAGGTTTTATGAATTTCCTAAGAATAGGAGGGCCTTGATTCTGCAGTAGCTTATGCGCCAGGCATAGGACTTTGAAAATCACACGTTCCCTCACTGGGAGCCAGTGAAGGAGCTTCAGAGCAGGTTTGGCTGAAGCTCTGGCCGGGGTGTTAGTAAGGATCCGGGCCGCCGCATTCTGGATTTTCTGAAGTTTGTTTAAAGTTGCTTCAGGTGCGCCCAGGTAGATTGCGTTACTATAGTCGAGCCTGGAAAGTATGAGGCCTTGGATGAGAAGTCTTTGTGATGTGGGTGGGAGTAGGGGCAGGATCTTTCTCATAGATTTCAGTAGTCCGAAGCAGGTACCGGCTACTTTTTTGGCCTGCGTGGTGAATGAAAGATCAGTTGCGATCCATACTCCCAGACATTTTACTTCCTGTTTTGGGTCTGGGGGAGGACCCAGACAGGGTGGCCAGGTGTTCAGGGGGAAGGTGAGACCTTTCTGACCCAGAAGGAGGATATCTCAAGACAAAGTGCACTCATCAAGGTTATCTCAGGTCACACGTACTACCTCAATACTGCACTGCAAACGTGGATTTCCCTATCCTAGATCTATAACTCTGCTCTCTAACCTCCTCCAGTTCCTCTGCCTCACCCTTAAAGGCTCATCCCAAGTCAAAGTGCACCAATCGAGGTTACCTCAGGACTCACGTACTACCTCAATACAGCACAGCACACTTGGACTTCCGAACCTATACGTATAACTCTGCTCTCTAACCTCCTCCAGTTCCTCCGCCTCACCCTTAAAGGTTCAACCCAAGACAATGTTCACCAATCGAGGTTACCTCAGGTCACACGTACTACCTCAATACTGCACAGCACACTTGGACTCCGAACCAATATGTATAACAAGATAACTGGCTCTATTATATGACTTGCGAAAAACTGCTGTAAAGAGCTCCGATGCCCCCGGGTCCGGCCAGTGCTATATTAAACCCCTTAAATAAATGAAATAAATAAATAAATGTGTGCCAGCATACTCAGGGTACAGCCCCCAAATGGAGCTTGCCCCAGTATAGCACGTACACAGAAAAATCCCCATGGTGCAGCACACAGATAGAGCCTATTCTGGTATTGCACACATACAACGCAATCACCATCCCCTGAGTACAGCGCACAGATGAAGCCCGCCTTGAAACAGCACATACACCAGGGTAGAACACACAAATGGAGCCCGCTCCGGTATAGAGCACACACATACTCCAGGGTACTGCCCCCCTAGGGTACATACATTTGACAAGATTTTTCCTCCTTGATGCGATCGATGCAGCGCCTGAGTCTTGCATTTTCAGCTTCGGTAGGGCAAGCCTCCTCCTCTTTGCAGCGGTCATGTGATTTATTCCTACTTGAGCGGTGGCACTGGCTTTTCCTTTGCGACTCCACCTGCACATGATGAACAGTCAAGCACTGGTGAGAGGCTGAGAGCCAAGTTAGGACACAGACATCAACAACAAACATCACACACAGCATCTGGCCTATGACATGAGGTGGACAGGAACTGCTCTTCTGCCAGGTAGATACTCAGCCAGATAGATACCCACCCCGGGTCCTCTCCCACCCCCAGACCAATGGAAACCATTGAGAAGGAAGCATTAATACACTGCACTGAGATACTGCCCACCCCAGACAAGAGACACCCATCCCTCTCGAGGGGCAAAATCCCAGGTATACTGTAAACTATACAATCAGATATGATTTACACCACCTTCTCCCCCTCTACTGAACTGAGATGCAACCCATTCAACTTACCCCACCCCTCTTGAAAGGGCATACTCCAGCTAAGTGGCAAACTCTACCATAAGATACTACTTACACCAGCTCCTCCTACACCCCAGACCAAGTGAACACATGGATGATGAAACGCACAGCCATACTTGAACCAACTGCCCTGAGATACCACCTATCACAGTTCCCCACCAGACTCAAGGAAGCAAACTGTCCACCAAGACAATACAAACACACCAGCATACACCGCGACTGACACTACCTACACATGCTCCCCCATTCATCGCTGTCGACAGGGAACCATACAAGCATATTACACTATGCACTGAGATACCACCTGTCTCAGATCCCTACCAACCTGAAGGAGGCAAACTGTCCAACAAGAAAATACAAACACACAAGCATACACCGCGACTGACACTACCTACACATGCTCCCCCATTTATCGCTGTCGACAGGGAACCATACAAGCATATTACACTATGCACTGAGATACCACCTGTCTCAGATCCCTACCAACCTGAAGGAGGCAAACTGTCCAACAAGAAAATACAAACACACAAGCATACACCGCGACTGACACTACCTACACATGCTCCCCCATTCATCGCTGTCGACAGGGAACCATACAAGCATATTACATTATGCACTGAGATACCACCTGTCTCAGATCCCTACCAACCTGAAGGAGGCAAACTGTCCAACAAGAAAATACAAACACACAAGCATACACCGCGACTGACACTACCTACACATGCTCCCCCATTCATCGCTGTCGACAGGGAACCATACAAGCATATTACACTCTGCACTGAGATACCACCTGTCTCAGATCCCTACCAACCTGAAGGAGGCAAACTGTCCAACAAGAAAATACAAACACACAAGCATACACCGCGACTGACACCACCTACACATGCTCCCCCATTCAGTTTAGTTCAGTTCAGTTCAGTTCTTTATTTATTTCGAAGGTTAAAAACCATCATAAAAATACGTATTAATACATGATCACATAAAAACACACTGAACATCATAATTTTGTAAAAAAAGGACGAGTTAAAAAGAGTTTTTGTAGATAATATATACAGAGTGTAGGTGTGACAGGGGGCAGCAAATGTCCTTTAGTTTCATCCCCTTTCATCCAACTTTATCAACCCCTTGTGTTTCTTAGTTTAGTCACAATTTTTAGAAAACTCATGATAGCAAACAAAGTACGCATTTCAGTTGCTCTTTGCAAGAATGATAAGGCAGATTTAGCATGGATAATATTTGAGTCCTTTAAAATGTCCACCAAGAATCTTTGACGCGGTATTTTATAAAAAGGACACAGTAATACAAAATGAAGGGTGTCCTGCGGAGACCTATTGTCGCAGCCGCAGGCACCCTTCTGCTCAATTGTTTGCGTAAAACAAGACGGATAAGCTAAAGTGTGGTGCAACAAATTAAGCCTAAAACGAGTCATTAAAAACCTCTCATGTTGGCTATACATTAAAAAGAGATACGGTTCCATGCCCACTTCATTGCAAACAAGCGAATGAGCAACTACCGAGGGTTTAATAGAGTCAAGTTCCCTCCTCCTACCATCATATTTTTCCAGTAGTTGCTTTTGTACAAAATGTCTGCTATAGATGTCCACATTTGAGGGGTCCAGAAATAACCTTTGCTGGCCAATATCCCCTAATGTTTCTTTAATGTATTTCAGCCAGGGGATTTGGAGCCATCTATCTTTCCGTAGGCAATCCTGGATAATCTGTCTGGATAGTTCCGCATTGGGGTTTGACCAAATTTTAAGCCAGGACAGTATGGGTCTCAGTCTGATCAGGTCGGATATGTATGGGGTACCCAGCTCTTCGTGTGTTATTGCTGCTGGGATGCTCAGGGGAAGCTTTAACAGTTTTTTAAAGAATTTATCTTCCTCTCCCTGTATCTGTTGTGCATCCCTAAAACCCCACACTTCGGCTCCATAAATGGTCTTTGAAATGCTGACCGATCTGTACAATGTCATCACCTGCTCAGGGGACCAGCGTCCCATTTGTCGGGCAAAGTTCAATATGGCCCCATTTGCTGAGACTAGTCTCCTAGACCTCTCTTCCACCAAAGGGGCAAACTTGATCTTTTCGTCAAATAGGAGACCCAAGTACGGGAAAGTGGTGACAGTGTCCAAGACATGAACCCCTAGTTTGAACACAAATTTCTTATGTGGTTTCTTCCCAACTATCATAATGAAAGATTTTGTCAGGTTGACGGAGAGGTCCAAATTCCTCATAAAATCAGAGAAACCTTTAATTAGGAGCTGGAGACCGACTGCTGTTTGCGCAAGGAGGACCGCGTCATCTGCGTACAAAAGTACCGGCAGATGACGCGAACCTACCTTTGGGCAGTCAGTCCCCAGTGCTATCAGGGCACTCTCCAGGCCGTTTATGTAGAGGGAGAACAAGAACGGCGCCACAGGATACACCCCTGCCTCACCCCGCCGGAGCACGGGAAGAGATCGGTGCTCACCCCCCCGCGCTCTAGCGGACCTTGGCAGTGGTGTTCCAGTGCAGCTCCCTAAGAATGTTAATGAGGTCTGGGTCAGTTCCCAAGTTATACATTAGTGTCCAGAGTTTGGCTCTATTAACGTTATCAAAAGCCGCTGCTAAGTCCATGAATCCCATGTACATGGTCCCATTAGTCGTCTTGGTGTATTTGGCCGTGAGGAGGTATAGGTTGAGGCATTGGTCACTAGTTGACCTGCCTGTTCGGAACCCGTACTGGGTATCCACCAGGATATTATGAGTGTCAGTCCATTCTATTAAGCGGTTGAGCAGTGCCCTCCCGAGTACTTTAGCAGAGACATCAATCAACGAGATTGGTCTATAACACTGCGGGTTGTCCCTACAGCCTTTCTTATATATAGGGACAATCACCGCAGTGGACCACGATCTCGGAAGGCCCGATTTAATTGCTGCATTAAGTACTCTCGTTACTACTGGTGCCCATAAATCAGTGTTACTAGGAAATAGATCTGGTGGGGTGCCATCCGGGCCTGGGGCTTTGTTTCATGTCAGCCCTAGGATTGCTTTTAGGACTTCCTCCAAAGATAATTCTAGTTGTTCTGCCCTGGGCCCCATCCATATTCCATCTCCAATGTCTACCTCCTGCTGGTTATACAGAGATTTAAAATGGTTGATCCATTGTTCTGGTAATATGTTGGAACTAATGACTGGGGAGCTTGAGTCATGGAAGCATGGTCTGTTTATGATTCTCCAGAACTGGGCATAGTCCCTATTTTCTCCTGCCTCCCTCAGGTCTGCCCAAACTTCTTTTTGAAGAGCACTCTTTCTTCTTTTTACCTGGGTTTTATAGTTTAGTCTACAGCGGGCAATTTCAGTCTTGTCCCTCTGGGCCTTTTTTAAACTCTGCTTTAGTTCTCTTAGAGCCCTTGAGCAGTTGGTATAGAACCATCTTGGGGAAGATGATTGTTTAACAGGCTTCTTAGTTTTCAATAACCCTTCTACAATTTTAGTTAAAGATTCGAAAGCCACTACCACTCCTCTGCCCTCTATTGAGAGATCTAAGCAGGTCTCTATATGGTCTTTCCCTTCACCCACTAACTTGGAGTAAAAATCTTGCGGGTTGATCATTGACCACCTTATGCGTCTCCCTTGGTCTGTTGCTTGGATTTGGGTTTCAGTGGCCACCCCTGAGTTTTTTCCAGATATGTCTTTATAATTAATTTCTAGTGAGAGGGGATTGTGATCACTGAAGGGGCTCCACTCTGTTCTTGTTTTTAGAATCTGCTCTCTAGAGCAAGCAGAGATCATTATATAATCTATTATAGACCCACCACCTCTCCCTTTAAATGTGGGTATAGGAGATTCCCCTGCTTTAAGTGCAGCTAAATCCATAACATGGGTGAGAGCGAAGTTATCTAAGAGCTTCATCAGGGCTGTGCCCTCTTTATTGTGTACAAAATGGGGACCCTTTTCTAGTGGGCAGGCTGACCAGTCGGCAGATATAGGAAATAGCTTAGGGCATAGGTGGCAATTAAAGTCCCCCATCAGCAGGACAGTTGGTTCTGGCCCCTTCAGCCTTAAATCCAATTCCTCATTTAATCTACTCTCCAGTTCTAATAGTATGGGAAAATTCCCATCAACCGGCCCAGAGTTATAAAAATTTAGAAAAAGTAGTCTCTCCCCCTGATGCTGTAGTGAAACTACTTGTCTGACATCCAGTCTGGGTGTGACCAGGTACCCTTCAGGTCTAAATCTACATATATTGCTAGGCCTCCTTTTGCTCTCCCAGAATTCGTCCCTTGGGCAGGTCTGAAAAAACACTTATAGCCCTCCAATTGACAGAGGTCCGAATCACGCGCCCATGTTTCTTGGAGAGCTATAACATGAAAGCGCCTTATGAATTCTTTCCATTCCTTACTTTTGAGTTTAGCTTCCAGGCCTGCTATATTCCAGGATAACACGGACAATCCAGCCCTATTCTCTTTGCCTCTAGCTGTGATAGATTCATTTGTTCTAACCTCACCCGCTATTGGTGAATCTGTGATGTTTACATTTTTATCCCCCTGGGTCGAGAGTACTTCTGGTCTCATGATTTGTACATTCCCAGCATTCCCGCATTTACCCTCTGTTTCTGGGCGTGAGCATTCACTGGTAGCTAAGCTTGATACAAAATTATTTTCTAACGGAATGAGTCAATCATTGTCCTCAAGTGACTGTAAAGGGGCAAATCTGTTTCTCCACTGAACCAACTGCCCTGAGATACTACCCATCACAGTTCCCCACCAGACTCAAGGAAGCAAACTGTCCACCAAGACAATACAAACACACAAGCATACACCGCGACTGACACTACCTACACATGCTCCCCCATTCATCGCTGTCGACAGGGAACCATACAAGCATATTACACTCTGCACTGAGATACCACCTGTCTCAGATCCCTACCAAACTGAAGGAGGCAAACTGTCCAACAAGAAAATACAAACACACAAGAATACACCGCGACTGACACTACCTACAGATGCTCCCCCATTCATCGCTGTCGACAGGGAGCCATACAAGCATATTACACTCTGCACTGAGATACCACCTGCCCCTGCTTTCCAACCGCTACTGATCACCATATGGATGGCCTAATCTGTGCCAGTGGGTGCAGGTGGTGAGTACCGGCACTCTATTTTTGGGCTTAGGCTTGTGTTTCATCAGCAGGGTTGGAATATTTTTAGAGAGTTCCAAGACAGTCAAGTGTTACAGGACTGGGGTTTTACCTCATTATTAAAATCACAGCTTTAGCATTTGACTCTCAGTTCAAGCAGTCCAAATCTGGAGACATGGTGTGGATTAGAAACCGAAAATTAAATGAAACATCTTATCCCAATGAATAAACTGTTGTCTACCGATGAAGGAGAAATAGTTTGCCCCATTACACCGCTAATCAGGCAAAAGAAGTGCATTGTTCTCACTCGGTGCATAATTCTGCTCTTGAGAAACTCCCTAGTACTTTACATGTATTTGGACAGAAATTAGTGCATAGCACATCCCTGTGCTGTCGGCAAAATCTCCCTTCCAAGTCCACATATATAGTTTTCCCGTAATGAAAGTTACTGTGTTGCAGTTACATGAGAATGTGAAGCACACCACTCCCTTCTGCGCGTGGTTGGCTGAGAGAACGCGCTACTCCTGCTTGTCGCTACTCACGTAAGGACTTAGGAGAACAGTTAGTCTGACTCTGCTCCAGGTTCACTGCCTCCCACGATAGGCTCATAGGTCACTTTGAATGTGCATCTGGCAAAAGGCTTGCATGGGCACAGTTCTGGAGGCAGTGCATTCGCCTGCAACTGGATTCTTCTTGGGCCCACACTTAAGTCCTCCAAATGGGGAGCCCGCCATGGTTTGAAGCGGTGGTCTTGGTCAAGGGGTTGCACTGAACACCTACCACTAGAGAGCGCACCTTTGATGAGAGGTAGGCACGCCTCTCTCGTCAGTGATTATTGCTGGTCAGACGCCTGCCTCACGGAGACTGTGTCTGGCCAGATATATTCCCCGGGTGCTTGGAAATCAAGACGCCCTGCAAGGTCTTTAGTGTATATAAATACGTGGCAAAACGCCCGTACCACAAACGGGCCAGAACGACATTTTTCCTTACCATTTCTTGACGCCCGCATGGCGCTAGTTGTTGCCACTAGGGGCTCAGCCAAGGCGCATTCCATATTAATCCTATCCTAACTACAGGGTGGTCTGCCCCAGGGGAAATACCAATTGTACGTCATTTAGCATGCCCACAACCACTGGTACTGCCCAGTGCCACATCTGCAGCCCCTTTAAGGAGCCTATACATTATCTGCAGCGACCCTGCCCATAAAAGGAGTGAGAATACATGGAAGAGGAGTCCCTGTCGGTAATCCCACTTTATGATGACGTCTGTGATGCTGTGGATGCACCGATCTATCAGACAGTGGCATCAGCGCCTGCACCTCTGGAAAGGAGACTCATTAGGATTGCACATTCATTCTTAGGCCCAATGCCACTTAGAAATGGGATTTTGTGTCGACTAGGGCATGTGCCAAAGTCAGGCAGAAACCACCAGTCTAGTCAGGATAAGGGAGTTACACTCCTAAAACAATCCCTGCTCACCCCCTTGGTAGCTTGGCACGAGCAGTCAGGCTTATCTTTAAGGCAGTGTGTAAAGCATTTGCATATAACAACAGTAATACAGTGTAAGTACTACAAAAGGACACCACACCAGTTTAGAAAAATATCCAATATTTTTATATATTTAAGACAAGACCAAAAACGATAAAAATCCACAATACAGTACTTAAGAATCTTCTATTACCAAAATATGCTTGAAAAATAGTTCCTTGATGTCGATAGCTCTGTCCGGGGCTATCACGGCGTTGTGAGCAAACAAATCCAAACAGTTCTGGCTGACCGCGGCGTCGCAGGCCAGCTACGCTATCGGGAAACAGTACCTTTGAGAAATGCAGGGCGTCGGCGACCTCTCGTTGGGCTTCTGAAAGCATGGCGTCTGCAGGCGTCAGTTCCGGAGGTCGGTACAGGAGTCATCAAGGCCCTCGAAGTCACACACCTTGCAGATCGAACTCCTCTATGTTGGAGTCAGGAGCGCTGGCATCGGCAGGCGTCAGGTGCTGCTGTGCGAAGTGCAGCCTGCAGTGCCCTCAAGTCACGGTGCGAGCAGCGCCTCAATGGCGGCGTCAGATGGCATCATCAGTGAGACCAAGGTCGCGGTACGAAGTGAATGCGGCGTCGATTTTGGCGTGGAGCGGCGGCGTCGGGGATACCTAGGCGTTGTCGCGAGGCGATCCAGAGTGCGGGGCTCACAGGTCGCTGTGCGAGCAGCGGCTCAGTGGTGGCGTCAGCAGGAGTCGTCGGTGAGACCATGGTCGCGGTGCGGCGGTGCCCTCTCCGGTGCCTTCAGGACACGGAGTCAGCAGCAGCGTGGTAGACGTCGTCAGGTTGCTTTTCTTCTGTTTCAGCACAAAAAAATCAGTGCTGAGGGCAGAAGAGCTTGAAGTCTTTGTTGTTCCTGAGACTTCTTGAACAGGGGCCAAGCTCTACCTCAAGCCCTTGGAGAAACTCGCAAAAGTAGATTGCAGAAAGTTCAGTCCTTTCACTGCCCAATACAGAAGGTTCTTGTTGAGCAGTCGAAGCATCTGGCATGTTAATGCCTTGTCCAGTTTGCACACAACAGAACCTGTTCTAAGATGGCTGCCGTTGTGTGCACGGATATTCCTATTTACATTGACTGACACCAGTACGTTTCAACAATAGTAAATTAAGTAGCTATGCTCAGTTATTAAATTGGATTAGGTGGCTATTTGAGTGATTATTGATAGTTGTTTCATTTTAATGTTAACGATCTTTTTCGGATCACATACGGACAGAGAGGCAGATGCTGCGTCATACGTCATAACGTTGTAGAGGTCAGGGGTTATGTTCACGGAAAGCCAGGGTCGGCATTCTCGGACTGACGAGTCGAGAGGAAGTTGAACGCTGCACCTTCTATCTATAAGTAAGTGTGAGCCACAATGTTTTTAAAAATGTTAATATGAGCAGTGATGTGGCTTGGTAGCTCTGTTCTACGCGCTGACAGTTACTAATGAGTTTTTTGATTCTAGGTGATTTATACGTTCCCGATTGTTTTGGCTGTGAGTACTCCATCTATACACACAATGGGTTTTGGTCAGTTTTGTAAGGGGATTTGAATAGGAGAGTCTAACTAATGAAGGGTTCACTTTTGTTATGTATTGATACAGGACACATTTAAAATTCTCGCAAAATAACTTGACGGATTGACTGAAGCAATCTGTAAGTACGGTTTCTGCGTGTGTCATTCCATGCAAAGATGGACTTATGTATTTACTTTAGCCTAACGTCGGTTTTGACTTTGGTTTTTTAGACATTTGGACATTATTGTCCTCCCAGGCCTTACAACCTCCGGCTGGAGGTTTCTGGTAAGACATTTTTAACTTAAGCTGATTCATTTTTAAGACCATCATAATGCACGGGTCTTTGCACATGGGTTGTGGTGTTAACTGATTGTTGTTTGGAACACACTTGAGTTACACTTAGGGTGCATGTCCTTGGTTTGTTTTCCCTTTGGGTGATTAGACTATACCTGGTATGCAAGGAGGTTTGTATGGATTGTTGATATCTATATTTATTTGTAGATATATATGTGCAACTTGTCCTGATGATGGTCCTATGGATTTTGTAAACCGATGAGGGACCGAAACGTCGACGCCTGACACCGTTTTGTTTACATTTGTACCATTTTTTGTGATGTTACAATGAATGTATTATAATGAGAAAAATTCCTCTCTGCATGGTATTTCGTTTTTCCATGTAAATAGCAAAAGGTGTTATATACTACTTGAAGCCAAATTTGCATATAGAGTAGTATTTATGTTGCCATGTTGCATTTTTTGATAAAGAAAATAACATAAAAATAAACAACAGTAAAATACTGTACCTTCCTTGCATTTATTGAATGATAGATCACTGTTGTGACAAATTAAGAATTTGTGAAGAGTATTTAAATAACTCCTACGGGGACAAATTGTAATTTTGTTATCAATACAGAAGCAGCCACTGCAGTCCAACACAGCAAAGCACACAGCAAAGTGGTAGTACCTCCCCACAGGCTTCTCCAGCTCTTTTTCTTGGCAGTCTTTTTGGTCCAAAAGAGTTCTAAAAGTCAAGGGTCTGGGCCCCAATATTTATATCCCAAAATCCTTTGATCTCTTAGGCAGAGAGTGTCTGTGCCCAGCCAGAACCAATTCTGCCTTCTCTGGTGGGACTTCCTGGTAGGAGGTGGAGACGGCATGGTCTGAGGCAGACCAGGCCCTTTGAGGTGCAAGGAAATCTCCTCCCCCTTCCCCAATTGCAGCTCAGGTCTATTCAGCCCTTTCCTGACCCGCCTAGACTATCTGGAGCCACTCCTGCTCCCCAGCCTTCTGTCATCCAAACCCCAGACAGGCAATCCACATTCCAGCAGATGCACAAAGGATGCCTGAGCAAGAAAATACCTACTTTCTAAAAGTGGTATTTTCAAACACGAAATGTAAAAATCACCTTCACTAAAAGATGCATTTTTAGATTCTGAGTTCAGGCGTACTAAACTTTATTTCCCTACCAAATTCCCTGGGCCAGTTATGTTTATAAGATGTTATAAACAAACTCCCCATTCTGTCCTAGGGGGAACAAGAAGCCTTGCAATAGCGAAAAACGAAATTGGCCGTAGTTTACTATCAGGACATGCCACACACACACCAGGGCATGTCCTACCTTTCACATACACTGCACCCGGCCAACAGGGGTACCTTGACCCTACCTTAGGGGTGGCTGACATGTAAGAAAATGTTAGGTGAGGGACTGGCAAGTGTGTGCACTGGCCAAGTCGATATGGCAGTTACAAACTGCACGCAGACTCCTTAATGGCGGGTCTGAGTTACCTTTTATGGGCTGTTCGTGTGGGTGGCACAATCCCGTGCTGCAGCCCACCAACGGCATTTGATTCACAGGCCCTGGCACACGCAGTGCACTTTAGTAGGAACTGACACATAAATCAAACAGGCCAATCATGGAAACACCAATCCATAACACATTTTACCACATGCGCACTTGAAATTGCACATTACCACTGATTAGCAGTGAGAAAAGTGCGCAGAAACACTAAGCCAGCACAAACAGAGTCAGAACCGGGAGGTCAGAAAGCAAAAAACTCAGGGGAAACACGCCAAAAGATGGAAAGTCCAAAAGCCATCGAGTATGGAGATTCCCACTCCCTGAAATCCCCTCACTTCACCTGATCAGATTGACAAGCTGCCATCAAAGCGCAAGGTGGACACAGGAGTAGATTTGGGCGCTTTAGAGAGCTTTTAGAGGGCATTGCTTGCCAGGCTTACCAGTCTTGAGGTCAACTTGGAGGTACTCTTGGATTCTACTCCTCACATATCATTTAAACCTGCCTTTCCTGACATGGGGGGGACGAGGATTCCAAAGCAGACTCTAATGAGGAGTCCGGTCCATGCAGACCATGGCGCCCATCTCCAGCCACCGTCCCTATCCCATCCCAGGAAAACTCTAAGGGTCAGTCCGACATGTTAGAACCAAGATGACCTTATTCATTCTAGGTCGGCAGAATGGTCCCCTTCCAAAAAAGGTTGCTCAGTATGTGGGGGAGAGCCTCGATTAGCTACTCCAGAAGGAGGCACAAGCACGTCTCTGACCGTAATGTCCAAGTCCTTCATTGGCAG
Organism: Lissotriton vulgaris; assembly: GCF_964263255.1. Lineage (NCBI taxonomy): Eukaryota > Metazoa > Chordata > Amphibia > Caudata > Salamandridae > Lissotriton > Lissotriton vulgaris. Next base: position 2,025,810,968 of record NC_141693.1, read on the forward strand.
ATAAAGTGGCCCTAACCCCCTGTAAGGGGGTGCCTGTTACCGGGGTCGACACATCCAAATAACTGCAGTGGCTTACCCGTGGTAATCGCCTCGCTAAACCAACAATGCAAAATAGCGGCCTTCATGAAGATAACTCCTCCCCCATGTCCTCTGCCCGTACAGGGTCACGACGCGAGGGAATCAGAGACTGAAGGAGGGACTAACACCGGACGTGGTTCCACACAGGAAGAGAAAAAGGCCGGAGAGACAGACAGCGGGGCGAACAAGCCAGAGCGAGGACGGAGTTGCGAGAGAGAGGAGATGTGAGAGAGGAGGTCATGGACGAGACATGGTACGTGGATTGGTGGTCCCCACAGGAGGAGGCTGAAGAGTGGCCGCAACTCAGGAGAGTTGTGGCGGAGCCGGTGAGTGAGCACGAACAGGGGAAAGAGGGAGCGGGTTGGCAGGAGGTCTGAGGGAGTAAAGCAGAGTTTTGTGTTGTGCGTTTTCTCTTCCTCACATCCCACCCGACCTGAGTGATTGTGTGATTGGGCATTGTAGGAGATTCTAGCGCTTCACCCCCCCTTATTTTTGCACAGTAGTGCCCAGAACGATCCCTTCACTAACTTCCTTTCCTCACGAGAGCCACCCGCCCTGTCCTGTGACAATTCCCCTAAACAAAGCACTGAACGGGTGTGGTGACGGAGACAGTATTGCCTAAGGGCGTGATATCAAGGAGTGACTGGCGGCTCCTTGTTTTCTATCCTCCTATGAGCCTCCTGGGGAAACCATCCAACCCATAGAAGATCCAACAACCTCAAAACCCGAAGGCGACAAGGAACCAGAGAGGAAGGAGGAGACCCAGAAGATCGCCCGCGGACCCCCAAAGACAATATCTAAGGGCACCTACCCCAAAACTTTGAATAAAACAAGTTGACTGGTCCACTACATACAGCCCCCGCGCTATCCGGCCTGCCCTCCCACACCTCCGACATAGACAACTGGATGGCCACCTCATTGGCTAAATATATTTGTGACCCAAAATAAAGAGCATCAGTAGATCCTGGAAGTCCTGCCAGGACAAACTCTGAAATCTTATACCTTGCAGGGTAAACCTGTACCGCCTGAGGTTCTCTCCAGATGGGCACAACGTGCCGTAATTTCTTGGAAACGCGAACTGCGCCTTATCTAAGGAGAGAGGAATATCCCTCTTAATCAAAAAGGCTCCCAAACTGGGGGATTTGGCTTCCTCAGAGGCTGGTCCCATTGCCCAGGGGGGAATCTTTGGGACCATTTTTAAAAGGGGAAGTTGTCTCACCCTGTACGTCCTTAGATAAGGCACAGGCATCCATCAAAAAGATATTCCACCCCAAAAAGACATTCGGGACTGGTCGAGGAAGGGGGCCGCTCGACCGGCCGATTTTACACATCAAGCTCTCTCAGAGGCCAACGCTACTACAAGAACAATTAGCAGGACCAGTCAAGATCAGGGTAGTTCTTCCTCTCTAAGAGAGCGCTTAGAGGTCGTGTTGCACAAGGAAACAACAGAGGCCAGCTCTACAGAACTGTTGTGTAGTTCCTACAAATCTATATAGGATCTGTGCATTTAGACAACATAAACTAAGGGATTGGTATCCAGACTGATTCCAGACACCACCCAGGATATGTTCGCCTGTAGACCAGATAGCTCACAGTGCCACTATGAGCCCCTCTTACCAAAGAGCGAATAGTTTCTGACAACTATCAAATATTTGTATTTTACATTTGTAAAGCACGCAGCTGCCCAATAGGGTCTTCTGTCGCTTCACGTGTGGAGGCCACCACAGCTGAACAGAAATAAAGAAAAAGATACAGAGAAAAAAGAGGGAGGTCATAAAGAGTCACTAAACAGTCACTAAACAACAGCATCTTTAAATTCTAACGGAAGGCCAACAAGGATTGACAGTTTCTGAGGTAAAGCGGAAGGCATTCCAGAGCCTGGGGCCAAGACAGGAGAAGGAGCGACCACCTCATACGTGCCAGCCGAAACCTGGGAACTGAGAACAATGAAAGATTGGTAGAGCGCAGTTGTCAAACCAGAACATAGAGTGTGAGTAGGCTTTGAAGGTAAAAAAGAGCAAGGCCCCATTTGACGCAAAACATGTAATAGAGGGACTTAAACTCAATACGCTTACTGACTCTATGCCAATGACGTTCATGGAGTAGAGTAGAAGCTGAGGCAAATCTCAAACATAAGACCACTGCTTGCTGGAGTGTCTGCAAACAGGGACCTCAGCGTCTCATTTCAGTGTGTCAGCATGGAAGTCTTTCTCCTCTGATTTTTCTACAGAAGAGATGGTGCTTATATACCCAAAAGGTACCCTCAGGGGTTCTACCAAGGTGTGTCATATTACTGTAGGCATGTCAGCCAAGGATGACGATAGTGATGACCCTTATTCAGAGTTATTATGCAGAAGAGGTCATCTTGCTGTGATACTGAGAACCATCATGCATAATACATTAGGCTAGTTTTTGGAGAAAACCACACGACATTTATGCAGCACCTAACTAGATAAAAGGTCAGCACCAAACCTGTTATGTTGAACAATGGTAGGATGAATGTAGGTAAAATGTCGTATAAATACCTAGGCCTATATTGGGGTATATTGGGGTTCATAACACCCACTTCTCATCCGACTCGACGACAAAGTAACAAATGCTAAAATAGGCTTGTTTAAAAAGCATAAAAGACAGTACTGAACTAGGAGAATTAAAAACATCTAAAAACATGGTATGGGTAAAAAAAAATGTTGTTAATCAAGAGCGTTTTTTCCATCTCTTTGGTGTTTGGAATGTCCATTGCGTAGCAAGAAAATTAAAACTAGGATAGCCACTACAATCAGTAGCACCAGCAGAAGCCCTCTCGGACTGTGTGGGTCGATGGAAACAATACTTTACTTGCATACAACAATTAACCCTGGAACTTACTGTGACCAGATATGCAATGCCTGGCAGCCTCCCACAATAACCTTGATCATTCAACATCAAATAACTCCTGTTCGAGAGCAATTTGAATACCGGATGAATTACAGCAGCTGGGGAGCCTTTCAAGTGACAAGACAGGTTTGCACACGAAGCATTGCAAGCTCCGTGAAGCATAATATCCTGACAAATTAGGGATCCCCTTAACGAACTCTCACAGTCTGTACTGCTGATAAATACTTCAGTGTCCCCATTCCTGCATATAAATCTGTACGGTAATTCCCAAGATTCATAGATGTATTCCCTACCCAATGCTTCCTATCTGCCTACTTGGTGGTTTTGTAGACAATATTGCAATTGAAATGTCACTGGCAATGTTACAATAGCCATGAATTAACCATTCTGTGGACAGTGACTCAGCCACGGTGAAAGGCAATTGTTCAAATTTTTCAATGTGCAGCATGGTATATTTTGCATCTCTTTGTGCCATTGTTGTCAGCCTGTCTGTTAGATTATAAGTAGAGAACAGCGAAATACTGTCAATGTATCGCCAGGGCACGCAACCAGAGCACAATGATTGTACCGCCCAGCTTATTAATAGAATGGATCGTAACTGTGATTGCCCATGTTGTAGGATGGACAGATCCTGTTCCATTATATCTATAGCAGAAGGCATAATGTTGCCCAGTAAATAAATCCTGGATGTTAGTGTGGTCACGCCATTGTCGGCCACTACCAAAGCCTTTTCTAGGTTAACTCTGTCAATTTCACGCAATCTCTCCGCAGCTTCCTGTTGAGAGACTTTCCAAACTTCATTGTAAATAGCGCATAAGAAGCGTTTACGAAGTGGTTTCCAGGGATCTAGATAAAAATCTCTTAAATCCATGTCATCTGAAAGCAAGGATAAGTATTGTTTCACCTGGGACAGTATTGATGTTCTTCGCCAATCTAGGCATAACTTCTCAACACTGTAGGAAGTCACCACCCCCAGATGTCCCCAGTTGTACATAATGTTGGTCTGGCCTATGGATACTAAACCCTTCAGTGGTACCCTGGAATATTGACTGACACCTATTTGTGTCGATCGGCCACACTAACCATCCCTTCAAAATGGGGACTGATGAATTGTATGAAACTTCATGCATAATGTCATCTAGCGTATCATTACTATATTCTGTATAGTTTTGCATCCCTCATAGGGTGAATGCGAGGGAATCAGAGGTGTTTTCAAGTCCTTGATCTTAGCTAGGCCAAGACAAGAAGTCTGTTGCACTGTTTCGTTCAGGAAGATAATCTGCTGTGATATGAGACATGCTCTAAATAATGCTTCAGTTCGCTGAACTTGCCAATCTTTAGTCCCCCGGACAGAATTTGTGTCTATGGTGTCCCTCCAAAAGCAAAACCCTGTAAAGACAGCTGGGAAATAAAGGAAGCAGAGTATATCTGTTTCGTGTTGGTGAGCATATTTTTCTTTGCTGGCGTAGGTGCAACCTTATAATAATATGAGGTCAGGTCTGAAGTGTTAAACCCAGAAAAATAAGCACATTTTTGGGAACTACCATTAGGTGGTGTTGGGCAATGTTCCCATTGATGGTAACTAAAAACATTATGTGGGATACTTGTTTTTTGCAAGAAATGATGACCATAATGTTGGTAACAATACATGGTAACCAAATCGGATGTATCATCGCACAATTAATTTTTAGAGCATGCAGCAGATTGTTCTAAATCAAACAGCATACTATTCACAGTTTCAAAATCCCAATCATTAGAGAATGTATTGGAGGTGATGATGTCATTGAGAGAAATTTTAAATACATGTGGTATTTTTAAAAGTTCAGTGGGACAAAATACATCATATGAAACCCTATCCCTTACTATTCCCTCAGGAATTGGAACTACTGTAATATTCACAAAGGACGTCTCTTCGTTCATGATGAGATGACGTATGCGGTTTCAGGACCAAGTTCTCATGTTGTACTGCGGAGTGTTCTGGGAGATAATGTCCATTCAGGAGCAGGAAAAAGACAGTCACAATACCTATCCAAAAGACTAGGGAGAGTAGACCAATTGTAATCTAGAGCTGTGGCCAGGGACAAACAGATTTTTCAGCCAAAGATATTTATTTATTTATTTATTTATGTGCTTGTATAGCGCCTGAATAAACCCCCGAAGGGGTATCTCCGCGCTTTTGCCAGTTGAAGGAGACTATGCTGTACCAGGTCACTTCAGAAGTAGCTAGGGCACAAAGAAAAATAACTACTGGTGAAAAGGTGGCTCTTGAGGGTTTTCCGGAAGGATAGGTGATTAGTGATGTGTTTTAATGTAGGGTGGAGTGAGTTCCAGAGAGCGGGTCCAGTGCGTGCCAGAGCACGGCCTCCCTGACGAGACTTTTTTATTTTAGGGACCTGTAGTAGGTGGAGGTTACTGGATCGTAAGGAGCGGCCTGGGATGTAGGGTTGAAAGGCCTTTGTGAGATATTTGGGGCCCTTTCCTATCAGACATTTGTGGATGGTACACAAAATTTTAAACTTAGTGCGTTGCTGCACTGGCAGCCAATGGAGTTCATCCAGTAGAGGTCGGGAGGGAGTCCTGGATGGAACATTAAGGACTAACCTCGCCGCCGTATTTTGGACTACTTGCAGTTTGTTCAGTTGGCCTTCATTAGTTGATAATAGAAGGCCATTGCAGTAGTCCAATCTACTAATAACTAGTGCCTGGACTAGAGTCTTCCTGTGGTTGTCGGGTAGATAGGGGAACACCCTTTTCAACAGTCCAATGGCCCTAAAACATGTGCCAGCAACTTGGTTGACATGGTGTTTAAATGTCAGGGCTTGATCGAATAGCACTCCTAAGTTTTTCACAGTCTGCTTTGGGATGGGAACTGGTCCCAGTTCCAAAGGCCACCACTCACCAGACCACAATGTCACCGCCTCCCCAAACAGTAAGACTTCTGTTTTGCCCACATTACATTGTAGGCAGTTCTCAGCCATCCACTTTGACACTGCCCTCATGCCTTCTGCAAAAGATTTTTGCAGAGCAGGTGTAAAGGTTTTAAAAGGGAACAGAAGTTGGGTGTCATCGGCGTAGGACACTGGGGTAAACCCAAAGGACCTCACTAAGTCGGCCAGGGGGGCCACATACACATTAAATAATGTGGGGCTTAGGCATGAGCCCTGTGGCACACCCCTGGTGAGCTCCCTAGAGATGGATTTATGGGAGCCCAGCCTGACTTCTTGAGAGCGGCAGGAGAGAAAGCTTTCCATCCAGGACAGAGCTACACCTCCCAGCCCTACATCCCTCAGACGGCCGAGAAGCACTTCGTGAGACACTGTATTGAAGGCAGCGGATAAATCCAACAACACCAGAATCATTGACCCCCCACCATCCAGTGTCATCCTGATGTTATTGGTCACTGCTAGTAGGGCCGATTCTGTGCTGTGATTTGGCCTGAACCCTGATTGTGAAGGGCCCAGGCCTTCCCCTGCCTCGATATGATTTGATAAATGAGTGTTCACGTGCTTCTCTGTCATCTTACTGATGTAAGGTAGGAGGGAGATGGGCCGGAGGTTAGAAAGATCTGTCCAGGGGGAACCCGCTTTTTTCCTTATAGGGTTTACCACTGCTATCTTCCATTCCCTTGGGACTTGTCCCTTTGCCAGTGAGATATTCATTACTGATTGAATAGAAGGTCCCAAGATGGAAATCAGAGGGTCCACCATTTTTGCAGGAAGGTAGTCATTGGGAGAGCCGGTTTTCATGTGGTTGATGAGGAGTGGAAGATCTGAATCACTAACTGGTGGGATGGTAAGAAAAGAGTGCTTGTTCTGTATAGATGGATCAATAGGAGGGGAAGACAGGGTTCCTGCGTTCTGTGAGGCCATAATCTTATTGTAAATAAGATAAATTTTGTCCTCAAAGAACATAGAGATCTCATCACAGAGTGCTTGTGAGGCATCATCGGGGCTCTCACTGGCTGTGGGTTTTACAAAGCTTTGCAAGATTTGGAATAATTCCCTCAGGCAGTTACCTGCCTCTGCAAGTTGTAAGGAGAGATTAGTTTTCCTTGCTAGCTTTATATTTTTGTAATAAGTTGACTGAGCCTCTAGAAAGATTCCCCTTTCCTTTCCATTTTTAGACTTCCTCCATGCTTTTTCTAACCGCCTACATTTCTGTTTTTCTTTCCCAAGGTCTAAGGTATACAATTTTTCTTGTTTGGTAGGAGGGTACTGCTTGAGGAGTTTTAGGGGGGCCAAGGTGTCAATAGCTAGTTTGAGAGATTTATTGAATTTTTCCAATGCCGACTCGGCTGAGTCTGCATCTGTAAATAGTGGTTGTTGCCAATATTCACGCAAATTTTCGACAGATATTTTGTGCCATTGGCGACGAAAAATTGGCGGGGGTGGTGTTCTATGCAATCGTTTAGTTGGTCCGGCCAGATAGAACTCAATCAAAAAATGGTCTGTCCAGTGGACTTCTTTAGCGGGTAGGCATCTGATTTTAGTGAAGTTGGAAAATATAGAGTCCAGGGTATGACCACCCGTATGTGTAGCACCACTATTTATTGCTTTTAGTCCAAGATTGGACAGGTCGGCTGTTAATTGTGTTGTTTCAGGGTTGATAGATTTTATATAATTTTTCTTTGAGGGAAACAGAAGCCGGCGGCGACTTAGGTTCACTCGGATCCAGGGAAAAGGTATCAAAATCGATGCAGTTGCTAGACGCAGTACGATCTATCTTTGGTAGCTCAGCAGGTTTTGTTGAACTGGCAGATGACTCGTTGTGAGACATATTCAAATAGATGTTGAATTAGGCTGAATTGAGATCTGTGTTTCATTAGTATTTTTCTTGTTGTTCAATTTCAATGGGCACAAGTTCTATTCTGTTGCTGGCAACTCCGTTACTCCGTACAGTAGAATCTTCAAATGTTATTAATCTTTCTGTCTGAACCTAATGTATGGGCGGCTACGCAGGAGCCCACGCGGACTGCTATTCAGTATCGGCCACATAGTGAAGTTTGATCAGGTCAATGGAGACAAATCTCTTTTTTTTTTTGCCGGCAAGAGGCAGAACAATTACTGTTCCTTTGACAGACAGGACAGGTATAGGTGCTCTGTAAGATGGCCAAAATTCTTTCTTGTTCACAATCTTTTCCCTGACCAGGTCCCCTATTTTTGGGATCCAAGCAGGGCTTGCGGAGGGTGCTTTCACTTCCCCAGTCGCGGTGCTTTTTACTTGGACATTGCATTGTAGTGCCCGGAATTCATTGAGGATCTGTAAAACAGCCAAAGGATAATTGATGCCGAATGCTTTTTCATCACCACTGTGGTGCCACAATCGTGGTCGTGTACCCACATTCTTGTCCAAACAGGACCTCATATGGAGTAGTACGGCCTCCAAGGACACTTCTTGGCATGTTATTAAGTGCCCTCTGGACCTCCTATAGGTGACTGACCCAACTACCACCTGAGCCTAATACCCTCACTGTTAAGGATTATTTTAAGTCCCTGTTTTTCCTCTCCACAATCGTATTTCCCTAGGGATGATAAGAAGAGAAGTGCCGCAAGACGACGCTCAAACTTCCCATGGCTTCCTAGTAAGCCTTGAGAGCTGAACAAGGGGCCACTGTCTTTATGTAATGTGTCAATTTCATATGTCCCTTTGAAGACTCGCAAATCCTTTATAACAGCTCGGGCGTCAGCCGAGCACTGAGGCCAAACCCACAGGAATCTAGAGCATGAATCCACTGCCACCAAGATGTACTTGTTAGCCCCATCAGATTGTAAGGGGCCGCAGTGGTCCAAATAGACACATGCGAGAGGTCGGTCTGATATCAATAGTGTTGCATTTTTTGGCTGTTTTAAAAAATCTTGTAACAGGGGGAGGAGCTTCGCGCGCAACCAAGATGGTTGCGTGAGCACAGGGCTCACGAGACCCTCGCTACCTCCCGCATCTATCCTGAATTTTATCCTGACTACGACGACGGGTTATTGACAACGTGACCCAGCTGATCTAATAGCTGTTTCCAGAAATTGATTTGGACTCCGGGAACCGCAACTACGATACTCTGAACTTTAGTGGCCTGCTCCATGGAACTGCCCAAGGCTCGAGTATCATGGTGCCCAGGTGGTAGTTGAACAACAACGGCCAACGGGGTCCTGCTTACGACCTCAGAGTTAACTTTCGGTTTCATTTTTGGTTCCCCTTGCCTCCTCCTATTTCAGCATCGCCTTGCCAGCCCGGGAACCGGACCCCGCAACTTCACTGTGTGCCAACAGTAGGGTGTCCCGAGTCGTGGGACACCCAGCCGGGAATCGTATTCGGAGATCCCCTTGAGTGAACTGCGAGGAGTTATTTTTACCAGGTCCCAAAGGCCCCTTCGGGGCGCAGCACCTGATATGGCGGGCAAGCCCGACAGCAAGAAGCGAAAGACCAAGACCGTTCACCGTGGGGGCACTATTCAAACGAACATAATGGATCGCTATACCCATCCTAAAGGGTCCCCCGGTGGCGAGAGTCGGTCTCTGGAGGACGCCGGTGACTCCTCAACTGCTGTGGATGATTTGCCCCTTTGCGATGTCATGGGCGCCATTGCTAGTATGAAAACATCCATTGGTCAACAATATGAGGCTCTGGCTCTAAAACGTGACACCGTGGCAATTGACGTCAACCTGATCAGGACTGACCGGTCGAAAACCAACGAGAAGGTCAAATCCTTGGATCTTAAGACTTCCAGCCTTACGACTGATGTCTCCGATTTACAGACGGAGGTTCGCAACTTACGATCCTCCAATGATCTCTTCGTCCGTCGGCTGGAGGATTTTGAAAGACGGGCCAGACGTAATAACATACGTATCATTGGGGTCCCTGAAAAATCGGAAGAGATCACAGCGGATCTCCTTGTAGAGGATCTCATCTTGAACGATCTCGCCCCCAAAGGCCTGAGCAACTTCTTTGCGGTGGAACGTGCACACAGAGTGCCGGGTGGGAAGCCGAAATTGGGTGCCCCGCCGCGGCCTATAATTGCCAGAATCTTCAATTTCAGAGATAGAGACGTTATCCTGCAGGCATCGCGAGTGGGTGGCCCCATGAAGTTCGAAAACACAACGGTGAGCTTCTACCCTGATTTCACCCAGTTTGTTCAGAAGCAAAGGATGGGATTCTTGGGAGTGAAGCGGCGACTACGAGACATGGGTATGAAATATGCGATGCTTTTTCCAACTCGGCTACGTGTTGAACACAATGAACGGACGTTTTTCTTTGATCGCCCCGGGAACGTGAGTGACTGGCTTGACACCTTGCCCGCACAGCGTGATCGCTCGAAGCATTTTGGTGGGACTGAAGGAGCCGAGGAATGAGAAGTGGTAGCTGTTTTTTCGGACAATGTACAGAACTGGCAGCTGTGGTTTCATGACTTTTGCAATACTTATGGTACTGCACCCAGAGGTGGCGAGGGAGAATGGGACTCTTCCTCCTCCGGGTTGCTTTTTGTAGACTAGTTTAATAATGGGGCGACAGGCACACTGCAAGTTGGGGTGGCTTTTGAGTCTATCGCAGGGGTGCAGGTTGGAGGGGTGTATTTTTTGGGCTTTGTGAGGGGGTGGGGGGGATGTTTGGGTTGGTTTCATTTTGTTTCAAGGCAACACATCGTCGTACATCTTGATCTGGGTGTTCTGTTTGCTATGGGGTAGATTCCTCCTTGCTCTTGGGATGGGGGGTAGGGGGTTGAAGTTACTGTGCTGGAATGTCAATGGGTTGGAGGACAGGATAAAACGTGGGGTTGTGTTACAACTATTGAAACGCCTTTCCCCGGATATAGTTTTATTGCAAGAGACACATTTGATTGGCAACACATGCCATGCTATGAATCGGCGAGGATATCGTCTGACTGCGCATTCAGGATTCACCACCGGATCTAGGGGGGTGGGTATCCTAGTCAGGAGTTCCCTCCCCCTGGAGGTAGACGACATAATCCTTGATGATAGGGGACGCTATGCTGTGGTCACTGGTAGGTGGGAGGGGAAGACCATCTCACTGCTCTCTGTGTATGTTCCACCTGGGCTGCAGACCACGACCTTTGCTGAACTGGGGAGGGTGGTTTTAGGGCTCCCTGAGGGCACTTTGATTATGGGTGGAGATTTTAACTCTGTTGTTTCCGGTAGGGAGGACCGTAGCCCTCCCCAGGGACCTCACGAAAACACAGTCATAGTTAAGTGAATTTTTGCAGATGCTCGGACTGGTAGACTGTTGGAGGCTAATGCATCCGGGACAGGCGCAATTCACCTTTCACTCTGGCGCTCACGGTAGCCTCTCAAGGCTTGATTATATCTTGATGCCGGCGGCGCAGGCCTCTTTGGTTAGGGAAGTTAGACATCTTGCCAGGGGTATTTCGGACCACTCCCCACTGTGGCTTTTGATGGACAGGAGGACAGGTGCTGAGGGTCGAGTGGCTCCGATTAACCCTTGGTACCTCCGTAACCCCAAAACCAGGGCTGAATTGATTAAGTCTTTTCATCATTATTTCACTGAGAATGTGGGGTCTGAATCCTCTTCTGTTTCAATGTGGTGAGGCTTTCAAGACTGTTATCCGTGGACAGGTGCTATCGCTAATCGCTGCTGCTAAAAAAGGCAAACATGAGGCAGTGGTCCGCCTAGAGGCCGAAATAGCTGAGTTGGAAGGGGATTTAGAAGTCAAGTCAAGTCAGAATTTATATAGCGCACTACATACCCAGAGGGTCTCAAGGCGCTTGAGGAAGGGGGGGGGGGGAGGTTTACTTATCAAATATCCAGGTTTTAAGCTGTTTTCTGAAGGCTAGGTGGTTTTGAGTAAGGCGGAGGTGGATGGGAAGGGAATTCCAGGTTTTGGCCGCTAAGTAGGAGAAGGATCTTCCCCCCATGGTGGCTTTGTGGATGCGCGGAACAGCGGCGAGGGCTTGGTTGGACGAACGCAGCTGGCGGATGGGGGTGTAAAAGGAAAGGCGCCTGTTGAGGCAGTCAGGTCCAAGTTCGTATAGAGCTTTGTGTGCGTGGGTGAGGAGACGGAACGTTATCCTCTTGTTGACGGGGAGCCAGTGAAGGTCTTTCAGGTGAACGGAAATGTGGTCTGTGCGGGGGATGTCTAGTATGAGTCTGGCTGAAGCATTTTGGATGCGTTGGAGTTTTTTCTGTAGTTTTGCGGTGGTACCGGCATAAAGGGTGTTTCCGTAGTCCAGACGGCTTGTAACCAGTGCGTGGGTGACCGTTTTTCTTGTTTCGGTGGGGATCCAGCGAAATGTTTTTTTGAGCATGCGTAGGATGTTGAAGCATGATGACGAGACGGCGTTGACTTGTCTGGTCATCGAGAGTGAGGAATCCAGGATGATGCCCAGGTTCCGTGCGTGGTCCGTAGGTATGGGGGCTTTTCCTAGGGCCGTTGGCCGCCAAGATTCGTCCCAGGCGGAAGGGGATGCACCTAAGATGAGGACTTCCGTTTTGTCCGAGTTCAGTTTCAGACGGCTGTGCTTCATCCACTCGGCTACTTCTTTCATCCCTTCATGTAGGTTGGTTTTGGCGGTGATTGGGTCTTTGGTGAGTGAGAGGATCAGCTGAGTGTCATCAGCGTAGGAGATGATGTTGAGGTTGTGTTGACGTGCGATGGTTGCGAGGGGGCTCATGTAGACGTTGAATAGGGTGGGGCTGAGTGATGATCCTTGCGGGACGCCGCAGATGACTTCGGTGGCCTCTGACTTAAAAGGGGGGAGGCGGACTCTCTGAGTTCTTCCAGCGAGGAACGAGATGATCCAGTCCAATGCTTTTCCTTGAATTCCGATGTTTCTGAGGCGTTGTATCAGGGTGCTATGGCAGACTGTGTCGAAGGCTGCAGAGGGGTCAAGGAGGATGAGGGCGACTGTGTCTCCGTTGTCCAGTAGTGTTCGAATGTCGTCTGTTGCTGCGATGAGGGCGGTCTCGGTGCTGTGTTTGGCTCGGAAGCCAGACTGTGAGAAGTCGAGTGATTTGTTTGTTTCGAGGAAGGCGGCGAGCTGATTGTTGATGGCTTTCTCAATGACTTTGGCAGGGAATGGGAGTAGCGAGATGGGGCGGTAGTTTTTGAGTTCGGTGGGGTCAGCTGTGGGTTTCTTCAGAAGGGCGCTGAGTTCGGAGTGTTTCCAGCTTTCTGGGAATGTGGCGGAGTTGAGGGAGCAGTTGATGACGTCTCGGAGATGGGGTGCGATGATGGAGTCTGCTTTGTTGAAGATGTGATGGGGGCATGGGTCTGTAGGGGATCCTGAGTGGATGGAGTTCATCAGGCGAATGATGTCTTCTGTGGTGATTGGGTTCCAGTCGAAAAGGTTATTCGGAGGAGGTACAGGTTCGGAGATGAGTGGGGTGGACTTGTTTGCGGGTTGGTTGTCAAAGCTGTTATGAATGTCGGCGATTTTGTCATGGAAAAATGAGGCGAGGGAGTCGCAGAGGGCTTGAGAGGGGGTGATGTCGTTTGAGCTGGCGGTGGGGTTGGTGAATTCTTTGATGATGTTGAAAAGTTCCTTGCTGTTGTGGGCGTTGTTGTCTAGTCGGTCTTTGAGTGCTGATTTCTTGGCTGTCCGGATTAGTTGATTGTGTTTGCGGGTGGCATTTTTAAAGGCGGCTTGGGTGACAGTGTTTGGGTCTTTTTTCCAAGTTTTCTCAAGGGAACGACAGAACCTCTTGGATTTCTTAAGGTCATCGTTGAACCAGGGGGCGTTCTTGCTTCCTTGCTTGATTTGATGTTTTTTCAAGGGTGCTAGTTTGTCGGCGGTTTGGGTTAACCATTGTGTGAGGTTGATGGCGGCTTGGTTAGGGTTCGTTGAATAGGCAGGGGGTTTTTGAAGAAGCGATGTGGAGATCTGGTCGATGGTGATTTTGTTCCAATTTCTTCGCAGAGTTGGTTATTATTATTATTAATGGACATTTATTAAGCGCCTGGTTACGCCACTGGCGTGTCCCCGCGCTATGACAAGTGGAGTGGCTGTCCCCCCTCCTCCCACACAAGCTATCTGCTGAAAAGGTGCGTTTTAAGTTTTTTCCTAAACTGGACTTCGGAAGGTTCAAGCCGAAGTTCCAGCGGAAGATTATTCCAGCGCTTGGGAGCAAGGTATCTGAAGGATCTACCTCCCATACGAGCCTTGAATATTCTTGGGACTTTTAACAGCCCGGTCTGCGAGGACCGAAGACTGCGTGTGGGCTCATAATGGGGTACTAGGCTCTGGAGCGGAAGAGGTGCTTTGCCGTTCAAGATACGATGACAAGTGGCAAGTGGTTGAGGGTGGTTGTGGATCGTGGTCTTATTGTAAATGAAGTGGATGCAACTGTGGTCCGTCCAGTGGAGGGGTGTGGTGTGAGTGAAGGAGATATGCTTGCTGGAAGTGAAGATAGGGTCGAGTGTGTGTCCTGCATAGTGTGTGGGGGAGTTAACAAGTTGTTTGAGTCCGAGATTGGCGAGATTGTCCAGAAGGGTGGTAGTGTTCCTGTCGTTGCTCTTTTCCAGATGGAAATTGAGGTCTCCCAGTAGAATGTATTCTTCCGAGGGGAGGGCGTGTGGGGTGATGAAGTCAGTGATGTCTTCGCTGAATTTTGTACGGGGTCCTGGTGGCCTGTAGAGGAGGGTGCCTCTGAGTGTGGTCTTGGGGTCGGTGTGGATCTGGAAGTGAAGGTGTTTGGCGATAGCGAGTTTGACTTCTGAGCTGATTGAGACGCGGATGGTGTTCTTGTGGACGATGGCGATGCCTCCTCCTGTTTGGATGGTGCGGTCCTTACGGATGATCTTGTAGCCATCCGGGATGGCTATGGTGATGTCTGGAGCTGAAGAGGCATTCATCCAGGTTTCTGTTAGGAAGGCGATATCCGGAGAAATGGTATCGAGTAGATTCCAAAGGTCGAAGGCGTGTTTGTGAATCGAGCGGGTGTTGAGAAGGATGCATTTAAGGTGGTTGGTGTTGGAACTCTGTTTAGTGTTTGTGGGTTTGGTGTGGGTCTTGAGGCAGGTGAATTTGCAGGAGTGGCAGGTGAAGGGTCCATGAGTGTGTCCTGGTGCTGCTTGGTCGCAGTTAGGGAGTCGGCCGGGGTTAAGTGCTAAGAGGGTGGAGGCGTCCTATGTAATGCGGGAGGGGTGGGTGATGCGGGGACCAGGGGGTCTGGCGTTGGGCGCGGTCCAGGCTTACATTTGGCGCACCTTCGGCGCGGCCGCTGCGCGTGGACGCTGCGCGTTGGTTCATTTGCCTTAAATGGAGAGTGGAGGGGGGCGGAGCGTGGGAGGGGCAGCTGGGAGGCGGGAGCTGGGAGGAGACACGGGCTCACACAAGTAAACACACAACAAAATGGCAGCCCGGTACCTGAATCGAAACTGGGGCACAGCCGGAGTGCGAGTCAAGGTACAGAAATTGCCAAAACACTATCCAGGCACTTTTCAATTCCCCGCAATGCAAGGCGAATGTGCAAAAATATTACAAGACAAGCAAGCGATACCAGGCGCTAAATGCGCTCTATCAGGGCAAGCAGGCAGCAGCCAAAGAATTAAATGCAAACGATACCATGCGCTGCGTTCACTTCAATGCCCTCAATCAGGGCAAGCAGGCAGCAGGGAGCAAAGCGTCTGTTGGGAGGCAGAGAGCGAGGGGAGCGACCGCTATGGAGAGAGTCCAGACGGTCAGAAGTGGATATCACTCAGGAGAAGGTTCATGTCCTTGGTCTCAAACAACTCGATTATAGAGCCCTGGTAACGGACGCTGCTAGAATTGCTAGTAGAGAGCAGCAGGGACGGCTGTACCATGTGGGAGACAAGGCTGGGAAGCTGATCGCTTGGTTAGACAAAAAGGAGAGGGCGAGTCGTGTGGTTCCTGTGGTTGAGAGAGCTGCTGGAGTGCTTGTGACTGACCCTGTTGAGATTGTGGAGTGTTTTGCGGAACATTTCCGAAATGTATACTCCCCAGTCTCCGATAGACCAGAGGAAGACTCCCATTTACTGTTAAGGGACATCGCGTTGCCGCGCCTATCAGAGTCAGATTGGGATTTGATGGACGAAGCATTTTCGGTTGATGAGGTGGCGGCTGCTATCCGATCCGTCCGCTCGGGAAAAGCTATGGGCCCCAAAGGTCTCCCCATTGAGCTTTACAAACTGCATCCCGATAAAATGGCGCAGCATCTTCGTGCTATGTTCCTAGAAGCGCGAGACATCGGCTCCCTTCCCCGTGATCAGCGACTTGCGACCATCGTGGTGATTCATAAGGAGGGGAAACTGCGAGATCGCTGCGCATCCTACAGCCCAATATCGTTCCTTAACGCGGAGCCCAAGATCTCCGGATTCAAGTAAGCCTGAGTGAAGACAGCTGTAATGCCAGAAACCGGTCCTAGGAAGCTTAGTTCCGGTCCGGGGAAGGCATGGCTTGGCAGTTCGGGCTGGACTGTTCCCATGAGGCACAGGGTCAGACTGATTTGCATATGGCCATGTCTTAACTGGGGTGGCAGAGTGGGCTAAAGAACGGTGATGGATTAAACCCAGATATGTTGACTGGGTGTGAGTGTTTGATTGGTTCAGATGCTCCATCCATCACCACCCCCTTTTGTACCGCAAATCTGCACTTAAGCACTTTTACACCCATAGTAGTATTTTTAGGAGAAAGTTAAATCAGCAGTACTATAAATTTGTTGGGGCATGCAGGGATGTGGAATTCCTATAGCCCGACGCCCAGGACATATTGTTTGGGGTCAAGGGCAACAAGTTTTAATGTGTATTTTGTCCTTGGGACAAGTAGGCCCAACCCCCTGCAGCACAAACCCTTTGGCTGCCAGTTTGCAGTAGCACATTAAGGGCCAGGGAAGGGCAATGCTTGACATTAAGTTATTATTTGTGTGCCTATGTTAATGCTGTTCAAACTTGTATTTATGGTTCATTAATTGAAAGACTTTATTATTAGGGTGAGCGCTCTAAGTAAATGTAAGTTCTGACTGCACTACTGACAGTGGTTACAATATAAAAATGTGTACTCACGGTTTCAAAGTTTAGCAACATGAGGCTATGTACAATGTTCCCAGAATGCTCTCCGATTAGATGCAAATATTTGCAGAAGCTTGAAAGCAAGATTAATGGCTCTTTGCTTTCAATATAAAATGTTCCTAAAAAAATGAAAGTAGGAAAAAAAACATTTTGCTAAACTACTGTGAAATTTCAGGTGCCATTTCTTTGCAGCATCAATTATTAAAATGTGTTGATGCATGCTAGTATTTCGCAAAAATATTTATATTGGAAAATCAGTGTAACCAGTTTCAATAAGATTATGAGAAACAAAAATAAACAAGCATTGGCAAGGCCAGTAGGTCTGCAATTAGTAGTCAGCTTTTTAGTTTTGTAATACGTGACTTGTTTTGGCATGGTTTTTGTAAAGCCTTCTTGATGTGAAAGCTGCCGGGCCCTCACCATTATAACAAACATTGGAAAAAGCAAAAAAAAAGTTGGTCCAAAAAAAGCACACACTTTTACTGCCACTGAACAAAACTACTTTGTGTGCCAATACACTCCTTGTGAAAGAGCTTAATGCCGTCACTCACAGTGAAGCCAACTGATACAGAGAGAGGGAGAGAGAATTTTAATAAACACAAAAGGTTGTGGTAAACGCCAGACCAAATTAGGGGCCTTATTATTAAAGAAAGTCTCAAAAGTGCACCCATGGCATATGTCCTTGCATTATGTGCAGCCACACGGCTTTCGTGAATTTACAAGAATTAATAGAAATAGGGTAAGAAATGTGCTCCTGGAAAATATTTGTGAACTGCAGTTTATCATGAGCAAATATGCATATGTAGATTTGCTCATGCGAAAACCTGAGTGTTTGCAAGGTCATTTTCCCATCAATCACTTTTTCCCCAACTCTGGAAGAAGGTTTACGTCTGCCATTATCAGGAGTAAATTGTTAACATTTCTCAGTATGGGAAAAGACTAGAGAAGAGTTGTTGAAAACCCTTAAAACATGCAAGTTAGTAGGTTTGTACAGACTCAAAAGAGCATTCTACCCTGCAACTATTGCTTACCACTACCTTCAGTCCCAGTATGTAGATCGGCAGAAACGTGGCAACGTAATGGGATTGCTAGTATTAAAAACTACTATGGTATGAGAGGCAATAGAAGAGCTCTTATATAATGAGATTGCTGCCATAATTTGTCGCCGAACCACATGGCATTAAAGGGACAAGTGGATTTTGTTACAGGACAAGTAGATTTATGAAGCAACCTGCCCCCATGGACAAGTAGATATTTTAATAAATTCCAGCCATGGGCATGATCAAGTCATTGCAAGGCTTTTTATTTTATGTATTGGGCACTTTTATTTAATTGAAAGGAAGGGCTAAAGGAAAATGTTAAGGCCCAAAACCATGAGGTATTATGGCTGAAGTGGTCCTATGATTTCTTTGTATGTTTTCTTTTTACTGTTTGGTTTTGTGTATTGTGCTATGTTTATGGTTTTAATTGACTAATAAATAACAATAATAATAATCAAATAGTGGTGTTTGTGGTGGACGTGCTACAGTAGAACCCTTCATCTGCTGATAGGTGTTGGAGTTAAGGACAAAGCCCTTGCTCTGTTTGGTAAGACCTGGCCACCAATAACGTTGTTTCAGTAGTGAAACAGTCACAGTAATACCTGCGTGGACGGAATCCAGATCCTCGTGGGCAGCTAGTATTAAACCTAATCTGCGGTTTAATACTAACTATCGCCCACTCCTAGAATTTGAGCATACAGTATATTTTGGTCATCTAACTTGTAGGAGAACTTGAGTGGGACACCTTTTGGTGAGGCTGAGCTGTTCTTTCGCGATTGCTTGCAGCAACGGTAGAAGTGCACAATGTCACCTTGGCGGCTTCATCAGCCAATGAATTCCATTCAACATGCACGCCAACACCTTGATGACTCAGCATATGAATCACGTGAGCTTGTGGCAAGCCTTTAGTTCTACCACTTGTTCCCAAAGCGATACCGAAGGGGATGATGGACGGAGCATTTGAGCAAATCAAACACTCACCCCCAGTCAAATGATCTGGGTTTAATCCATCATCATTCTT
The DNA here is from genome assembly GCF_964263255.1 of Lissotriton vulgaris. Lineage (NCBI taxonomy): Eukaryota > Metazoa > Chordata > Amphibia > Caudata > Salamandridae > Lissotriton > Lissotriton vulgaris. Next base: position 2,025,829,977 of record NC_141693.1, read on the forward strand.
CAGCTCACTCCACCACCCCAGTTCAAACATGGCCATATGCAAATCAGTCTCACCCTGTGCCTCATGGAAACAGTCCAGCCCGAACTGTCAAGCCAGGTCTTCCCTGGACCGGAAACAAGCATCCTGGGACCGGTTTCTGGGTGACACCCTTCATCAGCCAGGCTAGCTTCAATCCAGTGACAAAGTGAGCAAGGGACCCACTTCTGGGCATACCCTGCCAACTTAGGGCGAACAAAGCGATACCAAAGGGGATGATTCCCTTTTCCCCTTCACTTGAGAGCTCATATCCTAAAAATAGGACATTGAGGTGGGAAACTATTGATATTAAAAAAAATAATAATAATTTTTAGCCCTCAGAGGCGAACCCTAAAATTATGTTGTTCATCCTGGTCAAATGATCCAATAATTTATTGTCCGTCAGATAGATATCATCTACATAGGACAACGCCTCCTCATCAAAATTTTGAAGCAACTCTGTTACTCTTGCTGAGAACAGGCCAGGGCTATTCTCATACCCTTGGGGAAATCTACAGAATTAACATTAGGAGTCGAGGACTGAAAATGCAGTCAAATATCTGTTTTCAGACACTATATTCTGGCAGAAGAATCCATTTGAGATGAGATAGTATGGTTTCGTATTTCTTCTGCACAATGCTATTAATTAATGTGGCACTGTGCGCATTCTGTACTGCGTATGTTTTCGTGCAAGCGTTCAAATGCTTGTAGTCTAAAACTAGACAGTCTGAATTGTCGGGTTTCATTACAGGAAACTAATGATTATTCATTGAAGAGGTGCAATTCTCTATTACATCCTGGTATTCAAGCTGATCTTAGATCTCCCTGACTTGTTTTTCACATCATGTTTTATTGGGTACGGCCTCTGTGGTGTTGGAGTAGGTTCTACTGGGATAACATGGTGAGGTGACTCAGCATCCCAACCTACATGAATGCGGTATAATGCAGGAGCTAGTGCTACTGCCCACTCCTGTGCGTATGAATGTTTTAAGGATTCTGGAACAAGGTCGAAAAAAGCTGGTAAAATTACAGTTTCTCTATTTGGGCAGTCCATAACAAACTCAGGAGGCTAATCTTTTTCAGCCAAAAGGATATCGTATCCAAAAGTCAGGTTCTCCCAAAAGAGACCTTTCACTTTCCTGGGTATGTCCCCCCTCCATGTGGAGCGTTATTTCATATAACTGGTGTGGGACACTTACCCTATTATCAGGTGTCTCCACCGTGATATGTTCATTCAACGCCGCTTTCACCAGAAATTCCATCAGGTTCTGGTGATCTATTGTTACTTTTGCTGCGCTGTCTAGCTAGTCAGAGCCCATTCCCCATTCAGAAGTTGAGTCCTCAGCAGCTTGGGCATTTCTTATTTAAAGGCCAGATACTTTCTTCTTTTTAACTTTTGGTATTAATTTTGGTTTATCTTCTTTTTTGATATTATAGTCTGAAGTGCGATGTGTATCTCTTGACTTAGCTCATTCTTCTGATCTGTGTTCCGACCGTCCTTCCCCCTCTGAGTTGTTTGATGAACCCTGAAAGGAACAAGAGGAACGTGTATCAGTATCCTGATACCAGTCAGGTTTTTAGGTCGAGCCTATCCCATTCCATAGGAATGGATAGGGGAGAATTTTAGTGGCCAAAATAGGTCCTCAAACCATCGGCGGATTTAAGACAGTTCACGTGGGTCACATGGACACAAGCACGTGCATTTCCCCACATCAAAGCCATCAGCCTCCCTCCCACAGGCTTCCCCAGCGTGCGCAGTGCGCACTGGCCTCACTTCTCCTCCCCCCTAATTACTTTTTTTCACGGCCGCCAGGCCGTCAGCTACATCAAAGGGTTCAGCTCCCCGCCCCCTGCTTCACCGGTGCTTCTTATTTCTGCCCATCAAGCTTGTTTCAATTGTGGCTGTGTTCATTACCAGTGTTTTGTTTGATATCTTCCTCCTGGTTCTCCTGCTCTTTTGTTTCCTCCCTATTCACTTCTCCCTCTCTCTCGTCTCCTTCTCGTGGCCTCTCGTCTTTCTCTTGCTGTCCTTCTTTGCTCTATCTATTTGATTCTTTCCCTCCTCTTGTTAGAAGTGCGTCGATCGCACCAAGCCAGCCAAATCTGTTAATGTCTCCCCTAACCTGCCCCTCCCTACACCCAGGACTCAGTGGCATGTTAAACTCACAGCCGCTTATAACACAGCGCGCCATGGCGTGGCGACAGCTTTTTTTTTCACAACTGACAGAGATCACATTTGTTTGTGTGGAGTTCGAGTTGCCCCACAGACACAAAGCTTTATTGACTTCTGACACTGATATCATCCCGAGGAATTTCGGCGACACTGTGACACGCATCTTAAAACAAAGACGCAGTTGCAAATATTGTGACAGCATTTTGTGGTGTGCCACGTTAGAATAGTGAAGTATGCCACTCAGTGACACAATTAACATTTTCACTATTTTCCATAGGTCAGTGAAAGTGCTCTTCTAGACCTCATGTGAAGTGCTCCTAAAGTGCACCTAGTAGAGTGAAAAAAACACAAACCGCTTATAACAATTCAAAACGGGTAATCTGAAAATGGTGGAAATTTAACAGTAACCCTATACAAGCAAGCCACGTCCTCAAGATACACGACCCACCTGAATTACCATAAGTTGCATCTTCAAAAAGAAAAATACTTTTACTCTAAGGGTAGCAAAATTGAAATTGTGAAATAGAAATATGAAATTTCGTCCTACAACCCAGGTCCATTCAGCTATACTTTGCATCCCAAAAAAAGACAGATTTAAAACAGTTTTTATTTTAGATAATCCTGCCCGTTTTACACATTTCTCAAGGCAAAGCCAACCCGACTTTGCTGGCATTCAAACCTATGTCTTGCAGGGTTCAACTCCACCCCTCCCCCACCCCCCCCATTAAGTCAGAAGTTACATTGCAAACTTGCAGAAATCTCAATGAAATGAAAGTTCCCGCTGTACAACTGAAATAACCACATTTACTCTGCCGAAGTATTGTACATTTTAAGATAATCTGTGCAACCATTCAACGCTGTACGCGCTTGCCATCCAGCGCGCGAAGCGCGTGTCTGTCAGTACCTCACACACTTCAAAGGCAACGCTCCCCGCCCCCGCCTGCACATCGCACTCTCCACTTTCACGGCCGCCAGGCCGTGTCTCGCATTTCTCCTCCCCCGCCAGGCCGTGTCTCGCAAGCACTGAAATCTATTTACAGATCAGCACGCCTTCAATTAATGCCCTCTGTACAGAGAATAACTAATGCTACTGAGGTAATGCATGTTGTGCCCGCTGGTAATTAGATATAGAGCACTAACTCTGACCAAGACCATTGAGTGCCTCTGAGCGAGTGTGACAATCTTTGTGGGTTTGCAAACAAGGCTTTCGTTTAATTGTTTCCACTGCTTTCCACAAGTCATTTATAAGCATTAGGGCTGGTCGCCAATTCTTACTCTCCTGATTTTTCGGCTGCTAAAGTCTATCTAATGAATGCATCAGTGTTGCTGCTAGGCATAACCAGTTTTCCCGGTTTTCAACTGTATGCAGCACGACAGATTCCTCTGCCGTCTTTGTGTTGCTTGTTTAGGGCATGTTTGAGAGAAGCTTGCCCATAAAGCTGTACCGTTTTCTGTAATATCAAAGTATGCGTGTGAGCGAAGCGTACTCTTCTACCATCTGTTCTATATGCTTTACGCTCAAATTCTCTTGTGTGTTCATTGAATTCAATAAAGCAAATGTAATAAAGCAGCCTGCGCCGTAAATAAACCGTCTCAAACGAATTGCCCAGAAGATAAATGGGAAGAGGCATGATAACTCCTAGCAGATTGGTTTTAATAAGCATGTTATTTACTTCCATCAGCGCACTGCAGCAAAGTCTGCGATCGCACCCAGCCAGCCAAATCTGTTAATGTCTCCCCTAACCTGCCCCTCCCTACACCCAGGACTCCGTGGCATGTTAAACTCCCAGCCGCTTATAACACAGCGCGCCATGGCATGGTGACAGCTTCTTTTTTTCTTCACTCCTGACAGAGATCACATTTGTTTGTGTGGAGTTCGAGTTGCCCCACAGACACACAGCTTTATTGACTTCTGACACTGATATCATCCCGAGGAATGTCGGCGACACTGTGACACGCATCTTAAAACAAAGAGGCAGTTGCAAATATTGTGACAGCATTTTGTGTGGTGCCAAGTTAGAATAGTGAAGTATGCCACTCAGTGACACAATTAACATTTTCACTATTTTCCATAGGTCAGTGAAAGTGCTCTTCTAGACCTCATGTGAAGTGCTCCTAAAGTGCACCTAGTAGAGTGAAAAAAACACGAACCACTTATAATAATTCAAAACGGGTACCGTAATCTGAAAAAGGTGGAAATTTAACAGTAACCCTATACAGCCAAGCCACGTCCTCAAGATACACGACCCACATTAATTACCATAAGTTGCATCTTCAAAAAGAAAAATACTTTTACTCTAAGGGTAGCAAAATTGAAATTGTGAAATAGAAATATGAAATTTCGTCCTACAACCCAGGTCCATTCAGCTATACTTTGCATCCCAAAAAATGACAGGTTTAAAACAGTTTTTATTTTAGATAATCCTGCCCGTTTTACACATTTCTGAAGGCAAAGCCAACCCGACTTCGCTGGCATTCAAACCTATGTCTTGCAGGGTCAACTCCACCCCACCCCCCCATCCCCATTAAGTCATAAAGTTATAATATTGCAAACTTGCAGAAATCTCAATGAAATGAAAGTTCCCGCTGTACAACTGAAATAACCAAATTTACTCTGCCGAAGTATTCTACATTTTAAGATCATCTGTGCAACCATTCAACAACAACTGGTTCAAATATGTTCTCTCAATGTATCAAGCTTCATTACAAATGTCACAAAAAAATAATATTTCACTTCTGTTCTTGGATTTTCGTCACAATAAAATACACTGAACATAAACTTCACAAAAGTTATTTACAAAAGTTTAAGCTATTGCCATTATAAATTACAATAGCTTTTATTTAAGCATTAATTATTTAAAAAAATTAATACATTATTTGTAATATCAATACATCTAAATAATGCAAATACAACACATTGTATTACAAATGCTATAGGTGTCACATCTGTGAAAGTTAAAACTATTGGCATTGTAAATGACAAAGCTATTAATTTCGCTATTTTCAAAACCAACACATACATAATAAAATTGTCAATTACAATACCACTAGCTCAAACTTTCCTAATGCGAGACCTATTGCATTGCAAATACATCCTGTCTGAGGGCTCCTGTTGAGGAGACGCACCCTATGATTGTGATGTATTCTGCTTATTTTGTTGTTGTTTATTATCCCATTTCTTTTTAGAAGAATCTGGTGATTGGTGTTATCTTTTTCAGGATTACCCATTACTTGTGGTTTCATAGGTCTAGCTCCCAAATTATCTCTACCCAATTACGCGTATGTATCTTCAATAATTTTAGGTAATTTTCGCTCCTATTGTGCAGGAGTTAATTTCCTCAGGCGTTGGCGTATAGCCACCGCTGCGGTCTACCTTTTATGTTCGCTGACATAATTGTAGCTACCTGGGAAAAATTGCCTATTCATTTAATTTGTAAGTTCAGGGCAGGTTCTGCTCCATACTCATTCTGTATTTGTCTGAATAGTTCTGTTATCACTGCTATTGAAGGGGTACCATGAGTCCTTGTATAGATGGCATTGAAAACTGTACCCCAAGTGGTACAATCCTCTATTGCGGGAGCTATCCCCATTGTCAAGCAAATTGTCAGTATTCTGTGTTTTTCTTATGGGATTGTGTGTAGCAACACTGCCTCTAACTGTGCTATTTTCTGTGCTATCCAGAACGGCATTTGCCCACGTTTAGTGGGCATTCTTCCCATATCCGCTTTTAGTGTTTGTGGGGTGATTTTATTTGCGGGCCCTTGTAGTTGACCTGCTGGAGTAACCCTTGTGGGTTGAAGTGCGAGTGTTCTCATATCGAACGGTGTCAGATTTCTGTAAAGTTTTAGCATTTCTTTGTGAAGTGGACGCAAGTCTGCTATCGGTAGTGTGCCAATTTCTAGATGCGGTGTGTCAGCAGCTAGGACCAGTCAAGTCGGTCTGTCTCTGCTGAGCCGACCGAGTCTCACTTTTTCTGTAGTGTGTGGGAGGGTTCCTTTAAACAAATTTATATGCTCTTGATATGTGAGCAGAACTTCTATGTCCTCGTATGGACAGTACTCTGCTGGTACGTCATTTGGAGTATGAGAATGAAATGTATTTGGGCGTGCGTCAGCAGGAGGGAATTTGACCCAAGAGTAGAATACCTCTGTCCTGAATAACATGTGTGCCTCAATCAGGAATGTTACGGTTCCTCCTAATGCTGAGACAACACATTTCTAATTTTGCAGCAAGTGCATATCTAACATTTTCTGAAATAGCATCTTCCTGCTCATCTTCCTCCCTACTAGTACTAGCATTGCCATCAGCTGCAGTGTTTTGTGTTTGAGACATTATGGGTGGAAGTTTATAGAAAAGATAAGGGTTATATAAGAGTTATGCACAATGTAGGGAACTATAATCCTTCAAGCTTGAATAAACCTACAGCCAATACATAGGGTATACCTACTCAGCTGTGGCAGAATATTTCCCTTCCCACTGCAGACATCTCGGTAAATGTGAGTAGGGGTCTCTGAGAAAGCATGACTGAACTACTCAGATTTGACCTTTAAATAAGAACCAACTCAACAATGGCGGCACCATGTTAGGTAGGTCCTACAAATCTATATAGGATCTGCACGTTTAGACAACATAAACCAAGGGATTGGTGTCCAGACTGATTACAGACAGACCCACAGGATATGTTCACAGTGCCACTATGAGTCTCTCTTACCAAGGAGCGAATAGTTTCTGGCAACTATCGAACATGACAACCTGACTCCTCAGGGATCGTGGAAACAGTACAGTACTTTTCGTTCAGTCACTTGTGCTCACTTTGTCTCAGGGAGATATACAGAAAAAACAATGGGGACCTTTTCAATAAGCATTTATTGAACCAGCGTCATTCTAGTATAAAATACGTGTGCTGCAACAACCATAAGATAGAAAAAGATATATATGGTTATGAGCACCAACACAGTAAATAAAAGGTAGAATTTTACCATAGTGATAAAACATGTATATGCAGGCATAGATACATGACAGTAATAATGCGTACTGCTACGATGCAAACCCTAACTAGATGTACCTAAGTGTACCTTAGAACATGTAGGTATATAGCCAAGAATCCCCCTAGGATAGAGCCAATCCCGTTACTTGATGTGAGAGAACGAAGGACCCCATCTTGGTCTCAAGTTGGACACCCCACCAGGGATGTCAGATGACTGCTTGCTGTAGTGTCTTAGTGCAGGGACCTCAGCGTCTCGTGTCAGCATTGAAGTCTTTCTCCTCTGTTTTGCCTAACGAAGAGGTGGTGCTTATATACCCTAAAGGTACCCTGAGGGGTTCTACCTTGATGTGTCAAGGTGCTGTGGGCATGTTGGCCAAGGATGACGATAGTCACACAGCATTTATGCAGCACCTAACTAACTAGGTAAAAGGTCAGGATCAAACCAGTTACGTAGAACAATGGTACGACGAATGTAGGTACAAGGTTGTGTAACTACCTAGGCCTATACTGAGGTATACTGGTGTTTATAACAGAACCCAATCAGGTGAGCGTTGGCCTTTCTTTCCAACTGGAGCTGGGGGTCAATTAGCACATTTCCTTCTCAGCCTTGAGAAGATAACCTTAGAATGCAAGGGTCCTTTAGACAGTACAAGGGTTCGATGTTGAGTTTTATGGTTTCCCAGTGCAGCAGTTCTTGGCACGTCGCTTGATCTTTTCCGATGTCTAATGCCTTTTGATAGATCATGAGGCGATGGACCTGCTGCGCAAGCAAGCTATAGCCCAGTCCACCCTACACCCAAAGGACTTTTTTTTGTTTTTATTGAAAAAAAATCATGGCTGACAGTACATCGTGCAACTTCGCAGTGCAAGAAACCAAACAGAAAGCAGGTCAAACGCTCCATCACACATAGGCGTCAACTGTCAGCACAGTAAATAAGGATGATGAGAATATCACAGTTCTCTCACATCAAGGTCCCTCCCACGTGGGGAAACAGATAGAGCATTGTCGGCCATGAAGGGCTAAGGAAGAAGGGGCGAGAGCGCCAGTTGCAGGGAGGAGAGGCAGTCACTGGCCAGCACCGGGGGCCGCCGCGGACCCAAGGCTGGCGGGGAGCGCGGGAGAGGCAGCACCGCTAGGGTGGGAACGGGAAAGAAGGTAGGTAACCAAAGGACCCCAGATGTCAACAGGTCGGGACCTAGCAGGCATTAAATCCCAGAACTCCGACAGGAGAGTCTGGCACCGAGAGATGTCCTCCAGCCAACTGTCAACCCTGAAAGCAGGCCTGCGACGCCAACACATGGCAACCCTACGCCTAGCAAGGACCAGCAACATTGCGATCAGAAGGCGGGAGCCGTCAGGGCAGAACCTGACAAAACCGAGAAGGCACAGAGCTGGATCTGGGCGCACAGTAGCGCCGGTAATGTCAGAAATGGCAGAACACACCGCCTGCCAGAACTCCGAGACCCTAGGACAAAGCCAGGCAAGATGAGCGAAATCTGCTGCGGGAGCAGCACAACACACACAACTGTCTCCGAGAGTGAGGCCAAGCCTATGGAGCTGCACCGGGGTGCGGTAAAGCCTATGCAAGTACTTGAAATGGATCAAACGGAGCCGGTAGTTTGGCAACAATTTCTTCGTCTGATTACAGCAGTAGAGCCAGTCAGCTGGTGAGATGTCGGTGTCAAGATCAGCACCCCATGCCTCCCAAGCACGATCAGAAGAGATGGGGGCGGACACCAGAGTAAGGGCATATAGTTTGGTGACTAATTTGTGCGGGGACGGGGAGGAATAGATTAAATTCAGAGCCGGCATGTTAGGTGAAGGTTGAGGAAAAGTGGGATGCAGCTTCCGGCACGTGGCGCGCAGCTGGTAAAATAGGAGCGTGTCCAGTGGCCCGAGGCGTCGGGGAGCGTATAAAAGGTGTTCTCCGGATATAGGTCCGCCACCGTCGTCAGTCCCAAGCGCGCCGCACTCCTAAACATGCTGGAGGCCTGAAGTGAAGGAAAATCCGGGTGATTAACTATGCGCATGGAGTTAGCGGAGAGCAAGGGGACTCTAGACAGCCGACGGAGGCCAGCCCAAGCCCATCGAAGAGTCTCGACCGTGTCGACCTCGGCCCAAAAGACGAACCGCGGGCGTGAACAGAGCTGTGGACAAAGGCCAGGGAGCAGCTACGTCTGTCTCAACGGCGACGTTAAGGTTGTTAAGGGGAGGGGTGGATCCAAAAATGCAGGAAGCTGGCCTGCGCGCACAGGGCATAAAGCCTGAAGTCAGGCGCGCCCATCCTGCCGGCAGACATGGGTCGAGTAAGGATATCGTAAGCTACTCTTGGCTGTTTACCCGCCGAGACCAATGAAATTATTAGGGACCGTAGTTTGTGAAAAAAATGAGAGGTGAGGGGGATGTGGATATTTAAAAACAAGTAGAGGAATTTTGGAAAGACAACCATTTTGGCGATGGCGATGCGGCCCGCCAGAGGCAGCGGAAGCCGACTCCACGATGAAATCCTGGTTTCCAGCCAGTCCACCGTACAACCAAAGTTGGATCTCCACAGTTCGTCCGGATCCCTACTGAGCCAAACGCCCAAATAGCGCGTGGGGCCGGAAGCCCACACAAATGGGAAGTCAGATAGGAATGGCACAGTTGCGTCAGTGAGTGGGAAAAGAACTGATTTGCTCAGTTCACCTGGATGCCCGACAGCCCACCAAACCGAATGCTCTTGCAGACTAAAGGGCTATGGTTCTCTTGGGGATGACTGACATAGAGCACAATGTTGTCCACATATATGGAGATGAGCAGGGAATGAGATGAGAAACCAATACCCCTGTGGGTGTGGTGCAGACGGAATCTGGCAGCCAGAGGCTCCATCGCTATAGCAAAAAGCATATACGATAGCGGTCACCCTTGACGCGTGCCTCAGGCGATGGTAATAGGGTCTGAGACTTGGTAGTTGATGTGGAGGCGTGCCGAGGGGTTGGTGTAGAGGAGTCTGACATTGCGCAGAAAGAGTTCACTGAAGCCCATACGCGGTAAGATGTAAAATAAGAAGGGCCACGCCAGCGTATCAAACGCCTTTGTGGTGTCCAGCAGGGCAGCCACGGCCGGTAGGGTAGGATTAATTCGATGCAATACTGGGAAAATTGTGCGAAGTCGCCCTATCGGGGATGGGCAATGGTGGGCATAAGTAAGAGAAGGCGGGAGGCGATCAGTTTGGGAAAGATCTTGTTGTCTATATTTATTAGAGAAAGAGGAGGTAGGAGTCGCGACAGTCTGAAGGCTTATCGGGTTTAAGAAGCAGAGTTATCAGCGCCTCGCGCAGGGAAGCAGTACACCCAAAGGACTTTCTCAGCAATATTCTCCCCGACCTGTGATCAACCTCCGCAAGTTCAATAGGTGGTTGGTTTACAGCCACTTCACGATGGAAGGCATCCACCTGTTGCTAGATTTGCTGCAGCAACAGGACTGAATGGTCTGTCTTGATCTCAAAGAAGCGCACCGCACAATACCCATTTTCCTGCCTCATTGCGGATTCCTACTGTTCCTGTTGCAAAACCAAGTTTACTAATTCACAACCCTTCCTTTCGGACTCCCTTCAACCCCTTGGTGTTTCATCAAAGTTCTCAAGCCAGCAATGGAATTTCTTTTCACCCACAAATCTTCTGCTCAATCAATGTACGGTAAAACTAACCAAACAATTGCAGATGATAATCCATCTGCTGGAAGGATTGGGGTTTATCATAAACATAAGGAAGTCCCGACTGACCCCAAACAGACCGAAAACCTTTCTGGGATTTGTACACATTTCCTTAGAGAAACCCCCCAGTCTTCCCTCATTGAAGATTGTGAAGATCATAATGGAACTGAGATGCACTTTGTCCAAACCAACGACCTTTTACGCTAGATAGCCCAAGTGGTAGCTCTTTTATCGTCCTCCATACAGGTAGTCATCCTGGGCCCGCTACACACAGGACCCTTTAGAGACTCTGGGCCTTCCACCTCCGCATGAGTCTTCAATACTGAGAACAAATTCCGGACAGAAATGAGTTGGCGGCTGGCAAACATGGATGCCTGGAATGGCAGAGCCATTTTCAGGCCCGATCCATATATCATAATAGAATCTGACACCAGCAAGTGCGGCTGGGGAGAGAGATGTAGGGCCTACTACACCGGAGGTAAATGGTCCACGTAAGAGCAACAGCTCCATATCAACTGCCTGTAACTAATGGCAGGGTCCTTTGCAGTCCAGTATTGGACAAAGGAGATAGTGAACTGTTGTGTCCTACTAAAAATGGACAACGTCTCTGCAGTCCAATATATAAATCACCTCTGAGTCCCCGGTCCAAAATTCTGGCAGACTTGGCCAAAGAGTTCCCGACTTTTTGCCTGTTGAACAACATATCGGTCATGGCAGAGTACCTCCTGGGATGACCAATTAAGTAGTGGACTGCTGTTCAAGACAATGGTCGGACATGAACTTGTGGCAACTGGATTCTTCTCAACACCCGTTGGGGCCAATTCACAGTGAATCTATTTACATCTTGCATAGACCACCAGGTGGACCGATACTTCAGCCGGAAACCAGATCTCCTGGCGACAGCAATGGACATATTCCTTCAGGAATGGTCGGGGAAACAAGGCTACGCTTTCCCTACTTTCGCGATGAGAATGCTCCTGTCAACCTACGTTCGGAGGCAACAGACAAGAGGAGTTCTCATAATGATATTTTGGGGCTCGCAAGTGAGGTTTCCAGGTCTTTGGAAACTTTCTTGGGATTCTCCAATCCGTGTACTCGATGCTCCAGATCTTCTCAGAGATCCTCTAGGGAACCCTTTACCGCTAGTTGTCCACGCCTCTTATGGCATGGTGGATTACAGGGAACAATGGAGAGTCTCAGAACTTTCGAAGGAAGCTGAAAAGCTTCTAGCCGTAGAAAGGGCGGATGGTAGTACCAAATATTATATGCCAGCATGGATGAGATGGGTCTGTTGGTGTGTACAAATAGGTTGCAATCCCTCGGTGTCCGACGTTGTCCAATTAATTAATTTTTGGCCTCTCTGGTGTCCCAGGGCTTAGCTCATAGGACAGTGAATACATTCAGGTCAGCCATTTCAGAGGGACACCCCCTGATATAACATTACCAGGTCTACGAATACCCGTCGGTATGCAAGTTGATGAGGGGTGTCAGTTTATCTCTACCTCCAGAACCTAGGTATTCGGCTTCGTGGGACGGCCATCAAATCCTCAATCTTTTCTTTGCCTTAGGAGGAGTAATTGAGTCCCGTGGCAATGTTTTTGGTGCCGAAGGATGTTTAGTCTTATCTGGGGTCTTTGGTATCGATATTGGATGTTTCAGCATGGAGACAGGTTTTGCTGGGCCTATGGCGCCGGAATCTGGCTTCCCCACTTTGTTTTTGGAACCGGAAGGTTTCGAAGTCTAAGCTTTCGGGTGCGGTACAGGTTTTGGCTTTGTCACCGATGTGTCTTTTGGTACGGGTGCCCAAGTGTCCTTGTCTTTGGGCACCGAAGGGCGTTTTGTCTTCGGTGCCGACGAGTCCTTCGGTATCGAAGGATGTTTCGGTGCCAATGGAGGAGGTGTAATTGGCACATGGTGTTTCTACGGTGGCGGAGTGCTGACCGTTGCCTTTTGTTTGGGTAGTTGTCTGTCGTGCAGGGACAGATGTACTCACGGGTTGTCGAGATGGAATCGGAATCAAATCGTCCGAATCCTCTGCCCCCGATATGATCTGGAGAACAGGCGAATCTTCCTCTGCGCCGAGTGGAGCCTCGTCTTCGGAGATATCTTCGATTGGATCTTCGTCCTCGGCGACGTCTTCTTCGACGATCTCCTCCTCAAAGATGGCCTCCGGTGCTGGTGCTGATCTCCTCATATCGTGTCGACGGCCCCTCCGATCCCGGATGGTCTTCTTCGATCGGAAAGAGGCACAGGCTGTGCAGGTCGACTCGTCGTGTTCTGCCGAGAGACAGAGGTTGCAAACCTCGTGAAGGTCGCTATGAGGGAATTTTGCTCGACATACCGGGCATCTCTTGAATGGAGTTCTGTCCATGAGGCGTAGGCCGTACGGCGCCGATAGGCCCAACGGCCCGCGTCGACGCACCAGAATGTAGCTGGTGATGTTGAAAAGTCTATTCGATGTCGAAATAAGTTTATTTAAAGTTTCTCGCTTCGAAAATGCAGAAAAGTCTTTTCTAGCCGGAGCGGAAAACTTTCATCCGAACCCAGTGGCAGAAAAAAACAATCTGAGGATGGAGTCAATGACCATGCGCAGTATTGATACCCACAGGGTGTGGGAGCACTTAGTGTTTTGTAAGGTACCCCTCACACACCAACAGGCCCCTTGGTGTCATGCTTCATCATAGGGGTCTCCGCACCGCTCTAACTGGATGCGGCGTGCTGCGACCTACGACTACGTGGGAGCACTGATAGTAATGACTATGTGTGGTGCGTGTGGTGTAAGTGATCGGGATATTTATGTGAGTGGTGGGATTTAATGAAGGGTTAAAAAGTACCTGGCTCGTGGGTATAATGGAATAAACTTTATTCACAACCCCAGGCTGGTACTACTAAAAGAAGTGAAGTGCGAGGTTATTATTTGTCGTGTTTATGGACAGTACCTCATGTGTGCGTCGACATGTTTCGGAGCATGTGCTCCTTCTTCAGGACGGGGGCACAACTTCCCCACCTTACTCACGTTTCACTACTTTGTTTTGTGTAAATAACAAAAAGTGAAAAATATATTTTAAGTGTATTAAAAATATCGGCTTTAGTGTGCCTACAGCGGTTTTGTGGCTCAGGATACATGCATTTGCATGACCTGAAAAAAGGAAAAAGAAAAATGGATATGGTTACCCTAGTTGTGGTTGGCTCAAACAGGTGCAGTCACCTGGAACAAACCATTTGCGCAAATGGCCCTGTGAAAGGAAAAGAAACAGACAAGACATTCAACATAGAGAACACACATATTGTTTGTAAAAGAAAAAGTTTTGGTCATACTCATTGGATATAGCTTGCTTGCTTCATGAGCACTCTAGAACGTCTGGGGGTTGATTGTTATTTGTGCAAGCTAGATGGATAAACAGATTGGGTTTTAAAAGCATGTTTTACTTACTTCGTCTGAAGGAATGCTTCTTTTTGCCAACCCTATACTCACAAACTCGGGATGAGTTGTCCTCCGTACTGCCCCACATGCTGCTCCGCTGGAAGTATTGTGGGAGTCTGCTGTGTGGTATTTATACCTTGTCATCCTAATTAGTACGGTCGTTATGGGATCTCAAGCGGATACGATGTTATGCCCAAATAAGGGTAATCCGTCGTTGTTGTAATAATTGTTTGGTTGATTGTAACACCTTTTAAGATCCGGTAGAACCGGCATTTAACTTGCGTCCCGTGTCAGTGTCTGCGCTGCCGGAGATTGTCTCAGCTCCGCACATGCTCCGAAGTGTCTATCGTATAGCGCATGCGTTGTGTCTATCGTATTGCACATGCGCTGTTTAAAGACACCCGACACAGCGCGAGTGTTCTTTTATCTGGATAAGCTGAAAGTCTTTCAGTAGCGGTCTATAATGTTAACACCGTCAGGCATTTTCACGACAATAACAAACAATAAAACGCCATTATTTGTTGATCTTTAGTGGGAAGAGACACATTGGTCCATGTTTCTGCTACTAGAGGTCTGTAGGTTTGGGAACATTTTATTTGTAGGTGTGATTGTTAGTGGGACAGCTGGCCCCAGGGGACGTCATCGTTGAGTCCCTGGATGTGTGTGCCCAGACGGAACACCCATCTTTGTTCCTTTTGGAATTAACCTGTTTCTGATGGCAAGTGTTCAATTATTGTCCATCTTAGATCATTTACACAATGTTCTTTCTCAAGGTAGTGTGTTGCCATTTTGGTTGTGGTCTTTTTGCAACGAACATAGCTTTTATGCTCATTTAATCTCGTCTTTACAGCTCTGGTGGTCATGCCCACGTATTCCAATCCACAAGGGCAAGTAATCATATAGACTACATTCTTTGTGTTGCAATTCGTGAAGTGTCGTTGTTCCCAAGTGGTACCATTTCTGTATGTTAGGATACTGCTTTTCTGTGTAAGGTGGCAGCTGCTGCAGTTGCCACATGGGAAGTGACCTTGTATCCCAATTGTATTTTGCCTTGTAGTATTGTTGGATTTAGGTCTAGTATGTACCAAAATGTCTTTAAGGTTTCTACCTCGGCGATGCGCGTACTTTGGTTTTTCTAGGTTAAGTGTACCGCAGTTCAGTATCGCCCAGTGTTTGTTTATGATTTAAAACACTTTCTCTGGTTGTTTGTCCTCCAGAAGGGCCTCCCTGTGGTTGTTCTTAGTTCTTAGTTCTTGGGATACAAGGTCACTTCCCATTTTTGTATTACTTTTTTTGTTATGTGGCAATGTGGGAAAGTGCTTTATTGATGGTCTAGCTCCACGTCGTGGTTGAATCGGGACACTCTTTGTGAGGTTTCAATCTGACAACTTTTGGGTAGAGTTCTATTCCTTGGTCTGAAGATTCTTCAGTGAGTGTGTACACAAACACACTTGATTTGGGTTGCAACAACATGGCGATCGGTCCACATTTAGGATTTTTTTTAAACACATTTTATTGATTTTAAGATTGAGATTTCCAACATGGCCAACAACATAGAATAAATCCAGATTGCTGTAAATGTAAGAGATAGCAGATGATGTTCTGCACAGAAGCATGAAGAGGATTGATATTGTTATTGTTACAATAGAGAACAGGTTCCATTTTGCTGCATAACATGAACTAGTAGTAGGCATTCTAGCCTCTTTTAGGATATTCATACAGTCTGGTGGTAATTGTAAATAACCAAACTATGACTACAGGAGCCAGATTGATAGGTTTAGTTCTTTGGGATTTGGATGCCTGATTTCTCCATGGCTATGAGTGAGGAGACTGGAGGTGAGAAGCATCTTTGTGTGGAACTACTGCCAGTTCCAGCAGGGTGAACCAGGATTGACGTGCCCAAGTGGTAGCTATGAGAATCAGTTTGTGGGATATGTGTCTGAGCTTCTGAACTACCAGTGGAATGAGTGGGAGAGGTGGAAAAGCAGAAGCAAATATCCCGGACCAGTTCATCCATAGGGCATTGCCTTTGGAGAGCGGGTGTGGGGACCTGGAGGGAGAAGTTCGGACATTTTTCGTTTTGTGCTGTGGCAAACAGGTCTATGTGAGGAAATTCCCATTCCTGAAAGTAGGGGAGAAGACCTTGTGGATGAAGTTACCACTCATGGATTTGCTGCCTCTGTCTGTTGACAAGGTCTGCAATGTGATCGTTTACTCCTGGAAGGTGCTCTGCCAGGAGAAAAATCTTGTGGTGTATAGCCCATTCCCAAATGGCTTGTGCTAGGTGTGACAGTTGGAGAGTGTCTCCCCCCCCCTCGTTTGTGTATATAGTACATAGCTGTCATGGCGGACTAAGACAGTCTTGCTTGTTAGGTGAATTTGAAAGGCTCTGAGCATTAGAAACACTGCTAGTAGTTCTAGACGATTTATACGGAGACTTTTGTGCTTTAAACTCTACAACCCTAGATTGTGTGATCGTGTAAGTGAGCGCCCCAACCAGTGAGCAATGTGTTTGCTGTTAGCACTGTCTGTGGAACAGGGTCGAAGAAGGGCCACCCTTTGGATACTGTGAGAAAGAACCCCTTCGGAGACGTTATCAGAAACTACAACACCCAGAATGCCCTACCGGACAAAAGCGAACTCCTCCACAGCTGGGGAATCGGAAAATACCAACCTCTCCCGTTTATTCACAGAGGATTCCGGAGCCAGAGGAGGAGCCGAACCCGGAAGAAGATGCGGGACGCCAATAAGGACTGACGTGTCCCAGGAAGAGGCGTCTTGGACCAGCGGGAAGGCGGAGCTGAATACGGAAGAAGACGCGAGCGTGGAGGATGCAGAGAATCGGAGCCAGGAGCAGCGAGCCGAGAGCCAGGACAACGTTCCAGACATCGAGGAAGCGGGGGAAACCGAAGAACCCTGGTCGGAGATGTGGTGGTATCCCCCGGAGGACGCTGGAGAGCGTGCCGTGACTCTGGAGAGTTACGGCGGGCCGGTGATTGACACCGCACCTGGGGAACTGTTGCGGGAGGAGGGAGGTATCTTCTTTATGTGGGTGAGGGGAGGGAGTACAAGTGGGGATTGACGCCTTAAAGTACGTGCATGCTCCACAGATACCTTACTCAGCCCCTCAGCCATCCTATTATCGTACTCTTCCGTTTGCACTGCTTTTGACTTAGGATTTTGACCTACTGCCACCTCAGACTTTACTTCACGGATTATTCCTTTACCCTTCCCTCACGCCTAGTTCTTAACCCCTCACTACCCTTTCGTTTCTCCTGAGCACTACCGGGTGTAGGGGTCGGTTGAATATTGTTGACCCAGAACACTACCAGGTCCCATTCTTTCTCTCCTTCTGGTGAGCCTCCGGGTGAAGATACGCCACGGACGCCTCAACACCCCAACCACCTCGTCACCCAACCGAAGAGGGCAGACCAACGCTGGCATTGTCATCTATTCCCTCAGGAAGCGAGAAGACCCCAGAAGAAGAGACTTTTGACCCTGTAGTAACACCTGGATCTGTGTCAACTACTAATAAAGAGACTCCTATTCGCCAATATATCCAGCCTCTGCGTCTGTATATCCGCCCTGCCCTCCCACAGATACATTTTGTGGGTTTCACCACTGCATAGAGCAATGGGTGCGGCCGTTTACCATCACTAGATCCGTCAACTGACGCTGCGACTGGCTCCACTGACTTGCTAAGCATTCTTGAAGGGAACGCATGTAGTCTTGCAAGGGAGATGATCACGATGCAAGACGCCATCATTCCTAGCAGCTGTATGAAGACTCTTGCTGGTAATGATTGGTTGGGCTAAAACTGAGTGAGAAGAGACTGAGTACAGTGAATTTTGGCTGCACTGGGAGAGGCTAGAGTTCTTTGAGTGTCTTTGGTGGCCTCCAGATAAATCTGTGGGCTGGAAGGGTGCAGATGAGACTTCAACGCATTCACTTTAAACTCTAATTGGTGTAGTAAGTGAATTGTGGCTTGAGTGTGTTGTAAACACTTTTGGTAAATGCTGGCTTTGATTAGATTTGTTTAGTTGTTCTAAAGGGTTTTGTTCTTTCAATGTAGTAAAGTATTGCTCTTTTTACATCTAGGGTGTAAAGAGCCTGTTCTGCTACTGAGTCTGGTAGAGGGAAAAACACTGGGAGTTCTACAGACTGTTTAAGGTGGAAAGCAGAGACGACTTTAGGTAGAAATTTTGGTTTAGTCCTAAGAACCACCTTGTTATGATGGATTTAGAGAAATGGATCTTGTATGGTTAATGCTTGGAGTTCACTGACTTCTGAGAGAGGTGATCCCAACTAGAAAAGGTACTTTCCAGGTGAGAAATTGTAATTCGCATTTGTGCAGAAATTCAAATGGGGGACCCATGAGCCTGGTAAGTACCATATTTAGGTTCCATACTGGAGAGGGTGGAACTCTAGGTGGAATTATTCTTTTAAGTCCTTCCGTAAATGCCTCGATAGCTGGTACCCTAAACAAAGACAAATGTCTGTTTTGGAGATAGGCTGCTATTGCCGCAAGATGTAGTCTAATGGATGTATACGCTAGGTTACTTTGTTGTAAATTACAAATCTTTTCCACGGCATAGCAAGCTCTAGTGGTAGGACGTCTAGCCTCTTTAATGATGTTCATGCAGTCTGGCTGGAGGTTAAGGTAGCCAAACTCGAAGACTTCATGTGCCAGATCCAAAAGTTGAGTTGATTGGGCTCTGGATGCCTTATCTCTCCATGGTTCTGAGTGAGAAGCTTGGGGGAGAGGTGGAGCTTTTGATGAAGAACTACTGATAGTTACAAGAGGGTTGTGAACCATGGTTGTCGGGCCCATGTTGGAGCACTTAGGATCATTGTGAGGGAATGCTGTTAGAGCTTCCGAACCACTAGTGGAATAAGAGGGAGAAGCAGAAAAGTGTATGCAAATTTGCCTGACCAGTTGATCCATAGTGCATTACCTTAGGACAATGGGTGTGGATACTTGGATGCGAAGCTTAGGCATTTTGCGTTTTGGTGTGTGGCGAACAGGTCTATTTCTGGGTGGCCCCACATTTAAAAGAATGGAAGCAGAACTGGAGGATAAAGTTCCCATTCGTGGATCTCTTGTTTTTGGCAACTGAGTAGATCCGCAATTTGATTATGTACTCCTGGGAGGTGTTCTGCAAAAAGATATATGTTTTGAGGAAAGCCCATCTCCCTATGCTTTGAGCTAGGTATGATAGCTGTAAAGAGTGTGTCCACCCCCTGTTTTTGTATATAATACATTGTTGTCATGTCTGTGAGGACTAGGACAGCTTTGCTTAGAAGGTGGAGTTGAAAAGATTTTAACGCTAGAAAGATTGGCAACAATTCCAGGTAATTTATGTGGAATTGTTTTTGTTGAGGGGTCCATATGCACAGAATGGTATGGGTTTGAAGATGAGCTCCCCAGCCGGTGAGCGATGCGTCTGTTAGCTCCATCTGTGGAACGGGTCGAGGAAAGGCCGCCCCTAGGAAAGGGTTTGTGTGTTCCACCACTGCAGAGAGCGATGGGTGCTGTCGTCTACCAACACCAGATCTGTTAGCTGACCTGGAGCCTGGTTCCACTGACGTGCTAAACACTCTTGTAAGAGACGCATTTGGAGTCGTGCATACAGGACGATGAGAATTAAAGAGGCCATCATCCCCATTAGCTGCATGAACACTCGCCCTGTTAGTGAGTTTTGAGGCTGAATTTTGCTATTAGAGCTTGTATGGTGCTTATCCTGGCTGGGTTGAGGTCTGCTAGAGCTTTTAAAGTGTCTATTGTAGCCCCTAGATACAGTTGTATGCTGGACAGTTGGAGATGGGATTTGGTGAGGTTTACTTTGAATCCCAAGTTGTGAAGCAGTTGGATTGGTTTGTGTGTGTGTTGCACACAGCTACTGTGTGACTTGGATTTTATGAGCCAGTTGTCCAGATAAGGGAAGACATGAATACATTAAGACATGAATGTGCTGTCTTCTTAAGTGGGCCACAACTACTGCGAGGCACTTGGTGAAGACTCTGGGTGCTGTAGTCTCCCTGAATAGAAGGACCTTGAATTGGTAGTGTTGACCATCTACCAAGAACCCGAGATACGTTCTGTGAGCGGGGTAAATGGGAATATGAAAGTAGGCGTCCTTTTAATCCAGAGTGGAGAGAAAGGCGCCTTGTTGAAGCAATGGGAGCACTTGTTAGAGAGTGCCCGTGGGGAAGTGATTCGACTGAATGTAGAGGTTTAGTGGTCTGAAATCCAATATGGGCCTGAGAGATGCGTCCTTTTTTGGAATTAGGAAATAGAGGTAGTAAAACCCTGTGCCTTCGTGAGGCAAGGAGACTGGTTCTATTCCATGTTTTTGTACTAGAGAGAACCTCTTGTTTGAGAAGTGTTAGCTGTTCGGAGGACATTGGACGTTGTCTGGTAGGAATGTTTGGGGGGGTAGAGGTGAGTTCCAGGCAGTAACTTTACTGGATAATTTGTCTTACCCACTTGTCTGTTGTGATTGAATTCCAGACAGGTAGGAATTGTGAGAGACGTCCCCGACAGGAGTGGGATGATCGGGGGGAAGTGCAGGGAAGTCACTATTTAGTGATAGGGGAGGTGCGGTTGTTGCTGCCGCGACCTCTTCCCTTACATTGTTGCCTCTGTAGTATCCTAGTATCCTCTGGAGGACGTTTGAATGGGGCTCTTATACGGTGAAGAGGGATGTTCTGAGCTAATTGTTTTGGCGCCAGCTCTGTAGACGGAGCGGCGAGAATTGTAAGGCCCCATGGACTTAGCAGTTTCCGTATCTTTTTCATCTTTCCTAAAGATGTGTGAACTGAGGGCCCGAAAAGATACTCTTGATCCTGATTTAGGAGCGCAGATTGCACCTCCGGTTTGAATCCAGAGGCAAGCGTGCCTGCGCAACAAAACACTAGTGTTAATGCCGCAGGATGCAGTATCGCCGCGTCGAGCGCACATTTAATTGAGATGTTTGTGATCAATTTCCCCTCTTGGATAAGGCAGTTGGTCTTTTGTTTGTGCTGGTCAGGAAGGTGTTGCATGAGCTCGTCATAGTGAGTCCTGTCATACCTGGCTAATAAAGCTTGGGCATTGGCAATCTGCCAATGATTTGCAGCCTGTGACGCAATACGTTTACCAGATGCGTCAATTAATTTTGACTCCTTATCAGGGGGGAGGGGGTCGCCTGTGCGAGTTTGCCCTTTTGCATGCATTAGACACCACAAGAGAATACAAAGGGATTTGACCTTTAATGTAAATTGGGTCATTGGGAGCTGCCTTATACTTTTTCTATCCTGGTGTTGAGAATCCTGGCTCTGACAGGGTCTTTAAAAACCACTGGGGCATGTTTGAGCATGCCTTTTAACATTGGCAGGGTGTGCGTGGACTTTAGCGAGGGTGCAAAGGTTTCAAGCAAAAAGTCTTCTCTAAGGGATCAGAATGTAATTGTACCCTGTGGTATTGGGCAGCCCTATTGATTAGTTGTGCGAACCCAATATTGTAATCTGGTGGCGATGGCCTAGATGTATAGAGGTTCGGTCATTGTGTAGGTCAGGATCTGTGCTGTAGTCATCCCAAGGGTCTCCCTCGTGTGGGATGGTGTGAGGTTCGGGTCATTGTGTGGGTCGGGATCTGTGTTGTAGTCATCCCAAGGGTCTACTTCATGTGGGATGGTGTGAGGTTCGGCTCATTGTGTGGGTCGGGGTCTGTGTTGTGGTCATCCCAAGGGTCTACCTCATGTGGGATGGTGTGAGGTTCGGGTCATTGTGTGGGTCGGGATCTGTGTTGTAGTCATCCCAAGGGTCTACCTCATGTGGAATGGTGTGAGGTTCGGGTCATTTTGTGGGTCGGGGTCTGTGTTGTGGTCATCCCAAGGGTCTACCTCATGTGGGATGGTGTGAGGTTCCGGTCATTGTGTGGGTCGGGATCTGTGTTGTAGTCATCCCAAGGGTCTACCTCATGTGGGATGGTGTGAGGTTCGGGTCATTGTGTGGGTCGGGATCTGTGTTGTAGTCATCCCAAGGGTCTCCCTCGTGTGGGATGGTGTGAGGTTCGGGTCATTGTGTGGGTCGGGATCTGTGTTGTAGTCATTCCAAGGGTCTACCTCGTGTGGGATGGTGTGAGGTTCGGGTCATTATGTGGGTCTGGATCTGTGTTGTAGACATCCCAAGGGTCTCCCTCGTGTGGGATGGTGTGAGGTTCGGGTCATTGTGTGGGTCGGGATCTGTGTTGTAGTCGTCCCAAGGGTCTACCTCATGTGGGATGGTGTGAGGTTCGGGTCATTGTGTGGGTCGGGATCTGTGTTGTAGTCCTCCCAAGGGTCTGCCTCGTGTGGGATGGTGTGAGGTTCGGGTCATTGTGTGGGTCGGGATCTGTGTTGTAGTCGTCCCAAGGGTCTACCTCATGTGGGATGGTGTGAGGTTCGGGTCATTGTGTGGGTCGGGGTCTGTGTTGTGGTCATCCCAAGGGTCTACCTCATGTGGGATGGTGTGAGGTTCGGGTCATTGTGTGGGTCGGGATCTGTGTTGTAGTCGTTTCAAGGGTCTGCCTTGTGAGGGATGGTGTGAGGTTCGGGTCATTGTGTGGGTTGGGGTCTGTGTTGTAGTCGTCCCAAGGGTCTGCCTCGTGTGGGATGGTGTGAGGTTCGGGTCATTGTGTGGGTCGGGATCTGTGTTGTAGTCATCCCAAGGGTCTGCCTCGTGTGGGATGGTGTGAGGTTCGGGTCATTGTGTGGGTTGGGATCGGTGTTGTAGTCATCCCAAGGGTCTCCCTCGTGTGGGATGGTGTGTGCATCATCATCCTCATGTGGACCTACATTCCCATCCCTGTCAGTATGATCATCCTCAGTATCCGATGTTTGAGGTGAAAATGTATGTTGTGGGGAGTGTGGAGGAGAAATTAGAAGATTTGGATCAACTGGAGGAGAAGGAGGAGGTGGGGAGGTGTTAGTACTCATCTCGTTTCGTTTCAAGGGTATTTCTGATTCCTCTGATGTGTCCAATTTCCTCTTTTTTGGAGGCTTGGCGACGACTTTGCCAGTCTCTGGGTCAATGAAGAGTGTTTTGTTTAGGATCCGAAAAATTAGGTACCTGCTGTGTGGGTAAAATGTCTATTTCGGTGCCGAAGATTTTGAATCAGAATGTTGTGAGCTTCTGAGGCTTTCTGTGGAGTTTTGTTATATGAGTTTGTGAGTCTAAGACTTTTTTCGGCTCGGACGCTTTTTTCGGCTCCGAAGCCGCTTTTGGCTCGTAAGATTTTTTCGGTTCCGAATGTTTGTCCTTGGTATGTTTCGACGCCGAGGGTTTCGGTGTGAAGGCTGTCTTCGGTGCAGAAGAAGAAGGATGTGGCACATCTTTGGTCTTGTGCTTCAGTGCTGACTTTCCGGCACCGGAATTGGGTTGGCTCGAGCCCGAGCCAGAAGGCTTATCTTTAGTTTGCATAGCCGGGCCCGAGAGAAGGGTGTCGGAGACATTTTGCTGGTGTCGACCCGAGGGTGAGGGTGTTACCGGAGCCTTAGGTTTGTGTTTTGGGAGAGGGGTGTCGGTACTCATGGACCGCTGAGCTGGGGTGAGTGTCTCCTCTTTGACGTCGGGAGTCCTCGGCCTCAGAGACTGAGATGTCTTCTTCATCACCTTGTTGATCCGGCTGGACATTGGGATCTGTTCCACAGATGTCCAGAATCGAGCTGCTTCCGCAAAACATTTTGTGACGTTGATCCAGACGATCACAGATGGTTTTCTTCGATCTGAAAGATGAACAGTCCTTGCAGTTCTTGTCTTCGTGCTCCGGGGAGAGGCAGAGGTTACAAACCTGATGCAGGTCAGTGTGTGGGAACTTAGCTCCACACACGGGGCATTTTTTGAAAGGAGTCCTTTCCATTGACTGCAGGTGCGGTCGGCCCTATGGCCCGCGTCGAATATCGAGGAGTTTGTTTTTAAAGATGCGTGTTGAAAGGGAAAAGCGATTGACAATACAGTCGAGTGTAGAGGGATTGTGCATCAAAGGGGGGCTCGAAACCAACACCGACCCGGAGCACAGCAAATCACATCCGAACCCGATTGCAGAAAAAACAATCTGGAGATGGGAGTCCAAGGCCATGTGCACTATCGTCCTAAGGAGTAGTCACCTACCTCGTGACTACAAAAGACTTCTTCCAAGACAAAAAAAAGTGCAAACATCCGAGCCCAATACCAGATGGCGATCTATGCACAAGTATACAATCTACAGCTCATCTGCCTCAAACATAAAATAACTAAATAATATTTTTGATACAAATTGGTCTGAGTTCAGTCATGAGTGTGTGTGACATCATTTCTTGCCTGAGTGTGTACAACAAATGCTTAACATTACCCTCTGATAAAGCCTTTCTGCTCGCCCACACTACCAAATAGAAAGTAAGGTGCTATCCACTTTTACTTCTGCCTACCTTTGGGGTTCCACTGGACTCCGTGCATACTATACCTCATTTTGGTATAGTGTATACAGAGCCAGCTTCCTACAACAAGTATTTGAACCCACTGGTGGAAACCCACAGTCCAGATGCCCACCTGAGTCCCTTGGGGCCAGTGCCCACTGCGTATACCGTGGACTTTGATGCAGTGATGTGTAGGCCAAAGGTCGCTCCAAAAATGTGCATAATCTGCAGTAATTGGGGTTGCGTGGTGTGTGTGGCCTTAAGGAAAAAGAGCTCAATGTCGTATAGCGCTATTCTGTCTGGCAGTCCTTCCCCCACTCAAAACCTTGCACCTGCGCGACCATCCTCACCCACACCGCCAGTGGCTCCATGGTGGGAGCAAACAGCAAAGGGGACAGGTGACAAACCTGCTGCATCCCCAGCTGCATAGGAACCCCACCCCCACACCGACGTCCATAAGTCCTTATATAGTAATCTGAGATAAGAAATGAACCACGGACCAAAGCTGAGGAGCAGGAGGAGAAACGAGAACTCCCCAACTCACGGAGTCAAATGCTTTTTCTATGTCTGCCGGAATCAACACCTCCGGGTCTTCTTTTCTATGCGCTAGCGCATTGTATACACGCTGGATGCTGTGATGAGTCGCCTGGTGGGGTATAAACCGCACCCCATCAGGATGGGTCAGGTCTGGGATATGATTTATCAGCCTATTTGCTAGCGCTTTGTGTAGTAAAGTGGGTTTCTATTGCAGTAACGCCCCCCCACACACACTTTTTGCCAGGTTTCTGATGCACTTTGACTTGATGTGCCCTGGGTCCATGCCAATCAGGTTTCCAGGGCCTGTATTCTCTCTCCAAAACTGTACCTTTGTACCCCCAATTGACACCTCTCTGGCCCCTGGTAAGTCCCTTATAAAAGGTACCAAGGGCACTGTAACTAGGGAAGGCCTCTAAGAGTTGCAGCACCTACTGTGTCACTGTCAGGGGCCCTGCAACCTAACACACACACTGCCTTTGCAGGCTGTGTGTTTTGGTGCAGAGAAAGGTGAAGTCTCGACATGGCACACATCTGTGTGCCAGGCCTGCATACCACTGCCTGGGGCCTAGGTAAGTCACTCCTTTGGCAGGGTGCACTAGCCCCCAGCTGAGGGTACAGTTGCATGAGCTCTGTACCCCTACAGTCTACGAGTCCATTCTTAAAAATGGTCAGTGCAGTAAAGCCATAAAGAGTATATGGTCTGGGAGTTGGTCATTACGAACTCCACAGCTCCATAATGGCTTTACTGAATTCTGGGAAGTTTGGTGGCAAACCTCTCAGCACATTAAACCCACACTGATGCCAGTGTGGGATTTTATGAAAAATGCACACAGAGGGCATCTTAGAGATGCCCCCTAAAAGGAGGACAGGCTCTGGTGTGGTTCCTGAATGGCTGCCCACCATTTGCCACCACCAGACAGGTTTCTGGACCCCTTGGTAGAAAGCCTCCGCTCTCTGGGTCAAGAAACAAAACCCATCCTGGGCAGAGGTGTCATGCCTCCTCCCCAAGGGTAAGCGGAGTCCACGAAGGGGAAGCTTCAAAGGCCTGCTGCCTTTGTAAGCCTGGTACTACCTTTTGCTGTCCCCAGCAACTGGATCCCACTGGTTCTGACCCCCACTTTGGGCGGGAGAATCAGCAGGAAAACCAAGTGAGGTGAAAGGTGTGAGCACCTTTGCCGACCCCATCCCTCAGAGGGGGAGGCGGGATGAAGCACACAGCTCAGTCCCCTTCATCTTGAAGATGAGGGGACCCAGCCAATTAGAGAGAAGCTCATGCCTGCCTCTCTCCCACTGGAGGGTGGTATAATAGGGGGTGAACCTACCCCAAGTGAGGGACCCATTGGTCCCGACCTGCACACTCCTGTAAACGCCCTCAAATTTAGTATTTAGGGGGGACCCTGAACCTTGCCTCCTCATATTCCTGGACACTATGAAGAAGGACGGAAGAAGTTGCACAGCAGAGAGAACTGTGGGGAATAACAGACTTGGCCCCAGCCCTATTGGCCAGTCTGCAGTTCCCGGACATCCTGCACCAAAAGTAGACTTATCCTGCAGCCAGGGCCCTTCAGAACCCCTGGGAGGACTGACTGCCTTCAACTAAGACTGGATCTCACGCGAACAGCAGGTCTGTTCCAAAGAAACTCGAAAGAAAGACTCTGAGCCTGCTGAGGACAAAGAAACTCTATGATTGGAACCACCACTGCACAAGTCGCCTACGTCCCGAGTCCAAGTGGTCCTCCGGTCCCAGCGCTCCAGAGTCCGAGTCCGCCATGTGCGGACCATCCAGGACTCCCCATGTCACCGGCAGCCTCTGCATGGACAGCCCCGCCGCCCAACTGCGAGTGGCCTGGTAGGGAAATCTGACCTCAAATAGACACCCCTGCATTCAGCTTCCCTGCACCCTGGAGCAGAGGACCTGAGGTACACCTAAGTACCGAGCCCTCCAACTTACCTGCCCTGCCGTTGGTTCCTCCTGGAAGACTTCCTGGACTGAGTCTGCAGCCAAAATCCAAAACTGGCAGGCCCCATAGGATTGCATTGGGCTCCCAACACCTCCCAAGCACCCTGCACCCGGCCACCCCTGCATCACTGGTAGTGTGGACTTGGTGCTGATCTGGGACCCCCTTTGCCCTGATCTTAACCCTGGGAGCTTATTTCCACCACTGAGTGGCCTGCTCGTAAGCAGCCCATGACCAAAGGCCGCCCTTAGCCCCACTGGCTAACATTGGGCCTCTGCACTCTGCCCCTGGGTGCCCCAGAGCTGCTGGTGGTGCAATTTGAGTGCCTATCTGAACCTTAGGAAACCTTGGTTCTAACCCCCAAAAACTATTCTTCTAGGTCGTTTACTTACCCGAAACTAATAACCTTCTTTTCCCCATGGGAACCAACGTTATGAGTTTTTGTTCCTAATATGTTCTAAATGTTGAACTGTTTTTGTATGAAAGAAAAGTTACTGTGCTTTAAACCATGAAGAGTCTTACTTCTCTTTGTAATGTAGGATCCACAGTGTGATATCTAAGCATATTACCCCAAGTAGGAGATGAAATCTAAAAGTAACACAAAAGTAATTTCTGTGCAATTTGAACTGTTTTTAAAAGCATATACAAAATTGCAACTTTTGAAAATCCATTCCCAATTGCATTTCCTTGTAAAGTTTCACAATTGAAAGTGCATTTTACTTACCTGTGCCAAGTCCTACTTGGTTCTAGAAATAAAACATAAGTATACCTTTTTTATATTACCCAATTGGTCTGGATTCTGTCTCTAAGTGTGTGTAATCAGTTCTTGATTGAGTGAATACAATAAATGTTTAACACACTCTCTTGATAAGCCTAACTGCTCGCCCACACTACCACAAAGAGAGAAAGCTCTTAGTATTTGTCTAATTTAGCCTCTGCTATACCTTTGGGAACCCCTTGGACTCTGCGCACACTATACCTCACTTTGGTATAGTATATACAGAGCAAGCTTCCTACACTTTGGCCAAAACTTTAGCTCTAGGCTAAATAGAGAGATTGGGTGATATGAAGGTCAACCCTCGGCAAGCGTGGCTTCAGGGCTGGACTGGCCCTAGCAGGCACCGGGCAATCCCCTGGTGGGCCACACGGGTGGGGGCCGGTTTTGGGCCCCTGGGGGCCGTTTTTGTTAAAGGGTCGTTTTTGCAGCATAGCTGCAAAATCGGCCCTGTAACAAAACCGTCTGAAAACTGGCCCTGGCAAAGAGCTCGGTGTCAACCCCAACCCCTGGGGGAGGGGGGCTGGCCGAGCACTTTGTCAGGGCCGGTTTTGGTTCCCAGTCCGCCCCTGCCTGGCTTAGGGAAAACACAATCTCTGCGTGGAGCAAGTATGGTGGCAGGACAGCCTCGCCACTGCGGACTTGACCATACCCAGCAGGTAATCCCAGAGTTTGGGCACATATGCTTTAAAGAACTCACAGGGGAACCCCGTTGGGCCCAGGAGCCTTACCAGTGTTCAAACAGGCCGCGGCTGATGAGACTTCCTCCCCCCATAAGCGCGACATCCAACAATTTGCGGGCAGCTAGGGAGAGCGCACTGAGCGGGAGAGCCTGCACAAATTCCTCCATTTGTGTCCTGGTCAACACCCCCTTCCTAGCATAGACCCCTCAAAATGGGAAGCGGAACTGCTAGCCATCTCTCAGGGGTCAATAAGTAATTCACCGGACTCATCTCTGATCTGGGGAAAAGGAGGTGACTGGGGGATACCCTGAAGTAATCTGTGGAGCATTTGACTCTATTTGTCCCCCCCATTGATAAATACGGCTTTCAGATGCCTGCCAAACCAACCGTGCCTCGCCTAATAGGGTCTGGTGGTACTGCTGCTGTACCAGACCAGGCTTTCTGCGCTCAATTTGGCCATCATGTTGGCGACCCAGTATATCTAATTCTGTAATCCAGGCCTCAAGGTCTGTCAACTCCTGCATCTTGACCCGTAGCTCCCCTGTGCAGTAGCTAATGTCCCACGTAGTGTGGGTTTCAGTGCCTCCCATAAAGTCTGAGGGGAAGTCACAGTGTCTAAATTGCGTTTAAAGTAGTTTTCTATAGAACGCTCCATATGTTTAAGATATCTGATTTCGGAGGTGCCAGGGAGATAGGCACCAACGGAATGCTGGGTGCCTGGAGTCCCAGGGTCAGCGGGGAATGATCGGACAATCCTCTGGGCTAATACAGTAATATATGATACGTGTGCATATAAGAGCGGGGCACTAGAAACAATCAAGTTGAGAGTACAAGACGTGGGAAACCAAAGTGGTGTAACCCCTGGCCGAGGCATGATGTGCCCTTCATACACATGGCAGACCCAGTGCTGATCTAAAGGATAAATGCATCTCCCCTATCTCTGTATGCTGTCCCTGTGGGCGCCACTTATCCACAGCCGGAGCCACCACTCCATTCCAGTCATACCTAATACTATAAGTCTGTCAGGAAGCTCACCCGACCCCCGTCATTAATTCTATAAAGGATTGTAGATGGGGAGGGAATATATACTTAGCAGGGTCACAGATTAGCCATCAGTGTATCAACCATATCTATCTGTCCATGTCTTTATATGCTGAAATGGAACGACCCGCCCGATCAGCACACCCGTACCCCTGGAGCCCCTTGTGAACCCTGAGTGATAGATCTGTGAGCACCTCCATCTAGCCAGCCATGGGACCTTATTTCCGATGAGGTGGGTTTCTGGTAGTACATCAGCCCCCACCGCTTTGCTTGTTTCAGGACTGCCCCTCTCTTAACCTTATTGAGCTGTTCATTTACATTTCATAACACTACCGTAGGTGGTCAGTGGGACCAGACTGTGAAGGGGCACTCCTGTCCCGGCCGTGCAATAGCATCTGCAGGACCTGTGACGGATGGGCATTGGGGAAGCATGTAAAAATGTAAACAAACAAATATAACATACAACACCCTGTAACCATAATAATGAAACAGCATCTACAAATTAAAAAAACATCTAATTCCCCTCCCCCACCCCTGGGGGAATATACACTTCAGAGTTTGTGGGAGATACCAACTAAAGCATGCCTTCCTGCCATTGTCACCTAGGAGATCGTGCGCCTGATGTCTGAGAGGTTGGGAGCCCCCCTTAGCGGCTGGATTGTCAATTGCTCGCTGGAACACCTCCATGATGAGGGAGACCTGTTGTGACACTTCGCAGGAGTGTTTGTGAGCTTGAACTGCTTGTCACCCAGGGAGGAGTCCGAATCAATGCACGGAGGGGTGTGAGGCTTAACATGAATCCTTTCGTCAATCCAATGAAACACCTCCTCGGGTGAACCAAAGAAAAGTGTCCGCAAGTGATACAAAACTGAGTTTTTCAGGATATAGGAGCATGTACTGAATGTTTAACTCACAGCTTGGCGGCCTGGAAGTACTGGCGTCGTTGTTGCACCAGTCTGGTGTAGTCTGGGAAAATCATTACGCGTGTGATTTGAACAGAATGTTATCCTGGAGCCGGGCATGTTTAAGGATGGTGTCTTTGTCCATATAGTTTAAAATATTTGCAATAACTGGTCTGGACCCAGGGGGCGTCGCACCAGAGCCCTCTGAGCTCCTCCAACCACAAAGCAAGGGGAGAGCAACTGGTCAATGAAACGTTCCATTGGAGAGCCCTCACACCCCTGAGGAAATCCAAAGAATCACAAGTTGTTACGGCGTGCCCTTCCCTCTGAGTCTTCCACATATGCTGCCAGTTCCCTGGTCACGGTAAGCTTAGACATGTTTGCTGCAAATATGTGACTAAATCTTCCACCCGAGACCCAGGCCTCTCTCTCCGTAATACACTTCACTGCATTCTGTAGGTCCTGACAAGATAATGTGACCTCCAAGCCCAATGCACCTATCTTGGCATCAAGTACATCTTGTCACTGGTGTGATGGCTGCCAAAAGGGCGGCATTGTCTGGAACTGTCATGACTGCCTGCCCCGGACAGGGTAAAGGGTCCTCCCGGTTGGGTGTATTTGTCCAATATACTCTGTTTGGCGCTGGGCGGCACTTTGTCCTTAGCCCTATTGCACAGTTGGACCTGGCCACAGTCTTCACCTTGGTACGTCTGGCACCTCAACCGACCCACCCGACCACCACCAAAGCCTTGTGGGGTGGCACGTGCAGTCAGGACTTCAGATCTCCTGTAGAATTGGCCCAGGAAAGGGACACAAGAAGGAATGTTAAGAGATGAAGATGGGTGGGGGTGACCCACACTGCCATAAACCACCCAGAAGCCTGGTTCAGCTGTCTGCGCGACTGATGTGCCTGCCCTCCGCTTGGCCCCCTTACAGGGTCTTATGCTGCAAGGTTCAAGCGCCTCGCTGGGTGAAGTCCCCAAGGTATGCTTGTCTAGATGTTCACCTTTGTTAATGTGCCCTCAGGGGAAGGGGCATGGCCCGTGTGGTGGGCCTAACTGTAGTCCGTTGTTGCGTAGAGCATAGTGTGCAATGTTGGCCCCAAGGCTGTTCTCCCCAGCTGTAGCGGAAAGCGTTGGTGTTGTCAGAGCAACTCAGTAAATGGGAGGCCTGAAAAGCATCACCTCAATCACTGCCCCCGCCAAGAACATCATGTATTCAGGTGAGGCTTTGGGGTCTGTATGCGGCCGCACTGGGGCCCTATAGCATCCACTCAAGCAGGCCAACGTGCTATGAAAATCTCTTGGGGACTGCCTCAGTTTCAGCCAGGCCCCCTCCCTTGAACCGGGGACCACTACGCCTCGCTCACGCCCAACGGTCAGGTAGGTATAAATCGACACCCGGCCTCCTCGTCGCCCAACCCGACCCTCAGCTCCAGTGTCACCACTCCCGCTCTCTCCCAGGCCTCGATACCTTCTCACCGCTTGATCTGCTCAATGACTAACCTCTGTGCCTTGGTTGCTCGTGGCCATCAGGGGAGATCTCTGAGAAACTGCGCCTCGGGCTCCAGGTCATGGCTTGAGCTCCAGCAAAGGCCCACTACCAGAGCCAATGCACCTTCAGTACTCTTGGTGGCTAAGGGGAGCGGGGAGGGAGGAGGGAGGAGGAAATCACCAAATCGGTAGAGGCCCCCGCTGTAGAGCCTAGCACCCCTCTGCACTTCAGTGGCCCATACGTGGCGCTGTCAGATTTCTCTGCAGGCAAATGCCCTCACTGAGCAGCCGCACCCGGAAGTCCTTGCAGGTCGCTTCCATTGCTCGACAACTCTGGGGGCGTCCAGCTCCCTAAAACTCTCATGTGGCACTGCAACCACCTCCTGGACCACTGCACTTTGGATGGTGGTGCCCCCACGGAGGTGTGATGGGAGGATTTTGTCAGATGGCAGGTGACCATGCAGAGCCACTTGAAATCTCAGCCACCATAATCAGTGTTCAAGCCATGCACATCATTTATGAATTGTTGGCGTACCAATCATCCTCTTTTAAGATTGTTCAGATATTTATGTTTCACATTAGGTTCATCAGGAGCCTGTTCTTTTGGCTCTCTTAATGTGAGATAGTCTGGATGATGGGGTGACTAAGTTGCCATCTAGGACCGCAACATCGATAGTGCATCCATACTAAGTCTCAAGAAGCAACTTCGATCATTTACAAACATACTTTCGACGTTGGATTTGGTCTGATTAATGGTCAGTCTTGATTCACTCCAGATAAGAGCGCAAGACTAAATCAACACTGAGGTTGTGCAACATGATATGCTGAGAATGACAAGGGACTAATGTCTTCACTTAGATGGAAGTCTGACAACACTTTTGAAATGAAGACATGGAAGGGAGTTCAAAGAACCATTGGGAACACAGACACAAGTTTGCCAGTACAAAGGGCTTGCAGATAACTGAGGTGTCCGGCCAATGTCATGGCCTCCAAGAACGAGTTCATGTCTCAGGAATCCATCAGTTCAAAAGGTTTAAGAACAAACTTGGTGTAATTTAGGTTCCTAAATAAAGGGTTGGGGTTGGGGTTGATCAGTGTGCACATGTTTTATCCCCAAATCCTGTTTGCACAGAAAGGCTTCTCAGCGAAGCAAAAGCGAAGCCATAATGTTTTGTTATGAATCAAGTCTGTATTGGTAGGGCCTGGTAACATCACACCGAAATCTGCAGCTGGAAGCTCCTACGCTCCAGGCTTCAATTCGATGGAGCGACTGATCTGACAATAGGCAAGACGAACTCCGAGATATTGATATTTGGAAGTTCCCAAAATGACGTTCGGTGTCCAAAGGCTCCAATTCAGCTTACATTGAGCATTAGGAACACCAGGAATCCTCAATTCCAAGACACTACTAATAGCTTCAAGCTCATCATTACTGAACTACTGAGAGAACTTCAGAGTGCCAATTTCTCTTTTGAGAGAAATGGTCAAAGCATGATTCGCAGAGTCCCTCCGATGAACAATTTGTTGAATTTGCATCCAGAGTAAGTGCACACCTAACTCAAACTTACTTTGTCAATCCCCACAGGAACTACTGTACAAGTCTTTTTCTGCCAATGTACTCATGTTGTACATCCTTGTTTAAATGTGTTTGTAGGTTTCAATGTCTCCAGGAAACAGAAGATGTTATGTAGCAATATAAACATTTGTTGTTCTTGATAGTGTAACATTCTGGGACAGCACTCTGAATGTTACACATGAGGCTCTACAGGCCACAGCTCAGTGCAACAGTGACCACAGCAGAGGTGTTGGACTGAGGGTCATCTTTTGTGCGGTTGTCAAAGTTCTTAGCTTGTAGAGGAGAAAAGGGGTTCAGTTAAAGTGGTGTCTTTAAATCCTGCTGCCGCTTCCAGCGCAGTTTCACAATCGAGGGACATTCTTGTGGGTTGGAATAGACAAAGCACCCTCCTAGTGTCAACATCTCGAGCTAGAAGTACACGCGCTTGGTGAGAGGGACTAGAGGCTCAATGGCCTTTAGGTAAGGTATACGTTTCTAGATTCCTCAGAGAGATTAGTTCTGGAGTCAAATCATAATGCAAAATTTGTTTATGGGTTAAGTCCCAGAAACTCTGCAGCATCACAAGCTCTTTTCGCTGTACGGCCTGCTCACCTATGGTAGGGTCTCCCTGAGCACGGACGCTCTTTTCACTGTACCGCCTGTTCACCTATGGTAGGGTCGCCCTAAGCACGGACGCTCTTTTCACTGTACCGCCTGTTCACCTATGGTAGGGTCGCCCTAAGCACGGACGCTCTTTTCACTGTACAGTCTGTTCACCTATGGTAGGGTCGCCCTAAGCACGGACGCTCTTTTCACTGTACAGCCTGTTCACCTATGGTAGGGTCGCCCTAAGCACGGACGCTCTTTTCACTGTACCGCCTGTTCACCTATGGTAGGGTCGCCCTAAGCACGGACGCTCTTTTCACTGTACAGCCTGTTCACCTATGGTAGGGTCGCCCTAAGCACGGACGCTCTTTTCACTGTACAGCCTGTTCACCTATGGTAGGGTCGCCCTAAGCACGGACGCTCTTTTCACTGTACAGCCTGTTCACCTATGGTAGGGTCGCCCTAAGCACGGACGCTCTTTTCACTGTACAGCCTGTTCACCTATGGTAGGGTCGCCCTAAGCACGGACGCTCTTTTCACTGTACAGCCTGTTCACCTATGGTAGGGTCGCCCTAAGCACGGACGCTCTTTTCACTGTACAGCCTGTTCACCTATGGTAGGGTCGCCCTAAGCACGGACGCTCTTTTCACTGTACAGCCTGTTCACCTATGGTAGGGTCGCCCTAAGCACGGACGCTCTTTTCACTGTACCGCCTGTTCACCTATGGTAGGGTCTCCCTGAGCACGGACGCTCTTCTCACTGTACAGCCTGTTCACCTATGGTAGGGTCTCCCTAAGCACAGACGCTCTTCTCACTGTACAGCCTGTTCACCTATGGTAGGGTCTCCCTGAGCACAGACGCGCAGGCGGACACTGCAAAGCCAATGCACTGCTTGTTTCTCAGTCAATCTATGGACTCAAGACATTTAAGGGGATTGTGGTCGCCAATACCCCGCGAATGAAATGCTCCCTGTGGATGAGTATAAAGCCCATGAATGTGCCAAAGGCCACCTTTCAAGATTACTCATTAGAGAGTCACAGGGAGGTAGGAATGTAGTACTACTTTTTCCACTCCGAGACCCTTCATCTTCTAATTACTTCCAGCCCAGCCTTGTGCTCTCTAGGCTCAAAGACGCAGTGGGATAACCATGTAGCCAAGGCATTTTGTTCTTTTCCCTTGAGATCCTAGGAGGGAATGTGTAGCTTGTATAAAGGACTTGATATGACATACTTTCAATCACGTGCTGATCGCCATTTTTCACAATTCAAGTTGGGAGAGTTTGTTACAATACTGATTTGCCGCACAATTGATTTTAGAGGTTTCTATAAGCTCAGAGACGGGTATTCTCTGGCTGGGCACACATTCTTAACATTAATCCAGGATTGACGTTAAACTACAGCGAAAAGAAACCTTCTGGCTAGGGCTGACTGCAGTGAAAGGTCCCGGAATCCCAGCATAGGAGGACATGCTATGTACAGTCTATTTAGCAATCCAGAATACCATCGCGCCTTCATTTTAGAAAATGTCACTGGAAATTATTTCATTCAATACAACACTCTTGGTGCGTCTACAGTACCATGTATCCCCTCACCAAGCACAACAATCTTACTTTTATTTGTTGTTTAATTAGCAATCAGCAAGACATTTTTAATGAACAAAGATCAGAACTTTAACTAGGGCTGTTCAAAAATACCCTGCTATGAAAGTTTAACAAGACGTGTGAATATTATGCATGCTCCCAGGTTGCATCTCTCTTTGAGAGATACACCTTACCACTTTAGAAACACGTTCACGCTCTAAAACGCCTGCAAGCCTGCCCTAAGAAAATACACTTAACATTGTAACACTACACATTCCATTTTCAGATCTTTTTATCATAAAATAACCTTGACTTATGTACCAGTCAAATTCAATTTATATGTAATACAATTTAAATTACTTGGGGTGTCTTTAAAATGATTCCTATGCTGTCGATCTTAAGGTTCTCTGTTCAGAGTTCCAAAATCAAAGCAATACGTTTCATTTAGAATAAGGCTTGGCTTAGAAATATTAACAGCTGTGACAGACAAATCTAATAACACGGACAGGAGTGTGTACAAGTAGTGACAGCTGCGACAGTCGGATCGAATAACACGGACAGGATCATGTAGAAATAGTGACGGCTGTGAGCCTGATCTACTTACACAGACAGGGCAAGCCATTCTCCATAAGATGACAAGCTGCGGATTCCTGCAGTCGGTGGCTGTCCCTTTCCTGTCCTACCTGCCAGCCGGGCCTGATGTTTCTCAACAGCTCCAGTGGTTTACAGCAGCATCAATGATTGAGCTTTGGGTAGGGTAAAGCTGCTGTGCCCATGGTCCTCTGACCTCACAAAGGCCTAAGGCAGCAGCTGCCTGGACTCAGAGGCTACATCACTGAAGCAGGAGCAGCTGTGCTGGTCTCAAACCCCCAGTTTAAGGTAGAAAACACCTACAGCGGGTGAAGTGTGTGTGTTGGAGTGAGGAAGTTCAAGGTAAGAACCAGTCAGAACCGTACAATACCATCAACACCAAAGAGAAATGTACTGAAGTAATGGAGGAGACACGTCCTAGGCAAAGTAAAGCAAGGCAATTATTGCATTTGCTTCTCTAGCAAGAGTCAGTACACACACATTTAACTACAATAATGCCTTTGTTTCGATCACAGCCGAAGCCAAGTTCCATCATCATCATAGGACAAGCTAAGCTCCAGCCTTGGTCAAAACTGTGCCACTGCCTCGGTCACAGACAAAAAGAAGTGTGGCCCTGCTTGCAGTCACATTTGCCTCATTCTTGGCCATAAGTGAGAATGAACCTAAGACATATTACAAGCTTCTGTCAAGCCAATGTAGAACTCAAACGCGAATCACAACCAACCCTAGCTCCATATTATAGTAACAGCCAATCCTAGCTCTGCAGTCGAGACACAGACAATCCTAGCTCCATACTCAAGACACAGCCAATCCTAGCTCCTTACTCAAGTCAAGCCAATCCTAGCTCCATACTCAAGACACAGCCAATCCTAGCTCCATACTCGAAACACAGCAAATCCTAGCTCCATTCTCAAGCCACAGCCAATCCTAGCTCCGTACTCGAGATACAGTCAATCCTATCTTCATACTCGAGTCACAGCCAATGCTAGCTCCACACTCAAGTCACAGCCAATCCGAGCTCCACACTCGAGCCACAGCCAATCCTAGCTCCCTACTCATCTAATCCCAGGAATCCGCGAGTCACAGGAAATGGTGAGCCATTGCCTTTGCCACTGGTTGATCCAAGCTTCTGACACTTCAATCCAATTGTCAAACTCAGTCAATGCCAATCCCAATGTCAACCATTACTGATTGCTGGTCCCAAGGCACAGCCACATCCAAACCCAACCCATGCACATAGTCACAGTCAATCACAAGTCCCATTCCCAGGTTCCCTCGAATAACCCCACGGAGAAACACTTTCCACCATAAATTACCATCAGCACCAAACACACAGGAAATGAACAGCATCAATCAACTTACCTCAGTCTTTAAAGACCCGATCTCAGTCATCAGGCACTCTAGCTTCTGGTCATAGGCTTGCATTCTGCTGCGGAGGAGATCTTCCTCGTCAGTCGAGAGGTCGCATGAATGACTGGATGACATTTTGTCTATTTCTGGTGGTGTTATTTCGAGGCGATGAGTTGCGCCCTGAAAAGATAGAGAATGCAAGAAACTAAATGTAGAGAATTCAGAAGGCACTGAAATGATTTTTAGACTGGGAAGTAATTTGAGTGGGACATATGTTGAAAGGGAAAAAAGAATAAGAACCAGTATTAACAAGATGGATTGGTGGGAGGCAAGGATGGAGAATTGCATTCATATGTATAAGATTAGACGCAGGTGAGTGGAGGTGGAGAGTATCTTTCTCAATGACTAGGGCCGTGTGCCGAGATCACAGACAAGTAGAGGGATAGATAACCATGTCCAACTGTGTGAAGATCAGAGGCAGAGGACAACCATGTGTGTGTATTAAGAGGTAAATGTCCCTAATGCAGATACCAAAGGCAGGGAATAAACGACAATGTGTGCATGTGTGCACAGAGAGAAGAGACAAGCAGAGGGCACAGCCAGGGGAGGAACAGTAATCTGAATATGTACTGAGAGAAGTAGGGGATGAATGATCGACCATGTCGGTGATTGCCGAGAACCAAGTGGGGAACAATGCGAGTGTGTGCGCGGGATCAACAACCATGTCCATGCGTGCAGGGATCAGAGGAAATAAATCAACTACAAGCAGGGTGATTGTTTTTTAGACGGGGTCTTTATTGCAATATTTTCATTTGAGAGAGACATGGGTACACAAATGCAAGGAATGGTCACCCACTTGCGAATTTATCTAATACAGAGGGATCTGAAAATATCTTAGGCTTTTAAGATTCAAAGTGCAATATAACAATATACTCAGTGGCAGTAAATAAGAAGAGAAAAAAAAGAACCAGGGACAGGTTGAGAGTAAAAGTCAGGAAAGATTAACAACCTCTAAATATCTACGGGTTTACTGCACGGGGAGGGTTTAAGCAGGGCAGAATTGACCATTTGCAAGAGTGCAAAGAGAAACATGGAATAATTCAGAACGTTTGTGCAGAGACGAGCAGCAGAGGAACAACGTTTGTGTGCACTAGCAGGGGTTGAGAGCCACATCTGGAAAGAGATGAGAGGCAGGGGAGGAACATATATACCCACACGTGCAAAGGCGAGAATGGGACAAATGGTCATGATTAAGCAGAGACAATCTGTTGATGGGCAACTCTGTGTATGCAGAGATTACAGCTGTGGGAGGTGTGGGGGTGAGTAACCATTGCATTTGCCTAGAGCGAAGCAGGGTGAGGACGACTATATCAATGTGTGCAGAGATCAGAGACAAGGAATGAGGCACGGATGGCCAGGACACAGACGCAAGCAGGGGATGAAGGGCTGTGTGCAGGTACCAGAGATGAGCACAGACTGGATGGACCACATTCAGGTATAATTATATTGGAGGGAGGCAAGAAGGAATAAAAGGTTTCCGATCTTAAATCATAAGATTCATTCAGAGAGCTCTAATGACGTATGGCTGCCAGGAAGCATTAGGACTGCCGATCCAACAAGCCACAACCTTATGAGATCAGCAAGGCTAGAGTCCACAGGGGCCTCACAAGGCTCCCACTCTCGGTGAACACCTGTGTCGAAGACCTCAAAGATGGTGAGGAATCAGTGTTCTCGCTGCACATACTCTGGAGCGGTCCAACTCTGTACCCTAACTACAGAGTGGGGACAGCCTCGTTGTTTCTGTAATAAACATTCAGGACTCCTAGCAACTAGAGGGCTTTTTGGCTCTACGTGCACTGCAGAATGACTGGAAACACATCATGGTACTTTCAGGAATGAGCGGACAGAGCAATATAGACATTGGGGCGAGTTCTAAAGGTCTTTTTCCCCTGAAAGAGAGAAAGTGAACCAGCTGGAAGTTTCCCCTTTGGAACCAGAGCGTTCTACAGTCTTACACCTCCTTCCATTTACAGTACACCCAGCATCAGAGAATGCTGAAACTAACAAATACCAGAATGGCGGAGTACAGTGTTTGTACAGTGGGCTGTTTACACCTCGCTTTGCCAAGCAGGGCTTACAAAGCTCTGGCTTGGGAGTCCCAACAGCCTAGGAGCCTTTGTGATCTCATCACCACAGGTCAGCAGGTTCAGACATCCTAGTTGAAACCCATGGCCTAAATGTATACTTACCACCTTGTAGGAGTCCTGGCTGTTGGCACACGTGCAAAGATACCCCTTTTCAGAATGAATTGGGCGGATCCATAGAAGCCCAGATGTTCTGCTTCAGTAGAGCTGCCTCAAAGCTCACACAGCAGTAAGGTGGCCAACCGCTGGCTTCCAGGCTTGCAGTCTGATGACATAACAATCTAAGATTGGCAGTCACATGGCTGGAATCCACCAATCAGACAGCAAAGCCTGCTATGTGGGTTTAATACTGTGCTGAGTTCAGTAAGCTCACTTGACCTGAGACACTGGAGAACACAAAAGATCAACACAGTGAACTGTAGGAGGACACACAAAAAATGAATTGGGTAGAGAACTGTAGGAAGCTGGCTCTTTATATAATATACCAAAAAGAGGTGCACTGTGCAGAGAGTTATGAATGGACAGGGCTTCAACAATCTCAAGGTGCTCTATTTGTGGTTATGTGCTCGAGCAGCCTTAGGCTTATCAGAGGGAGTGTTAGGCATTTGTTGTACGCACACAAGCAGGAAATGAGACACTCTCGCACCCAATAAGGAAACCTACACCAATTTAGAAAAACATTGCTTTTTATATTAATTTAGACACCAAGATCTACAACATTTGGCAAGTACTTCTCGAGTTAGCGATTTTCAAACATTTAGAAAATGCAGCTGTCAGATTTGAAGCATGACAGATAGTTTGATCTGTGTAAATCTGTGGCTCATGAGGAGGCGCTAGGGGGCGCACAGCAGGATGGCTGGGTGATACCACAGCTCCGCCGGACGACCGACATCGTACTGGATGTAACCCGACTAAATGCACACAAAACCGTCAACAAATGGCAGAAACTGGTGTCGGAATGTAGCGCGCATCTTTTGGGCTATGCATTGGCAGGCTGAGGGAACACAAGCGTGAGAAATCGGAACTCTTAGTTGCCGGCGCGGAGCAATGGACAAGATGGCGGCTACCGCACTGCTCTGCGACCTTCCCCCCAGAGCCTACCAGTAAGTGGAGACTTATGTTCAGATATCGTGAATTCTGTGGTGACCGTGGGATTTGATAGCAAACGGACTGCCCTGACAACTGCAAACAGGGACTCTACAAGGCAATAAGCGGCGCAGTCTCACTTCGCCATTCGGGGTCCGGCTGAATCAAGATGGCGGCGCCCAGCGCGGAGAGGCTCAACCAGTGTACACGGAGCTAATGAGTGCGGGGTGGACACAGCGATATAGTGCGAAGCAACAGCGATGCCCGTGATGGTGAGGCTGAATGCGCTGGGCATAATTGCAGGAACTGCTGGGAGAGGTGGCAGGTTCGGCGCGTTCGTGTGCGGCGCCACTTTCGCATGATCGCATGACCGAGACTGGGTCCACTGTGCTTCGGATCACTAAGCGGAACTATAGCGGAACTATAGCGTAACTACCGCCGTGGGGAGGTCTCTGGCCTCGCATGTTTATGATGTTCATGGCTCAAGTGTGATGCTTCCTGCCAGGCGCTCACAACGAAAGCGTCGTCTTAACAACGCCATGGGCGCGAACTGAGTTCTAGGTGGCCCGACCTGTGTGGGACGGTGAGTGTCTGACATTGCCTTGCTGTTTGCCACGGCAAACCCATCGAACTACGGTCCATTGCTGGGACTCGTGATGCCATTAGAACATACCCCATGATGTAATATCTGCAGTGTAGCGCTGCATTGACTCTACACGCGACATCGCTACACGGACCACATGAAGCCACCACATTAGCGTTTTCAGAGCAAAACGGCCGCAGGCAACTACCACAAAAAGTCGGATGAGGACAGCGGGGGGCCCTTGTGAGTGAGAGCTCACTGGAAGACCGGGTGACCATAAACCAGCACCAACCGACCGTCGCTCTGAGTACCAAAATGGCGACATCCACTAGATTCGCAAGGTCCTCCCTACAGACAGCTAAAACGCAAAACAATCTGCAGAGGATGATGGTGAGGCCGGACAAGCAACAACAAAAGATCAACTTCGAAGCTAAAAAGACCCCTAAAAAAAACTCGGAACAAATGGCAGAGGGTGGTGGATCGTCCGAGATGGCGCCCACCAAGAACATGGAAAAACTACTTCAAGCCATTCAATCAAACTTACAGGATATTAATGGTAAGCTGGATCACTTAACGTGTAGAATGGATGGCATGTCGGACAAAACTGAGAAACATGGCGAAAGACTTGAAACGGCTGAGACCAGGATTTCAGAAGTAGAAGACGAGTCACGGGCCACTGCAACAAAATGCAGTGGTATGGAGCGGGTTCTGGAAGTTATCCGTGCGAAGGAGGAGGAATTGGAAGCGTGTTCAAGACGCAATAATGTGTGCATCACAGGAGTTCCAGAAACGACGGACACGGGGCGCATGGAACTATATGTAGAACAACTGTGCACTGAACTGTTTGGAGCGGAGGCCCTGTCCTCGGTCTTCATAGTTGAGAGGGCGCACAGGTCCCTAGCACCACGTCCTTCACCGGGGGCCACGCCGAGACCCATCGCGGCGAGGATATTAAATTATCATGACAGAGACGCCATCCTCAGACTTGCGCGGGAAAAAGGGCCCATCACCCATCAGGGTAACAAGCTAGAATTTTATCCGGATCACACAGTCGCAGTTCAGCAGGCAAGGAGGGAGTTTGAGTCTGTGAAACCAAGCTCGGGGAGCTCCATCTTGAATATTCTATGCTGTATCCGGCTCGGCTCCGTGTGAAGTGGGAAGGTAAAGCAGTCATTTTGTCAAGTCCAAAGGCAGCGCAGGAGTTAATTAAAAAGGCAGCGAAACAGGCTAAGACCAAAGCACGAGAAGAACAGCACATGGATTCAGACTGAGGTGTTAGAGGTGATGTCTCCTCGTCCAATTCGGAAGGGAATCATGAAGAAATTTTTTCACTTGAAAAAATTCCCTCGGTGTTGGATAGGGAGATACCGGTAGGACATGGCGATCTTTCATCTAGATGTGCGGTTTCCAATTTGGGAGTCCCTAATGCTGATGAGGGGAAGCCTAGTATATCGGCCCATATCTTGGAATCAATTAAACCGGTCTCTGGTGCCCCTACCGATTTTGTCCCTTGTATAAAAAAATGCTTTGGTATGGCGGGAAGGGAAGAGGATTCTAAAAGTTCCCAAGCTGCAATTGAAGAGAAAAGCGTTGACACCGTTATTTTGGATTTCCTCCCCTTGTTTGATACTGACTTGATTTTAAATCGGGCCCGTCTACTCAAAAGTTTTGAAGAGCTAGAATGCCTGAAATTGATTAATTCAAATGACATTGACCTGGTAGCAATCCGGAGATTGGAAATTGGAATATTGACTAGGGTGAAATTCTACTCTAAGCTCATTGCCAATCTCGTTGTGAAGCAGTCTGAGTTTTTTCAAAGTCGTGGGATTGATGTTATTCCCATCTTGGGGGCCCATGGAATGGCTTATTAGCAGGGGAAAGTATTTTTCCCCCCCTCAGTCGACTGGGTGGTCTGGCTGGCTTTGATGACCTAAAAATCGGTGTCTCTAAAAATACACGTCTTGTCTCCAGTGTAAATTCCCCTCCTGTTATTTCCCGTGGAGATATAGTTGAGGAGAGTGCCCAATGGAACCGGTTACCTGGTGTCCTTTCTAGTAGGACAACAGATAACATGATTTCCCTTTCTCATCTTTAGTTGTGACTTAAAGATATTATCGTGGGATGCCGCAGGTATAAAAAATAGCCCAGATAAACTGCAGTTCCTCCATTCGTTTGATGCTAGCGTGATTTGTCTCCAAGAGACTTGGTGTGTGGATAGAACTCCCGCTGGAGGGGGCTATATTTCTTTGGAAGGTGGAGCCATTCCTTCTAGGAGAGGTCATGCCAAAGGGGGCATTGCTTGTCTCTTATCTAATCGGATCAAGTGGAACTTCACCCACTATTTGGATTCAAGTAACCTCTTTCAGGTGGTAACATTGTTTAGTCATGCTGAGGTTGAGGCGGCCAAATCTA
Organism: Lissotriton vulgaris; assembly: GCF_964263255.1. Classification (NCBI taxonomy): domain Eukaryota; kingdom Metazoa; phylum Chordata; class Amphibia; order Caudata; family Salamandridae; genus Lissotriton; species Lissotriton vulgaris. Next base: position 2,025,873,981 of record NC_141693.1, read on the forward strand.
TTACGCTGATAAATGTTTACATCCCCCCAGATGCTTGCTATAATGCAACTGTGAATCAGGTCTTTTCTTACATAAAGAATATTAAGGCCAAAGCACCTGCAACCCACATAATCTTAGTGGGCGACTTTAATTGTAAGGTCTCTAATACGAGTCTAGCTCTGTTCAGAAACAAATATAAAGAGGAATCATTACAGATCCCACAAGCTCTATTCCCTGGTAACATTAAAACAGATAAGAGAGGGAAATTGTTTCTGGAAGAACTGGCTGAACTGGAGGGGATCATCGTAAATGGCAGGCTTCCCTCTGACATTCCAGCAAGTTTTACTCACAAAACCAATCAGGGTGAGTCTATTTTGGACTACGTGGCTGTGGATAATGATTCCTTTTATCTCCTAAAAGATCTGATAGTCACTAAAACCCTAAACAGCGATCACAATGTGATAATCCTAACTGTTAATATAAATCCACCTAAAACGGATCCATGGTCGCTTAATGGGGATCTGGTTCGTTTTAGTGGTAAAACAGGGAGATGTTTCTGGAATACAAGGGCCCTAAGGGGCTTGTCCATTTTACTAGATAAAACTGTAAAAGAACTCCCTAGTTGGAAAGGGTCGGAAATCTCGTATTTTGTGGGGTTTATGAAGGAGGTAGTCCTGGTCGCAAGAAAACCTAATTCGCACAGAAATATGCGTCCTGTCCCCAGTTCCTTACACCTGCTTAATAAAGAAATAAACACACTGCTTAGGGAACAATACTTGAATAGGTCCACAGAAAGGTCTCGCAAAATAACCTTACTAAGGAGAAGGAGAAGGAGAGTAAGGTTAAAAATTAAAAAAGAGAGGGAAGATTCCTTATGGATAAAGTTAAGGGAGGCTGTAAATAGAGGGAATGTACAACTATTTTGGTCTCTCATTGGTGAGGGTTGTGGAACAAGAATCAGGTCCCTTCCCCCTCCTATTTCCGAGAAAGTTTGGGTGGGTTATGTCACGCAATTATATGCTGGTAATAGGCCTGTTGTGGATGACAGAAGGGTGGGCGATGTCGGACCGTTGTTTGAGCCGCCCTCTGAAAAGATCATCAAATCAGCCATAAAGGACTTGCGTTTGTTCGGTGCCATGGGCCCTGATGAGCTCCCAGTTTCGGTGTTAAAACAGGATGCCGAATCATGGAGCAAAATCTTATTTCCAGTATAAAGATTTTGCTTCCTACATAGAACTGTTCTTCCCTCTTGGAGGGGGGGGGGGAGTATCCTGGTACCCCTATTTAAGAAGGGGGATAGGAATGTGCCCCAAAACTATCGACAAATAGCTTTGCTTGATGCTATAGGGAAAGTATTTGCGAAATGCCTGTTAACATTAATATTTGACTGGGTAGATGAGGGTCAGTTGCTGCCATTGGAGCAAACGGGTTTCTGTAAGCGTCACAGCACAATGGATAACTTATCCACCTTGCAGATAATTTTGGATAAATACATAGGGGCTCGAGGCGGAAGAGTTTATGCTGCGTTTATAGATTTCTCCACATCATTCGACAAAGTTGATCGCCCTCTGCTGTGGAGGAAGCTATCTTCTCTCGGAATGCCCTCACTGCACTTAGATTTAGTTAGGGATCTCCATACTGATACCTGGTGCAGGGTATTATTGGGTGGCGAAAGAGGGCCATCCCAGGAGATACCCACTGCAAATGGATTGAAACAAGGATGTCTATTAGCGCCATTATTATTCTCTCTTTACATCTCGGACTTACCTTTGTTTTTGTCTTCAAGTGATGGTAACGCCCCAGTATTAGGGGGCTCTCCAATTGTTTGTATGCTATATGCAGACGATATTCTGATATTGGATTTAACACCGAAAGGTTTGAATAATCGTCTACAAACACTTCACATATATGCAGAATATCATCACCTGAAAATAAACGTAGCAAAAAGTAAAATCATGTGTATGGCAGGTAGGAGAAAGACAAAATATGAGAACTTTAGGTGGATGGTGGGAGGAGACAGGCTGGAGGTGGTGAATTCCTATGTGTTCTTAGGGAAGATAATATCTGCCAATTTGAGCGATAAGGATCATGTTGCTAACAATTCTCTGGGCTCTGGCTCAGGGTAAAAGTCTGAGTGCTTTATATAGCGCAACGGGGAGAAGACACTTCCCGTATTTGCTAGAGGTCTTTCGCGCAAAGATTTCAGCATCCCTGCTCTATGGTGTTGAATTAATTGATCTGGCGAAATGGAGTTTTCTGCATACTGTAGAGGGAAAGATCCTCCGACAACTAGCCTCAGTTAATACTACCTGCACAGCGGCTGCTCTTAGATTAGAGTTTGGAATCCGTAGTAGTTGGGTGCAGGCTTTAGCAGGGATGGTCCGCTGGGTGTCATGCATGGCTCGGGGGGAACCTGGGACCATGCGGAGTCTCATGAAAAAAGAATTGTTGGGATCCTTAAAAGAACACTCTAGAATTGTGAGGAATTTTAGAAAGGCAGTTGAATACCTTCAACTAGATGAATTAACTTTGTTTACATTGTCCACAGGCCGAGACAGAGCAGGTCATACGCTCGATCTAATTTTCTCTAACATTAAGGATGTGAAGGCGGAGATACCACTACCGTTAATCTGGTCAGACCACTCACTGATCCCATTTCAATTAAGGATTGCCACGAATAGTCCTGACTCAAGCAAATGCTCTTTCTTAAAGAGACAATGGAAAAAACTAGTCCCTGATATCATGGGCCCTGTTCTGGCTCAAAATACCCCCTCTCTTACCTCAGATGCGAACATAGACGCTCTGCTACTCAATGATTGGGTTGGGAATATGGTTTCTTCCATTGCACCAGCCTCACAAGCAATATCTAAACGGAGCACCCCTTCCGCTCTCTGGTTCTCTCAGGACCTTAGGGTGGAGAAATCGGCCTGCAAGAGGCTGGAGAGACTGTGAAGGGTAAACTACGGTTCTTTAGAAAAAAACAGATATAAGGAAGCGTCTAAAAAATTTCAGAAAGCCATTAGCAAGGCAAAAAAACAGTTCTATGCGGATTCCATTCAGCAGGCAGAGCAGTCGAGCAAACAGATATTTAAGGTGGTACAGTCCTTTTTTAAACCAAAATGTATTGAGAGGAAGGTCCCCCCTTCAACCACTCTGTGCGAAAATATCTCTGAGTTCTTTGATCAAAAAATCAAACAAGTCTATGAGTCCTTTGGGCCAGAGAAAAACACGGTGAAATCAGACCTAGCCATCAAAGATGTGTTGGGTGAAACCTTAGCTCAATTCCAGGCCATACCCCTGAGTACGGTTAGGCAACAACTAAACCGCTGCAAGTCTGGCTCTCCGGACGACCCGTGTCCCTCCAAACTCTGGTGTGCCATAGCTGATTTTGTAGCTCCCACATTACAACAGATCTGGAATTCGTCCATTGTTTCGGGGGTATTCCTGAATATTTGGAAACATGCCACCCTCCTCCCGCTTAAAAAAAAGCCTGATGGGGATCCAGAAGACCTCAGTAAACTACGCCCGATCTCTCTGCTAGCAGCACCAGGAAAAATGTTTGAGAAAATAATACGCCAGTTGAGCAAATTCATTGAGGATAACAAGATACTGCATGAGACGCAGTCAGGCTTTCGTCCTGGCTTTAGTACGGAGACAGCACTAATTGAGGTGGCAGAGTCAGTTAGGTGGCCGATGGATTCAGGAAGCTCAGCAATGCTGGTGCTCCTGGATCTGTCGGCCGCCTTCGACACGGTCGATCATGCCAGACTCTTGATACGACTCGCTGAGATTGGCATCTGTGATCAGGCTCTGGGGTGGCTACACTCTTATCTGACCCAGAGAACACAGAAGGTGGCACTGGGGACTGTATCTTCAACACCCAAAGCCCTCAGCTGTGGCGTCCCGCAAGGGTCGGCACTCAGCCCCCTCTTGTTCAACATCTACTTCGCCCCACTCTTCACGCTGATTGCCAATTGGGGTGTCAAGGCAATTTCATACGCCGATGACACCCAATTGGTATTCCCGTATTCAGAGGTGTCACAGGAATCCTTCTCGAGCTTCAAGGGCTGTCTCCAAGATGTGGCCTGTTGGATGAATACGAATAAATTAAAACTGAATGCTAATAAAACAGAAGTGATCTTTTTTGGTAAAGGCCCCCCTCCACCCTCAGAGCTATGGTGGCTAGCGGAGATGGGACAAGCCCCCTTACCCAGCCTAACAGCAAAAAACTTGGGAGTGCGGTGGGATGACAGCCTGTCTTTTACCTTGCATATCCATCAAGTAGTCGGCTGCTGCTTGAGTAAGCTGCGGAATCCGCAAGATTCTGAGACTTTTCCCTGAGAACTGCCGGAAATTAGTAATCCATGCCACAGTGACATCTAGGCTGGATTACGCTAACGGCCTCTATCTGGGATTACCTCAATACCTAATTCAAAAACTCCAGCTGGTCCAAAATGCGGCTGCGAGACTGTTAATGCGAATTCCTTTTAAGCATTCAGTCTCTCCGTATCTTCGATCACTGCATTGGCTGCCAGTTGCCAGCAGAATAAAATTTAAGGCACTCACGCTGGCCTTTAGATCTCTGTTTGGCACCTGCCCCAAGATACTCCCAGACCCGTGCGCTTCGTTCCAATAGCCGCTTTCGACTTGCCGCTCCACGAGTAAAAAGGGCCCGGCTAGGGGGTCGCACTTTCTCGGCTAATGTCGCGACACTATGGAACACCTTGCCTCCAGCAATTCAGCAAGCCCCCTCTGAAAATTGCTTTAAGCGACTGCTAAAGACTTAGCTCTTTACCCAACCACGCTAAGCACCCCCACTCTAGTCCTCCGGGTTAACTGTGTTCTTCTCAGCACCGGGACACCTCCTTGTGATGTAGCTGTTCGCGCTTTACAAAATTCTGTATTATTATTATTATTATTTGAAGGCTGTTTTAAAACTGGCCACTTGGAAACTGAGTTTTAGCCTAGACAGGGAGGCAATTCTTGCAAAAAAGGCCCCTCACCATTTATTGACTCCTGCCTATATAAGAAAATGCAACCGTACGTGTCATGACCTTGAGGCAGGACCTCCTTCCTCTAAATAACTTAACATCTAGATGGTATGGGTCCCCTGCAATTAGTCATCTTTGCAATATGTTCACCCAGGATATTGTACATGTTCTCTTTATATGCCCAGCCTTGCGGACATCACGTAGAAAGTGGTTTAGACATATATGTTTAAAATTGGGTCTCTTGTCGGCGAGCTCTTTTTTAAATGCTTTGTACAATCCGCCCAATGAAATGTTCTGCTTTAATATATTTAACTTTTTTAAATGTTTTCTAGATATTTATTAGAGGGCTTGGGAATCAAATGCCTAATAGTATATGCTTTTTTATCTTGTCATGTAAAGTATGTGTATGTACAAATATATGTTGTATTTCTTTTATGTGGATCTCTTATGAGTTCCAAAACATAAATAAAGAAATTGTACACTCCGATTCAGACTGAGAGTCAACGATGGCTGACAATCGAACGTTGATGAACAGCGGTAAGACTTTTTCAATCACTTTGAAAGGCAAATTCTTATTCTCAACTCCTGGTCTGGGGGTGAGGGGGGATGTGGATCATGACTGCCACGCGACAAACTTTGCTGAGGGTCAGAGGCGGAGTGCCGTTCCTCATGCAGTATATATGCTATCACGAACAATGAGGGACACAAGTGCTATGCTGAACTCTAATGAACGCTTATGAACATAGCGCAACACGCTCAGTTTCAGCTGCACGGGTCCCCCGGTGCCGTCTTGAAAAAGCAAGGGAGCTGTGACATGCGGTGGCTGTATGGGACCCCCAAATATTGACCGATACTCACAGGTTTGTGAACTGTCGTGCTGCACGATTCAGGATGGCGCCTGTTGCTAATTTTTTTAGACTATGTTGAGTTCACAACGACGCTGCCAGGCACTACCTATGTACACTGCACGACCACATGAAACCTCTGCAGTTGCTTGACAATCAAGGTTATGGCCTTGTCAATGGTAGGGGTACATATTGTGAAGCTGATTGCGCTGGTTGGTGTACGGGGTTACTGCATCACATTTGGGTGTCTGACACACTGTCTCGCCTGCCCTCATGTGCCAGTGGCCCCACGCGGTACATGGGTCCGTTGTTATGTGGGAGGGGCAAGGCGCACAATGCCAACAACCATGAATCATACATGGATGACAATGGGACATACAGACACATCGCACTTATACACACCTAGCGGCATTAGGGTCATCCACATCCATTTGGTTGGATGTTCAGTTGTGCCCCAAGCGGACCTCCACAAGGGCGTTCCCCGAAAAAGTTTGTTTCAATGGGAAGAGCTACAGTTCTTTCTAGGTTAAAAGGGAAATGTAACAATGGTAAATGGCCTCGGCAGGGTTGGGTTGCTGGAGTGGGTGGGGGTGGGAAGGGCGGGTGTTTTGTTACTGTTATGAGACCAACTCATCTGAAATGTGCGGAATGTATGAATGCGGGGCAACATTGGGTTGTTGAGTTGAGACCGAATCTTCTAGAACATGTCATTTCGTTATTTGTTATGCGGCAGATAGTCGGCTGGACACATGTGAGTGCATACATTGAAACACACACCGTTCCTATACATGAAAGTACTAGGTCACAAGTTTGGATACCCATACCTCACTGATGACACAGAGGGTCAATGATACACGAAGTAATCACATGAATCTCCTCACATGGAATGTCAGGGGTCTCGCACAACCCAAGAAAATTAGACAGGTATTCGCCTACCTAAACAGATGTAACATGGACATCGCTTTATTGCAGGAGACGCACACCGCACCTAACACACATCAATCTATAGGTAAACGTTGGGCTGAAACGGTATACACTGCTACGTATTCTTCTTACTCTAGAGGGGTGATGACGTTGATACGTAAGGGCATGAATTTCACAACACAACAGGTAACTCAAGACCCGAATGGTAGATACTTTATTGTAACGGGTCTTATGCGTGGGCAGAGACTGACAATATTTAATGTATATGGCCCAAATGTGGATGCACCAGAATTTTTCCAGGAATTGTGGGGAAACCTACAGCAGATAACAGACACACGCATCATATGTGGTGGAGACTGTAATGTGGCATTGGCTGACGATATTGATCGTTCCGCACAACCCGTCGAGCCACACAAACAGGCTAGAGCCAAACTCCTTCACATGCTACAGGATTTGTCATTAACGGACCTTTGGAGACACAAACACCCCGACTCACCAGGTGCAACACATATCTGCTATTCACAACAGCTGGTCACGCCTGGACTGCTGGCTAGGCACGGATAACATCACACTATGGACACGGGAATTGCAGGTCCTCCCCAGAACACTTTCAGACCACAACCCCATATTGTGTAAACTCACTATACCAGATTACGCACCACCCCCGTTCCAATGGCGGTTTAACTCACGCGCCTTAACAGATATAATTTACGCTGACACTATCAACACGGCGATCAAAGACTACATTCAGATAAATGAGCCAGTGGTGGAGGACCAATGTCTCCTATGGGAAGCCTTCAAGGCAACGATACGTGGTGTGTGTATGAGCACTACAGTGGGCATACTTCGTACTATACGGCAACAAATACATAATTGTGAAAAACGCATGAGAGAAATGGAGAAGGCCTATGAGACCACACGTGATATTACACTTTTGGGTGAGCTGAGACAGGTACAAACAGAGCATCAAACATTGGTCGATGACGAGATAAAATACTTAGACAAGAAACACTCAGCCAGGGCCTATGGAGAGGGTGGTCGACCGGGCAGAGTGCTAGCAGCCAAAATATGCGAAGGTAGAGGCCACACAGCCATTCTACGTATTAAATCGGAGGATGGGACGCCCCAGACACAAGCCACTGACATTCTGAACTGCTTTGTCGACACTTACGGGGCACTATATAGATCACAACCAATTGCATCGACAGAGGAAATTGACAGCTATTTAAGGGATGTAGCTATAGCATGGCTATCGGATAGTCAGAGGGAATATTTAGCTGCACCCATAACGGTAGAGGAAGTCACGGAGGTGATCAAATCATTGCCAAATGGGAAAGCTCCAGGCCCAGATGGGTACACAAACGAAGTTTATAAACAATACGTTGACATCCTGGCCCCTTACATGGTGGAAATGTACGGAGCTGCATTTGATCAGGCAGAGCTACCTCCAACACTCAGGGAAGCAGTAATAATTGCCCTTCTGAAACCCTCTAAAGATCCAGACCTCTGCGACTCCTACAGACCGCTATCGCTGATCAATTTAGACTCCAAGATACTTGCAAAAATTCTAGGGGTGCGGCTCACACCTCTGATGACAAATCTGGTATTACCTGACCAGGCGGGATTTATTCCTACAAGATCCACGTCTCATAACACCAGGACACTATTTGCCTTGTCCCACTATCTTCAACCCAATACAAAGGCGATAGCGGTGATGCTTGATGCCGCCAAGGCTTTCGATTCTATCGAATGGAGCTACTTGATTGCTATTCTACACCGTATGGGATTCCCCAAAAGATTTGTCCAATTGGTATCTTTATTTACACCAAACCATGCGCCAGGGTCCGTGTAAACGGGTACTTATCCAAAAGTTTTGTTATAGAACGAGGCACTAGGCAGGGATGCCCATTATCTCCCCTCCTATTCGCCATAACCCTTGAACCTTTGGCCTGCTTGATCCGCCAGAATCACAAGTCGTCCGCCCTACAATTCCCTTCCAGACCACTACACATAGCTCTGTACGCAGATGATATGCTGCTCTACGTGCGTGACCCTGCTGGGCATTTGAATCAGCTTCTGAGGGAATATATCAAATTTGCTGGTCACTCAAGTCTGGTCTTAACTGGTCAAAATCCTACATTATCCCTCTGACTGATACGACGTCTCCCCTGGACACCGAATATCCATTAGAGTGGCAAACCGATCCAATACGGTATTTAGGGGTGCTGTATCAGAGACCCAGAGGTAGTTATCCGATCGAATTATGGGTCAACCATCTCCAAATTGGATGACAAAGTGAAACGCTGGATACAGCTGCCATTGTCCTTAGCAGATCGTATCGCGATCGTGAAAATGAATATGCTACCTAAACTTCTATACCTTTTTAATAATATTCCAGTCACCCCCCCCTGGCGAAGAATTCCACCGCATAAAATCACTCGTACTGCAACTCATATGGGCGGGCAAACAAGCTCGTATAGATCTCCAAACGTTGACACTCCCATGTGCTAGGGGAGGACTAGGGGTGCCGGATTCTAAATTATACTATTTATAGGCACAGGCTCAGTACGCTGCCTACTGGTTTCACGAAGCACCATACCTCACTCATACGGCGATTGAAGAAGGAGGAGCGAAACCCATCCCATTGTCAGCTATTCTATCACACAAGAGGCAACCCCTACATGCTCAAGACATCAACACGATAGACACCACAGTAAAGGCATGGCGAGCACTTGGACAACTGGCATATAAGACCCCTCTATACACACCAGACATGCCTTTACATAATCATCATGCTCTATCAGTCACGGGCGAAAAAGTGGGACTGTCATTGTTACAACAGGTGGGTTTGGAACATATGGGAGATCTGTTTAGGGATGGCAAATTTTTAGATTATGCAGACCTGACATACATTCAAAACAAATCACAAATGTTCAGTTTCACACACTACAGGCTGAAACGGGCCCTGATGGAGCTGTATCCCTCCTTTCCTGACGAGCCAGAAAGTCTTAACACACTACAGTTGATAATTACAACTCAAGATCTATTGCACCTGGTATCTAGGCTGTACATTGCAGCGCAGGCAGAAATACCCCACACCACTTAGAGAGCCAAATCCAGATGGGACTCGGTGCTAATAGATCCATTAACAGAACAGGAATGGCAACAGACCTGCTCATTAACTCAAATTCTCACTCCCAATGGCAATCTCAGAATCATACATTACAAGTTCCTCCACCAGGCACACTACACACCTGCACAAATGTGTAAATACGGTATGCAGGATGAAGACAGGTGTAAACGATGTGGTATGGCAGGCGCAGACTTTGCACATCTACCCTGGTCTTGTTCCAGAGTCCATGAATACTGGGTCGATGTAACTGCCAAACTATCTGCTATGACTGGAGTTGAGATAGTCTGCACGATCCGTATATGCTTATTGGGCATTATACCACAACTTAAGTCTACCAAACGTAAGTTCTGTGCGGTTTCATTATTACTTGCCAAGAGACAAATATCACAATGCTGGCACAGTACCAAGGTGCCGACAATAGCCAGGTGGTTGCAGGACATGTCCAGCTGTAGGGATAAACTCCTGACATACGAGGAAGAGCTACCGATGAGATCTAGACCAAAAGATTTCTGGGGATACCTTTCTGAATATATGCGTAAATTAGAAACTGCTACAAATGAATGAGCTGAGATGGTGTTTCAAATTTATTAAGGTGTGTGTCGCTGTGGGAGGGTGTCGGTGGACGCTGTCTGCACAAACATATTAAGATGCATTCAGTATTTACGAAATTGACTGATAGTAAGTGATGGTCTCATTCACTGGTTTATTAGTTGTTAATTTATGTTTCTTATTGTACTTCAACAAAAACTGAAAAATTAGACCTAATTTATACGCGTAACGCCGCCGGACCTTGTGTTGTCGGCTACAAGGCTGTGTACAATCACTCCTGTACTGTATTATTTGAATCAACGCAGCCGGCCCCCGGGTTGTAGGCTCCTGGCTGTGTAATCATCTTTTGTCACAATAAAGGTCTTACAAAAAAAAAAAAAAATCTGTGGCTCATGGCATATGATGATGATGATGATGATTAGATAAAGGTGTTTAAAACTTCTTGAGTCTGTGGTCATTATAAAGAGTACAAACATTATTCAACGGTATATGGTATTGTGTTGTCTACTTAAATCCACAGCTAGCTCCTGATCCATTGTGATCATAGGTACCTGTTTCGAGGATTGGTAAGTCAGGTACACGGAAATAAACAAAAGTGAACTGAATTTCTGATAATAGTGTGTATAGCGCACTACTCACCCTCCGGGTGAGTAGTGCGCTATATAAATGCTGTGATTGATTGATAGGTTACCTGATTAAAGTATAGCGAAAATATTTTATGGGCCCAAGTGTGCTTATCTGGTTAGTCGGGTGACCTGCGCGCTCTATCAGATGCACAGCTTCAAGATGAGACGCAGGCAGGCAGAGCTTGGCACAAAGTCCACAGCTACTCCACAGTTCTTACGTTCATTAGCTCTTCTTTATCCTTCTTTTTCTTGGGTCAGGTGAACCAGAGTTCCTGGTGTCAGGGGGCCACCTAAAGAACAAGTTACTTACCTTCGGTAACGATGTATCTGGAAGAGACATGTGTTAGTTGTAGATTCCTTTCCTTAGAATTTCCCCAAAGCGTAAGTCTTGATCCGGAGATTCTTTTCTTCAGTAATACCCCTGCGCGTCAGTAGGTGGCATAGGTTGATTCAGCGTCCGTCATTGTGATTGTCAGGATGATGTCGCAGTGCCTACTTAGACACCACCCCTGCGCGCTGACGTCAGTTCGGACAAGACTTTCCACGCCAGAAGCGCAGAGCCATGCAAGACACTGACCACTGGTGCGCACAACTAGGGCCCTGTAAGGGAGTCCCTATCCCTAGAAATCAGTTACAGAACGGGGAGGAGAGGAGGGGGCGGTAAGGAATCTATAACTAACCTATGTCTCTTCCAGATACATCGTTACCGAAGGGAAGTATCTTGTTCATCTGAAAGAAACCATTCGTTGGAGATTCCTTACCTTAGAATAGATATCCCAGCAATGCCAACCCCGGAGGAGTGTCTGCGAAACAAGTGCACCCAAGAAAGTCCTGGAGGACCGAATGAGCAAAATAGCCGTCACCCCGGACTGGACTGTCCAGGCAATAGTGTCTGATATGGAGGAAAAATAGGAGTAATGCCCTTAAAGAATTTGTTAATAATAGGAGACCTGAACAAGGATGGCTGATCTGGCAGATCAAGAAAAGCAGAGATAGCTGCAATATAACCTTTGAGAGTGCCCAGAGCACTGCTGGGCCAAAGAAAGTCTGTACAAGAGGACCTCTGAAAGAGGGGCAGAGAGGGGATCCACAGCCTTTGCTCTGCACCATGCCACAAACTTTTTCCATCTACAGGCATATCCTGATTTAGTGGAGGGGCGTCTGGCTGCAAAGATAACATCTCAGACTTGGGGGAAGGCTGAAAGCTGTCAACTGTTGCAGCTCAATCTCCACGCAAGGAGGTGGAAACTGAACGGGTTCGGGTGAAGAATCATTCCTTGCTGCTTGGACAGAAGATCCTCCTGAAGGGACCGTCTGATCGGAGGATCATGACCATGCTCAGAAGCTCAGGGTACCAGACTCTTCGTGCCCAGTCGGGAGCCACAAGAATAACTTGCGCCCGGTTGCGCTTGATCTTCTTGAGCACTTAGGGCAGAAGTGGTACAGATGGAAAGGCGTACGGGAGGCCGCAGTTCCACTCGCAATGAAAAGCTCCACCGAGCGAGTGCCACCTTGGAAACTCCAATGCGCAATACTGCTGATTTTGCGTGTTCTCTTCGGTGCCAAATAGATCTAACCAAGGCTCTCCCCACTGCTGAAAGAGACCTTGCTCCACCTCCGAATGAATAAGCCAGTCGTGATCGACCAAGCACAGACGGATGAGTTTGTCCGCCTGGAATTCAGAGAACCTGCCAGGTGTTGAACCACTGAGGTTGAACCCTGATGCTCCAGACATGTCCAGAGGCGAAGAGCCTCCTGATAAAGGGTCCGCCCTGTTTGTTGCAATACCACATGGCAGTGGGTTGTCTGTGAACATCAACACCACTTTCCCTTTGAGAGAGGGAAGGAAAGCCTCCAGTGTCAGTCTGATAGCACGGAGCTCCTGCAGGTTGATATGGAGTCCGGATTCCACTACAGCCTAGACGCCTCTGATCGCCACCTACCTCAGATGGCTGCCCTGTCCCAGGAGTGACACATCCCTCACTATCGTTAGATCTTGTTGGGGAAGGGAGAGGGAGAGGTATCTGCCTCTGACCCAATCTTGGTTCGTTAACCACCACTGCAGCTGTCACAGTCACCTCAGAGACCTGGACATAGTCGGTAAGAGTCCCCTGATGCTGCTCCCACTGGTACTTCAGGTACTTGCATATGCCACTTGGCATACCTGGCATGTGTCACTAGCAGGAGGCCATGTGGCCCAGCAGCCTCAGAGTCACTCTCACCGAAATCTGTGATAGAGGCTGAAACATCAGTATCATAGCGTGAATATTCCGGACTCGCTGTTCGGGAGGATAGGTATGAAACTGCACTGTGTCCAGAAGGGCTCCGATGAAAGGGAGCATCTGAGAGGAAGTCAGGAGGGGGGAGACGACAGCCTGTGGCGAGCCCGCCTTCAACAGCCAGTCGTCGATATAAGAGAAGACTGGAACTCCAAATCTGTGCAGATGAGCTGTGACCACCATTTCTTTTGTGAACACCTGAGTGGCACTGGAAATGCTAAAGGGGTGTACTGAAAATGCTCGTGGCCTACCGTGAACCGTAGATAGCGTCTATCGGCTGGCAAGACAGGAATGTGGAAATAAGCATCCTGCAAGTCCAACACCACCATCCAGTCTCCAGGGTCGAGGGCAAATAGGACCTGAGCCAAGGTTAGCATTTTGATCTTCTCCTTCCAGAGAAAGCAGTTGAGGGTCCTGAGGTCTAAGATAGGACTCAGGCCTTTCTCCTTCTAGGGCACCAGAAAGTAGCAGGAATAGCAACCACAACCCTCTTCTGGCGCAGGGACCCTCTCTAGAACTCCCTTGGCCAAAGGAGCTGAGACTTCCTGGCGGAGAAGTGCCAAATGATCCTCCGACATGCGATCGTAAGACGGTGGCAAGGAGGGAGGGGTAGTCTCGAAGGGGATGGAGTAGCCCCTTCGGAGAATTTGCAGAACCAATCTGTCCGACATGCAGGATTGCCATTGGGGGAGGTGATGGAGAATCCTACCTCCAACTGGCTGAAGATGGGCTTGGAACATTGAACTAGGAAGATTTGGAGGCAGTGGGGTGTGGCGGGGGATGGTGGACTGGCCCACCCACTGGCTCCCAGACCTGCAAGGACGATGGGTCCCACGCCTGCGGCCACGCAGAAGCTGCGCAACTTGCGTGAACCAGTGGCTAAGCTGGGCCGGACGTGGTTAGATGCCCCTTTCGTAGCCCAGATGGGAAGAAAAGAAGAGTGGAGTGGAATGCGCAGTGAGGCCCAAAGAGCTGGCCGTAACTCAAGAGTCTTTAAAGCGCTCAACCACCAAGTCTTTGTCGCTCAAAAGACAACGCCCATCAAAGGGCACGTCCATCAAGGTTGACTGGACATCCCCCTAAAAGTCAGATGTCCGCAACGAGGCTTAGCGTCTAAGGGCTACCGAGGTGCCAATCATTCTGCCCAGTGATTCGGTGGCATCCAGTCCACAGCGAATTTGGCAGTGTCTCTCCCACCCGCACATGCCTGGGAGAGAACGGCCCGGGCCTCCTCCGGGCTCTGAAGCAGCACCTGTGCGACCGTTTCCCAGATGGTATGGGAGTAGCGGCCCAAAAAGCACGCAGTATTCACCAACCGCAGTGCCAAGCTGCAGGAAGAGAACATTGGCTTTCCAAGTTGGTCCAGCTTCTCTGATTTCCTATCCGGAGGAGTAGAAGAGAACGCACCAAGCTCTCAGTGGGAAGGGTGTTGGGTCAGGAACACTGGGTCACACGGGCCGGGTGAAGGCGGAGGCCAATTGTCCTTTCTACAGGAGCCCCTCTGCTGGGCGGGACCAAGTGCCCAGGAGGACATCAGTAAAGTCTTCATTGAACGGCAATAGGGGTTCAGAGGAAGAAGCTGCAGGCTGAAGCACCTCGGTCTGGAGGTTAGTCGTGACTGTTACCGAAGGGAGCTGAGGCCAAGGACTTCGGCTGCCCTTCTCGCCATTACGGTATATGACACTCCCTCCTCCGTAGCCACGGTAGGGGGAGAAAGAAAACCAGTGTCTAGAGAGCTATCGAGGCCACTGGCATCACCCTGGTCATCTTGTAAGTCCAGTTCTTCCAACTGGTCGCTTAAAGGGTACAGTGACCCCTCCAAGTCCTCATCACCAGCCTCTGGTCGATAGAGAACACCAGGGACGAACAGGGGTAAAAAGTACCCTCTGGCGTCGGTTCAGACGCTGGCCAATGTCAGTCCGGCTCCGTGTCCAACTCGAGGATGAGGAGGCGTCGGCTGGGGGCACAACTGGCGTCGGGGGCATCATCGTCAAGATCAGCGCTGGGGAAGGTTGAGTAAGATCACCCGGCGTCGATCTGGATCCAGACTTGGATTCGCGGGTCCCTGCTGCGCCAGGGCCGGAGACGGAGACACCGAATACCCCGACCTCCCACCCGCTCCGCGGGGCCCGAAGGTGCACCGGCGGAAGCGGGCTGCCCGAAGACGAGGTGTAGGGCCTCTTAAAATTCTCTAAGTTGGGCAGGGGACACTCAGGCTACCGGAAAGGGTGGGAAGCACAACGTCGTCCCTGAAGAAGGCACCGGAGATAGAGCCTTCGAGCGACGACGCTCCGCGTCCCGCTTCGTGTCAGCCGATCAACGGGGAGAAGGTGAAGAGCGCTTATGCTTCTTCGCCATCTTCTTGTTTTTCGACTTACCCTTAGACCGCAACAACTTGGAGTGCTGTGAGGAGTGGGGGCACTGCGAACGGCCTAGTGACCTGGAGCGACGCAGAGCCGACCGTTGGACCTCCAACAACTTTTGGGAAAGCTCCCGCAAAGTCTTTGGGTTCATGGCCTGGCAGTCAGAGCACGACTTCGGGTTGTGGTCGTGCTCCAGACATTACAAGCACACAAGGTGCGCATCCGTCGCAGACATCATTTTGTGATAGGCACCGCAGGGCTTGAAGCCGGTCAGACGTAGGGACATCCCTCACGCACCAGGCGTCCAAGACTCGAAAAAGACGTAGCCCAAAAACAGCTAAGGGGTAGCTCTCTCCAGATATGTGCTAGGCTGGTGCAGAAAAAGAAAGAACTGATGTCAGCACGCAGGGGCGTCATCTACTTAGGCATCGCAACGTCATCTCTGTGAGAAGTTGGCCTGGTATATAATGCTCACTAATTCTTAGTGATCACTTTGTACCATGCCAAGCAACCCTTATGATGATGGTTGTAATTCAACCTTGTAGACCAGTTATCCTAGTGGTAACGTGGACAAAGCAGTCTTAGGCTAAACTCTGAAAGGCATGTGAAGCCAGCTGTTATACCATACACAACCCCCTTGAATACCAAATGAAAGGGACACCACACAGATATATATTGAAAATATATATTGATTTATTAACTATAAAATCCCCTGGACTCTTTATGAGCACAGAAGCACAAGCGTTAAATCACAAGACAGTTTAAAATACACAAACGTTGCACAATATGGATGAGCCCTAGGGGCCACCTAAACCATATACTAAGAAAGTGGTATAAGAGATACCAATAGGAAAGTGAATAGGCCTAGGGCCTCGGGAATCGCTGGAGCTATTCGAGACTAGCAGTGACTAAGTCGGGAGAGGCCCACGGGACTCGGGTGCAGTGTTCAAAGTGCACGCACTTTCCAATGTAAAGTCTATGGTGCGTAAAAAGTACAAAGTTAGAAAGTTAGGAACCTTCCGAGTGACCTACGGAGCTGAAACTTAAGACACAAGCCCTTGAGATGTGTACCAGTGCAGGAGCACCGGCGGAGCTGAGTTACCTCACCCACAGGAAGCGGGTGCACAGGGTCGAAGTAGTGTCGGGTTTCGTCACGCTGGTCGATGGTGCTTGGAGCTGAAGATGCTGCAGGCGGCTCGATGTGAAGAGTTCCGGTGGATCCAAGGGTGGATCTGAAGATGTGAAGACCTGAAAGCAGAGGGGACAGTGTTCAAAGTCACTAGCCAGTGACTACCGTGGAACCAGATTGGAACCAGGCGATGTCGGGTGCAAACAGGCGTTGTCGGGTAGCTTCTTTCTGCAGCCACGTGGATACCCGGGGTCGAGGACGTCCAGGAGTCGGTCACGAGCTGTCCCACGCAGGCTTCTCGCTGTTGGCGGTGTCGGCAACTTGATCGGAGCAAACAGGCCTTGGCAAAGGCAAGCCAGGCAGAAGTTGAAAGATACTTAACACTCGGACCAGCAAGGTCAGAGCGGGTGCTCCTTTTTACAGGAGCTTGGGTAGGTCTGGAGCAACCAGACCTGCTGTGTAAATCGTCGGTTTCGTCGCCAAGATGGCCGCTGACCACGTGGCTAGTGGCCGGGATGGCGCGTCGAGTGGCACAATGCAAAAGGGCCCCACGCAGATCGTGGAGATGCTGGAGGGCTGATCTTCGGTGCAAGGGCTGCTCGGTGGTGGGGGTTCTCAGTCCCCAAAGCACAACGTCGAGGATGCCTCAGAAGCTGCGCAGTCAGCTTTTCGAGTGTCTTCCAAGAGGTCCGGTCCCACGTCACTCGGTGCCTCCACGGGTCCCTTCTTTGCAGGGACTGTGGATCGAGGTCTGGGAGTCTGGTTCTTGTCGGGCTCTGGGCTCGGGCTCCGGCGGGAGGCGGCGGCAAAGCAGACGTCGAGTTGCTGGTTGGTACCTGTGTTCACAGGGTGGCCACTCCTAGGCCACAAGGGAGATTCTCTTCAGTCTTCTGTGCAGCAGAATGTCGAAGTCCAGTCTTCTTCTTGTTTAAAGTTGATTTCAGGATGATCTGCTGTGCAATGGCACTGCTCCCACTCTTATTCCCAATCTGAGGGGTGGATCACCTACTAGGTCCCTCCTCTGGGAGGAACCAGGAAGGGGGGCGGTTACACCCCTTTTCCTTTGTCCAGTTCCGCGCCAAGCCTGGGTCTGGAAAGTCCCAGGACCGGTTTGGACTGGCCTATGCACGGGGACACCTTGTGTGCCCCGGGCATGTCTGATTCTATTCAGCCCTGTCCTATCCAATACACAAAACCCTGTCTGGGGTGGTGCTCGCACCTCCCAAGGCAGGAAACCCTTTGTCCAGGCCACCATCTGCCGAGTTTCGGTCAGCAGCAGGCCAGACTCGTGTCTGTGGTGGCAGCATCCATTTTGTGATGCTGAGGCTCTGTTTAACTTTAACCGGGGTTAAGGCTACACACATGTCGTGTCCCTCTAGAAGGGTGGAATGCTATCCCCGTCGCCAGAATTGGCGAGGGGATAGTATTCCAATTCGTATGACACCTTACTCGACATGTTTTGATAAAGCCAAACCAAAGATAGCATTTAACCGCGAGGATTATAATGCACTTAAGAGTATATGGTATGGCAATATCCCGGAACAGCTTAGGGAGTGGTTCCCGACAGCTGCAGACAGGCTCAGCTCATGCTAGAGCACCATCTCACATATTTCCAAGCACTCTGCCTCCAGGATTGATGAGGCCTTCCATAGGAGTGGCTGATAGGAACATATGTGTCCAGTTTAGGGTTAGGCACAGACATACTGTACCTAAGTAAGAGGTGATTACACCAACTTACGCCAGCTGAGTGATCAGCCAGTTGTGTCAAATGTGGAGGCCAGGCCAGGGGTGGCACAATACATGCTGCAGCCCCTGGTAGGCCTTGGATATACCTATGCCCTGGGCACCTATGGTGCACTGATACAGGGGCTCACAAGGTGACCCAGTTCCAATTCGTAATGCACCTAGAGTGCATTGGCAGTAATTTAGAGAGAGAACAGCAGGCTGTGGGTCTGATTAGCAGGCCCACAGCCACATTAAGTCAGAAACCAGTGAAGCAAAAAGCAAAAATTTGGGGTGACCATAGGATAGCAGACCCTACTCTCCTACATAACCCCCCCCCCCAAACGCAGGGACATTAGACTAACCTTGACCAGTTGTGTCTTCATGTTCTAAGTGGAAGTACCTGGAGAGACCATCTGCGTTGCCATGGTCAGTCCCTGGGCGGTGCTCCACTGTAAAGTCCATCCCCTGTACGGAAATGGACCACCTGAGTAGTTTGGGGTTTTCACCCTTCATCTGATTAAGCCATAGGAGGGGCTTATGGTCGGTCTGAATCTTGAAGTGAGTGCCAAACAAGTATGGCCTCAGTTTCTTCAGGGCCCAAACCACAGCAAAGGCCTCCCTCTCTATAGCTGACCAACGTTTCTCTCTGGGGGTCAGCCTTCTGCTAATGAAAGCAATGGGCTGGTCCTGGCCATCTACATTAAGCTGTGAAAGCACTGCTCCCACTCCCAACTCAGAAGCATCTGTTTGGACAATGAACTCTCTTGAGTAGTCAGGACTCTTCAGGATAGGTGCAGAGCACATGGCCTTCTTCAGGTCATCAACTGCCTTTTGACAGATTTCTGTCCACTGAACCTTTTTGGGCATCTTCTTGGATGTCAGATCATTAAGAGGAGTCACAATGGACCCATAGTTCTTAACAAACTTCCTGTAGTACCCAGTCAGGCCCAAGAAAGCTCTGACCTGAGTCTGGGTGGTTGGAGGGGACCAGTCCTTGATGGTCTGGATCTTACTCTCCAGTGGTTGAACTTGGCCTCCACCTACAAGGTGGCCCAGGTATACAACCTTACTCTGCCCTATCTGGCACTTGGTTGCCTTGATAGTGAGGCCTGCCTTCTGCAGAGCCTCAAGCACTTCCTTCAGGTGGACCAGGTGATCCTCCCAGGTGGAGCTAAAGACAGCAATATCATCCAGATAAGCTGCACAAAAGTCATCCAACCCAGTAAGGACTTGATTCACCAACCTTTGGAAGGTGGCAGGTGCATTCTTCAAACCAAAGGGCATTACCACAAACTGATAATGCCCACTAGGGGTAGAAAATGCTGTTTTGGCTTTAGACTCCTCAGCTAACCTGATTTGCCAGTAGCCAGCTGTCAAGTCAAATGTGCTCAAATATTTGGCAGAAGCCAACTTGTCAATGAGCTCATCTGCCCTTGGAATAGGGTGTGCATCTGTCCTGGTGACAGCATTGAGTCCTCTGTAATCCACACAAAACCTCATCTCTCTCTTGCCATCTTTGGTGTGAGGTTTGGGGACTAGAACCACTGGGCTAGCCCAGGGGCTCTCTGAAGGCTCAATGACACCTAATTCCAGCATCTTTTGCACCTCAGTCTTTATACAGTCCCTGACGTGGTCAGGTTGCCTGTAAATCTTGCTCTTTACAGGAAGACTGTCACCAGTGTCCACCACATGTGTACACCAGTTAGTCTGACTGGGTGTCAATGAGAACATATGCCTGTAGAACTTGTCTGCAGTCATGTTGCTGATGTTCAGTGAGGCTGCCACCTAAGGCCACACCATCAACTGAGCCATCCTCAGGGTTCTGAGTGAGCAGGTCTGGGAGAGGGTCACTCTCTTCCTCCTGTCCCTCATCTGTAGCCATGAGCAAGCCCATGTCTGCCCTGCTGACATATGCCTTCAGTCTGTTCACATGGAGCACCCTGTGGGGGCTCCTGGGAGTTCCTAGGTCCACCAAGTAGGTAACCTCTCCCTTCTTCTCCAGAATTGTATGGGGTCCAGACCACTTGTCTTGGAGTGCTGCTGGGGCCACTGGCTCCAACACCCATACCTTCTGTCCAGGCTGAAATTAAACAAGGACAGCCTTTTGGTCATGCCAAGCTTTCTGTAATTCTTGGCTAGCCTCAAGGTTTTTGGATGCCTTTTCCATGTACTCTGCCATCCTGGAGCGGAGACCAAGTACATAGTCCACTATGTCTTGCTTAGGCTTTTTGAGAGGTAACTCCCATCCTTCCTTCACTAGACACAGGGGTCCTCTTACAGGGTGCCCAAACAACAATTCAAAGGGGCTGAAGCCAACCCCCTTTTGAGGGACCTCTCTGTAAGCGAACAAAAGGCAGGGCAGTAGGATGTCCCATCTTCGCCTGAGCTTTTCAGGTAATCCTTTAATCATGCCCTTTAGGGTCTTGTTGAACCTCTCAACAAGCCCATTGCATTGTGGGTGATAAGGAGTGGTGAATTTGTAGTTAACACCACATTCCTTCCACATAGCTGTCAAATATCCTGACATGAAGTTGGCACCTCTATCAGATATTACCTCCTTAGGAAACCCCACTCTGGAGAAAACTCCAAGTAAGGCCCTGGCCACAACAGGAGCTGTTGTGGTCCTAAGTGGAATTGCCTCTGGGTACCTGGTGGCATGATCCACTACCACCAGTATGAATCTGTGCCCAGATGCTGTAGGGGGATCCATTGGACCAACAATATCAATCCCCACTCTTTCAAAGGGAACCCCCACCACAGGTAGTGGTATCAGGGGGGCCTTTGTTGTTCCACCTGCCTTACCACTGGCTTGGCAGGTTTCACAGGAGCGACAAAACTCCTTGGTGTCTTCAGACATGTGAGGCCAGTGAAAGTGAGGGACAAGCCTGTCCCAGGTCTTGTTCTGGCCTAAGTGTCCTGCTAGAGGAATATCATGGGCTAAGGTGAGAAGGAAACCCCTAAATTGCAGAGGTATAACCAACCTCCTGGTTGCACCAGGCTTGGGGTCTCTACCCTCTGTGTAAAGGAGTCCTTCATCCCAATAAACTTCATGGGCACCTTCAGCATTCCCAGCAGCCTCAGCAGCAGCCTGCTGTCTGAGGGGTTCAAGAGAAGGACAGGTTAACTGAGCCTGCCCCAAGTCTGCCCTAGAAGGTCCCCCTGTCCCCAGGAACTCAACCTGATCGGGTTCAAGTTCTTCAGAGACAGTTCCTTCAGGGGTCTCAAGATCAGTTTCCTGTGAAGCCTGATCCTCCCTTGCAGGCAGTTGGGAAGGCGCAGCCTTAACCCTCCTGTTCTTCTTCTTGGAAGGTGCTTGGTCCATTGTTCCAGGATCCAAGACCTGAGGTTCAGAGAGGCACTTTTTGGCCTGTGACCTGGTCACAGCAAGGACATGTGATGATATCCCTAACATCTTTGCATGAGTCCTGTACTCAACTTCTGACCATAGAGAGTTCTCCAGGTCATTGCCCAACAAACATTCTACTGGGAGATCAGCACTAACCACAACTTTCTTTAGGCCAGTTACCCCTCCCCAGGAAAAGTTAACAAGTGCCACACTATGTGTAGTAGTGACATTGCTGGCATTGGTCACCAGGTAATCATCGCCTGGCATGTATTGTCCAGGGTCCACAAAGTTAGGTGTCACCATAGTGACACTAGCACATGTGTCCCTGTAAGCTTGAGCCACTTTATTGTTGATCAAAGGTGTCTGTCTGTATTTGCCCAGGTTACTGGGACTTATGTCAGGGGTCAAATCTAGGTCCCCTTCACAAATCAGAACAGCCTGTGTAAGGGTTCTGACTAGGTCAGAATCTCCTTCAGTTCCCAAAGTGATACCCACTAATCCCTTGGTCTGAGGACCAGCACTGCTAACTGTACTAGTGGGTGCAGGTGCCTTAGGGGCTGCAGTGCTGGGGGCTCCACCCTTTTTACACTCACTTGTCCAGTGAGAGGTGTTCTTACAAGTTTTACACCAGGGTTTCTTCTGACCTTCTTTCTTCTTCTTCTTGGAAGTTTGGGACCCACCCTCTGTCTCAGTTTGGGGCCCTGTTGAAGACTTCTGGTCTTTAGATTTCTGCTCCCACCCTTCTGGTCTGTTTTCTTCTGGTCACCACCCTGGTTCTGGTTCTTTTGCTTAACTCTGGTTCTTACCCATTTATCTGCCCTCTTTCCCAATTCTTGGGGAGAGGTCAAATCTGAGTCAACCAAATGTTGATGCAACTGCTGGTTCTGACAATTATTTAAAATTTGTTCTCTCATCAGCAAATTATACAATCCTTCATAGTCTGTAACCTTGCTTCCCAGCAACCATCCCTCCAGAGCCTTAGTGGCACACTCAACAAATTCAGACCAGTCCTGAGTCTGTGTCTTCTGGGTATCTCTGAACATTAACCTGTACTTTTCAGTGGTTAAGCCTAACCCATCAATCAGAGCACTCTTCAGGACCAGGTAGTTTCTAGAATCCCCATCACTAACTGTGAGGAGTCTGTCTCGGCCTCTACCTTCAAAGGAGAGCCACAAGATTGCTGCCCACTGCTCCTGAGGGATCTGCTGTACTCTGCAGGCTCTCTCCATTGCAGTAATCCATTTATGGATATCATCCCCAGCTTTGTAGGGGGGCACAATCTTACTCAGGTTTCTGTTATCAAAAGACCTGTCTTTATCCTTGTGGATATTGCTGCCACCAGTGGGTTCTATTACCCCACTCTCTCTAGGCTGTCTTGCTCTAGCAAGTTTCTCTTGGGCCAGGGCAATCTCTAACTCTTGTCTCTGGACTCTCAATTCAGCCTCTCTAATTTGAGATTCTCTCAATTTGGTCTCATGTTCCCTTCTCTGAGGGCTAGTCATCCTTCTTCTGGAGTGACCATGAGAACCTCTAGAAGCATGGGAGTTGTCAGAGTCACCTGAGTGAGTCCTTCTCCTCCTAGGCTCCTGGTTAAGTCCACCTGGGGGTCTGAATGGGTTGTTACCTGATTCATTCCCAAGTAAGCTTAAGTTAGCCTGGTTCAGTCTGCTGACCAGCACCTGACTATTTCTGTCATCATCTGACTCACTGCTTTCCACCTCATCCTCTTCCTCTTCCTCTTCATCTACCTGAGGAGCTCCAGTGGTGGAGGCTTCCTCATCTACCAGGATGATAGGGGCAGGGGTGTCTACAGTGTCATCCTCTGAAGGATGGCCTCCTTCAGCATTCCCTGTGGGGGTTGCCTTAGAGGGCTTTAGAGTCTCAGACTGGTCTAAGAGCTCTCTTAGGTGGTCTGTAGTAGGGGAAGGCCCTGTCTTCAGACCCCTTAAGACACAAAGCTGTCTTAATTCCTTAAAGGAAAAAATAGCAAATTTGGATGGTGCCCTTGGAGGGTCACTCTCAACAGGAGTAAGTCCACTAGACCCCTCTGCTCCAGACATTGCTCTAGTGTGGGTGGATGTGTTCCAATCTACCTACACTGGTGTTTACCTACTAAACCTATCTAGTAGTTGTAGCTAGGGTGTGCTACTCCCTTTGCTCTACAACAACTAAGTTCAGTAGAACTTAAGTATACTAGTCTTGTTTTATATGTACCTAGCAGGTACCTGTATGATCTTTCAAATGATAATCTCGAAGATTGTAATGGTAAAACAACAGCAAGCTCAGATCCCAATCCGCTGCTCACCAATGTGAGAAGTTGGCCTGGTATATAATGCTCACTAATTCTTAGTGATCACTTTGTACCATGCCAAGCAACCCTTATGATGATGGTTGTAATTCAACCTTGTAGACCAGTTATCCTAGTGGTAACGTGGACAAAGCAGTCTTAGGCTAAACTCTGAAAGGCATGTGAAGCCAGCTGTTATACCATACACAACCCCCTTGAATACCAAATGAAAGGGACACCACACAGATATATATTGAAAATATATATTGATTTATTAACTATAAAATCCCCTGGACTCTTTATGAGCACAGAAGCACAAGCGTTACATCACAAGACAGTTTAAAATACACAAAAGTTGCACAATATGGATGAGCCCTAGGGGCCACCTAAACCATATACTAAGAAAGTGGTATAAGAGATACCAATAGGAAAGTGAACAGGCCTAGGGCCTCGGGAATCGCTGGAGCTATTCGAGACTAGCAGTGACTAAGTCGGGAGAGGCCCACGGGACTCGGGTGCAGTGTTCAAAGTGCACGCACTTTCCAATGTAAAGTCTATGGTGCGTAAAAAGTACAAAGTTAGAAAGTTAGGAACCTTCCGAGTGACCTACGGAGCTGAAACTTAAGACACAAGCCCTTGAGATGTGTACCAGTGCAGGAGCACCGGCGGAGCTGAGTTACCTCACCCACAGGAAGCGGGTGCACAGGGTCGAAGTAGTGTCGGGTTTCGTCACGCTGGTCGATGGTGCTTGGAGCTGAAGATGCTGCAGGCGGCTCGATGTGAAGAGTTCCGGTGGATCCAAGGGTGGATCTGAAGATGTGAAGACCTGAAAGCAGAGGGGACAGTGTTCAAAGTCACTAGCCAGTGACTACCGTGGAACCAGATTGGAACCAGGCGATGTCGGGTGCAAACAGGCGTTGTCGGGTAGCTTCTTTCTGCAGCCACGTGGATACCCGGGGTCGAGGACGTCCAGGAGTCGGTCACGAGCTGTCCCACGCAGGCTTCTCGCTGTTGGCGGTGTCGGCAACTTGATCGGAGCAAACAGGCCTTGGCAAAGGCAAGCCAGGCAGAAGTTGAAAGATACTTAACACTCGGACCAGCAAGGTCAGAGCGGGTGCTCCTTTTTACAGGAGCTTGGGTAGGTCTGGAGCAACCAGACCTGCTGTGTAAATCGTCGGTTTCGTCGCCAAGATGGCCGCTGACCACGTGGCTAGTGGCCGGGATGGCGCGTCGAGTGGCACAATGCAAAAGGGCCCCACGCAGATCGTGGAGATGCTGGAGGGCTGATCTTCGGTGCAAGGGCTGCTCGGTGGTGGGGGTTCTCAGTCCCCAAAGCACAACGTCGAGGATGCCTCAGAAGCTGCGCAGTCAGCTTTTCGAGTGTCTTCCAAGAGGTCCGGTCCCACGTCACTCGGTGCCTCCACGGGTCCCTTCTTTGCAGGGACTGTGGATCGGGCTCTGAGAGGTCTGGGAGTCTGGTTCTTGTCGGGCTCTGGGCTCGGGCTCCGGTGGGAGGCGGCGGCAAAGCAGACGTCGAGTTGCTGGTTGGTACCTGTGTTCACAGGGTGGCCACTCCTAGGCCACAAGGGAGATTCTCTTCAGTCTTCTGTGCAGCAGAATGTCGAAGTCCAGTCTTCTTCTTGTTTAAAGTTGATTTCAGGATGATCTGCTGTGCAATGGCACTGCTCCCACTCTTATTCCCAATCTGAGGGGTGGATCACCTACTAGGTCCCTCCTCTGGGAGGAACCAGGAAGGGGGGCGGTTACACCCCTTTTCCTTTGTCCAGTTCCGCGCCAAGCCTGGGTCTGGAAAGTCCCAGGACCGGTTTGGACTGGCCTATGCACGGGGACACCTTGTGTGCCCCGGGCATGTCTGATTCTATTCAGCCCTGTCCTATCCAATACACAAAACCCTGTCTGGGGTGGTGCTCGCACCTCCCAAGGCAGGAAACCCTTTGTCCAGGCCACCATCTGCCGAGTTTCGGTCAGCAGCAGGAGGCCAGACTCGTGTCTGTGGTGGCAGCATCCATTTTGTGATGCTGAGGCTCTGTTTAACTTTAACCGGGGTTAAGGCTACACACATGTCGTGTCCCTCTAGAAGGGTGGAATGCTATCCCCGTCGCCAGAATTGGCGAGGGGATAGTATTCCAATTCGTATGACACCTTACTCGACATGTTTTGATAAAGCCAAACCAAAGATAGCATTTAACCGCGAGGATTATAATGCATTTAAGAGTATATGGTATGGCAATATCCCGGAACAGCTTAGGGAGTGGTTCCCGACAGCTGCAGACAGGCTCAGCTCATGCTAGAGCACCATCTCACATATTTCCAAGCACTCTGCCTCCAGGATTGATGAGGCCTTCCATAGGAGTGGCTGATAGGAACATATGTGTCCAGTTTAGGGTTAGGCACAGACATACTGTACCTAAGTAAGAGGTGATTACACCAACTTACCCCAGCTGAGTGATCAGCCAGTTGTGTCAAATGTGGAGGCCAGGCCAGGGGTGGCACAATACATGCTGCAGCCCCTGGTAGGCCTTGGATATACCTATGCCCTGGGCACCTATGGTGCACTGATACAGGGGCTCACAAGGTGACCCAGTTCCAATTCGTAATGCACCTAGAGTGCATTGGCAGTAATTTAGAGAGAGAACAGCAGGCTGTGGGTCTGATTAGCAGGCCCACAGCCACATTAAGTCAGAAACCAGTGAAGCAAAAAGCAAAAATTTGGGGTGACCATAGGATAGCAGACCCTACTCTCCTACAATCTCGGCGACCAAGACTCTGACTGACGCGGAGTCGACAGACGCCACCTACCGATGCGCTGGGGTATTGCTGAAGAAAAAAATCTCTGGATCCAGACTGACGCCTGGGAGAAATTCTAAGGTAAGTAAGGTCTCATTCAGATTACTAAATTTAGGGGTGTTAAAGGGAGTGAAAGGTAGTAACCAGTGGGCTGTTACCATTGGGATCATTAAACTCCTATATGATCACTTCCTGTGGAGGGTGGGCATAACCCTGTCCCAGAGTTTCTAATTCCACCTAAAACAAGAAGGTAGAATACTTCTTTCTTGGAGCACATATGGCAGCCCACCTTAGGGGTGTGACTAGCCTGGCAGTGCAACAGCCTACTTGCATATTAATTTCCCGCCTGTCCTGGTGCCAAATGGGCCTCAAGGCAGGGGTTGCTATCACGCAGGTCGGGGGAAGCCGGAGTCGCATATCAGAAGTGGCAGGGACTTTGAAGTCCCTGGTCTTGAAATGAAGATTCACTAGCCAACTTGCTGTAGGAGGTGAGAAAACCTTCCTCCGGAGCAGGCATTGTTTCTGGCCTCAGACTGCGGGGGCTCTCACTTCCATGGGTTCAGAAACTTCCCTGTGGTGGCAAGCTGGTCGATACCAGTCACTCAGCACACTAGAGGACTAGTAGGATTCTAGGTGCGTGTCATAATTAATTTTGTATTGAAATCAGTATAGATTTATTAAGTCAAGGTGTGTGATACCAAACACAATAGGTTTCAGTAAAGTCATCATGTAGTTGGGGAACACGTAGTGACCAGTGCCCAGTACATGTACTTAAGATACCTACGCATTTAGTAATTAGGCCTGACGGCACAGGGGCATATCTCCTCCTGCCCTCACGTGTAATATAATGCACCCTGCCTTAGGGCTACAAGTCCTTCTGTAAGGGTAACTTACATTTATTACATGCAGTGACTTTGGCATGGCCCACACTTAGTGTGCCATGTCGTGTCTTCACTTAAGGTTTGCACCATGACATGCAGCCTGCAAGGGCCGGCTGGATGCAATTTGTATGGGGGTCCCATAGGGTGGCATAATACACGCTGCAGCCCCTTAGGGACTGTCTTCGGTTCCCATGCCCTAGGTACAAGGGGTGCCACTTACTACGGACTTACAGGGGTGCCAAAGTGTGTGCCAATTGGTTAACAGTTGGAACATTTTACTTTGTTTTAGGGAAAGAGCATTGACACTGGGCCTGGTCAGCAGCGACTCGGTGCACATCGGTCAAAAAACATCAGAATCAGTAGCAAAAAGAGAAGATGGCCAAGACAAACAGGGGCCCTTGCTTACAAGAACAAACTGAAAATGTGGCTAAGATCAGGATTTTTTTTTTATCTTGAAGATGAAATAAAAGAATTGGTTGTGGAAAGCTGTCCCGGGCTGTCAGAAAGTGGGACGCCTGAAGGAAACCATTTGTTGTCAGTGAGTGGAACCATGCTGCCTGACAGGTGCCCTATACTGCTGAAAGGGTACCTCGTGCTGCCAGAGTGGAACCATGCTGCCAGACAGGTGCCCGGTGCCGACACTGGGGCACTCCATGCTGCAACAGACATGCCCCGTTTGGCAAAGAATAGTGGTCCAAGCTGGCAGACAGTGGCATTCCGCTGCATAAGCATCACCTTTTGTTGCCAAAGAGGGCACCCTATGAAACCAGAGAATGGCACCATAATGCCAGAGACAACTCGTTGAGATGTCCAGGACAAAGCAAGAGACAAAGTTAAGCTGGGATATTTCTTAATTTTCAATGGCTAAGGCCATGAGCTACGTTTAAGCCACTAATGTAGGACTAAGTGTCTCCTGAATGGTAAAATCACTGCACATCTCCTGGATATGCACGACAAATACTAATTAACAAACAGATATGATACATTTTAGCAGAGTTTATTTGTTGGTGATTTTGACACTGAGCCAAGTTCTGGCATGTGGTCACATGCCGGTCCCAACACTCCTTTAGAGCCTTCTTCACCGTAACCCTACGAAACACAATCCTAAAAGGAAAGGGTTTTTGAGTTATCAGGGCGTTACAAGGTTTTTATGAAATACCAAGAGTCAACGCTAGCTAAAGCAGTGAAGCTTGCAATCTAGTGTGGGTTTGCGGCGCAGCAGAGATGGCTCTTTTTGCCCCAGGGGTTCCCTATGTTTTGTCCATTTCAAGTCAGTTTGGCATAGGGTTGCCGCATGCCGTGCCCTGGAATCTGGAGCCGCAGTGCAAGGACCTTGCATGCATTAACATGGATCGTTGCTCTGGCAACCATCAATGAGCTCCTGAGAGTATCCTGCGGCTGGCCTGATAGAGAGGGAAGAGGATTACAAACCTTTAAATAAAAATGTACTTCTGCATATGATTTGCAGTGTGAATGAGAGCCTTTAAGTTAGTTGTGATTATCATGCTTCTTGCTTTTTGATTATTTTACTTATAATTTTACTTTTGTGTGTCTAGGCACAAGCATAAGGAAGAATCACTAAGAAATGTAGGTAGTAATACATAAAAATATTTACAACTGGCAGTGGCGGAATAATTGGTAGCACATCTAATCCCCTTGTGCATTCAATGTGAGCATACAAGTATTGGTGCCCCTCGAGGTTAAGAGAACTGCACCCCACTGCCTGAGGAGCCAAAACACCGAAGCCCAATTGGACCCAGTGAGAACATACAACAGAAATAAACCGAGGCACTCCTGTTCAATTTTGTGTTGCTTCATAAAGTTATCTAAGCAAGTCAGCTCAAAGTACCAGCAGGACATCAATATCGTTCTTGCCAAATCAATTTTATATAAATAAATTCCAGAATCCTAAGTTACAAAGTTTTAAAAAAACAACAGTCCTCCTTTCAAGAGTTGAACTGGCAGCCAACACGTGTTTCGTTTCATACAAACTTTTTCAAAGCTTCAATAATTGTTTGCAAGAGTAACCAGAAAGTAAAATCTGTCTGTCCAAGTCTTGTCATGGGGATTCGTTTGTCCCTAGGTATGTTAAGTCTCTCTATGTACCGGTAGACTGCGTCACGTATTCTTTGGCTAAAAAAATCCACTTGTTATTTGCTAGTTTTGGTGGTCACATAGTCTTGGGCTATGATATGCCCCTTGTAAGTTCGAGAGTCCCTTACGGCTTTTCACGATTGCGCCGCCATTGTGGAGAATGCTTTCCTATCCGGCAGGCTGAAAGTTAAGGACTTCACAGAAACATATGAATCAACTGTGAACAAAGGAGTGGCCAGGACTTCGAAATCGCCTAAACTCCAGTGCCATCTTTATCCCAAAAGTGTCTGAGCTCCTATGCTCCTATAAAACGTATCCCCTCCCTGCGATACCTTGGCAGAAAAGTAGTTAATTAATTGCATGTCAAAGTATGCGCACCTAACTTTTCCATCGACTCAAAGTACATTTTACCTCTTCTAGGCCATGATCGGTGGCTGACAATCTTGAGATTACGTTCTTTCTTGGAGTGTGCGACTTGTAGGGGTAAACACACTTCAGGGTGTTACCCAGAGAATTGTTTGCATTCATTTGCATCATGTTCTAATGGCACAGAATTAATGAACAAGTTGCTTATCTTCGTTAATCTTCCTGGTGGATACTCCAACTGCAGATTCCTCACCTTGTGAATACTCACCCAAGTGTCATACTGGATCAAAAATTCTTTAAACAATACCTCTGCATACAGTAGGTGGTGTCATGCGGCTCCGCTACGAACGCCGTTCCACTCCAGAAGTGAGGCGTGGAGTTACTCATAATGAAATTAAATGAAACATACATTTATGAAGCGCAAGACTTTCACCCGAGGGTGTCAAGGCGCTAGCTCAGCACAGGACATACCAGACACCTTTTTG
This sequence comes from Lissotriton vulgaris, assembly GCF_964263255.1. NCBI lineage: Eukaryota > Metazoa > Chordata > Amphibia > Caudata > Salamandridae > Lissotriton > Lissotriton vulgaris. Next base: position 2,025,904,791 of record NC_141693.1, read on the forward strand.
AGCTCACCTCAGAGATTAAAGAACCACGTCTTTAAAACCTTTCTGAGAGCCAACAAGCGAGTTTCTTCCTTAAGCTGCAGCAGGAGGGATTTCCAGAGTCTGGTCGTGCCAACCAGAAAACTCCTGCCAACCTAAGAACATTTCTTGAACCTGGGTATTACCAAATTGTGAGAGTTTGCTGAGCGAAGATGATGGGCAGGAACAAATGGCTCCAAATTCTGTTAAAAAAAAGCTGGTCCCGTGTTATGAATAGCTTTAAATGCTATACAAAGAGCCTAAGGGCCATATTTATTTATTTATTTACTTTTTACACTTGTATGGCGCACAGCTACCCAAAAGGGTTTCCCGGCGCCGACAACATATTGCTGAGCAGAGGTATGAGATGAGCTTGATCAGTAGAGTTATTTCTGGAAGAGCCAGGTCTTTATGTTCTTCCGAAATCTCGCATAGTGTTCCTCTTTACGAATGTGAGGGGGGAGTGTGTTCCAGAGAGTAGGCCCTAGGACAGAGAAGGATCTTCCCCCCATTCTCGCCAATCTGAACCTGGGAACCACAAAGTTGGCTGTGGTTTGGGAGCGCAGATTCCTTCCCGGGATGTAGGGAGTAGCTAGTGATTGCAGGTATTTTGGTGCCGTTCTGGATTTAATCCTGAACATGTAGCTCAGGGCTTTGAACCTGATGCGGTTTTCCACCCTGAGCCAATGCAGCTCATTCAGGTGCTTCGACACACTGGCCATTTTTGGGATTTTACATAAGAGTCTTGCAGCTGAATTTTGGACAAGTTGTAACTGTTTAATGACTGGCTGATTTGAGCCCAGATAAAGAATGTTGCCGTAGTCAAGACGAGATGTTATAAGTGCGTTGACTACGGTCTTTTGGGTGGCGAGGGGCAGCATCCATAGGATTTTTTTCAGCCACTTCATGATGGTGAAACAGAGGCCTACCACTTTGTTGGCCTGTTGTTTCATGGATAGGGCGTTGTCAATAGTAACCCCCAGGTTTCTTGCCTGAGTTACAGGAGTGGGGAGGTTTCCTAACTCGGGGTGCCAGTGGGAGGAGTTCCATAGATCTTTGTTTTTCCTCAATAGGAGGATCTCGGTTTTGTCACCGTTTAACTTCAGCTGGTTGGTGGACATCCAGCTGAAGATTTTTTTGGAGCCCCTGTCTGAGAAGGGATGGAGCTGAAGGGTTAGAGTCTGACAGTGAAAAGATGATCTAAGAGTCATCTGCATAGGTCAGGAGGGTGAGTCCTGACCTATCTGCTAAATCAGCCAAGGGTCTGAGGTAGAGGTTAAAAAACAGTGGGCTCAGGATGGAGCCCTGCGGTACTCCATGAGGGGCACTGAACGTATCAGAACAGGCGAGGGAGGATGTGATCTGGAATGTCCTGTGTGTCAGGAAGGACTCGATCCATTTGAGTGCAGCACCCTGAATACCGTTTCTCCCGAGTGTGGCCAGGAGTTTGATGTGTGAAATGGTGTCAAAAGACGCACTCAAATCTAACAGAATGAGTGCGACTGTTTGACCCTGATCTAGGAGTTTTCTGACGGTTTCAGTCACTCCCAGCAGGGTGGTTTCGGTGGAAAATCCCGCTCTAAAACCTGACTGTGACGGGTGAAGGAGGGCATTTTCCTCAGTAAACAGAGTGAGGGCAGAGTGAATGTGTCTTTCCAGGAGTTTTGAGAAGACTGGGAGAAGAGATATGGGTCGGTAGTTTGCTAGTATTTCAGGGTTAGCTGAGGGTTTTTTTAAAAGTGGATTAACCATAGCGTGTTTCCAGAGTGAAGGGACGGTGGAAAGTTGAAGGGAAGAGTTTAAAGTATCGTCGATAATGGTCAAGGATGGGGTGTCAATCTGTTTCAAGCCACTAACGGGTAGCGGATCACGAGGGGAACCTGATTTAGTGGTCTTGAGGGTAGACCTAAGCGAATCCACGGTTATAGGAGGCCAGTGTTCTAAGATGTTTATTTCGGCCAACCTAGAGGGGATGTCCTCTTGCGAGCCGTTAGCGGAGGAGTTTGAATTAATATCTAGGATGATCCTATCAATTTTTTCAGTGAAGAAAGAGGCAAGGTCTTGGCATTGTTTTTTGTTTAGCGGGTGGGCCGTTGCGGTCGTTTGTGCGCCTGCAAGTTCTTTTACTGTGTTAAAGAGAGTTCTTGCCTTGTTGGGGGCTGTGTTGATGGTATTTGCTACGTGAAGGGCTCGGGCTTTAATGCATGCAGAGTGATATTCATTTCTGGCTTTATGATGTATCATTTTTTTTCCATGTGTGTAGTCCTTACGCCACTGTCCTTCGAGGGCTTTGCACTTTGATTTTTCGATTTTTAAAAACTCTTTAAACCAGGGGGCTGGGGGGCGGTGGACATTCCTTTTAATTTGACATGGAGGAAGACAGACGTCTGTGGCATTTTCCAGCCATGAGTGTGTAGCATCGGCAATACTTTCCATATCAAGAGCTGGGGCAGGAGGTTTATTGGCCAGAGTTTGGTTAAGTTTTTCAGCATCAAGCAGCTTCCAATTTCTCATGAGGGAAGCAGGCCAGGCCATATTAGTTTGATGGAGTGCAGGTAGTGTTAGGCAGAAGTGAATGAGATAGTGGTCTGACCAGCAGATGGGAATGGTTTCTAGCCATTTTAATTCGGGAATATTGGAAAAGATGGGGTCTAGCAGGTGTCCTGCCTTATGAGTAGGCCCTGAATTAAGTAATCTTACGTTGAGTGCTGCTAGGTCATCCAGTAGGTTACTGCATGCCATATTAGTGGGATCGTCGAGATGAAGATTAAAATCTCCAATTAGAGTGAGGTTTTTGGAGTCAAGGTGAAAAGGAGTGATATAATTTGCCAAATTGGCCGCCCATGTGTTGGCATTCCCGGGGGGCCTATATATTAGAAGGCCCGAGAACGTGAAGTTAGGGTTCAGGGTGATTTTAAAAAATGCTGCTTCACAATCCGGGATATGGACTGACTCCAAGCTACATATGAGTTCTCTGCGGAAGATAACAGCAATACCCCCGCCTACTTTACCCTCTCTATCTTTCCTAGCAATGGCATAGTTAGGAGGGAGAGCGGTTGCTATATCAGGGCCCGCGCTTTCGTGCAGCCACATTTCCGTTAAGAATAGGACACTGGATTACTGGCTAGTAAAAAGTTAAAGATGTCTAGTTTGTGCTGCGGTAGAGATCTGCAGTTTACGCTATAGAAAGAGAAATCACAAGATGCATGTTTGGCCCGCTGAGACAGCGTTAGGTTGCAGGATCGTGGGTCGGGGTAAGGTTGAAAGTTGGTAAGAGTGAAATTACATTTAGGGCACATAGTGTTTCCTTTCGGTGATGGCGTTAGTACGGTGCAGTCTCTGTGTTTTGCAGGACGTAGTGCTCTTAGTTGTTCAGAGCTCATACCTGTAGTTTGTTGGGCTGGTGGGGTATAGTTCCATGCCCCTTGCAGCAGCCTGGCCCGGACGGGCACAGACCGGCTGGTCTTAGGCTTGTCTTTGGCGTGGCTATGGCGCGGTCGCAGCGCGTACTCGCTGCGCGTCATAGAGGGCATCCGGTTTATGTAGAGGACGGGCTAGTCATCAGTTCCGCCTCTACACACTCGCCCAATCAGTGCCTGCCCCGGCCGGGAAGCCAGAAGAAGGAACCGCCCTGCACCCTCCACACAAACAAGCCTAGCGCTTGCGGTGGACCGGGACTACAGGGGCGACAAGTGCCTCAATGGTAAGTACATACAAATATATTTAAAAGTAAACACACGGTGCAATTATTAAAATCAATCGACGCTGTGCTTCTTAAAATAGTTTTTGCGCTCTGAACATGAAATCGTTACTTAGCGCAGGTCAGTGAGGACAGGCATTTAACTTACAAAGGAAGCGGTGCAATTTTTACATCAATCACACAGCGAGAGTCGTTCTAGCCATATGTATCAAAATCCTCTTTTGCGATTCTCAAATATCGATTTTTTGGGAATCGCTATTTGAGAATCGTAAAATGCTATGTATGTAGGATTTGCAATCAATTTTGCGAATCCTACATATTCCTTAATTGCGAATCTCAAATTGCGATTCGTAATTAAGGAATACCTCACCATTAATTCCTATGGGCCTAGAGGTCCATAGGAATGAATGGGAAGACAGTCTCAATTTGCGATTCTCAATTAGAGAATCGCAAATTGAGAATGCAATTTCAAGGGTGCCAGGCTGTCAAAAGGACACCCTGTTGCACCCCTGAAAGAAGCATGGGTTCACATGTGGCGCACATACATGCCCGAATGTGCTTCACATTGCACTTTGAAAAATGGCCTTCAGAGCGACACTCCACCAACACGCGGTAGACACTCAAATCTACCATTGGGCATCATTGGCATTCACAGCGACTCTCAACCAACATGCGGCAAACACTCAAATCTGCCATCGGGCATCAATGGCATTCACAGCGACTCTCCACCAACACGTGGCAAACACTCAAATCTGCAATCGTCAATCAATGGCATTCACAGCGACTCTTCACCAACACGCGGTAGCCACTCAAATCTACCATTGGGCATCAATGGCATTCATAGCGACTCTCCACCAACACGTGGCAGACACTCAAATCTGCCATCGGGCATCAATGGCATTCACAGCGACTCTCCACCAACACGTGGCAGACACTCAAATCTGCCATCGGGCATCAATGGCATTCACAGCGACTCTCCACCAACATGCGGCAGACACTCAAATCTACCATCGGGCATCAATGACATTCACAGCGACTCTCAACCAACACGCGGCGGACACTCAAATCTACCATTGGGCATCAATGGCATTCACAGCGACTCTCCACCAACACGCGGCAGACACTCAAATCTACCATCGGGCATCAATGACATTCACAGCGACTCTCAACCAACACGCGGCGGACACTCAAATCTACCATTGGGCATCAATGGCATTCATAGCGACTCTCAACCAACACGCGGCGGACACTCAAATCTACCATTGGGCATCAATGGCATTCACAGCGACTCTCCACCAACACGCGGCAGACACTCAAATCTACCATCGGGCATCAATGGCATTCACAGCGACTCTCCACCGACACGCGAAGGACACTCAAATCTACCATCGGGCATCAATGGCATTCACAGCGACTCTCCACCAACACGCGGCAGACACTCAAATCTACCATCGGGCATCAATGGCATTCACAGCGACTCTCCACCAACACGCGGCAGACACTCAAATCTACCATCGGGCATCAATGACATTCACAGCGACTCTCAACCAACAAGCGGCGGACACTCAAATCTACCATTGGGCATCAATGGCATTCATAGCGACTCTCAACCACCACGCGGCAGACACTCAAACCACCATTGGGCATCAATGGCATTCACAGGGACTCTCCACCAACACGCGGCAGACACTCAAATCTACCATCGGGCATCAATGGCATTCACAGCGACTCCCCACCAACACGCGGCAGACACTCAAATCTACCATTGGGCATCAATGACATTCACAGCGACTCTCAACCAACACGCGGAGGACACTCAAATCTACCATTGGGCATCAATGGCATTCACAGCGACTCTCAACCAACACGCGGAGGACACTCAAACCTACCATCGGGCATCAATGACATTCACAGCGACTCTCCGCCAACACGCGGCAGACACTCAAATCTACCATTGGGCATCAATGACATTCACAGCGACTCTCCACCAACACGCGGCAGACACTCAAACCTACCATCGGGCATCAATGACATTCACAGCGACTCTCAACCAACACGCGGCAGACACTCAAACCTACCATTGGGCATCAATGGCATTCACAGCGACTCTCCGCCAACACGCGGCAGACACTCAAATCTACCATCGGGCATCAATGGCATTCACAGCGACTCTCCACCAACACGCGGCAGACACTCAAATCTACCATTGGGCATCAATGACATTCACAGCGACTCTCAACCAACACGCGGCAGACACTCAAATCTACCATCGGGCATCAATGGCATTCACAGCGACTCTCCACAAACACGCGGAGGACACTCAAATCTACCATCGGGCATCAATGACATTCACAGCGACTCTCCACCAACACGCGGCAGACACTCAAACCTACCACCGGGCATCAATGGCATTCACAGCGACTCTCCACCAACACGCGGCAGACACTCAAATCTACCATTGAGCATCAATGGCATTCACAGCGACTCTCCACCAACACGCGGAGGACACTCAAATCTGCCATCGAGCATCAATGGCATTCACAGCGACTCTCCGCCAACACTCGGCAGACACTCAAATCTGCCATCGGGTATCAATGGCATTCACAGCGACTCTCCACCAACACGCGGAGGACACTCAAATCTGCCATCGGGCATCAATGGCATTCACAGCGACTCTCCACCAACACGCGGAGGACACTCAAATCTACCATCGGGCATCATTGGCATTCACAGCGACTCTCCACCAACACGCGGAGGACGCTCAAATCTACCATCGGGCATCATTGGCATTCACAGCGACTCTCCACCAACACGCGGAGGACACTCAAATCTACCATCGGGCATCAATGGCATTCACAGCGACTCTCCACCAACACGCGGCAGACACTCAAATCTACCATTGGGCATCAATGGCATTCACAGCGACTCTCCACCAACCCGCGGCAGACACTCAAATCTACCATTGAGCATCAATGGCATTCACAGCGACTCTCCACCAACACGCGGCAGACACTCAAATCTACCATTGGGCATCATTGGCATTCACAGCGACTCTCCACCAACATGCGGAGGACACTCAAATCTACCATCGAGCATCAATAGCATTCACAGCGACTCTCCACCAACACGCGGAGGACACTCAAATCTACCATCGAGCATCAATGGCTTTCACAGCGACTCTCCACCAACATGCGGAGGACACTCAAATCTACGATCGAGCATCAATGGCATTCACAGCGACTCTCCACCAACACGCGAAGGACACTCAAATCTACCATCGAGCATCAATGGCATTCACAGCGACTCTCCACCAACACGCGGAGGACACTCAAATCTACCATCGGGCATCAATGGCATTCACAGCGACTCTCTCCACCAACACGCGGAGGACACTCAAACCTACCATCGGGCATCAATGGCATTCACAGCGACTCTCTCCACCAACACGCGGAGGACACTCAAACCTACCATCGGGCATCAATGGCATTCACAGCGACTCTCCACCAACACGCGGAGGACACTCAAATCTACCATTGGGCATCAATGGCATTCACACCGACTCTCCACCAACACGCCGAGGACACTCAAATCTACCATTGGGCATCAATGGCATTCACAGCGACTCTCCACCAACACGCGGAGGACACTCAAATCTACCATTGGGCATCAATGGCATTCACAGCGACTCTCCACCAACACGCGGCAGACACTCAAATCTACCATTGAGCATCAATGGCATTCACAGGGACTCTCCACCAACACGCGGCAGACACTCAAATCTACCATTGAGCATCAATGGCATTCACAGCGACTCTCCACCAACACGCGAAGGACACTCAAACCTACCATTGGGCATCAATGGCATTCACAGCGACTCTCCACCAACACGCGAAGGACACTCAAATCTACCATTGGGCATCAATGGCATTCACAGCGACTCTCCACCAACACGCGAAGGACACTCAAATCTACCATTGGGCATCAATGGCATTCACAGCGACTCTCCACCTACACGCGGAGGACACTCAAATCTACCATCGGGCATCATTGGCATTCACAGCGACTCTTCACCACACGCGGCAGACACTCAAATCTACCATTGAGCATCAATGGCATTCACAGCGACTCTCCACCAACACGCGAAGGACACTCAAACCTACCATTGAGCATCGATGGCATTCACAGCGACACTCCACCAACACGCGAAGGACACTCAAATCTACCATCGGGCATCAATGGCATTCACAGCGACTCTCCACCAACACGCGAAGGACACTCAAACCTACCATTGAGCATCGATGGCATTCACAGCGACACTCCACCAACACGCGAAGGACACTCAAACCTACCATTGGGCATCAATGGCATTCACAGCGACACTCCACCAACAAGCGAAGGACACTCAAATCTACCATCGGGCATCAATGGCATTCACAGCGACTCTCCACCAACACGCGAAGGACACTCAAATCTACCATTGGGCATCAATGGCATTCACAGCGACTCTCCACCTACACGCGGAGGACACTCAAATCTACCATCGGGCATCATCGGCATTCACAGCGACTCTTCACCAACACGCGGCAGACACTCAAATCTACCATTGGGCATCAATGGCATTCACACCGACTCTCCACCAACACGCGGCAGACACTCAAATCTGCGATCGTCAATCAATGGCATTCACAGCGACTCTCCACCAACACGCGGCAGACACTCAAATCTGCAATCGTCAATCAATGGCATTCACAGCGACTCTCCACCAACACGCGGAGGACACTTAAACCTACCATCGGGCATCAATAGCATTCACAGCGACTCTCCACCAACACGCAGCAGACACTCAAACCTACCATCGGGCATCAATGGCATTCACAGCGACTCTACACCAACACGCGGAGGACACTCAAACCTACCATCGGGCATCAATGGCATTCACAGCGACTCTCAACCAACACGCGGCAGACACTCAAACCTACCATCGGGCATCAATGGCATTCACAGCGACTCTCCACCAACACGCGGCAGACACTCAAATCTACCATTGGGCATCAATGGCATTCACAGCGATTCTCCACCAACACGCGGCAGACACTCAAATCTACCATTGAGCATCAATGGCATTCACAGCGACTCTCCACCAACACGCGGAGGACACTCAAATCTGCCATCGAGCATCAATGGCATTCACAGCGACTCTCCGCCAACCCTCGGCAGACACTCAAATCTGCCATCGGGTATCAATGGCATTCACAGCGACTCTCCACCAACACGCGGAGGACACTCAAATCTGCCATCGGGCATCAATGGCATTCACAGCGACTCTCCACCAACACGCGGAGGACACTCAAATCTACCATCGGGCATCATTGGCATTCACAGCGACTCTCCACCAACACGCGGAGGACGCTCAAATCTACCATCGGGCATCATTGGCATTCACAGCGACTCTCCACCAACACGCGGAGGACACTCAAATCTACCATCAGGCATCAATGGCATTCACAGCGACTCTCCACCAACACGCGGCAGACACTCAAATCTACCATTGGGCATCAATGGCATTCACAGCGACTCTCCACCAACACGCGGCAGACACTCAAATCTACCATTGAGCATCAATGGCATTCACAGCGACTCTCCACCAACACGCGGCAGACACTCAAATCTACCATTGGGCATCATTGGCATTCACAGCGACTCTCCACCAACACGCGGAGGACACTCAAATCTACCATCGAGCATCAATGGCATTCACAGCGACTCTCCACCAACATGCGGAGGACACTCAAATCTACGATCGAGCATCAATTGCATTCACAGCGACTCTCCACCAACACGCGGAGGACACTCAAATCTACCATCGAGCATCAATGGCATTCACAGCGACTCTCCACCAACACGCGGAGGACACTCAAATCTACCATCGGGCATCAATGGCATTCACAGCGACTCTTCACCAACACGCGGCAGACACTCAAACCTACCATCGGGCATTAATGGCATTCACAGCGACTCTCTCCACCAACACGCGGAGGACACTCAAACCTACCATCGGGCATCAATGGCATTCACAGCGACTCTCCACCAACACGCGGAGGACACTCAAATCTACCATTGGGCATCAATGGCATTCACACCGACTCTCCACCAACACGCCGAGGACACTCAAATCTCCCAAGCTGAGTGGTCGCTCCCCTGCCTCCCTGGCGAACAGTGGTATCGTTGCTCCGCTTTTTGTCATTTGAACTGCCTCCTATTGTTGCTCTGCAGTCTGCCCTGCTCGCCGCTTTTCTTAATTACATTTCACAAGCGCTATAGTCTTTGTATCTGTATCTGCGCATTTCGCTGCTCCGCTTTTTGTCATTGAACTGCCTCCTATTGTTGTTCTGCAGTCTGCCCTGCTTGCCGCTCTTCTTAATTACATTTCACAAGCGCTATAGTTATTGTATCTGTATCTGCGCATTCCGCCCCAAGCGCTCCGCTCCGCTGACCCCTCCGCTGCCATTTTAGTTGTTGTGCTCGCCCTCTGGAGCCCGCCCCGCCTCCCAGCTGAGACGCCCTCGCCCCTCCCCCTCCACTATCCATATATGACAGCTGTTACCGCGCGCAGCGTCCACGCGCAGCGTTCGCGCCCAATCCGCGCCGAAGGTGCGCCAAAGGTAAGCCCGTCTACGCCCGTCAGCGCCTGGACCGCGCCCAGCGCCCGTCCCCCTGCTCCTCGCGCTGCCCAGCCCTCCCGCATCACCTACGATGCCGCAACCCTCCTAGCCCTCAACCCCAGTCGCGCTCCCAACTGCGTCCAAGCCGCCCCTGGACAAACCCATGGACCTTTCTCCTGCCTCTCCTGCAAATTCAGCGCCACCGACAACATCTCCGCCACGACCACACCACAGACTCCCGACCCCAACCACCTACAATGCATCCTTCTCAACACCCGATCAGTCCACAGGCACGCCATTGACCTCTGGAATCTACTCGACACCATCTCTCCGGACATCGCCTTCCTAACTGAAACATGGATGAACGCCTCCTCAGCCCCAGACATCACCATTGCCCTCCCGGAAGGCTATAAGATCACTCGCAAGGACCGTACCGGCCACACAGGAGGAGGAATTGCCATCGTCCATAAGAAATCAATCCGCATCTCTACCAGCTCTGACGCCAACCTCGCCAACTCCGAACACCTTCACTTCCAGATCCACATCGACCCCAAGACCACACTCAGAGGCACCCTCCTCTACAGACCACCAGGACCCCGCGCAAAATTTAGTGAAGACATCACGGACTTCATCACTCCTCACGCGCTCCCCTCCAAAGACTACATCCTTCTGGGAGACCTCAACTTTCACCTCGAAAAGATCAACGACCACAACACCGCCACCCTCGTGGACAACCTCGCCAACCTCGGACTTAAACAACTAGTCACTTCCCCCACCCACATCGCAGGTCACACACTCGACCCCATCTTCACATCCAGCAACCATGTCTCCTTCAGCCACACTACGGACCTCCTCTGGACCGACCACAGCTGCGTTCACTTCACCTACAACAAGCCGAAACCCATCAACCACTCCCAACCTACCTTGCAAAGAAATTGGAACAAAATCACCACGGACCAAATATCCGCATCGCTCCTTCGAAACTCCCCAGCCCTCTCCTCTAACGCCAACGAAGCCGCCGCCAACCTCACCCAATGGTTATCCAACACCGCCGACACCTTAGCACCACTGAAAAAACGTCAAAGCAAACCTGGCAGCAAGAAAGCCTCATGGTTCAACGATGATCTCAAGAAGTCCAAGAAACTCTGCCGCTCCCTTGAAAAGGCCTGGAAAAAAGACCCAACCACCAGCACCAAGGACGCCTTCAAAAGCGCCACCCGCACTCACCACCAACTGATCCGAAAAGCCAAGAAAACAGCATTCAAGGATCGACTTGACAACAACGCCCACAACAGCAAGGAACTTTTCAACATCGTCAAGGAATTCTCCAATCCCTCGGCCAACTCAAACGACATCACCCCCTCTCAAACCCTCTGTGACTCCCTAGCCTCTTTTTTCCACAACAAGATTGCAGACATCCACAACAGCTTTGACAACCAACCCGGTAACCAACCCACCCTACCATTTGCTGACCATCTTCCCCCCGTGAACACCCTTAACGCCTGGAACCCAATCTCCACTGAGGACACCATCCGCCTGATGAATTCCATCCACTCAGGATCCCCCACAGACCCATGCCCTCACCACATCTTCAACAAAGCAGACTCCGTCATAGCACCGCACCTCCGAGACGTCATTAACTGCTCCTTCAACTCCGCTACCTTCCCAGAAGTCTGGAAACACGCTGAACTCACCGCCCTTCTGAAAAAACCAACAGCGGACCCCACCGAACTCAAAAATTACCGCCCCATCTCGCTTCTTCCATTCCCGGCCAAAGTCATCGAGAAAGCCGTCAACAACCAGCTCGCCGCCTTCCTCGAAGCCAACAAATCCCTCGACCCCTCACAATCTGGATTCCGAGCAAAACACAGCACTGAGACCGCCCTCATCGCAGCAACAGACGACATTCGAACTCTACTGGACAATGGCGACACAGTCGCCCTCATCCTCCTCGACCTCTCTGCAGCATTCGACACAGTCTGCCACAGCACCCTTCTACAGCGCCTCAGAAACATCGGAATACAAGGAAAAGCACTTGAATGGATCACCTCCTTCCTCTCCGGAAGAACACAGAGAGTCCGCCTCCCACCATTCAAGTCCGAAGCCACGGAAGTCATCTGTGGCGTACCACAAGGATCCTCACTCAGCCCCACCCTCTTCAACGTTTACATGAGCCCCCTCGCGGCCATCGCACGCCAACACAACCTCAACATCATCTCCTACGCGGACGACACCCAACTGATACTTTCACTCACCAAAGACCCCAACACCGCCAAAACTAACCTACACGAAGGAATGAAAGAAGTTGCCGAATGGATGAAACAATGCCGCCTGAAACTGAACTCAGACAAAACAGAAGTCCTCATCTTAGGTACATCCCCCTCTGCTTGGGACGACTCCTGGTGGCCGGAAGCCCTCGGAAAAGCACCCATCCCGACAGACCACGCACGGAACCTTGGCGTCATCCTGGATTCTTCACTCTCAATGAACAGACAAGTCAACGCCGTATCCTCTTCCTGCTTCAACATTCTTCGCATGCTCAGAAAAACATTTAGCTGGATCCCCTCCGAAACAAGGAAAACAGTCACCCACGCTCTGGTCACGAGCCGACTGGACTACGGAAACACCCTCTACGCAGGTACCACCGCTAAACTCCAGAAGAAACTCCAACGAATCCAAAACGCCTCAGCCAGGCTCATACTAGACATCCCACGCAACGAACACATCTCTGGTCACCTCAAAGACCTCCACTGGCTACCCGTCAATAAAAGGATCACCTTCCGACTGCTTACCCACGCACACAAATCACTCTACGACATCGGACCAGATTGCCTCAACTCTCGACTGTCCTTCTACCCCCCCCCCGACAACTACGTTCTTCCAGCCAAGCCCTCGCCACCGTACCTCGCATCAACAAGACCACCATGGGAGGCAGATCCTTTTCATACCTGGCTGCTAAAACATGGAACTCACTCCCCGCTCACCTTCGCCTCACCCAGAACCACCTAGCGTTCAGAAAGCAGCTTAAAACGTGGATATTTGACAAATAATCCTACTCCCCTTCTTAAGCGCCTTGAAACCCTCTGGGTATGTAGTGCGCTATACAAATTTTATGACTTGACTTGACTTGACATTGGGCATCAATGGCATTCACAGCGACTCTCCACCAACACGCGGAGGACACTCAAATCTACCATTGGGCATCAATGGCATTCACAGCGACTCTCCACCAACACGCGGCAGACACTCAAATCTACCATTGAGCATCAATGGCATTCACAGGGACTCTCCACCAACACGCGGCAGACACTCAAATCTACCATTGAGCATCAATGGCATTCACAGCTGAGGTAATATAAATTTTTATAGAGTCTATTGTGTCCCCTAACGCGAACCCCACCGTCTCCATGTACGAGCTTAAAGTGCATGTAACTTCCCTCCTCGACCTGCTATGAAGACGCAAATACATTTGCGTCCAATGTTAACATGTCCTCTTTCAGATCCACCATGAATGGATCGATAATTCAGTTCCTAAGTATGCCTTGCCAACGTCTTTTTCATGGTGCACTTTCACGTTTTTCCTAGCCCTACAGAGCTAGGCCCTGATTTCTGCCATCGAGCCCTTTCTGTTCTCTGCCTCCTCTTAGCTGTAATGTGGGATGCATCCCTGACCTCTGTCCTACTCCCTGCGCGGCGAGCGGTGCCCGGCTCGGCCTGCTTGCCTGCCAAAGACAGTATTTTGCCTTCAAGTTATCAGTATAGCCGAGTTCAGCTCCTCGAAAACACATTCCAGTCTAGCAGAATAGATAAACATTTCCCAGGCTGCAGAGCAAAGGGCCCGGCCTCTCTGTCTCCATGCAAGTAATTCATTGCTCCCGTTACCATGGTAGGCCCATGGCCCCTCGCATTACACGCAGACATGTAGTCGCATATGCACGCATTAATAGTCAGTATAAGAGTAGCTTTTGCCTTCTAGATAATATAGTTCCCTAAACACAAGATATCAGATATGATTTAGGAACGAGTCGATCTGACATGCCAGACTTCTGTCTCTTTCCTCTAGTGCTAAATGTCAAGTCCCCTGCACCCTCCAGCCTCACGTCAGTCACACGTCATGCTGCTGCGCGCGCATCCTTGCTACAGATTTCTGCTGACACTGCAAGATTCCACTATGTATCCACCCACTTGTGACACATTCATGTGACGTTTTCAGCACACACCTCTGTGTACGCCCTAGTGCACGCCTTCTGATTACGTATTGCTACGCACATGTGTTCTTATCTCGTTTCTCTCAGCTGTTACGCCTTCTGTATTCCTCACCATTATGTGCATTAACTATAAAAGTTGTACTCTGTCAATAAAGTATGCTCTATCCCTTCCTGATCCTTTATGGTGAAAGGAACATGATACCCTGGTTCGAACCATTCCATTTTATGGAATAAAACCCATTTTAAACTCAGATACCACGGATTTTGCCTCTTATTTCTGACTGAGTTATTTTATTAAACTTTAATGCATAGAAATTCCGACGGTAAATATTTATTTACCACACAGCGACTCTCCACCAACACGCGAAGGACACTCAAACCTACCATTGGGCATCAATGGCATTCACAGCGACTCTCCACCAACACGCGAAGGACACTCAAATCTACCATTGGGCATCAATGGCATTCACAGCGACTCTCCACCTACACGCGGAGGACACTCAAATCTACCATCGGGCATCATTGGCATTCACAGCGACTCTTCACCAACACGCGGCAGACACTCAAATCTACCATTGAGCATCAATGGCATTCACAGCGACTCTCCACCAACACGCGAAGGACACTCAAACCTACCATTGAGCATCGATGGCATTCACAGCAACACTCCACCAACACGCGAAGGACACTCAAATCTACCATCGGGCATCAATGGCATTCACAGCGACTCTCCACCAACACGCGAAGGACACTCAAATCTACCATTGGGCATCAATGGCATTCACAGCGACTCTCCACCTACACGCGGAGGACACTCAAATCTACCATCAGGCATCATCGGCATTCACAGCGACTCTTCACCAACACGCGGCAGACACTCAAATCTACCATTGGGCATCAATGGCATTCACACCGACTCTCCACCAACACGCGGCAGACACTCAAATCTGCGATCGTCAATCAATGGCATTCACAGCGACTCTCCACCAACACGCGGCAGACACTCAAATCTGCGAACGTCAATCAATGGCATTCACAGCGACTCTCCACCAACACGCGGCAGACACTCAAATCTACCATTGAGCATCAATGGCATTCACAGCGACTCTCCACCAACACGCGGAGGATACTCAAACCTACCATCGGGCATCAATGGCATTCACAGCGACTCTCCACCAACACGCAGCAGACACTCAAACCTACCATCGGGCATCAATGGCATTCACAGCGACTCTCCACCAACACGCGGAGGACACTCAAACCTACCATCGGGCATCAATGGCCTTTACAGCGACTCTCCGCCAACACGTGGCAGACACTCAAATCTACCATCGGGCATCAATGGCATTCACGGCGACTCTCCACCAACACGCGGCATACACACTCAAATCTACCATTGGGCATCAATGGCATTCACAGCGACTCTCCACCAACACGCGGCCAACACTCAAATCTACCATCGAGCATCAATGGCATTCACAGCGACTCTCAACCTACACGCGGAGGACACTCAAATCTACCATCGGGCATCATCGGCATTCACAGCGACTCTCCGCCAACACGCGGCAGACACTCAAATCTACCATCGGGCATCAATGACATTCACCGCGACTCTCCACCAACACGCGGCAGACACTCAAACCTACCATCGGGCATCAATGGCATTCACAGCGACTCTCCACCAACACGCGGCAGACACTCAAACCTACCATCGGGCATCAATGGCATTCACAGCGACTCTCCACCAACACGCGGCAGACACTCAAATCTACCATTGGGCATCAATGGCATTCACAGCGACTCTCCACCAACACGCGGCAGACACTCAAATCTACCATCGAGCATCAATGGCATTCACAGCGACTCTCAACCAACACGCGGCAGACACTCAAATCTACCATCGAGCATCAATGGCATTCACAGCGACTCTCCACCAACACGCGGCGGACACTCAAATCTACCATTGGACATTAACGGCATTCACAGCGACTCTCCACCAACACGCGCCGGACACTCAAATCTACCATCGGGCATCAATGGCATTCACAGCGACTCTCTCCACCAACGCGCGGTAGACACTCAAATCTACCATCGGGTATCAATGGCATTCACAGCGACTCTCCACCAACGCGCGGTAGACACTCAAATCTACCATCGGGCATCAATGGCATTCACAGCGACTCTCCACCAACGCGCGGTAGACACTCAAATCTACCATTGGGCATCAATGGCATTCACAGCGACTCTCCACCAACACGAGGCAGACACTCAAATCTACCATCGGGCATCAATGGCATTCACAGCGACTCTCCACCAACGCGCGGTAGACACTCAAATCTACCATCGGGCATCAATGGCATTCACAGAGACTCTCCACCAACACGCGGCAGACACTCAAATCCACCATTGAGCATCAATGGCATTCACAGCGACTCTCCACCAACGCGCGGTAGACACTCAAATCTATCATCGGGCATCAATGGCATTCACAGGGACTCTCCACCAACACGCGGCAGACACTCAAATCTACCATCGGGCATCAATGACATTCACAGCGACTCTCCACCAACGCGCGGTAGACACTCAAACCTACCTTCCGGCATCAATGGCATTCACAGCGACTCTCCACCAACACGCGGAGGACACTCAAATCTACCATCGGGCATCAATGGCATTCACAGCGACTCTCCACCAACACGCAGCAGACACTCAAACCTACCATCGGGCATCATTGGCATTCACAGCGACTCTTCACCAACACGCAGTAGACACTCAAATCTGTGATCGGCCATCAATGGCATTCACAGCGACTCTCTCCACCAACACGCGGCAGACACTCAAATCTGCGATCGGCCATCAATGGCATTCACAGCGACTCTCTCCACCAACACGCGACAGACACTCAAATCTGCGATCGGCCATCAATGGCATTCACAGCGACTCTCAACCAACACGCGGAGGACACTCAAATCTACCATCGAGCATCAATGGCATTCACAGCGACTCTCCACCAACACGCGGCAGACACTCAAATCTACCATCGGGCATCAATGGCATTCACAGCGACTCTCCGCCAACACGCGGCAGACACTCAAATCTATCATTGGGCATCAAATGCATTCACAGCGACTCTCCACCAACACGCGACAGACACTCAAACCTACCATCAGGCATCAATGGCATTCACAGCGACTCTTCACCAACACGCAGTAGACACTCAAATCTGCCATCGAGCATCAATGGCATTCACAGCGACTCTCAACCAACACGCGGCAGACACTCAAACCTACCATCGGGCATCAATGGCATTCATAGCGACTCTCAACCAATAATCGGCAGACACTCTAATCTACCATTGGGCATCAATGGCATTCACAGCGACTCTCCACCAACACGCAGCAGACACTCAAATCTACCATTGGGCATCAATGGCATTCACAGCGACTCTCCACCAACACGCAGCAGACACTCAAATCTACCATTGGGCATCAATGGCATTCACAGCGACTCTCCACCAACACGCGGCAGACACTCAAATCTACCATTGGGCATCAATGGCATTCACAGCGACTCTCCGCCAACACGCGGCAGACACTCAAATCTACCATCGGGCATCAATGGCATTCACAGCGACTCTCCGCCAACACGCGGCAGACACTCAAATCTACCATTGGGCATCAATGGCATTCACAGCAACTCTCAACCAACACGCGGCAGACACACTCAAATCTACCATCGGGCATCAATGGCATTCACAGCGACTCTCCACCAACACGCGGCAGACACTCAAATCTACCATTGGACATCAACGGCATTCACAGAGACTCTCCACCAACACGCGGCAGACACTCAAATCTGCGATCGGCCATCAATGGCATTCACAGCGACTCTTCACCAACACGCGGCAGACACTCAAACCTACCATCGGGCATCAATGGCATTCACAGCGACTCTCCACCAACACGCTGAGGACACTCAAATCTGCCATCGGGCATCAATGGCATTCACAGCGACTCTCCACCAACACGCGGCAGACACTCAAACCACCATCGGGCATCAATGGCATTCACAGCGACTCTCCACCAACACGCGGCAGACACTCAAATCTGCCATCGGGCATCAATGGCATTCACAGCAACTCTCCACCAACACGCGGCAGACACTCAAATCTACCATCGGGCATCAATGGCATTCACAGCGACTCTCTCCACCAACACGCGGCAGACACTCAAATCTACCATCGGGCATCAATGGCATTCACAGCGATTCTCCACCAACACGCGGCAGACACTCAAACCTACCATCGGGCATCAATGGCATTCACAGCGACTCTCCACCAACACTCGGCAGACACTCAAACCTACCATCGGGCATCAATGGCCTTTACAGCCACTCTCCACCAACACGCGGCCGACACTCAAATCTGCCATCGGGTATCAATGGCATTCACAGCGACTCTCAACCAACACGCGGCAGACACTCAAATCTGCCATCGGGTATCAATGGCATTCACAGCGACTCTCCACCAACACGCGGAGGACACTCAAATCTACCATCGGGCATCAATGGCATTCACAGCGACTCTCCACCAACACGCAGCAGACACTCAAACCTACCATCGGGGATCATTGGCATTCACAGCGACTCTTCACCAACACGCAGTAGACACTCAAATCTGTGATCGGCCATCAATGGCATTCACAGCGACTCTCTCCACCAACACGCGGCAGACACTCAAATCTGCGATCGGCCATCAATGGCATTCACAGCGACTCTCTCCACCAACACGCGGCAGACACTCAAATCTGCGATCGGCCATCAATGGCATTCACAGCGACTCTCAACCAACACGCGGAGGACACTCAAATCTACCATCGAGCATCAATGGCATTCACAGCGACTCTCCACCAACACGCGGCAGACACTCAAATCTACCATCGGGCATCAATGGCATTCACAGCGACTCTCCGCCAACACGCGGCAGACACTCAAATCTATCATTGGGCATCAAATGCATTCACAGCGACTCTCCACCAACACGCGACAGACACTCAAACCTACCATCAGGCATCAATGGCATTCACAGCGACTCTTCACCAACACGCAGTAGACACTCAAATCTGCCATCGAGCATCAATGGCATTCACAGCGACTCTCAACCAACACGCGGCAGACACTCAAACCTACCATCGGGCATCAATGGCATTCATAGCGACTCTCAACCAATAATCGGCAGACACTCTAATCTACCATTGGGCATCAATGGCATTCACAGCGACTCTCCACCAACACGCGGCAGACACTCAAACCTACCATTGAGCATCAATGGCATTCACAGCGACTCTCCACCAACACGCAGCAGACACTCAAATCTACCATTGGGCATCAATGGCATTCACAGCGACTCTCCACCAACACGCAGCAGACACTCAAATCTACCATTGGGCATCAATGGCATTCACAGCGACTCTCCACCAACACGCGGCAGACACTCAAATCTACCATTGGGCATCAATGGCATTCACAGCGACTCTCCGCCAACACGCGGCAGACACTCAAATCTACCATCGGGCATCAATTACATTCACAGCGACTCTCCACCAACACGCGGCAGACACTCAAATCTACCATTGCACATCAACGGCATTCACAGAGACTCTCCACCAACACGCGGCAGACACTCAAATCTGCGATCGGCCATCAATGGCATTCACAGCGACTCTCCACCAACACGCGGCAGACACTCAAATCTGCGATCGGCCATCAATGGCATTCACAGCGACTCTTCACCAACACGCGGCAGACACTCAAACCTACCATCGGGCATCAATGGCATTCACAGCGACTCTCCACCAACACGCTGAGGACACTCAAATCTGCCATCGTGCATCATTGGCATTCACAGCGACTCTCTCCACCAACACGCGGCAGACACTCAAATCTACCATCGGGCATCAATGGCATTCACAGCGATTCTCCACCAACACGCGGCAGACACTCAAACCTACCATCGGGCATCAATGGCATTCACAGCGACTCTCCACCAACACTCGGCAGACACTCAAACCTACCATCGGGCATCAATGGCCTTTACAGCCACTCTCCACCAACACGCGGCCGACACTCAAATCTGCCATCGGGTATCAATGGCATTCACAGTGACTCTCAACCAACACGCGGCAGACACTCAAATCTGCCATCGGGTATCAATGGCATTCACAGCGACTCTCCACCAACACGCGGAGGACACTCAAATCTACCATTGGGCATAAATGGCATTCACAGCGACTCTCCACCAACATGCGGAGGACACTCAAATCTACCATTGGGCATAAATGGCATTCACAGCGACTCTCCACCAATACGCGGCAGACACTCAAATCTGCGATCGTCAATCAATGGCATTCACAGCGACTCTCCACCAACAAACGGCAGACACTCAAATCTGCGATCGTCAATCAATGGCATTCACAGCGACTCTCCACCAACACGCGGCAGACACTCAAATCTGCGATCGTCAATCAATGGCATTCACAGCGACTCTCCACCAACACGCGGCAGACACTCAAATCTACCATCGAGCATCAATGGCATTCACAGCGACTCTCCGCCAACACGCGGCAGACACTCAAATCTACCATCGGGCATCAATGGCATTCACAGCGACTCTCCACCAACACGCGGAGGACACTCAAATCTACCATCGAGCATCAATGGCATTCACAGGGACTCTCCACCAACACGCGGCAGACACTCAAATCTACCATTGGGCATCAATGGCCTTTACAGCGACTCTCCACCAACACGCAGAGGACACTCAAACCTACCATCGGGCATCAATGGCCTTTACAGCGACTCTCCACCAACACGCGGAGGACACTCAAATCTACCATCGGGCATCAATGGCATTCACAGCGACTCTCCACCAACATGCGGAGGACACTCAAATCTACCATCGGGCATCAATGGCATTCACAGCGACTCTCCGCCAACACGCGGCAGACACTCAAATCTACCATTGGGCATCAATGGCATTCACAGCGACTCTCAACCAACACGCGGCAGACACTCAAATCTACCATTGGGCATAAATGGCATTCACAGAGACTCTCCACCAACACGCGGCAGACACTCAAATCTGCGATCGTCAATCAATGGCATTCACAGCGACTCTCCACCAACACGCGGCAGACACTCAAATCTACCATCGAGCATCAATGGCATTCACAGCGACTCTCAACCAACACGCGGCAGACACTTAAATCTACCATCGAGCATCAATGGCATTCACAGCGACTCTCCACCAACACGCGGCGGACACTCAAATCTACCATTGGACATTAACGGCATTCACAGCGACTCTCCACCAACACGCAGCGGACACTCAAATCTACCATTGAGCATCAATGGCATTCACAGCGACTCTCCGCCAACACGCGGCAGACACTCAAATCTGCAATCGGCCATCAATGGCATTCACAGCGATTCTCCACCAACACGCGGCAGACACTCAAACCTACCATCGGGCATCAATGGCATTCACAGCGACTCTCCACCAGCACGCGGCAGACACTCAAACCTACCATAGGGCATCAATGGCATTAACAGCGACTTTCCACCAACACTCGGCAAACACTCAAACCTACCATTGGGCATCAATGGCATTCACAGCGACTCTCCACCAACACGCGGAGGACACTCAAATCTGCGATCGGCCATCAATGGCATTCACAGGGACTCTCCACTAACACGCGGAGGACACTCAAATCTACCATTGGGCATCAATGCCATTCACAGCGACTCTCCACCAACACGCAGCAGACACTCAAATCTACCATTGGGCATCAATGGCCTTTACAGCCACTCTCCACCAACACGCGGAGGACACTCAAATCTACCATTGGACATCAACGGCATTCACAGCGACTCTCCACCAACACGCGGAAGACACTCAAATCAACCATTGGACATCAATGGCATTCACAGCGACTCTCCACCAACACGCGGAAGACACTCAAATCTACCATTGGACATCAACGGCATTCACAGGGACTTTCCACCAACACGCGGAGGACACTCAAATCTGCCATCGGGCATCAATGGCATTCAGACTGCTCATATTACCGTTGCGATGCAAACTCCGGTCCTAAATCCCACACAACTCCCTGGTGCTCACTCCCAAAACAACTGAAGGACATCGCCATCACCCACACAGAAAAATATTAGCCCCATCACTTACTGATAATAGCTTTACGTCAGTGAAATTGCTACAAGTCACATTTTAATCCATGTTTTCTCTTCAAGAGAATTGCTAAAACCACAGACTTTTCACTATGTGCCTTAAAAAAGGATAAACACTTGTTCTGACCTGCACACCGGTCACAGTGCAGGTCAGTCAGCCCTTGTGTGGACTTTGGAAGGGCCGCTGTAGTTGGTGCTCTGCAATGGTCTTGCCAGTGTCCAGGCGGTGCTCATATTCAAAGGCCAAACTCCTCTCCTCCATTTGAAAATGAGATCACGTCTCACCCACTAAGAGAAAAACTCTGACCGGACATCAAAGTCAAAGTCCAATTCTGACGGCTCACAGTTTCCTCAACAGACCTCCTCAATCTATTCAACATCTCAGGTAGACAAAGAGGATACAAGGAATCCCTCTACCGAGAAACAAAGATTGGAGATCTGCTAAGCACCAAACAAGAGCTTCAGAGGTACTGCATCAAACATGCAGAACTGAACACAGAATCTATGTTTCTGTCTTTCATGAAACAACTGAAAAATCCTCTTTTGCAAATTCTGCAGAAATAATGGATTTTACAAACATTTAGACTCTACTCCCCAAGATGTGAGCCGTCGGAGATCATACACCACTTGTTACTTTTATAGTTTCATTTGTGTTCAATACTCTACGGTTTAGCAGCGCTATATATAACTGTTAAACATATATCTGTTGAATACAAAACAAACAGATTTAAAAGGTACTTTTGGGTCCCTTCAACACCAGACCTATAGGCTGGGGGACGGATCAAATATGGGAACAGGAGCACCCTTCTTACCCAAGGGCCACACCAAATGCTCCGCAGCAAAGCCAAGGATCCCCTCTGGTGCTGACCCTTCTGCGTCATAAAGAGATGTTCTTCACATAATGAATACAACATGCTGGATTCCCAAACACCAAACAAGCTTTGTGAGGTTCCAACATGAAGAAGAGTTAGCCACACCTGATGCACTGCCTAAAGCAGACGTCAGTGGCATCGACAAAATGGGAAGTTTTTATTTAAAAAATAACTATAGCCCTTTCGGGATGGGTAACCAGCGAATGAACAAGATACAGGGAATCTTGGGAAGATGAGCGAAAAGCTGGCAATTGGTGGAGAAAAGAAAAGGAAGTGCGGATGACTCATGAAGAACAGGCATGGGGCAGGGCTGGTACTTGGCACCACTGAAACTTTAAAGACTTTTTGATATCTTTCCAAGGAATATACTCAATACCCAGTAGTTGACAGGAGTCATGCTCTGCAGAAGACACGTAACTGCCCATATTACTATACTCAGTTGTAGAATCTGCACGCACGGTGCTGCCTGGGTAAAGGTGACTCCTCTGCTCTCACTTAAGACCAGGGTAGGCCTTTGCACTTGTACCTCTGATTGAACTACACAACACCCTGCTAGAAGGTACTGCCAAGGCAGGATCTGCAATTGTGGCCCAGATGGTGTGGATGGTGTCCGCCCTCACTGACTGGGTAGAAGCTGCATCAGTGGAACCAATGAAGAGGAAGAGCTCTGTCTCTCACTTACGTCCCAGGAGGAATCTGTACAAACATCACTGCACGAACTCTCTGATGAGCTGGCCAACCGAGACGCGCACATCTGACTTGACAGGCTGGTGTTGGATGCCACGTCATCGGAGGTGTCAGACACCAGGTTTCGGTCTCCCATCGTGGGCTGCTGGACCTGCACATCCAAAGACAGTATCATTACCAGCCCACAGCACTCGAAGAGGGGTTTAAAAGAGCCCCATCGCTTTCCACCACTCAAAGGTTTCTTTAGCAACTGCTTCAGGCTCACAGTAACCCTGGCTGCCCTGTGGTGTAGTGCCAAAAAAGGAAAAAAATAAAAATAAAAACTGCCTGTGGCTTACATCTACTCCCGATACCATTAGTGCTGCACAAAGTGCCAGACATTGGTCCTTGTTCCATCCACAGAGGGTTCACAGCAGAGAGAGGACGAGAAGCAGAGTGTAACCGAATGCACAGGCAGAATCTGCACTCGTGGTACTGAGTGAATGTGAATGAGGCTCTGCTATCACTCCCTGCACGGGTAAGGCGTGCACTCATGGCACTGAGTGAATATGAATGAGGCTCTGCTATCACTTCCTGCACTGGCAGAATCTGAACTCGTGGCACTGAGTGAATGTGAATGAGGCTCTGCTATCACTTCCTGCACAGGCAGTATCTCCACTTGTGGCACTGAGTGAATGTGAATGAGGTTCTGCTATCACTCCCTGCACGGGTAAGGTCTGCACTCGTGGCACTGAGTGAATATGAATGAGGCTCTGCTATCACTTCCTGCACAGGTAGGGTCTGCACTCATGGCACTGAGTGAATATGAATGAGGCCCTGCTATCACTCCCTGCACGGGTAAGGTCTGCACTCGTGGTACTGAGTGAATATGAATGAGGCTCTGCTATCACTCCCTGCACTGCACTCGTGGCCCTGAGTGAATATGAATGAGGCTCTGCTATCACTCCCTGCACAAGTAGGATCTGCACTCGTGGTACTGAGTGAATGTGAATGAGGCTCTGCTATAACTTCCTACACAGGTAGGGTCTGGACTCGTGGCACTGAGTGAATATGAATGATGCTCTACTATCACTCCCTGCACGGGTAAGGTCTGCACTCGTGGCACTGAGTGAATGTGAATGAGGCTCTGCTATCACTCCCTGCACAGGTAGGGTCTGGACTCGTGGTACTGAGTGAATATGAATGAGGCTCTGCTATCACTTCCTGCACAGGTAAGGTCTGGACTCGTGGTACTGAGTGAATATGAATGATGCTCTGCTATCACTCCCTGCACAGGTAGGATCTGGACTCGTGGCACTGAGTGAATATGAATGATGCTCTGCTATCACTCCCTGCACGGGTAAGGTCTGCACTCGTGGTACTGAGTGAATGTGAATGAGGCTCTGCTATCACTCCCTGCACAGGTAGGGTCTGGACTTGTGGCACTGAGTGAATGTAAATGAGGCTCTGCTATCACTCCCTGCACGGGTAGGGTCTGCAGTCGTGGTGCTGAGTGAATGTGAATGAGGCTCTGCTATCACTTCCTGCACTGCACTCGTGGTACTGAGTGAATGTGAATGAGGCTCTGCTATCACTCCCTGCACGGGTAGGGTCTGGACTCGTGGCACTGAGTGAATATGAATGAGGCTCTGCTATCACTTCCTGCACTGCACTCGTGGTACTGAGTGAATGTGAATGAGGCTCTGCTATCACTCCCTGCACGGGTAGGGTCTGGACTCGTGGCACTGAGTGAATATGAATGAGGCTCTGCTATCACTTCCTGCACTGCACTCGTGGTACTGAGTGAATGTGAATGAGGCTCTGCTATCACTCCCTGCACGGGTAGGGTCTGGACTCGTGGCACTGAGTGAATATGAATGAGGCTCTGCTATCACTTCCTGCACTGCACTCGTGGTACTGAGTGAATGTGAATGAGGCTCTGCTATCACTCCCTGCACGGGTAGGGTCTGGACTCGTGGCACTGAGTGAATGTGAATGAGGCTCTGCTATCACTTCCTGCACGGGTAAGGTCTGCACTCGTGGTACTGAGTGAATGTGAATGAGGCTCTGCTATCACTCCCTGCACAGGTAGGGTCTGCAGTCGTGGTGCCGAGTGAATGTGAATGAGGCCCTGCTATCACTCCCTGCACGGGTAAGGTCTGCACTCGTGGTACTGAGTGAATGTGAATGAGGCTCTGCTATCACTCCCTGCACGGGTAAGGTCTGCACTCGTGGTACTGAGTGAATGTGAATGAGGCTCTGCTATCACTTCCTGCACAGGTAGGGTCTGGACTCGTGGCACTGAGTGAATATGAATGAGGCTCTGCTATCACTTCCTGCACAGGTAGGGTCTGGACTCGTGGCACTGAGTGAATATGAATGAGGCTCTGCTATCACTCCCTGCACGGGTAAGGTCTGGACTCGTGGTACTGAGTGAATATGAAGGAGGCCCTGCTATCACTTCCTGCACAGGTAGGGTCTGGACTCGTGGCACTGAGTGAATGTGAATGAGGCTCTGCTATCACTTCCTGCACAGGTAGGGTCTGGACTCGTGGCACTGAGTGAATGTGAATGAGGCTCTGCTATCACTCCCTGCACGGGTAAGGTCTGCACTCGTGGTACTGAGTGAATGTGAATGAGGCTCTGCTATCACTCCCTGCACGGGTAAGGTCTGCACTCGTGGTACTGAGTGAATGTGAATGAGGTTCTGCTATCACTCCCTGCACGAGTAGGGTCTGGACTCGTGGCACTGAGTGAATATGAATGATGCTCTGCTATCACTTCCTGCACTGGCAGAATCTGCACTTGTGGCACTGAGTGAATATGAATGAGGCTCTGCTATCACTTCCTGCACAGGTAGGGTCTGGACTCGTGGCACTGAGTGAATGTGAATGAGGCTCTGCTATCACTCCCTGCACGGGTAAGGTCTGCACTCGTGGTACTGAGTGAATGTGAATGAGGCTCTGCTATCACTCCCTGCACGGGTATGGTCTTCACTCGTGGTACTGAGTGAATATGAATGAGGCTCTGCTATCACTTCCTGCACAGGTAGGGTCTGGACTCGTGGCACTGAGTGAATGTGAATGAGGCTCTGCTATCACTCCCTGCACGGGTAAGGTCTGCACTCGTGGTACTGAGTGAATGTGAATGAGGCTCTGCTATCACTCCCTGCACGGGTAAGGTCTGCACTCGTGGTACTGAGTGAATGTGAATGAGGCTCTGCTATCACTTCCTGCACAGGTAGGGTCTGGACTCGTGGCACTGAGTGAATATGAATGAGGCTCTGCTATCACTTCCTGCACAGGTAGGGTCTGGACTCGTGGCACTGAGTGAATATGAATGAGGCTCTGCTATCACTCCCTGCACGGGTAAGGTCTGGACTCGTGGTACTGAGTGAATATGAAGGAGGCCCTGCTATCACTTCCTGCACAGGTAGGGTCTGGACTCGTGGCACTGAGTGAATGTGAATGAGGCTCTGCTATCACTTCCTGCACAGGTAGGGTCTGGACTCGTGGCACTGAGTGAATGTGAATGAGGCTCTGCTATCACTCCCTGCACGGGTAAGGTCTGCACTCGTGGTACTGAGTGAATGTGAATGAGGCTCTGCTATCACTCCCTGCACGGGTAAGGTCTGCACTCGTGGTACTGAGTGAATGTGAATGAGGTTCTGCTATCACTCCCTGCACGAGTAGGGTCTGGACTCGTGGCACTGAGTGAATATGAATGAGGCTCTGCTATCACTTCCTGCACAGGTAGGGTCTGGACTCGTGGTACTGAGTGAATGTGAATGAGGCTCTGCTATCACTTCCTGCACAGGTAGGGTCTGGACTCGTGGCACTGAGTGAATGTGAATGAGGCTCTGCTATCACTCCCTGCACGGGTAGGGTCTGGACTCGTGGTACTGAGTGAATGTGAATGAGGCTCTGCTATCACTTCCTGCACAGGTAGGGTCTGGACTCGTGGTACTGAGTGAATGTGAATGAGGCTCTGCTATCACTTCCTGCACAGGTAGGGTCTGGACTCGTGGTACTGAGTGAATGTGAATGAGGCTCTGCTATCACTTCCTGCACAGGTAGGGTCTGGACTCGTGGCACTGAGTGAATGTGAATGATGCTCTGCTATCACTCCCTGCACGGGTAAGGTCCGGACTTGTGGCACTGAGTGAATGTGAATGAGGCTCTGCTATCACTTCCTGCACAGGTAGGGTCTGGACTCGTGGTACTGAGTGAATGTGAATGATGCTCTGCTATCACTCCCTGCACGGGTAAGGTCTGCACTCGTGGTACTGAGTGAATGTGAATGAGGCTCTGCTATCACTCCCTGCACAGGTAGGGTCTGCAGTCGTGGTGCCGAGTGAATGTGAATGAGGCTCTGCTATCACTTCCTGCACTGCACTTGTGGTACTGAGTGAATGTGAATGAGGCTCTGCTATCACTCCCTGCACGGGTAGGGTCTGGACTCGTGGCACTGAGTGAATATGAATGAGGCTCTGCTATCACTTCCTGCACTGCACTCGTGGTACTGAGTGAATGTGAATGAGGCTCTGCTATCACTCCCTGCACGGGTAGGGTCTGGACTCGTGGCACTGAGTGAATGTGAATGAGGCTCTGCTATCACTTCCTGCACTGCACTCGTGGTACTGAGTGAATGTGAATGAGGCTCTGCTATCACTTCCTGCACAGGTAGGGTCTGGACTCGTGGCACTGAGTGAATATGAATGAGGCTCTGCTATCACTTCCTGCACAGGTAGGGTCTGGACTCGTGGCACTGAGTGAATATGAATGAGGCTCTGCTATCACTCCCTGCACGGGTAAGGTCTGGACTCGTGGTACTGAGTGAATATGAAGGAGGCCCCGCTATCACTTCCTGCACAGGTAGGGTCTGGACTCGTGGCACTGAGTGAATGTGAATGAGGCTCTGCTATCACTTCCTGCACAGGTAGGGTCTGGATTCGTGGTACTGAGTGAATGTGAATGAGGCTCTGCTATCACTTCCTGCACAGGTAGGGTCTGGACTCGTGGTACTGAGTGAATGTGAATGAGGCTCTGCTATCACTTCCTGCACAGGTAGGGTCTGGACTCGTGGCACTGAGTGAATGTGAATGAGGCTCTGCTATCACTCCCTGCACGGGTAAGGTCTGCACTCGTGGTACTGAGTGAATGTGAATGAGGCTCTGCTATCACTCCCTGCACGGGTAAGGTCTGCACTCGTGGTACTGAGTGAATGTGAATGAGGCTCTGCTATCACTTCCTGCACAGGTAGGGTCTGGACTCGTGGCACTGAGTGAATGTGAATGAGGCTCTGCTATCACTCCCTGCACGGGTAAGGTCTGCACTCGTGGTACTGAGTGAATGTGAATGAGGCTCTGCTATCACTCCCTGCACGGGTAAGGTCTGCACTCGTGGTACTGAGTGAATGTGAATGAGGCTCTGCTATCACTCCCTGCACGGGTAGGGTCTGGACTCGTGGCACTGAGTGAATGTGAATGAGGCTCTGCTATCACTCCCTGCACGGGTAAGGTCTGCACTCGTGGTACTGAGTGAATGTGAATGAGGCTCTGCTATCACTCCCTGCACGGGTAAGGTCTGCACTCGTGGTACTGAGTGAATGTGAATGAGGCTCTGCTATCACTTCCTGCACAGGTAGGGTCTGGACTCGTGGCACTGAGTGAATGTGAATGAGGCTCTGCTATCACTCCCTGCATGGGTAAGGTCTGCACTCGTGGTACTGAGTGAATGTGAATGAGGCTCTGCTATCACTTCCTGCACAGGTAGGGTCTGGACTCGTGGTACTGAGTGAATGTGAATGAGGCTCTGCTATCACTTCCTGCACAGGTAGGGTCTGGACTCGTGGTACTGAGTGAATGTGAATGAGGCTCTGCTATCACTTCCTGCACAGGTAGGGTCTGGACTCGTGGCACTGAGTGAATGTGAATGAGGCTCTGCTATCACTCCCTGCACGGGTAAGGTCTGCACTCGTGGTACTGAGTGAATGTGAATGAGGCTCTGCTATCACTCCCTGCACGGGTAAGGTCTGCACTTGTGGTACTGAGTGAATGTGAATGAGGCTCTGCTATCACTTCCTGCACAGGTAGGGTCTGGACTCGTGGCACTGAGTGAATGTGAATGAGGCTCTGCTATCACTCCCTGCACGGGTAAGGTCTGCACTCGTGGTACTGAGTGAATGTGAATGAGGCTCTGCTATCACTCCCTGCACGGGTAAGGTCTGCACTCGTGGTACTGAGTGAATGTGAATGAGGCTCTGCTATCACTCCCTGCACGGGTAAGGTCTTCACTCGTGGTACTGGGTGAATGTGAATGAGGCTCTGCTATCACTTCCTGCACAGGTAGGGTCTGGACTCGTGGCACTGAGTGAATGTGAATGAGGCTCTGCTATCACTCCCTGCACGGGTAAGGTCTGCACTCGTGGTACTGAGTGAATGTGAATGAGGCTCTGCTATCACTTCCTGCACAGGTAGGGTCTGGACTCGTGGCACTGAGTGAATGTGAATGAGGCTCTGCTATCACTCCCTGCACGGGTAAGGTCTGCACTCGTGGTACTGAGTGAATGTGAATGAGGCTCTGCTATCACTCCCTGCACGGGTAATGTCTGCACTCGTGGTACTGAGTGAATGTGAATGAGGCTCTGCTATCACTTCCTGCACAGGTAGGGTCTGGACTTGTGGTACTGAGTGAATGTGAATGAGGCTCTGCTATCACTTCCTGCACAGGTAGGGTCTGGACTCGTGGTACTGAGTGAATGTGAATGAGGCTCTGCTATCACTTCCTGCACAGGTAGGGTCTGGACTCGTGGCACTGAGTGAATGTGAATGAGGCTCTGCTATCACTCCCTGCACGGGTAAGGTCTGCACTCGTGGTACTGAGTGAATGTGAATGAGGCTCTGCTATCACTTCCTGCACAGGTAGGGTCTGGACTCGTGGCACTGAGTGAATGTGAATGAGGCTCTGCTATCACTCCCTGCACGGGTAAGGTCTGCACTCGTGGTACTGAGTGAATGTGAATGAGGCTCTGCTATCACTCCCTACACGGGTAATGTCTGCACTCGTGGTACTGAGTGAATGTGAATGAGGCTCTGCTATCACTTCCTGCACAGGTAGGGTCTGGACTTGTGGTACTGAGTGAATGTGAATGAGGCTCTGCTATCACTTCCTGCACAGGTAGGGTCTGGACTCGTGGTACTGAGTGAATGTGAATGAGGCTCTGCTATCACTTCCTGCACAGGTAGGGTCTGGACTCGTGGCACTGAGTGAATGTGAATGAGGCTCTGCTATCACTCCCTGCACGGGTAAGGTCTTCACTCGTGGTACTGAGTGAATGTGAATGAGGCTCTGCTATCACTCCCTGCACAGGTAAGGTCTGCACTCGTGGTACTGAGTGAATGTGAATGAGGCTCTGCTATCACTTCCTGCACAGGTAGGGTCTGGACTCGTGGCACTGTGTGAATGTGAATGAGGCTCTGCTATCACTCCCTGCACGGGTAAGGTCTGCACTCCTGGTACTGAGTGAATGTGAATGAGGCTCTGCTATCACTTCCTGCACAGGTAGGGTCTGGACTCGTGGCACTGAGTGAATGTGAATGAGGCTCTGCTATCACTCCCTGCACGGGTAAGGTCTGCACTCGTGGTACTGAGTGAATGTGAATGAGGCTCTGCTATCACTCCCTGCACGGGTAAGGTCTGCACTCGTGGTACTGAGTGAATGTGAATGAGGCTCTGCTATCACTTCCTGCACAGGTAGGGTCTGGACTCGTGGCACTGAGTGAATGTGAATGAGGCTCTGCTATCACTCCCTGCACGGGTAAGGTCTGCACTCGTGGTACTGAGTGAATGTGAATGAGGCTCTGCTATCACTCCCTGCACGGGTAAGGTCTGCACTTGTGGTACTGAGTGAATGTGAATGAGGCTCTGCTATCACTTCCTGCACAGGTAGGGTCTGGACTCGTGGCACTGAGTGAATGTGAATGAGGCTCTGCTATCACTCCCTGCACGGGTAAGGTTTGCACTCGTGGCATTGAGTGAATGTGAATGAGGCTCTGCTATCACTCCCTGCACGGGTAAGGTCTGCACTCGTGGTACTGAGTGAATGTGAATGAGGCTCTGCTATCACTCCCTGCACAGGTAGGGTCTGCAGTCGTGGTGCCGAGTGAGTGTGAATGAGGCTCTGCTATCACTTCCTGCACGGGTAAGGTCTGCACTCGTGGTACTGAGTGAGTGTGAATGAGGCTCTGCTATCACTTCCTGCACAGGTAGGGTCTGGACTTGTGGCACTGAGTGAGTGTGAATGAGGCTCTGCTATCACTTCCTGCACAAGTAGGGTCTGGACTCGTGGCACTGAGTGAATATGAATGAGGCTCTGCTATCACTTCCTGCACAGGTAGGGTCTGGACTCGTGGCACTGAGTGAATGTGAATGAGGCTCTGCTATCACTCCCTGCACGGGTAAGGTCTGCACTCGTGGTACTGAGTGAATGTGAATGAGGTTCTGCTATCACTCCCTGCACGAGTAGGGTCTGGACTCGTGGCACTGAGTGAATATGAATGATGCTCTGCTATCACTTCCTGCACTGGCAGAATCTGCACTTGTGGTACTGAGTGAATGTGAATGAGGCTCTGCTATCACTTCCTGCACAGGTAGGGTCTGGACTCGTGGCACTGAGTGAATGTGAATGAGGCTCTGCTATCACTCCCTGCACGGGTAGGGTCTGGACTCGTGGTACTGAGTGAATGTGAATGAGGCTCTGCTATCACTTCCTGCACAGGTAGGGTCTGGACTCGTGGTACTGAGTGAATGTGAATGAGGCTCTGCTATCACTTCCTGCACAGGTAGGGTCTGGACTCGTGGTACTGAGTGAATGTGAATGAGGCTCTGCTATCACTTCCTGCACAGGTAGGGTCTGGACTCGTGGCACTGAGTGAATGTGAATGATGCTCTGCTATCACTCCCTGCACGGGTAAGGTCCGGACTTGTGGCACTGAGTGAATGTGAATGAGGCTCTGCTATCACTTCCTGCACAGGTAGGGTCTGGACTCGAGGTACTGAGTGAATGTGAATGATGCTCTGCTATCACTCCCTGCACGGGTAAGGTCTGCACTCGTGGTACTGAGTGAATGTGAATGAGGCTCTGCTATCACTCCCTGCACAGGTAGGGTCTGCAGTCGTGGTGCCGAGTGAATGTGAATGAGGCTCTGCTATCACTTCCTGCACTGCACTTGTGGTACTGAGTGAATGTGAATGAGGCTCTGCTATCACTCCCTGCACGGGTAGGGTCTGGACTCGTGGCACTGAGTGAATATGAATGAGGCTCTGCTATCACTTCCTGCACTGCACTCGTGGTACTGAGTGAATGTGAATGAGGCTCTGCTATCACTCCCTGCACGGGTAGGGTCTGGACTCGTGGCACTGAGTGAATGTGAATGAGGCTCTGCTATCACTTCCTGCACTGCACTCGTGGTACTGAGTGAATGTGAATGAGGCTCTGCTATCACTTCCTGCACAGGTAGGGTCTGGACTCGTGGCACTGAGTGAATATGAATGAGGCTCTGCTATCACTTCCTGCACAGGTAGGGTCTGGACTCGTGGCACTGAGTGAATATGAATGAGGCTCTGCTATCACTCCCTGCACGGGTAAGGTCTGGACTCGTGGTACTGAGTGAATATGAAGGAGGCCCTGCTATCACTTCCTGCACAGGTAGGGTCTGGACTCGTGGCACTGAGTGAATGTGAATGAGGCTCTGCTATCACTTCCTGCACAGGTAGGGTCTGGATTCGTGGTACTGAGTGAATGTGAATGAGGCTCTGCTATCACTTCCTGCACAGGTAGGGTCTGGACTCGTGGTACTGAGTGAATGTGAATGAGGCTCTGCTATCACTTCCTGCACAGGTAGGGTCTGGACTCGTGGCACTGAGTGAATGTGAATGAGGCTCTGCTATCACTCCCTGCACGGGTAAGGTCTGCACTCGTGGTACTGAGTGAATGTGAATGAGGCTCTGCTATCACTCCCTGCACGGGTAAGGTCTGCACTCGTGGTACTGAGTGAATGTGAATGAGGCTCTGCTATCACTTCCTGCACAGGTAGGGTCTGGACTCGTGGCACTGAGTGAATGTGAATGAGGCTCTGCTATCACTCCCTGCACGGGTAAGGTCTGCACTCGTGGTACTGAGTGAATGTGAATGAGGCTCTGCTATCACTCCCTGCACGGGTAAGGTCTGCACTCGTGGTACTGAGTGAATGTGAATGAGGCTCTGCTATCACTCCCTGCACGGGTAGGGTCTGGACTCGTGGCACTGAGTGAATGTGAATGAGGCTCTGCTATCACTCCCTCCACGGGTAAGGTCTGCACTCGTGGTACTGAGTGAATGTGAATGAGGCTCTGCTATCACTCCCTGCACGGGTAAGGTCTGCACTCGTGGTACTGAGTGAATGTGAATGAGGCTCTGCTATCACTTCCTGCACAGGTAGGGTCTGGACTCGTGGCACTGAGTGAATGTGAATGAGGCTCTGCTATCACTCCCTGCATGGGTAAGGTCTGCACTCGTGGTACTGAGTGAATGTGAATGAGGCTCTGCTATCACTTCCTGCACAGGTAGGGTCTGGACTCGTGGTACTGAGTGAATGTGAATGAGGCTCTGCTATCACTTCCTGCACAGGTAGGGTCTGGACTCGTGGTACTGAGTGAATGTGAATGAGGCTCTGCTATCACTTCCTGCACAGGTAGGGTCTGGACTCGTGGCACTGAGTGAATGTGAATGAGGCTCTGCTATCACTCCCTGCACGGGTAAGGTCTGCACTCGTGGTACTGAGTGAATGTGAATGAGGCTCTGCTATCACTCCCTGCACGGGTAAGGTCTGCACTCGTGGTACTGAGTGAATGTGAATGAGGCTCTGCTATCACTTCCTGCACAGGTAGGGTCTGGACTCGTGGCACTGAGTGAATGTGAATGAGGCTCTGCTATCACTCCCTGCACGGGTAAGGTCTGCACTCGTGGTACTGAGTGAATGTGAATGAGGCTCTGCTATCACTCCCTGCACGGGTAAGGTCTGCACTCGTGGTACTGAGTGAATGTGAATGAGGCTCTGCTATCACTCCCTGCACGGGTAAGGTCTTCACTCATGGTACTGGGTGAATGTGAATGAGGCTCTGCTATCACTTCCTGCACAGGTAGGGTCTGGACTCGTGGCACTGAGTGAATGTGAATGAGGCTCTGCTATCACTCCCTGCACGGGTAAGGTCTGCACTCGTGGTACTGAGTGAATGTGAATGAGGCTCTGCTATCACTTCCTGCACAGGTAGGGTCTGGACTCGTGGCACTGAGTGAATGTGAATGAGGCTCTGCTATCACTCCCTGCACGGGTAAGGTCTGCACTCGTGGTACTGAGTGAATGTGAATGAGGCTCTGCTATCACTCCCTGCACGGGTAATGTCTGCACTCGTGGTACTGAGTGAATGTGAATGAGGCTCTGCTATCACTTCCTGCACAGGTAGGGTCGGGACTCGTGGCACTGAGTGAATGTGAATGAGGCTCTGCTATCACTCCCTGCACGGGTAAGGTCTGCACTCGTGGTACTGAGTGAATGTGAATGAGGCTCTGCTATCACTTCCTGCACAGGTAGGGTCTGGACTCGTGGTACTGAGTGAATGTGAATGAGGCTCTGCTATCACTTCCTGCACAGGTAGGGTCTGGACTCGTGGTACTGAGTGAATGTGAATGAGGCTCTGCTATCACTTCCTGCACAGGTAGGGTCTGGACTCGTGGCACTGAGTGAATGTGAATGAGGCTCTGCTATCACTCCCTGCACGGGTAAGGTCTTCACTCGTGGTACTGAGTGAATGTGAATGAGGCTCTGCTATCACTCCCTGCACGGGTAAGGTCTGCACTCGTGGCACTGAGTGAATGTGAATGAGGCTCTGCTATCACTCCCTGCACGGGTAAGGTCTGCACTCGTGGTACTGAGTGAATGTGAATGAGGCTCTGCTATCACTCCCTGCACGGGTAAGGTCTGCACTCGTGGTACTGAGTGAATGTGAATGAGGCTCTGCTATCACTTCCTGCACAGGTAGGGTCTGGACTCGTGGCACTGAGTGAATGTGAATGAGGCTCTGCTATCACTCCCTGCACGGGTAAGGTCTGCACTCCTGGTACTGAGTGAATGTGAATGAGGCTCTGCTATCACTTCCTGCACAGGTAGGGTCTGGACTCGTGGCACTGAGTGAATGTGAATGAGGCTCTGCTATCACTCCCTGCACGGGTAAGGTCTGCACTCGTGGTACTGAGTGAATGTGAATGAGGCTCTGCTATCACTCCCTGCACGGGTAAGGTCTGCACTCGTGGTACTGAGTGAATGTGAATGAGGCTCTGCTATCACTTCCTGCACAGGTAGGGTCTGGACTCGTGGCACTGAGTGAATGTGAATGAGGCTCTGCTATCACTCCCTGCACGGGTAAGGTCTGCACTCGTGGTACTGAGTGAATGTGAATGAGGCTCTGCTATCACTCCCTGCACGGGTAAGGTCTGCACTTGTGGTACTGAGTGAATGAGGCTCTGCTATCACTTCCTGCACAGGTAGGGTCTGGACTCGTGGCACTGAGTGAATGTGAATGAGGCTCTGCTATCACTCCCTGCACGGGTAAGGTTTGCACTTGTGGCATTGAGTGAATGTGAATGAGGCTCTGCTATCACTCCCTGCACGGGTAAGGTCTGCACTCGTGGTACTGAGTGAATGTGAATGAGGCTCTGCTATCACTCCCTGCACAGGTAGGGTCTGCAGTCGTGGTGCCGAGTGAGTGTGAATGAGGCTCTGCTATCACTTCCTGCACGGGTAAGGTCTGCACTCGTGGTACTGAGTGAGTGTGAATGAGGCTCTGCTATCACTTCCTGCACAGGTAGGGTCTGGACTTGTGGCACTGAGTGAGTGTGAATGAGGCTCTGCTATCACTTCCTGCACAAGTAGGGTCTGGACTCGTGGCACTGAGTGAATATGAATGAGGCTCTGCTATCACTTCCTGCACAGGTAGGGTCTGGACTCGTGGCACTGAGTGAATGTGAATGAGGCTCTGCTATCACTCCCTGCACGGGTAAGGTCTGCACTCGTGGTACTGAGTGAATGTGAATGAGGCTCTGCTATCACTCCCTGCACGGGTAAGGTCTGCACTCGTGGTACTGAGTGAATGTGAATGAGGCTCTGCTATCACTCCCTGCACAGGTAGGGTCTTCACTCGTGGTACTGAGTGAATGTGAATGAGGCTCTGCTATCACTCCCTGCACGGGTAAGGTCTGCACTCGTGGTACTGAGTGAATGTGAATGAGGCTCTGCTATCACTTCCTGCACAGGTAGGGTCTGGACTCGTGGCACTGAGTGAATGTGAATGAGGCTCTGCTATCAC
Source organism: Lissotriton vulgaris (assembly GCF_964263255.1). Taxonomy (NCBI): domain Eukaryota; kingdom Metazoa; phylum Chordata; class Amphibia; order Caudata; family Salamandridae; genus Lissotriton; species Lissotriton vulgaris. The sequence goes on from NC_141693.1 coordinate 2,025,942,558, forward strand.
TCCCTGCATGGGTAAGGTCTGCACTCGTGGTACTGAGTGAATGTGAATGAGGCTCTGCTATCACTTCCTGCACAGGTAGGGTCTGGACTCGTGGTACTGAGTGAATGTGAATGAGGGTCTGCTATCACTTCCTGCACAGGTAGGGTCTGGACTCGTGGTACTGAGTGAATGTGAATGAGGCTCTGCTATCACTTCCTGCACAGGTAGGGTCTGGACTCGTGGCACTGAGTGAATGTGAATGAGGCTCTGCTATCACTCCCTGCACGGGTAAGGTCTGCACTCGTGGTACTGAGTGATTGTGAATGAGGCTCTGCTATCACTCCCTGCACGGGTAAGGTCTGCACTCGTGGTACTGAGTGAATGTGAATGAGGCTCTGCTATCACTTCCTGCACAGGTAGGGTCTGGACTCGTGGCACTGAGTGAATGTGAATGAGGCTCTGCTATCACTCCCTGCACGGGTAAGGTCTGCACTCGTGGTACTGAGTGAATGTGAATGAGGCTCTGCTATCACTCCCTGCACGGGTAAGGTCTGCACTCGTGGTACTGAGTGAATGTGAATGAGGCTCTGCTATCACTCCCTGCACGGGTAAGGTCTTCACTCGTGGTACTGGGTGAATGTGAATGAGGCTCTGCTATCACTTCCTGCACAGGTAGGGTCTGGACTCGTGGCACTGAGTGAATGTGAATGAGGCTCTGCTATCACTCCCTGCACGGGTAAGGTCTGCACTCGTGGTACTGAGTGAATGTGAATGAGGCTCTGCTATCACTTCCTGCACAGGTAGGGTCTGGACTCGTGGCACTGAGTGAATGTGAATGAGGCTCTGCTATCACTCCCTGCACGGGTAAGGTCTGCACTCGTGGTACTGAGTGAATGTGAATGAGGCTCTGCTATCACTCCCTGCACGGGTAATGTCTGCACTCGTGGTACTGAGTGAATGTGAATGAGGCTCTGCTATCACTTCCTGCACAGGTAGGGTCGGGACTCGTGGCACTGAGTGAATGTGAATGAGGCTCTGCTATCACTCCCTGCACGGGTAAGGTCTGCACTCGTGGTACTGAGTGAATGTGAATGAGGCTCTGCTATCACTTCCTGCACAGGTAGGGTCTGGACTCGTGGTACTGAGTGAATGTGAATGAGGCTCTGCTATCACTTCCTGCACAGGTAGGGTCTGGACTCGTGGTACTGAGTGAATGTGAATGAGGCTCTGCTATCACTTCCTGCACAGGTAGGGTCTGGACTCGTGGCACTGAGTGAATGTGAATGAGGCTCTGCTATCACTCCATGCACGGGTAAGGTCTTCACTCGTGGTACTGAGTGAATGTGAATGAGGCTCTGCTATCACTCCCTGCACGGGTAAGGTCTGCACTCGTGGTACTGAGTGAATGTGAATGAGGCTCTGCTATCACTTCCTGCACAGGTAGGGTCTGGACTCGTGGCACTGAGTGAATGTGAATGAGGCTCTGCTATCACTCCCTGCACGGGTAAGGTCTGCACTCCTGGTACTGAGTGAATGTGAATGAGGCTCTGCTATCACTTCCTGCACAGGTAGGGTCTGGACTCGTGGCACTGAGTGAATGTGAATGAGGCTCTGCTATCACTCCCTGCACGGGTAAGGTCTGCACTCGTGGTACTGAGTGAATGTGAATGAGGCTCTGCTATCACTCCCTGCACGGGTAAGGTCTGCACTCGTGGTACTGAGTGAATGTGAATGAGGCTCTGCTATCACTTCCTGCACAGGTAGGGTCTGGACTCGTGGCACTGAGTGAATGTGAATGAGGCTCTGCTATCACTCCCTGCACGGGTAAGGTCTGCACTCGTGGTACTGAGTGAATGTGAATGAGGCTCTGCTATCACTCCCTGCACGGGTAAGGTCTGCACTTGTGGTACTGAGTGAATGTGAATGAGGCTCTGCTATCACTTCCTGCACAGGTAGGGTCTGGACTCGTGGCACTGAGTGAATGTGAATGAGGCTCTGCTATCACTCCCTGCACGGGTAAGGTTTGCACTCGTGGCATTGAGTGAATGTGAATGAGGCTCTGCTATCACTCCCTGCACGGGTAAGGTCTGCACTCGTGGTACTGAGTGAATGTGAATGAGGCTCTGCTATCACTCCCTGCACAGGTAGGGTCTGCAGTCGTGGTGCCGAGTGAGTGTGAATGAGGCTCTGCTATCACTTCATCACGGGTAAGGTCTGCACTCGTGGTACTGAGTGAGTGTGAATGAGGCTCTGCTATCACTTCCTGCACAGGTAGGGTCTGGACTTGTGGCACTGAGTGAGTGTGAATGAGGCTCTGCTATCACTTCCTGCACAAGTAGGGTCTGGACTCGTGGCACTGAGTGAATATGAATGAGGCTCTGCTATCATTCCTGCACAGGTAGGGTCTGGACTCGTGGCACTGAGTGAATGTGAATGAGGCTCTGCTATCACTCCCTGCACGGGTAAGGTCTGCACTCGTGGTACTGAGTGAATGTGAATGAGGCTCTGCTATCACTCCCTGCACGGGTAAGGTCTGCACTCGTGGTACTGAGTGAATGTGAATGAGGCTCTGCTATCACTCCCTGCACAGGTAGGGTCTGGACTTGTGGTACTGAGTGAATATGAATGATGCTCTGCTATCACTCCCTGCACAGGTAGGGTCTGGACTCGTGGTACTGAGTGAATATGAATGATGCTCTGCTATCACTTCCTGCACAGGTAGGGTCTGGACTCGTGGCACTGAGTGAATGTGAATGAGGCTCTGCTATCACTCCCTGCACGGGTAAGGTCTGCACTCGTGGTACTGAGTGAATGTGAATGAGGCTCTGCTATCACTCCCTGCACGGGTAATGTCTGCACTCGTGGTACTGAGTGAATGTGAATGAGGCTCTGCTATCACTTCCTGCACAGGTAGGGTCGGGACTCGTGGCACTGAGTGAATGTGAATGAGGCTCTGCTATCACTCCCTGCACGGGTAAGGTCTGCACTCGTGGTACTGAGTGAATGTGAATGAGGCTCTGCTATCACTTCCTGCACAGGTAGGGTCTGGACTCGTGGTACTGAGTGAATGTGAATGAGGCTCTGCTATCACTTCCTGCACAGGTAGGGTCTGGACTCGTGGTACTGAGTGAATGTGAATGAGGCTCTGCTATCACTTCCTGCACAGGTAGGGTCTGGACTCGTGGCACTGAGTGAATGTGAATGAGGCTCTGCTATCACTCCCTGCACGGGTAAGGTCTTCACTCGTGGTACTGAGTGAATGTGAATGAGGCTCTGCTATCACTCCCTGCACGGGTAAGGTCTGCACTCGTGGTACTGAGTGAATGTGAATGAGGCTCTGCTATCACTTCCTGCACAGGTAGGGTCTGGACTCGTGGCACTGAGTGAATGTGAATGAGGCTCTGCTATCACTCCCTGCACGGGTAAGGTCTGCACTCCTGGTACTGAGTGAATGTGAATGAGGCTCTGCTATCACTTCCTGCACAGGTAGGGTCTGGACTCGTGGCACTGAGTGAATGTGAATGAGGCTCTGCTATCACTCCCTGCACGGGTAAGGTCTGCACTCGTGGTACTGAGTGAATGTGAATGAGGCTCTGCTATCACTCCCTGCACGGGTAAGGTCTGCACTCGTGGTACTGAGTGAATGTGAATGAGGCTCTGCTATCACTTCCTGCACAGGTAGGGTCTGGACTCGTGGCACTGAGTGAATGTGAATGAGGCTCTGCTATCACTCCCTGCACGGGTAAGGTCTGCACTCGTGGTACTGAGTGAATGTGAATGAGGCTCTGCTATCACTCCCTGCACGGGTAAGGTCTGCACTTGTGGTACTGAGTGAATGAGGCTCTGCTATCACTTCCTGCACAGGTAGGGTCTGGACTCGTGGCACTGAGTGAATGTGAATGAGGCTCTGCTATCACTCCCTGCACGGGTAAGGTTTGCACTCGTGGCATTGAGTGAATGTGAATGAGGCTCTGCTATCACTCCCTGCACGGGTAAGGTCTGCACTCGTGGTACTGAGTGAATGTGAATGAGGCTCTGCTATCACTCCCTGCACAGGTAGGGTCTGCAGTCGTGGTGCCGAGTGAGTGTGAATGAGGCTCTGCTATCACTTCCTGCACGGGTAAGGTCTGCACTCGTGGTACTGAGTGAGTGTGAATGAGGCTCTGCTATCACTTCCTGCACAGGTAGGGTCTGGACTTGTGGCACTGAGTGAGTGTGAATGAGGCTCTGCTATCACTTCCTGCACAAGTAGGGTCTGGACTCGTGGCACTGAGTGAATATGAATGAGGCTCTGCTATCACTTCCTGCACAGGTAGGGTCTGGACTCGTGGCACTGAGTGAATGTGAATGAGGCTCTGCTATCACTCCCTGCACGGGTAAGGTCTGCACTCGTGGTACTGAGTGAATGTGAATGAGGCTCTGCTATCACTCCCTGCACGGGTAAGGTCTGCACTCGTGGTACTGAGTGAATGTGAATGAGGCTCTGCTATCACTCCCTGCACAGGTAGGGTCTTCACTCGTGGTACTGAGTGAATGTGAATGAGGCTCTGCTATCACTCCCTGCACGGGTAAGGTCTGCACTCGTGGTACTGAGTGAATGTGAATGAGGCTCTGCTATCACTTCCTGCACAGGTAGGGTCTGGACTCGTGGCACTGAGTGAATGTGAATGAGGCTCTGCTATCACTCCCTGCATGGGTAAGGTCTGCACTCGTGGTACTGAGTGAATGTGAATGAGGCTCTGCTATCACTTCCTGCACAGGTAGGGTCTGGACTCGTGGTACTGAGTGAATGTGAATGAGGGTCTGCTATCACTTCCTGCACAGGTAGGGTCTGGACTCGTGGTACTGAGTGAATGTGAATGAGGCTCTGCTATCACTTCCTGCACAGGTAGGGTCTGGACTTGTGGCACTGAGTGAATGTGAATGAGGCTCTGCTATCACTCCCTGCACGGGTAAGGTCTGCACTCGTGGTACTGAGTGATTGTGAATGAGGCTCTGCTATCACTCCCTGCACGGGTAAGGTCTGCACTCGTGGTACTGAGTGAATGTGAATGAGGCTCTGCTATCACTTCCTGCACAGGTAGGGTCTGGACTCGTGGCACTGAGTGAATGTGAATGAGGCTCTGCTATCACTCCCTGCACGGGTAAGGTCTGCACTCGTGGTACTGAGTGAATGTGAATGAGGCTCTGCTATCACTCCCTGCACGGGTAAGGTCTGCACTCGTGGTACTGAGTGAATGTGAATGAGGCTCTGCTATCACTCCCTGCACGGGTAAGGTCTTCACTCGTGGTACTGGGTGAATGTGAATGAGGCTCTGCTATCACTTCCTGCACAGGTAGGGTCTGGACTCGTGGCACTGAGTGAATGTGAATGAGGCTCTGCTATCACTCCCTGCACGGGTAAGGTCTGCACTCGTGGTACTGAGTGAATGTGAATGAGGCTCTGCTATCACTTCCTGCACAGGTAGGGTCTGGACTCGTGGCACTGAGTGAATGTGAATGAGGCTCTGCTATCACTCCCTGCACGGGTAAGGTCTGCACTCGTGGTACTGAGTGAATGTGAATGAGGCTCTGCTATCACTCCCTGCACGGGTAATGTCTGCACTCGTGGTACTGAGTGAATGTGAATGAGGCTCTGCTATCACTTCCTGCACAGGTAGGGTCGGGACTCGTGGCACTGAGTGAATGTGAATGAGGCTCTGCTATCACTCCCTGCACGGGTAAGGTCTGCACTCGTGGTACTGAGTGAATGTGAATGAGGCTCTGCTATCACTTCCTGCACAGGTAGGGTCTGGACTCGTGGTACTGAGTGAATGTGAATGAGGCTCTGCTATCACTTCCTGCACAGGTAGGGTCTGGACTCGTGGTACTGAGTGAATGTGAATGAGGCTCTGCTATCACTTCCTGCACAGGTAGGGTCTGGACTCGTGGCACTGAGTGAATGTGAATGAGGCTCTGCTATCACTCCATGCACGGGTAAGGTCTTCACTCGTGGTACTGAGTGAATGTGAATGAGGCTCTGCTATCACTCCCTGCACGGGTAAGGTCTGCACTCGTGGTACTGAGTGAATGTGAATGAGGCTCTGCTATCACTTCCTGCACAGGTAGGGTCTGGACTCGTGGCACTGAGTGAATGTGAATGAGGCTCTGCTATCACTCCCTGCACGGGTAAGGTCTGCACTCCTGGTACTGAGTGAATGTGAATGAGGCTCTGCTATCACTTCCTGCACAGGTAGGGTCTGGACTCGTGGCACTGAGTGAATGTGAATGAGGCTCTGCTATCACTCCCTGCACGGGTAAGGTCTGCACTCGTGGTACTGAGTGAATGTGAATGAGGCTCTGCTATCACTCCCTGCACGGGTAAGGTCTGCACTCGTGGTACTGAGTGAATGTGAATGAGGCTCTGCTATCACTTCCTGCACAGGTAGGGTCTGGACTCGTGGCACTGAGTGAATGTGAATGAGGCTCTGCTATCACTCCCTGCACGGGTAAGGTCTGCACTCGTGGTACTGAGTGAATGTGAATGAGGCTCTGCTATCACTCCCTGCACGGGTAAGGTCTGCACTTGTGGTACTGAGTGAATGTGAATGAGGCTCTGCTATCACTTCCTGCACAGGTAGGGTCTGGACTCGTGGCACTGAGTGAATGTGAATGAGGCTCTGCTATCACTCCCTGCACGGGTAAGGTTTGCACTCGTGGCATTGAGTGAATGTGAATGAGGCTCTGCTATCACTCCCTGCACGGGTAAGGTCTGCACTCGTGGTACTGAGTGAATGTGAATGAGGCTCTGCTATCACTCCCTGCACAGGTAGGGTCTGCAGTCGTGGTGCCGAGTGAGTGTGAATGAGGCTCTGCTATCACTTCATCACGGGTAAGGTCTGCACTCGTGGTACTGAGTGAGTGTGAATGAGGCTCTGCTATCACTTCCTGCACAGGTAGGGTCTGGACTTGTGGCACTGAGTGAGTGTGAATGAGGCTCTGCTATCACTTCCTGCACAAGTAGGGTCTGGACTCGTGGCACTGAGTGAATATGAATGAGGCTCTGCTATCATTCCTGCACAGGTAGGGTCTGGACTCGTGGCACTGAGTGAATGTGAATGAGGCTCTGCTATCACTCCCTGCACGGGTAAGGTCTGCACTCGTGGTACTGAGTGAATGTGAATGAGGCTCTGCTATCACTCCCTGCACGGGTAAGGTCTGCACTCGTGGTACTGAGTGAATGTGAATGAGGCTCTGCTATCACTCCCTGCACAGGTAGGGTCTGGACTTGTGGTACTGAGTGAATATGAATGATGCTCTGCTATCACTCCCTGCACAGGTAGGGTCTGGACTCGTGGTACTGAGTGAATATGAATGATGCTCTGCTATCACTTCCTGCACAGGTAGGGTCTGGACTCGTGGCACTGAGTGAATGTGAATGAGGCTCTGCTATCACTCCCTGCACGGGTAGGATTTGCACTCGTGGTACTGAGTGAATATGAATGAGGCTCTGCTATCACTTCCTGCACAGGTAGGGTCTGGTCTCGTGGCACTGAGTGAATATGAATGAGGCTCTGCTATCACTTCCTGCACAGGTAGGGTCTGGTCTCGTGGCACTGAGTGAATATGAATGAGGCTCTGCTATCACTCCCTGCACGGGTAATGTCTGCACTCGTGGTACTGAGTGAATGTGAATGAGGCTCTGCTATCACTTCCTGCACAGGTAGGGTCTGGACTCGTGGCACTGAGTGAATGTGAATGAGGCTCTGCTATCACTCCCTGCACGGGTAAGGTCTGCACTCGTGGTACTGAGTGAATGTGAATGAGGCTCTGCTATCACTTCCTGCACAGGTAGGGTCTGGACTCGTGGTACTGAGTGCATGTGAATGAGGCTCTGCTATCACTTCCTGCACAGGTAGGGTCTGGACTCGTGGTACTGAGTGAATGTGAATGAGGCTCTGCTATCACTTCCTGCACAGGTAGGGCCTGGACTCGTGGCACTGAGTGAATGTGAATGAGGCTCTGCTATCACTCCCTGCACGGGTAAGGTCTTCACTCGTGGTACTGAGTGAATGTGAATGAGGCTCTGCTATCACTCCCTGCACGGGTAAGGTCTGCACTCGTGGTACTGAGTGAATGTGAATGAGGCTCTGCTATCACTTCCTGCACAGGTAGGGTCTGGACTCGTGGCACTGAGTGAATGTGAATGAGGCTCTGCTATCACTCCCTGCACGGGTAAGGTCTGCACTCGTGGTACTGAGTGAATGTGAATGAGGCTCTGCTATCACTCCCTGCACGGGTAAGGTCTGCACTCGTGGTACTGAGTGAATGTGAATGAGGCTCTGCTATCACTCCCTGCACGGGTAAGGTCTTCACTCGTGGTACTGGGTGAATGTGAATGAGGCTCTGCTATCACTTCCTGCACAGGTAGGGTCTGGACTCGTGGCACTGAGTGAATGTGAATGAGGCTCTGCTATCACTCCCTGCACGGGTAAGGTCTGCACTCGTGGTACTGAGTGAATGTGAATGAGGCTCTGCTATCACTTCCTGCACAGGTAGGGTCTGGACTCGTGGCACTGAGTGAATGTGAATGAGGCTCTGCTATCACTCCCTGCACGGGTAAGGTCTGCACTCGTGGTACTGAGTGAATGTGAATGAGGCTCTGCTATCACTCCCTGCACGGGTAATGTCTGCACTCGTGGTACTGAGTGAATGTGAATGAGGCTCTGCTATCACTTCCTGCACAGGTAGGGTCGGGACTCGTGGCACTGAGTGAATGTGAATGAGGCTCTGCTATCACTCCCTGCACGGGTAAGGTCTGCACTCGTGGTACTGAGTGAATGTGAATGAGGCTCTGCTATCACTTCCTGCACAGGTAGGGTCTGGACTCGTGGTACTGAGTGAATGTGAATGAGGCTCTGCTATCACTTCCTGCACAGGTAGGGTCTGGACTCGTGGTACTGAGTGAATGTGAATGAGGCTCTGCTATCACTTCCTGCACAGGTAGGGTCTGGACTCGTGGCACTGAGTGAATGTGAATGAGGCTCTGCTATCACTCCCTGCACGGGTAAGGTCTTCACTCGTGGTACTGAGTGAATGTGAATGAGGCTCTGCTATCACTCCCTGCACGGGTAAGGTCTGCACTCGTGGTACTGAGTGAATGTGAATGAGGCTCTGCTATCACTTCCTGCACAGGTAGGGTCTGGACTCGTGGCACTGAGTGAATGTGAATGAGGCTCTGCTATCACTCCCTGCACGGGTAAGGTCTGCACTCCTGGTACTGAGTGAATGTGAATGAGGCTCTGCTATCACTTCCTGCACAGGTAGGGTCTGGACTCGTGGCACTGAGTGAATGTGAATGAGGCTCTGCTATCACTCCCTGCACGGGTAAGGTCTGCACTCGTGGTACTGAGTGAATGTGAATGAGGCTCTGCTATCACTCCCTGCACGGGTAAGGTCTGCACTCGTGGTACTGAGTGAATGTGAATGAGGCTCTGCTATCACTTCCTGTACAGGTAGGGTCTGGACTCGTGGCACTGAGTGAATGTGAATGAGGCTCTGCTATCACTCCCTGCACGGGTAAGGTCTGCACTCGTGGTACTGAGTGAATGTGAATGAGGCTCTGCTATCACTCCCTGCACGGGTAAGGTCTGCACTTGTGGTACTGAGTGAATGAGGCTCTGCTATCACTTCCTGCACAGGTAGGGTCTGGACTCGTGGCACTGAGTGAATGTGAATGAGGCTCTGCTATCACTCCCTGCACGGGTAAGGTTTGCACTTGTGGCATTGAGTGAATGTGAATGAGGCTCTGCTATCACTCCCTGCACGGGTAAGGTCTGCACTCGTGGTACTGAGTGAATGTGAATGAGGCTCTGCTATCACTCCCTGCACAGGTAGGGTCTGCAGTCGTGGTGCCGAGTGAGTGTGAATGAGGCTCTGCTATCACTTCCTGCACGGGTAAGGTCTGCACTCGTGGTACTGAGTGAGTGTGAATGAGGCTCTGCTATCACTTCCTGCACAGGTAGGGTCTGGACTTGTGGCACTGAGTGAGTGTGAATGAGGCTCTGCTATCACTTCCTGCACAAGTAGGGTCTGGACTCGTGGCACTGAGTGAATATGAATGAGGCTCTGCTATCACTTCCTGCACAGGTAGGGTCTGGACTCGTGGCACTGAGTGAATGTGAATGAGGCTCTGCTATCACTCCCTGCACGGGTAAGGTCTGCACTCGTGGTACTGAGTGAATGTGAATGAGGCTCTGCTATCACTCCCTGCACGGGTAAGGTCTGCACTCGTGGTACTGAGTGAATGTGAATGAGGCTCTGCTATCACTCCCTGCACAGGTAGGGTCTTCACTCGTGGTACTGAGTGAATGTGAATGAGGCTCTGCTATCACTCCCTGCACGGGTAAGGTCTGCACTCGTGGTACTGAGTGAATGTGAATGAGGCTCTGCTATCACTTCCTGCACAGGTAGGGTCTGGACTCGTGGCACTGAGTGAATGTGAATGAGGCTCTGCTATCACTCCCTGCATGGGTAAGGTCTGCACTCGTGGTACTGAGTGAATGTGAATGAGGCTCTGCTATCACTTCCTGCACAGGTAGGGTCTGGACTCGTGGTACTGAGTGAATGTGAATGAGGGTCTGCTATCACTTCCTGCACAGGTAGGGTCTGGACTCGTGGTACTGAGTGAATGTGAATGAGGCTCTGCTATCACTTCCTGCACAGGTAGGGTCTGGACTCGTGGCACTGAGTGAATGTGAATGAGGCTCTGCTATCACTCCCTGCACGGGTAAGGTCTGCACTCGTGGTACTGAGTGATTGTGAATGAGGCTCTGCTATCACTCCCTGCACGGGTAAGGTCTGCACTCGTGGTACTGAGTGAATGTGAATGAGGCTCTGCTATCACTTCCTGCACAGGTAGGGTCTGGACTCGTGGCACTGAGTGAATGTGAATGAGGCTCTGCTATCACTCCCTGCACGGGTAAGGTCTGCACTCGTGGTACTGAGTGAATGTGAATGAGGCTCTGCTATCACTCCCTGCACGGGTAAGGTCTGCACTCGTGGTACTGAGTGAATGTGAATGAGGCTCTGCTATCACTCCCTGCACGGGTAAGGTCTTCACTCGTGGTACTGGGTGAATGTGAATGAGGCTCTGCTATCACTTCCTGCACAGGTAGGGTCTGGACTCGTGGCACTGAGTGAATGTGAATGAGGCTCTGCTATCACTCCCTGCACGGGTAAGGTCTGCACTCGTGGTACTGAGTGAATGTGAATGAGGCTCTGCTATCACTTCCTGCACAGGTAGGGTCTGGACTCGTGGCACTGAGTGAATGTGAATGAGGCTCTGCTATCACTCCCTGCACGGGTAAGGTCTGCACTCGTGGTACTGAGTGAATGTGAATGAGGCTCTGCTATCACTCCCTGCACGGGTAATGTCTGCACTCGTGGTACTGAGTGAATGTGAATGAGGCTCTGCTATCACTTCCTGCACAGGTAGGGTCGGGACTCGTGGCACTGAGTGAATGTGAATGAGGCTCTGCTATCACTCCCTGCACGGGTAAGGTCTGCACTCGTGGTACTGAGTGAATGTGAATGAGGCTCTGCTATCACTTCCTGCACAGGTAGGGTCTGGACTCGTGGTACTGAGTGAATGTGAATGAGGCTCTGCTATCACTTCCTGCACAGGTAGGGTCTGGACTCGTGGTACTGAGTGAATGTGAATGAGGCTCTGCTATCACTTCCTGCACAGGTAGGGTCTGGACTCGTGGCACTGAGTGAATGTGAATGAGGCTCTGCTATCACTCCATGCACGGGTAAGGTCTTCACTCGTGGTACTGAGTGAATGTGAATGAGGCTCTGCTATCACTCCCTGCACGGGTAAGGTCTGCACTCGTGGTACTGAGTGAATGTGAATGAGGCTCTGCTATCACTTCCTGCACAGGTAGGGTCTGGACTCGTGGCACTGAGTGAATGTGAATGAGGCTCTGCTATCACTCCCTGCACGGGTAAGGTCTGCACTCCTGGTACTGAGTGAATGTGAATGAGGCTCTGCTATCACTTCCTGCACAGGTAGGGTCTGGACTCGTGGCACTGAGTGAATGTGAATGAGGCTCTGCTATCACTCCCTGCACGGGTAAGGTCTGCACTCGTGGTACTGAGTGAATGTGAATGAGGCTCTGCTATCACTCCCTGCACGGGTAAGGTCTGCACTCGTGGTACTGAGTGAATGTGAATGAGGCTCTGCTATCACTTCCTGCACAGGTAGGGTCTGGACTCGTGGCACTGAGTGAATGTGAATGAGGCTCTGCTATCACTCCCTGCACGGGTAAGGTCTGCACTCGTGGTACTGAGTGAATGTGAATGAGGCTCTGCTATCACTCCCTGCACGGGTAAGGTCTGCACTTGTGGTACTGAGTGAATGTGAATGAGGCTCTGCTATCACTTCCTGCACAGGTAGGGTCTGGACTCGTGGCACTGAGTGAATGTGAATGAGGCTCTGCTATCACTCCCTGCACGGGTAAGGTTTGCACTCGTGGCATTGAGTGAATGTGAATGAGGCTCTGCTATCACTCCCTGCACGGGTAAGGTCTGCACTCGTGGTACTGAGTGAATGTGAATGAGGCTCTGCTATCACTCCCTGCACAGGTAGGGTCTGCAGTCGTGGTGCCGAGTGAGTGTGAATGAGGCTCTGCTATCACTTCATCACGGGTAAGGTCTGCACTCGTGGTACTGAGTGAGTGTGAATGAGGCTCTGCTATCACTTCCTGCACAGGTAGGGTCTGGACTTGTGGCACTGAGTGAGTGTGAATGAGGCTCTGCTATCACTTCCTGCACAAGTAGGGTCTGGACTCGTGGCACTGAGTGAATATGAATGAGGCTCTGCTATCATTCCTGCACAGGTAGGGTCTGGACTCGTGGCACTGAGTGAATGTGAATGAGGCTCTGCTATCACTCCCTGCACGGGTAAGGTCTGCACTCGTGGTACTGAGTGAATGTGAATGAGGCTCTGCTATCACTCCCTGCACGGGTAAGGTCTGCACTCGTGGTACTGAGTGAATGTGAATGAGGCTCTGCTATCACTCCCTGCACAGGTAGGGTCTGGACTTGTGGTACTGAGTGAATATGAATGATGCTCTGCTATCACTCCCTGCACAGGTAGGGTCTGGACTCGTGGTACTGAGTGAATATGAATGATGCTCTGCTATCACTTCCTGCACAGGTAGGGTCTGGACTCGTGGCACTGAGTGAATGTGAATGAGGCTCTGCTATCACTCCCTGCACGGGTAAGGTCTGCACTCGTGGTACTGAGTGAATGTGAATGAGGCTCTGCTATCACTCCCTGCACGGGTAATGTCTGCACTCGTGGTACTGAGTGAATGTGAATGAGGCTCTGCTATCACTTCCTGCACAGGTAGGGTCGGGACTCGTGGCACTGAGTGAATGTGAATGAGGCTCTGCTATCACTCCCTGCACGGGTAAGGTCTGCACTCGTGGTACTGAGTGAATGTGAATGAGGCTCTGCTATCACTTCCTGCACAGGTAGGGTCTGGACTCGTGGTACTGAGTGAATGTGAATGAGGCTCTGCTATCACTTCCTGCACAGGTAGGGTCTGGACTCGTGGTACTGAGTGAATGTGAATGAGGCTCTGCTATCACTTCCTGCACAGGTAGGGTCTGGACTCGTGGCACTGAGTGAATGTGAATGAGGCTCTGCTATCACTCCCTGCACGGGTAAGGTCTTCACTCGTGGTACTGAGTGAATGTGAATGAGGCTCTGCTATCACTCCCTGCACGGGTAAGGTCTGCACTCGTGGTACTGAGTGAATGTGAATGAGGCTCTGCTATCACTTCCTGCACAGGTAGGGTCTGGACTCGTGGCACTGAGTGAATGTGAATGAGGCTCTGCTATCACTCCCTGCACGGGTAAGGTCTGCACTCCTGGTACTGAGTGAATGTGAATGAGGCTCTGCTATCACTTCCTGCACAGGTAGGGTCTGGACTCGTGGCACTGAGTGAATGTGAATGAGGCTCTGCTATCACTCCCTGCACGGGTAAGGTCTGCACTCGTGGTACTGAGTGAATGTGAATGAGGCTCTGCTATCACTCCCTGCATGGGTAAGGTCTGCACTCGTGGTACTGAGTGAATGTGAATGAGGCTCTGCTATCACTTCCTGCACAGGTAGGGTCTGGACTCGTGGCACTGAGTGAATGTGAATGAGGCTCTGCTATCACTCCCTGCACGGGTAAGGTCTGCACTCGTGGTACTGAGTGAATGTGAATGAGGCTCTGCTATCACTCCCTGCACGGGTAAGGTCTGCACTTGTGGTACTGAGTGAATGAGGCTCTGCTATCACTTCCTGCACAGGTAGGGTCTGGACTCGTGGCACTGAGTGAATGTGAATGAGGCTCTGCTATCACTCCCTGCACGGGTAAGGTTTGCACTCGTGGCATTGAGTGAATGTGAATGAGGCTCTGCTATCACTCCCTGCACGGGTAAGGTCTGCACTCGTGGTACTGAGTGAATGTGAATGAGGCTCTGCTATCACTCCCTGCACAGGTAGGGTCTGCAGTCGTGGTGCCGAGTGAGTGTGAATGAGGCTCTGCTATCACTTCCTGCACGGGTAAGGTCTGCACTCGTGGTACTGAGTGAGTGTGAATGAGGCTCTGCTATCACTTCCTGCACAGGTAGGGTCTGGACTTGTGGCACTGAGTGAGTGTGAATGAGGCTCTGCTATCACTTCCTGCACAAGTAGGGTCTGGACTCGTGGCACTGAGTGAATATGAATGAGGCTCTGCTATCACTTCCTGCACAGGTAGGGTCTGGACTCGTGGCACTGAGTGAATGTGAATGAGGCTCTGCTATCACTCCCTGCACGGGTAAGGTCTGCACTCGTGGTACTGAGTGAATGTGAATGAGGCTCTGCTATCACTCCCTGCACGGGTAAGGTCTGCACTCGTGGTACTGAGTGAATGTGAATGAGGCTCTGCTATCACTCCCTGCACAGGTAGGGTCTTCACTCGTGGTACTGAGTGAATGTGAATGAGGCTCTGCTATCACTCCCTGCACGGGTAAGGTCTGCACTCGTGGTACTGAGTGAATGTGAATGAGGCTCTGCTATCACTTCCTGCACAGGTAGGGTCTGGACTCGTGGCACTGAGTGAATGTGAATGAGGCTCTGCTATCACTCCCTGCATGGGTAAGGTCTGCACTCGTGGTACTGAGTGAATGTGAATGAGGCTCTGCTATCACTTCCTGCACAGGTAGGGTCTGGACTCGTGGTACTGAGTGAATGTGAATGAGGGTCTGCTATCACTTCCTGCACAGGTAGGGTCTGGACTCGTGGTACTGAGTGAATGTGAATGAGGCTCTGCTATCACTTCCTGCACAGGTAGGGTCTGGACTCGTGGCACTGAGTGAATGTGAATGAGGCTCTGCTATCACTCCCTGCACGGGTAAGGTCTGCACTCGTGGTACTGAGTGATTGTGAATGAGGCTCTGCTATCACTCCCTGCACGGGTAAGGTCTGCACTCGTGGTACTGAGTGAATGTGAATGAGGCTCTGCTATCACTCCCTGCACGGGTAAGGTCTGCACTCGTGGTACTGAGTGAATGTGAATGAGGCTCTGCTATCACTCCCTGCACGGGTAAGGTCTTCACTCGTGGTACTGGGTGAATGTGAATGAGGCTCTGCTATCACTTCCTGCACAGGTAGGGTCTGGACTCGTGGCACTGAGTGAATGTGAATGAGGCTCTGCTATCACTCCCTGCACGGGTAAGGTCTGCACTCGTGGTACTGAGTGAATGTGAATGAGGCTCTGCTATCACTTCCTGCACAGGTAGGGTCTGGACTCGTGGCACTGAGTGAATGTGAATGAGGCTCTGCTATCACTCCCTGCACGGGTAAGGTCTGCACTCGTGGTACTGAGTGAATGTGAATGAGGCTCTGCTATCACTCCCTGCACGGGTAATGTCTGCACTCGTGGTACTGAGTGAATGTGAATGAGGCTCTGCTATCACTTCCTGCACAGGTAGGGTCGGGACTCGTGGCACTGAGTGAATGTGAATGAGGCTCTGCTATCACTCCCTGCACGGGTAAGGTCTGCACTCGTGGTACTGAGTGAATGTGAATGAGGCTCTGCTATCACTTCCTGCACAGGTAGGGTCTGGACTCGTGGTACTGAGTGAATGTGAATGAGGCTCTGCTATCACTTCCTGCACAGGTAGGGTCTGGACTCGTGGTACTGAGTGAATGTGAATGAGGCTCTGCTATCACTTCCTGCACAGGTAGGGTCTGGACTCGTGGCACTGAGTGAATGTGAATGAGGCTCTGCTATCACTCCATGCACGGGTAAGGTCTTCACTCGTGGTACTGAGTGAATGTGAATGAGGCTCTGCTATCACTCCCTGCACGGGTAAGGTCTGCACTCGTGGTACTGAGTGAATGTGAATGAGGCTCTGCTATCACTTCCTGCACAGGTAGGGTCTGGACTCGTGGCACTGAGTGAATGTGAATGAGGCTCTGCTATCACTCCCTGCACGGGTAAGGTCTGCACTCCTGGTACTGAGTGAATGTGAATGAGGCTCTGCTATCACTTCCTGCACAGGTAGGGTCTGGACTCGTGGCACTGAGTGAATGTGAATGAGGCTCTGCTATCACTCCCTGCACGGGTAAGGTCTGCACTCGTGGTACTGAGTGAATGTGAATGAGGCTCTGCTATCACTCCCTGCACGGGTAAGGTCTGCACTCGTGGTACTGAGTGAATGTGAATGAGGCTCTGCTATCACTTCCTGCACAGGTAGGGTCTGGACTCGTGGCACTGAGTGAATGTGAATGAGGCTCTGCTATCACTCCCTGCACGGGTAAGGTCTGCACTCGTGGTACTGAGTGAATGTGAATGAGGCTCTGCTATCACTCCCTGCACGGGTAAGGTCTGCACTTGTGGTACTGAGTGAATGTGAATGAGGCTCTGCTATCACTTCCTGCACAGGTAGGGTCTGGACTCGTGGCACTGAGTGAATGTGAATGAGGCTCTGCTATCACTCCCTGCACGGGTAAGGTTTGCACTCGTGGCATTGAGTGAATGTGAATGAGGCTCTGCTATCACTCCCTGCACGGGTAAGGTCTGCACTCGTGGTACTGAGTGAATGTGAATGAGGCTCTGCTATCACTCCCTGCACAGGTAGGGTCTGCAGTCGTGGTGCCGAGTGAGTGTGAATGAGGCTCTGCTATCACTTCATCACGGGTAAGGTCTGCACTCGTGGTACTGAGTGAGTGTGAATGAGGCTCTGCTATCACTTCCTGCACAGGTAGGGTCTGGACTTGTGGCACTGAGTGAGTGTGAATGAGGCTCTGCTATCACTTCCTGCACAAGTAGGGTCTGGACTCGTGGCACTGAGTGAATATGAATGAGGCTCTGCTATCATTCCTGCACAGGTAGGGTCTGGACTCGTGGCACTGAGTGAATGTGAATGAGGCTCTGCTATCACTCCCTGCACGGGTAAGGTCTGCACTCGTGGTACTGAGTGAATGTGAATGAGGCTCTGCTATCACTCCCTGCACGGGTAAGGTCTGCACTCGTGGTACTGAGTGAATGTGAATGAGGCTCTGCTATCACTCCCTGCACAGGTAGGGTCTGGACTTGTGGTACTGAGTGAATATGAATGATGCTCTGCTATCACTCCCTGCACAGGTAGGGTCTGGACTCGTGGTACTGAGTGAATATGAATGATGCTCTGCTATCACTTCCTGCACAGGTAGGGTCTGGACTCGTGGCACTGAGTGAATGTGAATGAGGCTCTGCTATCACTCCCTGCACGGGTAGGATTTGCACTCGTGGTACTGAGTGAATATGAATGAGGCTCTGCTATCACTTCCTGCACAGGTAGGGTCTGGTCTCGTGGCACTGAGTGAATATGAATGAGGCTCTGCTATCACTTCCTGCACAGGTAGGGTCTGGTCTCGTGGCACTGAGTGAATATGAATGAGGCTCTGCTATCACTCCCTGCACGGGTAATGTCTGCACTCGTGGTACTGAGTGAATGTGAATGAGGCTCTGCTATCACTTCCTGCACAGGTAGGGTCTGGACTCGTGGCACTGAGTGAATGTGAATGAGGCTCTGCTATCACTCCCTGCACGGGTAAGGTCTGCACTCGTGGTACTGAGTGAATGTGAATGAGGCTCTGCTATCACTTCCTGCACAGGTAGGGTCTGGACTCGTGGTACTGAGTGCATGTGAATGAGGCTCTGCTATCACTTCCTGCACAGGTAGGGTCTGGACTCGTGGTACTGAGTGAATGTGAATGAGGCTCTGCTATCACTTCCTGCACAGGTAGGGCCTGGACTCGTGGCACTGAGTGAATGTGAATGAGGCTCTGCTATCACTCCCTGCACGGGTAAGGTCTTCACTCGTGGTACTGAGTGAATGTGAATGAGGCTCTGCTATCACTCCCTGCACGGGTAAGGTCTGCACTCGTGGTACTGAGTGAATGTGAATGAGGCTCTGCTATCACTTCCTGCACAGGTAGGGTCTGGACTCGTGGCACTGAGTGAATGTGAATGAGGCTCTGCTATCACTCCCTGCACGGGAAAGGTCTGCACTCGTGGTACTGAGTGAATGTGAATGAGGCTCTGCTATCACTTCCTGCACAGGTAGGGTCTGGACTCGTGGCACTGAGTGAATGTGAATGAGGCTCTGCTATCACTCCCTGCACGGGTAAGGTCTGCACTCGTGGTACTGAGTGAATGTGAATGAGGCTCTGCTATCACTCCCTGCACGGGTAAGGTCTGCACTCGTGGTACTGAGTGAATGTGAATGAGGCTCTGCTATCACTTCCTGCACAGGTAGGGTCTGGACTCGTGGCACTGAGTGAATGTGAATGAGGCTCTGCTATCACTCCCTGCACGGGTAAGGTCTGCACTCGTGGTACTGAGTGAATGTGAATGAGGCTCTGCTATCACTCCCTGCACGGGTAAGGTCTGCACTTGTGGTACTGAGTGAATGTGAATGAGGCTCTGCTATCACTTCCTGCACAGGTAGGGTCTGGACTCGTGGCACTGAGTGAATGTGAATGAGGCTCTGCTATCACTCCCTGCACGGGTAAGGTTTGCACTCGTGGCATTGAGTGAATGTGAATGAGGCTCTGCTATCACTCCCTGCACGGGTAAGGTCTGCACTCGTGGTACTGAGTGAATGTGAATGAGGCTCTGCTATCACTCCCTGCACAGGTAGGGTCTGCAGTCGTGGTGCCGAGTGAGTGTGAATGAGGCTCTGCTATCACTTCCTGCACGGGTAAGGTCTGCACTCGTGGTACTGAGTGAGTGTGAATGAGGCTCTGCTATCACTTCCTGCACAGGTAGGGTCTGGACTCGTGGTACTGAGTGAATGTGAATGAGGCTCTGCTATCACTTCCTGCACAGGTAGGGTCTGGACTCGTGGCACTGAGTGAATGTGAATGAGGCTCTGCTATCACTCCCTGCACGGGTAAGGTCTTCACTCGTGGTACTGAGTGAATGTGAATGAGGCTCTGCTATCACTCCCTGCACGGGTAAGGTCTGCACTCGTGGTACTGAGTGAATGTGAATGAGGCTCTGCTATCACTTCCTGCACAGGTAGGGTCTGGACTCGTGGCACTGAGTGAATGTGAATGAGGCTCTGCTATCACTCCCTGCACGGGTAAGGTCTGCACTCGTGGTACTGAGTGAATGTGAATGAGGCTCTGCTATCACTTCCTGCACAGGTAGGGTCTGGACTCGTGGCACTGAGTGAATGTGAATGAGGCTCTGCTATCACTCCCTGCACGGGTAAGGTCTGCACTCGTGGTACTGAGTGAATGTGAATGAGGCTCTGCTATCACTCCCTGCACGGGTAAGGTCTGCACTCGTGGTACTGAGTGAATGTGAATGAGGCTCTGCTATCACTTCCTGCACAGGTAGGGTCTGGACTCGTGGCACTGAGTGAATGTGAATGAGGCTCTGCTATCACTCCCTGCACGGGTAAGGTCTGCACTCGTGGTACTGAGTGAATGTGAATGAGGCTCTGCTATCACTCCCTGCACGGGTAAGGTCTGCACTTGTGGTACTGAGTGAATGTGAATGAGGCTCTGCTATCACTTCCTGCACAGGTAGGGTCTGGACTCGTGGCACTGAGTGAATGTGAATGAGGCTCTGCTATCACTCCCTGCACGGGTAAGGTTTGCACTCGTGGCATTGAGTGAATGTGAATGAGGCTCTGCTATCACTCCCTGCACGGGTAAGGTCTGCACTCGTGGTACTGAGTGAATGTGAATGAGGCTCTGCTATCACTCCCTGCACAGGTAGGGTCTGCAGTCGTGGTGCCGAGTGAGTGTGAATGAGGCTCTGCTATCACTTCCTGCACGGGTAAGGTCTGCACTCGTGGTACTGAGTGAGTGTGAATGAGGCTCTGCTATCACTTCCTGCACAGGTAGGGTCTGGACTCGTGGCACTGAGTGAGTGTGAATGAGGCTCTGCTATCACTTCCTGCACAAGTAGGGTCTGGACTCGTGGCACTGAGTGAATATGAATGAGGCTCTGCTATCACTTCCTGCACAGGTAGGGTCTCGACTCGTGGCACTGAGTGAATGTGAATGAGGCTCTGCTATCACTCCCTGCACGGGTAAGGTCTGCACTCGTGGTACTGAGTGAATGTGAATGAGGCTCTGCTATCACTCCCTGCACGGGTAAGGTCTGCACTCGTGGTACTGAGTGAATGTGAATGAGGCTCTGCTATCACTCCCTGCACAGGTAGGGTCTGGACTTGTGGTACTGAGTGAATATGAATGATGCTCTGCTATCACTCCCTGCACAGGTAGGGTCTGGACTCGTGGTACTGAGTGAATATGAATGATGCTCTGCTATCACTTCCTGCACAGGTAGGGTCTGGACTCGTGGCACTGAGTGAATGTGAATGAGGCTCTGCTATCACTCCCTGCACGGGTAGGATTTGCACTCGTGGTACTGAGTGAATATGAATGAGGCTCTGCTATCACTTCCTGCACAGGTAGGGTCTGGTCTCGTGGCACTGAGTGAATATGAATGAGGCTCTGCTATCACTTCCTGCACAGGTAGGGTCTGGTCTCGTGGCACTGAGTGAATATGAATGAGGCTCTGCTATCA
The DNA here is from genome assembly GCF_964263255.1 of Lissotriton vulgaris. Classification (NCBI taxonomy): domain Eukaryota; kingdom Metazoa; phylum Chordata; class Amphibia; order Caudata; family Salamandridae; genus Lissotriton; species Lissotriton vulgaris. Next base: position 2,025,963,651 of record NC_141693.1, read on the forward strand.
CTCCCTGCACGGGTAATGTCTGCACTCGTGGTACTGAGTGAATGTGAATGAGGCTCTGCTATCACTTCCTGCACAGGTAGGGTCTGGACTCGTGGCACTGAGTGAATGTGAATGAGGCTCTGCTATCACTCCCTGCACGGGTAAGGTCTGCACTCGTGGTACTGAGTGAATGTGAATGAGGCTCTGCTATCACTTCCTGCACAGGTAGGGTCTGGACTCGTGGTACTGAGTGCATGTGAATGAGGCTCTGCTATCACTTCCTGCACAGGTAGGGTCTGGACTCGTGATACTGAGTGAATGTGAATGAGGCTCTGCTATCACTTCCTGCACAGGTAGGGTCTGGACTCGTGGCACTGAGTGAATGTGAATGAGGCTCTGCTATCACTCCCTGCACGGGTAAGGTCTTCACTCGTGGTACTGAGTGAATGTGAATGAGGCTCTGCTATCACTCCCTGCACGGGTAAGGTCTGCACTCGTGGTACTGAGTGAATGTGAATGAGGCTCTGCTATCACTTCCTGCACAGGTAGGGTCTGGACTCGTGGCACTGAGTGAATGTGAATGAGGCTCTGCTATCACTCCCTGCACGGGTAAGGTCTGCACTCGTGGTACTGAGTGAATGTGAATGAGGCTCTGCTATCACTCCCTGCACGGGTAAGGTCTGCACTCGTGGTACTGAGTGAATGTGAATGAGGCTCTGCTATCACTTCCTGCACAGGTAGGGTCTGGACTCGTGGCACTGAGTGAATGTGAATGAGGCTCTGCTATCACTCCCTGCACGGGTAAGGTCTGCACTTGTGGTACTGAGTGAATGTGAATGAGGCTCTGCTATCACTCCCTGCACGGGTAAGGTCTGCACTTGTGGTACTGAGTGAATGTGAATGAGGCTCTGCTATCACTTCCTGCACAGGTAGGGTCTGGACTCGTGGCACTGAGTGAATGTGAATGAGGCTCTGCTATCACTCCCTGCACGGGTAAGGTTTGCACTCGTGGCATTGAGTGAATGTGAATGAGGCTCTGCTATCACTCCCTGCACGGGTAAGGTCTGCACTCGTGGTACTGAGTGAATGTGAATGAGGCTCTGCTATCACTCCCTGCACAGGTAGGGTCTGCAGTCGTGGTGCCGAGTGAGTGTGAATGAGGCTCTGCTATCACTTCCTGCACGGGTAAGGTCTGCACTCGTGGTACTGAGTGAGTGTGAATGAGGCTCTGCTATCACTTCCTGCACAGGTAGGGTCTGGACTCGTGGCACTGAGTGAGTGTGAATGAGGCTCTGCTATCACTTCCTGCACAGGTAGGGTCTGGACTCGTGGCACTGAGTGAATGTGAATGAGGTTCTGCTATCACTCCCTGCACGGGTAAGGTCTGCACTCGTGGTACTGAGTGAATGTGAATGAGGCTCTGCTATCACTCCCTGCACGGGTAAGGTCTGCACTCGTGGTACTGAGTGAATGTGAATGAGGCTCTGCTATCACTCCCTGCACAGGTAGGGTCTGGACTTGTGGTACTGAGTGAATATGAATGATGCTCTGCTATCACTCCCTGCACAGGTAGGGTCTGGACTCGTGGTACTGAGTGAATATGAATGATGCTCTGCTATCACTTCCTGCACAGGTAGGGTCTGGACTCGTGGCACTGAGTGAATGTGAATGAGGCTCTGCTATCACTCCCTGCACGGGTAGGATTTGCACTCGTGGTACTGAGTGAATATGAATGAGGCTCTGCTATCACTTCCTGCACAGGTAGGGTCTGGTCTCGTGGCACTGAGTGAATATGAATGAGGCTCTGCTATCACTTCCTGCACAGGTAGGGTCTGGTCTCGTGGCACTGAGTGAATATGAATGAGGCTCTGCTATCACTTCCTGCACAGGTAGGGTCTGGACTCGTGGCACTGAGTGAATATGAATGAGGCTCTGCTATCACTTCCTGCACAGGTAGGGTCTGGACTCGTGGCACTGAGTGAATATGAAGGAGGCTCTGCTATCACTTCCTGCACAGGTAGGGTCTGGTCTCGTGGCACTGAGTGAATGTGAATGAGGCTCTGCTATCACTCCCTGCACGGGTAGGGTCTGGACTCGTGGCACTGAGTGAGTGTGAATGAGGCTCTGCTATCACTTCCTGCACAGGTAGGGTCTGGATTCGTGGCACTGAGTGAATATGAATGAGGCTCTGCTATCACTTCCTGCACTGGACTCGTGGCACTGAGTGAATATGAATGAGGCTCTGCTATTACTTCCTACACAGGTAGGGTCTGGACTCGTGGCACTGAGTGAATATGAATGAGGCTCTGCTATTACTTCCTGCACAGGCAGGATCTGCATTGGTGACACTGAGCTAATATGAATGAGGCCCTGCTATCACTTCCTGCACAGGCAGAATCTGCACTCCTGGTACTAACGTACATAAATGGCGCCTTGTTTTCACTCATGCACTGGTAGGGTCTGCACTCGTGGTACTAACATACATAAATGGCACCCTGTTCTGACTTTCTGCCCAGGTGGTATCTTGTCTGCACTCGTGGTACTAACATACATAAATGGCGCCCTGTTCTGACTTACTGCCCAGGTGGTATCTTGTCTGCACTTGTGGTACTAACATACATAAATGGTGCCCTGTTCTGACTTACTGCCCAGGTGGCATCTTGTCTGCACTTGTGGTACTAACATACATAAATGGCGCCCTGTTCTGACTTACTGCCCAGGTGTTATCTTGTCTGCACTTGTGGTACTAACATACATAAATGGCGCCCTGTTCTGACTTACTGCCCAGGTGGTATCTTGTCTGCACTTGTGGTACTAACATACATAAATGGTGCACTGTTCTGACTTACTGCCCAGGTGGCATCTTGTCTGCACTCGTGGTACTAACATACATAAATTGCGCCCTGTTCTGACTTACTGCCCAGGTGGTATCTGCACACACGTCTGTGCACGAGCTATCTGCTGAAAAGGACCAAGAGGACTTGCACATCTTGTTTGACAGACTTGTGAACGGCGCCAACTCATCTTGGGTGTCACACGCTAGATTTCGGTCTCCCATTACTGATCGATCTACCTGTGTATTCAAAGACATTTTCATTACAAGCCGCTCTGCAGTTACCTGGGGCCCCAAAGGATTTCTCTCCCCTTTCTCCAACCCCCAAACATAAATCTAACTACTGTTCATGGCTCACAGCTACTAACGGCATGGGCTTTCCAAGAGCCCCACAAAGACCATCTAGAACTAGTTCTTGCACTGCTAACTGAGGGCCCACAGCTGAGGGTGGACTAGAACTAGATGTAGGGTGTAAAGTCCCACGGTCCTTGCACTCTTTTCAAAGCTGGTTCTGGTAACTCCTGGTCCATGGAGTCGGTGCCAGCCTCTGCTGGTAACAGGGGCTGAAGGGTTCATGGACCATCCATTCTGAAAGTGTGGTCCTTCATATCGGCCTCTGCCACATCATCACCAGTAAGTGACTACTCAAGGCATAGTCAGACACAAAGGATTCACACTGCTCGGTAAATTCAGATCCCAGAGGGGGACTGAAGGAGTGAAAATGGATGGAATCAATCAGCTGCTCTCAGTCACGTCCAAGAAGGAATCTGCACTTGTGATACTACTTGGTGATAAACAAGGCCCTGCTCTTGCTGACCAGGAAGAATTGGCACCCGTGTTCCTGGTGAGGTGAACTGAGGCCCTGCGCTCACCCATGGCCTCAGCAGAATTGGCACCCGTGTTCCTGGTGAGGTGAACTGAGGCCCTGCGCTCACTCATGGCCTCAGCAGAATTGGCACTCATGTTCCTGGTAATCGCACGATATGTAAGCCCCATGTCAGGGGTAGTTCTGTATCCGCTCTTTATACAAGATCTCACTCACTCATCTGCTATCGAGCTAGAGTCTGCACTTGCGGTACAGCGCAGACGTAAAGGATGGCCTACACTCACTCGCACCCAAGGGAGGATGTGCACAAGTCCTAATGCTTGGACATAGAAGGTGTTCTGCCCTGGCTTATGGGCAAGGTAGAACGTGCACTTCCGATCCTGCTTGAGCGTGAAGGATCCACTTCTGCAGCCCTTCCTGGACGTAACAAAAAGCGACATGCCTGTAACGATAGATTTGCAGCTTCATGCTGTTCTAAATTGTCATTCCAGGCATTATGTCAGCTATTTAGAGGCTGGACGTGAAAAAACATGTTGGAAAAAAAGGAACTTTATTTTAGGTGTTGACCACAGGTGGAGTCGGTTTGCCTCATGTTGACATTGACCACAATCGCACAATACCTCCCTTTGTGACAGCCATATTCAGTCTATTTTCCACTGACTGATGTGTGAGGTTAGGACATCCATTTTAATTGGTAGGCACCCTAGTTACATCTTCATTCTGCTGATGTGTACTACTAGTTTCAGAGGAGATCATGTGAATATAGACAATTTCCAAGCAGCAAGCCTATTACTACAGTTAAGAAACTGGTTTCTTTTGCAGCACAAACCTGTTCTGATTTCCATGCTGCGTATCAATCACACAGCAGGATTCGAGCCAAGGAAGTGGGCGCGATGAGTTAGTAGCATACGAAGGATTAACACTGAGATAGCGTTTGCTGCACTTTTTAAAGTTTGATTCCATTACTGAATGAAACCAGGAAGCAAAGGAAGGTAATGGCTTTCTTTGAAAAGGAAATGGAAATGTTAACTAAAGAGATTTTTCTAGTAACTCCTCTAATTGCAGCCCATAGATGCCCACTGCTATTTTAAAGACTACATGATATGTTGATATGCTTGGAGGTTTTAGGGAGGGGGCGTGGCTAAGCCAGCCAAGATGGTAGACGTGCCTGAGTGAGGCTCCGCAAGTCGGCTGGCGCCTCATCCAGAATCTGTGTAGAGGGGGCCACCAAACATTATCGCAGACACCCGCTTAACCAAAGGGACTGTGTCACGCCAACCCCTAGAATATCCATCCCCCAGAGACGTGAGAAGCACGATTCACACCACGTGTGCTGAGGAACCAACATGGTGGTTGCTGTGCAGTAAGGAAGAGGCCGCTACCAGTGTTTCAGTTCCGGCAGCCACATCACGACGCACCTGCTATGGGGTCCTGTGGTGAGCAGCGGGGCACCGAGACTAGTGAAAGAAGCCAATCCGGAGCAACCAGAGCAGCAGACACCCTGGCGGGGCGGTCTGGTACACCGGGAGCAGCTGTGGCCTGTCTGCCACATCTGTCAGTTGGCGAAGCAGCATCAAGCTCGGCCTGCGGTGACGAGTGCCGTGGGACGGCCTGGGTCCCAGCGGGGGGGCCGAGTGCTAAGAGCAGCGACAACCCGGATTCAGGCGTCCCCATGCCAACAGAACACCGGGGATGGCTCAGGTGAGAGAAACACCAGACTCATAAAAGCAGCCCACAGTGATAAAAGAAGCCAAGGATTTGGTAAGCGAGCCTCCCCCACAGATATTGAGGAGTTGCGTTCCCAAGTGAACAGTAGGCCCCATCCCTGTAGGTGGCCACACAGTGCCCCTGTACAAAGAAACAAGCGACAACCTTGTGACACTAGTGACTAATTGACGCCCCGGGGGCCGCCTGGGGATTCTGGCATGGGACCCTCGGCATTGAGAGCAGAAACCCTGGACGACCAGGTGCCTTACTGGCCCCAACCAGAACCGACATCCCCAGTACTCTAAGGGCTGCGACCAAGATGGTGGGTTAGTGAGCTGGCCCGCAGTCCCCTCTTGCCTGGCCTCCACTGGAGTCCCCGACCCGCAATTGGAGACGAAGGGATGCCAAGCACATCTGATGGGCCTGGACAAGTGCAACCCCACATTTAGTCCAAGACACTCTGCAACATAAATCGAGGTGAGGTTCACCGCAGAAGTGCAAGTGCAGCCCATGGTGCGACCAACGCCTCATCAGTTCCGCCCGACCAAGCCCCGGCTGGAGCACAGGAGATAGGGAGATCATCAGGAGTTCATTGGCACCATTTGTGTCCGAATAAAGCCTGAACCCAGTAACAAGTTCAACTCTCACGAACAAGCTAAAGCCAAGCCTAGGAATCTGCATGCACCAAATACAAATATGGGGAAGCTCCGCTCGAACGCTGGCCCCTTGCAGCCTGCCACATCACAAGGTAACGCTCACACTGCCAAATTGCAGCTGGAAGACTGAGCCTCCCTCGGTACTGACTAGGTCTGATAAGTTACATAAGGTGCTGGCGGCCATTGAACATTCCAGAGTCACAATGGAGGAGCAATTTGGTACCCTAGCCACTGATCTTAGTCTAGTGCGCGACGATCATCATAAACTGGCATACAAAGTTGCGGATGGGGAGAAAACGATCGCTGCCCAGCAGCCACAAGCCAAAACGCAGCAAGAAACACTACAGACACTGCAAAATCTTGTTGCGACCCTGGAGGAGCGTGCGGATGACCTAGAACGATACTTGAGAAGGTGCAACATTCGTGTCCTAGGCCTGCCAGAAGGAATAGAAGGTACAAAATCCATCAAATACAAGGAGTCTTGGATATGCTCCTTCACACCGGCTACAGATCTAACTGCCTTCTTTTCCATAGAGAGAGCACACAGGATGCCAGCCTGTCGTCCACCCCCAGGATCCCCTCCTTGCGCAATAGTAGCGAAGTTTCTTCATTACAGAGATAGAGACGCAGTGCTTCGTGCCGCTAGACAACATGGACCCATCTGAGTCGAAGACAAGCACATCATGCTTTTTCCAGACTACACTCGAGTAGTACAGCGCCAACGGTCCTCGTTCCAGGAAGTTAAGCAGCGTCTTCGCCTAGAGGGCATCCAATATTCACTGCTATTTCCGGCACACCTCAAAATCATGCATGAGGGTATCACCACATTTTTTACAGACCCGAAACAACCTACGAATGAATCGAGCAAAATTCTCAAAGGCATCCACACCCAACTGCAAGAGGCACTGAGCAACCTCAAAAAGCGAAAAGAAGACACCGTCCTTCCAAGAGGCATAGAATGCGATCTGAATCTAGGACTTGCGGTCCAGCTATAGGATCCCTGAACTTGGAGCAAATTATAGCGGAGCGCAGGAAAGCCCTGCAAACAATGGCAGAAATAGGTCCAGCCTCAACACCAATGGATGAAGACGGAAGAAGGAAGAAGGAAGTGACACAACCATGTCCCAGACGGGATCGGTGACCCCACCGCTGGTGCCACCACAAACTGCGACACACTTATATGAACTGCATCCTTTATTAAGTGTGAGCCAGCATTACTTATGTTAAGTATGCACATCTTAGGCATATCTGCACATGTATCACAAGCAGTACATGATGAATGCATGTTTGACCCCTCTCCATACATAGATCCTGCAAATGCTACTCGTGAAGTTAGCTTAAATGCGCAGCCAGCCGGCCCCACCATACATTTGAGTTTGCGCCAAATGCAAAGTTTGGATGTACTACCTGTTGCAGTAGGTCCCGAGTATTGGGAGTTTCTCCCTTCCCAGTTATTATCCCTACTTTCGACGACTACCCAAGCACTGAATATACATCTGCCAGATGGATGAGCATGATCAGTACATAAACGGCACTACGGCCGATCAAAGAAAATGCATACAAAATCTGCCACCTAGCCCCGCAGCTCCCAGGTAGCAACCCTCAAATTACCCAATGATACACAACGATAACATCATTACACTCAATGTATTGAGCATGCACACGGCTCGCAAGAGATACGCGGTATATGCATACATAAAGCGGCAGAAAGCGCGGATAGCTTTTCTTCAAGAAATGCATCTAAGAGTGGGAGAACTCAACAAACTATGAGCCGATGGCGAGGCACATTCTGGGCAACCACAAAATCAGCTTTCGCACGGGGACACTTCTCTAGCTTCGGCCGGGGTCCCATTCCAGGAGCTGTGCAGAGCAGTAGACACGGAGGGTCGCTACGCTCTCCTGGAGGGACATCTCGATGACAGGCCGATCGTATTAGGCAGCATCTATGCGCCAAACACAGAACAGGGGAAATATTGGGATTCTCTATCCTGCACTCTCTCAATATACTGCAACACCCTGGATATCGGAGGAGACTATAATTGTGTGCAGGACCTCTCTCTAGACAGGTCGCACCTCCACAACCAGCATCTCCGGCCAAAACTCAGACAAAGTGCTTTAATGCCTGGGCTCGCCACTGGTGTCCGGTAGACATATGGCGCAGCAAACGTCCCAAGACCAGACTATACTCCTTTCATTCTATTCCGCATAACCTCAGAGTTCATCCTGATCGATTCCTATGCTCCTTACACATAATCCCCACGATTCAAACCACGAAGTATCTAGGGCGAGTCCTATCCGATCATGATGCGCATACACTCTCTTTGACTTGGGAACCACCGCTACCCCCAGTCCCCACTTGGCATCTACTGCGCGACTGGAACATAAAACGCACATCCAGAATAATTTTTATGACAACGCTAAATCGGCAACCACAAGAGCAATAGAAAGGGATGCGTTTAAAGTAGTAATTAGAAGAACATGTATCGGGAACATCTCCGGAGTCCGCAAAACCCTGGAACGGCGTGTATCAGAGGAGGAGCAAAAGCTGGCTACACTGACACAAGCGACGGACAAAAATGAAGAGTCACTGGCTCAGGAAGCAGACGCAAAAACCACATATGCAGAAGTGCTAGAGGATCTCAGATGATACAACTTCAGAGCACATGCTGCCAGGGCACACAGAGAGGGGGACAGAGCAGGCACACTATTGGCAGGGCTGGTTCGGCAAGACACTATCCCTCACCTTATATCAGAGGTGAACACTATCAATGGTACCGCAGTCCGATCCCAAACGGACATTACACAAGCATTCAGCAGTAGTATGCGAGACTAAACACAGCCCCTAGTCAAACAGACCCCGTGGCGATGGAGAAGTTCTGAACTACTCACTCACTGTCGTGCATTAGGCAGCTTACAATCAATCAATCATAACATTTGTATAGCGCGCTACTCACCCGGAGGGGTCTCAAGGCGCTGGGGGAGAGGGGTCCGTTACTCCTCAAAAAGCCAGGTCTTGAGTTGCTTCCTAAAGGAGAGATGGTCCTTGGTTAGCCGGAGGTGGATGGGAAGGAAGTTCCATGTCTTGGCTCTGCGGATGCGTGGAATGGAGGCGAGGGCGAACCTGGTCGATCGTAGCTGGCGGGTGGGAGTGTAGAAGGTCAGGCGGTTGTTGAGGTACTTGGGGCCCAGGTCGTGGAGGGCCTTGTGTGCGTGGGTGAGGAGTCTGAACGTGATCCTCTTGCTGACGGAGAGCCAGTGCAGGTCTATCAGGTGGCCGCAGATGTGGCTGTGTCTCGGGGGATGTCCAGGATGAGTCGTGCGGAGGCGTTCTTGATGCGTTGGAGTCTTTTCTGAAATTTGGCTGTGGTTCCAGCGTAGATGGTGTTTCTGTAGTCCAGTCAGCTGGTGACGAGTGCCTGGGTGACCGTCTTCCTGGTTTCGGTGGGGATCCACCGGAAGATCTTTCGGAGGATGCGCAGGGTGTTGAAGCACGATGATGAGACGGCGTTGACTTGTCTGGTCATCGAGAAGGAGGAGTCCAGGATGAAGCCCAGGTTACGTGCGTGGTCTGTTGGCTTGGGAGTGGTACCCAGGGCAGGGGGCCACCAGGAGTCATCCCAGGCGGAGGGCGATGATCCCAGGATGAGGACTTCCGTCTTGTCTGAGTTCAGTTTCAGACGGCTGTTCTTCATCCACTCTGCGACGTCTTTCATCCCTTCGTGTAGGCTGGTTCTGGCGGTGGCGGGGTCGTTGGTGAGGGAGAGGATCAGGTGGGTGTCGTCGGCGTAGGAGATGATGTTGAGGTTGTGTTGCGATGGCTGCGAGGGGGCTCATGTAGACGTTGAAGAGGGTGGGGCTGAGTGATGATCCTTGTGGTACGCCGCAGATGACTTCGGTGGCCTCGGATCTGAATGGGGGGAGGCGGACTCTCTGGGTTCTTCCGGTGAGGAACGAGATGATCCACTCCAGTGCCTTGTCTTGGATTCCGATGTTGCTGAGGCGCTGCACTAGGGTGCGGTGGCAGACAGTGTCGAACGCTGCGGAGAGGTCCAGGGGGATGAGGGCCGCTGAGGATGGCGGCAAGCTGTCTGTTGACGGTCTTCTCGATTACTTTGACTGGAAAAGGGAGGAGCGAGATGGGGCGGAAATTCTTGAGGTCGGTGGGGTCCGCTGTTGGTTTCTTCAGGAGGGCGCTGAGCTCGGCGTGCTTCCAGCTCTCCGGGAAGGTGGCGGTGTTGAAGGAGGTGTTGATGATGTCCCGGAGTTGGGGTGCGATGATGGAGTCGGCCTTGTTGAAGACCTGGTGGGGGCAGGGGTCGGTTGGTGATCCAGAGTGGTTGGTGTTCATCGTGCGGGTGGTGTCTTCGGTGCTGACCGGGGTCCAGGCGCAGAGGGTGGTGGTAGGGGGCGTTGGTTCGGAGGTTGGGTGCGTGGTCTGTGCACCGAAGCTGTTGTGTATGTCGGCGATCTTGCTGTAAAAGAACGAGGCGAGTGAGTCGCAGAGGTCTTGCGAGGGAGTGATGTCGTTGTTTCCGGCGCTGGGGTCTGAGAGCTCTTTGACGAGATACTCTTGATGCAAAAATCCCGCCAGCGGACGCAATACAAGCAATACAAAATCTGGGCAAAAATAAAAGTCCAGGTCTTGATGGCCTGCCATTAGAATTTTAACATACGTTCTCCACAATGCTGGCACTAAGGCTGGCAGAAATGTATGAGGCGGCGCTTGAAGAGGGGGAGCTCCCACATTCCCTCCGAGAATCATTGATTGTATTCTTCTTAAAACCGGACCGAGACCCTTGCCACCAAGGATATTATTGTCCTATCGCTCTATTGTCTGCAGACTATAAAATATTTGGCAAGATATTGGCATAGCGCTATGCCACAGTGTTCCCAACCCTAGTGCACGCAGACCAATGTGAGTTTGTATCAGGAAGATGTACCTCCCATAATATCCGGCGGTTGTTCCATGTTCAGGATCAGGTCCAGAGTTGATACCCCCGGGCCGCGTTCCTGGTCCTGGACCTGGAAAATGCATTTGATACTCTGGTAAGGCCATATCTATTTCCATAACCTCAGACACATTTTCCTCTTTCTCTTCTAAGAGGCCTATTCCACCTGTACAACTCAATGCACTCAACGTTGGAAGCATCATCCATGCCAAAACCCAAGTCCCGTTTTAGAGACCTGCAACAACATTGGTGTCAGATTGCAACAGCCAGCAGGCCAAGCTTTTAGGATTCCAAGCCAGGCAGCCGGTCACTTAGTATTGTTCTTATGTAGTGGAAAACATAAATGACGCCCTGTTTGCTGATATGCCTACAGGTATTGATGCTAACGGCAGAGCCTGAAAGGAGTTTTGTTGATCAACGAAAGAAAGAACCCCCCAAGAAGAGAGAAGAGGAGCACAGATATCATTATGAACAATCTGGGCGCCACTATGATTAAGGTCTATGTTAAATATGAAAAGGCTGTGAGCCTTCAAATTGATCTGTTCCTCTTTAGTACAAGTTCCAAGTGGTCACATTTAGCTAGATTCAGTCGGTTGCATTTTGTTTTGATGCTAACAATTAATCTTTAGTATCCTACTTTGTGCATCCTTCTGAATTAGGTGGTGAAAAATAACATTTTAAAAGAGATGCAACGCAGTGAGGCATTATGTGCTTATGGTTAAAGTTATCACTCTGAATTCCCCTCTGGTCGACACTAAAAATAAAGGTTCCTCCTCGCTCCAAAATATTTTTTCTGGATACAACTTGTAGATGCAAAAATAACATACAGCATGTCAATCTATAACAGATTCCAGCTACAAAAAGGGGCCCTGCTCTCATGTAAGCCCAAGAAAGAAACTGCATACACAGTACTGCTTGGAAGAAAACAAGGCCCTTGTTTGCACCGACTGGAGAGGTAAACTCTGCACCTGTGGTACCAGGGGTGCAAAGGATGCCCTGATGTCACCTGCCTGGTGGAATTAATAGATACAAACGAGGTCCTGTTCTCACCGTCTGCACCTGTGGTACCAGGGGTGCAAAGGATGCCCTGAGAAGATAGCACCTGCCTGGTGGAATTAATAGATACAAACGAGGCCCCGTTCTCACTTACTGCCAAGGTAGAGCCTGCACATATGTCACTGCATGTTCTATCTGCTGCGCTGGACAACCAGGTTTCGCACAACTTGCTTGAAAAACTTGTGCGAGGTGCCAAGTCCTCTGGGGTGGTATATGCCAGGATATGATCGCTCATCGCTGACTGCTGTTCCTGTGTATTCAAAAACAATTTAATTACTAGCCCTCTGCTGTCACTTGGGGTTCCCTAAATGATTCTGCTTATTTGCGACTACTCTGACAACATAATCTAGCTCTTGTTCATACCTCACAGCCAGTCCTGGGAGTGGCCTTCTGCCAGTGCCTCAGAAAGCAGAAGGGTCCAGTTCTGATTGTGCCAGCTGCTGACATACAAAGGCGAGGAATAGTAACTTGGTCTAACAGATACAGAGGCGCTGGTATTGAATGCAATCTGCCCCTGCCACATGAGGCTGCAGAGATGTACCGAACGCTTGGTCCATCACGTCTGAGACAGAAGGGGCATGTGGTCCTTTTTGTCCCATATGGCTCGAGGAACAACAAGTATATCACTCAAGGAATAGTTTCACAGGCTGAAAGGACTCAATGTATTATAGATTAAGATCCAATACCTCTGGAAAGTGCCAAACTAGATGTAAACATACCCTACTCTCTATCACTGCCAAAGTATACCGTTTGCACTTGCATTGAGTCCTTGACATAAGCGAGGCGTTGTCCTTAATTCGTGGCAAAGACAATCGACCCTTGGGGGACTGCTAGAACTTAAAGATCTGCTCTCATTCATAGTGAAGATAGAATTACCACTCATAGTCTTGCCTGGAAGTAAATGAGTACCTGTTCTCGCTTGCAAGGTAGGACCTGCACGGGGTGTACAGCTCTGACGTAAACAATGCCCTGTTCTCACTTACTGCCCCAGTAGAATCTGCCCGCATGGCACTGCTCTGTCTATCTGCTGCAGTCGACATGCTGGACTCTGATATCTTGCTTGGTAGACTTGAGAGAGTTGGCAAAAGAACTGGGTTGTCAGAATCCTGGTTTCTGTCTCTCACTGCGGGCTGCTGCTCCTGTGTACCCAAAGACAGTTTCATTACTGGGCCTCTGCGGCTACCCAGGGCTTCCAAAATATTTTTGCCAAGCTGCTCTTACTGAAATATAAATCTACCACTCTATGGTTTAGATTACTTGCCAATAATTGTATTAGTCAACAAGAGCCCTTTTCTACGTCACTCATACCTCATGCTACTAAGGGACCAAATTACAAGAGCCCCCATGGTCCGTCAGTCCAGAAAAAGGCTGTGGATCTTTTATAGGTAGAAGTGGCTGAAATAAGTCAACTATCTTAACAAACAAATAGGATCAATTAACACCTTCTGATTTGTCCGTCTTGTAGGTAACTGAGGGACAGAATCAAAGGACATTTATCCACCACAGGTGAATTTTAAATAAAAGATCTGAAATTCCAAATAAGCACAGAGAATAGATTCATCTTGAGGTGGGATCCAGTGAGAAAAGATTTTAAAAATAAATAGGCCTGCTTCAGTCTTGCATGGCATGAGAGCAGGTGCCAACGGTTGAAGCATTGAAATGTCTGTGCAAGCATTCATCTCAACTTAGAAGAAAAAAAAAACTAAAGTAACTTTTGAAACATGGGGTATTAGCGACCTTCTGAAGGACTGTCCTTCCCTGATTAAACAAAGGGTCTTTAGCTTTGGTGTGAGTCATTACTGAGAAAGAGGAGGAGTGATTAAAACCCTTGTTCACACATACATGACTCACCCATGCCCTCTCTTTAGTCATGGAGCTTTACATCCACTCCTGGCATCAGAATCCAGACGCAGCCATAAACCAGAAAGCAACCAGCGCCTAGTCCTAGTTCTTAGCAGAGCACAGCACACTGAAGACCAAAGGAGAGTGTATCAGAGAAACAACTAATCATCCACCAGTATGTCACTCCAGGGTGAGGCAACAGACAATCCATGGAGTCTGTCCACCAGCATGCAATAACACTGAGAAAAAAATTAGCATTTCATTCAACCTGTCTAAGTCTGTCTATGGCACATGGAGTATCAGACGGGAGAACTTGTGATCCATAAAGCTCTTTCACGCAGCATGGAGTAAGAGATCAGTTGGAGCTGTGTTCCACTGGACCTTTCACTAGAGGAGACACATTAAGTTGGAGAGAAACTTCTGCTTATTAAATCGGACTATTCAATATCACCCAAAAACAGAGTAAGAGACCAAAGGACTGTCTAACTCTGAAGCGCGGGGTCACACGGAAAGAAGGGAGCGGTGATCCTTCGCGTATCTCCAACATGGCCGAGTGAGCCTGTGCTCAACATCCCTGGAAGGGAAGGATGCCCGGCTCCGTCTCAACACATCTGCACTCGATGGAAGTGATCAAGGTTCCACTCTCCAAAAACAACCACATGGGCTGTGCACACCCTCAGGCCAACAAATCACTTACAGGTGCAGTTCTTGGCTCAAATATACTTTGTCTGTTTGTAGTCTTGCTTTGGATTATGGTTTATCAAACAGTTTATCCTTCTCAACTTCATTAGAGCCAGTCCTGCGGCTCAGTAGCCAATACCAGTGCACGAAGGTCAATGTAGTGCATCAAGTGTAATAACTAATATGAATGTCGTTCGTTCTGGAGCGCTTAAAAGAAATGTAGCAGAGCTAATCTGAAAATAACTCCGATTTACAAGTTTGTTTTCTTTTCCAGAGTTTTATATAGGGCGAACTTGACCCGAACCGGGTATCAGAGCGCTTTACATAGCACCAGTTGCGTTACATGAGGACACATTAACTTTCTGTTAGGCACGGGGAGATTAAGTGATTTGCCCAGAATCACAGAATGTTCAGCGTCGTTGCCGAGACTCGAACCCAGTTCCCCTGACTGGAGGACAACCGCCTTAGCCGTTAGGCCAACTCCTCTCCCCAAGAGGGAGTACCTATTAGTGAGTACCTATTACAGAGGGGCCTCTCTGCAGGAGAGGATATCCTAGCTGAGTAGCCACCTTCTACTCCTAGGAAGCCACAATCGAATATCCAACAACTGAATGGGGTGTGCAGATCATCAAGCTAGCAAACCACTTACAAGTGCAGTTCAAGGCCTAAACAGTCCTTTCATTATTTCTAGTCTTGCTTTGGGAATCCAAACTCCCAGTGCTGATGAAAGTGAATGAGACTCAACTCTCACTGACAAGGCAGATCATACACTTGTGGTGCTAATGGAAGTGAGCGAGTCTCCGCTCTCACTGACAAGGCAGATCCTGCACGTGCAGTGCTATTGGAATTGAGAAAGTCTCCGCTCTCACCGACAAAGCAGATCCTGCACTTGTGGTGCTAATGGAAGTGAGCGAGTCTCCCCTCTCACCAACAAGGAAGATCCTCCATTTGCGGTGCTAAAGGAAGTGAGCAAATCCGTGCCCCGACCGACAAGGTAGAACCTGCACTTGTGGTGCTAATGAAAGTGAGCGAGACTCAACACTCACTGACAACGCAGATCCTACACTCGTGGTGCTTATGAAAGTGAGCGAGCCTCCGCTGTCACCTACAAGTAAGATCCTGCACTCGTGGTGCTAATGGAAGTGAGCAAATCCCTGCTCTGACCGACAAGGCGATCCTGCACTCGTGGTGCTAATGGAAGGGAGCGAGTCTCCACTCTCACCGACAGAGAAAATCCTGCACTCGTGGTGCTAATAGGAAGTGAGTGAGTCTAAGCAATCACAGACAAGGAAGATCCTGCACTCGTGGTACTAATGGAAGTGAGTGAGTCTCCGCTCTCACCGACAAGGAAGATCCTGCACTCGTGGTGCTAATGGAAGTGAGTGAGTCTCCGCTCTCACCGACAAGGAAGATCCTGCACTCGTGGTGCTAATGGAAGTGAGTGAGTCTCCGCTCTCACCGACAAGGAAGATCCTGCACTCGTGGTGCTAATGGAAGTGAGTGAGTCTCCGCTCTCACCGACAAGGAAGATCCTGCACTCGTGGTGCTAATGGAAGTGAGCGAGTCTCTGCTCTCACCGACAAGGCAGATCCTGCACTCGTGGTGCTTATGAAAGTGAGCGAGCCTCCGCTGTCACCTACAAGTAAGATCCTGCACTCGTGGTGCTAATGGAAGTGAGCAAATCCCTGCTCTGACCGACAAGGCGATCCTGCACTCGTGGTGCTAATGGAAGGGAGCGAGTCTCCACTCTCACCGACAGAGAAAATCCTGCACTCGTGGTGCTAATAGGAAGTGAGTGAGTCTAAGCAATCACAGACAAGGAAGATCCTGCACTCGTGGTACTAATGGAAGTGAGTGAGTCTCCGCTCTCACCGACAAGGAAGATCCTGCACTCGTGGTGCTAATGGAAGTGAGTGAGTCTCCGCTCTCACCGACAAGGAAGATCCTGCACTCGTGGTGCTAATGGAAGTGAGTGAGTCTCCGCTCTCACCGACAAGGAAGATCCTGCACTCGTGGTGCTAATGGAAGTGAGTGAGTCTCCGCTCTCACCGACAAGGAAGATCCTGCACTCGTGGTGCTAATGGAAGTGAGCGAGTCTCTGCTCTCACCGACAAGGCAGATCCTGCACTCGTGGTGCTAATGGAAGTGAGCGAGTCTCCGATCTCACCAATAAGGCAGATCCTGCCTTCACCGATATGGCAGATCCTGCACTCGTGGTGCTAACGTAAGTGAGCGAGTCTCTGCTCTCACCGACAGGGAAGATCCTGCACTTGTGGTGCTAATGGAAGTGAGCGAGTCTCCGCTCTCACCGATAAGGAAGATCCTCCATTTGCGGTGCTAATGGAAGTGAGCAAATCCATGCTCCGACCGACAAGGTAGAACCTGCACTTGCGGTGCTAATGAAAATGAGCGAGACTCAACTCTCACTGACAACGCAGATCCTACACTCGTGGTGCTAATGAAAGTGAGCGAGCCTCCGCTGTCAACCACAAGTAAGATCCTGCACTCGTGGTGCTAATAGGAAGTGAGCGAGTCTAAGCAATCACTGACAAGGCAGATTCTGCACTTGTGGTGCTAATGGAAGCCGCTTTCACAGACAAGGAACATCCTGCACTCGTGGTGCTAATGGAAGTGAGCGAGTCTCTGCTCTCACCGACAAGGCAGATCCTGCACTCGTGGTGCTAATGGAAGTGAGCGAGTCTCCGTTCTCACCAATAAGGCAGATCCTGCACTCGTGGTGCTAATGGAAGTGACCGAGTCTCTGCTCTCACCGAGAGGGAAGATCCTGCACTCGTGGTGCTAATGGAAGTGAGCGAGTCTCCGCTCTCCGCTCTCACCGACAAGGAAGATCCTGCACTTGTGGTGCTAAAGGAAGTGAGCGATTCTCCTCTCTCACCGACAAGGAAGATCCTGCACTCATGGTGCTAATGGAATGAGTGAGTCTCCGCTCTCACCAACAAGGCAGATCCTACACTTGTGGTGCTAATGGAATGAGTGAGTCTCCGCTCTCACCAACAAGGCAGATCCTACACTTGTGGTGCTAATGAAAGTGAGTCTACCCTCTCACTGACAAGGAAGATCCTGCAGTGAGCGAGTCTCCGCTCTCACCGACAAGGCAGATCCTGCATTTGCGGTGCTAATGGAAGCCGCTCTCACCGTCAAAGAAGATCCTGCACTCGTGCTGCTAATCGAAGTGAGAGAGTCTCTGCTCTCACCAACAAGGAAGATCCTGCACTCATGGTACTAATGGAAATGAGCGAGTCTCCGCTCTCACCGACAAGGCAGATCCTGCACTCGTTGTGCTAATGGAAGTGAGCGAGTCTCTGCTCTCACCAACAAGGGAGATCCTGCACTTGTGGTGTTAATGGAAGTGAGCAATTGTCTGCTCTCACCGACAAGGCCAATCCAGCACTCACGGTGCTAATGGAAGTGAACGAGTGCGTGCTCTCACTGACAAGGAAGATCCTGCACTCGTGGTGCTAATGGAAGTGAGCGAGTCTCCGCTCTCACTGACGAGGAAGATCCTGCACTCGTGGTGCTAATGGAAGTGAGCGAGTCTCCGCTCTCACCGACAAGGAAGATCCTGCACTCGCGGTGTTAAAGGAAGTGAGCGACTCTCAGCTCTCACTGACAAGGCAGATCCTGCACTCGTGATGCTAATGGAAGTGAGCGAGTCTCCGCTCTCACCGACAATGAAGATCCTGCACTCGCGGTGCTAAAGGAAGTGAGCGAGTCTCAGCTCTCACTGACAAGGCACATCCTGCACTCGTGGTGCTAAGGGAAGTGAGCGAGTCTCCGCTCTCACCAACAAGGCAGATCCTGCACTCGTGATGCTAATGGAAGTGAGCGAGTCTCCGCTCTCACCGACAATGAAGATCCTGCACTCGCGGTGCTAAAGGAAGTGAGCGAGTCTCAGCTCTCACTGACAAGGCACATCCTGCACTCGTGGTGCTAAGGGAAGTGAGCGAGTCTCCGCTCTCACCAACAAGGCAGATCCTGCACTCGTGATGCTAAAGGAAGTGAGCAAGTCTCACCTGTCGCTGACAAGGCAGATCCTGCACTCGTGATGCTAATGGAAGTGAGCGAGTCTCCGCTCTCCCCGACAAGGAAGATCCTGCACTCATGGTGCTAATGGAAGTGAGCGAGTCTCTGCTCTCATCGAAAAGGAAGATCCTGCACTTGCGGTGCTAATGGAAGTGAGTGAGTCTCCGCTCTCAGCGACAAGGAAGATCCTGCACTCGCGGTGCTACTGGAAGTGAGCGAGTCTCCGCTCTCACCGACAAGGAAGATCCTGCACTCGCGGTGCTAAAGGAAGTGCGCGAGTTTCAGCTCTCACTGACAAGGCAGATCCTGCACTCGCTGTGCTAAAGGAAGTGAGCGAATCTCAGCTCTCACTGACAAGGCAGATCCTGCACTCGTGCTGCTGATGGAAGTGAGCGAGTCTCCGCTCTCCCCGACAAGGAAGATCCTGCACTCGTGGTGCTAATGGAAGTGAGTGAGTCTCCGCTCTCTGCGACAAGGAAGATCCTGCACTCGCGGTGCTAATGGAATTGAGCGAGTCTCCGCTCTCACCGACAAGGAAGATCCTGCACTTGCGGTGCTAAAGGAAGTGAGCGAGTCTCAGCTCTCACTGACAAGGCAGATCCTGCACTCGTGGTGCTAATGTAAGTGTGCGAGTCTCCGCTCTCACCGACAAGGAAGATCCTGCACTCATGGTGCTAATGGAAGTGAGCGAGTCTCCGCTCTCACCAACAAGGCATATCCTGCCCTCGTGGTGCTAATGGAAGTGAGCGAGACTCAACTCTCACTGACACGGCAGATCCTGCACTCATGGTGCTAATGGAAGTGAGTCTACCCTCTCACTGACAAGGAAGATCCTGCAGTGAGCGAGTCTTCGCTCTCACCGACAAGGCAGATCCTGCATTTGCGGTGCTAATGGAAGTGAGTGAGTCTCCACTCTCACTGACAAGGCAGATCCTGCACTTGTGGTGCTAATGGAAGCCGCTCTCACCAACAAGGAAGATTCTGCACTCGTGCTGCTAATGGAAGTGAGAGAGTCTCTGCTCTCACCAACAAGGAAGATCCTGCACCCGTGGTACTAATGGAAGTGAGTGAGTCCCCGCTGTCACCTACAAGGAAGATCCTGCACTCGTGGTGCTAATGGAAGTGAGCGAATCTCCGCTCTCACCGACAAGGCAGATCCTGCACTTGCGGTGCTAATGGAAGTGAGCGAGTCTCCGCTCTCACCAACAAGGCAGATCCTGCACTCGTGATGCTAATGGAAGTGAGCAAGTCTCAGCTCTCACTGACAAGGCAGATCCTGCACTCATTATGCTAATGGAAGTGAGCGAGTCTCCACTCTCCCCGACAAGGAAGATCCTGCACTCGTGGTGCTAATGGAAGTGAGGGGGTCTCCGCTCTCATCGAAAAGGAAGATCCTGCACTCGCGGTGCTAATGGAAGTGAGTGAGTCTCCTCTCTCAGCGACAAGGAAGATCCTGCACTTGCGGTGCTAATGGAAGTGAGTGAGTCTCCACTCTCACTGACAAGGTAGATCCTGCACTTGTGGTGCTAATGGAAGCCGCTCTCACCAACAAGGAAGATCCTGCACTCGTGCTGCTAATGGAAGTGAGTGAGTCCCCGCTCTCACCGACAAGGCAGATCCTGCACTCGTGCTGCTAATGGAAGTGAGCGAGTCTCCGCTCTCGCCGACAAGGAAGATCCTGCACTTGTGGTGCTAAAGGAAGTGGCGAGTCTCAGCTCTCACTGACAAGGAAGATCCTGCACTCATGGTGCTAATGGAAGTGAGCGAGTCTTCTCTCTCACCGACAAGGCAGATCCTACACTTGTGGTGCTAATGGAAGTGAGTGAGTCTCCACTCTCACCGACAAGGCAGATCCTACACTTGTGGCGATAATGGAAGCCGCTCTCACCGACAAGGAAGATCTGCACTCGTGGTGCTAATGGAAGTGAGTAAGTCTCCCCTCTCACCGACAAGAAAGATCCTGTACTTGTTGTTCTAATGGAAGTGAGCAAATCCGTGCTCCGACAGACAAGGTAGATCCTGCACTTGCAGTGCTAATGAAAGTGAGCGAGACTCAACTCTCACTGACAAGGCAGATCCTGCACTCGGGGTGCTAATGGAAGTAAGCGAGCCTCCGCTGTCACCTAAAAGGAAGATCCTGCACTCGTGGTGCTAATGGAAGTGAGCGAATCTCCGCTCTCACCGACAAGGCAGATCCTGCACTTGCGGTGCTAATGGAAGTGAGTGAGTCTCCGCTCTCACCAACAAGGCAGATCCTGCACTCGTGATGCTAATGGAAGTGAGCAAGTCTCAGCTCTCATCGAAAAGGAAGATCCTGCACTCGCGGTGCTAATGGAAGTGAGTGAGTCTCCTCTCTCAGCGACAACGAAGATCCTGCACTCGCGTTGCTAATGGAAGTGAGTGAGTCTCTGGTTTTATTGACAAGGCACATCCTGCACTCGTGGTGCTAAGGGAAGTGAGCGAGTCTCAGCTCTCATTGACAAGGCACATCCTGCACTCGTGGTGCTAAAGGAAGTGAGCGAGTCTCCGCTCTCACCGACAAGGTAGATCCTGCACTCGTGGTGCTAATGGAAGTGAGCAAGTCTCCGCTCTCCCCGACAAGGAAGATCCTGCACTCGTGGTGCTAATGGAAGTGAGCAAATCGGTGCTCCGACCGATAAGGTAGATCCTGCACTTGCGGTGGTAATGAAAGTGAGCGAGACACAACTCTCACTGACAAGGCAGATCCTGCACTCGGGGTGCTAATGGAAGTGAGCAAGCCTCCGCTGTCACCTACAAGGAAGACCCTGCACTCGTGGTGCTAATGGAAGTGAGCGAATCTCCGCTCTCACCGACAAAGCAGATCCTGCCCTTGCGGTGCCAATGGAACTGAGCGAGTCTCCGCTCTCCCCGACAAGGAATTTCTGCACTCGCAGTGCTAAAGGAAGTGAGCGAGTCTCAGCTCTCACTGACAAGGTAGATCCTGCATTCGTCGTGCTAATGGAAGTGAGAGAGTCTCCGCTCTCACTGACAATGCCGATCCTGCACTCGTGGTGCTATTGATAGTGTGAAAGTCTCCACTCTCACCGACAGAGAAGATCCTGCACTCGTGGTGCTAATGAAAATGAGCGAGTCTCAGCTCTCACTGACAAGGAAGATCCTGCACTCGTGGTGCTAATGGAAGTGAGCGAGTCTCTGCTCTCACCAACAAGGCAGATCCTGAACTTGTGGTGCTAATGGAAGTGAGCGAATCTCCGCTCTCACCGACAAGGCAGATCCTGCACTTGCGGTGCTAATGGAAGTGAGCGAATCTCCGCTCTCACCGACAAGGAAGATCTTGCACTTGTGGTGCTAAGAGAAGTGAGCGAGTCTCCGCTCTCACCGACAAGGCAGATCCTGCACTCCTGGTGCTAATGGAAGTGAGCAAATCCGTGCTCCGATCGACAAGGCAGATCCATCACTCGTGGTGCTAATGGACGTGAGCGAGTCTCCGCTCTCACCGACAAGGCAGATCCAGCACTCGTGGTGCTAATGGAAGGGAGCAAATCCATGCTCCGACCGACAGGGCAGATCCTGCACTTGCGGTGCTAATGGAAGTGAACGAGTCTCCGTTCTCACAGACAAGGCAGGTCCTGCACTCGTGGTGCTAATGGAAGTGAGCGAGTCACTGCTCTCACCGACAAGGCAGATCTTGCACTCACATTTCTGATGGAAAAAAGTTCATAAATAATGAGGGAGTGAGAAGGATTTCAAATAAGAGTCTCCCCGTCTTCCCCAGGGGAGTAACACAGGCCCCCACAGTGCAGGGGGCCCCCTCAGCACAGCACTTTGGCAGGAGAACTCCTGATAGTCTCTGGAGGGTGGGGCCCTCAACGTACCTTGCAGGGGGGCCCCCTCAAGTGTTGTTACGCCACTAGTTGTCCCTCGACTCATACTATAAAAAAAGAGGGGAGCCTTCAATTAATCTGGTAGTACTAGTCAATGATCCCTACAATCACCTATGTCCAATGAATAATACTTGCGAATTTAAATTAACAAGCATTATTTTATGGAAATACTTCTTGTGGTCGTACGGTAATAAAGAAGAGCCAGCTCTCTCCTACTGACAAGGTAACACGTACACTGCCGGTACTGATGGAAGTGAACGAGTCACTGCCCTCACTTAAGCTTGTGATACTGATGGAAATAAAGAAGCCCTGCTCTCACTTACTGACAAGGTAGAACCTGCACTGGTGCTGCTGATTGATCTATCTGCTGCTTGGGACACCTTAGACTTGCTTGATAGACTGCTGGGTGTTGGCAAGACACTTGGAGTGGCGGAAGGCTTAATTCGGATCTTCGGAATTGATTGCGGTTCCTGCATATTCAAAGATAAAGCACGGTGATAAATGTTGTACCATTATTAGCCCTACTGCCATCAACCTTACCTTTGCTATCCTTATAAACCCTGCGACAGGGCCCTCTATTACACAGCGTGAAGTCCATCATTTATGGCGATACAGAGAATTTCCTGAACCTTTCAAGTAACGTTGCACCCACCAAATCTAATTTAAACAGGACATAATCACTCTCAGTTTCTACAAAAGAGAGAGAACTGTACGAGCATAGATGACAACTTGTTGTACCAGGCTGCAAAAGTAGGATCTGCCTCTTGCACGAACATTCAGAGCGCCACAAGTAAAAGGCACTGAACATTTAACACAGCCATACAAATACAGCCTTGTATAAGGGAACCCAAGCCATCACTAGCGGCAAGCAGATTACTGAAGGCGTTTTAAGAACCAAATTTGGAAACTACAAAAATATGAAATGGTGCCAACATAAGAGAAAACAATAGCAACCCTCACTGCAGGGATGGTCAGAGGGAATAGGGGACTCGGACCCAGAGTTTGACCCTCTCTGCAGGGATGGTCAGAGGAAGGAGGGGACTGGATCCAGAGTTTGACCCTCTCTGCATGGATGGTCAGAGACAGAGGGGGCTCAGATCCAGAGCTTGGCCCTCTGCATGGATGGTCAGAGAGAGGAGGGGACTCGGACCCAGAGTTTGACCCTCTCTGCATGGATGGTCAGAGAGAGGAGGGGACTCGGACCCAGAGTTTGACCCTCTCTGCATGGATGGTCAGAGACAGAGGGGGCTCAGATCCAGAGCTTGACCCTCTGCATGGATGGTCAGAGACAGAGGGGACTCGGACCCAGAGTTTGACCCTCTCTGCAGGGATGGTCAGAGAAAGGAGGGGACTGGATCCAGAGTTTGACCCTCTCTGCATGGACGGTCAGAGAGAGGAGGGGGCTCAGATCCAGAGCTTGACCCTCTCTGCATGGATGCTCAGAGACAGAGGGGGCTCAGATCCAGAGCTTGACCCTCTCTGCAGGGATGGTCAGAGACAGAGGGGGCTCAGATCCAGAGCTTGACCCTCTCTGCAGGGATGGTCAGAGACAGAGAGGGCTCAGATCCAGAGTTTGACCCTCTCTGCATGAATGGTCAGAGACAGAGGGGGCTCAGATCCAGAGCTTGACCCTCTCTGCAGGGATGGTCAGAGAAAGGAGGGGACTGGATCCAGAGTTTGACCCTGTGTGCATGGACGTTAAGAGGGAGGGGGCTCAGATCCAGAGTTTGACCCACTCTGCATGGACGGTAAGAGGAGGGAGGGAGCTCAGATCCAGAGTTTGACCCTCTCTGCATGGACGGTAAGAGGAGGGAGGGAGCTCGGATCCAGAGCTTGACCCTCTCTGCATGGATGGTCAGAGACAGAGGGGGCTCAGATCCAGAGCTTGACCCTCTCTTCATGGAGAGTCAGAGGAGGGAGGGAGCTCGGATCCAGAGTTTGACCCTCTCTGCATGGATGGTCAGAGGAAGGAGGGGGCTCCGATCCAGAGTTTGACCCTCTCTGCATGGATGGTCAGAGGAAGGAGGGGGCTCCGATCCAGATTTTGACCCTCTCTGCATGGACGGTCAGAGACAGAGGGGGCTCAGATCTAGAGCTTCACCCTCTCTGCAGGGATGGTCAGAGACAGAGGGGGCTCAGATCTAGAGCTTGACCCTCTCTGCAGGGATGGTCAGAGGAAGGAGGGGGCTCAGATCCAGAGTTTGACCCTCTCTGCATGGACGGTAAGAGGAGGGAGGGAGCTCAGATCCAGAGCTTGACCCTCTCTGCAGGGATGGTCAGAGGAAGGAGGGGGCTCAGATCCAGAGTTTGACCCTCTCTGCATGGACGGTAAGAGGAGGGAGGGAGCTCGGATCCAGAGCTTGACCCTCTCTGCATGGATGGTCAGAGAGAGGAGGGAGCTCAGATCCAGAGCTTGACCCTCTCTGCAGGGATGGTCAGAGGAAGGAGGGGGCTCAGATCCAGAGTTTGACCCTCTCTGCATGGACGGTAAGAGGAGGGAGGGAGCTCGGATCCAGAGCTTGACCCTCTCTGCATGGATGGTCAGAGAGAGGAGGGAGCTCAGATCCAGAGCTTGACCCTCTCTGCATGGACGGTCAGAGACAGAGGGGGCTCAGATCCAGAGTTTTACCCTCTCTGCATGGACGGTCAGAGAGAGGAGGGAGCTCAGATCCAGAGCTTGACCCTCTCTGCATGGACGGTCAGAGACAGAGGGGGCTCAGATCCAGAGTTTGACCCTCTCTGCATGGACGGTAAGAGGAGGGAGGGAACTCAGATCCAGAGTTTGACCCTCTCTGCATGGACGGTAAGAGGAGGGAGGGAACTCGGATCCAGAGTTTGACCCTCTCTGCATGGACGGTAAGAGGAGGGAGGGAGCTCGGATCCAGAGCTTGACCCTCTCTGCATGGATGGTCAGAGACAGAGGGGACTCAGATCCAGAGCTTGACCCTCTCTGCAGGGATGGTCAGAGACAGAGGGGGCTCAGATCCAGAGTTTGACCCTCTCTGCATGGACGGTAAGAGGAGGGAGGGAGCTCAGATCCAGAGCTTGACCCTCTCTGCAGGGATGGTCAGAGGAAGGAGGGAGCTCAGATCCAGAGTTTTACCCTCTCTGCATGGACGGTAAGAGGAGGGAGGGAGCTCGGATCCAGAGCTTGACCCTCTCTGCATGGATGGTCAGAGACAGAGGGGGCTCAGATCCAGAGTTTGACCCTCTCTGCATGGATGGTCAGAGACAGAGGGTGTCAGATCCAGAGTTTGACCCTCTCTGCATGGATGGTCAGAGACAGAGGGGGCTCAGATCCAGAGTTTGACCCTCTCTGCATGGACGGTCAGAGACAGAGGGGGCTCAGATCCAGAGTTTGACCCTCTCTGCATGGATGGTCAGAGACAGAGGGGACTCAGATCCAGAGTTTGACCGTCTCTGCATGGATGGTCAGAGGAGGGAGGGAACTCGGATCCAGAGTTTGACCCTCTCTGCATGGACGGTAAGAGGAGGGAGGGAGCTCGGATCCAGAGCTTGACCCTCTCTGCATGGATGGTCAGAGACAGAGGGGACTCAGATCCAGAGCTTGACCCTCTCTGCAGGGATGGTCAGAGACAGAGGGGGCTCAGATCCAGAGTTTGACCCTCTCTGCATGGACGGTAAGAGGAGGGAGGGAACTCGGATCCAGAGTTTGACCCTCTCTGCATGGACGGTAAGAGGAGGGAGGGAGCTCAGATCCAGAGCTTGACCCTCTCTGCAGGGATGGTCAGAGGAAGGAGGGAGCTCAGATCCAGAGTTTTACCCTCTCTGCATGGATGGTCAGAGGAGGGAGGGAGCTCAGATCCAGAGTTTGACCCTCTCTGCATGGACGGTAAGAGGAGGGAGGGAACTCGGATCCAGAGTTTGACCCTCTCTGCATGGACGGTAAGAGGAGGGAGGGAGCTCGGATCCAGAGCTTGACCCTCTCTGCATGGACGGTCAGAGACAGAGGGGGCTCAGATCCAGAGTTTGACCCTCTCTGCATGGATGGTCAGAGACAGAGGGGGCTCAGATCCAGAGTTTGACCCTCTCTGCATGGATGGTCAGAGACAGAGGGGGCTCAGATCCAGAGTTTGACCCTCTCTGCATGGATGGTCAGAGACAGAGGGTGTCAGATCCAGAGTTTGACCCTCTCTGCATGGATGGTCAGAGACAGAGGGGGCTCAGATCCAGAGTTTGACCCTCTCTGCATGGACGGTAAGAGGGAGGGAGCTCGGATCCAGAGTTTGACCCTCTCTGCATGGACGGTAAGAGGAGGGAGGGAGCTCGGATCCAGAGCTTGACCCTCTCTGCATGGATGGTCAGAGACAGAGGGGACTCAGATCCAGAGTTTGACCGTCTCTGCATGGATGGTCAGAGGAGGGAGGGAGCTCAGATCCAGAGTTTGACCCTCTCTGCATGGACGGTAAGAGGAGGGAGGGAACTCGGATCCAGAGTTTGACCCTCTCTGCATGGATGGTCAGAGGAGGGAGGGAGCTCAGATCCAGAGTTTGACCCTCTCTGCATGGACGGTAAGAGGAGGGAGGGAACTCGGATCCAGAGTTTGACCCTCTCTGCATGGACGGTAAGAGGAGGGAGGGAGCTCGGATCCAGAGCTTGACCCTCTCTGCAGGGATGGTCAGAGACAGAGGGGGCTCAGATCCAGAGTTTGACCCTCTCTGCATGGACGGTCAGAGACAGAGGGGGCTCAGATCCAGAGTTTGACCCTCTCTGCATGGATGGTCAGAGACAGAGGGGACTCAGATCCAGAGTTTGACCGTCTCTGCATGGATGGTCAGAGACAGAGGGGGCTCAGATCCAGAGTTTGACCCTCTCTGCATGGACGGTCAGAGAGAGGAGGGAGCTCAGATCCAGAGTTTGACCCTCTCTGCATGGACGGTAAGAGGAGGGAGGGAACTCGGATCCAGAGTTTGACCCTCTCTGCATGGACGGTAAGAGGAGGGAGGGAGCTCGGATCCAGAGCTTGACCCTCTCTGCATGGATGGTCAGAGACAGAGGGGACTCAGATCCAGAGCTTGACCCTCTCTGCAGGGATGGTCAGAGACAGAGGGGGCTCAGATCCAGAGTTTGACCCTCTCTGCATGGACGGTAAGAGGAGGGAGGGAACTCGGATCCAGAGTTTGACCCTCTCTGCAGGGATGGTCAGAGGAAGGAGGGAGCTCAGATCCAGAGTTTTACCCTCTCTGCATGGACGGTAAGAGGAGGGAGGGAGCTCGGATCCAGAGCTTGACCCTCTCTGCATGGATGGTCAGAGACAGAGGGGGCTCAGATCCAGAGTTTGACCCTCTCTGCATGGATGGTCAGAGACAGAGGGGGCTCAGATCCAGAGTTTGACCCTCTCTGCATGGATGGTCAGAGACAGAGGGTGTCAGATCCAGAGTTTGACCCTCTCTGCATGGATGGTAAGAGGAGGGAGGGAGCTCGGATCCAGAGCTTGACCCTCTCTGCATGGATGGTCAGAGACAGAGGGGGCTCAGATCCAGAGTTTGACCCTCTCTGCATGAATGGTCAGAGACAGAGGGGGCTCAGATCCAGAGTTTGACCCTCTCTGCATGGATGGTCAGAGACAGAGGGTGTCAGATCCAGAGCTTGACCCTCTCTGCAGGGATGGTCAGAGACAGAGGGGGCTCAGATCCAGAGTTTGACCCTCTCTGCATGGATGGTCAGAGACAGAGGGTGTCAGATCCAGAGTTTGACCCTCTCTGCATGGATGGTCAGAGACAGAGGGGGCTCAGATCCAGAGTTTGACCCTCTCTGCATGAATGGTCAGAGACAGAGGGGGCTCAGATCCAGAGTTTGACCCTCTCTGCATGGACGGTCAGAGACAGAGGGGGCTCAGATCCAGAGTTTGACCCTCTCTGCATGGACGGTAAGAGGGAGGGAGCTCGGATCCAGAGCTTGACCCTCTCTGCATGGATGGTCAGAGACAGAGGGGGCTCAGATCCAGAGTTTGACCCTCTCTGCATGGACGGTAAGAGGGAGGGAGCTCGGATCCAGAGTTTGACCCTCTCTGCATGGACGGTCAGAGACAGAGGGGGCTCAGATCCAGAGTTTGACCCTCTCTGCGTGGACGGTAAGAGGGAGGGAGCTCGGATCCAGAGTTTGACCCTCTCTGCATGGACGGTAAGAGGAGGGAGGGAGCTCGGATCCAGAGCTTGACCCTCTCTGCATGGACAGTAAGAGGGAGGGAGCTCGGATCCAGAGCTTCACCCTCTCTTCATGGACGGTCAGAGACAGAGTGGGCTTGGAACCACATCTAGTCACCATCTCTGTCTGGAAAGAAAAAGGAACACCTGAATCAGATCCAGGGTCTGCCCCGTGCTGCATCAGGGGCAGGAGGTGGCTACCTTTGTGGTGAATCAATTCTGGTGATTCTCCCTTCCCTTTAGTGTGGACTCAAAGGAGAAGCAGCTCGTCCTCGGATGCAGACTGCGAAGCTTACCGTTGGGAGTTCATCTCTGACCAAGTTAGGGCTACAATAATTGCATCAATTAGGCACTATGGAGAACATTTAAAAAACTTCTTGCTAATTACTATAGACACAGCTTAGAGATACAAGGAATAAGGATCTACTTCTGGGATTATGAAATTTACTGGCTATTGAGCATTTTAGGTGCACCTGCCTGAACTAAAAAACATGTTTTCGCAGACAGCCATTTGAACATATATGTATAGGTCTAGTAATGCAACCCAAACGCTGCTAGCGTCAATATGATGTTTAAAAGGCAGGCGACCACTACGTCACTGAGTTTGGCTTTCCTTTCTTGCTCTCGTGATAAATGGATAACCCTTCCGCATTGCATCGCTTGTTGCATTCTATACATTAAAAAACAAACAAGGGGTTGGTGATGTACAACTCCCGTTTCCGAGCATGTCCAAGGTCCCGAGATTAGGAGCCATAAACACTCTTATTTGGTCTCTCTAATCAAAACATTCTTGTACAAGCCTCCTGAAGCAGGTAGGACAGCTGTGGACATCCATCAGACAGTCACTCCTGAGGATGTGTGAAACTGGGAGTTACACATACAGGTGACACAGACAGAAGAGTTTGAGTGTGCAGAGCAGAGTGTCACCTACCTCCCACTTAAAATCCTTTGGTGGTTGCGATGTTTTTCCTGGAGGAATCCAGGGGGCCTTGGTCTTCACATTGACAGTGCGTCGCAGGTTCCCAACCTCCCCTTTCATTTTACTTATGGATGGCCGGATCTAAAAATTTGAAGAGAAAAAGCAAAACACATTTGTATTCTATTGTGGAAGATCTTTATCACAACTGTCTGAGTCCACACAGCAGTACCGGATACACAGCAGTACCGGAAACACAGCAGTACCGGATACACAGCAGTACCGGATACACAGCAGTACCGGATACACAGCAGTACCGGATACACAGCAGTACCGGCTACACAGCAGTACCGGATACACAGCAGTACCGGCTACACAGCAGTGACAACTTGTCCTTCACAAGTTCATTGTAAGTAAGTTTTATTGATTGATACTAAAAATCATAACAATATGCTCGATAGCCCAATAGAAAAAAATCAATAGAATATATAACAATTCACACACAGATCCCAATGCTTCAAAATTAAAATATTAAAACGGGTCTAAAAAAAGGTAACTCTTTGGCAAGGCAAATTGATATTTTGAAACACTGGAGGAATCTGATGCAGGCTAATCAAAGGACACTACAAGCTGAATATCATTTCAGGTGGGTATTAAAATACAATTAAAACAATAATGGTGAGACTCGCATCCTAAAATCGTAATCAAATGTCATTGCTTATTTAGAACGCCTGGGTCATCTGCGCCATACATATCATCAATTCATCAAAATTAAAAAGACATACTATTCTACGACATATGAACGATTTTGATACATTTATTGAAAAAAAGAAAGGTTTTCTAGTGTAATAGATTATTGCTAGACAATACCCTGAAGAGCCCAGACCAGCCCTTCACATCTTCTTACCTACATCTATCCCCGACACATGAACTGCAGTGAGAGCCAGTCCATCCCACTTTCATGTGGGACTGCCACAGGATATAAAGAAGGGATAAGCCCCTCATGCCGTCATATGCGACGGTGAGGAAACTCAAAGACTTTTAAAAGGAATTTTTTCTGGAATGCCGTATGACTGACCAGGACATCGCCGTGAAAACAAAGAAACAACAAGTGAGAATCAATCCCGTTTGTTCAGAGTTCGTGAAGTTATTACCATGCAATCTAAGCAATCTGACGCCTTGCATGTGATTTTCCAGAAAATAGGACCATCAAGTGTGTGCATTGAATGTGGTTATGAAATATATATGCGGGGACTGACTGACTGATGCAATTTTATCCTCGAGTCTAGAAATGTTTCAAGTTAGCAGGATAGGCCATGATTCCATGCTCTGAGGAGAACTCCAGAGGTCAGCGGTATAAACACGTCGACAGCATTTGAGCAAAGAAACTTGGACTTAAAAGTGTTTTAAAATACTCTGGTGGAAGGGCAAGAGAACTGAGCAGCTGGGCTCTTCTCTTCCTCTTCCATATATTGCCTCTCTTGTACATTTTTATTGTTAAATACTGCTTATTGATTTTTCATGAGTTTGTATATCAATTCTCTACAGTATAAATTGTACAAACATTCTGTCATGCAATTGCTAATAGAGCGTTGATATGGAAAAGGATATATAGACAACATTATTTGTACAATAACGAAGGAGTGCAACATGAATGTCCCGACAGGAACTGACGATTACATTGATTGTGCAAGTATATCACAATAAACCTTATAATTAACGTTAACAACTGTTCCTAATATACCCTACGTGTATGTCAACAGCTTACTTTGGGTGAAGGTCCTAACATAGGGGGTCCTTATGATCGCGGACGGACTTGATTCTGTCCGCGACCATAGAGGAGGAGGAAACCTCCGCATGGCCTGTGGAGTTCCCTCCTGTGCAATTAGGATGTGACCGTCACCCTGGCAGTCACATCCTCTATTTTTAACATTGCGGCGGGTGGTGCTTCAAGCAGCACCCGCCGCAATGTTAAAAATGAAAGCTGTGCATTTGCATGCCCAAATGCCTGCCGCTCTGTGCACGCAAATGCAGGGGGGTACCTGCATCCCCCACCCCCCCTGCACCCCTGGGGGCCCGCAACGGGCCCCCAAACAAAAATCTGACTGCCTTTGCACGGTGGACATGCCGCTGTGTAAAGGCATTGAAATTCAGACATCCCAATATGGCTGGCGGTGTCTGAGAGACACCGCCACCATATTAGGCCTTTTCCGCCGCGGTTGTAAGCCAACCGCGGCGGAAAAGCAGCGGACCTAAACCAGGACCCACCAGCCATCCTAATGTGGCAGTGGGTCTTTGGTGGGTCCGCAGAGGATTTTCCGCATCCGCCGGGCCGGCGGTGGCTTCCGCCGGCCCGGGGGATGCGGAAAATCCTCCATCATAATGTGCCCCATAGTCTGTTGTTTATGCATATCAGGAAACTTAGGGTCCAAGATGGGGCGGTACCTCTTATAACGTGGAGTGCATCAGCTCAAGCTAACCCTGGGGATTGGGATATGCACGGGGGGAGAGGGGCCTGTTGTCATTTCCTTTCGGACATAGATGGAGCCCCTTTGGTACATTTATAGTGGTTTCGTTATTGATGCCGCAGGTATGTCTTACTCCGTGTGCCCATTGCTCTACCTGGACTGGAGTTCCAACTTACTGTGTTTTCTGTTTTCATTCTAAGTTAAGAATTCATAATTGTCAACATGTTGTCACCTTCTTGGGTTACATTCACAAGCACTCACATGGGTTCAAGCACATTATCTCATGTTCGATATGGGGCAAGTCTTGAAACGTTTGTCAAGAAGTGGAAGGACATTCAGAAACTCTGCTCTGGTCTATGGCTTTCACAAGCCGAAGTATAGAAAACGGAAGAAAGTGTGTGCATTGAATGTTATGAAATATATATGCGGGGAATGACTGACTGACTGACTGACTGACTGACTGACTGACTGACTGACTGACTGACTGATGCAATTTTATCCTCGAGTCTAGAAATGTTTCAAGTTAGCAGGCTAGGCCATTTTTTCGTTGCATACATAGTTTCTGCAGCCCAGCCTTTTCCCCTCTTTCCAAGGCCTCAACCCCATTTCATGATCGACTGTGAGAACACACTGCACAGCGAGGTCCAGATCACCACACCTTCACTGATCTCACACACAGTAAGAGTCAGCCCCTCACACCTTCATGAGATACCACTGCGGGGGAGGGGAGAGATTTGAGGGATGGGTCCACCACCATGACAACCACATCTTCCTAGGCGCGAGCACAATATGCAGCAAAATGAGAAGACGCTCACCCCTTGATTTATCAACAGACACACAGTGGAATATGAGTCCCCCCACACCTTCTTAAGCTCCTGCCTGGTGCTATAGTATGGATGCATGGGTCGCTGGCCTTCCCTACTGAGGGGGAGACGTCCACCCCTTGATTTATCAACAGACACACAGTGGAATAGGAGTCACCCCCACACCTTCTTAAGCTCCTGCCTGGTGCTATAGTATGGATGCATGGGTTGCTGGCCTTCCCTACTGAGGGGAGACGTCCACCCCTTGATTTATCAACAGACACACAGAGGAATATGAGTCACCCCCACACCTTCTTAAGCTCCTGCCTGGTGCTATAGTATGGATGCATGGGTTGCTGGCCTTCCCTACTGAGGGGGAGACGTCCACCCCTTGATTTATCAACAGACACACAGAGGAATATGAGTCACCCCCACACCTTCTTAAGCTCCTGCCTGGTGCTACAGTATGGATGCATGGATCGCTGGCCTTCCCTACTGAGGGGAGACGTCCACCCCTTGATTTATCAACAGACACACAGTGGAATAGGATTCACCCCCACACCTTCTTAAGCTCCTGCCTGGTGCTATAGTATGGATGCATGGGTTTCTGGCCTTCCCTACTGAGGGGAGACGTCCACCCCTTGATTTATCAACAGACACACAGTGGAATAATAGTCAGACCCTCACCTTCTTAAGCTCCTGCCTGGTGCTACAGTATGGATGCATGGATCGCTGGCCTTCCCTACTGAGGGGAGACGTCCACCCCTTGATTTATCAACAGACACACAGAGGAATGAGTCACCCCCACACCTTCTTAAGCTCCTGCCTGGTGCTACAGTATGGATGCATGGATCGCTGGCCTTCCCTACTGAGGGGGAGACGTCCACCCCTTGATTTATCAACAGACACACAGTGGAATATGAGTCACCCCCACACCTTCTTAAGCTCCTGCCTAGTGCTATAGTATGGATGCATGGGTCGCTGGCCTCCCCTACTGAGGGGAGACGTCCACCCCTTGATTTATCAACAGACACACAGTGGAATATGAGTCACCCCCACACCTTCTTAAGCTCCTGCCTGGTGCTACAGTATGGATGCATGGATCGCTGGCCTTCCCTACTGAGGGGAGACGTCCACCCCTTGATTTATCAACAGACACACAGTGGAATATGAGTCACCCCCACACCTTCTTAAGCTCCTGCCTGGTGCTATAGTAGGGATGCATGGGTTGCTGGCCTTCCCTACTGAGGGGAGACGTCCACCCCTTGATTTATCGACAGACACATAGTGGAATATGAGTCACCCCCACACCTTCTTAAGCTCCTGCCTGGTGCTATAGTATGGATGCATGGGTCGCTGGCCTTCCCTACTGAGGGGAGACGTCCACACCTTGATTTATCAACAGACACACAGTGGAATAATAGTCAGACCCTCACACCTTCTTACAATACTGCTTGGTGCTATGGTATGGATGCATGGGTCGCTGGCCTTCCCTACTGAGGGGGAGATGTCCACCCCTTGATTTATCAACAGACACATAGTGGAATATGAGTAACCCCCACACCTTCTTAAGCTCCTGCCTGGTGCTATAGTATGGATGCATGGGTCGCTGGCCTCCCCTACTGAGGGGAGACGTCCACCCCTTGATTTATCAACAGACACACAGTGGAATATGAGTCACCCCCACACCTTCTTAAGCTCCTGCCTGGTGCTACAGTATGGATGCATGGATCGCTGGCCTTCCCTACTGAGGGGAGACGTCCACCCCTTGATTTATCAACAGACACACAGTGGAATATGAGTCACCCCCACACCTTCTTAAGCTCCTGCCTGGTGCTATAGTATGGATGCATGGGTTGCTGGCCTTCCCTACTGAGGGGAGACGTCCACCCCTTGATTTATCAACAGACACACAGTGGAATAATAGTCAGACCCTCACCTTCTTAAGCTCCTGCCTGGTGCTATAGTATGGATGCATGGGTCGCTGGCCTCCCCTACCGAGGGGAGACGTCCACCCCTTGATTTATCAACAGACACACAGTGGAATATG
Source organism: Lissotriton vulgaris (assembly GCF_964263255.1). NCBI lineage: Eukaryota > Metazoa > Chordata > Amphibia > Caudata > Salamandridae > Lissotriton > Lissotriton vulgaris. The sequence continues at coordinate 2,025,998,494 of NC_141693.1, forward strand.
AGTCACCCCCACACCTTCTTAAGCTCCTGCCTGGTGCTACAGTATGGATGCATGGATCGCTGGCCTTCCCTACTGAGGGGAGACGTCCACCCCTTGATTTATCAACAGACACACAGTGGAATATGAGTCACCCCCACACCTTCTTAAGCTCCTGCCTGGTGCTATAGTAGGGATGCATGGATCGCTGGCCTTCCCTACTGAGGGGAGACGTCCACCCCTTGATTTATCAACAGACACACAGTGGAATATGAGTCACCCCCACACCTTCTTAAGCTCCTGCCTGGTGCTATAGTATGGATGCATGGGTTTCTGGCCTTCCCTACTGAGGGGAGACGTCCACCCCTTGATTTATCAACAGACGCACAGTGGAATAATAGTCAGACCCTCACCTTCTTAAGCTCCTGCCTGGTGCTATAGTATGGATGCATAGGTCGCTGGCCTCCCCTACTGAGGGGAGACGTCCACCCCTTGATTTATCAACAGACACACAGTGGAATATGAGTCACCCCCACACCTTCTTAAGCTCCTGCCTGGTGCTACAGTATGGATGCATGGATCGCTGGCCTTCCCTACTGAGGGGAGACGTCCACCCCTTGATTTATCAACAGACACACAGTGGAATATGAGTCACCCCCACACCTTCTTAAGCTCCTGCCTGGTGCTACAGTATGGATGCATGGATCGCTGGCCTTCCCTACTGAGGGGGAGACGTCCACCCCTTGATTTATCAACAGACACACAGTGGAATAGGAGTCACCCCCACACCTTCTTAAGCTCCTGCCTGGTGCTATAGTAGGGATGCATGGATCGCTGGCCTTCCCTACTGAGGGGAGACGTCCACCCCTTGATTTATCAACAGACACACAGTGGAATATGAGTCACCCCCACACCTTCTTAAGCTCCTGCCTGGTGCTATAGTAGGGATGCATGGGTTGCTGGCCTTCCCTACTGAGGGGAGACGTCCACCCCTTGATTTATCAACAGACACACAGTGGAATATGAGTCACCCCCACACCTTCTTAAGCTCCTGCCTGGTGCTATAGTATGGATGCATGGGTCGCTGGCCTTCCCTACTGAGGGGAGACGTCCACACCTTGATTTATCAACAGACACACAGTGGAATAATAGTCAGACCCTCACACCTTCTTACAATACTGCTTGGTGCTATGGTATGGATGCATGGGTCGCTGGCCTTCCCTACTGAGGGGGAGACGTCCACCCCTTGATTTATCAACAGACACACAGTGGACTATGAGTCACCCCCACACCTTCTTAAGCTCCTGCCTGGTGCTATAGTATGGATGCATGGGTCGCTGGCCTCCCCTACTGAGGGGAGACGTCCACCCCTTGATTTATCAACAGACACACAGTGGAATATGAGTCACCCCCACACCTTCTTAAGCTCCTGCCTGGTGCTACAGTATGGATGCATGGATCGCTGGCCTTCCCTACTGAGGGGAGACGTCCACCCCTTGATTTATCAACAGACACACAGTGGAATATGAGTCACCCCCACACCTTCTTAAGCTCCTGCCTGGTGCTATAGTAGGGATGCATGGATCGCTGGCCTTCCCTACTGAGGGGAGACGTCCACCCCTTGATTTATCAACAGACACACAGTGGAATATGAGTCACCCCCACACCTTCTTAAGCTCCTGCCTGGTGCTATAGTATGGATGCATGGGTTTCTGGCCTTCCCTACTGAGGGGAGACGTCCACCCCTTGATTTATCAACAGACACACAGTGGAATATGAGTCACCCCCACACCTTCTTAAGCTCCTGCCTGGTGCTACAGTATGGATGCATGGATCGCTGGCCTCCCCTACTGAGGGGGAGACGCACACCCCTTGATTTATCAACAGACACACAGTGGAATATGAGTCACCCCCACACCTTCTTAAGCTCCTGCCTGGTGCTACAGTATGGATGCATGGGTTGCTGGCCTTCCCTACTGAGGGGAGACGTCCACCCCTTGATTTATCAACAGACACACAGTGGAATATGAGTCACCCCCACACCTTCTTAAGCTCCTGCCTGGTGCTATAGTATGGATGCATAGGTCGCTGGCCTCCCCTACTGAGGGGAGACGTCCACCCCTTGATTTATCAACAGACACACAGTGGAATATGAGTCACCCCCACACCTTCTTAAGCTCCTGCCTGGTGCTATAGTATGGACAGCATGGGTTGCTGGCCTCCCCTACTGAGGGGAGACGTCCACCCCTTGATTTATCAACAGACACACAGTGGAATATGAGTCACCCCCACACCTTCTTAAGCTCCTGCCTGGTGCTACAGTATGGATGCATGGATCGCTGGCCTCCCCTACTGAGGGGGAGACGTCCACCCCTTGATTTATCAACAGACACACAGTGGAATATGAGTCACCCCCACACCTTCTTAAGCTCCTGCCTGGTGCTACAGTATGGATGCATGGGTTGCTGGCCTTCCCTACTGAGGGGAGACGTCCACCCCTTGATTTATCAACAGACACACAGTGGAATATGAGTCACCCCCACACCTTCTTAAGCTCCTGCCTGGTGCTACAGTATGGATGCATGGATCGCTGGCCTTCCCTACTGAGGGGAGACGTCCACCCCTTGATTTATCAACAGACACACAGAGGAATATGAGTCACCCCCACACCTTCTTAAGCTCCTGCCTGGTGCTACAGTATGGATGCATGGATCGCTGGCCTTCCCTACTGAGGGGGAGACGTCCACCCCTTGATTTATCAACAGACACACAGTGGAATATGAGTCACCCCCACACCTTCTTAAGCTCCTGCCTGGTGCTATAGTATGGATGCATGGGTCGCTGGCCTCCCCTACTGAGGGGGAGACGTCCACCCCTTGATTTATCAACAGACACACAGTGGAATATGAGTCACCCCCACACCTTCTTAAGCTCCTGCCTGGTGCTACAGTATGGATGCATGGATCGCTGGCCTTCCCTACTGAGGGGGAGACGTCCACCCCTTGATTTATCAACAGACACACAGTGGAATAGGAGTCACCCCCACACCTTCTTAAGCTCCTGCCTGGTGCTATAGTATGGATGCATTGGTTGCTGGCCTTCCCTACTGAGGGGAGACGTCCACCCCTTGATTTATCAACAGACACACAGTGGAATATGAGTCACCCCCACACCTTCTTAAGCTCCTGCCTGGTGCTATAGTATGGATGCATGGGTTGCTGGCCTTCCCTACTGAGGGGAGACGTCCACCCCTTGATTTATCAACAGACACACAGTGGAATATGAGTCACCCCCACACCTTCTTAAGCTCCTTCCTGGTGCTATAGTATGGATGCATGGGTTTCTGGCCTTCCCTACTGAGGGGAGACGTCCACCCCTTGATTTATCAACAGACACACAGTGGAATATGAGTCACCCCCACACCTTCTTAAGCTCCTGCCTGGTGCTACAGTATGGATGCATGGATCGCTGGCCTTCCCTACTGAGGGGGAGACGTCCACCCCTTGATTTATCAACAGACACACAGTGGAATAGGAGTCACCCCCACACCTTCTTAAGCTCCTGCCTGGTGCTATAGTATGGATGCATGGGTCGCTGGCCTCCCCTACTGAGGGGGAGACGTCCACCCCTTGATTTATCAACAGACACACAGTGGAATATGAGTCACCCCCACACCTTCTTAAGCTCCTGCCTGGTGCTACAGTATGGATGCATGGATCGCTGGCCTTCCCTACTGAGGGGGAGACGTCCACCCCTTGATTTATCAACAGACACACAGTGGAATAGGAGTCACCCCCACACCTTCTTAAGCTCCTGCCTGGTGCTATAGTATGGATGCATGGGTTTCTGGCCTTCCCTACTGAGGGGGAGACGTCCACCCCTTGATTTATCAACAGACACACAGTGGAATATGAGTCACCTCCACACCTTCTTAAGCTCCTTCCTGGTGCTATAGTATGGATGCATGGGTTTCTGGCCTTCCCTACTGAGGGGAGACGTCCACCCCTTGATTTATCAACAGACACACAGTGGAATATGAGTCACCCCCACACCTTCTTAAGCTCCTGCCTCGTGCTACAGTATGGATGCATGGATCGCTGGCCTTCCCTACTGAGGGGAGACGTCCACCCCTTGATTTATCAACAGACACACAGAGGAATATGAGTCACCCCCACACCTTCTTAAGCTCCTGCCTGGTGCTACAGTATGGATGCATGGATCGCTGGCCTTCCCTACTGAGGGGGAGACGTCCACCCCTTGATTTATCAACAGACACACAGTGGAATATGAGTCACCCCCACACCTTCTTAAGCTCCTGCCTGGTGCTATAGTATGGATGCATGGGTTGCTGGCCTTCCCTACTGAGGGGAGACGTCCACCCCTTGATTTATCAACAGACACACAGTGGAATATGAGTCACCCCCACACCTTCTTAAGCTCCTGCCTGGTGCTACAGTATGGATGCATGGATCGCTGGCCTTCCCTACTGAGGGGAGACGTCCACCCCTTGATTTATCAACAGACACACAGAGGAATGAGTCACCCCCACACCTTCTTAAGCTCCTGCCTGGTGCTACAGTATGGATGCATGGATCGCTGGCCTTCCCTACTGAGGGGGAGACGTCCACCCCTTGATTTATCAACAGACACACAGTGGAATATGAGTCACCCCCACACCTTCTTAAGCTCCTGCCTAGTGCTATAGTATGGATGCATGGGTCGCTGGCCTCCCCTACTGAGGGGGAGACGTCCACCCTTTGATTTATCAACAGACACACAGTGGAATATGAGTCACCCCCACACCTTCTTAAGCTCCTGCCTGGTGCTACAGTATGGATGCATGGATCGCTGGCCTTCCCTACTGAGGGGGAGACGTCCACCCCTTGATTTATCAACAGACACACAGTGGAATAGGAGTCACCCCCACACCTTCTTAAGCTCCTGCCTGGTGCTATAGTATGGATGCATGGGTTGCTGGCCTTCCCTACTGAGGGGAGACGTCCACCCCTTGATTTATCAACAGACACACAGTGGAATATGAGTCACCCCCACACCTTCTTAAGCTCCTGCCTGGTGCTATAGTATGGATGCATGGGTGTCTGGCCTTCCCTACTGAGGGGAGACGTCCACCCCTTGATTTATCAACAGACACACAGTGGAATATGAGTCACCCCCACACCTTCTTAAGCTCCTGCCTGGTGCTACAGTATGGATGCATGGATCGCTGGCCTTCCCTACTGAGGGGAGACGTCCACCCCTTGATTTATCAACAGACACACAGAGGAATATGAGTCACCCCCACACCTTCTTAAGCTCCTGCCTGGTGCTACAGTATGGATGCATGGATCGCTGGCCTTCCCTACTGAGGGGGAGACGTCCACCCCTTGATTTATCAACAGACACACAGTGGAATATGAGTCACCCCCACACCTTCTTAAGCTCCTGCCTGGTGCTACAGTATGGATGCATGGATCGCTGGCCTTCCCTACTGAGGGGGAGACGTCCACCCCTTGATTTATCAACAGACACACAGTGGAATATGAGTCACCCCCACACCTTCTTAAGCTCCTGCCTGGTGCTATATATGGATGCATGGGTTGCTGGCCTTCCCTACTGAGGGGAGACGTCCATCCCTTGATTTATCAACAGACACACAGTGGAATATGAGTCACCCCCACACCTTCTTAAGCTCCTGCCTGGTGCTATATATGGATGCATGGGTTGCTGGCCTCCCCTACTGAGGGGAGACGTCCACCCCTTGATTTATCAACAGACACACAGTGGAATATGAGTCACCCCCACACCTTCTTAAGCTCCTGCCTGGTGCTACAGTATGGATGCATGGATCGCTGGCCTTCCCTACTGAGGGGGAGACGTCCACCCCTTGATTTATCAACAGACACACAGTGGAATAGGAGTCACCCCCACACCTTCTTAAGCTCCTGCCTGGTGCTATAGTATGGATGCATGGGTTGCTGGCCTTCCCTACTGAGGGGAGACGTCCACCCCTTGATTTATCAACAGACACACAGTGGAATATGAGTCACCCCCACACCTTCTTAAGCTCCTGCCTGGTGCTATAGTATGGATGCATGGGCTTCTGGCCTTCCCTACTGAGGGGAGACGTCCACCCCTTGATTTATCAACAGACACACAGAGGAATATGAGTCACCCCCACACCTTCTTAAGCTCCTGCCTGGTGCTATAGTATGGATGCATGGGTTGCTGGCCTTCCCTACTGAGGGGAGACGTCCACACCTTGATTTATCAACAGACACACAGTGGAATATGAGTCACCCCCACACCTTCTTAAGCTCCTGCCTGGTGCTATAGTATGGATGCATGGGTCGCTGGCCTTCCCTACTGAGGGGAGACGTCCACACCTTGATTTATCAACAGACACACAGTGGAATAATAGTCAGACCCTCACATCTTCTTACAATACTGCTTGGTGCTATGGTGCTAGAGGATGGACAGCATGGGTTGCTGGCCTCCCCTACTGTCCAGGGCACTGCCAGGACAGATACCAGGCAGAAATGTCCAGGCACAGACCTCGCTGTCCTTGTACCTGAACTCTTGGTGGTGAAACCTTCTGGCTCTTTTTCACATAGACGTGAACAGGGGTGCTCTCATCCACATGAACGTGCAACGGTGGCGTCGGAGAGCAGTTCTTCATATCTTTTATCTGACAGGGAAAGAAAAAAAAGATACATTAATAAAGGAAGTTGACCTCCATGAAACGTCCAACCTGTTTCATGCAGCTAAAGAGACAGCCCAACATTTGTAAGTACGGATACAGGATAAGAGTCCCACCGCAATACACTGCACCCACATACACACAGACCTCAAGCACTGCCACACCTGAACACAACTCACTCACACATAAAGAGCAGCAGCAGTGCCCACACATCAACAAACCTGATGCACACATGAAGGGATAAGGACCAGTACCCAACCCAACACACCTCATTGGACATGCACAGGGCCGATCAGTGACCCGCTGTAACGCGGTTCATCTGCAAGTACAAGGGCTAAAACTAGTGTCACACCCAAACATGATTCACCCTAATATACACAGACCTTGAGCACTGCCACACCTGAACACACCTCGCTCACACATGCATAGGGCAGCACGGGGTCCCACCCTTACACAATTCATCCACAGAACACGAGAAATTCAAAATTCAAACACACATCAGTCATGCATACACAGGACAAACCTAACGCTGCACCTAGACACAATATTCACATATAAACAGAGCATTTCTGTACCGCAATATGCCTTAGACACACATAAGGAGCCTATGGATAGCTGAACTGCAAAACACAATCTGCATAAGAACAGAGAAGTACCTGTACCCATCACACTTTAACATAGACTAAGACTGGACCACATCTACCGGCCTCAGACACAAAACCAGAATGTTCTGTTAAGTTACAGCTTACATGAATACATTTATGAGCAAGATCACATATTTAATGGTCCAACGTGGTAAAACAATCTGATTATATTTTTATTTCTTTGACTACTTTTTAAAACAAATCTGGAATATCACAAGAGAAAGTTTGGAGCGAAACATCACAGAGTTGAAAACAATTTACCAATTCAATAAGTGGATTTTGCTTTTCTGAATGTGAAAATACAAATTCAAGCATTGAAACTCTGGTTTATAAACAACCGATAACCGAGCGCAACAATACTTTATTGTATCAAAGCTTTCATTCTCTAAGACTTATTGAGAATTTACCCTATTCAAAGCTATCCTTCTAATTCTCAAAAACTGAGGATCCAACAAGGTGTAAAGCAAAACTGGAAGAAATAAACGCAGGTTTATGGCTAGAGGATATCCACAGAAGTTATTGGAAGGCATATTATCCTGAGCAATGGCGTTAAACCAGAAGGATCTTCTAATGAAAAAGGTCAAAGACACAATCAAATAGTGGTCTTTGTTTCCAAATTTTCAATTAAATCCACAGCAATAACAAGAATAATACACAGTGGGAACTGTTACAAAGTGAACCAGAATTTAGAGGTTTATTTAGAAACAAACCATTATTCACACATACAAGAACTAGGAATTTAAAGGAGTTATTAACCTAAGCAAGAGAAAAATCAGACAGTCAGACGGATGGCATGAAGAAGTGCAATAACTGCATTAATTGAAATCAGTAAAAACATCACACACCAAGAACGGGAGAACAAATTAAACTTGCACCAACGTCTGACTGCAATACTTCAATGACATTTATTTGCATAAAATGACCCTGTGGCTTAGTTTAAATTGGAAAAATGGTAAGGAAACTGAAAATATGAATCACTGAACATAAAAGCATGATTTGTAGAAAAAAAACACAAACTAGAATTTGGCTTCGCACTGGGTGAACTCGCAACAAACTATTGCACAACTGCGCTTTCAAGCTATAGAGGTGCTGGAGAATGCTCCCAGCCGCAACAACTCAAAACCTCTCTCAAAAAGAGAAACAATTTGGATTAAAAGATTGGATACTATGACCCCTAAGGGATTAAACGACAAATTGGAAATGAGTTGTTTTCTATAATGGCATTTGATATAAAAGGACAAAAGGTTTATCACCCTTTTCTTTATATTTGAAAGTCAAGAGTGAGTCAAATAATTAAGATAAATCATAGAATACAAATCTTATTCAGTCAAATAGCTCGAGCAAAGAAGTATGGAGGAATAGGAGATAACACATAGACTTAAAGTATAGTATTCATAAAGCACTCGGAAAAACTGTTTACTCATCGATTTTAGATTTATCATTATTTTTTAATAAATGAAAAAAACACCAGCGCACAATTTCTCATAACACACACTATACATCTCAGATGTTATTCAGTAGTGTTTCACTTAGGAGTCTGGACAACTGTGAGGTTTGGTTGAATTACTGTTATTCAGGAGTTGAGTGGATCATTCTGCCTAATTTTGCACATATAGACTTGGTTTGGAGGATTATCGTTAACGTGAGTTGAAGGGAACTTTCTTCTGTTTTTTTAAAATAAATGTTTTGTTTTTTTAGTGTGCGCACTGAAGGAGATAGGGGATAGCAACACACAGGTTTTGAAAAATCAGAGACATGGGTATCTAGCCACTTCAATATGGCGCTGATGCAGCACAGAGTGATGATGGTTTGTCTTGTTTCTAAGACTACCACGGAAGACGCGTTGACATCAGGGTTCCATTTAAAGCAGACAGTGGTGAGGCGGTTGCTAAGTGATGGCTCCAGAGCAATGTGTTTACGCTTGTATGTTGGATGAAAAGGTATGTTGGAGTAAACGGAAGCAATAAGGAAGGGTTCGTTTGTAGATGTGGTAGTTTAGAAGTACTTATTTATTGATGTTATAGGATAACTTTATACATTTCATTTGGTCGCCTGTGGAGGCTGTAGGGAAAAGGTTGTTACCTGGATTTCTCTACTTAAAGAGGAAGGTATGGGTGTATGCGGTGTACACTGCTATGATGTGGTCATCACTTGGTTCAAGGTCCAAATAACTTCAAACATTTTGTTCACACAGCGAGACCGACTTTGATAGTTTGCAAGTCAGTCAAAGTCTTCCCTCTAGATGCTGAGTGCACTACATATAGTTCAGATATCTACTATGCATGTGTGTGAAGAGCACTAAGCGTGGCACAGCTGTTTAGGTCATGGATTTCATTTTTAAGTGTTTAGTAAGAACAACCACAGGGAGGCTTTCACACAAAACATGGCAGGTTGTGACGTTAACACTTCACTAGTTTGTATATAGATGTGAGTTTTGTTTTGGTAAGCATCTTATTGTGTTCTGAAGCTATTATAAGTGAATAAGTGGTAAGCACCATTGAAAGACGCAATTACAATTACATAGAATATCCTCTATGTATCACAGTTTATTTACAGAGGCCTCTGGAGAAGAGAAATGGTCCCGAAATGCACTGGGCACAGACACAAAAATTTCACTTCAAAGCAATTGTTAATCTACAATGATTTTATGCAAAAATGATTTGGTGTTTGTTCAGAGAATTGGATATTTTTGTTCACAAGAGTAAGAGAGGTTTATGTATTAGCAAAGAGATTAAATATGAATTCTGTGATGTAAACAGATTAAACTGAATTTTGAAAAGGTTTCTGAATTATATTGTATGATAAATTTGCACGCAGTGCGTACTGTATTCGAGTGACTAACAGCGCTTGTGTAGCTACAGATTTCACGTAAGTGTGTTTGGCCGCATACAAGGCAGTGTTGCACGCAATGGAGTAGTTTTAGTTCTAAATAGTTCAAGAAAAAATTTATTGAGAAATTACAAAATCAATTGGTGTGCACACATACACTGATTCAACACAAGGAAGTGTGCCATGTCGACTCTTCAGTTTTCTCTGCACCAAGACACGCAGCCTGCAACTGCAGCTTGCATGGTCTTGGTGAGGGGTCTCTAGGGTGGCACATTTCGGGCTGCAGCCCTAGAGGGCCCTCTTCAGTACCCAGGCCTTAGGTACCAGGGGTACCATTTTCTAGTGAGTTAGGGGGCGGCTGGGATGGTGCCAATCGGAATATAGTTTTAGGACTGAGATCTGGCCCTGGGAACCTGGTTAGCAGGGACCCCGTGCACTTACACTCAATATGACATTGTGCATTGGCCAAACAAGTGAGGGCTAACCGTGTCAAAAAAGGCACTTTTCTACAGTCATTATGAGGTGCCTCTGCTGAAACCTCAAAAGGAGCCGGTAGGGCTCAAGTAGCTAGTGAGGTGGGAGAGAAATTAAAGGGAGCTTGCGTGGCCCTATTCTCCTTGGACTGCACGCGAGACGAATCCGCCTTGTCCTCACCAGGCAAGTCCCATCGAACGATATGTCCATGCAGGTTTACTGGACAGCATCACTCAATCTGGTGGACCGTGGCAAAGCGTGACTGCGAATGGTGAAAACGGAGCCAACTGAATCGGTGGTGTCCAAACCACAACACACTGTGAACTTGGCTGTGTCACAACTGTCCTGTATGGCCTGTGCAAGGACAAGTTGGAGATCTTCAGTACCAGCTGAAAGCACTTGAGCCACCGAACTGCAAAAAGGTGTGGGAATAACGTCTCAGCTCGCAGCTAGCCTTTTCCGACTGAAGTGCCAAACTGGTGGACAAAAAAACGTTTCCCAGATGTCTCCAGCCATTTTGATTTCCTATCCGGGAGAGGAGAGCTTTAAGGGGAGGTTTGCGAAGATGAAAACAGTGAATTCCCCAGGGCAGGGTGGTAGCGTAGTGCAATCCGGCAGTTTGCCTGTGTGCCAGAACAAGGTTTGACCCACGCCTTCAACAATGTATCTCGAATGGCCTTCTTAAGAGGTAAAAGGGGCTAAGTGGATGTGTGTCCCGGCTGAACAACTTCTGTAAGAACATAACATTGATCTTGACCTCCAAGGTGGGCAGCTGAAGGTGAAGAACTTCGGCCCCCCTACTTATGACCATGGTGTAAGACACACTCTCCCCTGCGCATGACCAGGATGCAAGAGGCGCCTCAACTTAGGGAAGGCATAAGGCCACTAGTCTCCTGCAGTCCATCCCAACAATTCTCTTCGGGATATCACCCGCACCATAGTCACTGTCCGACTATGGGACAGCCAGGTGCACATTTGTCTTTGTGGAGCCAGATCTAACGGAGTAAGTGGGACATCTCTGGACAGAAGCCAAATGGGTGTCAGAGAGGGCAATTTGAGCATAATTTTCCGGTGCTGATGCAGTCAGCATCAAAGTACCAGGTAAAGGCATGGACCTCGGCATTGAAGTCAGACTCAGGCAGGAGGCACAGGCTTCCCCGTTGGGGGCCTGGAGGGTCCAGCTGGCACTGATGGTGAACCCGCTGGCAGTAATCCAAGTGGAGAACCTCTCTAGTCCATGGGACCTGCAGGCGTGCCAGAGGGAGTCAAGGATACAACGATTCAGAGCATGGCCTCGTGGAACTCTTTAATCTGTTTAGGAGTGGTAGATGACCCCAGAAACTCGGGTTATAACGGAACAAACTGTGGGATCGATACAAAGTCTAACAACTTCGGGAGCAAGATTGAGACTATGGTGCTGCCCCGGCATATTCTATGGCGAGTGGGAGTGACAGGAAAGGGCAGAGTCCTGATTACATTTCTTGTTTTTTTTCTTTGAAGTGCTTAAGGAGCTTTATCGAGACAAAGTTGGAACCCTAGAACAACAACTGTGACTTCTGGATATCGAACGGGGCCAGTCTCGTCCCAGAGTCTTCTGGTGCTTTGCAGTGCGTCGTTTTGTCTTGCTGGATCATCTCTATGCCCTTCAGGTTAACTGAAGCAAAGTCACTGCAGGCCTTAGAGTCATGGTTCGACCCCAGGCACCACAGTCAAATATGATGAAGATCTGCTAAAGACATTTGTTTGCAACAGTCTTTTGGGAGGGGCCATGTCCTTTGCACTTAAAAATTATTTTTTTTATTGAGATAGGGGTCTCAAAGAGATGCGAAATAGCTCCTGAGCCATGTCTGGTGGTGTGACGAGAAAGGAAATGACATCAGCGAGAGTCAGTGGCATCTATATATGCTCTGCACATCATTTCAGGAGCGGAAAAGCAACAGTGGGGAGCCACACGGCACCATCTACTGGTGCACAGAATTATTGTTGAAAGGTTTCCAGATCTAGTCTGGCGCCTAGCGAATATTCAAAAGGTGAGCAATCGGAGGGCACACGTCTCTTTTCAGAAGAAACTGTACAGAAGCCAACAGCACAAACATGCTTTGAAAGAGAAAAGGTTTTAGGTGTTGTGTTAAAGCAGAACTCTTTTCTATGTGTGGAAACGGATCTCAAGGTGTGTAGATAAAGAGAGACAGACGGAGAGAAAGGGTACGCCTGAGAAAAGGATTAGAGAGTGCTTCCTAGAATAATCTGAAGTACAGGAGGGATTCATCTACCAAATGATGGTCTGTGGAGGGATATGTCACTGTACTGTGCCGTGCTGGATGTATTAGCTAGTCTATTCGGAGGTGTGAGGGGGTTTATCAATTGTATTCTAGACAGTGAGAGATTACCCAACTAATTCTGGTGAGGAAGAGCCTTGAAATACTTTCTTTTATAGAGTAGAGGGTTTCTGGGCATTAGAGGCCTGAATCTGGAGTGCAGAAAAGCTCAATGACCTCATTCTGAAGTGAGCGATTGTCTGTCATATTCTGGATAAAGGGAGAGCACCCAGCTTATGGTGGTGTGGGGGTTGGTTAACACTCACGTTGCAGTGTGTGAGGTTATATACACAACTCTGGAGTGCAGAAGGGATCATCTACCATATTCCCATACCAGAGGTTCACATACCGTTTCATGGAGTGCGGGATTCGGTCTGTGTAACTTGTGTTTCCTGGTTGGAGTTGCTGCATTCCTGTCTCTGCAGACTGTCCTGAATGGGGACAAGGACAGTTACTGATACAGTGTTAATCGACCACCATAATCCCAGCCATCAGACACCCAGAAGCAATAAATCACTGGAAGCAGGGCTCAAATTCAGGACATTGTCCGGAAAACAATGGCACCCTGGCATCAGACCTAGCGCTGCGCTCCTATTCCGCAGATATATTACCCAAACCACAAAGTTTGCACACCACTGGGGCTACACTCCTACCCACCACCAATACATCATCTTAGCCACCAACTTTCTACACACGGGTTCTGTTAGAAGGGGCGATCCCAGGGGGGACAGAGGTCGTTCTCCTGACCACCCCGTGACTCGCCTCTCCCAGGAACGCTGCCGAGCACAGGTGTGAGGCCCTACAGGAGAGGGCTTCGTATTTAGGATCGAACAGGCTGGGATTCCACCACTCTGTAAATGGACACCACACAGAGATTACTGAATAAAAGGTTCTTTACCAAGCAGTAGTTATGAGGTACTTTCAGGTCAAATAGTCAAGTATTTACATTCAGGTCGAGGGTTTGCAAGTTCTTGGTTGCAGGGGTGTGGGAAGCGGGACAGTCACAGTACTGGGGCCAGTACGACGCGTATCCGGCGCACGGCTCTCAATCCTCGAGCCGGGGGATACGGGCTGTTGTAGGCGTCGGTCGCACTGGTTGCTCCACTCACCCTCCTCGAGTTACGTTGTTTCGGTAGCGTCGTCGGTACCGCCGGACCAGAGTACTCTTCGAGCCGCGACCAGGTCAGCAGGGCTCGGGCACGAGTGAACGGTGTGTCCTTCAGTTCTTGGGGAGCCGCAACCACGTCAGCAGGGCTCAAGCAGAGGTTGTTGCAGCGTCGTGAGGTTTCAAGGGAGCCGCGAACAAGTCAGCAGGGCTCACGCCGAAGTTGTTAAAGTTCGAGGGAGCCGCAACCAAGTCAGCAGGGCTCAAGCAGAGGTTGGTAGATTTCAAGGGAGCCGCGACCAAGTCAACAGGGCTCACGCCGAGGTTGTTAAAGTTCGAGGGAGCCGCGACCAAGTCAGCAGGGCTCTCAATGGTTTCAAAGTTCGGGTAGCGATCTTTTCGTGAGATGGTTGAGCCGCGACCAGGTCAGCAGGGCTCTCTTCTTCCAGGATTCATCTCCCCGCTAGTTCCAGAGCGGCCCTGGTTATAGTCCTGTTTCCCTTTGATGTCCGAGTCCTCGCAGGCGGGTATCTGGTTGCCGGGGGCTGATTGTCGGGTTTCCTGCGATCCGGCCCTTTGAAGATGGGTCCGGGCGTTTCCAGACACCCAGCAGGGAGTGGGGCCAGCTCTCGGGGAGGCCGGAGGGACGATCGAAACCAGTCTTCAGGGGGAGGCCAGGTGTGTGATCGAAACTACTCCACCCTGTCTCACTCAAAGGAAGCCCTCTACCCCCCAGCCGGGCATGGCACGTCTGGTGCCTGTGTTTCGCTGCGGCCGGGATCATGCAGGGAGCTATGGAGTCAGGGATCTTAGGGAAGGGTGATGGCTACCGTAGGACTTCGGGGTTGTTGCGGGTTGGGGGCGTCCGGTACTGGGAAGATAGATGGCGGGATACGGGGATGGTCGTCCTATCGGTTGGTAGGGTCATGGAGGGAGCGGGGGCGGACAGAAGATGGGACGACCGAGGGTTTCTGCTGTACAGTGGCAACTTTCGGGCGCTGAGGGTTGGGGGGGTACCACGCCGAGGCCAGGTCTAACAGGTTCCATTCAATTACATCCCACCAACACATCACCCTAACCACAAACAGTGTACACTGCTTGATCTATCCCACTGCCCCCAACCTACACATCAAAGGAGGCAGAAACGTTGTGCACCACTGGATGGATACCTCTGCACTACACTAAAATACCTCTTCAATCAAAACCTTTGTATCCAGTCTCTGCCTCCCATGCTGCTAACGCACCAGCCTAACAGCAAACATTGCACACCACTGATTAGATAACACTGCCTCTCAAGCTGCCAACATGCTCTCCAACCACACTTCTGTACACCAAATATTGCATACACAAGCACACCACTCAGACTTCTGACTGTGTACCAAAATATATCACTCTAGACACGCTCTACCCTGATTATACCTTTTCATACAACTAGTTACATACAGTTGTGCACCACATCATCAATACACCAAACTAAACACAAAAGATGTACACTCTGAGAAATGGGTAGCACTCAAAATGGAATGTTTGCAGTATATACTTGAATCGAAAACGTTTATTGTGTATTTAAAAAGGTAATAACGCATATAGTTAGACATTAATAATAATAATAGAATCCACTACACTAACTAGTTGGGTGACCTCCCAGTATCATAAACAGTCAAGTCACTATTCCAACCAAAACAGCCATGCAGAGCCACCTATCGACTCGAAAAAGAGCCATCAACAACCATCTCTGTGTTGGGGAAAGTTGAGGTTTCCCATGCTGAGAAAGCCCAGTCTCCACTCCGGACAGTACCTTCCATTCATTCCCTTCAGCTTTTGTAACTAGAACTGCACTTTTATTGTGTTTTTAAGTGACCTGCAGATTGATTTTCTTAACACATATAAAAAAGTGTTAATATCCAAGCCAACATAAATCCATATTATCATACGTTAACAGTTAAAGGCGTTTTACTGCTAGATGTATACATGTGTGTATGTGACGAGTAATCCCCGAGTATGTTGTTGCAGGCAGCCCCCACTGCAGTTTAGCACAGCCTGTAGCTTTGTGTAGGGTGGTTCACTGCAGGGATTGCTCACAGACCAAGCCATGTGCAAACACACCATGCTTTGCACGTGTGCACTGGTGGTTTGCCACAGGCAAAAAGCCTCCCATGCATCCAACCGCCAGATGCACATGCAGTTTGCAAATAAGAGCCAATAACGAGCTCTCAACTTTAATGCAACCCATCAAGCGCTGCCAAAGTAATCAGCTAATAATAGCTTTTTTTCCCCCTATCATTAACTTCATTGTGCTTGTCACATCAATAGGAAACCGTGGATCCTACACTAGGCATAACTTGACATACCAGTAGAACACAAAGCCGAACGTTCCTGATGAACTTTGTGAGGATTCGTCAAAGCCATTATTTCACATCCTCTTTAACCATGCACCCCCCTCTGACGGACTCGTCAGTCATGATTTCACACCCTCTTTAACCATGCACCCCCCTCTGACAGACACGTCAAAGTCAATATTTCGCACCCTCTTTAACCATGCATCCTCTCTGACAGACACGTCAAAGCCATTAATTCACACCCTCTTTAACCATGCACCCCCCTCTGACGGACTTGTCAAAGTCATTTTGCACCCTCTTTAACCATGCACCCCCCTCTGACGGACTCGTCAGCCATTAATTCACACCCTCTTTAACCATGCATCCCCCTCTGACAGACACGTCAAAGTCATTATTTTGCACCCTCTTTAACCATGCATCCCCCTCTGACAGACACGTCAAAGCCATTAATTCACACCCTCTTTAACCATGCACCCCCCTCTGACGGACTTGTCAAAGTCATTTTGCACCCTCTTTAACCATGCACCCCCCTCTGACGGACTAGTCAGCCATTAATTCACACCCTCTTTAACCATGCATCCCCCTCTGACAGACATGTCAAAGTCATTATTTTGCACCCTCTTTAACCATGCACCCCCCTCTGCCAGACACGTCAAAGTCATTATTTTGCACCCTCTTTAACCATGCATCCCCCTTTGACAGACACGTCAAAGTCATTATCTTGCACCCTCTTTAACCATGCACCCCCTCTGACAGACACGTCAAAGTCATTATTTTGCACCCTCCTTAACCATGCATCCCCCTCTGACAGACACGTCAAAGTCATTATTTTGCACCCTCCTTAACCATGCATCCCCCTCTGACAGACACGTCAAAGTCATTATTTTGCACCCTCTTTAACCATGCACCCCCTCTGACGGACTCGTCAGTCATGATTTCACACCCTCTTTAACCATGCACACCCCTCTGACAGACACGTCAAAGTCATTATTTTGCACCCTCCTTAACCATGCATCCCCCTCTGACAGACACGTCAGAGTCATTATTTTGCACCCTCCTTAACCATGCATGCCCCTCTGACAGACACGTCAAAGCCATTAATTCACACCCTCTTTAACCATGCACCCCCCTCTGACGGACTTGTCAAAGTCATTTTGCACCCTCTTTAACCATGCACCCCCCTCTGACGGACTCGTCAGTCATGATTTCACACCCTCTTTAACCATGCACCCCCCTTTGACAGACACGTCAGTCATTATTTTGCACCCTCTTTAACCATGCACCCCCCTCTGACAGACACGTCAAAGTCATTATTTTGCACCCTCTTTAACCATGCACCCCCCTCTGACAGACACGTCAAAGTCATTATTTTGCACCCTCTTTAACCATGCATCCCCCTCTGACAGACACGTCAAAGTCATTATTTTGCACCCTCTTAAACCATGCATCCCCCTTTGACAGACACGTCAAAGTCATTATTTTGCACCCTCCTTAACCATGCATCCCCCTCTGACAGACACGTCAAAGTCATTATTTTGCACCCTCTTTAACCATGCACCCCCCTCTGACGGACTCATCAGTCATGATTTCACACCCTCTTTAACCATGCACACCCCTCTGACAGACACGTCAAAGTAATTATTTTGTACCCACCTTAACCATGCATCCCCCTCTGACAGACACGTCAGTCATTATTTTGCACCCTCTTTAACCCTTAGCCGCGGTGCGGGGGGGGGGGGGCGTGCGCGGTGCTTGTGACAAGCTCGGCTCGTCATGCTGCACGGTGGCGCTGTGCTCATGACGAGCTGAGCTCGTCATGACCACACCCGTTTCCATGGAACGCTCAGCACAGCAGGGGAATTATCCCAGGGTGGACGTTCCGCGGCAGTCACGACGAGCTCAGCTCGTCATGAGCAGAGCGCCACTGTGCCTCATGACGAGCTGAGCTCGTCATGAGCACCCAAGGTGTTTACCATGCGTCCCTCTCTGATGGACTTCTCTGAAAATCCATATAGGAGATAGACGCAAGTTAAAGACACCAAGTGTGCCACATTCTGTGCAGATCTTTGAACTCGCACTCAACGCATAAACACATCAGGCGTTTCACAAGCCCCTCTTTTACTCGGCCCTTTATCTAATATCACTGAAACCCCCGCATTCCCCTTGCCAACAGGCGCAAACGTTCATTTGGATTTATTAAACAAGAACAAATGGACCCTTTTTTAAAAAAAATATCCTCCCGTATCTGTGCCCCTCTTGAAGTATTTGCATGCAATGTAAGTACCAAGAACAGGCTCTGTGCCGAAAGATGTGCAAGGCCGTGAAATTAAGCCAAAGGTATCATTAAATCAAATCATTTTTGACCCACCTTCCCATAGACTTGCCCCTCCCCTTCAGATCTGCATGAAGCCAGAAATACTTGCAGGGAGCTTGGCTTAAAGGCAGCCTGCCAACATGCTCACATATGCACTAACCTGCTCCAAAGTTGCTAGGCCATGAAAACGTGTCATACCACAGAGGACCAAACATGCGGAAGGTCTGCCGAATGTCATGTAGATCCGTCAAAGTATGCCACAGTTTTAGAAATAAACACTTTTGCCCCACGACGGACCAGTTCAAATGTCCAACACTAACAAGGATGCCAAACATCTCCCACATCCTGTGCAAACAGAGCTAACCTTAGAGGCAAATCAAAAAACACCTTTGCAACTTTCAAGTTAGCTTTATCTTCAACCCTTCGGCACCATACAACGTACATTTTAATGCTAATTTCTAAAAACCTACTGGACGAACTCCATGAAAGGCAAAGCAAGTTTGGTGTAATGCTGTCTGTCTGTTTACCTGTAGCAGACAGCAAAGTTTCCGATAAGAATTAAAGTTGAAAACACTGCTTGTCTCTCTTCCCATTACTACACACTCATCCCCTGGACAGATCGAAGCAGACTTGCCATGTCAATGGAAAAACTCGTTTTAATGTTAGAAAGCTAAGCCAAAAGGTATTAAAGCAAAGAGAATTAACAGCGCCTATCTGTTATGCATTGGCTGCCAGCAACGTTTTATTTTACATGTTTTAGTTCATCTTTTTTACAAACATTTGTTTAATTGTCACCCTTATGTTCACATGCATGCAACCACAACCCTGGCAGGCTAAAGTTTTACAATGACATTCAAAGTGCATATGTTGGCACAAGCAGACAGATGAATGGTTTTTAATAGAGTTTAAAAAATATCAAAGATGGCCAACCTGGGATGCGCACATATAGGTCTAGGTAGCTATTTTTGAATGGGTTGGAAGCCCCATTTCAGAAGTGCCAGTAAAACACAAATTATTTCATGGTCCGTGTCAAATCACAGTAACAGCCCCAAATAAATAAACCACGGTCTATCGTTTCATTAACACTTTACAATTCCAATTCGTAGCCACTGTTAGCTTGACCATTCAGGTAATTTCAACTCTGTAACCCTTCTACAGACAAATGTACTTTACACAGAACAAAGGGTATTTTTTCTAAACCTGTACGTTTTTCGTCTCTTTTCTACTGACAAAAAAAAAAGTATAGCTCAGTATTTCACTTAATGTTCTCAAAAACTTCTAGATTCCAAACAAAAAAGCCTACTACCCCAAAATAAACACGAAATTTAAGAAATATATACTGGATAATGTGCAATATGGTCAAACTTTGCCATGTCATGGTTCCAGTGAAGTTTACAAACAACTGAACTTTTGGCTTTGTGGGTCATCATTTCACCTTAATCCCACCCGGCCACCCACCCTGAACCTATTTTAGCCCCGGAGAGCCCATCCCCCGGGGCCTCTATCTTAATTTGGTTGGTGTCTTGGTGCCACATGGGGCACCCACAATCAACATGTTGGGGGCTGCAAGGAAAGCCCCCACAGCAGCTTCCTGCATGCTCGGGAGCAGGTATTGCTCCCGTCCGCATGAAGGAGCTATTTATGCTGCTCCCTCTCGGCGGGAGTAATATCTTGAGCTGTTTCCCTGCCCGCATCAGTGTCGGCGGCAGTGAAACAGATGTCCAGTCTGCTCCCAGCCAACAGGAGCATTTTTAAAGCTGCCGCCGGCTTGAAGCAGACTTTGTGTTTGCTCCAGTTGGCCAGGAGGTTTGAAAACTCTTCTGCTAGGTGGGAGCAAACACAAGTTTCCCTGCCTGCGCAGGTGCGGACAGGGAAATTGTTGTGCCCTAGGGTGCTGGGCACACCAGGACACAGTATGTGAGCCGACTCTAGGGGATGGGGTACTAGGACATTTAGAGTTATGAAGGGGTGGCATGCGGCCCCCTCCCTTTATCAAAAGTCACAGCTCTGTAGGATGGGGTTACCAATGCATTTAAAAGGCTCTTGGAGGGGTTGTGGGGTAGTGTGGCCCGCTCTCCTTACCTTAAAAAATACATTGGTCCCTGGGGGTAAGAGTCCCTGGGCCGAATTCCCCTTCAATAATAAACCCAGCCTGGGCCCAAAAGTGGGCAAAGGGAGATTGGCGCTACTCATGCCCGGCGCCATTTTTTTTTTTTTAACCATGATCCTGTGGGATGTTAGCAAAAACTGGTATCCTTTCTCAGGTTCCAGTGGTATAAACTGCCACTTGGTGTAACAGTTTATCCTTTGCTTATCCTCTTCAGAGCCCTCCTTCTGTAATAGTACATCCTCTTATTACCATCTCATCCTTCTTGAGGTACCAGTGGCATAGCCCCTTGTAATGATGCATCAGTTTCTTCTCCTATTATTCTACCACATGTCCCAATGGTAAACATCTCCAACTGCTGTAATGGTTTATCCTTTTCTTCCTCTATTGCTCCTCACCCCCAATGGTATACACCCCCTCCTGCTGTAATGGTTTATCCTTTTCTTCCTCTATTGCTCCCCACCCCTAATGGTATACACCCCCTCCTGCTGTAATGGTTTATCATTTTCTTCCTCTGTTATTGTCCACCCTTTCTGCTATGGTGGTTTACTTTCTTCTTCCTCTGTTATCCTCCCCTTGGTCCCCCTTCTCGTATGATGGCTTGGTCTCTCCTCCAGGTTATGCTCCTTGAGGTCCCAGTGGTATAGTCTCTCCTGCTATAATGATTTCTCCTCTTCTTCATCAGTTATTGTCCCTCAGGTCCAAATGGTGTAGACCCCTTCCTGCTATAATGGTTTTTCCTCTTCTTTATCTTGGTCATCCCTCCCTCCAGGCCCCAGTGGTACAGCCCCCTTCCTGCTATAAGGACTTGTCCTCTTCCTCCTCTGTCATTCTCCCTCAGGTCCCTCTCCCTGCTATAATGGTTCTGCCTCTTCTTCATCTGTTATTCTCTCTAAGGCCCCAGTAGTATAGACCCCTACCTGCCATAATGGCTTACCCTTTTCTTCCTCTGTTATCCCCCCCGCCTTGGTGGTATATACTCCTCCTGATATAATGGTTTTTCCTCTTCTTCATCTTGGACATCCCTCCCTCCAGGCCCCAGTGGTACAGCCCCCTTCCTGCTATAAGGACTTGTCCTCTTCCTCCTCTGTCATTCCCCCTCAGGTCCCTCTCCCTGCTATAATGGTTCTGCCTCTTCTTACACTGTTATTCTCCCTATGGCCCCAGTAGTATAGACCCCTACCTGCCATAATGGCTTACCCTTTTCTTCCACTGTTATCCCCCCACGACTTGGTGGTATATACTGATCTTGATATAATGGTTTATCTTCTTCTTCTTCTCTGACACCCCTCCCTCAGATCCCAGTGGTATAGTCTCTCCTGCTATAATGGTTCATCCTCTTCTTCCTCTGTTATTCTCCCTCAGGTCCCCCTTTCTACTATAATGGTTTGACCTCTCCTCTATGTTATGCTCCTTGGGGTTCCAGTGGTGTAGGCTCTCCTGTTATAAGAATTTCTCCTCTTCTTCCACAGTTATTCTCCCTCAGACCCCCTCCTGCTATAATGGTTTCTCCTCTTCTTCCTCTGTTATTTTAGGATTTTAGATCGAGGGGGATCAGTGGCAGTGGTCCTCCTCGATCTAAGTGCAGCATTCGACACTGTTAACCATGATGTGCTGCTCTGCCGCCTCTTCGATGTTGGAATCTCAGGTAGGGCAATACTCTGGCTCAAATCCTTTCTGAGCAATAGGTCCTTTCAGATCTTTGAGGGAGATACGGTCTCTTCCAGAAAACCTCTGAGCTGCGGGGTACCGCAGGGCTCCTCCCTAAGCCCTGCGTTATTTAACATCTATATGAGACCATTGGCTGAGGTCGTCCGCCCGTTTGGTTTTAAGATCATTTCATAAGCGGACGACACTCAGCTAGTGGTCTCTCTGGCGCAGGAGGATGGCCAATCAGCACAAATGGGGTTAATGAAATGCTTGGAGGAAGTAAATAGCTGGATGAAGACATCCTTCCTTAAGCTTAACAGGGATAAAACTGAGCTGATGCTCCTGGGCCCTGCTGTTCCAACGCACTTTGACTCCTTCTGGCCTCCATGCCTAGGTATTCCCCCTGTACCCAAGGACAACATAAAAAGCTTTGGGGGTATGGCTGGATAAAGCCTTAACCTTTAACTCCCAGGCCACGAAGCTTTCCGCAACATGTTTTGGCCTCCTTAGGATGCTGAAAAAAGTACTTCCTCTCCTACCTATGGAGGCCAAGCAAGTCACTGTCCAAGGTCTGATCCAGTCTCGGCTGGACTTTAGCAATGTCTTGTAACTCGGTGCGCCCGACTACACATTGCGCAAGTTGCAGATTGTCCAAAACTGCACGGCTCGCACATTGCTCCAGTTGCCACGCAGACTGTCAGTCAAACCTGGGCTAAGTAGCCTGCATTGGCTCCCGGTCCGACAAAGAATTGCCTTTAAGGCAATGTGCATATCCCACCAAGCCTTCTGGCAAAAAGGACCGGCAATTAGCCGCCAACTAATCACACAGTACCACCCCAGAAAACATCTCCGTTCTAGCCAGTCCTTTCTAGCCATAGTTCCCAGAATTAAAAGAACGAGAGCTGGTGGCAGGATGTTCTCCTATAACGCCGCCAAAATGTGGAACTCCCTTCCCCTCCCACTTAGGTCTAACCCTGATCTGCCCTCCTTTCGTAAACAACTAAAGACCTTTCTTTTTGACGCGCACAACTAATTCCCTGGCTGATCGTCTTTGACAAAGTGGCCCACTCTCTAGTTAGCGCTTGGACGCCTCAGGGCAGCAATCGCGCTCTATACGTTTACGTTTCATTTCATTTCATTATTCTCCCTTAGACCCCCCTCCTGCTATAATGGTTTCTCCTCCTCTTCCTCTGTTATTCTCCCTCAGACCCCCCTCCTGCTATAATGGGTTTCTCCTCTTCTTCCTCTGTTATTCTCACTCCAGGCCCCAGTGGTACAGACATCCTCCCCCCTCCCGCTATAATGGTTCATCCTCTTCTTGCTCTTTGACACCCCTCCCTCAGGTCCCAGTGGTATAGTCTCTCCTGCTATAACGGTTCATCCTCTTCTTCATCTGTTATTCTCCCTCAGGGCGCCCTTCCTGCTATAATGGTTTGGCCTCTCCTCCATGTTATGCTCCTGGAGATCCCAGTGGTATAGTCTCTCCTGCTATAAGGATTTCTCCTCTTCTTCCTGTATTATTCTCCCTCAGGTCCAAGTGGTACAGACCCCCTCCCCCCCCCCCACCCGCTATAATGGTTTTGCCTCATCTTCCTCTGACACCCCTACCTCCCAGGTGTCACTGGTACAGACCCCCTCCTGATATAATGGTTCATCCTCTTCTTGCTCTTTGACACCCCTCCCTCGGGTCCCTGTGGTATAGTCTCTCCTGCTATAATGGTTCATCCTCTTCTTCATCTGTTATTCTCCCTCAGGTCCCCCTTCCTGCTATAATGGTTTGACCTCTCCTCCATGTTATGCTCCTGGAGATCCCAGTGGTATAGTCTCTCCTGCTATAATGGTTCATCCTCTTCTTGCTCTTTGACACCCCTCCCTCGGGTCCCTGTGGTATAGTCTCTCCTGCTATAATGGTTCATCCTCTTCTTCTTCTCTGACACCCCTCCCTCGGGTCCCAGTGGTATAGTCTCTCCTGCTATAATGGTTCATCCTCTTCTTCCTCTTTGACACCCCTCCCTCAGGTCCCAGTGGTATAGTCTCTTCTGCTATAATGGTTCATCCTCTTCTTCCTCTCTGACACCCCTCCCTCAGATCCCTGTGGTATAGTCTCTCCTGCTATAATGGTTCATCCTCTTCTTCATCTGTTATTCTCCCTCAGGTCCCCCTTTCTACTATAATGGTTTGACCTCTCCTCCATGTTATGCTCCTTAGGGTTCCAGTGGTGTAGGCTCTCCTGCTATAATGGTTTCTCCTCTTCTTCCTCTGTTATTCTCCCCCACACCCCCCTCCTGATATAATGGTTCATCCTCTTCTTGCTCTTTGACACCCCTCCCTCAGGTCCCAGTGGTATAGTCTCTCCTGCTATAATGGTTCATCCTCTTCTTCCTCTCTGACACCCCTCCCTCAGGTCCCAGTGGTATAGTCTCTCCTTCAATAATGGTTCATCCTCTTCTTCCTCTCTGACACCCCTCCCTCGGGTCCCAGTGGTATAGTCTCTCCTGCTATAATGGTTCATCCTCTTCTTCCTCTCTGACACCCCTCCCTCGGGTCCCAGTGGTATAGTCTCTCCTGCTATAATGGTTCATCCTCTTCTTCCTCTCTGACACCCCTCCCTCAGGTCCCAGTGGTATAGTCTCTCCTGCTATAATGGTTCATCCTCTTCTTCCTCTCTGACACCCCTCCCTCAGGTCCCAGTGGTATAGTCTCTCCTTCTATAATGGTTCATCCTCTTCTTCCTCTCTGACACCCCAGTGGTATAGTCTCTCCTTCTATATGGTTCATCCTCTTCTTCCTCTCTGACACCCCTCCCTCGGGTCCAGTGGTGTAGTCTCTGGGTCCCAGTGGTATAGTCTCTCCTGCTATAATGGTTCATCCTCTTCTTGCTCTTTGACACCCCTCCCTCGGGTCCCAGTGGTATAGTCTCTCCTGCTCTAATGGTTCATCCTCTTCTTGCTCTTTGACACCCCTCCCTTGGATCCCAGTGGTATAGTCTCTCCAGCTATAATGGTTCATCCTCTTCTTGCTCTTTGACACCCCTCCCTCGGGTCCCAGTGGTATAGTCTCTCCTGCTCTAATGGTTCATCCTCTTCTTGCTCTTTGACACCCCTCCCTTGGATCCCAGTGGTATAGTCTCTCCAGCTATAATGGTTCATCCTCTTCTTGCTCTTTGACACCCCTCCCTCGGGTCCCAGTGGTATAGTCTCTCCTGCTATAATGGTTCATCCTCTTCTTCCTCTGACACTCCTCCTTCCCAGGTCTCACTGGTACAGACCCTCCTCCTGCTATAATGGTTCATCCTCTTCTTCCTCTTTGACGCCCCTCCCTCAGGTCCCAGTGGTATAGTCTCTCCTGCTATAATGGTTCATCCTCTTCGACACCCCTCCCTCAGGTCCCAGTGGTATAGTCTCTCCTTCAATAATGGTTCATCCTCTTCTTCCTCTCTGACACCCCTCCCTCGGGTCCCAGTGGTATAGTCTCTCCTTCAATAATGGTTCATCCTCTTCTTCCTCTTTGACACCCCTCCCTTGGGTCCCAGTGGTATAGTCTCTCCTGCTATAATGGTTCATCCTCTTCTTGCTCTTTGACACCCCTCCCTCGGGTCCCAGTGGTATAGTCTCTCCTGCTATAATGCTTCATCCTCTTCTTCCTCTGACACTCCTCCTTCCCAGGTCTCACTGGTACAGACCCCCCTCCTGCTATAATGGTTCATCCTCTTCTTCCTCTTTGACGCCCCTCCCTCGGGTCCCAGTGGTATAGTCTCTCCTGCTATAATGGTTCATCCTCTTCTTCCTCTTTGACACCCCTCCCTCGGGTCCCAGTGGTATAGTCTCTCCGGCTATATAATGGTTCATCCTCTTCTTCCTCTTTGACGCCCCTCCCTCGGGTCCCAGTGGTATAGTCTCTCCTGCTATAATGGTTCATCCTCTTCTTCCTCTTTGACACCCCTCCCTCGGGTCCCAGTGGTATAGTCTCTCCGGCTATAATGGTTCATCCTCTTCTTCCTCTCTGACACCCCTCCCTCGGGTCCCAGTGGTATAGTCTCTCCTGCTATAATGGTTCATCCTCTTCTTCCTCTCTGACACCCCTCCCTCGGGTCCCAGTGGTATAGTCTCTCCTGCTATAATGGTTCATCCTCTTCTTCCTCTCTGACACCCCTCCCTCGGGTCCCAGTGGTATAGTCTCTCCTGCTATAATGGTTCATCCTCTTCTTGCTCTCTGACACCCCTCCCTCGGGTCCCAGTGGTATAGTCTCTCCTGCTATAATGGTTCATCCTCTTCTTCCTCTCTGACACCCCTCCCTCGGGTCCCAGTGGTATAGTCTCTCCTGCTATAATGGTTCATCCTCTTCTTGCTCTCTGACACCCCTCCCTCGGGTCCCAGTGGTATTGTCTCTCCTGCTATAATGGTTCATCCTCTTCTTGCTCTCTGACACCCCTCCCTCGGTTCCAGTGGTATAGTCTCTCCTGCTATAATGGTTCATCCTCTTCTTGCTCTCTGACACCCCTCCCTCGGGTCCCAGTGGTATTGTCTCTCCTGCTATAATGGTTCATCCTCTTCTTGCTCTCTGACACCCCTCCCTCGGGTCCCAGTGGTATAGTCTCTCCTGCTATAATGGTTCATCCTCTTCTTGCTCTCTGACACCCCTCCCTCGGGTCCCAGTGGTATAGTCTCTCCTGCTATAATGGTTCATCCTCTTCTTGCTCTCTGACACCCCTCCCTCGGGTCCCAGTGGTATAGTCTCTCCTGCTATAATGGTTCATCCTCTTCTTGCTCTCTGACACCCCTCCCTCGGTTCCCAGTGGTATAGTCTCTCCTCTTCTTGCTCTCTGACACCCCTCCCTCAGGTCCCAGTGGTATAGTCTCTCCTGATATAATGGTTCATCCTCTTCTTGCTCTCTGACACCCCTCCCTCGGGTCCCAGTGGTATAGTCTCTCCTGCTATAATGGTTCATCCTCTTCTTCCTCTCTGACACCCCTCCCTCGGGTCCCAGTGGTATAGTCTCTCCTGCTATAATGGTTCATCCTCTTCTTGCTCTCTGACACCCCTCCCTCGGGTCCCAGTGGTATAGTCTCTCCTGCTATAATGGTTCATCCTCTTCTTCCTCTTTGACACCCCTCCCTCGGGTCCAAGTGGTATAGTCTCTCCTGCTATAATGGTTCATCCTCTTCTTGCTCTTTGACACCCCTCCCTCGGGTCCCAGTGGTATAGTCTCTCCTGCTATAATGGTTCATCCTCTTCTTCCTCTCTGACACCCCTCCCTCGGGTCCCAGTGGTATAGTCTCTCCTGCTATAATGGTTCATCCTCTTCTTGCTCTCTGACACCCCTCCCTCAGGTCCCAGTGGTATAGTCTCTCCTTCAATAATGGTTCATCCTCTCTGACACCCCTCCCTCAGGTCCCAGTGGTATAGTCTCTCCTGCTATAATGGTTCATCCTCTTCTTCCTCTTTGACACCCCTCCCTCGGGTCCAAGTGGTATAGTCTCTCCTGCTATAATGGTTCATCCTCTTCTTGCTCTTTGACACCCCTCCCTCGGGTCCCAGTGGTATAGTCTCTCCTGCTATAATGGTTCATCCTCTTCTTCCTCTCTGACACCCCTCCCTCGGGTCCCAGTGGTATAGTCTCTCCTGCTATAATGGTTCATCCTCTTCTTGCTCTCTGACACCCCTCCCTCAGGTCCCAGTGGTATAGTCTCTCCTTCAATAATGGTTCATCCTCTCTGACACCCCTCCCTCAGGTCCCAGTGGTATAGTCTCTCCTTCAATAATGGTTCATCCTCTCTGACACCCCTCCCTCAGGTCCCAGTGGTATAGTCTCTCCTTCAATAATGGTTCATCCTCTCTGACACCCCTCCCTCAGGTCCCAGTGGTATAGTCTCTCCTGATATAATGGTTCATCCTCTCTGACACCCCTCCCTCAGGTCCCAGTGGTATAGTCTCTCCTGCTATAATGGTTCATCCTCTGTTCTCCCCCTCAAGCTCCTCCTGCTCTGACCCCCAGTCCTCCATGGTACCTCTCCTCCTGCCCCCCCCCGCCCCTCGGTCTCTATGGTACAGCCCCTCCTCCTCACCTCCGCCCCCGGTCGCTCTTGCTCTCCGGGTCCCCGAAGCCCCCGTGCAGGATGTACCAGGCCAGCCTCCCGAAGCCCGGCGGGCACGGCTTCCGGGACGCCGCCCAACCCACTGCCATTGGTCCCCCGGACCAGGTGTCCCCACCCCGCTGCCCTGCCATTGGCCCCCCGAACCCGCTGACCCCGCCCCGCCACCCTGATTTGCAGCCCGCCGCCCGGGAAAAAGGAAATAGAACGCGGGCCCATGGTTGCCATGGAGACGGGGCACGCGCCGTGCGAGCGTCTCTGGAGACATCGAGCGGACAGGGAAGAAAGACTTCGTGAGCGCTCGGAAGCTGGGGCGAAAAGATCGACTACATGGGCAGAAACATGGAGAAAGGACTAGAGCTTCTGACCACGGGCAGAAACATAGAGAACGGACTAGAGCTTCTGACTACACGGGCAGAAACATGGAGAAAGGACTAGAGCTTCTGTGTAGTCATTTTAGGGCTGGCTGCCCAGATTCCACATATGGACCTATTGTTAGCTTAGAGTGCACTTAGTCCCGCCCATTACTTACTATTGGTTGGCTTTATTGTTTTTCTAAAGCACACAAGCAGGCCTTCAAAGAAGGCTTTAAAGATAGGGTAACGAGATTTTGTGAGAAAAAAAATACTGGGACATTTTGCAATTTCACACTTTTCCCACTTACATTACACAAGAGCCCATTCCTTTCTGTAGGCACAGGGAGATTGAGTGATTTGCCCGGAATCACAGGATATTGAGCGGAAGCCGGACTCAAATCCGGTTCCCCAATTCCTAAGTCGCCAGCTCTGGCTGTTACACCACACCCTCTCCCCATCTGAGAGATACAGAATTACGTAAATCACAGCAGCCATGCCATTTTCCAGGGTCCATGCGTGATGTGCTACTCCAGTCCAGTTTTTTTTCCTTTGAATTCTAGAACTTGCAGTCTTGTTTACTCAAATAACAAGCCTTGGCAATGCAAAAGGCCTTGCATTTACAGAGTTTGAGTTATTGGCGTTGTAAAGGACCATGCCTTTTATTTATGTGTTTTGAAAACCCTCAAGCGGTGCGTAAACAATCATGTTTACTTATAGTCCTTGCTTACGAGAAACAAGCCTAGCAGTAAAAGAAGCGCAGTTACTGCTAGCCGTGCATCTCGTAACCAACTACTATAGGTACAAAATGCATGTTTACGCAATGCTTGCACGTTGTCAAAACACATCAATAAAAAGCAGAATAAGAGATATGTATAACCCCTTGCATGCTCATGACGGAGCGGCTCCGTCATGAGCCGCGGTTGCGCTGTGCTCATGACGGAGCGGTTCCGTCATGGCCCTGCCGCCGCGCCTGCGCGGCGCGTTCTATTGAGCGGGCGGGGAAGGGACTTGTACACATAATGTGTTTGCATTTGGAAGGGACTGTTCGAACTTAAAACAATCAGGAACTTTTAACCTGCACGTGCCATTAAATGTTTGAGAACATGTTGCAAAAAAATATTGTTAGGTTTAAAAAAATTGATGACCTTTTAACCTCCACGTGTTATAGAATGTTCTAGAAAGTGTGTTAATAGAATACGTTGCATTTCTGACTTCGATGTGTACTTGAACATTAATAAAACTGTTTATACGGAAAAGTAGAAAGACAGTAATTGAGAGAAGTTTTGAAAGCTAAAACAATCGAGGAGCTATTGTAATTTGTTCTTGATTACCTACTGGCGGTCGCCAGTAGGTAGTTATCACTGTTAACGGTCTGAAAGTGCGGTATTGCGCAGAGTGGCATGGTGCTGATATGATATGGTGCTACACTCGCGTATGAAACCGAGAGTCTAAACCGTGAGGTCATTGCTGTAAAGTGATGTGGTCTGGTGTTTGAAGCATAAGTGTGCAAGTAGTGTTAGTAGGCGTTTATACCATACAGGGAGTGGGAAGCGAACTACTGACCACTACTGTGTGTTGATAGTGTACCGGAAGCGGGAAGCAAAGTAGTTACGCCTACCGGTGGGAAGACTTGGGGATGAAACCAAGCTGATTGCTGTTAAGTGATGGGCTCTGGGAGCTGTAGGATACTAGCCACTGTTGTATAAGTGTGTAAGTAGTGTTAGTATGCGTTTATAGTATATAGGGAGTGGGAAGCGAACTACTCACCCCTACTGGTGTGAAGGCTCGGGGATTAAACCATGAGCCTAAATTGTGAGCTCATTGCTGTAAAGTGATGTGCTCTGGGTGCTGTAGCATACCTGTGGAAGAAGTGTTCGTTTACGTTTATACATTATAGGGAGTGGGAAGCGAACTACTCACCGCTACCGGTCTCAAGACTCGTGGATGAAACCATGAGCTCATTGCTGTAAAGTCATGTGCTCTGTGTAGTGTTCCAATGTAAGTTATAGTAGAATGTTAGTATGTAATTCTCCTAGAATATAAGTTTATAATGTTAGAACTATCTAGCTATGACACACATAATTGATGACGCCCTCCAAATTCTGGATCGGAATGAGTCCTGCCTCCTCATCCTTCTTGATCTCTCGTCAGCATTTGACACGGTCAAACATGAGAACTTGTTGGAGCTGCTAAGTACTAGGATGGGGCTATCGGGAACTGTTCTCAAATGGTTTTCGTCTTTCCTTCACAACCGGTCTCAGAGGTTCAAGATCGACAATGTACTATCTACACCTGTGCCTGCAGATCTAGGGGTTCCACAAGGATCCACCCTCTCTCCTACACTGTTCAACCTCGTTATGGAACCCCTCGCCACCTTGCTTCAAGCATCCAATGTTCAATTCCATATGTACGCTGATGACACACAACTCTACCTAAAGTTACAGTCCCCGGAAGATATCAAACAGCTGAATTCCACGCTTATTAACACCCAATCCTGGCTGGCCGATAATCACCTCAAACTGAATGCTCTAAAAACTGAGTTCCTACTCATCTCACCTCCGGCGAAAATCTCCACCACCCAAACCTGGCTCAACAACCTAACAGCACTCAATGTCCAACCTACCATCGTGGACTCGGCGAAATCCCTAGGCATCACACTCGACGCCAAGCTCGACATGCAGCAGCACGTCAGCAAAGCCACAAAAGCAGCTAATTTCCAAATTAACACACTGAGGAAAATTAAACCCTTCCTCCCGGCCAAAGACTTCCAAACTGCTGTACAAGCTCTAGTCATCCCTCGAATAGACTACGGAATTGCGACCCTCAGCGGTCTCCCACTATCCACAACAGCACCCTTAAGAGCCTCCCTGAACGCTGCCGCGAGACTCATTACTGGCTCTAGAAAGCACTCGCACATATCCCCAGACCTAAAGTCTCTAAAATGGCTGCCTTTTGAAGCCAGAATACAGCTAAAAATTGCAACTATGACACACGCGGCCGTGCACCACAAGGCACCCAACTACCTCGCTCAAAAGCTGTCTATATCAGGAGGTTCGAGATCCAATAGGAGTACTAAAAATCTACTCCTGAAACCTCGTAGATTTCGGAAAGCGAAAACTTACAAACGCTCCTTCTCAGGAATGGCACCCAGGATCTGGAATGCGCTCCCTCCTGAAACAAGGCTAATCACCTCCACTGCACTCTTCAAGAAAGAGGTGAAAACAATGCTTCTGGCCAAGATCTCCTGATCGCTACAGATGTTGGGTCAGAGACTCTGCATTGCTTGTACCGCTGCTCTGCCTATCCCCTGGCACTATACTCGACTTGTTGGGGGCACTATTACGCTACTCTCTTACTACCGACCAAGATATGATACACGTTGGTTTACTGATCCACCTGTACGCCATTGTAGTCGGATCAATGACCTGTGCTGCTCTATACTACTCCCTTACCTTATCATATATGGATTGGTTTTATGTTTGTTTTTATCATCCATGTTATTACCATGTTACTTACCATGTTATTACCATGTTATTACCATGTTATTACCATGTTACCATGTTATTTACCTGATCATATATGGATTGGTTTTATGTTTGTTTTTATCATCCATGTTATTACCATGTCACTGACTATTATATTGTTCCCATTATCTCTGTTTACTCCTATTGCCCCTTCCCTGTCTTTGTGAAGCGCTCTGATATCTGTAAGGATCCTGTTCGCGCTATATAAAACTTTGAATAAATAAAATAAATAAAATAAAATAGAATGTAGGGCTGTCATGAGGGGAATCTTTGGGAGTTTGTACACGGTGCTGGAGAAGACGGTTGCCTTGCTGTCTGCTCCTGTTGGTGGTTGTTTTAGGTGTCTTGTTTTCTTGTAATAAATCTACTTATTGGATCCACTGCTGTCTGCCTCTTCACTACATACATTTGACGACGAGCGGGAGAAGGCAAATAGAAGGCACCACTCACCAATATTTCAAAATTGCTTGCGTTGTGCTGATGACCCATTTTCTTCGTGTAGCTGTTTCTACTCATCCCAGGGTCGTCGGCTCATTGAACTATGTCATCGGACCTCTGGTAGGATTTATATTTTTAGATTTTGCGCTTCCTCTGCTTCTTCACTACATACTGGTCACTGTACTACACGTGTGTAAGTAGTGTTAGTATGCGTTTATACTAACAAATGCATCATGGTCCTAGGGAGGGTGACCTCTCAGTCGCAGCTCATACAAAGTCCCGGGGTGTGCATCATTGGGACATTTGTGTTTGCTAATAGAGGGTGGTGCAAGGCTTCCACCCTGTGATAGCAAATACTTGTTTGACTACTTTAAGCGAGAGGAGGAAAACCTCGTATTGCTGTAATAGAAGGGATGCGGATGGTAAAAATGGAGAGAAAAGAACAACAACAACAAAAAAAACAGGGTCTCACCTGTTCTTTTAAGTAAGGCCCCTGGTGGGTGGGTAATGTTCAGTGGCCAATCCAATAATTATATTGCAAGGTCTCTGTAGGACTGGGGATCTTAATGTCACATGGAAATTAGGCACGGAAGGGCACAGAGACGTTTTGCAGCCTAGGGGACCGCCATCTTCCCAGGTATTTTTTACTAATTGTTCGGGGTTCGAGGCCAACTGAAGTCCAGGGATCGCCAGACCCTGGGTCTTTATTTAAATATGCAGGATAGGCCTCTGCAGTCCCTGAAGCCTCGGTGGTCCTAGGCAGTGCCTTATTAGTTCGGTAATCACACTGGTAAAACTTATGGTGTTATAAAGTGATACACTCATAGAACTCTTGCAGTTGTACAATTACCCAGGCTTCATTTGTCTAATAGTCAGTTAGATTATGTTTGGTAGGTGCGCTCTAATATTAAATAATGTTGTCCTTAAAATCTCCTATAAACAGATGATTTTCACAATAAATAATAGACCAGTGTTGTCAGACAAAGAACACCTATACACTCAGTTATTTATTTGAGAAAGAAAGTAACCTTTATAAAACAAATAAATAGAAATGTAACTTTAATTAAAGAAACAGTATAATAAAAAAAACGTGGGTTGGACTCCAGTGGAAGCAGCGTAGGAAACCTGCAAGAGAAAAATGAAACATAAGTATGTGTGCTATGTGGAAGAGGTAAAGAAAGGTAGTCCAAATGAAAGGACCATAGTGTGAATGGAAGGGAGGGGGGGTGGGTGGAAGGGAGAAGGGGAGGGAGAGTCAAAAGAAGAAATGGAGGAGGGGACAGAGCGTCGGCCTATTGCACCCAGCTCTTAGTGTTTGCCCTCCTTTCACCCGTTTGTCTAGGATGCTGGGGTCCGCGAGAAAGAGTGTGGTTCAGCAAATCCGTAAAATTAAATACATGAGGCCAGAGATTATGGGCCATAATATGAAGGAAGGGCAATAACATTATTGCCGCTTTAGAGGCAAGAAACTGCTGCTAAAGCGGCGATAAGGGGTTGATAATATGCCCTAGTGAATTCCCATAGAAGCCCAGGTTCTGATGTGAACCTGGGCTTCTATGGGAATTCACAAGGGCATATTATCAACCCCTTATCGCCGCTTTAGCAGCAGTTTCCTGCCGCTAAAGCGGCAATAATGTTCTCGCCGTTCTTTGATAATATAGTCCTACATTATTAGCTACGGGAAAATCGCTTGCATGCACCTGTGCACCCAGGGTGCTGCACCCCAGCCCCTTCCCCCCCACTGTGCTCAATTGTAGGTCTTGCGCACTGAGGCTTCACTGATCACCTTCGCTTGTCAGGTTGAAATGCCTACACCTTCCAAAAATGGATCAGGTCCAAGAAGTACCTCGAATTCAAGAACTTCTGGGTGCGATTAACAACCTAATGCAGCAAGTCCAAACCTGACCAGGGAAAGTGCTTGGCTTTGTCAGTCGCTGGCCATTTTAGAAGGCACCCTGGATCCTTCCTTGGCTGGCTTAATGGAGATGATATCTGATGACAACCCAAAAGAAGTTAAACCCCTTTTTTGATACCTGCCAGATTTGTTTGACCTTCAGACTCAACATCTATGCTTCCTACAGATCTACGGTGGAGTTTATTATCAGTAATTCCACCGTGAATGCCTTGGCCGGGGCTATGCCATTCATTTAAAATACCAGAGCCCTCTTGACAACTTCACTGCTGTCATTGGAGAATTTTGAAAAATGTTTGACCACCAAATCAGACCACAAGTTCTCCACCCAAGAAGAGACGTTAGAGATTTGCCAAGGTTCATTGGATCTTAATTCTTACATCTCGAAATTCAAAGGCCTGGTAAGGGAAATGACTCTTCGGAAAGGCTTAAAGGATGAACTCAGATGAGTTGGTAGACCACTGTCCATCTAAGATCTCATCCACTCAACCATACAGATGGATAGCTGCCTTCAAGAAAGACGCCTGGAGCATCGGACACGATCTGTGTCTAAGTCCGCTTATAGACCAATGACCCTCTAAGATCTCATCCACTCAACCATACAGATGGATAGCTGCCTTCAAGAAAGACACCTGGAGCATCGGAAACTATCCATGTCTAAGTCCGCTTATAGGCCACTGTTTACGGCTACACCTAAGTCTTCTGAGCCTGAAGATGAAGCCATGCCATTGGGCTTCACTAATGGTCCTTAAATCAAGGAAAAGGGTAAAAAAGCCTGAAGTTCTGCTTGTGTTTAAATCGTGGTCAGTATGGGCATCTGCTAAGTTCCTGCCCTAAAAGCCTTTCAAACAGTCCAGAGAAGTTGGGAAACTAAGGAGCTCGCCCCAGTGCCGGCAATAGAGGCGAGTAATATTCAGACACCCCTGCCCTCGCCTCTGAAATGTCCCAGCTTCGTCCTCCTTCCAGGGGAATTTTTGATCCAGCCGGAACTCTTTGTGGTTCCAGGGCTTACTGGCTGTGAAGCTTCCAGCGTCTACATGGACAGTTAATGGGCCTCAAAATACCACATTCCAGTCTCTTAAGAAGAAAATCCCAGTGGTGGTGGAAGCTGTAGAAGGAACTCTAGTGGTGAATGACTTAGTAGTACAAGAACCCTCACTGTCAATTTGATTTATTTTCCTTGTTATCCTATCATTTTGGGAATGAACTAGTTAGTTAGACACAATCCTTATATTCATTTGTCAGCCACGACATTGTTTTTCTGCTCTGGGTTTAGGTCTCCAAGTGTACTGCTAATCAACTTCCTTTTGAAGCTCCTGAAGTTTATCTGGATCAGTGGACCCAGTCTACTGCTCAGCTCACTGAGATTCCTGACACCTACCATGAGTGTTACAAGACTCAAACACTAAAGCACTCCTTCTGCATCGCCCCTTTGACTCCTCCCTTAATATCCCACCTAATGCCATTGTCACCTACGGGCAAGTCTGCCCTTATCAGATGTGGAATGACAAGCACGGAAAATATATTTAAATGCTGACATTTTACGTATCCGGGTTGGACTGTTCCTACTGGAGCAGGGTCAAGACTGATTTGCCTATGGCTGGGACTGGCCTTTTGTTTGTTTTAAGGCCCTAAGTAATAGTAATCCGTATTTTTAAAGCGTAATCATGTCACACCTCAAGGGTTTCAAGGCGCTGGGGGCCGTCAGAGAGATTGAGTGAGCTATGCCCAGAGTCACATGATGCTGAGCTGAGCTGCCACCGGCGATCGAACCGCGGTCCTTGCGCGCTGGAGTCAGCCACTCTGGCCGCTACACCACACCTCTCCCAGCAGGAAGGGGCCAAGAGTGTGCCCAGATATGAGTCCCGCACTCACTGTGCCACTGGAGCCAAGCTACATCTTACCAACAAGGGCGAAACCAGTCTTGGGTTGCTTGTTTTCTAGTTCAGGGTGTGCCCGGCTGGCAGTTTGGGCTGCACTGTTCCTAGGGGAACAGGTTCAAACCTGATTTGCATCTGGCTGGGTCCAAACTGAGCTGGGCTGGTCTGCAAAGGAACGATGGGTTCAAATGCTACCTTGAGAGACTGCCAGTGGTTAGACTAGTTGCAAGCATTCCTTTCATCACTCTTTGTGTCTTTGTTGCAAAAAAATGTCAGGTAGTGATATGGAGATGTTATTATAAAATAATGGCATTTAAGGCAAAATAGGCATTTGCATTAGTGCAAAGGAAAGGGGCAAAGCTGCCCAATGGCTGATTTGAGTTTTGAGTTTACTCAGAGCTACTACACAATTTGCTTGCATAACTCTGTCTGGGTTCTGGTTAATCTATACTCCAAGTATTTCACAGAATCACAGCAGCTTTTAAGTGTATATTCGAAGAGGTATTCTTTACTGTCACGAGTGATGCGGCGGTGAATGTTTCCCCTGGCTGCGTACATTACTTGCACCATTGGCTGAGGATTCTCCTCTTACGGGTCTCCAGTGTAATTTGTTACATTTTTTCTTGGGCATCTATTTCATAGGGTGCTTCTGCCCCTCATCAACCTTGTCATTAAATGTTCATTTATTGTATATATACCTCATCTTTGATTTAAGTGTTTTGCAACACTTTTGTCCCGATGAAGGCCCTGGTCAATTTAACCGCTGGGCTGAAACATCGACCTTTATTCAGTTCATCTGGACTGCCATAACTCTATTTGATAACTGTGCATTTGAGACGTTTTCACCTCTTAGATTCAACTATTTGTTTGATACCGGTGTTGAATTTGTGGCAGCCATTTTTTTCTGTATATTTTATATCAGCATTATATGTGTTGCTTTTGCAAATCTTTTTTGTTGTCGGATTTAAATTATTTATGTTAGATTTAGTTTTTTGTATGTAAAGCTTTGCAGGCAATATTTAATGGGTCAGGATAAATTGATGGGATTAGCAAGTGTGATGTGTTTTGCCTTGTGATTGATTTTGGGTGTACTTTTTCTGTGTTCGGCTCTGTGATATTGTCTTTGTGCGTACTGTAAAAGTCTATATATGTTAGAATGTATCAACACAGCTTGACTCTGATGGGCTATTGCTATCCCAAGTGAACCATAGTCATTTGTTTTAATTGATTACCCTGGGTCTTAGGGTTACTGGGGTACCTCCATAGGTTGTTACAAACTTTGCTGCATGTGGTAGTATGGCCACCCGCTATATGTCTGGGTTCGGCTGATAGGTCAAGGTGGAAGCTGTGCACAAGGTCAGATATGGATCTAATAGGTACAAAGCCAGACTGGTTAGACAGCACCACATCGGCCACCAGTGGTAACAGTTTGCGATTTTAGACAGTATTTTGGCATCTGTGTTAATAAGTAAAGTGGCCTTTAAGTGGCGGCTGGCCTGGTTTAAGAAGGATAACAAGCAGGGCTTCTCTCAGGAAGCGGGGGAGGTATTCATTTCCTGCTAGCCTCTTTTTGAAGCAGCAATAATTGTGAGGCTAAGATAGGATGCAAGCCTTGCAGAACTCACCTGGTAACCCATCAGCACCCGGCGCCTTGCTGCCAGGCATGCTGTGCTCAGGTGCCACCATCGCTCCTACTGTCATGGGCTGTGATGAAAAAAATGTGGTGGCCCTCACTGAGCCAGGCGAGCACAATATTATCCAGATATTCAATGGAGATGGCTGCCCTTGGAATGGGACTCACCTACCTACAGGTCAGCATCAAAACTGGCCAAGGTTTGGAGTTTACATGCAGCACTTTGACTGTCAGCACGGATCACAGAGTATATCGCCCAGTGCCTTGCCCCTTACCCCTTTGCCGTACGACTGGGGCTTTATCGATTCCGTGAGAGGGTTGTCCTCTTTTCATACTCATATACGCTCAGATATTTGAGCTGTATATCAGCCAGAAGATAAGGGTCCAAACCAGCCCTATACGTGGCCTCTACGTCATGTATCTGTGCTCTAATGATCGCAGCTGCGTGCACAGTTCATAGGGTCCCACCATCCCGCCATGTACAAACTCCTTTAATCACCACTTTAAAGGTCTCGCAGAGCGCACCCACACTGTTCGCCATTCCTATCCAAAGATTCTATTGTTTTTCTTTGACGTTCCTTTCAGACCACTGCGTTTGACATGATGCAGCCTCTATGCGAAAGGAGGGTGTAGTGTACCAATCAATCGATCAATCGATCAATCAATTGATCAATCGATCAGGGTTGGTAAAGCATAACTACTCACCCGTGAGGGTGTCAGGGTGCGAGGGTATTGGGGGGCAGCTCCATTAAGTGCTGAGGTCATCGAAGAGCCAGGTCTTGAGACCCTTCCCGAACTGGGGCAGTGTGGGAGATTGCCAGTGGTGGAGGGGGGTGCCTAGAAACTACAGACACAGTAGAAAGGAAGGATGATGTGTGGGGGCTTTAACTAGGTCTTGGACAGACCACACTCGTGTTAACATCCTTGGTGGCTCGCAAGAAGTCCAGCCTCAACCATGAATTTTGTACAGATGATGTGAAGCTGTCGTTGCCGGAAGTGGGCACCTGATGCCTCACACTGTCCCCTCATAATGCCAGGCTTTGTGTGAGATGTAGAGTTGTGTTGAAGTCGCCCCCACCCAAGCGTCGCTTGTGGAAACATTGCACATTGCAAGGATCCTGTTCCATGAACTGGCGAAGAATCCTGGGTTCTCTGCAGTTTACGATTCTCATGTGTTTCCACATATAATGCCCTCTACAGCGATAAATCCACCCTGGTCAGCAGCGACCGAGGATAGGGGCGAAAGGGGCGGCCTCCCTTGACCAGGACTCTAACTCCACATGTGTACAAGGAGTACAGCGAGGCACAGGTGAATGATGCCATCTCTTTGCTGTTGTTGCTTCCGTCAGGTGTGTTTCCTGCAGCATGGCCACCCAAACACCCTGCCTGTCAAGGTACACTCGTACCTGGTGCACTTTGGGGGGATCCCGCAGCCCTCTAACATGGAGCAGTATTGACCTTAAACACTCAGGGAACAATCACATGATCATGTAGCGCCGGGTGCGGAGGACGGTGGCAAGGGCGTGGTCCACGGAATGGAGCTGGCGGGCGGGGGTGTAGAAGCTGAGCCGTCTGTTGAGGTACGTTGGTCCGGTGTTGTGGAGTGCCTTGTGTCCGTGGGTGAGGAGCTTGAAGGTGATCCTCTTGTTGACGGGGAGCTATTGCAGGTCTCTCAGGTGGGTTGTGATATGGCTGCAGCAAGGGATGTCGAGGATCAGGCGTGCAGAGGCATTCTGGATGCGTTGGAGTTGTTTCAGGAGTTTGGTCGGGGCTCCTCCATAGAGTGCATTGCCGTAGTCCAGTCTCCTGCGGACGAGGGCTTGGGTGACCGTCCTTCTACTTTCCGTAGAGATCCACTTGAAGATCCTATGGAGCATGCGGATGGTGTTGAAGCAGGAGAAGGAGACAATGTGACCTGCTTTGTCATGGAGAGTGTGGAGTCGAGGATGACCCCTAGGTTTCGTGCGTGATTGGTGGGTGTAGGGGATACTCCTAGTGCCGTCGGCCACCAGGAGTCGTCCCAGGCCGAGGATGAGGACCTCCGTCTTGTCTGAGTTCAGCTTGTCGGCTGTTCCTCATCCAGTCGGCCTTTGTGGAGGTTGGTTTTGGCAGTGTTGGGGAGGTAGTCCAGTCCAGGGCCTTCTCTTGGATTCCGGCGTTGTGGAGGCGTGCTCTTAGTGTGCGGTGGCAGACTGTGTCAAACGCGGCTGACAGGTCCACGAGGATGAGGGATGCGGTTTCTCCGTTGTAGATTCTATCCCTAGGTAAGTCTTTATTCCCACGGGTGACAGCATGTGGGCGTTTCTCTAGGAGTTTAATTAATTGTACTATCTTCTGTTGTCCATAGAAATTTACTGGAAATATTACCCTTACCAAAGCGATTTTCAGCTTATCTTGATTGGTAAGCTCATCACCCGTAGCTGCTTGGCATCCTCTACAATTAATCACGCATTGTTTGTAACCTTGATTGCTCTGCCCAGCGACACCTGTAACCCTTCACTCTCTCACTCCGCCCCTTTACAAGACTCATCCCTCCTTTCCGCTAACGCGACGATCACACTTGAAACGGACGCAATTCACAGTTTGCGTGCACTTGTCGTATGGCACCAACCCCATCACCTACACCATTCCTATTACCGCTAGCATGATTGTTACTACTAGCCTCAATAAATGCGACTCCGTCGTTCCAACTATATGCAAGCTCACTGCATGTTAATGGCATGTACCACACCCTACCGCTTTCAACACCTTGGCATGAGATGAGTGTGGTACTACTTATGCAATTGAGACAAGGGACTGATTAATTGACATGTTTTATTCTTTTTGTCTCCTTTTTTTCTCCCTCCTTATTCCTTTATTATTATTTTCCTTGCTACTGTATAACACATGTATGTCTGTATAGGGGTTTCAAGCTTAATTATTAACTCTTTAGGCAATCATTTTGTCCTGAGGATGAACCAATAATTTGTGAGGTTCGAAACGTCGTCGACAACAAGTGTACTAAATGCATAGTTAACATACAACTTGAACATGCATATGTGTATACTGAGGATTATCATTTTGCAATTTTAATTGTCAGATAACCCGTTTTTGCCTGAATTGTGTTTGTTCCCCAAGTGTGTTAGTCGGACATCGGCTGGTGTCCCACTTCCATCGCACTTTGTGTTCTATTCCCCTTGTTTTATATTATTCCTTATAAGAAATTAAAGTGTCCGGCTGGGCATTCTTAAAAATATAGCTCTATTTAGTCTATATTTATTGTCAGAATTTCCTTTTCTTTTACTAAGGACCTCTGTTTTTTGAAAATAAGTTTCTCCGTTGTCAAGCATGATCCTGATGTCGTCGGTGGCGGCAATGAGGGCAGTTTCGGTGCTGTGGTTGCTGCGGAACCCTGATTGGAATGGGTCTAGGATGTTGTTCTCTTCGTGGAAGCTGGTCAGTTGTTTGTTGACGGCCTTTTCGATGACCTTCGCTGGGAACGGGAGCAGGGAGATGGGCCCGAGGTTCGTGTGGTCCTTGGGGTCCGCCTTGGGTTTCTTTAGTAGGGCGTTGATTTCTGCGTGCTTCCAGTTTTCTGGGAAGGTTGCCATCTTGAAGGAGATGTTGATGGTTTTCCGGAGGTGAGGTGCGAAGACGCTGATGGCTTTGTTGAAGATGTGGTGTGGGCAGGGGTCTTCTGGGGATCCGGAGTGGACGGTGTTCATGATCTTGATGGTGTCCTCGCCGTTAATGTTGGTCCAGGCGAGCAGGCGGTTGGAGCGGATGGTGGTTGTTGGAGCGGGGATGTAGGTAGTTGCCGGGGTGGTGGAGGTAATGAAACTGTCATGGATGTCGGCGATCTTGCGATGGAAGTAGGTGGCCAGCGAGTCGCACAGGTCTTGTGATGGTGGGATGTCGTTGGTGTTGGAGTTGGGGTTGGAGAGTTCTTTCACAATGCTGAAGAGCTCTTTACTGTTGTGTGCGTTGTTGTCTAGGCGGTCTCTGAAGGCGGTTCTTTTGGCGGATCTGATTAGTAGGTGGTGTCGGCGGGTAGAGTTCCTGTCGGCTGTGTAGCTTTCCGGTGTTCTTTCGTGGGTCCAGTTTTTCTCTAGTTTTCGGCAGGTTCATTTGGATGCCTGGAGGTCTTCGGTAAACCAGCTGGCTCTCTTGCTGGTGTGGGTGTTGGGGATCATCTTGAGCAGGGCGAGGGTGTTGGTGCAGTCTTTGATCCATTGTCTGAGGTTGCGGGCTGCCGTGTCGGGGTCGGGGTCGGTTGGGTCTGCGGGTGGGCTCTGAGCGAGGGCGGCGGTAAGCTGGCCCTCGGTGATCTTGCCCCACCTGCGGCAAGGCACCTGCTGGGTGCAGTGGTGCGTGGTGGGTTTCCGGAAGGTGAAGTGGATGCAGCGGTGGTCGGTCCAGTGGAGTTCGGTGGTGCGATCGAAGAAGACGTGGGCACTTGATGTGAAGATGGGGTCAAGCGTGTGGCCGGCGGAGTGCGGCGGAGTGTATGGGTGCAGTGACGAGTTGTCTGAGTCCGAGGTTGCAGAGGTTGTCGATCAGGGTGGAGGAGTTGGTGTCGTTGTTGTTCTCGAGGTGGAAGTTCAGGTCCCCGAGGAGGATGTAGTCGGTGGAGGCGAGGGGGTGTGTGCTGACGGGGTCGGTGATAGAGTCGCTGAACTGTGGTCGGGGCCCGGGGAGGTCTGTAGATGAGGGTGCCTCTGAGAGTGGTGTTGGGGTCGGTGTGGATCTGGAAGTTCAGGTGTTCGGCGGTGCTGAGGGTGTCGTCGACGTGTGCCGTGATTTTGAGGGTGTGTCTGTGGACGATGGCAATTCCTCCTCCTGTTCCGTTGGTGCGGTCCCTGCGGGTGATCTTGTAGCCTTCCGCAATGGCTATGGCGATGTCAGGTGCCGAGGAGGGGGTCAGCCAGGTCTCCATCAGGAAGGCGATGGGGGCACAGAGGGACGAGAGTAAAGGGTTACACAGTACAGCGGGGCAAAAACACATAGTAAACTGAGGGAAATACAGCTGGCAACAACAATTGACAATAAAAACCCACCGCAGTGGTGGTAACGAGGCGGACAGAGGACGGGCACAGAAGTGAGTGAGTGGCAGCAGCGAGGTCAAGGGCACACAGGAGGGCTGTGTGGTGGCTGAGGGAGGGACCTACCTGGTGACAGGGTCAAGGGTCGCGTGGGCCTCATCAACAATTTTTTCCCTGTAGGCTGTCTGCACCTCATTGGCACACACTCCAGGCCGTGCATACCATAATCAATCACACTGCGCTCTATTTACTGATCTGCCCATAGGCCACTGCTACTTTGGGAAGGGCTCCGCTTGTGGGCTTTGTGTCTGGCAAGGGTGTCCTGCTGCACTGGTGGGTGGTGCAAGTCAGCTGCCAGTTAATTGACCTGTCTTACCTGCTATAATACTCTGGTACCACTGGATCCTGATCCATTTATACCGTCACTCTCAGCTGCGATTCGGCGTCTTCCTTCCTCGCAGGGTGCCCACGTCCACACTTGACTATGGGGCGCACAGACAAGAATCAGGGCAAATTGACCTTTGAATCTAAGGAAACTCCTAAACCTCATACCCCAAACGTATCTGACACCGAAACGGACCCTGAATCTGGCTCGGGCACGAAATCGGAACGCTTGATGTTATCAATGCAAAAAAAATGGAATAAAATTACGGAAACCATCGAAACGCATCAACACTGTTGTTAAAAGTACAATTTAAGGACTGACACGAACAAGCATGATATTGATTGGATCTATGTACCAATGTGGTGTTTTTTGTCTGATTGAATGTACCACTGTATTTGACAAGGGTTGGGTCTTACAATTATCTCTCTCTTTTATGCTGGTCATAATTGAAAATGTGTTAATGTATTGGCTGTTTTTTTAAATAATTTGTTCATGCAAGTGTCTCTTAAAGAGAAACCAAAGTTTTTTTAACATACATTATGTGCTATTTTTCATGTAATTCCATATATGTGTTACAAGATAGATTGTGAACTTAGCAAATTTTACCTTTTTAATAAATATTGTTAGAACATAACACTTTGGGCATATATCTGTGTGTGGAATATTCATAATTAAGTTGTTTGTGACTTATGGCCAAGGGAATCATTTCTTTGTTGATGGTACAAATACCCTATTTCCCCTGGTCTCTCTAGGGGGTCCTCTCTCTTTTATTACGGTTCAAAGTTAGATAAACAGGGTGCCCAGCTTGCAGAGGCTGAACAATGCATCTCCACCGCGGAGGACCGAGTTGAGGCAGTCAGCAATTACTGTGCAAGTATGGAAAAGCAACTTGAAGTCATCAAAGCCAAAAATGAGGACATGGAGGCCTGGTCCCGAAGGAACAACTACGAATCACTGGCATTTTGGAGACAACCAACACCA
This sequence comes from Lissotriton vulgaris, assembly GCF_964263255.1. Taxonomy (NCBI): domain Eukaryota; kingdom Metazoa; phylum Chordata; class Amphibia; order Caudata; family Salamandridae; genus Lissotriton; species Lissotriton vulgaris. The sequence continues at coordinate 2,026,043,170 of NC_141693.1, forward strand.
GGCCTATGGAACTCTATCTGTGGATACTGTGCTTACATCTCTTTTGGAGGCGGAATATTTTTCGAAAGTGCTCATTGTGGAACAAGCTCACCATTCCCTAGCTGCCCGTCCTATCCCGGGAGCACCACCTCGACCTATTATAACCAAACATCTAAATTACTGGGATCGGGACACTGCACTATGTCTGGCTAGAGAGAAGGGCAGCCTGAACTACCAGGGGATGAAAGTGGAATTGTTTCCCGATTTTACAGTAGCAGTGCAGCAGGCGCGCAGAGAATTTAATGCTGTAATGAAAACGTTGCAAACCCTGCACATCCAATATGCAATGCTCTACCCCGCCCGACTGAGAGTCCAGCACAATGGAAAAATGCATGCCTTTTCGACGCCTAAGGAGGCACTTCTCTTTATTCGTCAGTTGGAGAGGTGCTCGCCGAGACGAGAAAAACTTGGAGACTCGGACTCGGACAGTTGATTATATGAACCTGGTATCCTTCTTGTTTTTATGGGTTCTCTCTTTGACAACGATTGCTGTTTGTTCCATAATTGTTGCCGGCCTGGTTACCCCTGCATGCCACATTGAGATGACCTACTTGTTTTGAGGTGTGCCTCATGTATAAGCTTATATCCTATTGATATTGCCTTGCTTGTTATATTGTAATGCTCCTGCTGACTCTGGTCTGGGTAATGCTGGGCACAAACGTGGGTAGATACTGCATTTTTAAAGTCTGGAGACATCTAATTAGCCATGAATTAACATGTAGACCTGTGGGAATTAACATGTAGACCTGGCGGGAGATTCAACTCCAAATTGAAACTTTTAAGGAATTTGCCTTTGTATATATCGATCATGATATACTTTGAGAATCCAATTGATTATTGCTGAGAAACTGAATCTAGCCTTGAGAAAGCCCTGGCGCAATTCGCCAAAGAGGGCGAAACACGTGTCGGCTGTCTTCGTTCAATTTTGTACCAATAAAAATGTTATACTCTTTCTAAACCTTGGATCGACCTTATTTGTTGAATGACAATTTGAATCAACGATTAAAGGATTCAACCTAAAAACATCACGTAGAAAAACCTGAAACACATACTCTACCTTTTACAAAACTGTTCTCTTCTAAAACTCTAAAAGGTCCAGAGTTTTTGAGTATGTTTCCTCCACAAAAACCTCTGTGAAAACAGATATAGTCCTGGAATCCTTGGACCTTCAATGCCCAGTCGTTATGACTAGGTTCATAGTGTAAGGAGATCCCTTATGATGAAGCATGCCACCTTTGGGTGGGTGAGGGGATTTGTCCTAAGAAAGGGACAATTCAATAACCCATCATTGAACTTCTAGACTAAGATGCCCACATTGTGTTTTTCAGTTATACGAGTGGGGAATCGGCCTCTGGTGGTCTCTAAATTTCCTCTGGTCGTATTTGTGGGTTTATCAGCTTCTGTCTTGCCCTTGACACACACCAGTACGTCAGCTAGGTTTTTCATAACAGAAGGAAGGGTTGTGGTTTCTAGAAACTTCTCCTTAGGTTGAGTAAAAGGTAACAAAGGTGGGAAATCTTGGCCCCCAGACGGGAGCTCGCTGTGGAGAGACGTGTTACCACAGAGAACTTTTGTTTAGGGTAACGATCGAGACTTCTGCCTGGCTGTCAAGGGCTCCTCCAGCTGAGCTGGCAAGAATGTTGGATACTTGTGCACATTCAGGTCTCCAGTGCTAATAATCATATGAGGTGTTTTCTTTTGATTTTTGGCAGTGTGATGTGGGAGTGTGTCTGTGTGCACATTCAAGTCTCTAGTGGTTATAATCATCTGATGTATTTAGTGTATATATCTTTCTGATTTCTTGCAGTGGACGTCCAGTTTTATTATCTGCTTGTATTTTATTCCATGCATTTAACTGTTGCATTTGCTTACTTAAAAGTGTGTTATTAATGCTTGTGTATGTATATATATACTTCTCGAACCATGAAATCCCTTTGCTGGAATGTGGCATTCTGGGACATGCAGTTCAGCAATCTGGTGAGAGCTGCATGTGGGGCAGCCCACTCCGGCCGGAGTGGGAGGAATGGAGACAACAGCCAATCAAGACTGAGCAGGACAGTGATAGTAGCCCGAGGGTAGGAGGCGTGCTCATTTTCTGCAACTGGGGGCATTGAGAAAGGCCTCGCGGCCGAAATGCATTTGCCTGTTGCCTGTTGCTGTGAGAATAAAGGCTGTTCCCTGGAACCTCCCCATGGTGGCTTCTATTTTCTTTCACAAGAAAAGCACGTCGAGATCAATTACCGTGGTTCGCCAGTGACACGGTTTGGAAGCAACCCGCAGCGCAAGCTACACCGGATCCATTGGCAGCGGCAGCTCCGGCTGATGCGTGATTGTTTTCTGCGGTAGCAGATTGTCCGGTGCACACCTGGTGACCCCAGAAGGAAGAGACGCGATGTAGAGGCAATTCCGCCTCTCTGTGGACCGGATGCGGTGTCATCCGAAGCCTCGTGAAGACGCAACCTGGGTGTTTAGGGTAGCTGCGGCTTGGGGACTCGAGGGAGCACTTAACTCGATTATGATGGAAATGGAGGCACGCTCTACTCTTGAACTCACCTGCCAGTCACACATTTGAATAGGCGGACTTCTCGAACCATGAAATCCCTTTGCTGGAATGTGGCATTCTGGGACATGCAGTTCAGCAATCTGGTGAGAGCTGCATGTGGGGCAGCCCACTCCGGCCGGAGTGGGAGGAATGGAGACAACAGCCAATCAAGACTGAGCAGGACAGTGATAGTAGCCCGAGGGTAGGAGGCGTGCTCATTTTCTGCAACTGGGGGCATTGAGAAAGGCCTCGCGGCCGAAATGCATTTGCCTGTTGCCTGTTGCTTTGAGAATAAAGGCTGTTCCCTGGAACCTCCCCATGGTGGCTTCTATTTTCTTTCACAAGAAAAGCACGTCGAGATATATATATATATATATATATATATATATATAATCAGAAAAATACCCTTTCAGGCATAGAGTGACAAATAAATTATGCAAAAAAGGAAGCAGAGACCTCTGGGTAGTTGTCAAGTTTAGGTGGAAAGCAGCTCCTGTTAGAGCACTCTCAACACCAGCGACACTCTAGATCTGCTCACCTCAAATGTCTGCTTTTCTATCAAGGTCTTTAGGCATAGGAATAGCACAGTGCTATCCACGCAGAGATCGAAATGGACAAAGTCTTTTGCCATTTCTACAGCAAAGTGTTTAAGCATAGGACTAGCACAGTTCTATCCACGCCGAGCTGTAAAATGACAAAAGCCATTCACCACTCCAGGCACAGTATTACAGCTTTGAATTGGTAAAATACCAACCAAGCCAACCTGAAATGAATAAAAGCAACCCCCGACACAGTGTTTCGCTCTAATTAGAGCTCTTCAGAGAGGTACAGCTTTGTCCAGACACAAGGAAGCACCCAGTATAAGTCAGAAAAATACGCTTTCAGGCATAGGCTGCACTGGACACAGGGACTTGAGTTTTAGCAGCATGAAGCAGTCACCATGAGTCCTTCTCCCTAATAACTTGATTTTTTTGTATTTACAATTGAGGTGTTCCGAGAGGAAATTACCATTATAAACGGAGACAAGTGGGAGAAGCTGATAATATGCGGAACGACTACGCTGGAAAGAATTCTGCCCACACTGGCAGAAATGTGTGACCTTTTGGGCTTTTAAAAGAACATTATTGAGATGCCATCTTTCAATCCAAGGACTTGTAATAATCCAGTCCGGGCTTTGCGAGTGACGTAGAAATGCATGATGGGACTTTTTTCATAAAATGAACGGAAAGACTTAATCCTCAGTAGCACAGATGGTAAAATAACAGTGAAGTAATGTTATCTGTAAGCTTTACCCTGTTTGCGACCTTTTCTGAGCTTTGACAGCTGTGTATTTTTTTTTGCATAGTTAATTTCCCACATGCTAGTGCATACCCAATCAGTGTTAAGGAAAGGGCATCTTCTATTTTTACAATTTTTTTACTTTAAAAGAAGCACCAATATGGCGCATGACCGGTCGAAAAAGGCAGCAAGACTGCCGAAACGCGTCCTTGTGAGGTTTGTGTGTGTGATGCAGCCTAAGCAATAAACAGGAGAACACCCATGACTACGAGTGCCGATTCCTTAATCATAGAAGGTTGGAGAAAATATTTTTTATATATATATATATATATATATATATATATATATATATATATATATATATATATATATATATATATATATATATATATATATATATATATATATATATATATATATATATATATATATACCTTTATACATTTGAATGTTGTTCTTTTGTCATCTGGGAAAGCCTTCTTGTTAGAGAGTGATGCATAAATAAAACCTCATCCTTTATTCTGAAAACAGTCTTTTGATGTGTCTCATTTTATGAGAGTGAAATCCCTTGCCTGGTGTTTTTTTTGTTATTGTTTCACTGTGTGTGTGCCTCCGTGTGGGGGTGCAGTATTATCTATGATTTGGGAGGGCGATGCAAAACAGTTCTTCCCCCTCGAAATATCCCATAGTTTTTGCTCAATTACGTTAAGCTCTCCTGAACCATTCGGCATAGAGGACCATCTGACATCAACAGCCTTGTAATAACTCCAATACTACATGGCGCCCAAGAGGCGGATGGGAATGTTAGAGCAGACTTCAATTTAAAAGTAAACACTAAGGCCGTAGACAGCATAAGAACACATACTATCACTTCAGGCACCACTCCTGACAATTGGGCCTGGCTTCCATCGATATTCCAAAATCGACCCAAAAGAGAATGCTACTAAGATCCTGGGATATCAGGGGCAAAAAAATTCTATTGAGAAATAACCTAAACATATTAAAGCCTTTAAAATATTTCAATATCAAATGTTTTCAGGAAATATTGTTGAATGTTTCATCCCCAATAGCAGAATGCACCAAGTTCTTCAGTGCTGCCACACCCTCGAAATATGGAGGCCACCCTAATGTAGTGCTTAGGCACTCTTGTGGTCTGACACCCAGTGATGACCTTGGACTACCATTATTTTAATTGACTTTTGTGTGTTATTTTATCCTAGCCTGAATGTACGACGTACTGCATATGCCTTGTGTCTAACAAAAAAATAATTTCTTGTAATCTTTGAGTCTTTCAGTGGGAGCTGTTTCGGAGTAGGACAGCCTTGCCAAGAACAGAATGTGTGGGATGTGCATTTGAAAGCATGAGAGAGAGGTGTGAAATGTACTGCTTGGTCTCGAAGTGCAGTGTTATGAGCAGTTCATCAAGAGATGAAGTATGTGATGCTATAAGCAGTGGTGCACAAATGTGCACTGTATTATACAATTTTTTTTAATTAAAAAAAATACATTTTATTCATTTTCAACGTTTCAACAAAATGAGTCAGTTGTTTACAGAATAAAGCATCATAACTCCACACTCCAGTAGTACATAGTTCAACAAGTAGCACGAGTACACTATTTTTCCAACTGTCAGCAGTTAGAATCAAGCCCTGTTCCACCACCCACAGCATCTCACCCTTCATCCAGTTCTAAGTCATCATCCTCACTATCTGACGGCGGATCACAAATACCCCCCCTTTATTCGTTCCATGTCCCCCAGATTTTAGTCCATTTTTTCAGACATCCTCTACTATTAAACACTGCCCTTTCGGTTATCATGGCCTCATCCATGTCTCAGCCTCACGCTGCAAGAGAAGGCACCTCCACCCCACCCCACTTTTGTGCTATATTTCTCTTGGCTAGCACAATTCCAAATGTAACCCAACTCTGCCCATATCGTGTGAGATCATTTGGCTCCGATATGTTTAGCAGGCATCTGCGTGGTTGTGGTATTAGCGACATCCCCTCTGATTGCGACATAGTGCGCAACACTTGTGTCCATTACGCTGCTAGTCTGGGACATTCCCATATAGTATGAAAACAGGTTCCCTCTTCTCCACAACCACGGAGACAAAAGGGGTGTTCTATTCTTCCCATCTTGTGCAGAACAAGTCTGGTGTAGTATGATCAGTGTATTCGGAGTTGTACAAGCCTAAGGCGCGAGGGTATGCCCATCTCCCTTGGGGACGCCAACTCTTCTTGCCATTCTGAGTAGTCCATATTCCCTATGTCTTGCGACCATTTTGCTTGTAGGGGTCCTGTTGGGTCGGGCAGGTTGTTCACTAATTAGCAGTAAGTAAAAGAGGTAGCCCTCTTCTGCATGTGACCAGTTAGTAACCTATCCTCCATAGGAGACGCCTCCAGGACTTCGGAGCCAGGTGGCAGCGCCCTCATCAGAGCATGTCTAATTTGCATGTATCTAAATACTTCAGAGGGCGCCAATTCGTAGAGATGGCGCAGTGGGCCAAACTTTGGTAACGTCAATTTCTTGTCATATAGGGGCGAAAGCATACCCCTTGTGCCAAGTTGCATTTTATCTGCCTTGAATGCCAGATCCGATTGTGGGACATGTAACCATTGGTTAATCACCTTTAGCTGCGCCGCCCAGTAATAGAGCTGAACATCAGGGAGTGCTATTCCCCCATCATACCATCCTCTCACCAATTTGGCTTGTGCGATCCGTGCTAGCCTATTACCCCATAAGAGGCTAGAAACCTGCGCCGAGATAGCCTTGAAATAAGTTGGCAGTACTTGGTATGGTGTATTCTCTAAGAGGAAAGTCCATCATTTCAAAAAGCGCTGCCTTTCCTAATAACGTTAGTGGCAGTGTTTCCCAGTGACGTACATCTCGCCTAAGACGCTCCAGTGGTGGCTGCAGGTTTTTGTTAAAAAATTCTCCGGAGTTGGCAGTTAGGTAGATACCCATATATTTAAACGTATTTCCCGCTATCTTAAGCGGGTAACTATCTGGAAGGTGTGGCGGAGGGCCTTGGAGTACACAAAGTATCGACTTGGACCAGTTAATGGTATATCCTGAAGCCACACCGTAAGCCGTGCACACGTCCAGGAGAGACAATATGGAGCGCCTCGGTGTGCTCAGATATAACAGGATATCATCGGCATAGAGGGACACTCGGTCCTCCCAACTTTCTGTCCATTAGAGGCCTCGTATCGTTGGTTCCCATCATATCCATGCCGCCAAAGGTTCCAATACCAGCGCGAAAAGTAACGGCGACAGTGGGCAGCCCTGGCGTGTGCCCCTTGCCAGGGAAAAATCGTCTGATATATGACCATTAGCAGTGACATGCGCCATAGGTTTGGTGTATAGGAGTCGAACCCACGAGCAACATTTTGGGCCAAACCCTAGGTGCCTTAATACTGTAAAGAGAAAGGGCCACTTGACCATGTCAAACGCCATGTGCGCGTCCAAGGAGAGCACCACTGCCGGCTCCTCGAGATAGACTGCATGAGCTACAACCCCATGCAGTCTCCTCAAATTAAGGGCCATGTTCCTGCCTGGCATGAAGCCAGATTGGTCTGGGTGTATGAGTGCTGACAGGTGCGGCGTGAGCCGACTGGCTAACAGGTTTGCGAGGATTTTGGCTTGCTGGGTGTATGAGTGCTGACAGGTGCGGAGTGAGCCGACTGGCTAACAGGTTTGCGAGGATTTTGGCTTCCGCATTTATCAGGGAGATGGGTCGATACGAGGTACACCTATCCGCCGGCTTTCCAGGTTTCCAAATAGACACTATTGTGGCCGTACGTTGGTCCGGTGGCCCATCTTTAGACTATCCATGAACATGTTTAATAGGTGAGGTGCAGTGTTGTCTGCCGTTCTTTTATAAAATTCAATCGGAATGCCGTTCGGACCTACAGATTTGCCCGACTGCAGCGCACCGATGGCTGCTTGCAGCTCGTCAACCGTTATGTCTCCCTCCAGTTCTTTTGCCGCTTCCGGAGTTAGTGTGGGCATGTTGAGATCCTGTATATAAGTCAGCGCCTCCTCTATGGACATCTCCAAGTCGGATGAGTAAATGGTTTGAAAAGGTCGTGCCAGTGTGCCCACTATTGTGTGCGGGTCGGTTGTGACCTCCCCCTCCTCTGTATACAGCTGCGCAATCCACCTTTCACTTTTATCTCTCCTGTTTAGCCACGCTAGTACCTTCCTGGCTTTGGCGCCAACGTCATATATTTTATGTCGCGTGGTCTGTATGTTGTCTTTTTTTAAAAATGTTTTTATTCATATTTTTGACAATTAATACACTCACCCCCCGACCCCCCGAAGACCAAGTTCATGATACAAATTCGGGTTAAACCACCAGAAATTGACTAAAAAAGAAACAGATTTCCAAAGCAAATTAAATCATACATATGCTGTAAAGTGTGACGCCCGAGAAGGGTTATAAAGGCAGGCAGCATCATAATCATGTATGAAAATAAAAATAGCTAGACTGAGTTCAAGATCCCTCTACCTCTTTTGAGATACCCCCTTCCACCGACATATTGCCCGTAAGCGTGAGCTTGTATCCGCTGTATCAATGGTTCCCAGATCTACATGCCTCTTTTTTTTTATTCCTTTATTTTTATATATGGCCACCTCCACACTACAGATTGCAAGTAATCTAGCCCTCCATTGCGTGAAGGACGGTGGTTGAGGGTCCAGCCATGAGGAGGCTATACACAGTCTGAGAGCCGCCATAGCTACAAAGATCAACCCTTGTTGGTCTATTGGCCGCTCCGATACAGCCACTCCTAGTAATATTTCTTCAGTGGAAATAGTAATTCCTACATAGAATATATCAGATAGAAAGTTAGATATATCTAACTTATGATTAGTAAGTGCTGAGCACATGGCGAACATATGAATGTCATCGGCTGCAACCAGTGAGCAGCGTGGACAAGTAGTTCCCTGTCCGCTGGCCCATTTGGCCATTTTATAGGGGGTGTAGTACAGGGCAAAGAATGTTTTATAAAATTGCGCTTGCAATTTAATAGCCATAAGCCATGTTTGTGAAAGCTCTAACGCACGTGCGGGGGTTACTAGCTGCACCGCTAGATTAGTCTGCCACCTAGCATAATGCTTATCTAAATCATCCGGTGAAGTGCTATTGAAATTCTTGTAAATTTGCCCGATTTTAGGAGTTGTTTCCGTACACAAATTATCTATAGCTGCATTATTTTGAAATTTACCTCGCCCCCCATTTTCCTTGACAAGAAATCCCTAATCTGTAGATATTTTAAAAAGTCCCTATTGCTGATGTTATAGTCATTACGAAGCTCTGAGAAGCTTTTCAACCGATTTGTGGTTAAAAATCAGCCCAGTTGGCTAATCCCTGCCCTGATCCACCTAGACATGAACCCATCCTGCAAGATCTCTGGAAGATCGGTATTACCGTTAACTGGGGTATAACAAGAGTAGCGTACCAGCTCTAGCAGTTTGCGGATATTGATCCACACTTTACAAATGCTGGAGATAGTCTTGAGTTTATTTTTCTTAAAATAATTATCCTTAACATGGCGCCATAAACACCCTTTGCTTCTATCCCCCAGTACCATTTCCTGTGGGGTAGGGATTAAGAGATTGCTAGATACATTAGCTATCAGATTCACGCAATATTTGGCCACCTTTGCCCAGTAGTGAATCCTAAAGTTTGGCATAGCTAACCCCCCTCTTTCTTTCGGTAGCATAATCCATTTGAGAGCCCTCCAAGGTTTCTTGAACTCCCAAATAAATCTAGAAAACAGAGATTCTGTATCTGTTGTCTAGTCAATGTTGTGAGGTGTTCTTTGTGTCGATGCTGCTTAAGTCTGAGGTTGGTGGCAGTTTCAGGGGTGGGTTCCCCAGCGTGTTGGGCTTCGGCAGTGTGCAATTCGGACTCTAGACTCTGCAGTTCTAGCTGCCCCTCCCTTTAATGTGCTGAAATGGAGGAAATGGCCTGTCCGCAGACAACTATCTTAAACGTCTCCCAGAGGGTGGTCGGTGAGGCCACCGATCCCATATTGTCTTGAAAATATTGGTCTGTTCCTTTTTTAAGCGCCCTTCTATTTTTCGGAACCTGTAAGTAACCAGGGCGTATCGGGTAAATGCGGAGCCTCTTCTGTTGGTAGTAGGTGTATTTAGGCAATATTGGGGAGTGGTCCGAAATGCCCGGGGTCCAATTTCTATAGTCTCTACATTTTTAAGACAACCCATGGAACTCAAGAAATAATCTATCCTAGTTAGGCTGTTATGGACTCCCGGGTGATACGTAAATTGTTGGGTGGTGCCTTCTCCATATATCTATAAGGCCCATAGCATCTAAGAAACTCCCCAGGCGTGATCCTCCTGATGTACCAAATTGGACGGGGAGCCTGTCTAAGGTTTCACTCAGAGTTCCCCTCCAATAATAAGCTCCCTCTCCGGAAGGACGAGCAGAAATCACTGAGGTCTGGCAGTGCCACTGCATGTAACGCTGGGGGGATATAAACAGACACTATGTTTAGGGGCCGACCCTCCCACTGCGTAATTATAGTGGAAAATCTCCCCATTGTATCGGACCTAATAGCATGCACAATCAGTAGAAATTGTTTCTTCAGTAGTATGCCTACCCCCCTGGATCCTGACGTGAATTCTGAGTGGACCACCATTTTGTACCCCCATCTGTCCATCGCCCTACTGGACGTGCCAGTAAGATGCGTCTCCTGCAGTAACACCACTGCCGGGCCACCTCTTTTGATGCATTGTATAACTATGCCTCGTTTAATCTTATAACCCAGACCCCTTGCATTCCATGTGACTTGGGAGAGAGTAGGTACCATGGTACAAGGGACTACTGTTGCTTCATCCTGTGCTGTGCCCTTCGATTTCATTCCCAAATTGTCCAGTAAGACCATTGAGATGTGTCAGGATAGAGTGAGAGCGTTTCTTAATGTGCTGTGCTACTGCATAACGGACTGTGTATTGTACCATGTAGTAACCATCTTGGGAACAAACGTTAAACAATCCCTTCCCCCCCATTCCCCTCCCTGCCTTCCTGCCATGCGGACTCAAAACTGCCCGCCATTCGCCACCCCTCCAGCCAGTCATGCGCCTCCTCCGGCGTTTCATAGAACCAAGTCTTGCCGTCTGCCATGACACGTGGCTTTGCCGGGAAGAGCATGGAGTACGGCAGTTCACGGGCCCTCAGTGACCTTCAAGAAACTCCTGCAGCATGCTGCAACCGCTGCCGTGTAGTCCGGGAAGAAAGATATGACAGAGTTCTGAACTTGGATGGGCGGCGCCACCCGGGCTGTCTGTAATTTTGCATCTCTGTCCCGAAAGTTGAAGATACAGGCCAACACTGGTGTCCGGGGGGCTTCGGGCTTCGGCTGTCCGCCCGGCACTCTATGTGACCGTTCCACTGAAAAAAGTTTGAGAGTCCCTTAGGTTGCAATACACTGATACACACAAGGGTTGAGGCAAGGAAACCTGCACCTGTTATTATCTGTGTCTTTGAAGTGTAGCGATGGTGCTCAAGAAACCAAGGAACACAACCTTGTCTGTTCCTTTGAGGGCAAAGCCCAAAATTCTAAACACGAGATATGGAATCAGCACCCATCAAAAAGTATCTTCCACAGTCTTAAGTGTCTTTCAGTCAATCAGCAAAATAAATTCCATATGAACAGGTCCGGACTTGAATGAAGTTGGCTTTCAATTCTTTATTGTGGTATTCAAAAGTACATAAAAAGATCCAATTTTACAACAGATTTTTTCTTTTTTAGCTGACGCGTTTCGTCTCATGAATGAGACTTCTTCAGGGCTTTAAAACTGTCTTTACGAAACTATTGTAAAACAGGATGGTTCCTTGGTTCAAGCAAATATTTAGCTGATCTGTCAATTCAGATCTGTATCCTGAAGAGACAGAAAACGGCATGGTAGCCTGAAGTTACTCGATCACCGAACGTAGAGGTTGCAGGCGAGATTTTATGAGGTCTTCAACGTAGAGGTCCATAGCCGGGCCCCCTTCCGTCTCCGGAAGCCCCGTAATGCGGACGTTATTTCGGCGGGGGCGCCCTTCCTGGTCGTCTTGTTTCGCTGCCATACGTCTGTTCTCCTCCTCTAATCGTGTCACTTTCTTGATCAGGAGTGTAGAATCCTTGGAGAGAGCCATTGTCACCTGCTCCACCTCTGTGACCCTGGCTGACATTTTCTGAAAGTCGGCGCGCAAGAATGTGACATCTGTTGATATGGAGCCTACCGTACTTTGCACATTGTGGTGGGCCGCCATGATATCTTCTAACATTACTTTAGGGCCAGACTCTGCCTCTTTGTCTTTGTTCATTTGGCCTTTATTGTCCGGTAAAGAAGGAAAGTCTTTAGTGTAGGCAAATTTGTCCAATTTACTCTGCTGGGTCGCGCGGGTCCCTCTTCCACTCATTATCTATATTGCAGGGGCACCCGTCACTCCGCGGTGAAGCTGCGTATGCCGTTGCGGGGGGTCTGCGACAGTTATTCACCAGGGGATCCTACCTCAACACTGCGCGTCGTTGGTTCGTTGATCTCTGTCCTGCGTCACAGCAGCGGTGCCTTGGTGGGGGGGGAGGGAGTACTGGGTATCCTCAGGTCTGTTCTGCCGTTTTTATGATACCCCAGTCGCACCTGCCGTTGGCTTAGCACGGTGTCTGTACAACAGCACCCTCCTGTTATATGCCCCTCAGTCACTGTTCTGCAAGGTTGAGGGCGCGCTATATGTCTATCCAATCCACTGATGGTCTAGTCCACTGTCTGCCTCGCACTGATCCTTAATTGGGCTTGCGAGCACCACATCGTCCAAGTGCAATTAGTTGGTCTGCAATCCTCTCAATTGCAGCCCTGTGGTTATCTCAGGCGTCCCACCGGGTGTTTCACACATGCAGTAGAGTTCTCACCTCTGCCGATGCGCCGCTTCCTTTCTCCGAGTTCCGGCGGCTCCAAATGGTTTGCTCACTTTCTTTTCAGCAGTCCTTCCTGACTGCCCGTTAATGTTCGCAGCACCTGCGTACTGGTGGGGAATGCGACGTTCACTGCTTGCTGTTCCGGGGTCGGCAGGCAGAGCCTTTACCTTGCGAGCCTGCCGAGAATCGCTGCGTCAGTCTCTGCCTCCCCCACCATAGCTCACTCCGCCAATCTCGTTGCAGGCACCCGGACTCACCAGTGTAATTTAGGCCCCGGCTTCCGCTCAGGGTGTGGGCGCTCACCCTCCGCCGTCTGTAACTCGCGATTTCAGGCACGTAGGGTCTCCAGCGCCAGATCATTTATCGCCGCTCCTCCTCTGATCTTGAAATGTAGACTCTGGGAACAGTTTTACCTCCGGATAAGTAGTCGGATTTGTTGGGGAATCGATATTATCCCCGGAGCCCCCTTAGGCTGCGGCCATTTCTCTCGGCTGCTAGCCCCGCCCCATTGTGTTATACAATTTTTAATTTCTTACTGTTGGCTTTGACATGGCCTCATGTCATCCTGAATTCTGACTCAGCCCGGCTTAAGCTTTATCTGCGCATACAGCCACGCTCACAAGTTGTTTGGGTTAATGTTTTTGTGACAGACTGTTTAATACTCTGGAAGGCTTTTGTGAACTTCGTCAAAATAAAGGCTGGAACATGCGAGAACGTAGAAGTAACATGGGAACTCCTTCCTGCAATGGAGTGCTTGCTTGGAAGCTGGCCAGTTCAAGTAAGTTTCCTTGTGCAGGGAGGAAGAATCTCGAAACTTCTAGCGTGTGTTTGGAGACTATAAAGCTGAGGTTTGCTGACAGCTGAGCTGGGAGCTCACTTACAGAGTAGACGTACTGCTGTAAGACAAACGGAACCTGAGTCCCGGTTGAGAGTCCAAGCCAGCTGTGAACAGGCCGCCCGAGCGAGAATTGGCAAGGATGTCGAGTGAACGATCAGGTGGGGTGACTTGTTTCTGACTAGTGCCATTTTGATGTGTAGTGCAAGTGGCTGTGGTCATTTGAGGTGTTTGAATTTTGATTATTGCCATTGTGATGTGTGGCCAGTGGCTTTGATCATTTGAGGTTAATAAAGTATTAGATATACCCCAATTAATTAACTTTGACCATAATTCATTTTGTGGCACAGAATCAAAGGCGTAAAGACAACAGCGGTCCTATGCAAGGAGGGATATAGTCATCCAGAAAGGATGCAACATCGATCATTTGCTTGTCCTAGCAACCTTGCTTGACCGAGCAATGAATGAAAAAAGGAAGGACATTGCATTACGCGCATTTATTGACTTGGGTTGGAGTGATTCTGGAAATTCCACCCCTGCAGTTAAGAGCAATAAAAAGGCTATATCATTACACATGGGTCAAGATAAATTGGACCTCGAAATGGAATACACCTGAAAAAAGCATTTGCAATGCAATAGGTCTCGCATTAGGAAAGTGTGAGTTATTGGTATTGTAAATGACAATTTTTTTAATAATGTGTTGGCTTTGAAAATATATAAATTAATAGCATTTTTATTCACAAAGCCAATAGCTTACACTTTCCTAATGCGAGTCCTATTGGCTATGGCAATGCTTGTTGGTAGCAAGCAAGGACAGTGCTGTTGTGGTGCTAAGTGATGATATGGTTGGGCTGAGTGATGTGGTGGTGTCCCAGAGTGATGTGGTGGTGTCCCAGAGTGATGTGGTGGTGTCCCAGAGTGATGTGGTGGTGTCCCTGAGTGATGTGGTGGTGTCCTAGAGTGATGTGGTGATGTCCCTGAGTGATGTGGTGGTGTCCCTGAGTGATGTGGTGATGTCCCCGAGTGATGTGGTGGTGTCCCTGAGTGATGTGATGGTTCCCCTGAGTGATGTGGTGGTGCCCCTGAGTGATGTGGTGGTGTCCTAGAGTGATGTGGTGATGTCCCTGAGTGATGTGGTGGTGTCCCTGAGTGATGTGGTGATGTCCCCGAGTGATGTGGTGGTGTCCCTGAGTGATGTGATGGTTCCCCTGAGTGATGTGGTGGTGCCCCTGAGTGATGTGGTGGTGTCCCTGAGTGATGTGGTGGTGTCTCTGAGTGATGTGGTGGTGTCCGTGAGTGATGTGGTGGTGTCCGTGAGTGATGTGGTGGTGTCCCTGAGTGATGTGGTGGTGTCCCTGAGTGATGTTGTGGTGTCTGTGAGTGATGTGGTGGTGCCCCTGAGTGATGCCCCGAGTGATGTGGTGGTGTCCCTGAGTGATGTGGTGGTATCCTAGAGTGATGTGGTGGTGTCCTAGAGTGATGTGGTGGTGTCCCAGAGTGATGTGGTGGTGTCCCTGAGTGATGTGATGGTGTCCCAGAGTGATGTGGTGGTGTCCCAGAGTGATGTGGTGGTGTCCCAGAGTGATGTGGTGGTGTCCCAGAGTGATGTGGTGGTGTCCCAGAGTGATGTGGTGGTGTCCCAGAGTGAAGTGGTGGTGTCCCAGAGTGATGTGGTGGTGTCCTAGAGTGATGTGGTGGTGTCCTAGAGTGATGTGGTGGTGTTGTGAGGCATGCAGCAGTGTGAGGTGTGCAGCAGTTTGTGGCGTGCAGCAGTGTGTGGCATGCAGCCAGTGTGCAGCATGCAGCAGTGTGAGTAATGCAGCAGTGTGCAGCAGTGTGAGGCTGGCAGCAGTGTGAGGCGGGCAGCAGTGTGAGGCGTGCGGCAGTGTGCAGCATGCAGCAGTATGAGTAATGCAGCAGTGTGCGGCATGCAGCAGTGTGAGGCATGCAGCAGTGTGAGGCGTGAAGCAGTGTGCGGCGTGCAACCTGCAGCAGTGTGAGATGTGCAGCAATGTGAGGCGTGCAGCAGTGTGTAGGGTGCAGCAGTGTGAGGCGTGCAGCAGTGTGAGGCGTGCAGCAGTGTGAGGCGTGCAGCGGTGTGAGGCGTGCAGCGGTGTGAGGTGTGCAGCAGTGTGAGGCATGCAGCAGTGCGTGGCGTGCAGCAGTGTGAGGCGTGCAGCAGTGTGAGGCGTGCAGCAGTGTGTGGCGTGCAGCAGTGTGTGGCGTGCAGCAGTGTGAGGCATGCAGCAGTGTGTGGCGTGCAGCAGTGTGTGGCGTGCAGCAGTGTGTGGCGTGCAGCAGTGTGCGGCGTGCAGCAGTGTGTGGCGTGCAGCAGTGTGTGACGTGCAGCAGTGTGAGGCGTGCAGCAGTGTGAGGCGTGCAGCAGTGAGTGGCATGCAATGGTGTGAGGCGTTCAGCAGTGTGTGGCATGCAGCAGTGTGTGGCGTGCAGCAGTGTGTGGCGTGCAGCGGTGTGAGGCGTGCAGCGGTGTGAGGCGTGCAACAGTGTGAGGCGTGCAGCGGTGTGAGGCATGCAGCGGTGTGAGGCGTGCAGCAGTGTGAGTAATGCAGCAGTGTGTGGCGTGCAGGTAAGTCCTTGCATTTATGTCTCCAAGGCGTGAAAAGGTGAAGCATGTTCCACAAATGTACATCAGCGTATAAACAGGCCTTTAATGTCAGACGACAGCGATACGGGCCAGAACTCGCCCACCTTCCCTATGACCCCACCTAATTGTATCACATGTAATCATTTTTAGCAGCTAAAAATATTTCCACAGGTCACAAAGGGTGGCATGCTTAGGCATGTCGGTCCATCAAGTAAAATTAGATAAAAAATACACTCCTCAGCAATGACTTCAAGGGATGGAGGCCGGGGGATGGGAGGTTGAATCCACGTCGATTCTCACACTACCCTCCTCGGTTCAAGAGCGGAAAAATGCAAATGCGCAGTTCCTTTTTGGACACAGGCAGCTGCTTCTATCAGCGCCGGCAAGCTGCAGAAGGACAAAGGGGTAACTTTGGTAAGAAGCATTGGCCGTGCGACATCGCGGAAGGCAGGCAGCCTTCGTTGGGACGTGGGCTGGGCCTGAAAAAGAAAGAGGAAGGAACCGCCGGGAGATCATCCGGAACCCTGCAGCCTGAATGCTGAAGTCCCTGGCCCTATCAGAGGGACCGGGCGAAGACTGCATGGCACCAGAGGCAACACGGGGCTCCCGTGTGGTGATGAGAGCCCCGCGGCGTGCCAGGAGACGGGCAAGTCCGAGCTGGTAAGCAGGCTGTTTGAACAGAAGTTGCTTGCACTGGCTGAGGGGGGGGAGTGTGTATGTGCGTGCGCGCCTGTTTTTGTGTGTGTGCCTGCGTGAGCGAGATTGGGGGGTGGCTGTGTCTGTGTGTGTGTGCATGCGTGTGTGGCTGTGTGTCAGCGCGGGATTGCGAGAGGCTGACTTGGTAGGAATGTGGGACAGGAGATGTGCACAGCGCAGGGCTGTACATGCACGCACACGCGATGAAATCGCCGACGGCCCTGCACGTGCCCATCCCCTGTCCAACATTCCCAGCAAGTGGATAACATAAGGTCTGTCTTTCGCTGGATGCAGCGCTTCGCGCTGCTAACACTAGCTCGACCTAAAAAGCACGCTGCATAGAACCATTTATGAAACGGACCATGGGGGAGGCCATTGATGTTGTGTGAGTAGCTGCAGCACGCCTACCGTCTCCCTTGATGGCTCGATGCTGCAATGAGTGACTGTATGATCTGAGACCGGACACAGCGAGTTGGTTGCTGGACGTCTTGCTACAGGCGATTGTATGGCGTCTTGCGGGAACGTGTACTTGACGCATTAACTTGAGAGATTAAGACTGTTGGTGTTGGCGGATACGGGGGAGTTCGTGGATGGCGGCTAGACGGGGAAAACCCGAGCCTCTGGATTTTCGGGTGTTAGTCCCACACTACCGGTGGGCCCTCACCTAACAGGACCCAATGGAGCCTCAGCAGAAGTTAAACAACGTGGCGGTGCCTGCATGGGAAGAAAGGTAAAGCAAGAGACCGAGGTAACAAAGACATTGTCAAAGCCAGTAACACAGGAAGAGGGGAACCCCATGCAACTGACCCTAAAGTCGTTATTTATTAACCTCTTTTCCACTGACTGGCATAAAAGAAAGACTAATGCTCTAGCCCTAGTCAGGGCAAATGAGACTTTGGATCATTATAGGGGGGGAAGGGAACACAGGATCCAGTGAGAGGACAGGAGATGCCGCTAGTCCTCCTGAACTACTAGCCTCCTGTCCAGAGACCATAAAGGAAGGGAAAAAAAAGGAAGAGAACTCACTGGGCACGGATGGGGCTGAAGCACCAAGCCTGGAAGGTGAGACACCCAGCCAGATCAAGGACAATATAGGGAAAGGGGGAGTTGAAATCCTGGCGTGTATCGGGCTCACCAGTATGGAGTGATGATGTAGAGGAGAACTATCGTCTGATGTAGTAGGCAAGAGGTTCTCCTTGTTAACTGATGAATCGGATCCCACAGGCAGGAAGATACCTCATCTAGTAGTGAGGGCTTTTTAAAATCTGGCAGTAGCTCCTTAGAAGATAAGATTCTAACAACACAAAGGAAGAAGCTTGCAGGAAGAAAAAAAAAAACAGCCAGAGTTGGCATGTCGACAAGCAGTTGAAGAGGGATTACTCCGATACACGGGCTGTACATCAAGAAGAAGGACCGGAAGAAGGGCCGAAAGAAGAGTCAAAAATGGACACCGTAGAAAAAGAACCCACATGAAAGGATATTTTTCTGTCTATCAAACAGATGCAAGAGGAAGTTCAGATGGATGGGTGCAGAGCCAGAGTAGCAAACAAAAAAAGTACAAGCAGGAATGCGTAAAATAAATAAAACAAATTAGAGA
The DNA here is from genome assembly GCF_964263255.1 of Lissotriton vulgaris. Taxonomy (NCBI): domain Eukaryota; kingdom Metazoa; phylum Chordata; class Amphibia; order Caudata; family Salamandridae; genus Lissotriton; species Lissotriton vulgaris. The sequence continues at coordinate 2,026,061,693 of NC_141693.1, forward strand.
TATTGCTGAGAGAGTGACATCTATGGAAATGAGGACAGAGGCTCTCGAAGTTGAGATGGAATCCCTGAAAGTGCAGAATACTGGCCAGGGAGATGCTTTGTTTGATGTAATGCTCAAACTGGAGGAACAGGAAAACAGACAGCGTAGAAACAACTTGCGCTTCTTGGGGGTCCTGGAGGGAGTGGAAGGTAGCAACCCTAGATTGTACATATTTAATCTCTTGAAGAACACCTTGCCCGAGAAATTGAAGCTCGACTGGGACAGTGAGATCCAGCGTGCTTACAGAGTCCCATTATTGATGAGAAAACAGCCCCAAGAAAGACTTAGGGCTATATCTGTATTTTCCGGAAATTTCCTGCTGAGACAATAGATGTACGACCAAGCCCGACCTAACGCTTTGTAATCTTATGATGGGGTCTCTCCTTTTTTGTTAAGCTGGATTTTGCCCATGCAACTGTGGAACGGCGCTGGCGGTTACGACAGTTAATATCTCCCTTTCATAAAACAGGGGCAGTGGTCTTTCTTCAGAATCCGGCCAGGCTCAAAATTAAATATAAAGGAACATCTCGTACCTTCTTATCTGAGATCCAAACTCAGGGCATCCTGCAAGAAATAAGGAAAGAAAAAGGAGGAGAATCCCCTAAGTAACTAGGTCACTAAACACAGTACTATAAAAGGCTATTTTGAAAACAAAAGATGGGCATTTTCCAATGAAATTCTATTTTTATATATCAAAGGTGATGGTGAGGCAGACGCACATCGCTCTGGCTATGCCTGATTGCCTAGGTTTTTGAGGGGGCTTGGGGGAGTCTGGGAGAGTCTGGGAAAGGGAGATCCCTGCTTCCGGGGGGAGGGGGGTTAAGGCAAGCATTGAACAGGGTGCGACTTATGCACAGGATGTTATTCAGGGAACGCTTGGGTGCTATTATGAAGTAAAGAGATCTGTAGTGTGGTGTAATACTAAAGAATTTAAAGATGGGTAAACTAAGGATTGCAACGGTCAATATATGTGGCTTGAACGATCTTAAAAAAGTCAGATGGTATCCCAAGGGCTGGAAATACTGCAGGCAGACATAGTCTGTCTTCAAAAGACCCACTTAGAAGGTAATCAAAAAGATCTTTCAAAATGCCTAGGATATAGGATTGCAGGAGCTACAACTCAAGGTACCCGTACATAGGGGTAGCAATTTTAACCCATAACAAGGCTATACAGTTTTCCCTAGTCCGGACAGACTCATCCGGGTGCTGGGTTATTGCAGAGCCCCAGGCTTCCCTAACTTTACAATATGTTCCCTCTACGGTAGCAATGTGGATGACACTTCTTTATTAGTATGGCTGTCGAACGAATTATCGCACTGGCAATTACCGATAGTGATGTGTGGGGACTTTAATATTAATCTAGCTAGTGGCTCGGAACAGGGTGAATTATATGTTGAAAAGAAACCTAAAGTCTATCAGGCTATATATAATATCTATCAGTTGCACAGTTTGAGCGATGCATGGGCTAAAATGAGACCTCAAGAACATGGCTTCACATATTACTCTGCCCCTCACCAGAAGCATGTGAGGCTGGATTATTTTTTTGTCTCACAGTTGATTAGACAGAAAAGCACAATCAAAAGCTTTCCCAGGTGTCTCTCAGATCACAATCCTCTGGTACTAAATCAAGAGGGTGGGGGTTTTTAGGAAAAGCCCTCTTCTTAGTTAGACATTTGAAAGAGCGTTGTTGGTTGATGAGGCCTATGTGGCACACCCGAGGAGGTGGATTCCGGAATTAATACAAATAAATCTAGGAATGGCATCTGTAGGTACAGTGTGGATAAGTAAAAGGCAGGGATACGGGAAGAAAGAATTTAATACTCAATTAGGAAAAACAAAATGGAGAAAGTGTGCCTTCAGTAATAATAATCAACCTTGGCCCAGGCTGAAGCTAAGCTAATTAAGGCCCTGCAACAGAAGGACGGCTTAGAGGATGCTCATCTAGATGGAACATTCAATAAAGCAGAAATTGGGGAGAAACTACTGAAGAGGGACATTGAAAAAGCGACAGTGCACCCAGAGAATATGTATGAGTGCAGTGAAAGGGTTGGCCACCTTCACGCAGTTAGGACAAGGCAAGAAATCACACAGAGTGAAATTTAGGAAGTGAAGGACCAGTGTTGGATTTGATGAACTTCGAACAGCCTTTTGCAAATTTTATCGGGCTCTATACATAGAAGACAGATCAGTGGGAGAATGAGATGGAAGAACGAATAGCAACATATCTGGAGCAAGTGTCCTTACTTTTAGTATTCACTTTTAGAATCGATCAGAGCTATTTCGCACAGTTACTTGAGAAGGGTGATCTCAGCCTCCTTACCTGCATCTCGGACGCCCATTGTTACCCGCCAGCTCCCCGGTCCACCTCGGGTTTTCCCGGTTGTTTGTGAAGGGAGTGAAGGTGGTAGATCTACGTCATTTCCGGGGCAGAGGAGCGGGGAGGCGGGAGGATTACCGTCTGACTATTTAGTCACACATGGAGGCTACGCACAGAGGATCCGCTGGCGGCGCGCCAAAGGCAAGCCCGTCTGCGCCCCTCTGCGTCCGGCCGGGGCCAGGGGTCATAACCCCTAGGCAATTTTTTTCTGTTCCCCGCACAAACTCCCATACAGATCTCAGCGTGCTACACCCTAAGATACAACAGAATTGTGAGATCGCACCATGGAATAACTACCTTTTTAACTGCTCCTGCTGCAATTGTGCTCTCTCTCCGGCATTATGTGATCATATAGACCTAACATGGGCTTCTACTCACCATTCAGAGCACAAAAAGGAAGAGGACACTAAAGAATTCTTGTTCTTTAGTATTAATTGCAGGTCGCTTCTGAAATATAAAGAAGACATTTTTGACTTACTTATACATTTTCAGCCGGATGCCATCTTCATGACAGAAACGTGGCTGAATGATAGCTCTGGCCCTGATGTAGCCACTGCTTTACCCCATAACTACACGATCCTTAGGAAGGATCGTGTGAATAAAATAGGAGGGGCATTGGAATATTTTTTTTAAATGAATTCAATTGTAAATGGGAAGAACTTCCGATCAATAACTGTGAAGCCGGCCTTTTCAAGCTTGCTCTTACGCCCCAATTTACCTTTTCTGGGATGCTAATTTATCGACCTCCGGGCGCAGCTGGTGCCTGTGCAGCGGCGCTTCCTGACTTTATCGCTCCCTTTGTTCTTGAAGCTACAAATTTTTCAATATTAGGAGACCTGAACCTACATCTTAACAATGGTAATTGCGCAACTAGCGCTACAATGGTCTCTGACCTAGCAGCTCTAAAGTTACCTTATGTAATACTGGCCATACGCACAAAGCAGGATACCAACTGGACCCAGTCTTCTCTAATTTAAGTAACATTATATGCGAACCAGCCCTTCCTTTGGTATGGTCGGACCACTTTTTAGTTAGCTTTAAGATTAATCCGGTATTGGGACAGGAGCCAATGACCGCCAAGGATGCTCCTATTGGAATGCGAAACTGGGAAAAAATGAACATTGAGCGACTTAATACTCATCTTTTGCACTCCAGATCTGATATAAAGCTAGTCAGCCCCACCGATGCAGACACCATCCATAGCTGGCTAAGTTTGTCGTTAGACACGCGTCTTCCTTTAACTAAAAACAAAATTAACAGCCACCGGCCTCCTGCTCCATCGTTTTCAGACAAACTTAAACTAGAAAAAACAAAATGTAAAGTTCTAGAGAGGCAATGGAGGAAACACTATGCCCCAACTGAAAAACAGAACTATAAACAAGCCATCTAAGGCTACCAGGCACTATGTAAAGCAGCACGTGCAGAACATATAAAGAACAATATCATGTTGTCACAAAACAATTCGAAAATACTTTTTAAAATGGTGCAAGAATTGTCAGGTGCTACACACCAACCAAAACCGCCTAATCTAACGGAAACACAATGTGAAAATCTAGCAGTGTTTTTTAATAAGAAAATAGAGAAAGTTTATTCAGAATTCGATACGAATGGAGTACAATGTCCGCAGGCTAATAGTCCACTAACAAATTTTACACCTCCCTCAGAATTACCGGATGTTACAAAGAATATACTGGATAGATGGCTACCTTTTGACATAACGTCATTTAAAGATACCCTGAATAGTATCAAATCAGGCTCTCCAAAGGACCTTTTTCCAATTTCAATTTTAAATACTGGACCCTCTGATCCTGAAATGGATTATGGACCTTCTCAATGCCTCACTTGCTGAGGTAATAATACCTGCCAATTGGAAACATGCGATGATCCTTCCTTTGTTGAAGAAAGCAAATGCTGACCCAGAGGTTCCTTCTAATTTCCGCCCAGTTTCGCTACTGCCAACTCACCCAATTCGTGAACTCCCAAAATATCCTGCATTCGTCTCAATCGGGTTTCGGATCCTGATTCTCAACGAAATCAACACTTCTGGGAGTTACGGAAACCGTTCGCCGGCAACTGGATGGAGGGGGTACAGTGCCACTCATCTTGTTAGATTTGAGTGCCGCTTTTGACACTATATCACGAGACTTATTCAAACTCTTAATTCTAAGGGTATTGGCGGCCTTGCGCTGAAATGACTTGCATGCTTTTTAACTAATCGCACATTCCAAGTGTTCTCTTCAACATCTAACTCCAGATCACACGTCTCTTCTTATGGAGTTCCTCAGGGATCGATTTTAAGTCCTTTACTTTTTAATGTTTATATTAGCCCCCTAGCTGACATAGCAGAGGAAGCTGGACTTACGATATTTTCTTATGCAGACGATACCCAGCTTATTTTCTCTCTTTCGACTAATAGCACCGCTAAATCACCAACCCTTAAAATAGGCTTACAAAATATTGTGGGATGGATGCACGCAAACAAACTTAAATTGAATGGAGGAAAAACGGAACTCTTGATTTTGGGCGGCAATAAAGATCTTTGGGGACCGCAACATTGGCCTTACCAAATGGGTTCCCCTCCCACACCTTCTCAATCTGTCCGTAACTTGGGTATTATAATAGATGATCAGTTGACTAGCCGTCAACAAGCAATTAAGGTTGCGTCAATATGTTTTACCATTTTAAAATGGTTAAAAAGATCTTATGGGTCCTGCCTTCTAAAACACAGAAAACGGTTGTTCAGGCCTTGATCATCTCAAGATTAGACTACGGAAATATCCTGTACTTAGGGGAAAACAAGGATGTAATCCGTAGGCTAGAAGTGGTCCAAAATTCGGCAGCTAGACTCCTATGTCAGCTACCTCGAACAGCCTCCATTTCTAAGTCACTCCGGGACCTACATTGGCTAAGAATTGATAATCAATCTAAATTTAAAGCCCTGAGTTACATGTACAAATGAATGCCGGCACGGCCCCTCATTATCTGAGCACTCTGGTTCACAAATACAAGCCAACTCGCGCCCTTAGATCCTCGAAGCAAGCCAAATTTGTGACCCCTAGATCCAAACTGACCCGTATAGGCGGCTGCTCTTTCTCTTTGCTCGCTCCTGCTCTGTGGAATTCAATGCCTCTTTCACTTTTCACGCTTGGAACAAAACTATATCAAATTTAGGAAAGGCATCACAACTTGGTTATTTAATATATAGTTTTGTCTCTCTTGTTGCTCTGTTGTTTAGCTTGTGTCCGTAAGGCGCCGGGCAATCTCTGGGTAGCTCTAGCGCCATATAAATTTATATATAATAATAATAATTATTATAATAATAAGTGACTGGGATGTCTCTATCAGTTGAAGAGAGGGACCAGTTAGGACAACCATTGAGCTGGAATGTGATTGCTGTAGCCTTGTCTAGTTCACCAAAAGGGAAGGCGACCGGACCTGATCTGATTCCTACTGAATTTTATGAGTTTTTTTCTGGAGCAACTGAAAGAAAATATGACGACTATGTTTGTATAGTTTACAGAGGATATGAATCCACCAGCATCATGGGCGATGGCCCAAGATTATTGTCTCCACCCCCCAAAAAAAAACCTAGTGAGGAATTGGGATCCTATTGTTCAATAACCCTTATAAATGGGGATGTAAAAATCTATTCTAAAACCCTTTTCTCGGGGGGCGTGGATAAGATGGCGGTGTGAGCGGACGTGCTTCCCTGAGCTCCAGCCGCCGGCCGTTAGCATTTCAATTTCTACAGCACCTAGTCCCCCGCGTTTGGGCCCCACCGGAGAACACCTGCTGCCCTAACGGGCTCCGGTGCTAGAAAGGAGCCATACGGGACGTCCGTGACTCTCGGAGCCGCGGGGAGCGGTCCGGCCCGGGAGCGGCCTGGAGGCGAGTGGCAGTGAGGAGACGTGTCCGGGGCTGGTAGCGGAGCACGCCCGGCTTGAGTGCGCCTCGGCTGGGGCCCTACTGCGCGAGAGTCAGTGTGCTAGTGGCGGGTTCGGCCCGCGCGGACTTTGCGTGAGGCCCCGGGGGCCGTGCTGGCCGGAGGCTGTGCTGGCCGGGGGCTGCTGTGGGGCCAGTGAGGCCCGTTCGCTATTGTCGGGCCAGCGGGAGAAGGGGACGGTGCGACCTTGGGCGGGGGACCCCGCCTGCAGAGCCTGCAGTGTCCGGACAGTCAGTCTAGTGGTCCCCACCGCTGGGTCCGGATGGATTCACAGCCATTTTTTATAAAACTTTCTACCCCCAGGTGACACCGTTATTGACAGCTTCATTTAATTCCTTTAAGGAACCCGGAGCGATCCCACGGGACTTGCTAGACGATACCATCTCGGTCATCCCTAAACCGGGGAAGGACCGCACTCATTGTGGGGCATACCGCCCCATATCTCTCCTTAATGTCGATCTTAAAATTTACACAGGCATTCTGGCCGCACTGTTGGCTCCACTTATGCAGGGACTGATAGACCCGGACCAAGCAGGTTTTATTCCAGAGCGCCAAACAGTTGATAATACTAAGAGAGCCTTACATTTGATAGAGAAAGCGATGCGCACCAGTGGGGAAAACATGCTACTCGGCATCGACGCGGAGAAAGCCTTCGATTGGGTCCCCTGGCCATATTTGGAGAAGGTATTGTTCAAAGCAGGACTGGGAGCGACTTTCAGGACTTGGGTCCTGAATTGTTATACCTTCCCCACGGCGACGGTGAGGGTCAATGGCTGCTCATCCCCGCGATTTCCCATTGAACGAGGGACACGACAGGGGTGCCCACTGTTGCCTCTGTTGTTCGCACTGTATACGGAGCCGTTGGCGCAGGCTCTGCGATTAGACCCAAGGGTACAGGGGATCAAGTTTGCCGCATTTGTACACACGGTAAGTCTATATGCGGACGACGTCCTTCTATCAATAGGCTCCCCCAGAACTTCATTGCCGGCGTGTGTGGAGATCCTGGATTCCTTTGCTGGAGCAGCGGGCTTCAAAATTAATATGTAAAAATCGGAGGCGCTGGACCTCTCACTAGAGGGGCAGACACAAGCCTATTTGTGGAGAAGTGTGGCTCATTGGTTAGAGCGGCAGACCCTGATGCAGAGGTCTGGCCCGGACCAGGGTTCAATTCCCGCCTCGGCGGGTCTTGGGCTCAATTTCCCCGGACCTGATAATTCTCGCCTCGGTACCTATTCTAAGCATGGGTCCCACTCTGCAACTCTGGGCAATAGCTTGCTTAATCTACACAACGGCCCCAACAGCGCTAGGATGCCTGGTTTCACCTTTGGGGTGCCCAGGAGTGGGCACTTCACAGGGAAAAGCCAGGAAGGGTTCCACAACGGTATGTGTACAGCGCCTTGAGACCCCTTCGGGGGTGATACCTGCGCTATATAAGCACTACATTTACATTTTTTTTACAAAGCTGTTTCCCCTTCCGGTGGGTGACGGAAGCGATCCCATATCTAGGGATTCAGCTGGCGGACACTCTGCCCGGTACGGTTCGTATCAATTATGCCAAGTTGCGCCAGACGCTGCGGGCAGAACTCGGCAGATGGAGGTCCCTGTCCTGGCTCGGCAGGGTCGCTGCCGTTAAAATGACCATCTTGCCTCAGATTTTATATGTCTTTCGGGCTGTTCCCCTGCGACCCCCGGAAGGTTGGATCAGGCAAACACAGTCAGAACTTGCCCAATTCATTTGGAATGGCAAGCGCCCGAGAATGAAGCTTAGGTTAGCCATGTTGCTGCCGGAGCAGGGGGGCCTAGGCCTCCTGGACCTGCGACTCTACTATTAGGCAGTGCAGCTCCGGACCTTGGTGGAATGGAGCAGGTGGTAGTCAGAAAAGCACTGGCTCTTCCAAGACCAGGCCGTGGCGGGCCGACCATTACAGGAAGTTCCCTTCCTCCTTAAGGTGCATCGCCCTCCTAATTTATATGCTTCATTTATCACGTAGGTACCCATGGAGGTATGGGACCAGACTAATCTAAGGCATGAGTTGACCACATTTCCTTCCCCGCTTACGCCGCTGGTACACAACCCAGATTTCGGGCCGGGTTGCGACGCTTCGGCCTTTGCCAGGTGACGTCCAGCGGGATACAGTGTCCTGCACCACCTATACACAAAGGAAGGGATAGTCCCCTTCGAACATATGTGGCGGGAGTATGGCCTGCCAGGGACGGAGAGGCTCCGCTACCTGCAAGTGCGACATTGGGCACTTAATGCTTCAGGTGCGGGCGGAGGCGGATAGGAAGCTGAGCCCTTATGAATACTGGATACTCACACGGACATCGGATAAATGACTCATCTCAGACCTGTATCGCATGTTGCTGGCACGATATACACTGGTGTATAATCCAAGCAGGGTCCGCTGGGAGAGGGAGCTGGGTCGGGAGCTCACCAACAAGGAATGGGAGGACATATACTACCGAGCACGACACTCTGCATACCATATGGGACTGACTGACACCTTCACCAAACTGGCGACATACTGGTATTACACGCCGGAGAGATTGCACGAAATGGATCCCACAAGGGACATCTCCAGCTGGCGGGGTTGTGGTGAAAGGGGCACGTTGGTACACCTGTTGTGGTAATGCACCCGGATCCAGGGTTACTGGAAATTGATGTTGGACGAGGTAGATGCTGACTTTAATACGGAGATCCCAAGGTTCCCTGCCTATGTCCTGCTGGGTCTACCGAATGCGCTGACCTGTCCGTTGAAATCACGTAGGGGGAGGCTGATTGCTATAGCCCTAGGCTCTGCAGTTCAGAATGTTCTCTCCTTCTGGCGCACTGCGCATATCCCCACTTTCCAATGCTGGTTGTTTCGACTTTGGGCAGTGCTCAGCATGGAAAAGCTGTCCTTGATCAAAGCTGGGGAAGGTATGCCGAACTGTGGCAGCCGTTCTTGTCTCTGCTGGCCACAGAATTCAGAGAGGTGACATGCCCCCGGTGTCTGCGTCTGCTACGCCTATCACAGGTTCATCATTGAGAGGCCCTGGTGTGGATGGTGGTTTGTGTGCTGGGGATTATGGACCTGGAACGGGGCAGGGATGGAGGGTTGGGGCGGGGGGTGGGGATAGGGTACTGTTTTTTCCTTTATTGTTGTAGGCTCGGCTTTACAGTCCCCTTGGGGATGGGAGGGCATTGCGGGGCGTGGGAGCTGTTGCCTTGTAGCTCTCTTGGAGTTCTAATGCCTCTTCTGTTGTATGAAGTGTTCTTGAACAGCAATGCCTCTCCATGTTTGTATGAGCTGCCTTTTTCTCTTTTTTCAACAAAAAGATTTAATACTAAAACCCTTTTCTCTCATCTGTCATTGATTATACACAACGTTGTTTCCGAGACAACATGGCTTTATCATAGAACACATTAGAAGGATCATTACACTGTTTGATGCGAGGCAAGTGTCAGGAGACCCTATGGCCGCAATGTTTTAAGATGCTGAAAAAGCTTTTAATAGGGTCTCCCGGAAGTTTCTATGGGCCTCTATGCACTGGAAAGGGATAGGGGATCAGTTAATCAGCGCCGGGACGCCTCTTTGCTGGGGCAGCTGTCGGGCTATACAAAACGCTTAACGTATTAGTGAAAGACCTGTATGAAGAACCCAAGGCCAGAATACTTGTAAATTGGGAATTGACTGAGGCTTTTAAAATAATAAGAGGTACAAGACAAGGGTGTCTCTGTCCACCGCTGTTGTTTGCGATATATATAGAACCCTTTTTGAAATGTCTAGAGCTGGCTGCGGATATCCCCCAATTATTTAAGTCTGGGTCGGCAGACGAGGTGTTGGATTATGCCACCAATATTGCACTAGCTATATCGCATCCTGAGAAGGCGATACAACAATTGAAATGGAAGCCCAGAGATTAGGTGCTCAGTCCGGATATGCCCTGATTAGGGATAAAACACATATAGTAACTAACGATTTTGCATCGATTATGGATAACAGAGTAGTTAAAAAAGGAAAATCCTACTTACCAGTATGCATCTGTTCTTGGCATGTAGAGGGGCAGAGTTGTACCCCTATACAACCTCAGATATAACCCAGTAGTTACCCACTGTCTCTTATTTGGATCCCTCAGAGACTTTAGTCTCTTTACCAAAGAATACATGAAAAGGGAACCCTTGTATTTGTGTTACAGCACTAAACCCCTCTCTTTTCATAAAAGGGTTTCTCCTAAAAACTTGTTTCCTTGTTCCCAGAGTTGTACACAATGCATAGATTGCCATCTGGTGTTGGGCTCAGATGTTTGCATGTTGTTTTTGTCTTCGAAGAAGTCTTGTAGTCACGAGGTTGGTAACTCCTCCTTCGGTCGATAGTGCGCATGGCTTCGGCTCCATCGTTAGATTGGTTTTGCCACTAGGGTTAGATGGAATAGTGAGAAATAGATAGATGTCCATGCGTGATGTATCTAAGTAAGATAAGACTGGAAGAGATAGAGGTATCCGGGGAGGAGGGTGGGTATGTACAACTCTGCAGCTCTACATGCCAAGAACAGAGGCATACTGGTAAGTAGCATTTTCTGTTTGAGGCATATGAGCTGCAGATTGTACACTATGCATAGGCTATACAGCAGTATCCTCCTTAGCGGTGGCTACCTGTATCTGTTGCAGTAGTTTAAAATAGTGTTTTTAATACAGCCTGGACCACACTAGCTTGTTGTTTTGCTTGCAAATCTACACAATAGTGCTTTGTGAAGGTGTGTGGTGTGGCCCAAGTTGCTGCTTTGCATATGTCATCTAGGGGAATGTTCCCTAAGAATGCCATAAATGCCCCTAGTTTACGTGTTGAATGAGCTCTAGGGAGAATGGTTAACATGCATTTGACTTTAAGGTAGCATATTTGTCTGCATTTTACAATCCACCTTGCAATTCCTGTTTTGGATATAGGATTGCCTTATGAAGTGAGGAGAAAGCTACGAAAAGTTGTTTTTCTAAAGGATTTCGTTCTTTCAATGTAGTAAAGTAATGCTCTTTTAACATCTAAGGTGTGTAGAGCTCCTTCTGCCACTAAGTCTGGATGAGGGAAGAATACTGGTAACTCAACAGACTGGTTTAGATGAAAGGCAGATACCACTTTGGGTAAAAATTTTGGGTTTGTTCTAAGAACCACTTTGTTATGATGGATTGGTAAAAATGGTTCTTATTATTATTATTATTATTGCATTTATTGAGCGCACAGCTACCCGGAGGTTTCCCGGCGCTTGCCTTGGGAACCCGTCCTGGCTTTTTTCCCTGTGAGATAGCCCCTACAGGGCATCCCCAAGGTGAAAGCCAGGCATCCCGCCGCAGGGGGGCCGTTGTGGAGATTAAGCAAGCTTAATGCCCAGAGTTGCAGAGTGAGAACCCATGATTAGAGCAGGCACCGAAGCGAGAATTATCGAGTCCGTGGACATTTGAGCTCAAGACCCTGCCGCGTCGGGAATTGAACCCTGTTCCCGGGTCTGACCTCAGCTTCCGGGTCTGCCTGCTCTAACCAGTGAGCCACACTTCTTGTATGGTTAGTGCCTGGCGTTCGCTCACTCTTCAGAGAGATGTGATGGCGACTAAAAATGCTACTTTCTAAATAAGGAACTGTACTTCACATTTGTGTAGAGGTTCAAATGGAGGGCCCATTAGTCTGGTAAGAACTCTATTGAGATTCCACACTGGGGAGGGTGAAGCTCTTGGTGGAATTATATTCTTTTAAGACCTTCCATAAAAACTTTGATCGCGGGAACCCTAAACAAAGACAAATGTTGTCTGTTTTGTAGGTAGGCCGCTATGGCAGCTAGATGTAACCTTATAGATGTATACGCTGGGTTACATTGTTGTAGATGCAAAAGGTAACAGATGAGGTTTTGAATGGAAGCATCCAGTGGGTTGATTTTGTTGTGTGAGCAATAAATAACAAACCTCTTCCATTTTGCTTCATAGCATGCCCTTGTGAATGGGCGTCTAGCTTCTTTGATAACGTTCATACACTCTGGCGGAAGACTGTAACGCTAGAGAGATTGCTAACAATTTCAGGTAGTTGATGTGAAATTGTTTTTTTTTGAGAGGTCCATAACCCTTGAGTGGTATGGTTTTGGAGATGTGCTCCACAGCCGGTGAGCGATGCATCGGTTGTTAGTACTATCTGTGGGACTTGCTCGAGGAACAACCGCCCTTTGGAAAGGTTTTTTGTGTTCCAACACTACAGAGAGCGATAGGTGCGGTCGTCCACCAACACCAGATCTGTTAGCTGACCTTGAGCCTGGTTCCACTGACGTGCTGGACACTCTTGTGTGGCCCCTTGAAGTGTGGCTCAGGGGTTAGAGGCGGCAGACCCGGAAGCTGAGATCGGCCGTGGACCAGAGTTCAATTCCCCGCCTTGGCGGGTCTTGGGCTAAAAAATTCCACGGACTCGATAATTCTCGCTCCGGTGCCTTCTTGACTCACGGGTTCACACTCTGCGACTCTGGGCAATAGCTTGCTTAATCCCCACAACGGCCCCTCGCGGCGGGATGCCTGGCTTTCACCTTGTGGATACCCTGCCGGGGTGATCTCACAGGGGAATACCAGGACGGGTTCCCTAAGCAAGCGCTTAGATACCGACCTCGGTCAGTGATTTGCGCTATATAAATACATGTACATTTACATTTACATTTACATCTTGTAATGGGCACATTTGCAATCTTGCATGAGGGACGAGAAAAATGCAAGAGGCCATCATTCCTATTAGCTGCATGAACATTCTTGCTGGTAGTGAGTAGTGTTGTGGCTGAAATCTTTGAACTAGCATTTGTATGGCATTTATCCTGATGGGATTGGGATATGCTAGGGCTATGGAAGTATTCAGTGTAGCCCCTAGATATTGTTGCTTTGTGGACGGTTGGAGATGGGATTTGCTTAGATTTATTGTGAATCCCAGACTGTGAAGCAACTGTATTGTCAGGAGTATGTGTTGAACACAGCTGTTCTGGGAGTTTGCTTTTATGAGCCAATCGCCCAGATAAGGGAAGACATGAATTCGTTGTCTCCTGAGATGTGCTGCAACCACGCAAGGCATTTGGTAAGAACCCTGGGTGCTGAAGTGACTCCGAATGGGAGCACCTTGAACTGGTAGTGTTGAACATCTACCACAAACCTGAGATATTTCCTGTGAGCAGGATGTATGGGAATGTGGAAGTAGGAGTCCTTTAGATCTAGAGTGGAGAGAATGTCACCTTGCTGTAGTAGAGGAAGCACTTGTTGTAAAGTGACCATGTGGAAGTGGTCTGATTGAATGTAAAAGTTGAGCTGTCTGAGGTCCAGTATTGGCCTGAGAGAGCTGTCCCTTTTTGGGATTAGAAAAGAAAGTGAAGGGGGCGTGGCTTGGATGCCGAGGCGTAATGGCGGACCCGGCTTGAGCTCCGCGATTCAGCGGATCTCTTTACCTGCTTTGGAGACGCTTCGGTGCCGTTTTTTCTTACCGGAGTGCCGGGCATTGACTCCCCAGAATGCGGTAAGTCTCCGGACCGCATTTGGACCTTGTTTATGTCTCGGGTCCTTCGTTGCGAACTTTGCCGATTTCTCCCTCAGCTGAGACGCGGGCGGCCGCCATTTTAGGTCTTTGCGCCCACGTCTCTCCATAAAGCCTCGGTAATTTTTCTATCAACGCTGCCCCTTCTAAGTTTTTTGAATAATGGCTGCATACTGATGGATATTCATGGGCAAAGTTGTTCCTGAGTGGCGATAATCGGCTGAGGTGGGGGTGACCGCAATTTTATGTTGCCGTGCCTTCTTCTCTTCACCTGCCAACTACTTTTTCTTTACTGCTGCCTTTCAGGGACTCTCAATTTACGGCAATATACATATGGAGTGTCATGAACAAGCTGTTTTTTTGTGGCATTATTCTTTGGACATTTTTTTTTTGCTTTCAGGTGTGGAGAAGGCTTATGTTACCACACGGAGTGCTGCAATTACCATGCTGGTCTTGTGCAACGATTTAGGTATGCAGTGTCTTTACCTTTAATGCCTTTAGCCTACCCATAGTCCTTTTCATGGCATTTTTTATCATATTGGAAATGTGGGCGGCCGCCTCTTTTGGCCGCTGAGCTCATGTTTCCTTATTCCTTGATTTGATATGCCACTATCACTCTCCGAGTGCTACAGTACCTATACTTCAACTATATATTTCATACCACATTGTCTGTACTGCACTTTTATCAACCGCAAATACCATAGGCGTTTTTTTTTCCGAGGAGCTGTGTTGATGTTTTTTTGACCTTCTTCTATCTACTGCAGTACTTACTTCCCTCTCCATTCCTTTTGGTCGTTCAAGTTTCATACCAAGCTTCTTCTTTCTTTGGTGTCTCCCTTTTCTTTCGGCACAATGGCTAATGACTCTCACTTGGCCAGGTCTTCTGTCACAGGCACGAAACCAAAGAGACACAAAAACGACCCACCTCCTCCAATTCATTTCTCTCAGAACCCAGTTCTGGATTCAATTTTGGATGAAGTTTGAGGTCTTCAACCATTTATGTCTGCAACAAATGAAAAACTAGCTCAAATAGAGGAGAGATAGATCGTCATGGAAGGCAAAGTATCTGAATTGGAACAACGTGTCAGCGACATTCAAGATATCTCTACAAAAATTCCATTACTTGAACAGGAAATTCATAAACTGAAACTACACACAGATAATAGATTGAAAATAGAAATCATAGAAACAACCTACGCCTTTATGGCCTTCCGGAAAATGTTGAAGGATCTAATATGATACTGTTTCTTCAGAAATTCCTTCCTGAGCTTCTAGGCCTTCCATCTTCCTCTACTCTCCTCAATATACAAAGAGCTCATCGTTTGGGACGCCTTACCAACAACCCTACGAAACCTTGAGGCATTATCATGCTCTTTTTGGAATTTACTGAACTAATGTCTATTTTGAAAGCTGTCAAACTCAAATGTCGTCTCATTTGGTCTGGACAGAATATCTACATCTCGCAAGACATCTCCAATGCAACTAATGCTCGTCGTAAGGAATTCCTCGCCTTGCGTCCTCAGATGAGACATCTTAATATTCAATACGGAATTCTCCATCCATGTCTTTTCAAAATTACACACGATGGACGCTCACGTACCTTTGATGATCCTGAAAAACTCAAACTTTTTCTCCGTAGCTTCTCTTCCACTGGAATTGACACATCAAACTGACTTTTTTCTTGTGTTTTTCTTCTGTAGCTCCTTAGAAATGCCTCTTTAACTTCATTTGTTTTGTTTTACTTCCATTTCTTTGTTATTAATTGTTTTTCCTCTCTCATTTATTTCTCTATTTTTTTTTCTTAATCTTTTCACACTAATTTGTTCTTCTTTTTTGCATTATACTCCCTTCTATCTTTTTGTATGTTGCCTTAATTATGGTTCTCCTTCTTCTATATCTTATTTTCCTTTTCGGGACCCGCCTTGCCTCGTGCCAATATGCCTCCTCTTCATTGTCTTCTTCCCTTCTTACAGATCTGGCTGTTTTGCTTTGATCTGTTTGTTCCTCTTTATCTTCTTGCTCTATCCCTTTCTCTTTCTCCTTTTTCTTCTTCTGCTTTCTCTTTGATCGTATATTTTTTGTTTCTTTGTATTTATATTTATATTTTGGTGCTCTTTGTTATTGACTTAGGGTTAATGTATTTTAGTATTTTGGATCTTTTTGTTGGATTGTCTTCTTGTATGGTGTCTTCTTTTTTGTAGTCATGTCCTTGAAGTGTATCTACTCCGCATGTTCTTCATCCTCCCAATCCTCCATTATGTGTAACTTGGTCACGTAAAACGTCTGGGGTCTTGGGAATCCAGTCAAAAGGTAAAAGGTACTGTCACATTTATCTAAACTTAATTCTCAAATTGCATTTCTTCAAGAAACTCATTGTTCAGATGTGGAGTCGTTAAAGTTGAAGAGACAATGGGTGGGCTAGTTGTTTTTTCTCCTGCATCCAACAAAAAAGGAGGTGTTGCTATATTGTTTCATAAAGCTTTATCAGTTCAAATTTTATCCACTCAAAATGATGATGAATGAGTGAATAGAGTCTTATATTGCGCAACTTAGCCCAAGGGCATCAAGGCGCCAAAACAGGTCATCCAACACATGATCAGACAAAGTCGGCATTACAAGTATGCTTCAGAAAAGAGCCAAGTTTTTAAGGCCTTACGGAACAAAGTGAATGAAGGTTGCCCCAAGAGCTCAGGGGGGAGAGAGTTCCACAATCTGGGTGCAACAGAGGAGAATGCTCTGCCTCCCCATTTCGCTTTTACAAACCTGGGGACCTCAAGAAAGTTTTTATAGGAGGAACGAAGGGATCTACTAGGGGAATAGAGATGAACAAGTGACTTAATCCCCATAGGACCAGTGCTTTGGAAAGCTCCATGAGATAAACAGAGAGTTTTAAAAGTGATCCTGGAATGTATAGGGAGCCAATGAAGGTTCTCCCGGGCTGCAGAAGCAAAAGCAAATCTAGGGAGGTTCAGAACCATCTTTGCCGCAGCATTCTGGACCATTTGGAGGCGATGGATAAGGCTCTTATTAACGCCCAAATAAAGGGCTTTACAATAGTCCAATCTAGAGGAGACTAATGCTAGCGTAGCCTGTTTCCGAGCATCCGTGGAAAGATAATGGGCGATCTTTCTAAGAACCCTAATGATGCCACAGCAAGTGGAAACAGTCCTATTGACCTGACGGTCAAAGGAGAGGCCAGTGTCCATTAGCACCCCCAGGTTCTTAGCGTACTGGCAAGGGAGGGGACATTCCTCAAGTGACGGCGGCCACCAATCCCTGGACCAGATATCCTGATTGCCCCCAAAGATCAAAACCTCCATTTTCTCCCAGTTTAGTTTCAGGAAGTTTTGCACCATCCACTGGGAGACAGGCTCCATACAGCTCCTGAAATTCTGGGCAGAATCCTTCACGGAGTGAGTAAGAGAAACCATTATTTGGGTGTCGTCAGCATAGGACAGCACCTCCAGCCCAAATGATCTAACCACCCTGGCAAGTGGGGCCACATAGATGTTAAACAATGTGGGGCTCAATGAAGAGCCCTGAGGGTCCCCACAATGCACAGGTTTAGGGGCAGACAGAAACTGGCCCAGTTTCACTCTCTGTTCCCTTTCGTAAAGAAAGGAAGCAAGAAGGCTCAAGGCAGAGCCTCCGACCCCTAACTCCCTGAGGCGAGACACCAGTATAGATGGGGACAGAGTGTCGACGGCTGCGGTAAGGTCTAATAGGACCAAAAGAGTGGTATGGCCCTTGTCGATCTGAGTGTTGTTAACAACAACAGTAAGAGCCGTTTCATTGCTGTGATGTTTCCTAAAGCCGTGCTGAGAGACATCCAAGAGGGCAGAGTCCCTAAGGTAAGAACTAAGATGGAAATTAAGGTGGGACTCCAACATCTTTGCGGGGGCAGGAAGAAGAGAAATGGGACGAAAATTTTTCAAGACTCCTGGGTCCAGAGCAGGTTTCTTCAAGAGAGGTTTTACAACCGCCATCTTCCATTAGGAGGGAAAAACTCCCTCCGAAATGGCACGGTTCATAACATTCATGAGAGTTGGAATAACCGCTTCCCGGCAGGCTTTCAAAACTTTAAGCGGACAGGAGTCTAAGGAAGAGCCTGATTTAGTATTGTCCAGAAGCTGGGTCATCACCTCTGATATTAAAAGAGGAAAGGACAGAAGACTCGGGAGCTGCTCACCAAACAGACTCCCGGCCTCAGAAGAGGTAGGGGAAATAGACGGTCCCATACCCAAGTTTAAAGTTTCAAGCGTGCCATAGATATCCAAGATGTTAGTATGGAAAAAGGCAGAAATATTATCGTACAACTCTTGAGATTCCACTATAGAGTCTGCAACCTGGGGAAAGGATAGGGAGTCTATGATTTTAAAAAGGTCTCTAGGAGACTTAAGAAAGGCAGTAATCTTAGAAAAATAAGCCCTCTTTTCCTCCACAATGGCTAACTTGTATTCCTTTAGACAGAGTTTGTGTTGTTCCTTCTCCAAGAGATCAAGATGGGCCCGCCAGAGCCTCTCCTGTTTTCGACACCCTTGTCTCAACTGCCTAAGTTTGTTTGAGTACCAGGAAGCCAAGGGATTCTTCCTCACTGAGTAATGCTGTTTAGGCGGGCCTAAACAGCTGGTCGATGGGTAATGGCTAAGATTGTGATACAAAACATTAGTTTTGTTAAATAACTATGGTCCTGTTAGGCCAGATCCCAAATTTTGGAATGATATTAAAATCCTTCTCTCCTCAATTGATTGCACTAATACTATTGTTGCTGGTGACTTCAATCAATGGTTAGACCCTTTTTCTCATAGACTGTCCAAGTGTAAATTTCAACCTGATAAATCTCATAAATCCTTTCAATCGGCCATTGCCTCTCGTCCGTTATTTGATGTTTGGAAAACTCGTAACCCTGATCTGCTTGAATACACTTTTTTCTCCACTATGCATCATACTCGTTCTAGGATTGATTACATTTTGGTTATTAAGTCCCTTCTTCCCTCTATTCAAAAATCTGAAATTGGATCCATTTTTATTTCAGACCATGCACCTGTTTATGCTGTTTTATACTTTTCACTTACTTCCTCCAAATTTAGCAGATGGAAATGTAATACTTTCTTATTATCTGATACAGTTTTTATCAAAGACGTCACATCCATTAGATACTTCTATCCCTAATAACTGGGATGCTTTTAAGGCTGCTCTTTATGCCTTTACTATTTCCTATGTGTCAAAAAAGAAGAAGGCCTCAAGACATAAGTATGAGGATCAACTACATTAGAGCATACATTTTTTTCCTCTAAATCTCCTAATGCCCTACATGATTTAATTGCAGCAAAAACTCAACTTAATAAATTATCAACCATTAAAGCATGTAACATTCTGCTTAAGATTAAATCTAAATATCAAGGGGGTCAAAATAAAGCAGGTAAAATGTTAGCAAATTACTTAAAATTCAAGTCTGAACGTAAAACTATTGGCCCTATACTCAACGAGTCTACTAAACAATTGGTCTCATCAGACGAAGATATTGCAGCGGTCTCTCATGAATATTATCAATCTCTTTACTCTGATGACACATTCCCCTCCACTCAAAATTTAGATTCCTTTTTCTCAGGTCTTCCCTCCCAACCTTCACTTCCTGATGAATTTGATGCATTGGGGAAGGACATTACTCTTCAGGAAGTCATCACTGCCATTCAATCGTTGAAAAGATCGAAGGCACCAGGTCCTGAGGGATTACCTGTTGAATTTTATTCTACCTTTAACTCAATTTTTGCCCCCAAACTATTAATATTTAATTCCTTTATTGCTGGTGCTAGAGCATCTGGGTCTTTTATGGATGCCTTAATTGTCATAATTCGTAAACCTGATAAGGACCAATCATATTGTAAAAATTATCGTCCTATTTCATTAATTAATTATGACTGTAAAATCTTTGCCAAGATTCTTGCGTCCCGCCTTGATAGCATCATTCCTCTTTTGATTAACACTGACCAAGTTGGATTTGTGAAAGGTAGATTAGCTTCTGACAATGCTCGAATGTTTACTAATATTATTTCCCATGGCAAAAAATGTAAGGTCCCCCTTGCAGCTCTATCTTTAGATGCTGAAAAAGCATTTGACCGTATTAATTGGCAATTCATGTTTCAAACTCTCCAATGTGGCTCACTGTGTGGCTCACTGGTTAGAGGCGGCAGACCCGAGAGCAGAGGACGGCCCGGGACCAGGGTTCGATTCCCGGCGCGGCAGGTTTCTGGACCAGGGTCAGCGGACTCGATAATTCTCTCGCCTCGGTGCCCACTCTGATCAGCGATCACACTCGGCAACTCTGGGCATTAGCTTGCCTCATCTTCACTAACGGCCCCACCAGACCGCTGGGGATGCCTGGTCTCACCCTGGAGATACCCATTAAGGGACCATCTCTCAGGGAAGCCAGGAAGGGTTTCGCAGCGGTCGAAGCGCCTTGGGACCCTACGGGTAAGTAGTGCGCTATATAAATGCCAATACATTACAATACATTACTTATTTCTTATATTAAACTTTTGTATTCTTGCCCTCGAGCCAGTATTTTTGTTAACAACCATTTCTCTGATTTTTTTCCTGATCTAGAGGTACAAGGCAGGGATGACCTCTTTCTCCTTCATTATTTATCCTATGCCTTGAACCATTTTTAGAACGTATTCGGACTAACTCTCAGATTACTGGCTTTAAACTTAATTCTGTTGAAACTAAAATATCTGCTTATGCAGATGATATTGAATTTGAAGGGTTTTGTATAGCGCTCGTACACCTGGCGGTTTCTTGGCGCTCACTGGCAACAGATACTCGGCGGGTCGGAAAAGGGGAGAGGTGAAGATTCAGGATGGGAAGGCTTGGGTAAAAAGGAAGGTCTTAAGGTCTCTGCGGAAGAGGGGGTATTGGGTGCAGGTTCTGAGGGACAATGGGAGAGAATTCCAAAAAGCTGGGCCCGTGGTTGCAAATTTGGAGCCACCCCACTTCTTCCGTTTGAAGCGGGGAACCACGAGAAGGTGGTGGGAGGAGGATCGGAGGTCTCGTGAGGGAGTGTAGGTTTGAATAGCCGAGTTGATGAAGGAAGGGGCAGAGCCTGTCCTGGCTTTAAAGATGGTGCAGCCGAGCTTGAATAGGACGCGCTGCCGGACAGGGAGCCAGTGGAGGGAAAAGAGGAGAGGAGTTACATGGTGTGATTTAGAGAGGTTAAAAACCAGCCGAGCGGCCTGATTTTGAACCAGCTGGAGGCGCCTCATAAGGTAGTCGGGCATGCCATGATAAAGGACATTGCCATAATCTAGGCGAGATGTCACCATGGCCATAAGAATTAGTTTGAGTGCGTCTGGGGCGAAAAATCGTGAGACTCTGCGGATAGTCCTGAGTGAGAGAAAGGCTGAGGAAACCACAGCAGAGACTTGGGAGTGTAGGGAAAGTTGGTTATTAATTTTGAAACCAAGGGTTTTGACAGAGGTTACAGGAGTGGGTGGGGGACCTAATGAGGGGGCCAGAAGGAGGAGGACCAGGGACTGGAGCAACCACCCGTCAACACCAACTCCGTTTTATCGGGGTTGAGTTTCAGGTGGTTGAAATTCATCCAGTCCTGGATGAAGGTCATGATGGACTGAACCTTTGACATAGACTCGGGGGCAGGGGAAAGGTGGAAAATAAGCTGGAGGTCGTCTGCATAGTTGTACACAGAGACCTCCAGTTGCTGTAGAGCAAAAATAAGGGGGGCGATGTAAAGATTAAATAAAAGGGGGGATAAAGAGGAACCCTGGGGGACACCGCACTGGATGGGTAAGGAATCTGCGGAAAACTCTCCCAGACGAACCGCCTGTGTCCGCCCGCTCAAGAAGGAGGATAGCCATAGTAGGGCTGTTCCTCGGATTCCCGCCGCCTCGACACGTGAGAGTAAGATGGTATGGTCCACGGTGTCGAATGCGGCGGAAAGATCTAAGAGGATCAGGGCCTGTTGTTGATTGGTGTCCATTCCTTGACGGAGGTTGTCCAGGACCGATGTTATAACGGACCCAGTTGAGTGGGCTGGGCGGAAGCCGGCCTGTCTTGAGGCCAAAACACCGTGGCCTTCTACGAACTCGCTCAGAGTTTTTACCACATGTCGTTCCAATACCTTTGCCAGGAAAGGCAAGAGGGAGATTGGGCGGA
This sequence comes from Lissotriton vulgaris, assembly GCF_964263255.1. Lineage (NCBI taxonomy): Eukaryota > Metazoa > Chordata > Amphibia > Caudata > Salamandridae > Lissotriton > Lissotriton vulgaris. The sequence goes on from NC_141693.1 coordinate 2,026,083,744, forward strand.
AGTTGGCAGGGTCGGAAGGATCTGCTCCAGGTTTTTTTAAGATCGGTACGATCACTGCCGATTTGAGTGCAGGGGTAACGATGCCCTGAGCCAGTGAGCTGTTGAGGAGCATTAAAGGTGGTGCGGGGCAGAAGGTGTAGATCTGCTTTAGGATATAGGCAGGGCAGGGGTCCAGCGGGGAGCCGGACTTGACCAGCGGAAGAATAGAGAGAAATGACTCGGTCGATAGGGGGGGAATTGAGTCCAGATGTGCAGTGGCTGGAGGACGTCGGTAGTCGGTGAAGGTCGGGGATGGATGGGGAATTTTGATTTTAATTTTGGTGATTTTGTCTAGGAAGAAGCGATTGAGTGAGTCGCAGAGTGTTTGAGACGGTGATGGTTTGAGTGAAACTCTATCGGAAAAGGCGAGGTCTTGGATGATAGAAAAGATTTCTCTTGGCCGGTTCTCCGCGAGTTGGATTTTGGAAGAGAAATAGTTTTTCTTTGTATCTAATATGGCTTTCTTATACTGAGTGAGGAGTTCAGTATACCGGGTTTTGGCAATGGGGCAGTAGTTTCGTCTCCATTGTCGTTCGGCTTGGCGGAGAGCGAGTTTTTGGATCTTTAGATCGTCTGAGAACCAGCGATTTGCATCTTTAGGACGTTTGGTTGCGATGCGTTTTAGAGGGGCGACAGTATCGCACCCGGCTCGCAGCCAATTGGTAATAGCGTCTACCTGACCGGCGGAGGGTAGCGCGGTCACATCGGGGCTGGAAGAATAGAGGAGGGTCGATAGGGCTTCGATGTCGACACGATTCCATGAGCGCGCCCAGACATTCCTCACAGGAGTGGGCTTGGGTGGTGGAACAGGGGATAGGGAAAAGGTGATCTGTGAGTATTCTAGTCTATATGTCCAATCCAGTTGACTCCCTTCCACATTTTATGAGTGAGGTTCAACTCTGCTCCTCTATTTCTGGTTATAAACTTAATTTATCAATAACTGAAGTTCTACCTTTGAACTCTATTTGCTACCAATTTATGTTTAATGATACTAATTTTGCTTGGTGTCCCTCCAGAATTAAATATCTTGACATATGGTTTTCGTCAACCCTAACTGATACTCTTAAATTCACATTTAGCGCACTACTGAAGAAACTTCAATCCCTCCTCCTCATATGGTCTCTCTTATATCTTTCATGGTGGGGTAGATTGGATACTATTAAAATGATAATTGCCCCTCATGTGTTATATACAGTGTCTATGCTTCCTATTAAAATCCCTAAGTTATATTACTCTAGAATAAACTCTATTTGTATAACATTCTTGTGGAATAATAAACACCCACGTATTGCTCTAAAAAAACTTATTCGACCTAAAAATGAAGGTGGAGTTCGCTTTCCTGACTTTAAGGCTTACCACTCAGTTTTTTGATTAAACAATCTTTTTTTGGATATTCCTGTTCCCAGATGGATCCTCTTTGAACGTTCATTATTAAAGGATTTTTCTTTTCAACATATTATTTTTATGTCAAATTGTACCTTTTTATCCAAAAACCCTGTTCTGAAATATTCCCAAAGTTTACTCTATAATACATTTTCTAAGGATTTGACTCCTCTTCAATGTTTTTTATCCTCTATGGTATGGTACAATACATTTCTCAAATATAAAGGCAAATCTTTCTACTACAAATATTGGAAGGAAAAGGACATCACGTTTGTTCATCAATTTCTCCACAATTTTTCTACTATCCCCTTTCATGATCTACAAATACGCTATCAGTTACCGGATTCCTTTTTAAATGAATACAACATCATTGTTCATGCCATACAATCTCATTTATCTACTCTTTTACTCCCACCTGACCCACCATCTTAACTCCTTCTACTCCTCTATATCCTTTATTTTCAACTCACCGACCCAAAGCCGCCCTTGTATATAAATTATTGTTATCTAATGTTACTGATCGTTCTAAGTCTACTATTGAGATTGCATGGGAAAATGATCTGTCCGTTTCTCTCTCTGTTATAACCTGGGAGAAATTGTGGTCAAAGTTTCTGCTGCACGTATAACTCAGTCTTTGTATTTTATTTATCATAGAGCTATTATTACTCCTGTTAGTTTTCACCAACCTCCTCTCCTCTTTGCTGGTCAAGTTCCAGTGAAACAGGCACGCTAAAACATGAACTTTATGAATGTTCTTCTGTTTCATCTTTTTGGGATTCAATTTGGAATGTTTTCATGCCAACATTTAACTTCAATGCTACTCTATCGTTATTGAATGCTTTTTAGGATCGTTATCACCCGATGTAGATATTGTTTCCTCTATTCCGAGCCTGTTTGATCTTTTTATTGCTTTCGGTTTTAAGGTAATCTTATCATCCTGGAAAGACAATTCCAAATTATCGTTATTTACTTGGTGGAATTTTATCTGTGATGAACACAGGATTGCTACTGTTTCCTCTTCTTCGGTTTCTCAAAAAATCAGATATGATCTCCTTTGGCTTCCCTTCACTACTTACTTTTCTTCTCATCCTCCTTTACGTTAACCCTTTTTCTTTCTTTTCTATAATATTAACTTATTGCATTGATTCTTCCTCTCTTTACTTTCTTTCTTCCTCTTTCCTTTCCTTTTTTCTTTCTCTTTCTCGCTCCCCTTTCTCTTTTATCTATTCTCCTTACACATGTATCTTATGTTATATGCCTAATTGATTTTACTTAGATTACCTACGTTTCATTATGGCTTTTGTTTTGTATTTTTTAAAAAAAATCTTAATAAAAATTTCTTAAACAAAAAAAAGACAATAAAGTGAATATGCTCATGTGCACTGACGAGGCAGAGGAACTACTTCTATTGCATCCTTTTGTTCATTGCTAAGACCTCCTGTTTGAGGAGGGTCAGGTGTTCTAATGACATTGGACGCCGTCTTGGAGGAATGTTGGAAGGTGTAGAAGTGAGTTCCAGATAAGAACCATACTGGATAATCTGCCTTACCCACTTTTCTGTTGTGATGGAATTCCAGACAGGTAGGAACTGTGAGAGGCGTCCCCCGACAGGAGTGGGATCATCAGAGGAAGCGTACAGAAGTCACTGTTTGTTATTAGGGGAGTCGCGGGTGTTATTACCCCTGCCTCTACCCTTATTGTTGTTGTCTCTGTAGCCTCCTCTATTATATCCCCTGGAAAAGGAGCCCTGATTGGGACTTTTGTAGGATGAGGCAGAGGGGTTCTGATGAATTTGTTTTGGAACCTGCTCTATAGAAGGAGCGACGAAAGGATCCTCTGGTAGATGGTGACTGTAAGGCTCCCATAGACTTTGCGGTGTCCGTGTCTTTTTTAATCTTTTCTAAAGATGCGTCCACTGCAGGGACAAAGAGGTGCTCTTGATCAAATGGTTGATTTAGAATGGTATGTTGTACCTCTTGTTTACACCCAGATACCCTGAGCCAGGCGTGTCTACGTAGCAAAGCACCGGTATTTGTTGCACATGACGCAGTGTCTGCTGCGTCAAGGGCACATTTGATGGATGTATTGGTTGTGAGTTTACCTTCTTGTATAAGGTCATTGGCTTAGTCCTTATACTCCTGAGGTAGATGTTGAATGAGCTTTTCTAGCTCATCATAGTGGGCCCTATCGTATCTTGCTAGAAAATCTTGTGTGTTTGCTATTCTCCATGAATTTGCAGCTTGAGATACCACACGTTTACCTGACGCGTCTAATAATGTAGATTCTTTGTCAGGAGGTGGTGTGTCACCTGACCCTTGGGAGTTTGCCCTTTTGCGTACGTTGGCAACTACTAGTGAATCTAAGGGGAGTTGGCCCTTGATGTATATAGGGTCAGTGGGAGCCGCTTTGTATTTTTTGTCTACTCTGGGGTTAAGAACCCTAGCTCTAACTGGGTCTTTGAACACCTCAGGAGCGTGCCTAAGAAGGCCTTGTAACATGGGTAGTAAGACATGAGTAGATTATTGTGGGTGGGCAAAAGTCTCCAGTAGAAAATCTTCTTCTACAAGATCTGAATGAAGTTTCACCTTATGGTATGCAGTGGCCCTATTGATTAGCTGGGCAAAACCCACATTGTCATCTGGTGGGAATTGTTTTGAAGGGTAGAAATCAGGATAATTGGTTAGATCAGGATCAGTATTATTATCATGCCATTGGTCTGGTTCCTGTGGTGAATCATCAGGATCTACTGGCATTTTGTCTTCATCCAGTTGCCCATCCCCATGTGAATTGTCACTGTCCTCTGATTGTGGAGAGTGCGGTGGCGAATTGATTAAATTAGGGTACACTGATGGTGGAGGTGAAGGTGGTGGTGAAGTGTTAGTAGCTATGTGTATCTTTTTTAGAGGAACTGGGGCATGTGGCAAATGTTCTGGTTTTCTCTTTGTAGGTAGTTTGGTGACTGTGTGACCAGTCTTTGGGTGAATAATGATGGTAGTCTGTTTTGGATCGTGAAAGAAAAGCTCTTTGGGCTCAATAGGTTTGCTTGGCGTCGAGGATTTCTCTTTGGAAACTGTTTTTGCATGTTTTGGGACATAATCCGGTACAGCATCCTCCCTGGTTCCGAAGCCTTCGGTGCCTTGTCCTTTAATGGTCTTGGCTCTGAAGTTTTCGGTCCCAAAGTCTTTTCTGTGTATTTTGGTGCCAAAGTTTTCTATTCCGGTGGCTTATCAGGCTGTTTCGGTGCAGATACTTTATCCGGTCACTTAGGTGCAGATGCCTCATCAGGCTGCTTTGGTGCCGAGGGATCTTTAGTTGGTTTCGGTGCCAAATGTTTTCCCGGTGCTGGTGGAAGAGGGCGTGGCAACTTTGACTGAGCTTTCGGTGGCGAAGGTGGTTTCTCAAGAAAGGGTGGTTGGCTTGAGCCAGATGGCTTTTCCTTGTCCTTCGGTGCCGGGCCCAGAAGCGGGGCATTCAAAGTTTTTGTACGGTGTAGACCTGAGGCCGAAGGCGAAGGTGTTACCGGAGCCAATGGTATGGGCTTGGGTCTCGGTACCCACCTCCCTTTGAGCCAGGGTGATGTCATCTTCGGCGTCAGAGACGTCTACTTCGGAGTCCGGAACCTCTTCTTGTTCGGGCTCCGGAAGGTTATCGGGACATGGATGGAAGATGCCCGGAATGGAACCTGTGCCTCGCAGCATGTCGCGGCGTCAAGCTCGACGATCCCGTATGGTCTTCTTGGACTTGAAGGAGAGACAAGCTTCACAATCGTCCTCTCAATGTTCTGGAGAGGCACAGATTGCAAACCGGATGGAGGTCAGAGTGTGGAAACTTAGCAAAACACTGGACATTTCTTAAATTGAGTCCATTCCATCGAGGTCGGTCTCTACCGGCGCGGGTAGGCCCAACAGCCCACGGCGAGGTTCGAAGGCATCGGAGTTTAATGGAAAGTTGTCGAGGGTGCGCATAGAAGGCACGCGATCGAGACAATACCGTTGGTTGAGTGTGATTGCGGGTCAAAGGGGGTTCGATAACGACACCGATCTGGAGCGCAGCATAGTGACATCCAAACCGGATGGTGGAAAAAAACAATCCAATGATGGAGCCGAAGCCCATGCGCACTGTCGACCGAAGGAGGAGTCACCAACCTCGTGACTACAAGACTTCATCGAAGACAAAAATAACATGCAAACATCCATCCAAGCCCAACACCAGATGGCAATCTATGCATAGTGTACCATCTGCAGCTCATATGCCTCGAACACAACATACCTAGGGGTTGTGATAGCCGCTGAAATCAATGTGGTAGTAAAGGAAAACTTAGAACCTTGTGCTGCAGAAATTAAAAAAGCGCTTAAAAATGGATAATCTGTACCTCACATTGATTGGTAGATTGACCATAATTAAGATTGTATTTTCCCCAAAATGTTGGTATTTTTCAAGAGCAATCCCCCTTTTCTTTACTAATTCCTGGTTGAAAAAGTTCAAAACCATATTTGCACAGTTCATTTTGGGCTTCTTCAAGAACTAAAAGATAGATTAAATACCGGTCCCTGCCCAGGGAGAGTGGCGGCCTGGCCTTACCGACTCTAAAATTATCCTGGTAGGCGGCCTCCATAGTGCAATATGCAGCACTTCCAAATGTGGATCCTGCGACGGGACTAGTTAATGATAGCTCCCCCTTAGAACATGTGATTGGCCATGACGCAAGTGGCGGTCTATGGAGCCAACTTGACTATGGATGCCATAAAAAGGTGCACATTGAGACACTGCTTATGGCTTTTAAAGAATGATCCCCGGTACGGCGCTTGATAGGACATGGGAAAATAAATTATAACACGCCATTTTTATTAAATACATTTTTAATGATTGCTATTTTGATAAAGGCAGGTGTAACGTATATAGGCTGCCTTTGCTCCTTATGTAGTTTAATGTAATTTGAAGAACTGAGAGCCAAATTTGATTCAACCAACAGAATTTTTAAAAATATCTACAGGTTAGAGACCCTGCAGAGGAAGGGAGGAAGGAAGGAGAATTTTGAGAGCCGTGAATTAGAGGACAGAATAATGCAACCTGTTGCTCCAAGGACTGGGGTGTTATATGAGAGGCTGAACGAATATATGAAAGATGATTTGGAAAAAAGCTTAACCAAGTGGCAGGAGACTTCAGGCATTACAGATGCAGACTTTCAAATCGCCTTTTTAGGCACCTTATCTATCTTAATGCCTGCGAACCTCCAAGCACAGTATTAAAGAACATGCTTCGAGTTATAATACACTCCGTATCGGATTGCTAAGCGGGGGCAGGCGAAAGGGGTGCACTGCCCGCGGTGTGTGGCATGTAAGGCAGATTTAATGCATATGTTTGCCACCTGTAATGTGCTTGGTCCGCTCATTAGAGAAATAGAGGAATTCTTAAAGAAGTGAATGTAACCCCCGTTAACTATGCTGGGTATAACTAACCTGAAGAGGAAGGACGGCGAGGCTCTTAGTTGCATCGAAATGGCAATATATAGAATATGTATAGCCTCAGCATGGCTGGATCCCACCCCCAGCATTTCATCACAGCACGTAGAATCTTGAGAAAGTGATATATAAACGGAGGGGGTATAATGCCAAAAAGAAGGGGCAGGAAATTGGTAATGTTTTGTCAAGTGGAGGGAACAACCTGAAGGGTAATTATATACATGCTCGAGAACAGGCTGTATTGCTTTGTGTGGCAACACCGAGAACTCCTTTCATGATGTTTAATAATACGGAGATTAAACGTATGCACTTTAAAAACTTGGCACTTTCATAATATGCTGCTAAAAGAGTAAACAAGGCTATGCACAAGCACTTTCTTGTAAAAGGTCACTAGCCTCAACTGCACTTTGAGGTTGCTGCTATAAAGTGTGTCTTAATTTAATTGGATCATGCGATTAAATCTTATAATTGAACTGCATTGCATCTGTACTCCACGATATTGTATGAGTAGGAAATCACAGATGTATAATCCAACCCACATTGAACTTGTTTGGACAACAGTGGGAAGGTGGGGGGTGGGCTTGGGCGCGGGGATATATATCTATAAATGTGGGGGCGAGAGAGAAATTGCCCTGCTTTTCTTTGTCTCACTCAATAAAAACATTTAACAAAAAAGAATAACGCACGGTGCACAAAGGCTTAAATCAGCTGAACGGGCGGATGTTGGCAAACTGTGCAAGCTTAAGGACTGTGAATGAACTTCAGGTTTGTTGCTTTTAGACACACTCCTGCTGAGCGGCTTGACAATATCCAGCGCAGTTCCTATGAGTATATATGTCATCTACCTGATGCAAGATCTCAAGCCCACCTGTGACTGGCGTTCAACCTTCCTGCGTGATAACGGATGCTCCAAAGCACACTCCTCTTGTACTGCGTTAAACTTAAGAGGGCACAGACCAATTCTCTATAAAGTCCCCTACCGGCCTGTCCGACATAAGGATCCTCCGCATGGGAAGCAGACTTGGAGAATTCATTACATGCACTAGAGCTGAAGACCTTTGGAAGAGCACATTATCACGCAAGCCGCTGAGCAAACCTTTGGACAAACAGGCAAATCCGATGTCTGGCATCCAGGATAGGACAGAACTCCGCCATAAGGCGCACTCACACATTAGGACTTCATCGACACTACAGCCTACTCTCAGCAGCTGATGTGCTGTGGACCTGGCCTCACCCCAGTAGGCGCTCACAAGTCGGGCAGATTAAAGAGAGGCCAGCATGGACAGTGGCCCTTAGCTGGGGCAGTACCAGAATCATCCTTCCAGATGAAAGCGTCTGCCCCAACCTCCTGGAGCTAGGTACACCTGGCTGAAGCCCAAATTCAGAGTATCCTGCCTGTCACGTGCCTCAGGTCCTTCCAGATTGGGTCCTAAGGTTTAGAAGAACAAGTTACTGACCTTCGGTAATGCATTATCTGGTAGAGACGATCCAGCTGCAGATTCCTTACCTTTGAATGTCCCAGGCATCAGGCTGGATCCGGAAACTTTTGCTGAGCAATACCCCTTGCACACGGCGTCGGGTGGCTCCATTCGGCTTCACATGTCGTTGATGACTTCGGTAGCATTGGTTATGACTTCGCGGTCCCTGCATAGCCGCCACCCATGCGCACGGACGCCTGTACTTTTCATTTTTCCATGCCAGAAGCGCAGAGCCACAAAGTGACTGACGTAAATGTGTGCAAAACTAGGGCCCTGAAAGGGGAGAAACCCTGGACCTACAATATCAGTCCGCAAAGCAGGGAGGCATGGGTAGGGCTGCATGGAATCTGCAGCTAGATATAAACTTCTATCTGCAGATTCCTTACCTTTGAATCAGATACCCAAGCCATACTATCCCAGTGGTGGACAGATTGAGCAGAAAGGCAACCCTTGAGAGTTCCAAAAGCAGAGCCCTGCTGGCCAAGGGTCAGAATAAATAAAAGTACAGCAGAAAGAGGTTCAATAGACCTTTCTGTACAGTATAATACACATTTCTGCCAACGGCAGGTGAATACATTGACTTATTGGATGACCGCCTGGCTGCCAGAACAACATTACAGACCTCGGGAGGAAGATTAAAAGCATCAACTGCCGTCGCTCAATCTCCACGCATGGAGGTGCAGAGTGGACAGGTTCTAGTGGAGAACCCTCCCCAGCTGCTGCGACAGAAGATCCTCCCGAAGGGGCAGCCTGATCAGAGGATCAACACTCATGCTCAGAAGCTCTGGATACCAGATTCTCCTTGCCCAGTCCGGCGCCACAAAGATGACTTGGCCCGGGTCGCCCCTGCTCTTCTTCAGAAACCTGGGCAGGAGTGGTATGGGCTGAAAGGCGTACAACAGGCCTGAGCTCCACTTGCGACGAAACGTGTCACCTAGTGATAGACGTCTTGGAAACTCCACCGCGCAGTACTGCTGACATTGCACGTTCTCTTCGGATGCGACCAAATCTTACCAAGGTTCTCCCTTGTGCCACCTCTGACTGGAGAAGCCATTCGTGATCCGCTAGGCATCGACGGCTGAGATCGTCCGCCCTTGCGTTCAGAGAACATGCCAGATGTTGGACCACCAAGGTTATGCCCCGATGTTCCAGCCACGTTCAGCGACGCAGGGCCTCGTGACAAAGGGTCCATGACCCCACCCCGCATTGCTTGTTGCAGTACCACATGGCGATGGTGTTGTCCTTGAACACCTGCACCAACTTCCCCTTGACAGAGGGAAGAAAGGCTTTCAATTGCAAGCAAATCGCTCGGAGCTCCAACATGTTTATGTGAAGCTCCGTCTCCACCAGTGACCACTGATCTCCATCTCTCCCAAGTGGCCACCCCATCCCAGAAGTGACACATCAGTCACAATTATTATGATTATTTTAAGAAGCTTATAAAGTGCGCAGCTACCCCCGTCGGGGGTGTCCCGGCGCTAAGAAAACAAGTTGATCACAGAAGAGGGGAACCAGGGTCCATCCATCCAACCTGAAGCAATGGAGACTCACCTGATCAGAGTTGAGTGAACAACCAGGTTTTTAATTTGCGTCGGAAGATCTGCTCTGACTCGGTAAACCTGAGGTCCAAAGGGAGGCCATTCCAGTACTTAGCCGCCGTCACGCCGAACGTTCTGCCGCCACTCCGGGAGAGCCTAAATCTGGGAACAGTCAGGAGACGGAGGCTATTGGATCTAAGGTGTCTTTCCGACATTGATAGTTTAAGTCTTTTGCTCAGATATGCTGGGCCCATTCCATGGATGGCCCGAAAGGCAAGGGTCAGGATTTTAAACTGAATCCGGCGGGCGATGGGGAGCCAATGTAGGTCATTCCGATATGCTTTGACCGATTTGCGGGTAGGGATGTTTCCAATAAGCCTAGCTGCCGCATTCTGAACGATTTGCAATCGGTCAATGAGATAGAGGGGGGCCCCAGCATATAAGCTGTTAGCGTAGTCCAGATGTGCCGTGATGAGAGCATGGACAATCGTTTTACGGGACATCTGAGGGAGGTAAGGAAAGATCTTCCTAATCATGCGCAGCTTGCCAAAGCAAGCCGCGGTGACTTTGTTAACCTGAGCTTTACAGGACAAGGTGTTGTCGAAAAGGAAGCCGAGATTGCGGCTGACTGTACTGGAATGGGCGGGGGGTTCAGGACCGTGGGCCACCACAAGGTGGCGGGGGGAGTTGATTTCCGGCTAAAAAAGAGCACCTCTGTTTTGTCTGTATTTAAGGCCAGGTGATTAGAAGCCATCCATGTGCAGATGTTGCCAAGGCAGTTACGAAAGTTGGAGAAATGAGAGTCAGAGTGGTCTCTGAAAGAAAAAACAAGCTGAGTATCATCAGCGTATGAGACCACCCTGACTCCCCATGATTCAACTACCCTGGCAAGTGGGCCCAAATACACGTTAAACAAAAGAGGACTCAAGGCGGAGCCATGAGGCACACCGCACAAAAGGGGTTTGTCCTCTGATTCGAAGGGACGCAGAAGTACCCTTTGGGATCTCCCTGAGAGGAACGATTTAATCCATGCCAGGGCCGTGCCTCCAATTCCCAACTGCTGTAGCCTAGTCACTAGTATATCATGAGACACAGTATCAAATGAAGCGGACAGGTCGAGGAGGACCAGCATGGCCTCCTCGCCTCTGTCCACTGATTCACGAATTGTCTCAGACACCTCTAGTAAAGCGGTCTCGGTGCTATATCCGGTTCTAAAACCGGACTGTGAATCGTGCAGTAGCAGGTTGGTTTCTAGGTACAGGGCTAATTGTTTCTGGACCACTTTCTCTAGAATTTTAGCAGGTTTAGGCAGAAGGGATATGGGACGGTAATTGCTGAATTGGGATGGATCCGCATCTGGTTTCTTTAAAATGGGGAGCAATCTAGCTTGTTTCCAAACTGAAGGGAAATGACCAAGGGTCAAAGAAGAATTCCAGATGGAAAGAAGAGGGTTGATTAAAACAGGGGCCAGATTACAAATCACTTTGGCAGGCACTGGGTCCAGCGGAGATCCTGACTTAACCTGATTTAAAAGTGACAAAGCTGAATCTAAGGTCAGCTCGTCAAAAGAATTAAATGAGCAAAGCTGGGTGTCTGATACTCCTGGCTGGGGACTAGAAGATACAGGATCAAAGGAAGAAGAAAGTTTGATAATTTTTTCCTGGAAAAAATCAGAAAGTCCATTGCAGAGAGCTTGAGTGCGGGCACAGTGGGCTTTCAAGGCAGGCGGATTCACGAAATCCTTCACAATTGTGAAGAGAGTTTTTGAGGAGTTCTGAGCCTGGTGAATAAGTTTTGAGAAATAGGCTCTCATCGTGGACCGTTTGAGTTTATGAAATTTGTTTAGGGCCGTTTTATAAGCTAATTTGATAGTAGGATCATAGGACTGGCGCCATTTACGTTCCAGCTGTTTGCACCTGCTCTTTTCCTCTCTCAACATGGGAGAGAACCATGGAGCAGATGGACGAGATCTAGCAGAAGTCATGGGAGCTAAAGGGGAAATGGTATCTAAAGCAGTAATAAGGGCAGAGTTATATCTCTCAGTTTCCTTATTAAGATCCTCCAATGAATTGAACTGATAAAGAAAACAGGGGTCAATAGCCTCACAGGTAACTTTGGACCATTTGCGACCAAAATCTCTGTTAATGGTGGAGGGAAGGGGCAGAGGAAATAGTGATTTCAAAAGGGAGGAGGAAATGGTCTGACCATGTGAGGGGCAAGGAAGGAAGAGAAGTGATGCCAGGATGATTTGTAAAAACAAGATCAAGCGTGTGTCCTGCTTTGTGGGTAGGACCTTTAATTAGTTGGGACAAAGTTAGTCCTTGTAGGGATTCAAGCAGAAATGATGCTTGGGCGCAGGCGAGATTGTCAACATGAAGATTAAAATCCCCCAACACTGTAAAATAAGAGTGTTTAAGGGAGAAGTCCGCGATTGAGTGCAACAGAGAGCTGAGAGATGCGGAGGTAGCAGTAGGGGGAATTGTAGACCAGGATGCCGGCAAAAATCGTAGTGGCGGAGTCATTTATTGTGAGGTACATGGCTTCAATAAGGCCCAGGTTAGGTATTTTTTTAATGTTCATAATAAGGTGGGATTTGACAATAACAGCAAGGCCCCCCCCCAGATTTGGAATTATCTCGATTGATACCTGACAATCGATAGCCAGGGGGAATGGCCAGGTGTATGTCTGGTTTAGAAGAATCTTTAAGCCATGTTTCCGTAAGGAATAGTATGTCCCATTTATGTATATCCAGCAAAAGCCAGATATCAGAGGCATGCGCAGGCAAGGATCGGCAATTAATTAAGGCTGCTTTTAGTTTAGTGGGGGGCTGCGGTTTAACAGCTTTCTGGATCTGGGGGACCCGCTTTCGCATAGCGGGAATGGAGTAGGTACACCGAGAGCAGGTGTAGGAGGACTTCTCTAAATCCAGGAGGTTGCAGCAGGCCGTGGGGGTGCAGACGCCTTGTCTTAATGTGGCGAGCTGGCTGCTGGTCCAGGAGATTTATAGGGGACAAGAGGCAGGGGGACTGGCGCTAGGCGCGGGCCCGGCGCGGACGGGCGCAGACGGGCTTGCCTTAGGCGCGCCTTCCGCGTGCCATTGGCGCGCCCGGGATAGCTCCTTTCTTTTAATTGTGAGATCTGGTTGCAGAAGGGAGAGACGTCTGCCTTTGACCCAATCTCGGTTCGTTAACCACCACTGCAGATCCTTCGCAGTTCCTTCCGAGATCTGAACCATGTCTGTGAGATTTCCCTGATGCTGTGCCCATTGGAACTTCAAGTCCTACTGCAGAGCCCGCATACGCCATCTCACGTATCTTACCAATTGGATGCAGGAGGCCATGAGGCACAACAGCCTCAGAATCAACCTCACCGATATCCAGGATAGAGGCTGAAATATCGGAATCATAAACTGAATATCATGGACTCGCTGCTTGGGAGGATAAGCCCGAAACTGCGCTGTTTCCAGAACAGCTCTGATGAAAGACAGCTTCTGAGAAGGAGTCAGGTGTAACTTCGACACGTTTATAGAGAACCCCAGCAAATGTAGGAGGTCCGCCATAGTCTAAAGGTGGGAGACGACTGCCTGGGGCGAGGACGCCTTCAACAGCCAGTTGTCGAGGTAAGAGAAGACTGAAACCCCTGATCTGCATAGATGAGCTGCAACCACCGCCTTCACCTTGGTGAACACACTTGAGGGCTCTGGTGAGGCCAAAGGGGAGCACAGTAAACTGAAAGTGCTCCTGGCCTACCCTGAACCACAGGTAACGCCTGTGGCCCGGCAGGATGGGAACGTGAAAATAGGCATCCTGCAGGTCCAGCACTACCATCCAGTCTCCTGGGTCCAGGGCAGACAAGATCTGAGCCAATGTGAGCTTTTTGAATTTCTCCTTTTTAAGGGAGAGATTGACAGTCCGAAGAACCAAAATGTTCTTCTTCGGAATCAGTAAGTAGCAGAAATAACAGCCACTGCCTACTTCTGAAACTGGAACCCTTTCTATAGCTCCTTTGGCCAAAAGAGCCGTAACTTCCTCATGGAGCAGCTTTAAGTGATCCTCCGCCAGCCGTTCCTGACTTGGCAGACTAACAGGAGGAAAAGAAAGGATAGGAAGAGAATAGCCCTCCTGGACGATCTGCAAGACCCACTTGTCTGTTGTTATTGCGATCCAGTGGGGCAGATGATGATGAATTCTCCCACCCACTGGAGTAGTGTTGTCCTGCAGATCAGCCTAGGCGCGCTTGGAGGCTGCGGCTGCTGGGGGCAGTGTGGCGGACGACTTCTGGCCTCCATTCCGAGGACGGAATATACCACGTCCACGCACAGCTTGGGTAGCCTGTGCGGGGTGGTGGCTAGGATAGGGCTGACTCGGCTGGAAACCCCTTCCGTTGCCACGAAAGGGGTGAAAAAGAAGACTGCGACAAGGGGTGGAGGAGTGGAGGAGAGGCCCAAGGATCAGCCCGTAGCTCGAGAGTCCCTGAACCTGACCAGGACCGAGTCAGCCTTTTCCCCAAAAAGGCGGGTTCCATCAAAGGGCATGTCCATCAAATTGGCTGCGACATCCCTGAGAAGCCAGAAGTACGAAGCCAGGTATGGCGCCTCAAGGCCTCAGTCGTTGAAATAGACCTGTCCAGTGAATCGGTCGTATCCAAACCACACTGAATGGTAAATTTTGCTGCATCTCTCCCATCCTTGACAGGCTGGGGGAGCACAGCCTCCTCTGGGGCTTGTGGCAGCACTTGCGCAACCGTCTCCCAAAGAGAGTGGGAGAAACGATCCACTAAGCCTTCCACTTCAGCTCTCAGAACTCCCGAGGCTTCGCCGGGAGGAACGTTTACTTTTTAAAGCTCTTACCGACCTGGTCATCGCTCGCTGTGCCCCCAGCTGCGCTCTGGACTTCCGCGCACGGCAGCACAGCACCTCTTAGCAGCCTCCATCCTTTCCTTCCTGCACGCCACCCAGAGCGCCTCCCGCTGATCGTCTCCTCCTGAGACGGGCGAGTTTCCATCTTGGGCGGCTCTGGGTCAGCGTTGCAGCGTTTGGGCCACTCCCCCCTAGCCACTCCCTCTCATGTGTCCCTACATAATGGCGGGCCAGTCCCGGCTGCGCAGCGGACGAGCGCAGCGGGCGCGACGAAGGCGCGCCGAAGTTGCGCCTAAGTTAAGCCCGTCTGCGCCGGGCCGGGACCCGGGGCCCCTGACCCTGCCCTTCCTTTGGTGTACACCTCTGCCCAGCTACTGTCTCTGCTCCTCTTTCTCCTTCTGCAGTCCAACACTTATCTTCGCATGGCATTTATGGCCCCTACTTTCCCTGCTCTTCCCCTGCTTCCCCTATTTCCTCACCCTCCACCTCTTCCATGCCCTCTGCTACTGGTTTCATTCCCGGTCCCCCAGCCGCCTCTGCTATCCTTCTTAATACCCGCTCCGCCACCAAAAATCAAACTGCCCTTTTCAATCTCTTGGATACTGATTCCCCGGATTTTCTTTTCCTCACCGAAACCTGGTTTTCTTCTGATTCACTCCCTGACCTTCTCGCTATTCTCCCTAGTACCTACTATGCCCTTCGTGCTGACCGCCCTGACGGAAAAACTGGAGGGGGTGTGGCGATAATTCGCTCTTCCATGAAATTCCAGCTTCTTCCGCACCCCCGCATACCCAGTGTTGACTTCTTGGTGGCGCGCTCTCTTAATCTTCCGGTACCCCTTACGGTGGTCCTCGTGTACCGCCCACCTCAAAGCATGCAACCTTTTGTGTCCACCTTGCAGGATCTTCTGGCCACTTTGGCGGTAAATAATTCCTCGCTGCTCCTGCTCGGCGACTTCAACTTTTGGCCGGGTGATCCGAGGGAAGACTCCTCTTCCAAAGATTTCTCTGCCACACTTCAGTGTCTTAATTTCCTACCTCATGTTTTGGCCCCTACCCACACTCACGGTCATATCTTAGACCAAATTTGGTCCTTACGCTGTCAACTCTCGGCCACTTCCATCTTACCCTGTGTCTGGTCGGACCACTCCATGATCTCCTTTTCTATCCATCTAGGTCATGTTGAGAAAGCTCCCCTGCCTAAAAACATCTTGGCCCGAAGCTGGAATAAGACTGATCTTAACGACCTTTCCTCCTTATTGTCTTCATCCGCTCCTACCCTGACTGACCTGTCTTTGGAAAGTCAGGCGAACGCCATTAACACCTGGCTTTCATCTGCTTGCGACCAGGTCGCTCCACTCAAAAAGATTAAATCGGCTCGCCCCCATGACGCTCACAAGTGGTTTTCTAGTGACCTTAAATCCCTGAAATTAGAGCTCAGGCGCTCGGAGCGTCATTGGCGTCGCAATTACTGCCCTACCCTCCGTCTCAAATATAAAGCCCTTCTTAACAACTATAAAAAAGCCATTCTAGCGGCCAAATCTAAATATTTTACTGAGCGAGTGGCCCTATCGGCCAACAAGTCCCGTGAGATCTTCTCACTAGTTCACAGTCTTGCTACCTCCCATCGTGCCTGTCTTTCCCCTGCTCCTTCTCAATCCCTCTGTCACTCTTTGAACGATTATTTCATCAATAAAATTATCACCATTAAGGCCAATATTCCCACTGTGTCCCAACCTGCTCTGTCTGACCATTCTTATCTATCTTCCTCTGTTCTCGATCATTTTGAACCTATTTCTTCTGAGCTCTTCCTTGACCTGCTCGTTAAGGTCAAGTCCGGTTCTCCTGCAGACTGTGCCCCCGCACGGATCCTTAGAACTCTTTACACTAGTTGCCCGGCCCCCCCCCCTCACTTTTCTTAACACTTCTTTGGTCTCGGGCTGTGTTCCCCCCTCCTTTATATCTGCTATTGTTTTTCCTATTTTGAAAAAGTCTGGCCTTGATCCCTCCCTTCCATCTAACTTCAGGCCGATTTCCCTTCTCCCCTACCTAGGGAAGATTCTTGAAAGCTATGTGACATCCTGCCTTTCCGCCTACATTGAGGAGAATCATCTTCTGGCCTCCCACCAGGCGGGTTTTCGTCCTGGCCACTCCACTGAGGGAGTGGTCCTCGCGGTCCTGGATGAACTTAAGGGCAAGGCCGATAGCAACCTCCCCCAGGCCTTGGTCCTTTTGGACTTGTCCGCTGCGTTTGACACGGTCGATCATGCCATCCTTCTCGACCGTGTCAGCGCAGCGGGCATCCAAGGCACTGCCTTCTCCTGGATCGCGTCCTTCCTCCAAGGCAGATCAGAGGCAGTTCACCTTTCTGATTTTTCTGCTCCCCCACTCCCGGTCACCTGTGGGGTCCCTCAAGGTTCTTCCCTTTCCGCTCTTCTCTTCAATCTTTACATCCGCCCCCTCATCTCCTCTCTTCTCGAGCTGGGGGTCTCTGTGTATAATTACGCAGACGACCTCCAGCTCGTCTTCGATCTCTCTTCCCCAGCTGACTCTCTCCCTAAGTTCTGTTCTACCCTTGTTTTTATCTCTCAGTGGATGAGCTTCAACCATTTGAAGCTCAATCCCGATAAAACGGAGCTCGTCCTTACTGGCGGCTCGTCTAATCCCTGGTCCTCTGCTCACTGGCCCCTTTCTTTTGGTCCTCCCCCCTCTCCTGTCTCCTCAGTCCGGACTTTGGGCATCAAGATCAGCAATGATCTTTCCATCCACGCCCAAATCAGTTCCGTTGTGTCTTCTTGTTTTTCCTCCCTCCGCCTTATTCGCAAGATCTCCCGGTTCTTTTCTGTTGATGCCCTTAAAACCATTATCACGGCCCTCATTACATCCCGCCTGGATTATGGCAACGGCCTGTACGTAGGCATCCCCGCCTACGAAACTCGCCGTCTCCAGGCCATCCAAAACCAGGCGGCCCGCCTTATCCTTCGTCTTCCCAAATCCTCCCACATCACCCCGGCCCTCAAATCCCTCCATTGGCTCCCGGTTCTCTTCAGGTCCCGGTTTAAACTAGCCTGTCTGGCTTTCCGGGCGCACGCTCGTTCCGCCCCGCTCTTCTCTAATCTCCTCCCACGCTCCCAGTCGATCTCTCCGCTCTTCTTCTCTTTCTCTCCTTCATGTCCCCCGCTTCCGCAAATCCCGAACCGGGGGCACCCGATTTTCTGTATTGGCCCCCCCAGATTTGGAACAATCTCCCTCTCTCCATCCGCTCTATCCCCATTTTTTCTCACTTTCGTAAAGCCCTTAAAACTTTTCTTTTTCTTGAGGCATTTCCCGGCTAACCTCTCATGGGACCCTCTGTAGATACTGTTGTGCTCCTCAGCGCCAGGAAGCCGCTTGGCCGCAGTGCGCTTTAGAAATTTCTTTTTCATTTCATTTCATTAAGCATGCAGTATTCACCGACCGCAATACCAGACTGGAGGAAAACATCTTCCTAAATGAGTCCAGTCTCTTGGATTCCCGATCCAGAGGGGCGAAAGGGAATGCGCCCTGAGAAGTAGAGGCCTGCACCACCAAACTTTCTGGGGTGGGGTGTTGGCTGAGGAACTTTGGGTCACCGGATGCTGGGCGATGGCGACGTCCAATCGTCCTGTTCAAAGGAGCCCCTGTGCTAGGTTTGGACCAAGTTCCTAGAAGGCCATCAGTAAGTGGCTCATTAAAGGGGAAAAGGGGTTCAGAGGTGGCAGCCCCAGGCTGAAGCACTTCGGTCAGGGGATTAGTCCTAACCTTCACTGAGGGCCGTTCCAGTCCAAGGACCTCAGCTGCCCTCTTAACCGCCATAGGATAGGACCCCCTCCTCCTTAGCCACCCTAGGTGAAGAGAGCATACCAGAGTCTGGGGAAGTATCCAGACCACTGGCTTCCCCAAATTCCCCATACCAGTCCATTGCCTCCTCAGAGACAGCCTGGTTCTCTAAAGTCTCCATAATCCTCCCATTCCTCTCCTGAGCCTAGCACGTCCACAAAGTACTCATGCGACAACATAGAACCCCGAGTTCTGTCGACGTTGGAATCGGCGTCGAATGACGCTATTCCGGCTCCATGTTGTCAGGGATGAGAATGGGGCTTGCGCCACTGACAGCTGCTGGCACCGACTTCGGGTTGGACGCCGGGGAAGGTCGCGTTGGTACGACCGGCGTCAAACCGGATCAGAGATCGGACTGCTGAGGCCACTCCGACGCCATGGTCGAGCTGACAACATCGAACCCCATGGGGCACCATCGACCCCGCGGGGCAGAGGGCTCACCAACGGGGCCGTTCTGCTCAAATACGCGGCGCATGGCCTTGTAAAAATCCTTCATTTGAGGGGGAGTTGCTCCAGCTTCTGGAAATGGAGGGAGGCGCAAAGTCAACTCTGGCTCTGCAGAATCGTGCTTAGAGCATCGGTGCTCCTTACCTCTTTTGATGACGAACGCCAGTTGAGGTGAAGTCGAAGTCCGCTTGGACTTCAACTTGTGCCTCTTCCTCGAGTGTCCAGATGACCTCATATGGGAGGAAGAGGACTAAGGGCTACGAGAGCGATACCGCGACCTCCTCTGTAAACAGGATCGTGACCTCCTCGGAGTCTCGCTCAACGGTGTCGACTGCGGGGCCGCAAGCAACTTCAATGCCCGCTTCCTCAAGGTCTTCAGAGCCATTGTCCGGTAGTCTGAACACGACTTCGAATCGTGGTTCGTTCAAGACACCAGACATACGCGGTGGGGATCGGTAGCCGACATCGTGCAGGAACAAGTCCTGCACGGCTTCCTAACTGCCGAGCCCTCGAGAAAGTCTGGAGAAGGGAACCGACACCGGACAACAGGACCTCCTTCAAACTTGCCACCCGGAAACACCACCAGCTGATCCGCGCCGCCAAGAAAACAGCATTCAAGGACCGGTTGGACAACAACGCACACAACTGCAAGGAACTGTTCAACATCGTCAAAGAGCTTTCCAACCCCAGCGCAGGAAACAACGACATCACCCCATCGCAAGACCTCTGCAACTCCCTGGCTTCATACTTCCACAACAAGATCGCGGACATACACAACAGCTTCAACAACCAACCAACGCACACCATGACCGAACAACCACCCCCCACCACCACCCTCCACGCCTGGACCCCGATCAGCACCGAAGACACCATCCGCACGATGAACTCCATCCACTCCGGATCACCGACCGACCCCTGCCCTCACCACGTCTTCAACAAAGCCGACGCTGTCATCGCACCCCACCTGCGAGACATCATCAACACATCCCTCGACACCACCATCTTCCCCGAGAGCTGGAAACACGCCGAACTCAGCGCCCTACTCAAGAAACCAACAGCGGACCCCACCGACCTCAAGAATTACCGCCCCATCTCGCTCCTCCCGTTTCCAGCCAAAGTCATCGAGAAGACCGTCAACAAGCAGATGGCCGCTTTCCTCGAGACGAACGGATCCCTCGACCCCTCACAGTCCGGCTTCCGAGCCAACCACAGCACCGAGACCGCCCTCATCGCCGCCACCGACGACATCCGAGCCCTGATGGACAATGGAGAAACAGCGGCCCTCATCCTCCTAGACCTCTCCGCGGCATTCGACACGGTCTGCCACCGCACCCTAGTACGGCGCCTCAGCAACGTCGGAATCCAGGACAAGGCGCTGGAGTGGATCACCTCCTTCCTCGACGGGAGAACACAGAGAGTCCGCCTACCACCGTACAAGTCAGAGGCCACCGAAGTCATCTGCGGCGTCCCCCAAGGATCATCTCTGAGCCCCACCCTCTTCAACGTCTACATGAGCCCCCTCGCGGCCATCGTACGCAAACACAACCTCAGCATAATCTCCTACGCCGACGACACCCAGCTGATCCTCTCCCTGACCAACGACCCCGCCGCCGCCAGAGCCAACCTGCACGAAGGGATGAAAGAGGTAGCCGAGTGGATGACGACCAGCCGCCTGAAACTGAACTCGGACAAGACGGAGGTCCTCATCCTGGGCTCCTCTCCCTCCGCCTGGGACGACTCCTGGTGGCCTCCCGCCCTGGGCACCGCACCCAAACCGACAGACCATGCACGCAACCTGGGCTTCATCCTGGACTCCTCCCTCTCCATGACCAGGCAAGTCAACAACGTCTCCTCGGCATGCTTCAACATCCTACGCATGCTACGGAAGATCTTCTGGTGGATCCCCACCGAGACCAGGAAGACCGTCACCCAGGCCCTCGTCACCAGCCGACTGGACTACGGCAACGCCCTCTACGCCGGGACCACCGCCAAGCTCCAGAAGAGACTCCAGCGGATCCAGAACGCCTCAGCCAGACTCATCCTCAACATCCCACGAACCAGCCACATCTCCGGACATCTGCGAGACCTTCACTGGCTCCCCGTCAACAAAAGAATCACCTTCCGCCTCCTCACCCACGCACACAAAGCCCTACACGACCAAGGCCCGAGCTACCTCAACAGCCGAGTCAACTTCTACGCTCCCAAACGCCACCTCCGATCAGCCAACCACGCCCTCGCCGCCGTCCCCCGCATCCGAAGAGCGACTACAGGAGGAAGGTCCTTCTCCCACCTGGCCGCCAAGACCTGGAACTCCCTCCCGACCGACCTGCGCCTGACCCAAGACCACCTCTCCTTCAGGAAGAAGCTGAAGACCTGGCTGTTCGAGCAGTAGCGGCTTCCCCCCCCCCCCAGCGCCTTGAGACCCCACGGGTATGTAGCGCGCTTTATAAGTGTCACTGATTGATTGATTGATTACCTGACATCCCTTGCCAAAGAATTTCAACAAAAGTCGAGAAAAAAGCCTGCCAAAAAGCGGAAGAGGGGTAGCTCTTCCCGGATTGGCGCTTAACTGGCACGGAAAGAAAGGAACTGATGTCTGCGTGCCTCGGTGGTGCCTATGTTAGCACCACAATGTCGCTACCAACGTCATCGATGACACGCAGAGACGAATGGAGCCACACGATGTTGCGCACAAGGGGTATTGCTCAGCAAAAGTTTCTGGATCTAGCCTGACGCCTGGGAAATGCAAAGGTAAGGAATCTGCAGCTAGAAGTCTCTATCAGATCCAGGCTTCCTAAGCATGTAATGCCCTCAGGCAGCCTTGCGAAGAAAGGAGCCGGCTGAGCCCGAGTGATGACTGAGGCGGACTGACAGAAACAGAAGCACCGCCTCGGAGGAGGCAACAATTCAATGTTTATTGTAGGAGGGGTCCGTGTCCCCTTGCTTCACCGCTCCCCTTTTTAGGTCTCGGCCTAGCGTACACTGTGCAGCAGTGTCGCGCAGCCGAGAATTAATGTTTCTTAGTACGGGAGGCTTGAATCCGCCCCTCTTCTCCATTGGCTGGCTTCCTAAACGGAGGCCAGCCATTGGAGGAGAGGGGCGTCACTCCGTTCAAGCCCGTCCTTTTTCGGATTCGGGGGCGTGTTTTTTGCAGTTCTCTCGCCGTGACGTCATCCATCACTCAACTGCAAAAACCATGCCCCCGAATGCGAAAATGGTGCCGCTTTTGTGACGCCATTTCTGCCCGACCGCCGCTGGAAGAAGTCGAGAAGCTGCAGAGTCCTCCGGTGAGTGGTTGCTGTCCTGCCCCTTCGTTGCTTGTGCTTCATCCCCTGCCCCAGTTGCTCGTGCTTGCTGTCCTGCCCTCACCTTGTTACTCGTGCTTGCTGTCCTGCCCCCCCTCGTTGCTTGTGCTTGTTTTTGTTCCTTTTTACAGGTCTACCCCGGCCCGTGGCGTTTACGTGCAGCGTCGTGCAAGGAGTGCTTTGCCCGGTATGTATGCAGCTGTTTGCGGGTCTCAGGTAAGCCATCTTGTCTATGTTTCTTGTCTAATGCTTTTTTTTGTTCCTTTTACAGGTCTACCCCGGCCCGTAGCGGTTCCGTGCAGCGTTGTGCATGCAGTGCAGTCTCAGGTAAGCCCTCTTTATTTTCTCTCTTATGTAATGCGTTTTTTTTATTATAACTTTACACCATTTCGTCTCTTAACATTTTTTTTAAAGTTAACCACTGTTTTTGCCTGTGCCGAATATACTGTTAACTGTTTTAAAAATTTTTTTTTAGTTTTGTTGAATCTGCGACAATGCTATCTTTGCGGACTTGGCGAAGCTATTGTACTGTCGGTCGGGTTGCGGCAAGTTCCGGGTAAGTGTATTCAATGTAATTTATTTCCTATCTTCTACTTACAATATAGTATTTTATTTACGTTATACTTTTCTATCCTTTTATGTATTTGTCCTGCCTTTCTTGCTCATTTAATGCATTTTTTTTTTACAAGTCTACCCTGGGTTGTGTTGTCTTCGTGCACTAGCCTGCACAAATTGCTTTGTTTGGTATGTATGCTGTACTTTATGGCCACAGGTAAGCCCGCTTTTCTTTTTTTATGTTATACATTTTATGGCTTTTATAACTTTACCCCATTTCGTCTCATGATTCTGTTGGATAGGGCTGCGGCAACTTTATGGTAAGTACATTTAATGTTTCTGGTTTACATCTATTCTTCTGGAAAAGTATGTTTTGGTTTACATAATACATTTGTCTGTTTTTTGAGGCAAGTGTACATTTTTTTAACGAATTTATTCCCTATTTTAGGCGCTTGTTTTTATGTTGTATGTATTATTTCCTATGCTACTTATAGCAGTTTATTTAATGTGCGTTTAATTGGTATTGTGATGTGTTTGTATTATAGTTCATTATGTTTTTATCAGGAAATGTGTTCGTGTTTTAGGACTTCATATTGTGCTTGATTTTCTTTTTCATGATTTCATCATTTGTAGTTAAGTTTAAATATATAATGTATTGTTCATGCTATTTGTTATTGGCGCTTTTTTTTTCTCGAATGTGCTGTTAATCCGTTTTTGGGGTAAAGTTCCGCATTTGGATACATCAGGGTGGGGCACGTTTTTCATTCAATCGGCGGCAAGCGACATCTTTAGGAGAGTCCTCGAAATAACTGTATGTGACGCTGCAACATTAAGGTAAGTGCAAGTTTATAATAATGTTTACAAATTTGTAACTAGTACATGTATCTTTTTGCCAAGTTTTGTTTTGTTGTACTTTATAGGTAACTGCACGAGCGTCGTTACATGTAACTTCAAGGTAAGTGTAATTTTTGCCTAACGTATTTGTTATCCTCTGATGTATTTCTCAGTTTTAGGGCAAGTATATTTAATGTGTTACGTTTACATCTATTTTTGATAATATTATGTTTTTGTTTACATAAGACATTTGGCTGCTTTTAGAGGTAAGTCTTAATTTTTCCTCACGTATTTGTAAAGTGCCCCCTCGTTGCTTGCTGTGCCTCTGTGCCCTGCTTGTGATCCGATTTTTTTGCCTCTGTGCCCTGCTTGTGATCCAGTTTTTGTGCCTCTGTGCCCCCCTGCCCCTTAGTTGCTTGTTGTGCCTCTGTGTCCTGCTTGTGATCCGGTTTTTGTGCCTCTGTGCCCTGCTTGTGATCCGGTTTTTGTGCCTGTATGCCCGGTTCTTGTGCCTCTGTCCCCCCCTGCCCCCTCGTTGGTTGTGCTTGCTGTCATGCCCCCCCTTCGTTGGTTATGCTGGCTGTCCTGCCCCACCCCTCGTTGGTTGTGCTTGCTGTCATGCCCCCCCTTCTTTGGTTGTGCTGGCTGTCCTGCCCCACCCCTCGTTGGTTGTGCTTGCTGTCCTGCCCCCCAATCGTTGGTTGTGCTTGCTCTCCTGCCCCCCCACCCTCGTTGGTTGTGATTGCTGTCCTGCCCCCCCCTCATTGGTTTTGCTTGCTGTCCTGCCACCCCCCCCTCGTTGGTTGTGCTTGCTGTCTCCCCCCCCTCCCCCCTCGTTGGTTGTGCTTGCTGTCCTGCCCCCCCTCGTTGGTTGCGCCTGCTGTCTCCCCCCCCTCGTTGGTTGTGCTTGCTGTCCTGCCCCCCCCCCCCCTTGTTGGTTGTGCCCCCCCCACCCCCCTCGTTGGTTGTGCTTGCTTGTGATCCGGTTTTTGTGCCTCTGTGCCATGCTTGTGCCTCTGTGCCCTGCTTGTGATCCGGTTTTTGTGCCTCTGTGCCCTGCTTATGATCCGGTTTGTGTGCCTCTGTGCCATGCTTGTGCCTATGTGCCCTGTTTGTGATCCGTTTTTTTGTGCCTCTGTTCCCTAGGGCGTTACTGGGCAGAGAGGTGTGTGTGTGTGGCTCTCTGTGTGTGTGGCTCTGTGCGTTTGGCTCCGTGTGTGTGTGTGTGGGGGTGTGGCTCTGTGTGTGTGGCTCTGTATGTGTGTGTGGGGGTGGCTTTGTGTGGGTGGCTCTGTGTGGGTGCAAATGCAATAGGTCTTGCATTTGCGAGCGATTAAGCTATTGGCATTGTAAATGACAATGCCATTTATTTATGTTTTAAATATAAAAACATAAATAAAAATAATGTCATGAGCAATGCCAATAGCTCTAACTTTAACAATGCTGAGACCATTGCATTGTAAATGCTTGTTATACCTTGGCCTTCTTCCTTATAGCACCAGCACCCACTTTTTAAAGAGCTTCACCCTTGTAGAACAATTGATACATAATACGAAACCAATTCAGCAAGTCATGAATTTCCGATTTTAAAATATTGGTAGTGACATTTTTGACCAAACTCTGGGTGTTGACTTACATTTTTAACTATTTTAAGTAATCATACAATAAATCATTCATTCTTAACATTTGTTCATCAGATTTTGACCATTAAACACTAAATCCTGAAAAGCTCTAACATTTCTTGCTTTTCCTCTTGCAATACTACCCAATGCCAGAATACTGCCCAATGCCAGAGTACTGCCCCATGCTAGAGTACTGCCCAATGTTGGAGTACTGCCAGAATACCGGAGTACTGCCCAATTCCGGAATACTGCCCAATGCCAGAGTACTGCCCAATGCTGGAATACTGCCCAGTGCTAGAGTACTGCCCCATGCTAGAGTACTGCCCCATGCTAGAGTACTGCCCCATGCTAGAGTACTGCCCCATGCTAGAGTACTGCCCAATGCCGTAATACTGCCCAATGCCAGAGTACTTCCCCATGTACTGCCCAATACCAGCATCAGGACTAAAGTCTTCAAAGTATGATATTTGACAGTAAACATCGACCACAGCTTTGTTTTTTAGAACCGTTTAATGATATCGCCTTTAGTACTTCTGCACTCTCGTCTGTGGTTTCATCCTTGTACTGAAAGTAGAGGCTGGTGAACCAACTACAGCAAGTTAAACCCAGTCAGTGACCACAGAACATTTTTTGGTACAACCTGCGATCATGCAGGTAATGGTTTGTTCAGACTGTGATCCTCGTGACAAAGCCCCCCAGATACCAGAAGACAAATGTTAGCAAAGCAACAAACCCCCAATGGGAAGGAACAACAAGCTCTGCTAATTCTATTTACTGCTGACTGCTGCTGCACCTCTGAGAGGAGGGGCAGAGGCTGCCCAAAGGTTTACTCTGAGTTAGCTCAGCAGAGAGGTTGCTGATCCAGGAACCGTCCTCTCATAGGCCGTTGGATGCGTCCTGAGTGAGTGGATCTGCTCCGCACAGGAAGGAGCAGCGAATCCTTCTGCCACAGGCCAAGACCTCACAGGCAGAAGGGCTTGGAAGGCGGGCACCCTGCAATCAATCACTGCACAGGCCAAGACCTCACAGGCAGAAGGGCTTGGAAGGAGGGCACCCTGCAATCAATCACTGCACAGGCCAAGACCTCACAGGCAGAAGGGCTTGGAAGGCGGGCACCCTGCAATCTATCGCTGTACAGGCCAAGACCCTGGGCCTGGACAGCAATCTTCTCAAATGCCAATGCGAAAAATCACAAAGTTCCACATAATAACCGTTTCCAAACATTCTGGCATCAGTTGCCAGTCACAGTACAGTAAAGCCTAAACATAGGTCCAAGTGCTCACAGAGGCGAAAGGTTCTGAATTATTTTCTTTGGTGGTGGACAGACACCAGATTCCAGCCCCGGTGCAGACCCCTGAGAGCTACTGTAGCTTGAGTGCTCCCTACAGGGAGAGGGACAGATCAAGCACCATGAAGTGCGGTCACTTCGGACTGCTCGAAGTGGACAGGTGGTGAGAAAGGGACAGGGCATGGTTAATAGGGGTCTTGAAGAATAGGGGAGCGGTGCTGGTCTGAATGGGCAGAGAGGTTGGAGTGTGCATGAAAGGCTCTTCAAAGACGGAAAGTGTGGGAGTTGTGAAGGATGGCTCTACGTGTCGGCATCTCTTCTTCGTCGTGTAAGCCTGGAGGGGTTGCAAACTACTTCTCACAGAACCACCTCGGAGAGAACCTCATCCTCTTCAGCCAGAGGGCACCTTGTTCTCCTGTATCGCCTTCTCCATCCTGCAGTACCAAGGTCCAATCTTGCTGTTGTTTATGAGATCATGAAAGGTCTCCAGGCCCTCTGTCACTCGGAGGACGCCATACACCGCCTGCACCACAAGAAAAAAAGGAGTAGAAAACACTGAATGTCATGGATAGAAACAGAAGTACAATATCACAGCCTTGAATGAGAGGAACAGACCCAATGACTCCAGCACAGATGGTGGTGTAATGAGAGGCACACACTGCCTTCAGCATCCGGAGGGAGAGAAGACCACCTCACTGGGAGAAGGAAACTAGTACACACACACACACACACACACACACGTACACGTACACACACACACACACGTACACGTACACACACACACACACGTACACACACACACAAACACACACACAAACACACACGTACACACGTACACGTACACACACACACAAACACACACACACAAACACACACACACACACACACACACACAAACACACACACACACACACACACACACACACACAAACACACACACACAAACACACACACACACACACACACACACACACACACACACAAACACACACACACACAAACACACACACACACAAACACACACACACAAACACACACACACACACACACACACACACACACACACACACACACACACACACACACACACACACACACACACACAGAAACAGAAACAGAAACAGAAACAGAAACAGAAGATCGCTCTTGGGCATGAATCGCAAAGCTTTCACATCTGAATGAAAAGACCACCTTACTTCTCCAGGCCTCTCTCTCTCGCTCTCTCTCTCTCTCTCTCTCTCTGTCTGTCAGGAGGCAGCTTCCAGGCATAAATCACAAAGTGTCTACACCAAAAGGAAGAACATACCCAAGACTTGATCTAGACATCAAGGAAGAAGGCAGCACACCCACAACTCTAGGATGACTGCTGTGGGTGACCAGACTGCTCAAAATAAATATGAATACAAATCAGTTCTGACAAAAAAAAAACAGTTAAAGTGAAAATGTGCAATGAGCAGATGGCCATCTGACAAATTAAGAGCCTAGTTTAATACTGAGCACCAGGCACATGGCTGAATGCTACCTGCATCTCCATTTCATGACACCAAGAACAGTGGAGGTGAGCGAAAATCTACTTTCATTAGGCTCTGAAGAAATACCTGCCTAGTTAAGGGGCCTTAGAAATAAAACAACAACCCAGGCCCTGGCACTGCCAATCAGCACAGTGAACATGGACGAGCACAATCGGGTCCCATGGGACTACAAAAAAGATAAGAACAAGATATGGCCCCTCAGCCCCTGCCACAGGATGTCTAGACGCCAAGAGATTGCAGCAGTGTAGTTGTGGCAGCTGCAGCCCTGGCTCTGGAAAGGGGGCTACAAATAAACAAAACAAGCTTTGGCAATGCCAATAGGTTGGCCTTTGCAAGAGTGCAATAGTTTTTATTTCCCTTTTTTTGCATGGGTGTTACATAAAATATATAAAAAATAAAGGAGCAGCCTTCAAGTACTGAAGTGCACGTGCAATCTGTGAAAATGCAGTCACTCAAGATACACAATCGAAGTGGACTGACACACTGCCTTGTGCATAGGGCTGTTGTGAGCGAGAGCAAAATGTAGAAGTCTCATGAACAGACCAATGGATGAAGATGGCTGAAAAAAAAGTCCTTGTATAACTGTATAGTATTATTTGGAAAACAAAGGGCTGGTGAGACAAGTAAAGTACTCTCTAGACCCGACCTCAAAAATGAAGTTACTGGGGTACTTGATTTTGTTAAATACTGCATCATATAAAAGTGGCAAAGTTCAGAATGTGACAAGCATCCAGACAAACAAGTTACTTATCTTCAGTCACACCTTTCCTGGTAGAAACTCTAACTGTAGATTCCCCACCTCGTGAATTTCCCCAAGGCACCAGATTTATCCAGAAGTTTTCAACCAAGTCCCTTGCGCATCAACAGGCGGCATTGTGCAGCTCAATGTCAGGTCGGAAAGTTCCGATTAGGACACTGGAACCACTAAAAGAGCACCACCAGCGTGCGCAGACCTCAGTTCCGTTCTGATCTTCGTCCGCACCCACTGGTGCAGAGCAAGAGAAATCTGAATACGACACTGTGTATGCGTTCGATATTGGCATATTAATAATGATCTATAGGAAACAATTCAGCAGACCAGGGAGGGTGGTTGAGGAATCTGCAGGTACACAGAGTCTCTACCTGAAAAGGCGTTGTTACCCAAGTTACGCAAGATGTTCTTCCGATAGAGACTTCTAACCGCAGATTCCTCGCCTTGTCAATAGATACCGAAGCAGTACACCTCCTCTGATGGTGCGTATGTTAAATGGCTCCTACCAGGAAATCCTGCAGGCCAATCGGGTAGTGTCCATCATGCTAGACCTGGCTACCCAGGCAGTAGTGTTTGGTACACGTGTGGAGGGCTTCCAAAGTAGCAGCCCCGCAAATGTCCATGACTGGCACATTACACATCAACGCAGTGGTGGTGGGTTTTGCTCTGAGGGAATGAACACGCAAACGTTCTGGGGCTGATTTTTGGCTGGCCCATAGCAGATCTTTACACAGAAAACATTCCAGTGGGAGAAAGTGCATTTTTGTATCACTTTCCCTTTCTATACTTCAGAGAAGCCCACTAAGAATTGATCGTTCAGGTAATGGTCTCTGGTCTGATCAATATAAAAACTTTGCGACCTCTTGGGTTAGATGATGCAACTGCACGTCCTCTTTAGCGGATTGCGGTGGAGGGTAAAAAGGACGCAACTGCCTTCAATAGAAAACGCACTTCTGTCTGGATAACCAGTTTGTCTGGGAAGATGTATATGGAGGGACCACAGACAAGGCCAGAGGTTAACTCACTCACTTGACGGATGTTATGGCGATGAGGAACGCTGTTTTGATAGTGAGCAGGTGGAAGGACAACTGTGCATTGTCTTAACCTCATAGATGCTATTAAACATTCCTCCCCAGTGCTGCGCTGTCCATTGGAACTAGTGCTGAATGGACGTCCAATGGTCGTGCGCAGCACTGGGGAGGTAGTGCTGCCGTCGGCCAATGCACCGAGGCAGCACTTAAGGGGTTAAAAAGGAGTGCACATTAAGTGTGTGGGAACCAAATTAAAGTCCCAGTGAGTAGTCATAAATGATGTTGGTGGGGACCAATGGACCAGCCCCTGCAAAAACCGCGCCACAACAAGTCACTTGAAGAGGGAAGGCTAATCTGGCAAATGTAGGAAAGCCGGACGTTAACCTTTAACAGTTCCCGCAGCGAGGACTTGCGGGGCGAACGACAGACAGAACAATAGAAGACCTCATATAAGGGCATTCAGGGGCTGAATGCTTGGAGTAGAAGACCGAGCAACAAATGTTTCCCAGCGTCTGAGGTACGTAGACTTTATGGGTGAATGCTCAGCTGCTAAGATGACACCAATCCTGTCAGGAAGAAGATCAAAACCATCAACTGTTACCGCTCAACCTCCAGGCATGGAGGTGTAGACTGCACATGCTCCAGTGCGAACCCGGCCCTGCTGCTTCGTCATGAGGTCCTCTCAAAGGGAAAGCTGGATTGGAGAACATGTGCTCATGGCCAGAAGCTCCAGGTACCACTCTCTCTTTGCCTAGTCCGGTGCCACTAGGATGACTTGGGCCCGGTGTCTCACATTGGGCAGGAGAGGGAGGGGTTGAAAGGCATATGGGAGTCCTGGTGGAAGGAGTCTCCAACAGGCCTGGGAACTCTGACAGGTAAAAAAACATGGCACTGCTTGGTCTATGTGGCGGCAAATAGACCCAGCCGGGGTCTTTCCACTGTTGGAAAATACCCTGTACATCGTTATGTGTGTAACTTCCATTTGTGATCCGTTCGGCTACGTTGGCTGAGTTAGTCTACCTTGGCGTTTAAAAATCTTGCCAGTTGCTGGGTGATCAGGGAGACGCCCTGGGCGTTCAGCTTCAATGTGCAGATCTACAACAATCAATCAAAAGAAGGCGGGACTAGGAGCCTTTCAAGGTCCAGGTGCTCCTATCTGGAAGTATACGCACAAAAGGAATCAGCTACCCTCCTTTTGTACAGAATCCACAACCCCACACTGCACCTCCGAGGGTGAAATTCAAAAATGGGGCGCAGGCCACTATCCTCCTTCCAGTATGAGAAAATGATAGGAGTAACAGCCAGTCCTGATCCCAGATATCTGCACCCTCTTTATTGCTCCCTTGGCCAAGACAGCGACAGCTTCTCCATGGAGTATGGACATGTGATGCTCTGGGAATGTTTGAGGTAAAGATGGCATGTTAAGGGGATAAACAGGAAAGGAGGGAGTATCGGTGCATAACAAACAAGGCGGCTAGGCTGCAATCATAACTAGAAGACAAATGTACCTTAGCTAAAAGATCCCATGGCTGGATGGTCCTCCAATCCTATACATCACTCCGACCGGTGGAATACCTCGGTAAACACTCGCCCCACTTGAAACGCAAGTTAATGGCAACCAGATTTGGGGTATTACCAAGCCTGGCTGATCAACCTGCATGGAAGTATACAGGCGTCAAAACATGTAGCTTATGTGGTGCAGCGTGGCAAGATTGTATCCATCTCATATGTGTCTGCCCCAGCTTAAAACCGAGACGCGTATCGCTCCTACAAAAGGCTTTTAATGACAGAGGGATCCGAACTTGTAGATCCGCCATCTTTAGAGGACTCGGTACGACAGACCCTCGGCTGACCTGTAAAATGAGGCAATTTCGACTATTTTATGAGAAAAACTATTTGGCTGATGGAAGCCGGCCCTGCCGACCCCGGTAATGTTTAGTGTCTTTATTGCAATTTTAACATTTTTAAAAAGTTTTCAATGTTAATATTTGATGAAACCGTAATCACGACAACAACCTTGCGACACAGAATCACAAACTAATTTTTACTGGTCTCATGATAGGGATATCACTTCCAGCTTTTAGGATAAAATAAGTAACATGCCATCTTTTTTATATATATATATTTTAAATCATTTATTTGTTATTAAACTATTGATATCCTATTTGCATTATGACATTGTTATGGTTTTAATTAACTTAAACAATAAAGATTTGAGTGCCACAATCAGGAGCACCCATTGATATCTGGTGATGCGCCTCCAGACAGAGGTAGACCGGGACCTGGATTTCCCACTGGCTGACTGCGTGCCCCCAAGGCCAAATTAAAGGGGTGCTGCAGAGAGAGGGTTTGAGGTCTGGGTACCCTTTGGAGCCAGGTCTAGAGAATGGCGATGGCCTTCCTGTCTTTGAAACACTCAAAGGCAGAGTCAGGCTTCGCTTCGAACTGCCAAGAGCCGTCGAAGGACATGTCCATTAAAGACAGTGGAGAAGAAACAAGTGCAACGAATCCAGGTGTGGCGCCTAGGCACCTCGCTGGTTTAGACTCTCCTACCCAGACAGCCAGTTGGGTTCAGATCAGGTCGAATAGAACAATGTTTCCCAAACTTTGGGTTACGACCCATTGGTGGTTGCCAAAGTGCAGGCAATAAATAAAGATGCCTTCAGTCTGTATTTATTGTGTTAGGGATTCAAAGACGGAGGTCGAATGTCAGGCTATTTCTTCCCACGGAGTCTGGTGTTTTCAAACTCCTCTCGCTTTGCAGTCAGAGAAAGAAAAATATAGTGAATGATGTGACAATCCTGCCGGGGTGAATGAAGAGGGAACGGCAAGCTGGAGGACGTCTTTAAACACACAACGTGTAAAATACCTGTAAACGAACTGTACACATTCAGCAGTTGGGAAAGCCAAATGAAGATCTTTTTTCTGTAACTTTGAAGTGTGATGGAAACAAAGGTTTTAGTAGGATCAGGTACACACACAAGGAGGGCCCGAGAAGAGAAGAGGGACCAGCGAGGGCGAGGGCCACAGTCAATAACTCAATACACAAAAAGCACTCAGGTCCAGAAAAACTGAGTGACGTCACAGAAGGGAAACAAACTGACTTACAGGGGGTGGGGGTGTCCCTTTTAAGGACAGATTCCCTCACACACCAAAGGGGTCATGCCTCATAATGGGGAGTCCTCCTCGCATCATGAAGTCAAGTCATGAATCGGGCTACAAACCTCTCACTGCGAGGGAGGAGCTCAGGGATGTTTTCAGATGTACTGGGTTTTCCTAAAACCCAATGAGAGCAAATGGAGTGATGGGAAAGGTGCAGTGCAAGGAAGTGAGCAAGTAAAACTAGCTACAGGGTGAGCCAGGTGAGTTTTATTCTTGCCACCCTGTGCCAGGGTTAAAAACAGAAGACAGAAAGTGTGGCTACAATCATTAGATGCAGGCGCGCTGAGTAGTGATCAACATGTTTCAGCCTAAAACGAACACATCTGTCCTGGCACCCATGCGACTGTGAGCGGTTGATGCAGCATGCGCACCTATGGCAAACAGCCCAGGACAGATGTGTCACTCGATAGAATATCTATATATGTATATATACACGTGTATATATATATATATATATATATATATACATATATTACCTACTGGCTATCGCCAGTAGGTATATATAGTTAGAATTTTTTCTCTATGGGACTTTTGAAAATTCTATGTCTAATAACTTTGGCGTTTGTGGACGGAATCGGCTGAAATTTTCAGGAAAATGGCACATTTTGATTCTGAGCAGCCCCTGAAAATTTAGGGGGGTTTCGTCAAGGGGGGGCTGAGAAAAAAGGGGGGTCCCAAAACGCGTTTTTTCCATTCATTTTTCCATAGGGCGGTTGGACTCACTTTTAGCTCGAACGGCTGAATGGATTTGCACGAAACTTGGCAAAATTGTAGGGACTGTTAGCCCGATGTGCCTTTGCTAGGTCTCAATATATGTGCTCCAGTAGTTTTTGAGAAATTAACGTTCAAACCAAGATATCTATCTGTAACAGCGCTCTGGGCAGCGATCCGGTCCGCTTACTTTTCGCTTATCGGAACTTTGCGCGCAGAAAGCTGATTGGCTCTCCGGTGTCTGTCAACATTCTAAACAGTCCGGAGCGGACGCCATCTTGTCTCTCGGTAGGATCGAGAGAGAAGAAAAGGTGGAAAACGAAAGGGGAATTTAATGAAAGGGGGCAAGGTATCCCCCTCTTGACCCCCTAGGAATGTTGTTGGGGTTATTAAAGGGTCCCGTGGGGAAAATAAAAAAAAAATGATTTTTCACGGTAGAAGCGCGGCCGCGAACTGGTAGCGAAACGGGAATTCGCCATTTTGTGCTTCGTTAATTAAATTACTAGTTATAAGTGGGTGCGGGAGACGTATCCTAATCCCCTATGTTTCCTGAGGGTGGCTGAGGAGGCTGATATATGTTGATACATCTCTTCCAGCGGCTGTGCGTGAGCTTTTTTTTTTTTGCTGCGTGACAGTCCGGAGCGGCCGCCATCTTGTCTCTCGGTAGGATCGAGAGAGAAGAAAAGGTGAAAAACTAAGGGGGAATTTAATGAAAGGGGGCAAGGTATCCCCCTCTTGACCCCCTAGGAATGTTGTTGGGGTTATTAAAGGGTCCCGTGGGGAAAATAAAAAAAAAATGATTTTTCACGGTAGAAGCGCTTCACGGGCCGCGAACTGGGCCGCAAACTGGTAGCGAAACGGGAATTCGCCATTTTGTGCTTCGTTAATTAAAGTACTAGGTATAAGGGGGTGCGGGAGACGTATCCTAATCCCCTATGTTTCCTGAGGGTGGCTGAGGAGGCTGATATATGTTGATACATCTCTTCCAGCGGCTGCGCCATCTTGCCTTTTTTCGAATGCCACAATTTTGTCGTGCACGGCAGCCATTTTAGATGCCAGGCTGGTCCCAGGCTATCACCTAACCCTGCGGATGTAGTTTATGGCCCCAGCTGTAGAGAATTCAGACATGCCAATCCTCCTGATTCAGGCGTGTGAGTACTGATTTCAGTGCTAGTCTCCCGCCTCCCGATTTCTGCAAGCAAAAACCCGGGGGCATATTACGAACAACTAGCGATAATTTTTGTCTCTAACTTGTTTAGAGACAAAAATTATCGCCGCACATCGGCGATTTTTATCGCAGATAAACCTTGCTATTATCGCAGAAAAGTCAGCGATATTCATGTATTATCGATCTAATGCTCTTAGCCATGTTATCCACCTCCCATTGGATAACATGGCGAAGAACTGCTCAGGGCAGGTGAAAAGTCAGCGATATTCATGTATTATCGATCTAATGCTCTTAGCCATGTTATCCACCTCCCATTGGATAACATGGCTAAGAACTGCTCAGGGCAGGTGTTAGATTTTGGAGATATTCGCGCTTAGCGCGAATATCTCCAAAAGTTGGTAATAGAAGGTAGCGATGTTAGGGACTGTTTCCAGTCGCTAACATCTTGGCACGCCACTTTGCATGTCATTAGTGATAAGTATCACTGACATGCAAAGTGGGGCCGAAGATGGTCGCTATCTCCTTTTAGCTGTCACTAACTGGTGTTAGCGACAGCTTGGTAATAGGGAAATAATTTTATCTCCGCTTTCATGGCTTTTAAAGCCAAAAAAGCGGAGATAAACCCCCTTGATAATATGCCCCACGATTCCTTGGGGGTTTCAGCTGACAGGGCTTGGTATTGTGTTACATGGTAATTTTTCCATGAAACGTCAGAGGGTCGATGCAGGGGTTCTAGAAGAGGTGATAAACCATTTAAGCCTCATGAACAAGCGCATGGTCTTTTAAAGATTTGTGAAGTACTCGGGGCGGCGGTGTGTGTGTGCCCTCTTTCAGGAGCGGGCGGGGGGGCACTGCCAGCAACTTGCCAGGTCAGGTAGTGTTCAACACGTGCATCACCCTTTCTCTGCCTGCTATTGCGCTCCATGCTTCGGAAAGGTAAGAAAAAGAACGTGCATTTGAGTTTGAAATGTCCGATCCTGCAGCAGCACACTTCCAAAGCCCACACATGACAATAACCCGATTCAAGGCCCCATTCACCCGTTTTTAAAAAAATAGATAACACTCCAACAAAGTAAGGTTATAAAACTTTATTAACTACTAACTTTAACGAACGGAACAAAAACTAAAAACATTTAAACATTTCTCAACACAAAAAGCAACAATGGTTAGAAGCTGTCTTTTGTGCGAATAGTCCCAAGGCAGCACAACGTGCAGAGTTCTGGACGGCACCCAGGTGATGTCGCCTGGGTGCCGCACTGGTTTAGGGATCCTACAATGCTGCTCCGAAAATTGGCGTGGGGCGTCCCGGGTGGGGCGGGGGGAGGCCTCGTCAGTAGCGGTCTGTTGTGCGAATAGTCCCAAGGCAGCACAACGTGCAGAGTTCTGGACGGCACCCAGGTGATGTCGCCTGGGTGCCGCACTGGTTTAGGGATCCTACAATGCAGCACAGAAAAACAGCGTGGGGCGTCCCGGGTGGTGCGGGGGGAGGCCTCGTCAGTAGCGGTCTGTGTCCAGTGTCACATGGCTGACACAACATGTACGACAGGCACCCAGGTGATGTCCAGTAAACTGCCGCACTGGTTTTGGTATCCTACAATGCTGCTCCGAAAATTGGCGTGCGGCGGCCCGGGGGGGGGGGGGGGGGCGTGGGGGAGCCGGCGTGAACGGGCCTCCCCAGGTGGCGGCCATCTAGCTGAGTTGCGCTCGCTCTTGCGGCCACAGCGTCTCGCTCACCATGTTGTTGAGTTGCTCCCACTCTTGCAGTGCAGCGATAGGCGGCTGCCACATGGCTCTTAAAATGGCGGACAGCTCCTCGGTTTTAGGCCTGGTCCACTGAAATGGTCCTGGGACACTTTGGAACTCGGACGCTTGCCTGCTAGGGCTTGGGCTCCATTCTCGAAAAGCGTCCCCTCAGCCGTGAAGATTGTATAAAAGTCTTGGGGGCCCCCCGACTCCCGCAGGCTTCCGGTGGGGAGCGGCTGCCATGATTGCTCGCGGAATGACCACGACGGAGCCACGAGATGGTGGTGCTCTCATGCTGACGCCAGCTTCAGTCTGAATGATCCAGAAACAAGGTGGGGCTTTCATCGTTTGGGAAAAAAAAATGTTCTAAACCAATGAAAAGTGTTATTTTTAGGTCATATGACCAAGCCTTCCATCTTTAGGAAACCAAAAGTAAAATGAACCAATGAAAAGTTTTATAAACAAGTCACATGACCTGTTATGCGGCATAGGGCTACAAAAAGCGTAGAAAATCCGTTGGCACGTGAGGCGGCGTCAGTAGCGGACCGATGTGCGAATAGGCCGAAGGCAGCACAACGGGCCGAGATCCGGATGGTACCGAGGTGGTGTCCAGCAAATTGCCGCACTGGTGTGGCCATCCTACAATGCTGCGCCGAAAGACGGCGTGTCCAGCTGAGTTGCGGTCACTGTTGCGGTACAGTGACTCGAACGCGCCGAGATCCGGATGGCACCGAGGTGGTGTCCAGCAAATTGCCGCACTGGTGTGGCCATCCTACAATGCTGCGCCGAAAGACGGCGTGTCCAGCTGAATTGCGGTCACTGTTGCGGTACAGTGACTCGAACGCGCCGAGATCCGGATGGCACCGAGGTGGTGTCCAGCAAATTGCCGCACTGGTGTGGCCATCCTACAATGCTGCGCCGAAAGACGGCGTGTCCAGCTGAATTGCGGTCACTGTTGCGGTACAGTGACTCGAACGCGCCGAGATCCGGATGGCACCGAGGTGGTGTCCAGCAAATTGCCGCACTGGTGTGGCCATCCTACAATGCTGCGCCGAAAGACGGCGTGTCCAGCTGAGTTGCGGTCACTGTTGCGGTACAGTGAGTCGAACGCGCCGAGATCTGGATGGCCCCGATGTTGTGTCCAGCAAGTTGCCGCACTGGTGTGGCCATCCTACAATGCTGCGCCGAAAGTCGGCGTGGGGTGCCCCGTTGGCTTATGAGGTGATGTCAGTAGTGGACCGATGTGTGAATAGGTCGGAACCAGCACAAGGCTCCAAGATCCGAATGGCAAGTCCTGGATGTTGAGTGCCTCAGTTGAGAGTTCTGAGCAGTGCTTGTAAGACTGTCTGAAGCTTATTTGCACCTGCTGCAGCTTCACTAGGTCCGGCGGAACTTTTTTCCTTTTCCTTTCTGCTTCTTTTCCTACAATGCGTTTCATCTGAAGACACGACCAGGTCCCTGAATGTGTGCAGGGGGACGCTATTGATTGAATGAAAATGGCGGCTTGACACAAAGCTGACTCAAGCGTTACTGTTGGTGCTATACAGACAAAAATTGGTTTTCAGTTTGTACATTCTTCAGGTTTTTTTTTTCCATCCAAGTCTGATTGAGAGTTTGTAGAAAAATGGCTTCAGATTTTCCACATACTACTCTTCAACATTCTTCCTAAATGTAACAATGTGAAACTCACTAGGAGAACGGCTGTTTCTGTTTCCTTTCAAAATGCTGCCAACAATATTTTCTGAATGGAAGACACCATCTTGTAGCATAAAGGGCCGAAAGGGGTTCTGGTCTGGCCGATGGTTGGTGGAGACATTTTGACTATATCTTGGACCTGCCCGGCCTCGCCCAAAATGGCGCCGGTATAAATGGGACTCGTAACTCCTTGCCCGCAAATGTATATCTAGAAAATGTTATTGTAAGTGGCCCTGTCGTATTTTAATTACAAAATGTACGTCCACCGATTCCGCAACTGTTAGACACCTTTGTTCTTGTCACCTAATGGCCCGCTCGTTACGTTCTTCTACAATGTAAATGTCTCCTCATCATATACGATTTCAGTTTGCTCCGTGGCCGGCCCACGTGGTTATAGGCCCGTATTTGTATACTGACATTTTCACAATAAAGGTTTTTAAAACAAAACACGGTAGTAGTATTTACATTTGTAAAGTTTTTACTTTTAGTGACTGTTTTCGAATCAGTAAAAGGCAAGTGAAATAAAGCAGTCCAATTACATGACGGATAAAAAGGTATAATATGTAGGAACGCAGTAAAGATAAATGGTCAAGGGCAGTTGTGTTTTTCATGTCTGCAACATAAAGTGATCGATAAGAATCTGATAATCAGGCGTATCGGCGACTAAGACAGCAGGCCGAATCTCTTTTACTCAACGGCTCCGTCATGGAAGGAAGAAACGCCCTTTTTCTCGAAAAAGGAATATATTTTACTTGCAAGACAGTTGTAAATTTTCCGGGAAAGTACATTAGCCTGGAATATTATAACATATGTTTGAAAAAAAAATATTGTTCGAAAATAATAAAAAGCGTAATTTTTAGGTCATATGACCAAGCTTTTCATCATTAAATTAACAAAAGTAAAATGAACCAATGAAAAGTTTTATTAACAAGTCACATGACCTGTTATGCTTACGTTACGCGCTGCGCGCCGCGCCTCGGATCACTTCCGGGTGCGCTAACGCGGCGTGTCATAAAACGCATTACGCGACAACGTAGGTCAAGAATATAGTCTAAATGTCTCCACCAACCAGCGTTCAGAACACAACCCCTTTCAGCAGTCCAAAAAGTTCTGTTAAATGACAACAGAGGGGACAGGCAACAAGAACCATCAGTCAAAGAGGGGAGGGCAAGTTCTTCTCTTCCGGGTCATGTTGGGGCGCTACCGGAACTGATCGAATTGGTAGTCTATAGTGTTTCTGGATGTTTCAGACTAAAGCTGGCGTCAGCATGAGACCACTACCATCTCGTAGCTCCGTCGTGGCCATTCCACGAGCAATCATGGCAGCCGCTCCCCACCAGAAGCCTGCGGGAGTCGGAGGCCCCCAAGACTTTTGTAGAATCTTCACGGCTGAGGGGACGCTTTTCGAGAATGGGACCCAAGCCCTAGCAGACAAGCGTCCGAGTTCCAAGGAGTCCCAGGGCCATTTTAGTGGACCAGGCCCAAAACCGAAGAGCCGGCCGCCATTTTGAGAGTCCTGTGGCAGCCGCCTATCGCTGCAGCGCAAGAGCGGGCGCATCTCAACTACATGGTGAGCGAGACGCTGTAGTCGCAAGAGCGGGCGGTAAACAGCTGAATGGCGGAAGAGGCACAGTGTAGCAAAAGCGGGCGGAATGGCAACTAAAACGATAAAGGGGCGCCCCACTACAGCTTGTCTTCAGGTCAAACGGATTGTGGGACAAGGTCCAGAATTGAAGAGTCATCAAAAGGCAAAAAGTTCCGCCGGACCCCGGGAGCCGGCCGCCTATGTCGGGGGCGATCTCAGGCTACACCAGTGCTATAAGACTTGGGGAGGGTGTCGGAGCCAAGCGTCTTCTCCGAGTCCATGGCCATCACACCGCCCCTCAGGGGCCTCCGTCAAGCTGTTTAGGAAGGTAACATATCACATTGTTTTCTAATGCAGTCAGGTCCACAAACGACACTCACTTACTTTGAGAATAGTGAAGCTGCAGTAGGTGGAAATAAGCTTCAGACAGTGTTACAAGCACTGCTCAGAACTCTTAACAATGGCACCCAACATCCAGAACTTATGCTATTTGAGAATGGTAGTGACATCGAAGCATCTCAGGGACCAAAACCATTAACGTACTTTCACGTATGAAAATCTTACTTGGGGAGGGGGCAGGAGCGAAGCGCCCCCTCCCAGTCAGCGCCACCACACCGTATGTTGAAAATCTGAAGCCATCGTTCTACAAAGTCAACCAAACTTGGATTGAAAAATCTAGAAAAATGTACAAACTGAAAACCAGTTTTGGTCTGCATAGCATCAGTAGCAACGCTTGAGTCAGCTTTGTGTCAAGCCGCCATTTTGATTCAACAAAGCACAGGCATTGAAAAAGGCTGAAATTCAGAACTCTAAACTATGGCACCCAACATCCAGGAGCTTGCCATCCGGATCTTGGAGCCTTGTGCTGTTTTCGATCTATTCACACATCGGTCCACTACTGACATCATCTTATAAACCAACGTTATGTAAATAGTTTTTTAATAAAATGTTTTACCCTGTTTCTTTGCTGGTGTGTTGTCTATATTTTTAATATTTGCATAGGGTTTGTCGTTATTTTGTGCGGGATGGGTGATGGAGCCGAGCTGTCTTGCAGCCCTCATGGTGTGGAGCTCAGTTCATCTCACTATTTTCGTATTTCTCATGAAGGGTTGTTCCTAATATTTCTATTTTAGCGAGGTCAAAAAGAGATCCAATTAGTGGCCTACTGATTTTGCTCGATTACTTTTATTTTTTTACACGATTTTTCACTATCTGCAAAGACTAAACAGAGTATTGCGACTTTGTGCTTGTTTGTAAATAGAGAATGATCCAAAGAGAACCAATTCTAAAACAGTAAATGCTTGGACAACAATCAATCAAATGGAGAGACAAGGAGGCACGACGGATTACAACGGTGGTAAAGGCCTGCGTTAACTACCCTTCAGTATCTGCAAAGAGAGAGTACTACTAAGACAAAAGAGGGGGGGGGGGGGGGGTGCAGCGTTCAAAGCACATCAGCGTGCATAAATACGAAAATGTTTTTATCTATCACGTACTTGACATTTTAAAGCTTTTCATATTTGCTATTAAAAAACCAATGAAATTCACAGAAAAAACCATAGGTTATAGTGGATATATAGTTAGGAATTTGCATTTAGAAAACCTTGAAAATTCAATGAAAAAACCATTGGTTTTAGGCCATATATAGTTAGGAATTAGCATTTACAAAACCTTATTTTACTCGCATAAAACCATTGAAATTCCATATATAGTTAGAAGCGCTAACTATATATCGCGCACCCGCAATCCACTGCTGATGATGTCACATATTACATCATTCATGACATGGTCAGTGACATCACTGATGACATCACTGATGACATCTCAAATGACATCACTGATGACAACTCAAATGACATCACTGATGACATCTCAAATGACATCACTGATGACAACTCAAATGACATCACTGATGACATCTCATTTGTCATCACTGATCACATCACTTATGTGATAATACAATGAACCTCTTCAGACTCTAATATAACCTTACATACACTCAGTATAAACAGACACTCACAGACTGTCACTCATCCATGGAGTTACTCACACACCTACTCAGTCATGCAAAGAATCAATCACACCTCCATTTCCTCAACTATAAAGTTATACACATCTTACTTATTCAAACATATAATAACACATATTTATTCTCTTATATAATCCCGGATACAAGCTCACAGTGATCGATACAGCCACTCACACATTCACTGGCTCTTATGTTCAGTTATTTATATATCTCAACTCTCACATGTATTGTGTTTTACATACGTACTTACTTGCACATGTAGCAATGAGAAATCCATTCACTCACCAACACACCCATGCATAGTCAACCGCCCATATAGCTGTTTCCACATGCACTCTTGAACTCATACTCCTAGTGAATCAACTGCTTACACATCTATGCACAGAGTCACGCACCTCCCAGCCACCCACACACACACTTAGCCTCCCATTCAAATACTTGGGCAACCAATCAATAACCCATATGGCCACTCTTATAGCTACTGATCAACACATGCAGCAGCTTACACAACAACAAACATACTGATGCACAAATTAAGACAGTTTAGTCACTAACCCATGCACTCAGTGAGACACATTTAATCACTCACTCATACAGTCAGT
The DNA here is from genome assembly GCF_964263255.1 of Lissotriton vulgaris. Lineage (NCBI taxonomy): Eukaryota > Metazoa > Chordata > Amphibia > Caudata > Salamandridae > Lissotriton > Lissotriton vulgaris. The sequence continues at coordinate 2,026,126,419 of NC_141693.1, forward strand.
CATGCACCTACTAAATTCTTCATCCAGACACTTATACATCCACTCATTCTTCAATATGTGAAACATATTTAAACTTTACAGACACATACAATCACTGGATGTTGTGATCAGTGATGTCATCAGTGATGTCATTTGAGATGTCATCAGTGATGTCATCAGTGATGTCACTGACCATGTCATGAATGATGTAATATGTGACATCATCAGCAGTGGATTGCGGGTGCGCGATATATAGTTAGCGCTTCTAACTATATATGGAATTTCAATGGTTTTATGCGAGTAAAATAAGGTTTTGTAAATGCGAATTCCTAACTATATATGGTCTATAACCTATGATTTTTTCATTGAATTTTCAAGGTTTTCTAAATGCAAATTCCTAACTATATATCCACTATAACCTATGGTTTTTTCTGTGAATATATATATATATATATATATATATATATATATATATATATATATATATATATATATATATATATATACATATACATACATACATACATATATATCTCCTACTGGTCGCCAGTAGGTAGTTATAGTTAGGATCTACTTTCCATAGGAAAACCGCAACATTCTATTGGGAATAACTTTGGCGCCGGTGGACGAATCTTCGCAAATTTCTCCATGAAAATGGCCCGCTCCGCTCTGCTCCTTCCCTGAAAGTTTGGGGGGATTCGTCAAGTGGGGGCCGAGATAAAAGGGGGGTCCCAAAACGTGTTTTCCCCATGTTAATTTCCATAGGGCGGTCAAACTCACTTCTAGCCCGAACGGCTGAATGGATTTGCACAAAACTTGGCAAAATTGTAGGGACTGGTAGCCCGATGTGCCTTTGCTATGTCTCATGATGTGTGCTCCAGTGGTTTTTGAGTAATTTATGTTCTAAAAAATATATATATCTATGGCAGCGCCCCGGTACGGGCACCGGGGAGCGCTCCGGGCGCGCCACGTGAGGTGCGCACGGAAAGCTGATTGGCTCTCGGGTGTCTGTAAACATTCGAAACAGTCCGGAGCGGCCGCCATCTTGTGTCTCGGTAAAATCGAGACACAAGAGGTGGCAAAAACAAAGGGGCAAATGACCATAAGGGGGCAGAGTAGACCCCCCTGACCCCCTAGGTTTGATGTGGGGGCCATAAAAGGGCCCCGCTGGGCAAATAAAAAAAAAAAAATTCGATTTGCGCGGGGGGGAGCGCCCGGTGCGCGGACCGGGGAGCGTACCATGAGGAAAAAAGAATGACAGAGTTTTTAAAAAATGAAGCCTTTTTTTCCATAAATTGGAGGTAGTTCAAAAAAGAACTGTTTTTTTAATTCTTTTTGTTGTTTTTTTTTTAATTGTTTTTAAAAAAAAAAAAACTTTTCTTGGCTTTTCTGAACATTTTTTGTTTTTTTTGTATTCTTTAAGGGGAGAAACAAAAAACAGGGATTTCAAAAGGGCTCAACAGGAGAAAAAAAAAAGTGGAACAAATTAATGTTTCCTTGGGCACTTGTGGTTATCCCAAGCACGATTAATAAGTGTGATGCATTGCTCTCCATAGCATATTGTTTGTCCACAAAATTTACAAACCATTTTTAAATTTGAAAATTTGGTTTGTATGGTGGAGCATGTCTCCCTAACTTCCGGTCCTGATGGGGTGGAAACATTAGTTTGGGAGGTGCTGGCAGAAGATTGGACAGGGTTTCTGGCCAGTTCCCTGACCTCTGCCCTAGCACAGTTATTTGGATGCTTTCGAAGCATATGCCTGATCATTGTGTGGTTGCCAAATTAGTATTTTTTTTGTTGGGATTCCCCCTTGACAGGTCCTGATGACAGATTAAGCAGGTTGCTTTAGGTGCATTTACTTTTTTTTTGTCGTTGGAGATTGAAAAAAATTGCCATATGATGTGTTCTTTTGGTTTGTAGGTAATATTGTCCTCTCGGACGAATCTACTCTCCTCCTCCTCCTCATCCTCCTCCTGTTCTTGATCTCCACCACTGTGAAGTTGTGGAGGTCCTTGTGGTGGTGGTGGTGGTGGTCCAGAAGATCCAGCAGCTGCAGCTAATGTAGCCATTTTCGACTGATATAACTGCAGGTCTACCTCTCTCAAAGCACAAAGGTAGAATAAGGAAAAAAGGTGGGGGCTTTCATCATTTGGAAAAAAAAAATATCCTGAACCAATGAAAAGTGTTATTTTTAGGTCACGTGACCAGGGGTTTCATCATTATGAAACCAAAACTGTTATGAACCAATGAAAAGTGTTATTTTCAGGTCACATGACCCGAAGCGCTTCCGCTACGCGCCCCGGGGCGCGTCACGTAAGCGCGCCGAATGCTTCCGGGTGAGTTTACGCCATGCGTATCACGCGGACGCGGCTACGCGATACGTCACGATCATGTTTTCGTTCGCGACATTGGCGCTAACGGGACGCTCCCCGGTACGTGCCCCGGGGCGCTTCATAATACTACGCTTTCCGGGACGCTCACCCAATATAAAAATAAAAAAATTGCAAAATTGAAGGGACTGGTAGCCCGATGTGCCTTTGCTATGTCTCAAGATATATGCTCAAGTGGTTTTTAAGAAAATTAACTTTGAAAAAATATATATTGGGCTACATTGGGCTATATATATATGTTAGAGCCCAAATGTAGCCCAAATGTAGCCCAATGTAGCCCAAAGATGGCCACCAGAGACAAAAAATACAAATGTAGTCCAAATATCAGCCAGATGTAGAGCAACTATAGCCCAATGACAGAATGTACCAGAGGATTCTAAAGAACAACTAGAGCGCTAACAGTCTTACTTATAAAGTGAGACTTATAGTTAGGAATTACCATTAAAAAAACCTTTGAAATTCACTGAAAAAAACCATAGGTTTCACACCAGTTATAGTTAGGAATTAGCATTTAAAAAACCTATGAAATTCACTGAAAAAACCATAGGTTTCACACCAGTTATAGTTAGGAATTAGCATTTAAAAAACCTATTAAATTCACTGAAAAAACCATAGGTTTCAACAAGGTATAGTTAACTGGAAATTTTAATGACATAAAACCATTGAAATTCCCACGTTATAGTTAGTTGGACTCACTATAACTTGCGCGCCTGCAATGCACTGCTGATGACTTCACATATTACATCACTCATGATATGGTCAGTGACATCACTCATTATATCACTGATGACACCATCCTTGTGACAGAGTGACAGACCTCCTTTCAGTGTAATGTAACCCTTGAAACACATATTCAAAAATAGAAACTAACATTTTCAAAAAAATGGAGATACCCATACCAGTTACAACAACCAATTCAGTAATTCCACCATCTATATACACATCCTCTCATTCAGCAACAGTTCTATATAGTCACTCATACATATACTCACTCATCATATGTAGTGATACACCTATACATCCTGTTACACACCGACAGTCATCCAAAAGTTACTCACACACATACTCACACATGCAAATAAACTATTGAACATCCATTTATTTGCATATACAACTATACACACACTAGCACATTACTTCTAAGGAAACTTACACATACTTACTCTATTAAACAATCACTTATAGAAACACATACTTATTTAAACAGGAACTCTTTCAATCTCTCACTCTCACATATACTCACTTTTATACATCAAAACTCACATATACTAGATTAAAACATATGTAGTTACTCATAAAGACACTAGTGAGACAGGCATTCACTCACTAACACACACATATACACACTCATCCACCCATACAGTCCTGCACATATGCTGTCTTCAAAACACATACAAACAGTGAGTCAGTCGCCAACCCATGCAGCCACTTATATACAAAGTGAAACACTGATACAAATATTAAAAAATTAAAAAATTACTCGCTAATATATGTATTCACTAAGATACACTTAATAAGCCAGTTAACCAATCAATTTTTTTTTAAAACATCCATTTAGACACTTATTTAAATAGTTATTCTTCCATCGACCTTTACATATACATATATAAAACATATTTATTTTTCAGAAATACACACATTCACTGGATGGTGTCATCAGTGATGTCATGAGTGATGTCACTGACCATGTCATGAGTGATGTAATATGTGATGTCATCAGCAGTGCATGCAGGCGCGCAAGTTATAGTGAGTCCAACTAACTAGAACGTGGGAATTTCAATGGTTTTATGTCAGTAAAATTTCCAGCTAACTATAACTGGTGTGAAACCTATGGTTTTTTCAGTGAATATATATATACACATATCTGCACGTCTCCCTCCCTGATGGGCCTGATACCTCCCTAAACCTTTGCTCACCAGATCAGCGAGGTTGGGCTGCTCCCCACCCATGAAGGGCCGGTGTTTGCCAATGGCCTTCACCCAATCATCGGCTGCTTTGTACAGGTCCTGGCGCACGTCATCCTGGAGGTGGTGCCTGTGATCAGAGAGATGACACAATTAGGAAACTGAGACGTGTGGGTACTGTTACACACACATGGCCCATACATATGCACAAGTGTGTGGAACACCACCAGAACACCAGCCTGATTCAAACACTTCACCCACAGCACGTAAACACCCTCTCAATGTATACGGCGACATACATTCAACACAGAATGCGCATTCCAAGCACATACCCGACTCCCTTCACAAATTACAGACCGCACAGCGCCTACATGGTTAACCGATACCAAAGACATGTGCATGCTAGAAGTAGTGCACATTAACATTCACATACTCCTCTAATATGCACACTAGACACGGCACATACAACAGTTCACATCGCTCACATGTCATTCACAGTGTTTCTAAGGCACCAAACGGGCAGCTGAGCCCTTTACAGACAGGGTCACTGAAGGTATGCTGCAGGGGAGGAACACATTATGAGGCACAGATAACTAAATGATGTGGCAAGTAAAGGCAAATGATGCAGCACAATGCCACATTATGTGGCAGGATCACCATTTCTTCATTTTACGATGTTAACAGTGTCTGGCAGATGTTGCACCTCCTCAGTATCACTGCATGTGATACTCCGCAGAGGAGGGGACGAGTAATGCGCAGTAAGCCTCCTTGCTCTGCATAGTTTTAAGCAACTTTAGATTTTGTGAACTATAAACTTTTTTTTAATTTGTAACTTATGCAGATGATGATGGCTTTTGTGGCAAATTCATACTTATGCAGAAAATTCCATAGCATCGCATAATTCCAATTGTCCTGTTTATAATTTACAAGAAAGGATGGAAGAGTGCTCAGAAGAAATGATCACTCGTGCACTGGAGGCAGGGTGTGCACACAAGTGCCAAAACAGTGCAACAGACGTGTATATAACACCTCTCACACATGAGCAGTGGATGCAGTGCTGTGCACACACACAAGTACCAAAACAGTGCAACAGACGTGTATATAACACCTCTCACACATGAGCAGTGGATGCAGTGCTGTGCACACACACAAGTACCAAAACAGTGCAACACACGTGCGTGAACACAAACACCACTCACACGTGAGCAGTGGATGCAGTGCTGTGCACACACACAAGTACCAAAACAGTGCAACAGACGTGTATATAACACCTCTCACACATGAGCAGTGGATGCAGTGCTGTGCACACACACAAGTACCAAAACAGTGCAACACACGTGCGTGAACACAAACACCACTCACACGTGAGCAGTGGATGCAGTGCTGTGCACACACACAAGTACCAAAACAGTGCAACAGACATGTATATAACACCTCTCACACATGAGCAGTGGATGCAGTGCTGTGCACACACACAAGTACCAAAACAGTGCAACACACGTGCGTGAACACAAACACCACTCACACGTGAGCAGTGGATGCAGTGCTGTGCACACACACACAAGTACCAAAACAGTGCAACAGACGTGTATATAACACCTCTCACACATGAGCAGTGGATGCAGTGCTGTGCACACACACAAGTACCAAAACAGTGCAACACACGTGCGTGAACACAAACACCACTCACACGTGAGCAGTGGATGCAGTGCTGTGCACACACACAAGTACCAAAACAGTGCAACAGACATGTATATAACACCTCACACATGAGCAGTGGATGCAGTGCTGTGCACACACACAAGTACCAAAACAGTGCAACACACGTGTGAACATAAACACCACTCACACATGAGCAGTGGACGCAGTGCGGTGCACACATACACAAGTACCAAAACAGTGCAACACACGTGTGTGATCAGAAACACCATTCACACGTGGGCACTGGATGCAGTGCTGTGCACACAAGTACCAAAACAGTGCAACACATGTGTATGAACACAAAACCACTCACATGCGAACACTGGAGACAGTGGAAAGCACATACACATGTACCCAAACAGTGCAACACACGTTTATGAACACCAACACCACTCACACATGAACAATGGATGCAGTGCTGTGCGCACACACAAGTACCAAAACAGAGCAAGACACATGTGTGAACACAAACACCACTCACATGTGGGCACTGGATGCAGTGCTGTGCACATATGCAAGCACCAAAACAGTGAAACATACATGTATGAACACAAACCCGACTCACCTGGACACTGAAGACTATCCTGTGCAGAAACGCAAGTACCCAAACAGTGCAACACATGTATGTGAACACAAATACCACTCACATGTGGGCACTGGATGCAGTGCTGTGCGCACACAATAACCCAAACTTTGCAACACAAGTGTGTGAACAGAAACACCACTCACATGTGGGCACTGAATGCAGTGCTGTGCACACACACATGTACCAGAACAGTGCAAAACACATGTATGAACACAAACACCACTTACACGTGAGCACTGGAATCAGTGCTGTGCACACACGCAAGTTCCAAAACAGTGCAACACACGTGTGTGAACAGAAACACCATTCACACGTGGGCCCTGGAGACCGTGCATCCTGTAACAGATAATCCTCGGACATAAGCTCAGACATCACAGAGATACATTTTGGGTTCAGCTTTCTTTTAGGAACATCACAGCATTTTTCATGAATTGTGATCTGGGAGGAAATGTGACGTCTGATCTAATCCGGTCTCCCCCTTGGTCTTAGTGCGGTGGTTGATAAGTCAATATTTGATACCAGAGTATCTTCTCTGGATCCATACTGTCTGAGTAGGATACCAGCATTCCTGTGTACCTGATAAATTACTGACTGCATTGTGGCTAATCACCAGGGATTCAGCTCTGATGATGAAAAGACCGCATTCATTTGATCGACTCCGTCTAGGTGAGTCCAGCAGGCCATGGAGCGCTGGTCATCAAGAAGAATGGGAATACTCGGCCCATCTAAAGAGCCCAAGTCAAAACAGCCCTCGACAGGGCCAGGATGACCAAGTATTTGTGAACGAGTGTAGCGCGGAGTGGACTGTCCTGAATGAACCACGCCTCTTTTTGGGGGACCTTGTGTTCCCAAAAGAGTGCTCTCAAATAGCATGTAAGTGTACTAGAGATTGACTAGTTTTACTGTCTATGGCGCCAAGTGCATCTCGGATGCTCCTCTCATCAGACTTGGCAAGTGAAACCAAACTAAAGATCAGCATACAGACCTCCGTTTACAAAAAACGCCTCAGTGAAATTAATAAAGGGATGAATTGGAACGAGAAATTTCTGTCTCAACAAAAAAATACTAAAATGGCAAATGGATATTAAAACCGTAATCACGAAACGCTGTACCCCTTTTTAACAGAGGATAAAGATACCAGTCTTTACAATAGCAACAGTATGCACAAACACACAAAAGAAGAAACCCTAATCACAAAGTTCTGACAAATGGAGCAGCGGCGAGTAGTATACAGGCCTCCCCCAGAAGGGGTTCACCGATCGCTGGGTGCAAACGCTTTTTCACCCCAGATATAGTGGAAGAATAACTTTGGGCGCTTCTCACCTCACCAATAGTTACCCCTCAATCACCAGCCTGGTTTAGTGACAGGAAACCAATGGATATACTGGTCGGACCAAACACAAAAGGTGGCCAGGAGAGAAGGAAAGGATGCCCTACTTAGGACGAGCAAACAAATGTGATAGTGAACTTACGACACTGGGAATCACCAGTGTTTTGTATTAAACAAACACCTGGCCAGAAGGACTACTCGCTTCTAACGTCACTGTGAACGTGCAGAGTTTGTTTTAACAAAATACAAGTACATTTATCATTTGCTAAACATGCTTAATAAAGGGGGCAAAAGCAAACAGACACAGAGCTTTGGCGTGTCACACAGTATTTAAGTCCCTAGCTAAATGTACCCAGAAGAAATTCTAACATTTGATCAATTGATGCTCAAAAAAGTAAAAAGAAAAAAAAAAAATCAACTTAAACCCCCCAGGAGATGAAAGAGATTCACACTCTAGTATGTCCGCCTTTGAGGCAGTTATCACACAATATACTCGAGAATTCCGATCTTTGGATACTTCTGTTTTTAGGTCTTGCCTGGCGACGCAGCGCGAAATCACAGTCGCCAGCGAGATCTATTGTTGCCGAGTTGGAAATGTGCATGCACGCGTGAACACGCACGTACAGCCATGCGGTGTGCACATCTCCTGTCCCCCTTCCGTCCTTAGCAGCCTTATGCACTTTCACTTTCCATTCCCCCCGTCGGCTGCACGCGTGAAATACACAAAATGCCCCAGACATGGGAGCGCACTGGTGCTTAAAATAAAATATGCCCCGATGGAGTGGCCTGCAATGGCAGGACTGCTCAGGACAGGCACTCGCTAGTGCCAGCATGCAACCCCTCTCACCGGGCTGCTGTGCAGAGACTCAGTTTGCGGGGATCCCATGCGACGCCCTGCAGGGGCTCCCTCAGTATACGGGAGCCCTGTAGAAACAGACGCCGCCTCTCCACTTCACCCAAGCCCCCTTTTTGGACCCGGGACTTCGACCGCAACCGCGGGGCTCTCCCTTCTTCATGGGAGCCCCGCTTCAACGAGCCACACCGGCCTCTTCCGGCCGCGTCACAGGCCCCGCCTATGTGACAGGCAAGAATGTCTAACTTCCTCTTTTTGTTTCTGTGCTCTGAATGGCTGGGCACCTTACGCATACGGACAGGAGCTGTGCACTTTGTACGCAGCACATCCCCTGTTCCCGGAGGCTAGTAGTGCGCGCATCGTGCGCTTTCACTTTCCTTCCCTCAGCCCCCCGCCCCCCCCCGTTGGCTCCACGGAGACAGCTTGTCAGCGGCGCAGCTTTTAACTCACTTGGGGGCGAGATGCAAGACAAAGGCCACCCTGAGCTCTGCCTTTAATAGATGCCCTGCTTACATTTAATTGGCTGTGTGAATTAAGCACATCACTCCCCGGCTGTCACATTGTAGGGGCCATGGTTTAAGGCAGGGCAGAGCATGGGAATGAAAAGGCATCCTACAAATCACGTCAAACTTATTTGTAAAGAGAAGTCCTCCCTGTCGTGAAATTAAAACAACTCTCTCAGGCCACTATTGCAGCAAGATCAGAGCGGCTAAGATAGTCTGTGACATGTGTGAGAAGATGTTTAGTGGCCAGAATTACTGCGAAGCTGTTAGGGCTGGGGTAGTGTCAGTCATGTCTGTCTCAGTGGAGCGTCGTACGGCCTTCAAAATGGATGTGAGTCCTATATCAGACCAACCTGGCATGACTGGCTCTGTTCAAGCCCTAATGCCCTTTCAGTGACTGCCTTGCCAGAGAGTAAGCCAGCGTACCCAAAACAGCGGAGCTATCGCTCATGATACAGGTCGATGAATGGTACGTTTCATCCTCACACGGTCCTACACCTCGTTAGTCGAGCCGTCCTTGGCAACCAAAAAGAGTTTCTGGTTGTTCGTCCTTGTGTTTCACTTCCGTTCTCGAAAAAGTCCATGAGTGCAGCCAGATGGCTGCAGGTGCGGCGGGCTGTCGGGGACAGACTGCACCCGGTGCTGTCAGGGCTGGGAAGGTTTGGGATCTCTCGGACAGGAGTGGCAGTAAAAGCTGACTTCACGCCAGAGAACTATGCATGTATGGTGTGACGCTTTTCCAAATCCCTCGCCAAAACCCTGTCCAATGCCCCATCATCCATTGCCTGCCCTATAGGTCATCACCTGCCCGCCCCTCCTATGGCCATCGCCCTCCTCCCTATGTCCCATTGCTCACAGCGGCCTGTTCTTTATTTGTTTAATAAGTTCTCTCTTCAGTCTCCCAAACTCAGAGGAACTGGGAGGGGCTGAGCTCGAGTCCCTGGCCTTAAACACAACTGTAAAAGCCTGGAGCGCAGCTCTCAGCCGTGGCTGGGTGTGGCGGCAGAAGCCATCGATTATCGCCTCCAGGTGAAGCAGGAATCCTTTGAGTGCATGGGAGGATGAAAGTGCCCTCGGGCAGCTGGTCCTCATCCTTTCATCCCCCCTGACGCGAGCTCCCGAGCCCTTCATCCATAACTTCCTCCTTGCCCCTCCTTCTAAGTGCGGTTCGTGGGGTCCTTGCTCTGCAAGCTGGAGGAGCGTGGAGAGTGGATGGAGAGGAGGAGGGCCAGATAGTTGGGGTAGAGGGGGAGAAGGAGGGGACGTTCAAGCTGCACCTTTCCAAGCTTCAGTATCCTTTCATCACGCAGAGGTGCCGGCTGTGGTCAGCAGTGGAAGCATTTTTTGATTTGCCTCCAAGGTTAGCTCTGTTTGCACAGGATGTGGGAGATGTTTGGCATCCTGATTAGTGTTGGACATTTGAACCAGTCCGTCATGGGGAAAAAGTGTTTATTTTCGAAAACGGTGGCATACTTTGATGCATCTTCATGACTTTTGACAGACCATCCGCATGTTTGGTCCTCTGTGGCATGATACGTTTTCATGGCCTAGTAACTTTGGAGCTGGTTAGTGCATATGTGAGGATGTTGGCAGGCTGCCTTAAGCCAAGCTCCCTGCAAGTATTTCTGGCTTCATGCAGATCTGAAGCGGAAGGGCTAGACTATGGGAAGGTGGGTCAAAAGTGATTTGATTTGATAATACCTTTGGCTTAATTTCACGGCCTTGCACATCTTTCGGCACAGAGCCCATTCTTGGTACTTACATTGCATGCAAATACTTCAAGAGGGGCACAGATAAGGGAGGATATTACAAAAAAAAGCATTTGCAATGCAATAGGTCTCGCATTTACGCGAGTTTGAGCTATTGACATTGCAAATAACAATGCATTTTATATTTGTATTTGTTTTAAAAACATAAATTAAAGGCATTGTCATTTACAATGCCAATAGCTTTAACTTGTGTAACTGTGAGATCTATGGTAATTGCAAATGCTTGTTTCACTTTAAGTAGTAGTAGTAGGTTAGGTTCATAAATGCCGTATCGAGATAGCAGTGAAAGGGGGCCTGTTTTAGGTGTTGAGGAAAGTTGGACAACAGATGAGGCGTTACCCCACACTGAACCATGAAGCCTGTAGTTTAAAATGATTCAGGTTTAGGTTCTAGTAGATTATGGACTAGTAGGGAAAAAATCCTTTTCGCATGCTATGAATGACCATCACAGCTAGGGAGTCCTTTTATCCTGATGAAGAACTCAGACCGTCTGGGCTTTAGTATAGGTCAAAACATGTTGGTGGTTCAGGGAGTCCAGATAGTCAGATGAATCATTGCATTTCATCTGTTGACGATACCTTTTTTTAAAAATCATTACCAGGGGTACTTTATAACAAAGGAATTTTCTTGGGTATACCCAGAGGTATGTTTAATCTTTCTGACCTGAACTGGACCATTGCATTTGTCCTGAAATAAGATCTATAAGAACTTCCATGTCCTTGGACCCCTGTTGAGTCCGCTGGGTGCCATTGTTCCTACCCCAGTGTGAGAGCTCGCCGATGATGAAGCATGCTACAATACGCTGCTTGAGACTACTTCTTAAATATCTTTTTATGACCCTACCCTCTCCCTCTTAAAAGTGAAGACAGAGGTGATCATAGATTAGAATTCTCAAGCATCGTGTGTGATAACTCTCAACAAAAAAAACCAAATCAAAACAAAAATCAGAGACTCACTTCAAAATGTACCATCTGAAGAACATAGTGCACTGAGCACTGCATTTAACAGATGTGAGCTAATTAGTAAAAAGTCCAACAAAGGCGGTGCAATAGTTATGTCCACAGAGGAATACAAAAAGGAGTGCCTGAAACTTTGTGACACAAATAGCTACAAAATTCTATCAGAGGAACTCACAAAAGAACTTGACATCATAAAAACGATGGTTTATGGGGCAGAAATTGCTGGATGGATTTTAAACCTGAAACAGAGCAGCTCATTAAACTGAATCCAAAGCACCATATTTTTATATCCTTCCAAAAATTCACAACTTAAGAAAAGCGGCTCCTGTTCGGCAGCCATACCAAGCACCAGTTCTCTTCTTGAACCAGTATCTATTTTCTGCATCTACTCTCTCAGACCACATGCTGCGAAAATGCCTTTCTTAATGGAGAATATTGAATATTTGGGAGCACTGACTTGCTAATTGGCTTGGAGGCAACATTTTGAATTGATAGTAATTTGGAAGGAAGTGCGACGGAGGATATAACCCTCGCTCCCCCTTTGCCTCTGTGGTCATGTGGTGGCAGTGCTGCACACAGAGAAACACAGAAGTATACCAGAATACCAGTCACAACTGTACACTACTGGCAGTCAATACTATAGCCAGCTATGATGATCCAACTGCCTTGTTTTACTCCTCAGAATGTTTAGCTTTTTTCCCCTCGGCTGTGGGTTTCATCGATATATATTCTACCGCAGTCAGAAGAATTGCTGAGGCAGAGAATGAAACTCCTTTTGCAGAACAGTTATAAAAACATGGACAGCTACATAGGTGCAGGAAAGGAGGTCCTGTTCCAGACTTTCAGGGCCCATCAACCAAGTCTTGAGTTTTGTTGCGGTTGGTTTCCTCTAAAATCTGGTTGAGCTCTTTAACTCAGACTGGTCTGGTACCTAGAAAAGCACATGTACACCCTCATCTACAGTGGGGAAAAACCCAACAAGCAGGTCCTTTTCAAGTTGTACACACCAAAAGACCGAACAAGGCAACCAAGAGCGATAACATCAATGAACGGCAAGAAAATAAACAAGCCAGCGCAAAGCCAGTAATAAGTAGGGGTGGACAGAACTCTTAAGTATCACTCTGCGGAAATCCGCAGAGTTGCATAAAAACTGAGTTTCCATGGAGTTCCGCAAGCGGGCAGATTTTGGCACGATACGCTGAGTGGCTGATTTTTAGCACTTAGAGCTTGTTCAAAGCTGTAAAATTACTGCGAAAGGCACCACGTGGCGCACCAGAGAGCGCTGCTTCTTTCTGTCGTTCGAAGAGATTTTTAACTCATGCAGCAGCTTTCTCAAAGCTAACGGTTACGACCTGCCATGACCGCCTGTGTTGAGAAATCTCACTGAGAGGAATTCTAGCGCCTGAAATTCACGCTAAGGGACACAAATTCTCCTACGTCAACTGAACGTTGGTGAGCCATGCGGCGTGGAATTTATTGCCCAACGCTAGTAATAAGGACCCGGCATCCCTCTCCTGGAGACATAAGAAAACAATCCTTATAAGGTATCAACATGAAGCGGCTCTCACTGCTTCTAACTTGGCACCCACAATAGACATGAGTAGGCCATCAGTATGACCGGAAGTGGACCGCGTTTGGACTTTGATTGTGATACAGATTTATACATCACAAGCAGATGGAAAAAGGGCAGCCTCAGCTACATACACTACCAGGAAGCCTGGGAAGACACAGGATCACACTGGCACCCTTTCTACATCCCACAGATATCACTGTTTATACTCTGCATGGATTCCTTTACAGAGAAAGGATCCTTTGGAAAGAGGTAAGCACCACCTTCTCGGCTTGGGACTGCTCCGCACGAGGCATGCTTACCTTTCAACGCTGAACGTTGAAGACAGCATAGAGACAGCATCCTTAGAGGTCTCCAATGAAGGGACCAACCAAGGGACCTTGCAAAACTCATGGGAGGCTATCTTCTACTCTCTCCCAGTAATAAGTTCAATCTTAACCATGCTGTCGGTTACAGAGGCAACAGCTGAGAACAGTCGGCACTCGTTAGGTCAGCAGATTCAAATGAGATACTTTGGCCTGAGTGAGGTACTTGATCTGGACAGTATCATAGGTCAGTTATGGGGCATAAAAATGTGCATCAACCATTTAGTCCGTTCGCATACATAATGTCAAGCAATGTGGCATTCTAGTTGTACCATCTGGAGAGAATGTGTCTCCCTGCTAAGGAAGAGCCATTCTTGTTTAAGAATTACTGTCCCAGCAGCCCTTGCTGCGTGTGCTCTAGTGCCTGGAAGTGCTTCCAAGAGAGTAAGATCCATAACCCCTGCACGCGTCTCTGGGAAGGGTCAGCAGAGGCACATCCCAAAGCCAAGAAGACTTAATTGAGCAACTTTGTCCAGAAAGCAAGGGGAAGTCAACACTGGCATAGAGACCGCCTTGGTACTTGCCACATGATCCGCATGCTAACTTTGACATTCACCAACATTTCTGATGAGCAACTAAGTGAAAGGTTTGCAGGTTTTGAAGTTCTCAGAAAGCCTAAGTATTAGAAACTGACAACTGAGATACAACTTCATCTGTCATTTGAAGGCGCACCCTTCGTCCCCCCTCCTAACTCGGGCTGTTAAGAGCATTTGCAAGTTCCTAAAGCTCCTTGTCCCAACATCTCCCAAGCCTGTCTGAAAAATTGGAAGTGTCAATAGATTCTGACTGGGACAACTCCCCAGTGAAGGTTCAGGGCTCTCAAGGAAGACATCAGGATAACTTCGCAGGAGCCTTCCCTATTGCTGCTCGTCTCATGAGGCGTCCCATCTGTAGGAGAGTAGGATCTGCTTCTTATAGTTACCCCCACTTTTTGCTGATGTTTCACTGTTTTCCGACTTTTGCCTGGCTGGGGCCCTGCTATCCAGGACCCCAGCCTAGCTGCTTCCTCTCTAAAAAGATTCCATGTACTTTAGGAATACTCCAGATTGGTTACTGGGGTACCCTTATGAGTCCTAGTATATGGTACACTAGGTACCAAGAGCATAGGCACCCCAGAGGCCTACCAGGGGCTGAAGCACATATTATGCCACCCCGGGCAGCCTTCCAAAATGACACCACAGGACTGCTACAGCAGCCTGTGTAAGGTGGTGCATGCGCCCCTTACTCAGATATAGGTTCCCTATATCTACCTTATATCACTACACATATACACCTATCAGTCACCCCTATGGCAGGCCTTATCAATCCTGAACGATACCAAAGGTGATGATTGACGGAGCGTTTGAGCAAATCAAACACACACCCCATGTCAACTGATCTGTCCTGGACCGTAAACAAGCATCCTGGGACCGGTTTCAAGCTAATCCGCCATCATCAGCCAGGCTAGCTTGAATCCAGTGGCAAAGTGAGCCAGGGACCCAGCAAGGGACCCACGTCTGGGCATACATCTGGGCATACCCTGCCAACCTAGGGAGAACAAAGCGATACAAAAGGGGGTGGGGATGGACGGAGCGTTTGAGCAAATCAAACACTCACCCCCAGTCAACTGATCTGGGTTTAATCCATCACCATTTTTTAGCTCACGCCACCACCCCAGTTCAGACATAGCCATATGCAAATCAGTCTGACCCTGTGGTATCACTTTATTAATCCTGAAGGCAGGGTGCTGGGTTTTGTGTGAGAGGGTGCCCATGCATGAGCAGGGCCCCTCTGCAGCCTTCGGAATCTATTCTCTGGGGCTGTTCTGTGATGCAGCCAGACCACATACTCTTAAGTGCACTATAACCTAGCGGTATATTCTAACTTTGGAATGGCTGCAAGGAAACATATCGTGTTTGGTGTCAAACACTTTGGAATCATACCGCGCTCCCCGCCAGTTCCGGTGGCGGGGGTATGATTCCACTCTTCTAGAGGGAGAAACATGACCGCACCAGTACACCTGGTACCAGCTTAACTGAACCCTGGCATTACAAAATGGCTGCCACAGACATGAGCCTGGCCTCCTGCTGCTGGACGAAACTCCGGCAGGTGAGGCCTGGACAATAGGTTTCCTGTCACAGGGAGGTGTCACCACCTCCCAGACAGGCTTTAGTGTATTGGGGATGGGTGGGTGCACTCCAAGAGGGCTTTGAATTCTGCACTGGGGGCACATTTGGTGTCCCTGTGCATAGCCCATTTCAAACCGGTTGCCGGGGCTACTACTCACGCGTACATACTCTAAGCCGGACCTCACACATAAGCACAGCTACCACTCACGCGTACATACTCTAATTCGGATCTCACACCTAAGCACAGCTACCACTCACGCGTACATACTCTAAGCTGGATCTTATACATTGGCACCGATACCACTCACACGTACATACTCTAAGCTGGATCCCACACATAAGCACAGCTACCACACAGCTCACTACTGGGATCTCACACATAAGCACAGCTACCACTCACGCGTACATACTCTAAGCCGGATCTTATTTGTAGGCACAGATACAGCTACCACTCAGGCGTTCCCTCACTAGGTCTGATCTCACACATAAGCACAGCTACCACTCACACGTTCCCATTTTAGGCCTGATCTCACACATAAGCACAGCTACCACTCACGCGTACATACTCTAAGCCGGATCTTATACATAGGCACAGATACCCCTCACGCGTAAATACTCTAAGCCGGATCTCACACATAAGCATAGCTACCACTCAAGTGTACATACTCTAAGCTGGATCTTATACATTGGCACCGATACCACTCACACGTACATACTCTAAGCCGGATCTTATTCGTAGGCACAGATACAGCTACCACTCAGGCGTTTCCTCACTAGGCCTGATCTCACACATAAGCACAGCTACCACTCACACGTTCCCATGCTAGGCCTGATCTCACACATAAGCACAGATACCACTCACGCCTACATACTCTAAGCTGGATTTCATACATAAGCACAGTTACGACTCACGCGCACACACTAAGCCGGACCTCATGCATAAGCATAGCTACCACTCATGCGTACATACTCTAAGCTGGATCTTATAGACAAGCACAGATACCACTCACACATACATACTCTAGGCCGAATCTCAAGCATAAGCACAGATACCACTCACGCGTACACACCGTAAGCCGGATCTTACGCATAAGCACAGATACCAATCACGCGTACACATGCTGGGCCTGATCTCACACATAAGCACAGATGACACGCGTACACATGCTGGGTCGGATCTCACACATAAGCACAGATGAAACGTGTACACATGCTGGGCCTGATCGCACACATAAGCACAGATGACATGCGCACACATGCTGGGCCTGATCGCACACATAAGCACAGGTTACACTCATGTGTACACATGCTGGGCCTGATCTCACACATAAGCACAGATGACACGTGTACACATGCTGGGTCGGATCTCACACATAAGCACAGATGAAACGTGTACACATGCTGGGCCTGATCGCACACATAAGCACAGATGACATGCGCACACATGCTGGGCCTGATCGCACACATAAGCACAGGTTACACTCATGTGTACACATGCTGGGCCTGATCTCACACATAAGCACAGATGACACGTGTACACATGCTGGGTCGGATCTCACACATAAGCACAGATGAAACGTGTACACATGCTGGGCCTGATCTCACACATAAGCACAGGTTACACTCATGTGTACACATGCTGGGCCTGATCTCACACATAAGCACAGATGACACGCGTACACATGCTGGGTCTGATCGCACACATAAGCACAGATGACACTCATGTGTACACATGCTGGGCCTGATCTCACACATAAGCACAGATGACACGTGTACACATGCTGGGTCTGATCTCACACATAAGCACAGATGAAACGTGTACACATGCTGGGCCTGATCTCACACATAAGCACAGATGACACTCACACGTACACATGCTGGGCCTGATCTCACACATAAGCACAGATGACACTCACACGTACACATGCTGGGCCTGATCTCACACATAAGCACAGATGACACGCGTACACATGCAGGGCCTGATCTTACACATAAGCACAGATGACACGCGTACACATGCTGGGTCTGATCGCACACATAAGCACAGATGACACTCACGCACATACACACTGACTGGGTTCTCATGCATAAGCACAGATATCAATCCTACGAGTACACTACAGATCTCTCTCAAGTACCCACTTCAGACAGCATGACACAACACGGATGCATCTCCTGCATGTATAGTACCAACAATGTATTCTGTGTGAAGAGATACCACAATCATGTAAAGACTACTGACTACACACCACACACACCAGCACTCTACCGCTAGCCCAACACACAGAAGCAGATGTCACTGAATACCCAGAAGGAACAAGCATTTACAATGCAATTGTTTCGCCTTTGGAAAAGTTTGAGCTATTGGCATTGTAAATGACAACATTTTTATTTATGTGTTGGTTTTGAAAATAGATAAATAAATGGCATTGTCATTTACAATGCCGATAGCTTAATCTCTTGCAAATGCGAGACCTATTGCATTTGCACCCACACAGAGCAACACACAGAGCCACATGCACCCACACAGACAGAACCACACACACACACAGACGGACGCAGACAGAAAAGCAAACACAGAAAGGGCGCACCACACAGACTCTCACTAGCAGGCAGGCACGGGCAACAGAAAAGTACAGGAAAAGAGACAGACGGATACACGAACAACCAGTGCTGGAACACACTGTGCCGGAAATGGAAGGTCCACTCTCCCCCCTGACCAGCATCCCAGAAGCAGACGGCCCCTCCGATACTGTCTATATGTCCCCCCGCCCCTGTGGCAGCAGCGGCGCCATCCTAAATCACATATGTGACCATTTCTGGGAGGTTTGGATTTCAACGAATAGGAAGCCTATTTGTGAAGATGAGGGTTAACAGGTACATTATGGTCAACTGTTGCCTACTCTGAATTCTGCAGAGACGCACTTGTGCCCGCCTTCTTAGGACTTCTAATAATAACCTTGTTGCCCGTGCCAACAAAGGCCTAACTTCAGAAGGAGACGTCTGACCTTCCCGGCCTCTATCATATTTTAGATCCGGAGACCAGGACGCCTTGAATAGTTTGCTTAACCAACACGTTGACATGCTTTCTGCAGTCTGACGTCACCTTCTCTCGTCATCACAATGCCAGCCTTTGGACCCCGTCGAGTCTGCGTGCGTGACACCTCAAACCCCTCCCTCCACTTTGTAAACAGAAACCACACATATGCACAGAGACACACTCAGAAACAACCTCAAGCACACACAGAATCACATACACTGAAACATACTGACACGCATGCACACAGAGTCAAACACACAGACAAAAACAACGCACACGGAGGGATACCGACACACACATATAGAAACAAAAATGCATGCGCAGGGACGCAGACAGAAAAGCAAACACAGAAAGGGCACACTGCACAGACTCTCACTAGCAGGCAGGCACGGGCAACAGAAAAGTACAGGGAAAGAGACAGACGGATACACGAACAACCAGCGCCGGAACACACCGTGCCGGAAATGGAAGGTCCACTCTGCCCCCTGACCAGCATCCCAGAAGCAGAAGGCCCCTCCGATACTGTCTATATGTCCCCCCGCCCCTGTGGCAGCAGCGGCGCCATCCTAAATCACATATGTGACCATTTCTGGGAGGTTTGGATTCCAACGAATAGGAAGCCTATTTGTGAAGATGAGGGTTAACAGGTACATTATGGTCAACTGTTGCCTACTCTGAATTCTGCAGAGACGCACTTGTGCCCGCCTTCTTAGAACTTCTAATAATAACCTTGTTGCCCGTGCCAACAAAGGCCTAACTTCAGAAGGAGACGTCTGACCTTCCCGGCCTCTATCATATTTTAGATCCGGAGACCAGGACGCCTTGAATAGTTTGCTCAACCAACACGTTGACATGCTTTCTGCAGTCTGACGTCACCTTCTCTCGTCATCACAATGCCAGCCTTTGGACCCCGTCGAGACTGCGTGCGTGACACCTCAAACCCCTCCCTCCACTTTGTAGACAGAAACCACACATATGCACAGAGACACACTCAGAAACAACCTCAAGCACACACAGAATCACATACACTGAAACATACTGACACGCATGCACACAGAGTCAAACACACAGACAAAAACAACGCACACGGAGGGATACCGACACACACATATAGAAACAAAAATGTATGCGCACGGACGCAGACAGAAAAGCAAACACAGAAAGGGCACACTGCACAGACTCTCACTAGCAGGCAGGCACGGGCAACAGAAAAGTACAGGGAAAGATACAGATGGATACACGAACAACCAGCGCCGGAACACACCGTGCCGGACCTTCCCGGCCTCTTTATCATATTTTAGATCCGGAGACCAGGGCGCCTTGAATAGTTTGCTCAACCAACACGTTAACATGCTTGCACACCACACTGCCTTCCTAAAGTGGAACACCCCCGAATTCCCAGTATCGCCAATGCGGGAGGGGGTGCGGGCTCACGGACAGCGGGAGGGGGGACGGGCTCACGGACAGCGGGAGGGGGGCAGGCACATATTGTGTTTTGTGGAATTGCAGCAGGCAGTGACACTCATTAAAAGACCAAGTTAATAAAGGCAGGTAAATATTCAGTCATAGAACACAAAATATAACTCTAAAATGCACAGCGCTTCTCTTTGTGACATGATTATTTTTTTAATGACCCCGTAATTATTACGGCCCCTGGATGGCAGCTGTTCCCAGAGCTGCAGTGGGGCTCGGTTTTCGCTGATGACGACGTGGTATAGAGGCCTCTCGGCTCCTTGGGTGTGATTTGAAGGGCGACCGGCAACATCAGTCATTATGTTGTCGGGGAGGGGGGGGGGTGGACGAACTGCCATAACGAAAACAAAACCATGCCTGCTTTGCTTCACAGGAGCTGTAAAGTACTATAGCTCCAACTGCCCGGCTATGTCAGCAGCGCCTGCCCAGCAGTGGCGGAAACTTGAGTAACTAAAACAACAGTAAAAACTTACTGGGACAACGCGGGTCTTCTCAGTCAAGCGTGATTACATGGTCGTCCGGCGGCCGCGGCTGTGAGCTGCATGGGGTCACCCAGGTGACGGGGTCACGGCCCCACTGGTAGATAAGATAAGCTGCGCCACTGCTGGCAGACTCCCTGCGCCGATCATGCCAGTCATCATGCAGCGCAGCGGCACGGCAGGCCATCGTGCTGTGTCATTGACTGACAATAGTATCCGGAAAAAAAATGCATCGGGCTGCTCGGAACGCGGCTGCTGCGGTCGCCTGAGTGGTGGCTGGGCTCTGCTGCAGCTGCCGCCGTGTGGGGGCGCCGGCCCGGCCGTGCTCGCAGTTTTCCTGGTGGCCAGTGCTGTGAGTCTGACACTGAGAGCGGGGTAGGGACAGGGCAGGCGAAAGATGGGAGAAGGTGCAAAGAAAGAACAACACTCTTGGAGCAAGTCGGGCGAACACGTTAAAAACAAGAAGCACGGGCACACGGACAGCGGAGGGGGGGGGGCGCGGGAACGGACAGCGGGAGGGGGGGCGGGAAGGCAAGGAAAAACAAGCACTCACGGGGACTTCCTCCGGCGGCGGTCGGCCGCGGAATGGCCAAAACAAACCTGGACGACAACAAAAAAATAAACCCCGCCCACGGCCGCATGACGTTGCGGAGGGAAGAAATAGCTGGAACGCCCACGAATCTGGTCCGGCCATGACAGAAGGATCTCTGTTCCAATGGCTAGCCTCCATTTATGGAGCTAGCCAATGGAACAGAGGGCGGATTCCCAAGCCACATAGTTATTCTCATTAGGTTTTCATCTGCGCGAAAAGCTGCGCAGTGCGCAGCTTTCACTTAGGCGAAACCTAAAAAGGGGTGGGGGGAGGCAAGAGCATAGGAACCACAGTACTAGAATTCAACTGAAAATGCTGAATGGGCAGACAATTAGGAGACAGCAAATGATTCTTACATCTATTCTATTTGTAGGTTCAGTTTTTTAAAACTTCACTCACCGACTCTTCAGCCTCTTGCCGATGATGAACATTGCAGCTGCACCAAAGTACTTGGCAAAAAAACCTTCCACTGAACCAAATTTGCCCACACGGACAATGTAATCGAAGGAGGCCAGAGCTTCGCCAGGAGTGCGGTAAACGTTGGGAGAGATGAGGTGGACCAGCCGGTCATCCACCCATCGCCTCCACTTCATTTCCTCCCTGGATACAAGTCAGAAGGAAGAAAATGCAAGTGAGAAAAAAAAGGAAGATAAACATAGGATCCTGTGGAGGCAAATGAACATGTGAGTAGGCAGGGTCGCATAAGAAGCAGAAAGCTGAGAGTCATGTTGTTAATATTAGCACCTTTCGCAGGGGATGGATGGAGCCATGCATAAATGGGCAGTTGATCGAATAATGTATGCGAGAAATTCACATTTGTGTGTGCTCATTCCTGAATATTGCCTTTTGTTTGGCACTAGTTTATTGCTGGTTTTAGATTCTGCACACTAGGCACGGCTGTCCAGCGACTAGTGTATGTGCAACGACTGCTAAACATCAGGACATTAGCGAATCCCGATTGGCGTATTTAACTTTTCTAGAAGGTCATAGTATATGGTGCAAAACTACACCATTGTCTTGAAAAGTTAACTATCACCTGCGTACTACCGCATTTGTTGCGCCATTTACTACTGTCACAAAAGAAAACATGGTTTCAGGCCTACCCCGCTATAGCCAGACTGGGACGTGTAAAACCTGCAATGCGGCCTCTAAAAATAACCCTTTTTGACAGGTAAAAACCTCCCTTTTAATATAGCCTTATAGCCCGCCGTAGCAGGCTATGCCTGCTATTAAAGGCCCGCTGAATCGTTAAAGGCCCGAGCCGAAGGCGAGGGACTTTAACAAAACAGCGGGACTTTAATAGCCGTATAGCCCTGCTACGAAGGGCTATAAGGCTATTAGAACATTCTGCCACTAGAGGGCAGAATGTTCTAACAAATTAAACAAAGGGTTCTCGAAGCGAAGCTCGAGGGGATATAAATCCCCTCGAACTTCAAGAAGCCTTTGTAGAACATTGGAATGCTGCTCTGCGGGCCTTTACCGGCCCGTAGAAGGAAGGAGCGCTCCATCGTCTGCAATGGAGCTCCCAACATTCCAATGTTCTAAATATTATTAGACCATTGGAATGTTGGGAGCTCCATTGAAAACAATGGAGTGCTCCGGGCTGATAATGGCTGCTATAAGCCTGGAGCTCCAACATTCAAATGTTTCTTTGTTCACAGCTCTGGCTGTGAACAAAGGCTTCAGGGAGCCTGAGGGGATTCCAATCCCCTCACGCTCCCATAAGGCCTTGTTTTTTTTTCGTTAGAACATTCTGTCCTCTAGTGGCAGAATGTTCTAATAGCCTTATATCCCTTCGTAGCTGGGCTATACCGACTATTAAAGTCCCTCTCCCTTGTTAAAGGCCTTAGGCTCGGGCCTTTAACGCTGGAGAGGGCCTTTAATAGCCAGTATAGCCCTCTACGGCGGGCTATACGGCTATAATAGAACATTAGAATGGTAGGAGCTCCATTGCATTCAATGGAGCACTTCATGCTTCTACAGGCCATTAAAGGCCCGCAGAGCAACATTCCAATGTCTTACAAAGGCCTCTCGGAGCTCGAGGGGATTTAAATCCCCTCGAGCTGTGGACTCCAAGGGTCAGTTGGCTGATCTCCTGTGTGGCTACAGGGAAACAAGCTTCAAGAGGCCTTCTCCTGGAAATACCCAGATAACCAGTGGTTACTGGACCCTGACTGGAAATTGCTGTTGGCCTCAATCGGACGCCCTGGGAGTCCCAAAGCGCCTCCCCTGGGGTCTTCAGGAGCTTTACACATGTATGCCTGTGGTTGATTGGGACTTAAAGCTAAGCCAGAGGGTAAAATCTTGGAGCGGATGCACCTGGTTGGTGTATCTGACCACGCTCCGCTGCAGTCAGCCTGAAATTGTGCCCAGGCCGGATCTCTTGCAGCCACTGACACTCACTGGAGCTTTGTGAGCAAGAACTTTCTATTCTCCAGTGAGCAGGGCTCAGAAGCAGAGCTGAAATGCGTTGGGACAGATTTTAATGCTGTTTGCTAAATGATTTTATTTCTAAATAAAGCGCCTGGACAAAGATGGTCTTATGTACCGAAGAGTCAACAATATATCCACAGGTACTCTTGCACAGAACAAATGGAATAATCCATAAAGTAAAATGAGTATGGACTCCTGAGATTGGTTGATTCAATTCTTTGGTTGACTATAGTAACATCTCTGTATTTCAGGTGGATTTTTGGTGTCTATAGGGGTAGCAGATGTGTGTCTTGTATAAGACCCCTATCTTTGCTCTTTAACCCCTTCAGTGCTGATGACAAAGCCAGCTCGTCATGGGCTTTACCTGCCCTGTGCTTATGACGAGCTGGTTTTGTCATGTAAAGTGGGATTTATGGAATTGCAGCACCCAGGGGGAAAACCCATAGCAGCCAAGGTGTTAAATTAACCTGGACGTTTACTGTATATAATGGAGTAAGCCTCATCAAAAAATAATAAGTTTGTTGTATTATGTAATACTAACATTGACTGGGTACCACGAGTACCACTCACAAATACATGTTTTAAAAATAAACTTGTTGTTGAAATAGTCCTTCAGGGTGTATTTTGTGTTTATTCTGGATGGCCAAAGGCCATACAAATAAAGTAAATCCCTACAAAAGTGAGTAAAAAAGAAAAAACATGCAAAATGCTGTACATTTTTCCTAAAACAAAATAGATAGGCTATGAATGTTTTGCTCGGTACTTCAATCTGGGTAGTAAAAAAGCAGCAGGAACTGTCCCTCGCCCCGGTTAGTGATGGTGAGGAGGCCAGTTTCGCAGAAGATATAAAGAAACTTTTGTGTATACTTCTTGTAAGTCTTTCTGGAGGAAGAGTGTTAGAGCCTCGCTAAATTTTCTTGTACAGTCATTCAGCGCCTTGAGACCCTTACGGGTCACCACAGCGTTTTATAAGATTACTGACTGAGCGTGCGATTTAAAAGAATGGCTTGCCTGATGTCCCTTGGCAGTGCCAGTGTGAATCAACAGAAAGTGCAGACCTGTTTCTTGGCCTCCACGTTTACATGCACATGGGACACTGGTTCTTCTGTTTTTCAACCATTTTTTAGTGCAAGACAAAAAGCACTCTGAGTCAGAATTTTGAAAAAAGCCTCAGTTTCTTTTCCGAGAGTAACAAACTAGATATGGTTCAAATACAGTGACTGGAGTGAGCAGCCCGTCCACAATCCTCACGGTGACCGCCGGTAGCCAGATGGGGCCTTTGGCGATCTCGGAAGCCTGAGGGGACTCAGTACTGAGGTCTGCAAACCCAGTGTTGGCTAGGGGGAGTGGTCGGGGGGTCCTTGCGTGGCCTTGGCTTGTGAGCGCACTCAGCGTTGGCCGTAAGGTCCACTGCCTTTGGTTTGTATGCCTCAATGGCAGGTTTGAGTGACTGACTGCCGAAGGGATGGGCAGACGGAGGATTGCACCTACCTTTGGTCTCAGGAGGCCCCGTGTTTGGATGGATGCGCCATCTTCTCGTCAAAATGCATGCTCAGATAGGCGAAACGTTTTGCTCTTTCCTATTTATTTCGGGTTTTTAAAACATTGATTCCAGGTGTCTTTGGGGTCATATGACCCTGAAGATTGTTTTATTGATGGTTCAATTTGCATTGAGGCAATATCTTGTGACTCCCGAAGCAGCTGCAGTGACTGCTTGGTCTGTGGTAAGAAGGCAGTGAGGTCAGCAAAGCGCGACGATGGGTCTGGAATCCTCCAATCCCGGGAATGTCAGGATCTGGGTGCAAGAGGATTTCACCCATATCATTCAGGAAGAGATTAAGGGGCAAGGTAAAGGTGCTGCCCCCTCGTTAACCCTCAGCTCTGAAGGGTGGGCTCTTCTCATTCACATCTTGGACGGACGAGATTCCTTTTGCTGGAAAACCCTGAGCTCTCAGGGGTGCCAATCAGAAGGGACAGCTAGAAGTCAAAGGCTGACAGTTTTTGACTGCTATCCATTGAGGGAGATCCGAACAAGCCTTGTAGCCTGATGAATGGTGCCCTCACCCTTCTGAAATGTCTGACCGTGTCAGGCCCCCTCGCCGAGTCCTGCAGTCGGTTTAACTACTATCAAAAAAAACAATGGTCCTAGACCTATTAATTATACAAGTTGAATTAAATCAATAATATCCGCAATATTTTGTGAGTAGAGCAACAATCCGTCTGCTCTATTGTACAGAAAAACTTTTTACCACAAAATGAAATGAACCTAAACCACCAAAACGAAATTACTTTTGATTTATTAACTTATTCATCATCTTTTTTGTTTTTTTGTATTTTAACAATTCATTTTAAACACAACATCTTATTTCCAAATTGATAAAAACAGAGGTTGCCCAAGAGAAAAATTGTGCAAAAAAGGAGGGTGATCAAGAGTGTGAAAACAAGTGAACGGAAAGGAAACAAATTAGTGGATAGAGAGAAATTATTCACATTATTTGCAAAACAATACCGGATTTATGCTTAACCGTATTGGGACCCTGGCCAACGTTATTTTTGGGTTTTTCAATCAGAGCACTTTTGAGTAGACATATATCTGAAAAGTAATTTGCACTTTATAAAGTTCTTTTTTAGTTGGTCCAAGGGTGATTAAAAATACCGTCGACGTTTCGACTCGTCTTATGCCCGACCGGTAATTTAAACCTGGGGATTGCGAGTCTTCATCAGGACTGGAGATACAAAACGTAGGCAACCAAGGGATAATAATAACCCCTTCAATAGTACAAGAGCAAGAGGAAGTGGTCCTGAATTCCAACTTTCCTTATAATATTCCTTATTTTGTTGATTCCATCCTCACCACATCTTGGTAGGGATACAGTGCTTCATACAAGCACCCTGGTAGGTTATTACCTTAGCGACTTTTTCATTGCAGCCAAGCCTCGCTCGGGTCGAGGACGGCGGCGTCCTCGACCTGAGCGAGGCTTGGCTGCATTACGCTACTCGAATAACCGGCAGAAAGAAATTTGACTCGAGGAATAGACACCCCTACCATATGCATTGACAAACGCGCATACAAGCTACCGGATTGATCAACGGGAGCTATCTAGAATTCTAATGAAAAAGTCGCTAAGGTAATAACCTACCAGGGTGCTTGTATGAAGCACTGTATCCCTACCAAGATGTGGTGAGGATATATTATAAGGAAAGTTGGAATTCAGGACCACTTCCTCTTGCTCTTGTACTATTGAAGGGGTTATTATTATCCCTTGGTTGCCTACGTTTTGTATCTCCAGTCCTGATGAAGACTCGCAATCCCCAGGTTTAAATTACCGGTCGGGCATAAGACGAGTCGAAACGTCGACGGTATTTTTAATCACCCTTGGACCAACTAAAAAAGAACTTTATAAAGTGCAAATTACTTTTCAGATATAGGTCTACTCAAAAGTGCTCTGATTGAAAAACCCCAAAATAACGTTGGCCAGGGTCCCAATACGGTTAAGCATAAATCCGGTATTGTTTTGCAAATAATGTGAATAATTTCTCTCTATCCACTAATTTGTTTCCTTTCCGTTCACTTGTTTTCACACTCTTGATCACCCTCCTTTTTTGCACAATTTTTCTCTTGGGCAACCTCTGTTTTTATCAATTTGGAAATAAGATGTTGTGTTTAAAATGAATTGTTAAAATACAAAAAAACAAAAAAGATGATGAATAAGTTAATAAATCAAAAGTAATTTCGTTTTGGTGGTTTAGGTTCATTTCATTTTGTGGTAAAAAGTTTTTCTGTACAATAGAGCAGACGGATTGTTGCTCTACTCACAAAATATTGCGGATATTATTGATTTAATTCAACTTGTATAATTAATAGGTCTAGGACCATTGTTTTTTTGATATTATTGAACGCCCAGGTCCATACCTTATGGGTTACCCCATTTTCTTAATGGTCGGTTTAACTACAGCCTAGCATCCTCTCCCCGCAGCATCTAGAGTCGACACTGGCCTGCAGACGGTGGAATACCCTGGCTCCTTTTCATAGATGGCAATCCTTGCTGCCTTGTTCCCTGACGTCGGGCCGGAGGATGGCGCCATACAGCGTCCAGTGCCCTAGCGAAGGCTGAAACCCAGATGGATACATTATCTCAGAAGATATCCGCTGGCACACTGTGCGGCAGGGGCAGGACTGACCCAAGTGGGCACCTGGCGAGCCCTGAAGGGGGGCAGGACTGGCCCTAGTGGGCACCGGGCGTGCCCTTGCAGGGACCAGGGGCTTTCCTCAACTTCTGGTCCAAGACTGCCCGTTATACATTGAGGAGCTAAGCGGAGCTTCGGATATAGAAACCCTAGTGGCTTCTTGGCCTGAGTGGGTGATACAAGCTGGCATGGGAGTTGCAACAAGAGAACCGAGGTGGGGGAGCTCACCCGTGACATGAATCCTACTCGTTGTTTACTTTTTAAGTGATTGATAATAATTCCTTCTCTGCGGTCTCCGCCATCAGGTAGCGATATTTAAATTTGGTACAAAGAGGAGAAATGGTTGGTTCCTTCCCTGCAGATGATCCCCGATCATAGACTCTTCTTTGGCCCCGCGCATCCCCATCTAACCAAGCCCCAAAATGTGGTTGTTTTTCTCTGGTTCTTTTTTAGTTGTGCCTAATTTCTTTTATAAAAAGCTTGTGTTTTTTGCTATTTTTTGTTGTTGATAATTGTTGCCTTTCTTTGACTTGTGCTTTTGTGATGAGGGCAGGACAGTGGCTTCATTTTATAGAACACTGGAATGCTGGGCGCTGCATTGAAGGCAGTGGAATGCTCCCGGCTTCTAACAGCCATAGTGGCCCGGAGCATCAACATTCCAATGTTGCCCTTGACAGCTCCGAGAGGCCTTGGTTTTATTTGTTAGAGCATTCTGCCCTTTGGGGTGAAATGTTCTAATAGCCTAATAGCCATGTGCAGCTGGGCTTTACCGACCATTAAAGGCCTGCTCCCTTATTAAAGGCCCCCCAAGTCAAAGCGGTCTTTAATAGTCCACGCTCTACTGCGGATTATAAGGTTTTATGAGACAATATTGGCCAAAGTGCTACAGCGGTGAAGTGTCATTCCTGCTGGCAGCCCGCTAGTGTTTTGTTTCCATTTCCTGCAGCTCATGACAGGAGGCTGTTGAGCCCAAGGGCAGTTCTTTTGTAACGCCTGACGCCAAAATTAATCATTTCAGTTTGGGTTTTGAGCTGTGTATATCCAGACGACTGGGGAACAATTAGCCTGCATCCTGCTTCAGCATTGACTATCACTGGCGCTTTGTGGTGCTATTTTTACAAAAGATTTTAAAATTCATATCTGCGTTAGCCCTTATTGCTTTATTGTAATTTTGTTTATTAATTATTAAGATACTTTTACAATTGCCTAAGGGGGCTTGATGGGATCCTTCCATGGAGTTTCCTTTGGGGTGGTCAATGCTGACGCTTGTCCTCCCACAGTTAGGTACACGCCAGTCCTGCTCACAGGAGTCACGCTTGAGCTCCCACAGTTAGGTACACCTCAGTCCTGCTCACGGGAGTCACGCTTGAGCTCCCATAGTTAGGTACACCTCAGTCCTGCTCACGGGAGTCACGCTTGAGCTCCCACAGTTAGGTACACCTCAGTCCTGCTCACGGGAGTCACGCTTGAGCTCCCACAGTTAGGTACACCTCAGTCCTGCTCACAGGAGTCACGCTTGAGCTCCCACAGTTAGGTACACCTCAGTCCTGCTCACAGGAGTCACACTTGAGCTCCCACAGTTAGGTACACCTCAGTCCTGCTCACGGGAGTCACACTTGAGCTCCCACAGTTAGGTACACCTCAGTCCTGCTCACGGGAGTCACGCTTGAGCTCCCACAGTTAGGTACACCTCAGTCCTGCTCACAGGAGTCACACTTGAGCTCCCACAGTTAGGTACACCTCAGTCCTGCTCACAGGAGTCACGCTTGAGCTCCCACAGTTAGGTACACCTCAGTCCTGCTCACAGGAGTCACACTTGAGCTCCCACAGTTAGGTACACCTCAGTCCTGCTCACAGGAGTCACGCTTGAGCTCCCACAGTTAGGTACACCTCAGTCCTGCTCACAGGAGTCACGCTTGAGCTCTCACGGTTAGGTATACGCCAGTCCTGCTAATGAGAGTCACAATTGAGCTCCCACGTTTGGGTATACTCCAGTCCTGCTCACGGGAGTAACGCCCGAGCTCCCACAGTTAGGTACACGCCAGTCCTGCTCACGGGAGTCACGCTTGAGCTCTCACGGTTAGGTATACGCCAGTCCTGCTAACGAGAGTCACAATTGAGCTCCCACGTTTGGGTATACTCCAGTCCTGCTCACGGGAGTAACGCCCGAGCTCCCACAGTTAGGTACACGCCAGTCCTGCTCACGGGAGTCAGCCATGAGCTCCCACGGTTAGGTATACGCCAGTCCTGTCCATGGGGCCGACCTTTGAGATCCCACGATTAGGTACACGCCAGTCCTGCTCATGGGGCTGACTCTCTGGCTCCCACAGTTAGGTACACACCAGTCCTGCTCACAGGAGTCACGCTTGAGCTCCCAGAGTTAGGTACACGTCAGTAATACTCACAGTAGGCATGTTTGAGCTCACACGGTTAGGTATATGCCAGTCCTGTTCATGGGGCTGACGCTCTGGCTCCCACGGTTAGGTTTACGCTAGTCCTGCTCATGAGAGTCACGCTTGTGCTCCTACAGTTGGGTACACACCAGTGCTGCTCACGGGAGTCACACTTGAGCTCCCAGGGTTAGGTATATGCCAGTCCTGCTCATGGGAGTCATGCTTGAGCTCCCACGGTTAGATACACCCAAGTCCTTCTCACGGGAGTCACGCTTGAGCTCCCACGGTTGGGTATACGCCAGTTGTGCTCACGGGAGTCACGCTTGAGCTCCCACAGTTATATACAACCCTGTCCTGCTCATGGGAGTCACGCTTGATCTCCTACAGTTAGGTACACGCCAGTCCTGCTCACGGGAGTCACGCTTGAGCTCTTACGGTTGGGTATACACCAGTCCTGCTCATGGGGCCGACGCTTGAGCTCCCACGGCTGGGTACACGCCAGTCCTGCTCAGGGGGCTGTTTTACGGCTCTTTGGGTCAGTACACACCAGCCCTGCTTATGAAGCCTACGATCAGGCTCCCTTGCTTACTTACACACAGTTCCTGCTCATGGTCCTTGCTCTCATTTCCTTTTGGTAGAATCTTTGCTCTTTATACTTCTGCTGAGGCACCATTGCTTACATATGAGTCGTCACTGTTTATGCTCCTCTCATGGACATCTCGGGGGCACACCAGCCCTTCTTGGGTACTTACTTTCCGGCTTCCTTGGAGGGGTACACAGAGTGACGCTCCTGCTTATCTAGCATCAGCCAGTACTTGTTGTTGTACTCGATCACTTCCTTGCCCTTCTCGTTCACAGCCTTCATTGAAGGGTAGTACGACACTATCTCTGCCAGCGAGTTCCGCCTGTAAACAGAAACCCTTCCATCAGAGGTGTGCCGCCAGAGTTAAGAGAGAAACAAAGCACTACAATAGACATACATCAGGGCAAAGGAAGGCCACACCATCCCTCAACTCCACCCACACCTGCTTAAACACACAATTCAGCGTCACAAACCAACACCATTGCTGAGACAAGACCACCCATCACCAGGGCAGACCACACCTTGCTCCCATCCCCTCCATGCCATGACCCTCCGTGCGGGGGTGGGGAAGAGTACATGTGAGGGGCAGAGAGGGGTGGGCGTGATGGACGGGTGCGGGGGGTGAGTACATGTGACGGACAGAGAGGGGTGGGCGTGATGGAGGGGGCGAGTACAAGTGGCGGACAGAGAGGGGTGAGCCTGTTGGAGGAGAGGGGGTGAGTACATGTGACATACAGAGAGAGGTAGGCCTGATGGACTGGAGGGGGTGAGTACATGTGAGGGGCAGAGAGGGATGGGCCTGAGGGAGGGATGGGGGAAGTTAGTGTGCACATTCCTGATGTGTAAACTTGATGGACAGAGCAGGTGTCCTAGTATCTATCTAATGTGTATGTGAAATAGACCGGGAGGTGTGCTTGACAAGAAAGCGTATCAAAAACAACAAGGGCGCCCAAACGAGTCAGCACAGGACCTCGGGGAACATATTTCTCAAACAACAATGGTCCCATGCACAATTAAATTCAAAGGAAAAAATAAATCTAGACACCATGGACCTATATTAAGGAAGGTGATTTGTCCAGCCGGACAGGGATCACAAATCTTTACTGTATATTTCAACAATCAAAAAAATACCTTACATTCATTAGAGTGAGACACAAGCCTGTGCCCTCACGCTTACAAATTGGCAAGGTGACAGGGTAGTAAAGAGACAGAGGGAAGAGTTTTTAGGCAAAAAGTGAACGATTTCTGAAAGTGAAGAAATGACAGAAATTCAATTACACCATTATACGCATATCACATTTGGTATACATTTAGATATATGGTGTTTCAACAAGTCGACGGCGTTTCGGTCCCTTTTACATAATCCGTGGGATCATCATCAGGACAAAGATTCTGCCTAAAGGGTATTGGACACAATAGCCTGGTAGAGAGGAATTAGCAGTCACGTAGAATAGGGGGAGGGCAATACTTCACGGCATCAACCGCAGTGGGTCGCCGTTTTGCCGGTACCAGGGCTCGAATGAGGGAGGGGCTGAAAATCAGCGAGTCGCTAAGAATCAGGAAGCGCTCCGTTTAAAGCGAAGCAGATAAGGAATGGGCCCGCAATGGGGGTGGGGGGGTTTAGTCGTGCGTTAGACCTCTTACACGAATGTTCAATGCTCAGCCCGCCATGCCGATAGACCTCGTACATGTATGTTTAATGCTCGGCCCACCATGCCGATAGACCTCTTACACGTATGCTCAATGCTCGGCCCCAGCATGGGGATATACCTCTTACACATATGCTCAATGCTCGGCCCCACCATGCCCAACGCAGCAGCAGTCACACGGCTTACTTGGACACTAGGTACGTCTTGATCACGCTGATGATCACAGAGGAGTCGTTCAGCTGCTGCAGAAAAAAACAAGACATTAAAAATGAAGGTAAATCGAGTGCTGTGGCATAAGATCAGGTTTTATGATGAGCAAATATGTGGCAGGTGCGGAAGAACCACTCCCTAGCTGCCGGTCGCATTTCCATCAAAACACTTTTCAATCAATCACACTTTTTGCATGGATAATCATCACATTTAATTAACTGTGATGTTCATTAGCAATCCGTATCCATGATAATGTGTTGTATTCCACAGTTCATACTGTTATCGCTGCAAAGATACTACCCAATGCATTTCAGGTCGAGTCAGACCCTTTGTCAGGGGTCTTCGGATTGCAATATCTACAACATGGTCATGATTTCCAATTCCTAATATCAGACCAGGCTTTCACACGGGGGCAGTCTCAACCAAAAGAAGGGCTGGCAATACTCACAATGGCGTCATCCGCACCCACCAGGACAATGGGCACCTTACGGTAGCTGGAAAACTTGATCTCACTCCTCAGGACTGGGTTCACCTCCACAATTTCATAGGGCACCTTGTGGTAGTCAAGGAAGACGCGGACTTTGCTACAAAAGGGACACGTCTGATATTGATAAAGAGTCAAACGGAGGTCACCTTCAGACCGCTGCAAAGAGAATAACCAGGACTCTTATGAGAACACAACGAAATGCCAACAGCACAAGCCAAGAGAATCACTTTCCCCACCAACCTGCATGCCTTGGAACAGGAAGTGACACAAAGTGTGTTACTTCCGTGAATGGGAACTTCACAAGGATATCTGGTCCAATCGCGGGGATCCGTGGTCAGAGACTCTTTAAGGGTCAGCATTCACAGGTCCCTTGGGCATCAGAGGCCATTTCAAAGTAGTCTTAAGAACATTTGTGGTCATAAGAGGGTGCTGGGTGTACACAGGGTTTAGGAAAGAATATAGACTGGGTGTAAGCAGGATTTGGGAAAGAATATAAGAGAAGGTGGAAGAGCTCAGGGCCACAGAACAAGCAGTTGATTCCCCCAGTCACACCGTCCATTGCGAGGTTAAGGGAAGGCTCAGGGTGTCTGAGAGGAGCCCAGAGGAAGCAGGCAAACACTGCCACAGTAGGTGAAGCATTGCCTCAGGGGCATCGGAGCTGGTGTGGAGATGGGGTCTATGGGCCTCTACAAGAGCGTGCCTCCAGGCTGCACACCTCGAAGCATGTAGGAAACTGTTCCCCTGTGAGTGAGTACTGGAAAAAACAATGACCATTATTGGTAAAAGGGCCGATGATCCCCACCAATCGGAATGAAAACAATTCTAGCTATCAGAAATGAGAATTTCCAGTTCTAATGAAGACACAGAGGCAAGAATTAAACATTTCACTTTCTTTACCACTTTTATGGGATACTCAACATACAAGACCACTACAACCCTAGACTTCTTCCGTGAACAGTCACGTTTCCCAAAACCAAGTCTTAAGAACCCAGATTGCAATCCTTGGCAGGGTCCTGAATTAAACTGAAACTGTTATTTGTCGTGGCTATAATATGCTCCACTCTATGTTTTACCGGCGCAGTGTCAGCCATGTCATACCAAAGTTCTAGACACCGGTGATGTGTAGACGCCGGTCTCCGTCGGACCACCTCCCACCTGTGGGTAAGCTGCGACACCTTGCGCCCCAGCCTGGTCTTCCGGGGTCTGATTTGCAGTAACTCGAGGGAGGAATTGAAATGTGCCATTCCTTTTACATCTGCATGTGGCCAAGACATCACAGGACCTCCTGCCTGGCCTCTTTTGTCAGAACTACCAGTTGAAAGTGTTTCAGACTTTGGAGGACCCAGTAATGCAGAGGGCCCAGAAAATGGTTTGAAAGGAGGAAGTAGGAAGGGCTAGGAACCTCATCAAACGGGCCAGAGAGAGGCTCCCCTGTAGGAACACTCTCCTCCATTCCTTTATTGATTGTATGTTGAAAGTGGAAAAACTGAAGTTTTGCTGCTTAGGAATCCATCCTGAAGCAAAGTTATTCCATAGGCCTATTGTGAAGCAGATCTGATTTTGCGGCATTGATCACGCTGCCCACGTCCTGGGGTGGGGATTGTCCAATGCAGGTGGTTCTGTAAAACACAAAGAATCCTGTGATGGGCGAAGAGCTAAAAACCAGTCAATAGACATTGGTCAAGTTTAGGCAGATCATCTAATCTTCATTAACAAATCCCTCAGAAGGTGGATATGTGCTTCCCTGAAGTACAACTTTGGCTTTACGGATACCTCTGGGGCCTTGCTGCCAAGAGAAAGCGGTGCATTCCCTACCACAACTGACCCCCTAAAATGATTGGAGTAGAATAGAAGATTGACGTTAGTTTAAAGTAAAGAATGGAGCTACATATTTTCCTAGCTCTCTGATGAATGTGTCCACACACAGGACTTGGGGAGGAGTGTAGTTTTGAACTCACAGCACGAGCGATTGGGAGGGTGGGTATTTTGAGGGAGGCTGCAGCGAAGGTGACTGACCATTGGACAAAGACTTGAGGGAGGCCTGTCAGAGGCCCCTGGAACAATCCCCCCCAGCTGTGTCACAGACTACACTTCGCACACTGAGGGAGGACATCTTCCTTAAGATTCTGGAACATAATGGCCTTGGCAACAAACTAAAAAGAGGGGTGGAGATAAAGTACCTCGCCCGCCACTCCCCGGACGTTATCCTTCATTAAAGAATACACCTGGCAGGCAACAACTGTGGGTTCTTGGGTAAGGGCCTGGTCCAAGCAGGCTACTCCATTAAGTCCAGAGGGACAGGGATACTTGTTTGTAGGTCTTTGCCCTTCCTGGTGGCAAAAACATGGGTGGGCCCTGAGGGAAGTAGGGCTGCCGTGGAGAGCATGTGGAACGGGGAAAGGCTGATCATGACGTCCTGCTACCTCCCACTGGGTCTTCAGGAGGAAGGCCTGAG
Source organism: Lissotriton vulgaris (assembly GCF_964263255.1). Lineage (NCBI taxonomy): Eukaryota > Metazoa > Chordata > Amphibia > Caudata > Salamandridae > Lissotriton > Lissotriton vulgaris. The sequence continues at coordinate 2,026,162,419 of NC_141693.1, forward strand.
AAAGATGAGAACGTGGTTGACCGGGATCCACAATGATGTGCTGGTGGTGCTTAGAGGGAACCTCAACGTGACTTCATAGGGGGATGTAGATAGAGCACTTTAATCAGGGTGGTCACCCTGGGAAGGTGCACGTCTCCGCACATTCACAGAAGTCTTGAGGCTGACAGACTTGTGGAGGGCCACACATCCTTAGGCTACGTAATATTCCTACTCTTCCAACACAGTTCGCTCATTGGCATGACTAGACTATTTCCTAGTACTCACACCCAAATGCCACAGATAACAAAACACGCCTGGTACATACTGAGAGATATCTTGGACCACTCCCCACTATTCACTTAACTCTGGCACCAAGGAATGCATGCCCGGCACCTAGATCCCTGGGATTAACAGACTGGACAACTTGGAAACTTGTCCAAGAGGAGACATTCTGCTATTTTCAGACAAATAGGGGGTCGGTATCCTCCGGGCTGGTCCTCCGGGGGAGCTAAAAAACAGTACTGAGAGGTCAAATTATTTCCCATGTTATAGGAAAGAAACGGGATAGTGAGGCCAAGATACTGAAGCTGGAGGAGATACAGCTTGGGGAAGCCACATACATAGAGGCTCCGGACACAAGTTAAGATGACCGCCTATCCCACCTCAGGGAGTGATCTTGACAAACGCTGCAGCAGCAAGCCAGAACGCTCTATACACCAAACAAAGTAAGATCTACGAGCAGGAGGACAAGACAGGCAAACTCCTGGCCTGGCTAGCCAAGAAGGAGGAGGGCGAGAAATGGATCTCTGCGATCCGTACACCCCAGGGAATACCGACCGAAACGGCAGAGAGTACAGTACATGTATTTGCCTAATTTCTGCAAGGTCTTTACAGCCCGCACACATAAGTAATATGGCCAAATTTACAGAGAGTTGCATAGTGTAGAGTGTTGCAGAGTGAAGTATAGTGCCGTAGCGTTAAGTGGCATGCAGTGCAGTGACGTAGAGTGAAGTGATGCAGAGTAGAGTGGCGCAGAGTGCAGTGGCAAAGAATGCAGTAGTGCAGAGTAGAGTGGCGTAGAGTTCAGTGGCATAGAGTGCAGTGTTGCAGAGTATATGGTCATGGAGAGCACTAGCACAGAGTAGAGTGTTGAAGAGTAGAGGGACATGGCAACAGGGGTAGCAGTGGAGTAGAGTGGACTGGTGTAGAGTGCATTGGCGTAGAGTGCAGTAGCACAGAATTTGGTGGCATACAATGCACAGTAGTAAAATGCAGCGGCATAGATTAAAGTAGTGCACAGTAGAGAGCAGTGGCGTAGAATGCAGTGGCTTAGAGTGCAGAGTAGAGTGGCAGAGTGCAGTGCCGGACAGTGATGCAGAGTAGAGAGGCGTAGAGTTCAGTGGCATACAGTGTAGTGCATTAGAGTGCAGTGGTAGAGTGCATTAGAGTAGCGTTGGAGAGAGTACAGTGTTGTAGAGTAGTGTTGTGCAGTGGAGTAGAGTACAGCCGCTTAGAGTAGAGAGGCATAGCGAGCAGTGGGGTAGACTACAGTGGTGCAGAGTAGAGCTCAGTGGCACAGAGTGCAGTGGCGCATAGTGGAGTTGTTCATGGTAGAGAGTAGTGGCCGAGGCTGGAATAGTGTAGAGTGCAGTGGTGTAGATTGGCACAGAGTGTGCTGGAGTCCAGTGGTGCAGAGTTGAGTAGAGAAGAGTGGAGTAGTGCAGAGCGGAGTAGAGTGAAGTGGCATGATTAAAATGGAGTGGTGCAGAGTAGAGTGCAGTGGCCTAGCATGGAATATGCATGATGTGGTTTCGTACTTTCATTACAGACAACACATCTTTAATTGAAATCACCATTACATTTGCAGACACACAGTTTCAAAGATAAAAATATAGAGCGCAAGAGCGCTAATGGGTTGGAAATATCATCACCTATTGTAATGATTTGGTCACTTTTAAATATTTTTCTACCACACGTTAGAGTTACAATAAATGTGCTTTAATTTGGGCTTTTCTACTTATGAAATATCTGCACATTTACAGACATTTACATTTTGTTGTGGGCTATAAAAAATAGCATTGAATAGCCTTCCTCAAGCACTCCCCCACAACCCTCATGATTGTCACATAACTCCTCGCACTTTGAAGTCAGAGGAAGAAAAGTTAACACCAAGCTCCCTGGAAGAGAGAGCCTGACGTTTGACCTCTGTCTTTGAATGCACAGCAAACGTGTCAAGAAAAGAACAAGATTAAAAGGCCTGTTTACTGAAATTGAGCACTGATTGTTTTTTAGCTGCGTTAAGATCGAGGCATTCTAGGACTCATTAATTTTGTTGCTGCTATTTGAGAATGTTTATATAAGCGACGCTGTGGATGTTCTCTATAAGGGATATTTGTTGTTTTTTATCATCTTTTATAACTTGTGTTTATATTGCGAGCTTGCTGTTTTTATGCTTGAATGAATGAATGAATGAAAGTTTATTTATATTGCGCGAACTTAGCCCAAAGGGCATCAAGGCGCAGTCCACACATAAAAGTATATAAAAATACAGGAAGAAATAATTTAGTAAGCCTGAGAGAAGAGCCAAGTCTTCATGAGCTTCCGGAAAGTCACCAAAGAGGGTTGGTTGGAAAGTTCGGGGGGGGGGGAGGTCATTCCACAGTTTATGGGCCAGAGTAGAGAAGGCTCTTCCTCCCCATTTCGCCTTTTTAAATCTGGGGACAGCAAGCAGATTTCCTGAGGATGAACAGAGGGTTCTCTTGGGAGAATAGGGACTAACAAGAGTCTTTATACCTTCAGGGCCAGAACCAAACACAGCCCTGTGGGCCAGACAGTAGAGCTTGAAGGAAATCCTGGCATGTATGGGTAGCCAATGGAGATCCTTCCTGGCCTGAGTTGCAGAGGATAGCCTGGGTAGATTTAGGACCATCCTAGCAGCAGAATTTTGAACCATCTGAAGGCGATGGAGAGATTTCTTGTTTATGCCCCCATATAGCGCACTGCAATAGTCGAACCTGGTAGATACCAGGCCAACTGTTGACTGCTTGCGGGCATCAGATGACAAGTAGGGGGCGATCTTTTTCAACATGCGGATGGTATTACAGCAGGTGGATACTGTTCTGTTAACCTGAAGGTCAAAGGAGAGCCGAATCTATGAGAACGCCAAGGTTCCTGGCCGAGTTAGTGGGTTGGGGGCAGTCTCCCAAAGAGGGGGGCCATCAGTCTTCGGACCAGATGTCATGGTTTCCTCCAAAGACTAGGACTTCCGTCTTCTCCCCGTTGAGCTTTAAGTAGTTACGCACCATCCATTGCGAGACTGCTTAAATGCAAGTTCGAAATTTGGAGGCAGCATCTTTGGCTGGTGAGGTGGTGGAAATGATGATTTGGGTATCGTCTGCATAGGACAATATTTGGTACCCAAAAGATCTTATTACCTTGGCAAGTGGGGTTACATAGATGTTAAATAACAAAGGACTCAGGGAGGAGCCCTGAGGAACCCCACATTGTACGGCCTGGGAGGGAGACAGAAAACTACTGAGCTGGACCCTTTGCTGTCTCTGAGAGAGGAAGGAAGATGGAAGACACAGGGCACTTCCCCCACCCCTATCCCCTTCAGCCGGTCTACCAGGATTGAAGGGGACAGGGTATCAAATGCTGCCGTGAGATCAAGTAGCACCAATAAAGTGGTCTGCCCTCTGTCCACCTCAGAGCGGATGTTGTTAACTACGACAGTGAGGGCGGACTCGGTGCTGTGAGCACCACGAAACCCATGCTGGGAGATGTCAAGAAGACCCGTCTTTTCTAAATATGTAGTCAGATGAGAATTAAGGTGGGCCTTGAGTATCTTTGCCGGGGCTGGAAGCAGAGATATTGGCCGGACGTTTTTTAAGACTTCAGGATTATGGGAAGGTTTCTTTAGAAGAGGCTTAACAACTGCTGATTTCCAAGGAGTTGGAAAAGACCCCTCATCAATGGCCATGTTCATAACCTGCAAGAGAGGAGGGAGGACGGTCTCTCTGCAGGACTTCAAGATTTTTAGAGGGCAGGGATCAGGAGGCGAACATGATTTAGTGGCATCAATAAGGCGATTTAATCCGTCCTGCGTCAGATGAGGGAAGCTGGAAAAATTAGACGAGGAGCCCAATTCAAGGGTCTCAATGTGTGAAAAGGAGGAGGGGGGGCAAGAGTGCCCTGTTGGCATCCAGTTCGGTATTGAGGGAAGTATGAATGTCAGAAATTCTGGAGTGGAAGAAGCCTGCGATATCATCGCAGAGCTCCTGCGACTCATTCACTGCTTCGATGACTTTAGGTGTTGACAAAGGGTCAATGATTTCAAAAAGCTCTCTAGATGATTTCAGTGAGGTGGTGATCTTGCTGAAGTAGTTCTTTTTTTCTTCAGCTATGGCCTTTTTGTATTCTCTCAAGGCTGACTTATGTAGATTTTTCCCCTGGGGGTCAGGACAGGCATACCAGGCTCTCTCCTTCTGTCTACATTTCTGCCGTAGTAATCTTAGATGTTCCGAGAACCAGGGCGACGAGGGACTTTTACTGGCCGAGTAATGTTTTTTAAGGGGTGCTAGCGTGTCCAGAGCATTAGAGAGAGCAGTCGACAGACCCAGAGCAGCTTCATTTGCATCAGGCAGAGAGAGGGGATGGATGTCTGTCAGGAAGGGGGTGAGAGTAGTGTTGGATATATTATTGTAGTTCCTCCTAATCTCCCATCCTTTCCTATTGGTTTGATCAGAACCAGAGGAAGTCATATTGAAATAAAATGGAATTGCCCCATGATCGGACCAGGACAGGGGGATCGGAGTTCCGATCGCCAGTCTGGTGTCATTGGAAAAGATACCATCTAAGGTATGTCCGGCAGTATGAGTAGGGCCGTCAACAAGTTGGTTAAGCCCACAGGAGGTTAGACCCTCTATTAGAGCTTTGGTGTTATTGTCCTCGAGTAATTCCAAATGAAAATTTAAATCACCAAGGAGAGTGAACTTAGACCTACTGACTAAAGGTTCTAGTAATGTGAGTAGATTGTGACAAAAGTTAGTCCTTGGGCCAGGAGGCTTATAGCAAATGATACCAACAAAGGAAACAGAGGGAGCTAACTGTATGGTAAAATGCAGTGTCTCGTAGTTCTCTGTGGAGGATGAGAGGGGGTCAATACGACAGGTAAAACAATCTCTACAAAAAATTCCCAGTCCTCGATATGTATGTATATTTATACCATATTCTTTTATGTTTATGAATATAACCGAATACAAATGTACTTACTTGCATCACGCAGAGGTGGATAAGAATTGTATTGTGGTGGTTTAGCATTGTGCAGTGGTGGATGGTGGTTTACCATTGTGCAGTGACTGGTAAGGACTGTAGAGTGGTGGTAGACCATTATACAGTGGAAGTTAAGGAGTGTAGTGTGGTGAATTAGCATTGTGCGGCTGAGGATAAGGACTGTATTGTTGTGATTTACCATCATGCAGTGGTGCATAAGGACTATAGTGTGGTGTTTTAGCATTGTGCAGTGGCGGATAAGGAGTGTAGTGCGGTAGTTTACCATCATTCTGTGGCGGGTAATAACTGTACTGTGGTGGTTTGCCGCGGTGAATAAGGACTGTAGTGTGATGGTTTAGCATCATGCCGCGGTGAATAAGGACTGTAGTGTGATGGTTTAGCATCATGCAGCGGTGAATAAGGACTGTAGTGTGGTGGTTTTTAGCATAACACAATGGTGGATAAACCCGGAGCAGTAAGTTTGGCCACCTCATTCCATGTTAAAGGGGACTCAGTATTCTGCCTTGGGCTTTCATAAGACAACGTTATGCATTATGGGCATTGTAGTCCTGGTCTGCTTTCAATAGACCACCACGGATAGCAACTGTTCCGAGATAAAAAAAAAAATGTAGGTTGGAAGGAGTGCTCCCGAAGACATACTCATCAGAGACCTGAACTTCCACCTCGACAACCCCAGCGACCCCAACTCCACCACCCTTCGTGACAACCTCGCCAACATCGGACTCAAACAACTCACCACCACACCGACCAACAGGGCAGGTCACACCCATGACCCCATCTTCGCAGTAGGAAACAGCATCCACTTCAGCCACACAACGCAAACCCCATGGCCCGACCACCACTGCGAACACTTCCTCATCGACAAACCTAAGTCACTCAAACCATCCCCACGTCCACCATGAAGGAACTGGAGCTAAGTCACTGATGAACAACGTAACTCCACCCTCATCCGACACAACCGCACCTCGACACCCGACGCCAACCTAGCAGCCAGGGAATTCCACACATGGATCTCCAACGCCGCAGACATGCTTGCCCCGCTACGCAACCCTGACAAACAGCGCACCAGGAAAGCCACCTGGTTCACCATCGATCTCCAAGAAGCCAGACACACCTGCAGATGCCTGGAGAAGAACTGGAGAAACAACAAGATATACGGAAACTACACCACCTACAAGGACGCTATGACGGACTACCACAACTGAATCAAAACCACCAAAAGAACTTTCATCCACAACAAAATCCTCGCCAACTACAGCAATTCCAAGGAACTCTTCAGTGTCATCCAGGAATTCACCAACTCCCGCAGCGAAGCCACAGACATCAACCCGTTCCAAGACCTCTGCGATAAGTTTGGAACCTACTTCCACCTCAAAATCAAAAACCTCTACGACAACTTTGTCAACCATCCACCAGACGCCTTAGCCGGCCTGCACCCCAGACACACCAGCTAGCCCACCGGCTCCACCTGGACACCGATCACAGCCTCAACCAAGAAAGGCACCCACTCAGGGCCCCCACCGACCCCTGCGTTCCACACATTTACCACAGAGCCGCCATCGCACCCGAACTACAACGCACCATTAACACCACCTTCAAAACAGGCACCTTCCCAGATGACTGGAAACACGCAGAAGTCAGGCCCCTGCCCAAGAAGCCCTCAGCTGACCCCACGGACCTAAAGAACTACCGGCTCATCTCGCTCCTCCCCTTCGCGGCCATAGTTACAGAGAAAACAGTCAACAGGGAACTGACAAGATTCATCGAAGACAACGCCGTCCTGGACCCGTCCCAACCTAGATTCCACAGCACCAAGACCGCCCTACTTCCCGCCACAGATATCTGCAAACTCCTGGACCAAGGCCACTCCGCAGCTTGATCCTACTCGACCTATCAGCATCCTTCGACACCGTCTCCCACGGCACACTCGTCGCCAGACTACACGATGCTGGCATACATGGAATCCCCCCACCCCCTCCCCCCCAAGACTGGGTCTGATTATTCCTCACCGAAAGACGCAAAGGATCAGGCTGCCACCCTTCTTCTCCGACCCCACTGAAACCACCTGCGGAGTCCCACAGGGGTCATCACTAAGCCCGACCCTCTTCAACATCTACATGGCCCCCCTCGCCACCATTGTCCGACAACACGGCCTCAACATCGTATCCTATGCTGACGACACCCGGCTCATCCTCTTCCTCACCAAAGACCCCCACCACTGCCAGACTCAAATTCCAGAAAGGAATGGAGGACGTCACAGTCTGAATGACCAACAGCTGCCTGAAGCTCTACGGCAAGAAGACAGAAGTCCTTGTCCTCGGAACCACCCCTTCAGCATGGGACAACACCTGGTGGCCCACCGACCCCCTCGGACCATGCCAGAAACCTCGACATCGTACTTGTCTCATCCCTCACCATGAACTGCCAGGTCAATGCTGTCGCCTCCAGCTGCTTCTTCACCCTCCGCATCCTTCATAAGATGTTCAAATGGATCTCCACCCCCCCAACCCCCGAGTGAAGGAAGACAGTCATCAACGCACTCATCACCAGCAGCCTGGACAATGGAAACATCCAAAAGGCTCCCGGATCAGGTACCCCACTCAAACATTATTAGATCTACAACCTCAGGGGGTACAGAGTTGTGACCGCGATTACTGGCCATGTCCCGAGGGGCCCTTTTCCTGTGCTACATGTAGGTTTCAGGGAACACCAACAACTATCATCGCCGGGTGCATTAGGGAAAATATACCAGTGGCGAAAGGCTGGAAAAGCTTTCTCCTCAACGTTCGATCATTGCCGAAACACCACTCCGAGATATGGGACCTTATCAATAGTCTCACACCAGAGGTTTGCTTCCTAACGGAAACATGGTTAAAGCCACACACCACCCAGTCTATCACTCTGGGGATCCTGATGGGATATAAAATCTTAAGACAGGACCGTCCTGATAAAATTGGTGGTGGAATCGCCATTATATATAAAGAAAATCCTAAAATATCTGTAATAGAGCAGATCAGTGTTATGGCTGTCTTTCTGCCAGCCCTCTGGAGAAGGAGAATGATGGAGAGTGACTCCAGCCTATCACCCTCATAGCATAGGGATTAGGCCGATAGACAGGGATCCTGTCTTATAAATATAAGGGCATTTTCGTGCCATTTTCCTTAGAGTAAGGCTTATGAATTTAAGTTAGGGGTTAGATATATGGGTATTAGTCATGATTTACTCATTTGCTAACATGCCGATCTGTTTCTCATGGAGCTATGTATATTATGGGCTCCGTAGGCCTTAAGCGAGACAGACTCCATTTTGCTTTCTGCCTGGTAGCTCGAGAAGGCTTTCTAGGTGAAATGTAATGTTTTAGTTTCAAGCTGTTGTTCGCTTGGAGAGAACCGGTTCAGGCTGACCCTTATCGAAGGAATGTATTTTTCTCCACTCCGAAGACACAACTTCAGGCCGGCCGGCTGGGAAAGTGTCCTTGGTACGGGGAGGTACAAGAATTTGGTGGGCGGCAGGTTACTGGCCGTGAATTTCCATGAAGGAACGGGCTTTGATATTAGCGAAGGTGTTAGTCTTTCAGTCAGTCAGTCCGTAGGCGGCATCTAGCCGTTAGCATCTCTACCATTATTCATTTTCATGGTGGACAAGTCGCCATCTTTGAAGTCGGAGAAAGATTTAAGACCGAAACTCTCTGAAAATAGACTGAACGAGAAGTGGCGCGGAGCGCACTAATGCAGAGAGAGAGAGAGACGGTAGCTAATTAACAGCAAGGTTCCGAGGTCCTGAGGGAGAGCAGACGAGTTTGAGCCTATCAGTGCAGACGTGTACCTGTGACGGCTGAGGGTGACTGCAAGGCGAGCCAGGACCCAGAGACGAGACAGGAGCCTAGATGACTGCCGAGTCCCGATTTCCCGTTAACCAGGTGAAGTCCGACCAATCTTTATAGTGCGTGCACCCTAATCTTTCCCTTTTATTTCTTGTGCAAATGTAATGCTGCATAGTAATGTGATTTATGTTTATGGTTAATAAATGCCCTAATTCATATAGAATTACCGTGTGCCTGGTGCTTATGTTCAATCTTGGTAAACGCAACTCCTAGGTGAAAGCTAGGCGCATGAATGGACGAGTAATCCCAATCAGGTAAGTGGTGATCACACAAATAGGGAGTGAGTGAACCTCTGATGTCAAAAGCAACGAGTACACTATACAATCTGGACCTATATCCAAAGTTATTATTGTAGTTTTATCCTAAGTAGACTGTCGAGATATCATCCCAATAATGTTTCATAGGAATGTGGTCGTCGTTGATATGCGGCGTTAATGAGAACGGCAGGAGGGATACTGCCGTGTAAAGCCACCGGATTGTGGTATAAGACTAAGTGAGAGCGTCAGGGGGGATACTGACGTCTATGTTTCGCAGGATCGCGAACGCTGGAAAAGGGAGCATTGGGTTCTGCAGGCCCGTGTGTAGACACGCCGGATTGTGTGTCAGATCTGCCCTGGGGTAGAACGGTCTGGGTCGAGGCGACCGCGAGGCCAACTGATGTGAATAAGATATTGTAGAAAATCCATATATGTATATTGTCATTCCCCATTCTTAGGTGCGACCTGTATATTCATCGTTATATCTACTCAGTGTAAATACGATCTGAGAAGGGAAGGTGAGTACGTTTTGGCTGGGTCACAGGGGCCCCTGGGGGCTGATCCCATCTAAACAGAAAATCCAGCCATTACATCTGGCGTCACGAACTGTTTACGAAGCCTGTGTGCATTGTGTTGTTTTTATCTCGTTGGTTTGCGCTCGGCTTGTACGTATAAAATTTTGTTTATAATTGTGTATATATTTTTTGTGTATCATTATGTTTGTGAAAAAATCATCGTCGGTTTTCAAATTACCGATTCAGATTCCCGGCTGGGAGTCTACGCCTTACGAGGCTTTGGCCCGTGAGTGGGCTGATTCTACTGGTTTGAGCGAAAATTGGTCTTCATTCTTGGAGCAGGCGGAGCCTGCTGATGTGATTTCGTGCCTACAGAAAGCGCCAGTAGTGAAGGGTGATGAGCTTCCTATTTTAGGACGCAGAGGGTGGATTGTCCTTAATGCATACAGAATAATGCATGAGAGGGTTGTGCAACTACAGAAACAGTTTAAAGATTCGGAAGGACAGTGTGTCGAGTTGCAAAATGCGCACACTTTGTTGCGTTGTCAAAATAAATTGCTTGCCGATAAACTTGAAACATATCAGACCATTGCCGAAAGGGCTGCGGTCCGTATTGCACGATATAAGTATAAACATCGTCGTGGACGTGTGTCTTCACGCAAAGTGCGTATGGTTGTAGCAAAAGCTGGAATGGATTGGAACCCCGATGAGTGGGACGGTAATATCTGGGATTCTCATACTTCTGACTCCTCGGCAGAGGAGGGTGACAAGCGCGAGTCTTCTCGCTCCGGACGTGATTGTAAATCTGCTTCGTGCATTGATTCAACTCCTGATTGTGACCGTGCTCGTTCTTCCCGTGCGGACGACGTAGCTTGCCCTGATTGTGATGTTAAATCTAAGATGCGGGCTTCCTCGGAAGCTCTTCCCGCAGTTTCTGCTCACCCGATTTTTCGACGGAAATTACAACAAGCCCCTGGTAATCCGGGTGGTATCGCTCTTGACTGTATTGAAGATTTTACTCAGCAGGAGATCAGTGACATCCTGCAACGATTTAAACAACGACCTGGTGAGACCTTGCTTACCTGGATGGTGCGCCTTTATGAGCTTGGCGCTTCCGGTATTATGCTCGATGCCGTTGATTGCTTACGATTTTGCTCTTTGAGTTCTGATTCCACTATTCAGGACCATTTTCGAAATTTTAATGGTAATGTCCAAACTTCTTTGCTCCAGCTTGCGTCTGATGGCTGTAACCATAAATATCCAACAGAGTCTGATTGGCCCTCTGATGAAAAGCCGTGGTATACTCTGCGCGATGCGTCGCAACGTTTAAAGGAAGAAGTCATGAAAACCTGTATCTTCCTTAGTACTGCTGACAGATTATTGGATGGTCTTTTAACGTCTTCTGTGCGTAATCGCATTATCCGTTCTTCTCCTGTTGCTTACAAGCAGGTCATGATGACTTTATTGATTAATCAAACTGGCAATCCTTTGTCTGCTGTGCTTGAGTCTGTTCGTCAGCTTGGTGAGCTGGGTGAATGGTTTAAACCTGAAAGACAATCCCGACCTGAGGGTCGTACTGGTGGGGACTATAAGTTCTCTAGACGTGACATGTTTCTTGCTCTCGTTGCTGATGGTGTGAAAAGGGAAGAGATCGATGGTGAACCCAATAATATCCTATGGGATATGTTCCGTAAGCGTGGTTTGGATCGGAAGGAAGGTGCCCGTCGTGTGCGAAAGAATGATTATGATCGTGGTTCGGATGACAGTGGTGATGAGAGACGACGTGTGAATTCTGATCGCCGTGATGACCGGCGCCAAGAACGTGGTGGTTCCCCCCGTCGTAGTGATGGGAGGGGGAGAGAGGATGATCGTGAAAGGGGAAGAGATGATCGTGGTTCTAGCAGACATAGAGATGCAAGGAGTTATTCCCCTGATATACGAAGGAGGGAGGATCGTAATAGACTCTCTGACCGTAATTCGCAACTTTTTGAACATGATACTAATCCGTTTCGTACTGGAGACGGATATGAACAAGAAATTCTGATACCGAAGAAAACTGAAAACATCTACCCTGATCTGTCTTGGTTGACTGAACGCAGGAAAAATGACTAGGAAATAGGTCAAGCTCCGGTACGCAGGTGGGCCCACAGAGATTACAGACCATATGTAGATATTGAGATTTTTTGGAAACATCGTAATATCCAAAGGGCCCGAGCGTTGGTTGATACTGGGGCGGAGGCCACTTTAATTCATGGTAAGTCGAGAAAATTTCATGGACAATCTTTCACAATTACCGGCCTGGGTGGTAAAGAAACGCCCGCAGTTCAAACTGCACTTGAGATTAAAATTGGTAGGATTCCTCGTAGAGAATACTCTGTGTTGGTTGTGCCACTTTTGGAATACATTATTGGAATTGACATCTTGAAAGGTATGACTTTGCATTTGGATGATGGTTACTATCAGTTTGGTACTAGACAGTACATTTCGACCAGACCCGTACGGGTTGGCCGTTTACGCATGCCACCTATTAAGATCCCTTTAGCAACGAAAGTGATTTCTCAGAAACAATATCGCATCCCAGGTGGTCATGAAGAAATTACAGCTACGATTCAGGATTTGGTTGACGCGGGAGTCATTACTCCGGTCACATCCGCTTGGAATAATCCTGTTTGGCCCGTGCGCAAAAGTGACAACTCTTGGCGCATGACTGTTGATTATCGAGAATTGAACAAACATACACCTAAATTGACTGTGGCAGTGCCCGACATTGTTACATTGATTGAGAGAATTCAAAAGCATCCTGGTACATGGTATGCTTCTATCGATATTGCTAATGCATTCTTTTCGATTCCGATTGCCCCCGAATGCCAAGAACAATTCAGTTTTACATGGAATGGACGTCAAATGACGTTCCGGAGTCTTCCTCAAGGCTATGTACATAGCCCTACAATCTGTCACCGGCTGGTGGCGGAACATTTGTCTGAAGTGCCTACGATTCCACAAGTTCAGATTTGTCATTATATTGACGACATTTTGATTCAAGGTGAAACGCAAGACCAAGTACAGTCTCATTTAGATCAGATCATTGACTGTTTGCGAGCAAAAGGCTGGGAAATTAATCCTGATAAATTACAAACTCCATCCCAAGCTGTGAAATTTCTAGGAATTAATTGGCATGAAGGTCACAGAGAAGTGATCCCACAAGTTAAACGTAAAATTCTTGATTTTGCTGTTCCCAGAAATAGGAAAGAGGCGCAATCCTTTATTGGGTTGTTTGGATTTTGGCGCCAACATATTCCACATTTGAGTCAAATTTTGGCTCCACTGTATCGAGTCACTCGTAAAAAGAATGCGTTTGAGTGGGGTGAACCTCAACAGACTGCTTTTGATTTGGCTAAAGAAGCTATTCAGTATGCTTTGGATTTGTGGCCCGTGAGTGAGGGTAATGTGGATTTGAATGTGTCCGTGGAAGGTCTGTATGCCAATTGGAGTTTGTGGCAAAAGCAGGGCAGACAAAAAGTGCCATTAGGTTTTTGGACCAAAAAGCTACCAGAGGCTGGTGAGCGTTATTCTCCTTTTGAAAAACAGTTGCTTGCTTGTTTTTGGGCTCTGGTGGACACCGAGCAATTGACTTTAGGCCATGCTGTGATTTTGAGGCCTGAGATTCCCATCATGCAGTGGGTTTTGAGTTCACCGAAATCCCATCGAATTGGACATGCTCAGGAGGCTAGTGTGATTAAATGGAAATGGTACATTCAGGACAGGGCACGTGTGGGTCCGAAAGGTGTTGCGGTTTTACATGAGCGAGTGGCGCAGGCGCCCTCCAATGAAGCTGAGAGTGAGCGTTCGGTTCCCGTAGTGCAGGAGTCTCCCGTGCAGTGGGGTAAATCATTTGATGATCTGTCCGTGGAGGATAGAAAACATGTGTGGTTTACGGATGGTTCTGCGAAGTTCATTGGTGACAAGAGACATTGGAAAGCTGTCTCCTATAACCCGACTACTAAGAAATTGTTGAGCACAACTGGAGACGGTAAGAGTAGTCAATATGCTGAACTCTATGCGATTTACCAAGTTTTGAAACAAGAGTTACCAGGTACATGTCATATTTTCACTGATTCTTGGTCCACTGCAAATGGACTAGCGGTGTGGTTGCCTACATGGCACTCGCACAATTGGGAATTGCATTCTAAGAAGTTGTGGGGTAAAGAATTGTGGCAAGAAATTTGGGAACTGCTTCCGCAGAGTACTGTAACAATCTTTCACGTGGATGCTCATACTCCAATCGACTCCCTTGACAAATTTTTCCATAACATTGCAGATGAACAGTCTAAAATTTCTGAGGCAGTGGTTGACATGCAAGATTCTGATTTGGCGGGATGGGCGAAATGGGCCCATCAGAAAGCAGGACATTTTGGAGAGAAAGCCACTAACAGGTGGGCTGCTGATAGGGGAATTCATATTCCCTTTTCTTTAATTAAAGATGCCATTTTACATTGCCCCATTTGCCAGCATTCTAGAAAGAAAGAGGTGCCTCAAATTGTTCGAGGTCACTTACATCGAGGTAAATTGCCCGCCCAAATTTGGCAGATTGATTATATTGGTCCGCTCCCTATGAGCAGAAATTGTCAATACATTTGTACAGTGGTTGATACCTACAGTGGCCTTTTGGTCGCTTTCCCTTGCAAGAATGCTACCCAAGTGAACACAATTAAAACCCTGGAACTGATTATCCTATATTATGGTGTCCCATTCCAAATTCAATCAGACAACGCATCCCACTTTCGTGGAAGATTGGTGCAGGAATTCTGTATGGAAAACAATATCGACTGGGTATTTCACATTCCATATTATCCACAAGCTTCAGGACTGATTGAGAGAATGAATGGTTTGTTGAAAGAACAGTTGCGCAAGTTGACTGATGACCGTTACAGCCAGTGGAGAGATGTCTTACTTCAAGCTTTGTTAATACTTAATAATCGTCCTTTGTTGCATGCTGAATCTCCTTTGATGCGTTTGTTTCCTCCACATGTTGATGCAAAACCTAATTCTGTTGCTGCTACGGTCACATATTGGGAAATTACCCCCGGTGCTTTGGCCCCATGTAGAGCAACCCCAGGTTCCGCAGGCCTCGACCTGCATGCTTTAAATGATCTACACTTCCCAGGAAAAGATCGAATCATTGTTGAAACTGGCATTGGTGTCTCTATACCTGCCGGTAGTTTTGGATTAATTGCCCCTAGATCTGGCCTGGCCCTGAAAGGTGTTCAAGTCCTTGGTGGTGTGATCGACAGTGATTATCAGGGAGAGATTAAGGTTCTCTTGCTTAATAGCAGTGAGATGGATTTGTTTATCAAAAAGTCTGACCGTGTTGCTCAGTTATTGATTATGCCTGTCTTCAGTGGTGAGATCAAAAAAGGCTCTGCCCCAACGTTGCTAACTGTGCGTGGACAGAAAGGCTTCGGATCATCTGATCTTCCTGGAGCTAAAATATGGGTGCAATCGCCTAAAAATCCTCCTGAACAGGCTGATATTATTGCGACCGGTCATGACAACACCGTTTTGGTGATGAAGCCAGGGAAAGATGGCTGGGAAGCTGTCCCAGCTGACAAATGTTATTTACGAGAATGATTAAGGCCTGTGTTTGTATTCTTTCAGATCATTCTCTGGACTGCTGCTGCAGGATGTGTCGGCGCTGGACTCCTTTTGGCCTGCTACGCCGGGAGAGGAGAGGATCTACCGACGCCGAGTGATGGGATAACAAGAGCTACGCGATCCGCGTGGCAGAAGTCCTCCAATTTCTGTTTTAATTTGTCTGACCATTCTAAAGATATCCAGTCCCATATTAATAAACTCCACGACTTGACGGCAGAAATTAGGGAACACATAGATCAGGGTTTCTTTGACTGGCTTTTTAATTGGCTCCCTGACATGCATTTTTTATGACAAATTTTGGGAGGGGTTATTATTGTTGTATGTGTCCTTATAGTGATTTGCTGCTTCATTCAGTGTATCCCTTCCCTGCTACAATTTTTTAGAGTTACAAAGAGTCGTAGATCAGTTAGTTTTGTTTCATATTATTCGTCTACTGACGTTAGTTCCATTTAGGTATTGGTAAATAGACTGGAGTCAAGGGGTGTAATGTTATGGCTGTCTTTCTGCCAGCCCTCTGGAGAAGGAGAATGATGGAGAGTGACTCCAGCCTATCACCCTCATAGCATAGGGATTAGGCCGATAGACAGGGATCCTGTCTTATAAATATAAGGGCATTTTCGTGCCATTTTCCTTAGAGTAAGGCTTATGAATTTAAGTTAGGGGTTAGATATATGGGTATTAGTCATGATTTACTCATTTGCTAACATGCCGATCTGTTTCTCATGGAGCTATGTATATTATGGGCTCCGTAGGCCTTAAGCGAGACAGACTCCATTTTGCTTTCTGCCTGGTAGCTCGAGAAGGCTTTCTAGGTGAAATGTAATGTTTTAGTTTCAAGCTGTTGTTCGCTTGGAGAGAACCGGTTCAGGCTGACCCTTATCGAAGGAATGTATTTTTCTCCACTCCGAAGACACAACTTCAGGCCGGCCGGCTGGGAAAGTGTCCTTGGTACGGGGAGGTACAAGAATTTGGTGGGCGGCAGGTTACTGGCCGTGAATTTCCATGAAGGAACGGGCTTTGATATTAGCGAAGGTGTTAGTCTTTCAGTCAGTCAGTCCGTAGGCGGCATCTAGCCGTTAGCATCTCTACCATTATTCATTTTCATGGTGGACAAGTCGCCATCTTTGAAGTCGGAGAAAGATTTAAGACCGAAACTCTCTGAAAATAGACTGAACGAGAAGTGGCGCGGAGCGCACTAATGCAGAGAGAGAGAGAGACGGTAGCTAATTAACAGCAAGGTTCCGAGGTCCTGAGGGAGAGCAGACGAGTTTGAGCCTATCAGTGCAGACGTGTACCTGTGACGGCTGAGGGTGACTGCAAGGCGAGCCAGGACCCAGAGACGAGACAGGAGCCTAGATGACTGCCGAGTCCCGATTTCCCGTTAACCAGGTGAAGTCCGACCAATCTTTATAGTGCGTGCACCCTAATCTTTCCCTTTTATTTCTTGTGCAAATGTAATGCTGCATAGTAATGTGATTTATGTTTATGGTTAATAAATGCCCTAATTCATATAGAATTACCGTGTGCCTGGTGCTTATGTTCAATCTTGGTAAACGCAACTCCTAGGTGAAAGCTAGGCGCATGAATGGACGAGTAATCCCAATCAGGTAAGTGGTGATCACACAAATAGGGAGTGAGTGAACCTCTGATGTCAAAAGCAACGAGTACACTATACAATCTGGACCTATATCCAAAGTTATTATTGTAGTTTTATCCTAAGTAGACTGTCGAGATATCATCCCAATAATGTTTCATAGGAATGTGGTCGTCGTTGATATGCGGCGTTAATGAGAACGGCAGGAGGGATACTGCCGTGTAAAGCCACCGGATTGTGGTATAAGACTAAGTGAGAGCGTCAGGGGGGATACTGACGTCTATGTTTCGCAGGATCGCGAACGCTGGAAAAGGGAGCATTGGGTTCTGCAGGCCCGTGTGTAGACACGCCGGATTGTGTGTCAGATCTGCCCTGGGGTAGAACGGTCTGGGTCGAGGCGACCGCGAGGCCAACTGATGTGAATAAGATATTGTAGAAAATCCATATATGTATATTGTCATTCCCCATTCTTAGGTGCGACCTGTATATTCATCGTTATATCTACTCAGTGTAAATACGATCTGAGAAGGGAAGGTGAGTACGTTTTGGCTGGGTCACAGGGGCCCCTGGGGGCTGATCCCATCTAAACAGAAAATCCAGCCATTACAATCAGTCAATCTTCAATGGAAGTTATGATTTTTAAAATGAAGATAGGACCTAAGGAACACTGGAAAGGTGCCCTGGTGTACCGCCCCCCGGACCCAATGCTGGCTTTACTCTGTCCTTAACAGAACTGCTAGCACAACACATGAAAGCCAGAGGGAACTTCATCTTACTTGGAGACTTTAATTTTCATGTAGATATCCTGGAACACTCTGAAACAAAGACTCTATTGGTCGATCTTGCCCTCTTAGGTCTTAACTTACAGAATTGTGGACCCACTCACAGAGGTGGCTATACTCTGGATTTAATTTTCGCTAACTTTTCTACGTTACATTGCCACCCCCTAAACTTATAAACTGGTCAGACCATAGCATGTTAGAATTTTCTTTCATGGGCTTGGATAAACCCTAATAAACCTCCTATTGCCCTGACTATCAAGCGAAGACCTTGGCATAAGATTACTTCGGATGCATTCGAGAAAGTCTGGAAAGATCCAGTAATACTAGACTCAGACGATGCGGAGTCAGCTCTGTCCAAACTCAATGCCGCCCTCCTGGATACAATTAACCTTCTGGCCCCACAAAAAATAACTAAACATCCCCCGGTGGTCAAGAGAGAGATATGGTATACCGAACCGCTAAAATTAGAAAAACAAGGGTGTAGGAAATTGGAAAAACTCTGGAGAAAAACCCACACCAGCGATGGTAAGGCAAACTATCTAAAGGCCATGTCCATCTACTATAAAAACATCAAGAAAGCAAGAAAGAATAGTCTTGCATCACAATTAGCTGAAGCTGGCAACTCTACTAGAGAGCTGTATAAAATCTTGTGGACCTTTACAAAACCATTGGCATGTGAAAGTCCAGATGAATTTTCCCAAATTTTGTGTAATAATATCTCCCTATTTTTTTAGGACAAAATTGAAACCATTTACAAGAAAATTACCTCAGCTAAATGCCCTAAGGACACTGAGGCCCCAAGTACAATCCACCTTGAGACACAAGGGGACACCCTACTTGCTTTTCCTGAAGCCAGCCATAGTGATATTATGTCACTAATAAATAATATGAAAACGGGCTCTCCCCTAGATCTGATCCCAGCCAAATTAACTGCCACACTGAGCAAGACACTTTGTCCAATGATTCATAAGATTCTGAACCTCTCCTTTAAAGAGGGGCAACTTCCTCAACAATGGAAGGAGGCAGTTGTGAATCCCATACGGAAAAACTCGGCACTGCCATGGACAGAACTTTCCAACCTCCGTCCCATCTCCTTGCTGCCTTTCCTGAGCAAACTGGCCGAGAAGCATGTAAACATCCAGGTTTCCAGTTTCATAGAGGCGACAGGGGGTCTGGACCCTTCACAATCTGGGTTCAGGCCCAACTACAGCACCAAATCTGCACTCCTCACCGTGACCGATAACATCAAGATGTCACAGGATAGAGGAGGGTCGATGATTCTGGTGCTGTTAGACTTGTCTGCCGCCTTTGATACTGTGTCTCATGACATTCTTCTTGGCCGTTTGCGGAAGATGGGTATTGGAGGTGTGGCACTGTCCTGGCTAGAGAGCTTCCTCTCCGGCCGCTCACAATCTGTCAGCTTGGGCCCCTATCGCTCCACCTCTAGGGTGCTCACTAAGGGGGTGCCACAGGGCTTATGCCTAAGCCCCACATTATTTAATGTGTACGTGGCCCCCCTCGCTGAGATTGTGAGAGAGTATGGGTTCACACCGGTGTCATATGCCGATGACACCCAACTCCTCTTTCCTTTCCACTCTCTTACTTCTGACGTTAAGAACAACTTTGCCGAGGGCATGAGAGCAGTGTCCAACTGGATGGCTTCCAACTGCCTCCAGTGCAATGTCGGGAAGACCGAGGTAATGCTTTTTGGGAAAGCCAGTATACTCTGGTCTCCCGACTGGTGGCCCTTAGATCTAGGACCTGTACCCTGCCCAAAGCCGTCAGTCAAAAACCTGGGAGTGAAGCTTGACCAGAATCTAACCCTAAAAGAGCATGCAAATTTTATTACAGGAGCATGCTTTCGAACAATTGGTCTGTTGAGGCGAGTCTTCCCTCTTCTACCTGACATCCACAGAAAGACCCTTGTACAGGCCTTGGTGATAAGTTGGTTAGATTACTGCAACGGCCTTTTAATATCAGCTAATGAGGATGCATTGAACCGATTGCAGGTGGTCCAAAACACGGCGGCTAGATTAATTCTTAATGCCCCCACAAGAACTCCGTCTAAACCCCTTTTGAGGGAGCTCCATTGGCTACCAATACGGTAACATATTAAATTTAAAATTTGTTGTACAGTGCACAAATGCCTCTTTGGAGATGGCCCCAAATATCTTGCTCAAATATTTCATTTATACAAACCGGATCGTCTTCTACGATCTAGCAACCAACTTCTACTGGAAACTCCATTCATTAAGAAGACCAGACAAGGGTGTCGTGCCCTATCACTTATAGGACCGACTCTGTGGAACAAACTTCCCATCAGTCTCAGACAAATCACCAACCACCTCTCCTTTAGGAAAACCTTAAAAGCACTTCTGTTCCAGGAAATATAATCCCTCTATAGCTTTCCCTCAGAAGCACTGAAGTCGGTTATCCACGGCGAACAAAGCGCGGAGATACCCCTTACGGGGTCGAGTCCAGCGCGATACAAGAAATTAAATATATATATATATATAAATATAAACGCACTCTACTCCACTTTAGCGCCAGGACACCTACGGGTAACAGAGCGCTGTACAAATGTCAAAAATAAATAAAATACGCCGGCATAACAAGTAACTACTCCACAAACTCAAGAAGATACAGAACACCGCCGCCAGACTCATCTTCGGCATCCCTCGGCACAAGCACATCAGCCAACACCTAAGGAAGCTCCACTGGCTCCCTGTGGAGAAAAGAGTCACTTTCAAAATCCTCACCCATGCCTACACAACACTGGACCAAAATACCTTAACAACAGAATCACCTTCCACGTAACCAAAAGAAACCTCGATCAGCCAACCTCGCACTGGCCGAAACCCCACGCATCCACAGAGCCAGAGCAGGAAAGTTCTCAAGACCTGGCTCTTCAGCTAAACAGATCTGCTGACACCCCGCGCCTTCAGACCCTCACAGGTGAGTAGCGCGCTTACAATTCCCCGATTGATTGAAGGATGCAGAGACGAAGTAGTGTTAGACAGCATGTAAGGTCAGAAAACGCTACGACTCTGTCCAGATTTACCTTGGTGGCCACCTGCTCAGCCAGGTGCTCCGTCGTGTAGTACCACACCGCCTGGGCGAGGCCCAGTGCACCCCCTATGAGGAAGGCAATGCCCAGGTACCCACGGCGCCTGCTCTGGGCACCGGACGGGCCATGCCCGCCTCCCCCAGCGCCGTACCTTCGCTGACCACTCACCCCTGCAGGGGACCAGCTGCCCTGCACTCCAGGCCCAGGGACTGGCAGGGGCCCTTTACCCCTGAGCCACGGGAAGGGCAAAGATCCACTGGCTCCTGCCCCAAAGAAGGTCCCCAGCCATCTCACACCTGCCCCTGGGAGGGTCAGATGCCCCCTGATTACTGCCCCAGGAAGGACAGTGCTGGTCCTCCATGCTGTGTGGTAGCCCCTCCCTCCTGCCCCAGGGATGGTCAGATGCCCCCTCCCTCCTGCCCCTGGGAGGGTCTGCTGCCCCCTCCCTCCTGCCCCAGGAAGGGCAGTGCTGGTCCTCCATGCTGTGTGGTGGCCCCTCCCTCCTGCCCCTGGGATGGTTTGCTGCCCCCTCCCTCCTGCCCCTGGGAGGGTCTGCTGCCCCCTCCCTCCTGCCCCAGGAAGGGCAGTGCTGGTCCTCCATGCTGTGTGGTGGCCCCTCCCTCCTGCCCCTAGGAGGGTCTGCTGCCCCCTCCCTCCTGCCCCTGGAAGGGCAGTGCTGCTGGTCGTCCATGCTGTGTGGTAGCCCCTCCCCCCTGCCCCTGGGGTGGCCCTGCAGGTCCTCCATGCTGCCCCCGGGAGCAGCAGGCAGCCCCTGCCCGCCTCCAGCCTGGGGCTCAGCCTCAGCAGGCACCCCCTGCAGGCCGCCATCTTGGTGTCCTGAGCGCTGCCGTCACAGGAGCGGGCGGGCCCGAGCAACAGGTTATTGTAAGTCCATGGTTAGAGCGCATGCGCAAACCCTCTCTATTTCCCTCCCGCACGCACACCGTTGGTCTGGCTACTAGGTGTGAACCAAGGGAACTACTAATACGCCCCTACTGCGCATGTGCGATCTGCAGCTGGAGCCATGTTAGAGTCAGGCAGAGACTGTCACGTGTCCGGTGCAGTCACGTGACTCTCAAGGTCAGTCAGGCAGAGCTTGAGCCGAGCTCCAGACATGTCCGGGCCCAACGGGGACCTGGAGGGGCCCCTGGGGGCCGCCGAGGCGGAGGACGGGCTGGAGGAGCACGGTGAGGCCCGAGGGGGGAGCTGAGGGCCCAGGGGGGGCCGAGGGGGGAGCTGAGGGCCCCAGGGGGGGCCGAGGGGGGAGCTGAGGGCCCGGGGGGAGCTGAGGGCCCGGGGGGAGCTGAGGGCCCGGGGGGGGGCGAAGGGGAGCTGAGGGCTGGGGAGAGAGGGACAAGGGGAGTGAGGGCTGAGGAGAGGGACAAAGGGGAGTGAGGGATGAGGAGACAGGAGCGGGTCAAGGGGAGTGAGGGATGAGGAGAGAGGGACAAGGGGAGTGAGGGCTGGGGAGAGAGGGACAAGGGGAGCGAGGGCTGGGGAGAGAGGGACAAGGGGAGCGAGGGCTGGGGAGAGAGGGACAAGGGGAGCGAGGGCTGGGGAGAGAGGGACAAGGGGAGCGAAGGCTGGGGAGAGAGGGACAAGGGGAGTGAGGGCTGGGGAGAGAGGGACAAGGGGAGTGAGGGCTGGGGAGAGGGACAAGGGGAGTGAGGGTTGAGGAGACAGGAGCGGGTCAAGGGGAGTGAGGGATGAGGAGAGAGGGACAAGGGGAGTGAGGGCTGGGGAGAGAGGGACAAGGGGAGTGAGGGCTGGGGAGAGAGGGACAAGGGGAGTGAGGGCTGGGGAGAGAGGGACAAGGGGAGTGAGGGCTGGGGAGAAAGGGACAAGGGGAGTGAGGGCTGGGGAGAGAGGGACAAGGGGAGTGAGGGCTGGGGAGAGAGGGACAAGGGGAGTGAGGGCTGGGGAGAGAAGGACAAGGGGAGTGAGGGCTGGGGAGAGAGGGACAAGGGGGTGAGGGCTGGGGAGAGAGGGACAAGGGGAGTGAGGGCTGGGGAGAGAGGGACAAGGGGAGTGAGGGCTGGGGAGAGAGGAGTGGGTCAAGGGGAGTGAGGGCTGGAGAGAATGGAGAGGGACAAGGGGAGTGAGGGCTGAGGAGAGGACAAGGGGAGTGAGGGCTGAGGAGAGGGACAAGGGAAGTGAGGGCTGAGGAGAGAGGGACAAGGGGCGTGAGGGCTGGGGAGAGAGGGACAAGGGGAGTGAGGGCTGGGGAGAGAGGGATAAGGGGAGTGAGGGCTGGGGAGAGAGGGACAAGGGGAGTAAGGGCTGGGGAGAGAGGGACAAGGAGAGTGAGGGATGAGGAGACGAGCGGGTCAAGATGAGTGAGGGATGAGGAGAGAGGGACAATGGGAGTGAGGGCTGGGGAGAGAGGGACAAGGGGAGTGAGGGCTGGGGAGAGAGTGACAAGGGGAGTGAGGGCTGGTGAGAGAGGGACAAGGGGAGTGAGGGACAAGGGGAGTGAGGGCTGGGGAGAGAGGGACAAGGGGAGTGAGGGCTGGGGAGAGGGACAAGGGGAGTGAGGGCTGGGGAGAGGGACAAGGGGAGTGAGGGCTGGGGAGAGGGACAAGGGGAGTGAGGGCTGGGGAGAGGGACAAGGGGAGTGAGGGCTGAGGAGAGAGGAGTGGGTCAAGGAGAGTGAGGGCTCGGGAGAGAGGAGTGGGTCAAGGGGAGTGAGGGCTGGAGAGAAGGGAGATGGTAAGGGGAGTGAGGGCTGAGGAGAGGGACAAGGGGAGTGAGGGCTGAGGAGAGGGACAAGGGAAGTGAGGGCTGAGGAGAGAGGGACAAGGGGAGTGAGGGCTGGGGAGTGAGGGCTGGGGAGTGAGGGCTGGGGAGTGAGGGCTGGGGAGTGAGGGACAAGAGGAGTGAGGGCTGGGGAGAGAGGGACAAGGGGAGTTAGGGCTGGGGAGAGAGGGACAAGGGGAGTGAGGGCTGGGGAGAGAGGGACAAGGGGAGTGAGGGCTGGGGAGAGAGGGACAAGGGGAGTGAGGGCTGGGGAGAGAGGGACAAGGGGAGTGAGGGCTGGGGAGAGAGGGACACGGGGAGTGAGGGCTGGGGAGAGAGGGACAAGGGGAGTGAGGGCTGGGGAGAGAGGGACAAGGGGAGTGAGGGCTGGGGAGAGAGGGACAAGGGGAGTGAGGGCTGGGGAGAGGGACAAGGGGAGTGAGGGCTGAGGAGAGAAGAGTGGGTCAAGGAGAGTGAGGGCTGGGGAGAGAGGAGTGGGTCAAGGGGAGTGAGGGCTGGGGAGGGGGAGAGGGGGACAAGGGGAGTGAGGGCTGAGGAGACAGGAGCGGGTCAAGGGGAGTGAGGGATGAGGAGAGAGGGACAAGGGGAGTGAGGGCTGGGGGGACAGGAGAGGGTCAAGGGGTGTGAGGGCTGGGGAGAGAGGGACAAGGGAAGTGAGGGCTGGGGAGAGAGGGACAAGGGAAGTGAGGGCTGAGGAGAGAGGGACAAGGGGAGTGAGGGCTGGGGAGAGAGGGACCTGGGGAGTGAGGGCTGGGGAGAGAGGGACAAGGGGAGTGAGGGCTGGGGAGAGAGGGACAAGGGGAGTGAGGGCTGGGGAGAGAGGGACAAGGGGAGTGAGGGACAAGGGGAGTGAGGGCTGAGGAGAGAAGAGTGGGTCAAGGAGAGAGAGGGACAAGGGGAGTGAGGGACAAGGGGAGTGAGGGACAAGGGGAGTGAGGGCTGAGGAGAGAGGAGTGGGTCAAGGGGAGTGAGTGCTGGGGAGACAGGAGAGGGTCAAGGGGAGTGAGTGCTGGGGAGACAGGAGCGGGTCAAGGGGAGTGAGGGCTGGGGAGAGGGTCAAGGGGAGTGAGGGCTGGGGAGACAGGAGAGGGTCAAGGGAAGTGAGGGCTGAGGAGAGAGGGACAAGGGAAGTGAGGGCTGAGGAGAGAGGGACAAGGGGAGTGAGGGCTGGGGAGAGAGGGACAAGGGGAGTGAGGGCTGGGGAGTGAGGGACATGGGGAGTGAGGGACAAGGGGAGTGAGGGCTGGGGAGCGAGGGACAAGGGGAGTGAGGGCTGGGGAGAGAGGGACAAGGGGAGTGAGGGCTGGGGAGAGAGGGACAAGGGGAGTGAGGGACAAGGGGAGTGAGGGCTGAGGAGAGAGGAGAGGGTCAAGGGGAGTGAGTGCTGGGGAGACAGGAGAGGGTCAAGGGGAGTGAGTGCTGGGGAGACAGGAGCGGGTCAAGGGGAGTGAGGGCTGGGGAGTGAGGGCTGGGGAGAGAGGAGAGGGTCAAGGGGAGTGAGGGCTGGGGAGAGGGTCAAGGGGAGCGAGGGCTGGGGAGAAGGGTGCAAGGCGATAGTTGAGCTAATGTGGAGGAAGGAAAGTGAGGAAGGGTGGGGGAAGGTGATGGGGAGATGAAGCAAAGGGCGGAAGAGAAGTGAGGGAAGAGGAAGGAAGGTGGAGGGAGGGGACTGGAGATGAAGGGGAAAGGTGAGAAAAGGAGGCAAAGGGAATGGGATGAGAAATCACTGCAGGAGGGAGGAAGAGATGGGATGCAAGGCCGGGGAGGAAGACGATGGAAGAGGGAGTAGGCAGGGGTGGGAGGAAGAAGAATGCGACGGGGAGGGAGCGAGAGAGGTTGGGCAAAGAGGGGGGTGGACGGGCTGAAAAGGCAAGTGAAGAGGATAAGGTGCAGACAAAGGAGGTAAGTGGGAGCTGGCAAGAAAAGTGAGGGGGTGGGAAAAACTGGGGAGGAAGCTGGAATGAGTGACCAAAGTGAGGGAGGAGGAGGACTTGGGGAGAAAGTGGGGGAGAGCAGAATGTAACATTTCCAGCACTTCTCGATCCCTTTCTTTTTCTGCCGCAAGTGTTCATGTTCGTTATGTGGTGGGTAAGTGCTTCCCTGATAGGTGAACGATGGCTCAAGGACACCATTGGTATATGTCTCCACTTGTCAAAGTTGGAGCTCAGGGTCTTCAGATGTGTCCTGCCCCTCCCCCCCCCCCCCCCCCCCCAACCCAGGATACACTGGGAGAGTGTATTCTAAAGTGCGTGTCTGCATCTAGCTCTGCACACGTGTGTTGTGTTTATGTGTATGCAGCCCTGGAAGGGTGTGTTTCTGTGCACTTTCTGACCTTGCAGGTTGAACGCCTCTGTGTCCAGTTCAGCTCTGCTCGGCCCCAGCCTCATCCAGCTCTCTGCCGCCCAGGCCTGTCTTGTTCTGACACAGCCTCTGCTGTAAAGAACAAGCATTGGCATAGACAATATGTCTCGTTTTTATGCGAGTTTAAGCTATTGACAATGCCTTTTATTTATATTTTAAAAACGAAAAAAAAGTAAAAAGCATTGTTATTTGCAATGTCAATAGCTCAAACTTGTGTAAATGTGAGACCTATTGGATTGCAAATGCTTGTTTTATCCTATAATTAAGCTTTCTTTGATACACTTCCAATCTCTCTCTCCATTTCTTCCTTAACATCATTGCTCTTGTGTTCTTTCTACCCTCCGCCTTTCTCCACTTCTGCATTTTCTTTTCTTCCCACTGTCTCATTTCCACCTCCTGTACGCTTTAAAACATTTTTTTATCCTCCACCCCACCCCCCAATGTGGACCTAAAGAGCGCCATGATGCGGCCAACATTGCCACTTTATATCACTATTTTCAAATCATTTCGTTATCCACCCCTCCTCCCCCGTAGGCCATCTCTCCTCTCTCCCCTTACCTCACTGCCAAAATCAAAACCTCTCCTAGGAGCGAGACTGCTGGCTTTGTCAATGCTTGTTTCATGAGAGCAAGGGTACTGCATCATTCTTCGACTGGTGTGAACATTTGGCAAGAGGGTTTGAGCCCAGTGATTATGACGGAATTAAAAATGATTAAAGAAACCGGCCCCTGGATCTATTTCGAGGACATCCGTCCAGTTGTGGAATCCTTCGCTGATCAATCATCGGGAATTTATTTTACACCGAAAACTCGATGCGATTGTTGTAATCGAATTGACAAGTATTCGGGTTCTAATATTGTATTTAGCTTTCATGAAGCAGCATATTTAACCATTCCTATAGCTCACAAAGTGACGTTTGAGGCTATATATAGCAAATGAAATACAACGGTGTGTCGCTGCTGAGGGGAGGCAGGTGACGCGTTTGCGAAACCAGCGTTTGATCTGGAAAAACAATGCCGTCTTCTGCACATTAATAGCAAGTGTGGCTGGGGTCTGTACGGTTATAGGCGGAAGTAAACCACTACCACGCCACTCGGATACAACAGAAGTACGGCTGGGCGAACAGCGAAGCAATGTTCACTGGAAAAACCTCCCATCTGCCTCAACATGGCATGAGGGCTGGCAGAGCATGTGGGCATGCCTCTACCCCACAGACAGCGACTGGGGCAGGGGAACAGTGGTGATATCCAGCTTTACATACCTCACTGCTACATCAGCAATACAGACCCCCACCTGCAACAGCCGTCACACCAGGAGTCCCTGGAGGGTAACTTACCATCTGATGATGATGCTGGTTGGTGGGAATGTTCGTTTCTTGGAAACATTTGCTCAGGGCGGTCTACGAAAAGCACGAGAGAGGGAGGTTGGAGAAACGAGCTATTGTTGCAAGGCAAGATGCGAGCGGAACAATTTGGTGTAAGTGCCAGGCTGAGAGCCATTCTGGGACAAGCTGGCGCCATTGTATGAACGAGGGAAAACAAGTGCTCACAGAGTAACGGAAGGAGACAGTGTAATGCAGCAAGAAAAAGATCCAGCCTGGGTGGGCGGGGCCAAAAGGAGACCAGGCGGTAACAAAAAAGCCTCATTTTCAATCAGAGGCCAGCGTTATGCATAAATGATGACGCCAGCCAATGGGAATGATGGGCGGGGCTTCAAGTCCCCTTCTCAAACCTTATTGATGACAATAAGCCTCTCAGAGGGAGGATTGCATGCACGCTCCAGCTCTACATCTGCACAACCTAAAAAACACACCAAGGGATGCCAACTCCCGGTCATCCCTTCCATGCACAACGGAATGCTCTTATTGAGCTCTGTATATAAACTGGGGGAGTGAAATGCACAGCTGTCGCAGGCAGGGGCAGTGCAGCAGATTCTGCGATGTCACGGCAGCTCGTAGATTCAGCTGCTTGTCCTCGCGCCTGTGAGTTGCTTTAATGTGGGTTAAAACTCTTTTGCCAGATCTATTAATTAATCAAATAAATCGGCGCTGCCACTAAACTGAAAGCGTCCGCCTGTAAAATATTTAATTAAGCGCGGCCACTAAACTGAAAGTGGACTGCACGATACATTAAATAAGTGAATAAGTGCGGCTGCTATAGTAAAAGCGGACCGCGTAGTCCTTTAAATAAATACAGTAGTTGGCCTGCTGCAATGTGGTGTGGAATACGTGAAGAGCATTGCTCACCAACTTATAAAGCAGAGCATGTAACACCACCAGTAAAAGGTCCAGTCCTTGTAGCCGGTAACTAAAGGAGACAAGGCGGTACCAAGGCGAAACTAACAAGCCTCATAATGAATCGGAAGCCAGCGTTCACGAAGGACAATGGCACAAGCCAATTAAAAATATTGCCGGACAATGGGCGAGGCTTCTATTGCATACCCTAATACTGCATGCCTCGCAGAACGAGCAGCGCATGCAGGCTTCCGCTGGGCTCGACCTAAAAAAACTGTAGCAACTCTATTATAAAGTGTCTGTCCCCCTGTTTGTGTTCTTTTTCAGGGCGTTATATTGGACAACTCAGTAGGCTGAAGTCCCTGATGAAGAGTTTTCAGTTAAAAGTAATACGAACCAATGGACCCATAAACCCAACCCCAAACAACAAAGGTTGTACCCAAGTAAAGTTAGAGGTGAAGTTTTAGGATGGCAAACCGCCACTTCCAGTTCACTGGCGACCAGGCGGGCTCTTGCCTTGAAGTAATAACAAATGACCCTGAATGCTTACCCGTAAGTAAACATTTGCCCCGTCCGAGTATTATAGGTCTTAGCATACAGCAGTAGTAATGCCAGCACAGCACCCACCAAAGATACTAGGACCCGCATGAAAAGGCTTAGCACGCGGCACTATGTCTGTTCTTTGTATTCCAGTGCGGTAGAGCGTCTTAGCTCATGTTTGCCTCAGGACTTTAGAGGACCTTAACCTTTTTCTTTGGATGCGTATATTACTGACCCACCCGCCAGGGGCAACCTGAAGAGGTGCCTGCTTCTCCTGTACAGTGTTGCAAGTGTAGGCCCATCTGCACCAACAACATGAGGAATGTTGTCCTACGCTTGACCAAGTGACTGGCTTCCTTTGAGTTTCATGTGATTGCTATGTGTAGGGAGATAAGAATCTGTGTGGCTGGTCCATGGATTAACCCAGACTGGGTGTATCCCACGAGCTTTGGAGCGTTTTCCTGGGTAACTGTGTAAAGGCAGCTTTTCTCACTCAGGCTAAACCCTTTGATAAGGACTTCCCTTGTTGATGTCTAGAAGAGCAATATTTAGTTGTAAGTCTTCACTGAATGCGGACATTATGATCCATTGGACAATTGTACTGCACCCTGAATTATCATCCTGGAAAAATTATCTATTGGGGTATTAAAAAAAATAATAATAAGCTTTGGTCGTCCATGAAGAAAACTTGTCCAGGAGTGAATCCTTCCTTGACACCAAGTCATGAACAGTCCACGTATTGAAGGTGGTGAAACCCTGGATGCCTCAACAGGGAGACACCAAAAGTGGCTACTGGACATCGGTGCAGGAGGTGGGAGCAGAGAACCACTCTTGGACCCAACCAGGGGCTTGCTGTTCCAGAGTCCACTGCCCATGAGGACGAGCCTATAAAGCGCCTCCTATATTCCGCAGTATGAGCTGTTTGTGATGCCTCTTGGAATTAGTAGTGCTTTACATGGTCAAGTACTCAGTACCTCTGTTAGAAGTGTTCATTCTGTGGCGGCAGTGCCTCTGCTTAAAGTGTTCATTCTGTGGAGGCAGTGCCTCTGCTAGAAGGGTTTATTCTGTGGAGGCAGTGCCTCTGCTAGAAGTGTTCATTCGATGGAGGCAGTGCCTCTGCTAGAAGTGTTCATTCGATGGAGGCAGTGCCTCTGCTAGAAGTGTTCATTCTGTGGAGTCAGTGCCTCTGCTAGAAGTGTTCATTCTGTGGAGGCAGTGCCTCTGCTAGAAGTGTTCATTCTGTGGCGGCAGTGCCTCTGCTAGAAGTGTTCATTCTGTGGAGTCAGTGCCTCTGCTAGAAGTGTTTATTCTGTGGAGTCAGTGCCTCTGCTAGAAGTGTTCATTCTGTGGCGGCAGTGCCTCTGCTAGAAGTGTTTATTCTGTGGAGGCAGTGCCTCTGCTAGAAGTGTTTATTCTGTGGAGTCAGTGCCTCTGCTAGAAGTGTTCATTCTGTGGCGGCAGTGCCTCTGCTAGAAGTGTTTATTCTGTGGAGGCAGTGCCTTAGCTAGAAGGGTTTATTCTGTGGCGGCAGTGCCTCTGCTAGAAGTGTTCATTCTGTGGAGGCAGTGCCTCTGCTAGAAGTGTTCATTCGGTAGAGGCAGTGCCTCTGCTAGAAGGGTTCATTCTGTGGCGGCAGTGCCTCTGCTAGAAGTGTTTATTCTGTGGAGGCAGTGCCTCTGCTAGAAGTGTTCATTCGATGGAGGCAGTGCCTGAGCTAGAAGTGTTCATTCTATGGAGGCAGTGCCTTTGCTAGAAGTGTTTATTCTGTGGAGGCAGTGCCTCTGCTAGAAGGGTTCATTCTGTGGCGGCAGTGCCTTTGCTAGAAGTGTTTATTCTGTGGAGGCAGTGCCTCTGCTAGAAGTGTTCATTCGATGGAGGCAGTGCTTCTGCTATAAGTGTTCATTCTGTGGAGGCAGTGCCTTAGCTAGAAGGGTTTATTCTGTGGAGGCAGTGCCTCTGCTAGAAGTGTTCATTCGATGGAGGCAGTGCCTGAGCTAGAAGTGTTCATTCTGTGGAGGCAGTGTCTGAGCTAGAAGTGTTCATTCTGTGGAGGCAGTGCCTGAGCTAGAAGTGTTCATTCTGTAGAGGCAGTGCCTGAGCTAGAAGTGTTCATTCTGTGGCGGCAGTGCCTCTGCTTAAAGTGTTCATTCGATGGAGGCAGTGCCTCTGCTAGAAGTGTTCATTCTGTGGAGGCAGTGCCTGTGCTAGAAGTGTTCATTCGATGGAGGCAGTGCCTAATCATCACTTTCCCCTGAGGCGGAAGCCGGGGGCGCCCTTCTCTTCTCATCTGTATAAGTTGTTGGTGTGTATTTACCCTATTTCAGGACTTGCTTTTAAGAAATGTATATATTTTACCAGGCGCTATTTTAAATTCCTGTAACATCGCTCGTTGTAGGAGAGATCTGCTTCTCCTCCGTGGTTTGTGTCACAAGCCTGATTCTACCGGCGCAGCCGAATTCAAGGCGCTGACGCCGGTAGACGCGGAATTGACGCCGCCATCTTGGGAAGGCAGGTAGGGAGGGTAGCGGTACAGCTTCTCGACCACTCCCACCCTCCTGTCATGTGTATAAGCAACTACGCATCCCGTCCGCGCAGCGGACGGGTGCAGCGGGCGCGCCGAAGGCGCGCCTAAGGCAAGCCCGTCTGCGCCCGTCCGCGCCTGTCTCGGGCCTAGGGCCAGTCCCCCTGCCCAGGGCGTGAAGGAGACCTGCGTCAGCTGGACCAGAGAACAGCTGCTACAAGTAGGTGCGGGCTCCTGCTTTATAGCTGATCGCTGTTCCCCTACTGATTTAGATGGCCATTCTTTTAAATGCTCCCATTGCCTCCTATCTATCCCCCCATGGCGCGAACGCGCCCGTCCCCTACCCTCCGCCTTGTCATCTTGTCCTTTAAAACTTGCATTGATCAACTGTCGTTCCCTCCCCCGTCATGCCAATGAAATTTGGTCGACCCTTACTACTTATAGTTGGGATATACTATTCCTTACGGAATCATGGACTAAAGATACCTCAAATCCTGATATCTTCTTGGCCACCCCCCCAGGCTATCGCTTTTTAGGCGCTAACCGGCAGGGAAAGACAGGAGGTGGCTTGGCCATCCTGTTTAAAACCCACCTGAATATGACTATCAAGAAAATTTCTAATATTGGTCTGATTGAAGCCATTTATTTCTCTGTTGCTGATTCTGCCGCAGTCTACCTTACCGGCATCCTAGTCTACAACCCCCCTAAAGCCTCTCCCTCTGCCCTATCACAACTGGTGCACGTCATCACGGACCTATCCCTTAAGCACCCACACTTTATAGTTTTGGGTGATTTTAACCTCCACGTTGATGACCCCACCTGTACCCAAGCCACACGCTTTCTCGACTCTCTCCAGAGCCTGAGTCTGACGCAACTCATCCATGGCCCGACGCATGTAGCGGGCCACACACTAGATCTTCTTTTCTCCAACCTTTCAGGGACAATTACGTATCCTTCCCTCCCCCTCACATGGTCCGATCACTTTTTGCTTGCGTTTGATATCCCTATCCCTCAGGCACCTATCCCGGTGGAACTAGGTTCAGGCTATGCTAGAAAATGGCATAAGGTCACCTGTACTACCCTAGAGCCATTATTTAGCTGCTCTCTGGAGTCTTACTTAGGTAATATTGATGACTGTGTTACTAAGTTTAACACGACCTTATCGGCAGCGATCGATGAAATTGCCCCTTGTACATCTATGTCATCTGCAAGATCTCGCCCATCTGCTCCTTGGTTTTCAGATGCCCTACGTAAAGAAAAAAGCCACTGTAAAAAACTCGAATGTAAATGGAGACTTACGTGTGACTCTGAGGCTAAATCTATCTACAGAATGGCCCTTAGGAAATTCACTAAATCAAAAAAATTGGCCATGAAAGAGTTTTTTGCCACCCAAATTAAAGACGCAGACAATTCGGTAAAAACACAATTAAAAATTGTCAAGGATTTTGTTAAACCCCCTGCTATGACACCTAATAATCTTGCTAGTCAGTCTCTTTGTAATGGACTATCAGACTTCTTTCAAGAAAAAATTGACAAAATCGCATCTTCCTTCCCTCCTGCTGGAGCCCTTGACCTTCCCCTTTCCCCGGTTTTAATTAACCAGAACACTGCTCCTACATTAGTCGCCTTTAAGGATCTCACCCCTGATCTTGCACGTAAACTATTATTACTGTGCAAATCTGGTTCCCCTTTGGACCCGGTTCCCTCAAAAATTATGAGTGAGTTGTCTACCTTACTGTTAGAGCCACTTACTTCCATCTGGAACGCCTCTCTACAGTTAGGCCAATTCCCCTCAGCCTGGAAGGAAGCTCTGCTTGTGCCCATCTTAAAGAAATCCGATGCCGACCCTACTCAGTTTAGTAATTATCGGCCTATTTCTCTCCTTCCGAAACCCGCGAAGGTTTTGGAAAAGGCAGTCCAACTTCAACTAGCAGAATACCTAGAGACCAATTCTCTTTAGCATGATTCCCAGTCCGGTTTCCGTACTGGTTTCAGCACTGAGACCGCACTGTTAGAAGTATCAGAGACTGTGCGAGAGTGTGTGGACAAGGGCGAGGAGGCCATGTTGGTCCTCCTCGACCTGTCCGCCGCTTTCGATACGGTGTCACATAAAATCCTTCTTGACCGTATGGTGCAGATTGGAGTGAGCGGCGTTGCCTTAGCGTGGCTGCGTTCCTTCCTCCAAGGACGATCACAGAGGGTTCTTCTTAGACCTTTTGAATCAGAATGCAAACCTCTGGCGCGCGGAGTTCCACAGGGCTCAGCGTTAAGCCCCTTGTTCTTCAATGTTTACCTAGCCCCTTTGGCCAAGGTAGTAGAGGCATGCGGAGTCAGAGTGATCTCTTATGCTGATGATACTCAGCTCATATTCTCTTTTAGCGATCACTCTGACTCCAGCCTCTCCAGTTTCCGCCACTGTCTTGGCGAAATCTGTTCTTGGATGTCCACTAACCATTTGCGATTGAATACCGATAAGACGGAGGTGTTGTTTTTCAATCAAAAAATGGCCATTCCACCCTCACTTTGGTGGCCAACGATACTTAACCCTCCCCCTACCCCGGTTCACTCTGCCCGTAACCTGGGGTTTATATTTGATGATACACTATCCTGCAGCCCTCAAATCAATAAGGTCACGTCGATTTGCTATGGTAAATTAAAAATGATGAGGAAGATCTTTCCATTCTTGCCAATGGAGGCACGCAGAACTGTCACCCAGGCCTTAATTACCGCCCACCTGGATTATGCTAACAGTTTATATGCGGGGGCCCCTCTATACCAAATTGAACGTCTCCAGGTGGTGCAGAACGCCGCCGCAAGACTGATTGGCAACATTCCTTACAGACATCCTATTTCAGCGTTTCGTAAAGAGCTTCATTGGCTGCCTATCGCCAATCGCATCAAGTTCAAAACGCTCATCCTCGCCTTTCGAGCTTTGAATGGAACTGGCCCAGATTATTTAAGAAAAAGACTGAGATTGTCCTACTCGGTCAGGGATCTCCGTTCCAACAATCTGTGCCTCATGGTTGTGCCAAGATTCCGTCGCACAAGAATGGGGGGTAGAGCTTTTGCTGTCCTTGCAGCCAAATATTGGAACAGTCTACCAATTGATCTTAGATTTGCTCCTTCTGAAGTGCTATTCCGCAGACGCCTCAAGACTTGGCTATTTTCATCTGTTTAGATTACTTCCTCTTCTCCTGCTGACAGTTTTTTAGCGCCGGGACACCCCCGTTGGGGGTAGCCGTGCGCTTTACAAAATCCGTAAATAAATAAGTGCCTGAGCTAGAAGTGTTCATTCGATGGAGGCAGTGCCTGAGCTAGAAGTGTTCATTCTGTGGAGGCAGTGTCTGAGCTAGAAGTGTTCATTCTGTGGAGGCAGTGCCTGAGCTAGAAGTGTTCATTCTGTGGAGGCAGTGCCTTAGCTAGAAGTGTTCATTCTGTGGAGGCAGTGCTTCTGCTATAAGTGTTCATTCTGTGGAGGCAGTGCTTCTGCTATAAGTGTTCATTCGATGGAGGCAGTGCCTCTGCTAGAAGTGTTCATTCGATGGAGGCAGTGCCTGAGCTAGAAGTGTTCATTCTGTGGAGGCAGTGTCTGAGCTAGAAGTGTTCATTCTGTGGAGGCAGTGCCTGAGCTAGAAGTGTTCATTCTGTGGAGGCAGTGCCTTAGCTAGAAGTGTTCATTCTGTGGAGGCAGTGCTTCTGCTATAAGTGTTCATTCTGTGGAGGCAGTGCTTCTGCTATAAGTGTTCATTCTGTGGAGGCAGTGCCTCTGCTAGAAGTGTTCATTCTGTGGAGGCAGTGCCTCTGCTAGAAGTGTTCATTCGATGGAGGCAATGCCTCTGCTATAAGTGTTCATTCTGTGGAGGCAGTGCCTTAGCTAGAAGGGTTTATTCTGTGGAGGCAGTGCCTCTGCTAGAAGTGTTCATTCGATGGAGGCAGTGCCTCTGCTAGAAGTGTTCATTCGATGGAGGCAGTGCCTCTGCTAGAAGTGTTCATTCGATGGAGGCAGTGCCTGAGCTAGAAGTGTTCATTCTGTGGAGGCAGTGCCTGAGCTAGAAGTGTTCATTCTGTGGAGGCAGTGCCTGAGCTAGAAGTGTTCATTCTGTGGAGGCAGTGCCTGAGCTAGAAGTGTTCATTCTGTAGAGGCAGTGCCTCTGCTAGAAGTGTTCATTCTGTGGAGGCAGTGCCTGTGCTAGAATTGTTCATTCGATGGAGGCAGTGCCTGAGCTAGAAGTGTTCATTCTGTGGAGGCAGTGCCTGAGCTAGAAGTGTTCATTCTGTGGAGGCAGTGCCTGAGCTAGAAGTGTTCATTCTGTGGAGGCAGTGCCTGAGCTAGAAGTGTTCATTCTGTGGAGGCAGTGCCTTAGCTAGAAGGGTTTATTCTGTGGAGGCAGTGCCTTAGCTAGAAGTGTTTATTCTGTGGAGGCAGTGCCTTAGCTAGAAGGGTTTATTCTGTGGAGGCAGTGCCTTAGCTAGAAGTGTTTTATTCTGTGGAGGCAGTGCCTCTGCTAGAAGTGTTCATTCGATGGAGGCAGTGCCTGAGCTAGAAGTGTTCATTCTGTGGAGGCAGTGCCTGAGCTAGAAGTGTTTATTCTGTGGAGGCAGTGCCTCTGCTAGAAGTGTTTATTCTGTGGAAGCAGTGCCTGAGCTAGAAGTGTTTATTCTGTGGAGGCAGTGCCTGAGCTAGAAGTGTTCATTCTGTGGAGGCAGTGCCTAAGCTAGAAGTGTTCATTCTGTGGAGGCAGTGCCTCTGCTATAAGTGTTCATTCTGTGGAGGCAGTGCCTTAGCTAGAAGTGTTTTATTCTGTGGAGGCAGTGCCTGAGCTAGAAGTGTTCATTCTGTGGAGGCAGTGCCTGAGCTAGAAGTGTTTATTCTGTGGAGGCAGTGCCTCTGCTAGAAGTGTTTATTCTGTGGAAGCAGTGCCTGAGCTAGAAGTGTTTATTCTGTGGAGGCAGTGCCTGAGCTAGAAGTGTTCATTCTGTGGAGGCAGTGCCTCTGCTATAAGTGTTCATTCTGTGGAGGCAGTGCCTTCGCTAGAAGGGTTTATTCTGTGGAGGCAGTGCCTTAGCTAGAAGGGTTTATTCTGTGGAGGCAGTGCCTTAGCTAGAAGGGTTTATTCTGTGGAGGCAATGCCTCTGCTAGAAGTGTTCATTCGATGGAGGCAGTGCCTCTGCTAGAAGTGTTCATTCTGTGGAGGCAGTGCCTGAGCTAGAAGTGTTCATTCTGTGGAGGCAGTGCCTGAGCTAGAAGTGTTCATTCTGTGGAGGCAGTGCCTGAGCTAGAAGTGTTTATTCTGTGGAGGCAGTGCCTGAGCTAGAAGTGTTCATTCTGTGGAGGCAGTGCTTCTGCTATAATTGTTCATTCTGTGGAGGCAGTGCCTCTGCTAGAAGTGTTCATTCTGTGGAGGCAGTGCCTCTGCTAGAAGTGTTCATTCGATGGAGGCAATGCCTCTGCTATAAGGGTTTATTCTGTGGAGGCAGTGCCTTAGCTAGAAGGGTTTATTCTGTGGAGGCAGTGCCTTAGCTAGAAGGGTTTATTCTGTGGAGGCAGTGCCTTAGCTAGAAGGGTTTATTCTGTGGAGGCAGTGCCTTAGCTAGAAGTGTTTTATTCTGTGGAGGCAGTGCCTCTGCTAGAAGTGTTCATTCGATGGAGGCAGTGCCTGAGCTAGAAGTGTTTATTCTGTGGAGGCAGTGCCTCTGCTAGAAGTGTTTATTCTGTGGAAGCAGTGCCTGAGCTAGAAGTGTTTATTCTGTGGAGGCAGTGCCTGAGCTAGAAGTGTTCATTCTGTGGAGGCAGTGCCTCTGCTATAAGTGTTCATTCTGTGGAGGCAGTGCCTTAGCTAGAAGGGTTTATTCTGTGGAGGCAGTGCCTTAGTAGAAGGGTTTATTCTGTGGAGGCAGTACCTTAGTAGAAGGGTTTATTCTGTGGAGGCAGTACCTTAGCTAGAAGGGTTTATTCTGTGGAGGCAATGCCTCTGCTAGAAGTGTTCATTCTGTGGAGGCAGTGCCTTAGCTAGAACTGTTCATTCTGTGGAGGCAGTGCCTTAGCTAGAAGTGCTTATTCTGTAGAGGCGGTGCCTCTGCTAGAAGTGTTTATTCTGTGGAGGCAGTGCCTCTGCTAGAAGTGTTTATTCTGTGGAGGCAGTGCCTCTGCTAGAAGTGTTGATTATGTGGAGGCAGTGCCTTTGCTAGAAGTGTTTATTCTGTGGAGGCAGTGCCTCTGCTAGAAGTGTTTATTCTGTGGAGGCAGTGCCTCTGCTAGAAGTGTTTATTCTGTGAAATCCTTGATGTATGAGGTGCTACTACACCCTCTGAGGATTGCCCCTCCACCACATCCGCATCCTCTTTTTTGGCAATTTTTGTTGTACTTTTATTGTTCATCATTGACCTGATCCTCAGTTATTGGACTTTATCCTGTTTGATATTTTCTAATCTAGATGAGAACCAACTCACCGTTAGAAACTATCTGTGCCAAATTGCATTGATTTTCTCTCCGTTTAACAAAACCTTTGACATCACATCCCTTGGACCGCATCGGTAAACCACGGACATCTTCTTGTGTGAATCTCGCCACTTTAAGGTTTCCCTCAGCGGCGTTACTGTCTGTTCAGGGTGGGACGGGCAGTTTATTTTAATAGTAGGAATGAGACAGATCTACTTGGAACCAGACCCAACTATGGTAGTAGGAATGGGATAGGATCTACTTGGATAGAAACCCGACTACAGTAGTAGAAATGAGATGGGATCTACCTGGATACAAACCCAACCACGGTGATAGGTATACGTGGATTGAACCCCAACTATGGTAGTAGGAATGGGATACGATCTACTTGGATCCAAACCCAACCACAGTAGTAGGAATGGGATACGATCTACTAGGATACAAACCCAACTACGGTAGTATGAATGACTTTGGGTCTACTTTGATTCAAACCCAACTATTCTCCTGGTTCAACAGAGGAGTGCACTGCACATTTGAAAATCACCATGACGGAGAGGTACTTAAACAAAACAGAGTGTCCTCCTTCGTCCTCTATATTAGCACTCGCAGTGTCATTCCCTGTAGAACAGATGAAGACGCTCCTCTTGTGTCTCCAGTTAGCCAAACACATTCTTCAAGGAGATCTGATTCACTAAGTTGTGTGTTTTGTACTTGGAGCTCTTTAGTCTTGTTTGACAGAAGTACGAATGGATCCCCAGGGAGCCTCTCTGCTAATGTCAGTACTACCTGCTTCTCCTCTCACATAGTGGGCTTGAAGTGTATGCAAGAGAGGTGCGCAGTTAACTATTCACCTCGCCATGCACCCTTCGGAGGAAACTACATCTGTGCAAACAGCCCTGAGGCGCTGTACTAGGGTGCGGTAACAGACAGTGTTGAACGCTGCCGAGAGGTCCAGGAGGATGAGGGCCGCTGTTTCCCCGTTGTCGAGGCGCAGAGGGTGGTGGTGGGGGGCGTTGGTTCGGTGGTTGGGTGCGTGGATGGTACGCCGAAGCTGTTGTGTATATCGGCGATCTTGCGGTGGAAGAACGAGGCGAGTGAGTCGCAGAGGTCTTGCGTGGGAGTGATGTCGCTGTTTCCGGCGCTGGGGTTGGAGAACACTTTGACGATGCTGAAGAGTTCCTTGCTGTTGTGGGCATTGTTGTCCAGTCGTTCTTTGAATGCTGTCTTCTTGGTGGTGCGGATCAGCTGGTGGTGTTTCCGGGTGGCGTGCTTGAGGGCCGCCATGTTGTACGTGGTCTGGTCGTGGCGCCAGGCTTTCTCGAGGGTGCGGCAGTTCTTCTTGGAGGTCTTGAGTTCGTCGGTGAACCAAGGGGCTTTCTTGCTGCCGGGTCTGCTGAGAGGGTCCTTCAGTGGTGCGAGGTCATCTGCGCAGTTGGTGAGCCACTGTGTGAGGTTACTGGCTGCTTTGTTG
Organism: Lissotriton vulgaris; assembly: GCF_964263255.1. Taxonomy (NCBI): domain Eukaryota; kingdom Metazoa; phylum Chordata; class Amphibia; order Caudata; family Salamandridae; genus Lissotriton; species Lissotriton vulgaris. The sequence goes on from NC_141693.1 coordinate 2,026,201,762, forward strand.
GGGTCCGTTGTGCTGGCGGGAGGGTTCTGGCGGAGGGAGGTGGTGAGCTGCTCGGCGGTGATCTTGTTCCAGCTCCTGCGAGGTCCCTGTAGCAGGTGGTGGTGGGTTGTGGTTTTTCTGAAGCTGAAGTGGATGCAGTTGTGGTCAGTCCAATGGAGTCCGGTGGAGTGGCTGAAGGAGATGTGCTTGCTGGAAGAGAAGACTGGGTCAAGCGTGTGGCCGGCGTAGTGGGTGGGGGGGGGGGGGGGGGGGGGGTGGACAAAGATATAGGAAATCTAGACTTACCTGTCAATATTTCTTTTTTGTATATTTTGTCATCGATAATAACATTTTCATTTTATTTGTCTTTGTTTATCAAATACTGTCCATTCTCTGTGAGGGTGGTGGGTAAAAGGGGTTGGTATATTTGCCATGAATGATCATTGAGAGGCTTCAGGTCTATTAGCAGAACTCACCCAAGTTCTCATGGAGCACATTTTCATTTTAAAACCCTCCGGGCGACAACCTTTAGTTGGATCAGAGCAGTATCATTTACTTAATTTATAGCTAAAGATGCCGCTTTGATGTTATTTCTGTGTTAGTTCCCATCCAGATTGTTCTGCCATATTTTGATCAATAGAGCTGGCATCTATAATGGCTGATGTGGCGGTGTTCCATCTTGTGATTGAACACAGTATTTGAAGTGTCCAAAACACTAGAGGGCAGTGCTAGGGCCACTATCTTGAAATTATGGAAAATAATGTTCTAAGATCGCCAACCTCAGTTAATGGTTTTGCCAAGGCTTGTTTTGCAAGCTTTTGGTAAGGCCAGAAGCTATGACTTGACCTTGTGGAGGTTTGTTTCCTATGCTTTCAGGATGGCTGGCATGTTCAATCAATACTAAAGTAGTGGTCTTCCTGGAAAAATAGACAATGATATTCTAATTGGCTAAATGTTATTTTACAATACTTCAAAATGGTCGCTACATTGTGCATACACGCAGCATGACGGCCATCTTAGGAGTATAAAAAAAATCCGATGAGTCAGTGCCATTATTGTCCTGGCCAGTTATTCCACTGCATTGTCTTACAAAGCCATCAAAGCATAGTATATAAAACACATACAAGTCACTGCATGCATCTGACCATAATCCCAATCATTCAAATATCTCAATAGTCCCATCACGTTACCCGTATCTCTTCCTGATACTCAAAGACCTTCTAATACAAGTAAGAACAGTCTGGCAAATATCTAACGAATAAAGTTGCAGTAAAAATCGAAAACCTTCAGAATAAGAATTAAAACTGCGCAGTAAATCCAATGCTGACGAACAACAAGCAGTGGCAAAGCAAGGTGGATTGGCTTTGTAAATGCTGGTCTACTGATTGCCATACAAATGTGAACTATATTTTTTGTATAAAAATGGGCACAGATTATGTTAGGAACGGCGTTGGCTTTAATTCGGCGCCGCGGAAGCGGCACCAGGGCACCCCGAGCTTTGTTCGCATGCACAAGATCTACAACTACTGTCTTTCTACCCGGCGGGGGTAGTTTTAAAAGAAAAACTCTCTGCGAAGTCCAATATCTCCGTTCCAACGGGAATGAACAGTCCTGAATCCCCTGCGGGGAAGAGTCCGACTGGCAGTTCATTACTGCAATCCGATGTATAATGCCCAGAAAATACAGGTGTGATGCAGCGGGCGCGCGGAAGTCCTCCCAGTGAGCTCCAAATATTGAGGCGGCTTCCTGCTCTCCAGGGAGGGAGAGTGAAAGCCCTACACGGGGACAGGAGATGTCCACGCATACGGAGTGCACATCTCATGCCCCCCTTTGATCAGCTTGCCCAGTGGAAATTATTAAATGATTTATTAAATGAACTTGATGTCCCTGATATCACTATCCGACCCACATAGCATAGCTCTCGTTCCTACTTTTAAAGGGAGAGGTAGTGGTTCTTTTATAGAACACCTATTAATTTCATCCTCATTGCAAGCTTTATTTTGCGGTTTCACTATTGTGGAAAGTGTTTTTAGTGACCATAACCCGCTCTGCGCCCAACTGTGTGGTCCGCTTTTATTAAGAAGTAGTAGTGTGGCATCTAAAGGTACGCTAAGACCAACAGACGGACAACGACGACTTCAATGGTCCCAGATCTCTCCAGATGAGTTTTATTATGCAGTTAAAGAATCTTCTGCTTCCGAGCTTGCACGGTGTACCTCGCAGGGTATTCCCCCGAGGAGGTTATCGGTGCTTATAATCTTATCTTCATCAACATTGGAGAACTTCTAATTGTGCCGGCTCGTAGAGTTACAACTTCTACCCCCAGATGGTTCGATTCTTCTTGCTCCGAGGCGGCAAGAAAGCTGAAGGAAGCCTTGAAAGCTAACCTGAGAAACCAATCTCTGTTCTTGTGTGCCGCAAAGAGTATAAAATAATATTAGCCAAACGGAAGAGAGATTTGAAGGCGGCCTGGAGGGAGTGAGTTGAGTCTAGTACCCTTAGGAATAGCTCCTGGTTTTGGTGCATTGTTAATAGACCACTCTTTCAGCATGATGTAGGGAAGGGGGGGGGGTTGCGGGGGGGCTTTAGACTTGCATAGTACAGAGGAGGAATGGGATCTCCATTTTAAAACCATGTTTGTAAGCCCAATGGAACAAACCTGTCTGGCAGGCCATGATATGGACGCCTCTGGAATGGTTTTCGAACAGGGAGAGGTCTATGTTGGCATTGTAGGGTTAACGGCCAACTAATCTCCAGGACCAGATGGTATTCCTCCTGATCTTTTTAAGTCTGAGACACTCTTTTGGGCCCCGGTCCTTGTGGCTGTGTTGAATGCAGCCGCTCGGAGTGGTCGCCCTGAGTCCTGGGCAACTTCTACTGTAGTCAAGAAGGACGATCGGAGTAGCACCTATCGCTATAGGCCAATCTCACTTCTTGATTCAGTGGTTAAGGTGGTGGGTCCTATACTTTTAGAAACCCTTTCCATTTGGGCGGAAGATATAAGATCTTGTCAGATGTTCAGTTTGGATTTCACCCTGGGCTGTCTATTGTGGCCCAATCCCTTAATTTCACCATGGTTCTAAGCAGATCTACTGTGGAGCGTCCAGGCACGGTCTCCCTCGCCTTCATGGACCTGTCCTCCACATTGGATTGCGTGAACAGTGATAAACTGTGGCAGTCCATGAGGCCTGTGGGGGTAGAGGACCTGCAAAGGAAGACTAGGGCAAATGTCCACTTTTCCTAGGACCTCCTTGTCGCTCGGCCTTTAGCAGCAGTAGGGGAGAACGGCAAGGATGTATTCTGGCCCCATATTTGTTCAATCTTTACATCATTTACTATTGTAAAGAAGGACGTGGAGACAATTAGGGATTCCTTTCTCACCTTAAGAAAATTGGAAAGAGATAAGCGGGAACTGCAGAAACCTAGTGTTCGTTTTTATTTAACGCTTAAAACAAGTTCATCTACTGAACCATATCTTTTGGGTCTTTATCCACATATGAGCAGTTTCTATTGACTAGGTTTCGAAGTCATCTTTCCACCTCTTGCTTGCCAGGCCAAGAGGGTGCAGTAGATGACAATTGCTGGCACCCTGTGGCTGTGACGGACAGTCTCCACAGGATTTGCTACACTTGTGCTCTTCTGTACCTTTTTTGTGATACCTCGTAGGCATTTTTTAGTTTCTATTCTAAAGAGATAGAATTTTACCCAGGCTCGCCCTGCTCTCCTGTATTTACAATTGTTGAAGGAGGACTGTATATCTTTTATTGTTGGCTACTTAAAATCCACTGTAAGAACTCGGGCTTGTCTAGATTCTTAAGCATAACTGGATCCTTTATGGGCTTTTTAGGCTGAGGAGGACCAACCCACCCTTAATGGGTACTATCAATCTAAGGGGGATGTGATCTGTCCGGTTTCTAGGCATTTTATTGTTTTTGACTAAATTAGGAGGGAAGCTTCGGGTTTTTAATTATTTTATATGGTATACTATTTATTGTAATCGTGTTTTAATGTATTTTGGATTCTTCTGTAACTTTTGTGAAACAGAATAAAGTTTATTTAATTGATTGAGAAATTATAATAGTAGTGAATATATGTAGATCACAACCACAACAATATACAAAAACGACTTGCTACCATGCACATCCAGGTAGAAAACACTATTTTAAACCACAAATTGTCAGTGATCCCACGTGATCTACAGCAGTGCAAAGAAAGAAAATGGTTCCATTGTGTTGGACCTTTGAGAGGTCTGGCTCTGTGTGGACTGTAGGAGAAGTACCAGTGCAAAGGGAGTGAACAGAAAAATATTACAAAGTGACATCATTTGCAACTTCTCTTACATCCGGGAAGAAGAGTAAATGCAGGCTTCAGGCTCTGCAGAAAGAAAGCTGCTTTCTGTGCTCTCTTTGTAAGGTGTTAATTGGTGGTCTGTCTGTCTCTCTCTCTCTAGAGTATGAATCCATTAACTCAATGCTGGATCAGATTAACTCTTGCTTGGACCATCTGGAGGAGAGGAACGACCATCTACATGAGCAGCTGCAGGAGCTGCTAGAGCTCAACCGTGAGGCTCGGCGGGAGTTTCGGGAGCAGAGCGGCAGCCAAGGTGTCCTCTCGCAGGGGGATGAACAGGATGGATGCGCTCGCTTCTTCGATGCAACTTCCTTGGAAGAAACAACACATTGACGTGTGCTCCTGGGTACTAGTGGATCTACCCGAGGCTGGGGTCTTGTGCAATAGACATCTAGAGGAACTGATTGGCATGGGACTGTGCTGTGGTCTTCCACCCGGTATCTAGTCTAACAACACTGCCAGGCTAGTCGTAGGAGGCTGTTGTAGGGTGCGCAGACTATCAGGACCAAAGTGGAATGTTCTGGCAGCCTTGGAGGATCGATAGAAAGGGGCATCAAACTCGGAGCACTTGTGCTTTTCTGAATCTATGTGGAATAATGTAATACAAATAATGAATAACAAGTCTTTATTACTGTCGGTGTGGTATTACCCCTATCCTGGGAGAGCTGTCCTTCAAGTGTTCCTCCCCTGTAGTCGCTGGATGGCTTCTTCTGACATGATCTAGCTGCACTATGATCCCTTCTACTACTCTTGCCCCACTAATGGCTATTTGAAGTCGCTGCTGACCTCTTGAACCTATGACCTGCAATTTTGTTTCACTTGGTATCACTTATCGCGCAAGAGGCAGCTTTGTGAATTGTGTGAACCTTCTAACCCTGCGTTCACTGTTCATCCCATTAGTGGTCAATGGTGAGAATGCTGCACCTCTGAACAGAAAGAATGGCTACTTACTGTCCAACTTGGAGACACCTACTCACAGGATAGCTCCTGGCCTGCTTGTGAGGGACAGAAAATGCGACAACTGACTATCTTATCCCCTACATGAGGTGTTCTTGGAACAGCATTTGCTTTATTCAATGTGCCAGAAATAAACTACAATAAAAACACACTGAAGAATATCAAACCAGTTTTATTACTAATTTTAAATAAACCACATGCCAGTACAACCTACTAGGTCATTGTTGCCTGAAGAAAATATGTTTATTTTGCATATTTAAGAAAAAGGCCGTCTGAGTATTTTTATCTGTTTTTGCGCCTGCATGAGCGTCTGGGGACAGCCGTTGAGAGGTCTTGACTTATAGCCGCTGCTTCGCCTTCCTCCAAGGTAGCATCTCTGGTCTCGTGAGCTTCTACACCTTCCTCCTGGCCTTCTTCCTCATGTTCACGCTCAGTCTCGCTGTCTCCTGCAGTTGCTGTGGTCTCACCCATGTCCTTGCCATCCTCTCTGAGGGTGCTGCAGTCTTCAGGGGGCCAGGGCTCCACCTCCCCTGGACCATGGCTGCCATGCTCCAGGCTCTGGTCATCCTCCAGAGCAGATCCAGGATCCTGAGGGCACAAGCTCGCCTCTTGCTGTGTTTGACTTTTTTCTGTTCTCAATTTCTGTGGGAAAAGAAGAAAGAACACATCAGGGTGGTGTCAGGCTTAGTTCTTAGCACAGTAGCAGGGGAATGGGTAGACGGGGACTTCATGGGTGCAACATCTAATCGTATACAGCTTTTTCGGCCTGCATCATCAGAGTAATAACCCCCTTGTGCACCTCTGGGGAAGGTGAGCAGAAGTTCACAAGACGGAGATCAAACCCTTGCTAATTCCAGTGCAATGAGAGTGCTACAGTGTATGCAAAGCACATTCCATTTGGCTCTGCAGCCTTGTGCAGAACTGCACCAGTGCACACCTCTGAGGCAGAGGAGGAGGGCCATTCTGGCCCGGAGGATGGGAAACTTTCTACGTGGGATCTTAATTGGACCCAAAGATGAATCCCCCCCCCCTGCGATTACAGTGGGCATCTTGTAGAAGTGACAAAGGCTGAATGTGGTTGCAATTCTTCTTCTGACTGTGCCGCCCAAGCCATCTTCTTCAGTAGACTGGGCAGGAATTGGCTCAAGTGCCCAAAGCAAGCACAGAATCGGGGAGAAAGCTCCCTGGTTCACAGCACTGCTCTGCGCCTGGCTCAACGCTGACATACCTGCTGCTGCGGACATTTGGGCCTTGCACACAGCTCTCTCTGCAACTAATCCTTCCATTCTAAGCTGGAGGGCCTGAGGGTACCACTCCAGCATGCATTCATGCAGTTCAGCGGTCTAGTGAATTCTGCACCTCCCACAGGGAGCAGTGACCCTTAATTCTACCATAGAGCCTTCTGATCACAAACAAGGAAAGGCTGCCGAGTGGTTATTCTAGTTTTGCATCATGGAAATCTTTCCTGATTTTGTTTTTTTCAACAGTGAATAGTTTTTTGTATTTCTGCGAGACGCCAGAACATTTGGTAAAAGAGCACTTAATAACAATTTTTTTAAAACATACACCCATCGAAGAGCATTGGATTATTTTTTTATAGATAGAACGGTAAACACTTTTTTTTTTTTAATCTAAGAAAATGCGCAGTTGGTAGCACAGGCTAGAAATACTGTCTTCTATGCCTATTATCCTCCCAAAGAGCAGTGGTCCAGCTTTGGAAGATCTCAACCTATGGTTGTGCACTCCAGGTATTCCAAAGAGGTGGGAAGAGAACAAGGATCACAAGAAAATGTTTCCGTCTCCATCTTGAAATATTAAGCAATATTCGTGAAACCCCAACAGAATCCCAATCTTCCCACCATTCGGAAATCCGCAAAGGTGAATGAAAAGAGGGGAAGTGGACAGCTGTTGGATAACAACAATTCTCCAAACATGGTCTGCAGAGATGTGTGGGGAGTCTGGGTCTAGACAGCAGTGCGCAGCAGAGCTCAGCCGCTGGGGAGTCTGGGTCTAGACAGCGGTGCATCGCAGAGCTCAGCCACTGGGGAGTCTGGGTCTAGACAGCGGTGCACCGCAGAGCTCAGCCACTGGGGAGTCTGGGTCTAGACAGCGGTGCATCGCAGAGCTCAGCCACTGGGGAGTCTGGGTCTAGACAGAGGTGCACCGCAGAGCTCAGCCGCTGGGGAGTCTGGGTCTAGACAGCGGTGCATCGCAGAGCTCAGCCACTGGGGAGTCTGGGTCTAGACAGCGGTGCACCGCAGAGCTCAGCCACTGGGGAGTCTGGGTCTAGACAGAGGTGCACCGCAGAGCTCAGCAGCTGGGTAGTCTGGGTCTAGACAGCGGTGCACCGCAGAGCTCAGCCGCTGGGGAGTCTGGGTCTAGACAGCGGTGCACCGTAGAGCTCAACAGCTGGGGAGTCTGGGTCTAGACAGCGGTGCATCGCAGAGCTCAGCCGCTGGGGAGTCTGGGTCTAGACAGCGGTGCACCGTAGAGCTCAACAGCTGGGGAGTCTGGGTCTAGACAGCGGTGCACCACAGAGCTCAGCCGCTGGGGAGTCTGGGTCTAGACAGCGGTGCACCGCAGAGCTCAGCCGCTGGGGAGTCTGGGTCTAGACAGCGGTGCACCGCAGAGCTCAGCAGCCGGGGAGTCGCGGTCTAGACAGTGGTGCACCGCAGAGTTCAGCCGCTGGGGAGTCTGGGTCTAGACAGCGGTGCACCACAGAGCTCAGCCGCTGGGGAGTCTGGGTCTAGACAGCGGTGCACCACAGAGCTTAGCAGCTGGGGAGTCTGGGTCTAGACAGCTGTGCACCGCAGAGCTCAGCAGCTGATGCTTCGGTGAAGAGCTGTAAATACTGAATTACCACTGGATGATGGGCTTCTGGTAATCCTTACAAGGGTTAGTTTGATGTTTGGTAGTAGAGCTTGGGAGACACAGTCCCCATAAAAACCGCATTGATAAGTTTCGACTAATTAATGTTTTTTTTTTAATCTAGCCGGTCCCGGAGAGCCCTTTTCAGATAAGAAAAGAGGGGGCAAGGGGCTTTTTGTGTCTCCGGGAGGGGAGCTTTAGAATAAATATTGGAAGTGATGCATTATCGGATTTCCATGGTAATCGGATGACTTTGGCCAGGAAAGTCAATGGGCTCTTATTTATTGAATGTGTTTGTGCTGCTTTGCAACCAGGTCAGAACCCAGGGAGTGGATTTGACTTGTGAATCAGTTTAGTCCAAGACCTCCAGGCGAGTGGAAATGTTCAAGCAGTCTACCTGGAAGCACTAAGAAGGGTGACAGATCTTGGAGAAGTCATATTGGAGTGACTGGCCGGTCACCGTGAAGAGGTGGTTGCCCTCAGTCAATGGTAATTTAAGGGCATGTCTAAAGGGATAGGTCGTTCCTGGAAGGCTATTACTTCAGGGTAGCTCAGTTTGTTTCAGTGGCTGGTGCCCTGGACTTTGAGGCCTCTTCCTCAGGGTTTGATTTATCTGGGCTCGCTTTGGCAGAGGTGAGCAGCATTCTTGGATCTTAAACTCCTGGTAAATGTATAATGTGAAGCCAGATTTCACAAGTAGAGCAGACTTGTTCTACAGAGTTAGGCATAGTACCTTAAACCATGTTCTTTGTGGTACAGGGAGTCCATCGAAACACCACACAGAAGGCTCATTCACGCACATATTAGGATCTCACTAACCCTGTGTGCAGATGTGATGGTTACTAGGGGAGGGACAGAACACTTGTGTGCAATGCCTCAGATGGGGCAAAACTTTGTTTGGTAAATTCAGTTTTTGCAGAAACATACAACCTCCCTGCTCACAGTGACAAGAACAGTTTTCTAATTCCCTCCATGAGATCCCTGGGATAGTGATAAAGACATCTGGAAGAGCTTTTCATGCACATATCTGCAACGGTCGACTGGGCTTTGCTAAATATTATTACAGTAACACCATTCCCCGTGTAGATCATGGGGCTGGGGGACATCTCTAAACCCCAAATGTGAAAAATCTTCTGCTGAAATAGGAATGATGACCTGTGGAAGGTATTTGCCTTATTTTAAGATGTTCATACATCGCGGGACAGTTTTAAATGACTTAATTCTACAAATCTGTGAGGAAGGCCACCAGCGTGTAAGATTGTGCCTCGCACCCTGGCTAGCAGGCTCAGTTTGACAATCACCGGGGTAGCTGTTCTGATGATTAAAGAGGTCTGGGAAGCATCACGGTCATGTCTACTATGGATAAATTCTGCTCATGCTTGCCCTTTCAATTCAATCACCACAGTCTGGAACAAAATTCCATTGAAAAGCAATAGATGTCTGAAAAGTTCATCAAAAGTGAGTTTTCCCTTGGATCCTGGCTTGCTTACGGCTTTCAAACACAGAATATTTGAGGTTTTAGAATGTGACAGAAGGTCTGACCGGGAAAGTTGTTAAAGAGGGAGGATGCTACCCTGTGCACCTGGCCGTTGTGTTCAGCTACTAGGTGAACTGCTGTGAAGGCGCGCTTCCTGGGGAAGAGCCAGTGCCAGGTGTCCCAAAGTTCCTTACTGTCTCAGATGGTAAGGTTGTTGTATTGTCTGTTTGAATCCGCACTTTACTTCTCTCTTACTCTGTTGGAAAAGCACCGAATCTGAAGCTTGCTGAAGCAGACTCCCTACTCTAGTAAGGTTGCAAAGTTACTATTGTTTGCCAAGGAACACCTTTGAATGCATTATTTTGTGTTCTTGTATAGCACAAACTTAGTGATAAAGCGATAGTGGGATGTGCAGGGAGAGGGGAGTGGCAAATCTTCCTATGGTTTCACTAGTTGAGATGCTTAGCTGTTGACCGGCTGTTGCTAGAAGAGTATTAGGCTGGTTTCATCAACTTCTCATTCAAAATGATAGCAAAGTGGACAATGCCATTTTTCCTTTCGACTTTCTGTAGTGCTGGCTCCAGTGATGCGCCCTGCACTCGACGAGAGGGCCCGTCTGCAGCTTCATGGACACAATTAAAATAAATCCTCAATTCTAGGAGTCCGATGAGAGATGGCCTACAGCGCATTTGAGAACATGACAAACATTTACAGTGTGAAGCTGTTTTAAAAAGAATGATAAAGAAATTGATCTGGACCCATCGTATACAAAATAGGAATTTGGGTCTTCATCAAAAGCCTATCGGGGTCGAAAATAGTGAAAGGTTCCTAAGCCAATCCTATCTGGATCTCATTAACCCGATAAAAACTGAGGTAACTTTAATTGAGGTGGAAGGTTCGTAAGCTGATCAGACCTGGAGCTCCTAAACCTTATAAATTGGGATAACGTTAACTAGATCACATTAACCTTATAAACTTAAAACACAAGGTATGAGAGGCAACACATAAGCGAAAAAGACCGTTCAAAACGTATTTATAAAGTCCAAAATTGCTTCAAAGTTCTTTGACTCTTCTCTTTCAGTGGCAACGTCCTACCAGAGTCCCAAATTCTTCGCTACCCACTGGTGGTGCAGTGATAGCCTACCTGGCTGCCACTATTTCTTCCCCCTATACACTGAGGTAACTAACTGAGGTGTAAGGTTCGTAAGCCGATCAGTCCGGGATCTCCTTAACCCTATAAACAGAGGTAACAAACTGCAGAGTCCTCGCCTTATGAAAATCTACCCAAGAAGTACCTACCCCGGTGGTGGGTCTGTGGAATGGCTCACATCAGGAAATCCTGCAGGACAGATTCGATTAAATGCCCACCCCGCTGTACCTGGTTATCTAGGCAAAAGTGCTTCTTGAAAGTGTGACGGCGCACCCACGTAGCAGCTTGACAAAAGTTTAAGACCAGCACACCACATAGCAGCATTTGCTCTGGTGAATGCGCATGCAAGCTTTTCAGGGGCTGCTTTTTGGCTAGTCAATAGCACTTCTAATACGTAGCACAATCCATTGGGAGATGGCTCTCCTTTGCACTGCTTTACCCTTTTTCACACCAGAAAAGTCACAAACAGCTGTCTCTAGACCGATCGATTTAAAAAGTGAGGGCCCTCTTAGAGTCAAGACAGCGTATGCCTTCCTCTTCCTTGGGTGTGAGGTGGAGTGTAGAAAGACAGCACAGTGATGGATTGCCCAATGTTGTAGGAAGCTGGCTCTGTATATACTATACCAAATTAAGGTATAGTATGTACAGTCCAGCGGATCCCCAGAGGCTAAAGTAGATAATACTAATGCTCTTTTTTGTGGGAGTATGGTTGAGCAGTAAGATTCATCAGAGGGCAGTGCTAGGCACTTGTACACACACAAGCAAGAAATGATTACACACACTCAATTGTCAAAGTCGAGACCAATGGTCTGTAAAAATATTACTTTTAGTATATTTCTTTTATAGAACCAAAGGTACTTTGTTGGAGTAAAATACGTTTTTCAATATTAAAACCGGAAACAGTGCATTTTTCAATCAATACAATTGTTATCCTATTGGAAGAAACCCAATCAGCAATTTGCAGGTAAGTAAATGTTTACGAACTAAAGCTTTTGGAAGAAGAAAACAAGTTACTTACCTGTAACTACAGTTATCCAGTATTGGTATCTTTCATAGATTCACATGCCTGAATCATTCCCCGCCGCCGAGGCGGAAGTCACACAGTAAATAAAATAACAGGGCCAAAGGTACATAACAGTAGTAGGCCCTAAGGAAAAAGGCCTGAGGCCTAAATCTTAGTAGCCTATCTACATCATTATGCTAAAAGAACCAACCTTTTGGTACAACTAATCAGCTACCAGCACCCTCTAGAACCCTCTCTGCAGAGCCAGTTCTCCTCAGATTTTCGTTAGCACAAGTGGAGAGTAAGTATCCCAAAACAGAGAACTGACTCTCCGGGGAGTAGGGTGGGTGCATGTGAATCTACGAAAGATATCAATACTGGATAAGGAATATGCTACTTACCAGTATGCATCTGTTCTTGGAATGTAGGGCTGCTGACATTCATATCTGTGCATAGATCGCCGCCTAGTGTTGGGTCCGGATGATTGCACCTTGTTGTCCTGGAAGAGTCTTCGAAGTATCATGAGATAGGTGGCTCCTCCCTTGGACTACAGTGTGCATGGGCATCCTCAGATTTTTTTTCACCATTGTGGCAGAGATGGAGTGTAGTACAGTAAGTGATGACCATGCCTGAGAATGATTCTGAGTGCTGCAGCTGTGACAGGCACCGGGGAGGAGGGCGGGCGATATGAATGTCAGCAGCCCTACATGCCAAGAACAGATGCATACTGGTAAGTAGCATATTCCGTTCGAGGCATGTGGGCTGCTGAATTCATATCTGTGCATAGAATAAATAGCAGTTACCTCCTTAGCGGTGGTTGCCCGTGCCAGCTGCAGCAGTCTGAAAAAGAGTTTTGAGGACAGCCTGTCCTACAGGAGCTTGCTGTTTGGAGTGTACATCTACGCAGTAGTGTTTGGTAAATGTATGTATGGTGGTCCATGTGGCTGCTCTACATATATCCTATAGAGGAATGTTGCCCAGGAAAGCCATGGATGCCCCTGGCTTGCGCTTGGAATGCGCTTGTGTTAACGTGCATTTAGCCTTTTGATAACATATCTGTATGCACTTAACAATCCATCTGGCTATACCTGATTTGGAAATGGGGGTGCCTTTGTGTTGTAAGGAGAAGGCAACAAACAGTTGCTTAGTTTTCCTGAAATACTTTGTCCTGACAACGTAATAAAGGAGAGCTCTTTTAACATCTAAAGTGTGCAGTGCTCGTACTGCCACTGAATCGGGATTTGGGAAGAAAACGGGTAGCTCTATGGTTTGGTTAATGTGGAACTGCGACACCACCTTAGGCATGAATGTAAGGTTGGTACGCAGCACTACCCTATTAGCATGAACCTGCATGAAAGGCTCTTGAATAGTTAGTGCTTGAAGCTCACTAACTCTTCCTAGTGATGTGATTGCCACTAGAAAGGCCACTTTCCATGTCAGAAACTGTATCTCACAAGAGTGAAGAGGTTCAAAGGGTGGTCCCATTAATCTGGTGAGAACCACATTCAGATTCCAGACAGGAGAAGGAGGGTGTCTGGGAGGAATTACTCTGAGTCCCTCCATAAAAGCTTTAATGGCTGGCACCCTGAAAAGAGAAAGATGCTGCCTGTTTTGACCCCTTGTTGTAATTATTTGTTTTGAAGATAAGCTGCCATTGCAGCCAAATGTATCCTGATGGAACTGTATGCCAGATTGCATATGTATAGATGTAGCAAATAACAGATAATGTTTTGCGTGGACGCATCCAGTGGATTTATGTCATTATTGGAACAGTAAATGACAAATCGCTTCCATTTGGCCGCATAGCATGCCCTGTTTGTAGGTCTCCTGGCCTCCTTGATGATGTTCATACAGTCAGGGGGTAAGTTGAGGTAGCCAAACTCATGACCTCAGGAGCCATATTGCAAGGCTCAACTGTTGCGGATCTGGGTGCTGAATGTCTCCATGGCTCTGAGTGAGGAGACTGGGAGTGAGGCGCAGTCATTGGTGAGGCACCTGTAGGAAGGTAGATCCTGACTATGGTTGCCCCCAACTTTTTGCCTTGTGTTTTAGCTGGTTTTCGACATAGTTGGCCTGGGACCCTGCCAATCAGGACCCCAGGCCTACTGCTCTCTCTCTAAAATGGATTCCATGTACCTTAGGTACATATCCAATTGGTACTGGGCCACCTTATCAGACCCTGTAACTCAGGGCATAGGTGTACACAGGGCCTACCAGGGGCTGCAGCATGTATTATGCCACCCCTGGCTGGCCATCTAAATCTGACACAACTGGCTGCAAGACAGCTGGGGCAAAGTGGTGTAATCGCCCTTTGCTGTAGATATAGTATACCTATATCTAATCCTAAAATGGACACATAGATTCCTATCAGTCACTCCTATGGCAGGCCTTAACAATCCTGAAGGCAGAGTGCATGGAATCATGTGAGATGATGCTCTGGCATGAGCTGAGCCTGTTTGCAGCTTGCGGAACCAAGTCCTAATAGCTGTTCCATGATAACGCATACCATATACTCTTAAGTGCATTATAATCCTCGCGGTTATGCCAACTTTGGTATTGCTTTATCAAAACATGTCGAGTAAGGTGTCATACGAATTGGAATACTAACCCCTCGCCAATTCTGGCGACGGGGTTAGCATTCCAGCCTTCTAGAGGGACACGACATGTATGTAACTGTGAACCCCGGTTAAAGTTAAACGAAGCCTCAGCATCACAAAATGGATGCTGCCACCACAGACACAAGTCTGACCTCCTGCTGCTGGGAGTCCTTCCAGCGAGGAGAGCTTGGACAAATGGTTTCCTGTCAGGGGCGGTGCTAGCACCATCCCAGACAGGGTTTTGTGTATCCTAGGTAGGCAGGGCTGAATAGGAAGGTGACTGCAAGTGGCACCCCGGTGCTCACTGTGCATCTGCCAGTTTGAACCAGTTCCAGGGGCACACCAGCCCCTGAGCTGGGGAAAGTCTGGCATGGGAGAGGGGTGTAACCACCCCCCTTCCTGGTCCCACCCATGGGCAGGACCTAGTCCCGTACCAGCCCCTTTCTTTAGAATAAAGGTGGGAGCGGGGACCCTTCCAAATTAGATCATCTTTGAATCCTGAAACTACTTTCTGCGAAAGGAACTCAAGACTTCTTCCTAAGATTTCTCCATTGTGACTAAGGAGTAGTCACCCTGCAGCAGCAGGCACCAACTAAGTATCTGCGGTTTGCTAAGACGTCCTTCCTCCAGGAACCAGACCGACCAGCACGACGAGACCCAGACTCCCTGCCCTCTCTGACCTCTACCTGCCTCTACAGCACAGCTGAGAACCGTGGGTGCGACGAGACCAGTGGACCCGGCGAACATCAGAACCAGCACGACACTGACCCAGCACGACCGCTGAGGGACCCTCGAGTGGGTGCATTGGGGTAAGAGAAGCCCCAACCCCAAGCAGCACGAGCACCGAAGACCAGCCCCAGCATCCACCAGAGCTGCGTGGGGCCCTTTTGCTTCTGTGTCGCTTGCCACGTTGTCCGGTCACTTGCCCGTTGGCTAGTGACCCTCTTGACGACGTCCTACGTTTACTTCACCGCTGGCCTAGCTCCTCTAGACTGGCCCTAGGCTCCTCCTGAAGGAGACCTTCCTCGGACCCTCCTGGTCCACTCCAGAATCCATTTTGTGTCGCCACGTGGGCTTGCCGTAGCCAAGGCTTGTTGCCTCCTTCACCGGATCCAGCAGTGCCAGCAGCAGACATCCGACGTGAGACAGCTCGTAGACCTCCAGCCTGGTCGACATCAGCGCCCCTGGTCCGTACAGCAGCAGAATCCAGTGTCACCTCTTCGCCTGGCTGAGTGACCTCGTCCGGTGCCATCCTGGTGCCCACCTAATCACTGGCTAGTGATTCAGAACTTGGTCCCCTCTGCTTACAGGTACTCTTCTTCAGCTGATCCAGTCCTTGGATCAGCCCGGAACATCTTCACTGGTCGCCTGCCAGCAACTTCCACTTCAGGCTCCTGGTTCGTCAACGAGGATTCCCGACGACACTTGAACCCTATGCAGCCGCAGCCCCAGCCCCTGGGCTAGGTAAACCGAGTACCACGGTGCTCCAGCGTAGACCAACTCTCTAAGTGTCTAGATTCACTTTCGTTTTTGACCTACCTAGTCGGGTTCGCCCGAGAACACTAACTTTTGCATTTACTAGGATCCATAGACTTTGTCCCGCATTACGCGTGAGAGTTTCCACTCTGCACACGGCGTTCCTAGACCTCCTGCTTCTAATCTAAGGGTTCAGCATTGTAGGCCTAGCGATTCCAAAGTCTATGAGAGTATTACTTACCTGCTAGTAATTTCGCATTCCACTTGTAGAGTATATGGTTTTCCGTGCCCCTCGGGCATTTGTGTAAATTGTGCGACTTTCAGAATTTCTTTAAGAGCTTTGTATCGTGCTTAGCGCCCTGTCCTCATAAAGAGTCCAGGGCTGTTGTGTTCTAAATAAATATACTTTTATTTTATTTTCATAACAACTTGTGTGGTGTCCTTTCACTTGGTGTTCAAGGGGTATATGTGATGGTATAACAGCTGGCTTAACACACCCTCTAGAGTTTAGCCTAAAGACTGCTCTTGTCCATGCTACTAGGATAGCTGGTCTAAAAGGTTGACTTACAACCAATCATCAATAAGGGTCGTTTGGACTGATACATAGTGATCACTAGAATAGTGAGCACTGCATATCAGGCCAACTTCTCACAAAAACACTTTTCCAAACTGCTGCAGCTGGCACGGGCGGCCGCCGCTAATGGAGGGACTGCTATGTATTCTATGCACAGATATGAATTCAGCAGCCCACATGCCTCAAACCGAATATGCTACTTACCAGAATGCATCTGTTCTTGGCATATAGGGCTGCTGACATATCGCCCACCCTCCTCCCCGGCGCCTGTAGCAGCTGCAGCACCCAGAATTACTCTTAGCATGGTCATCACTCACAGTGTTACACTCCATCTTTGCCACAATGGCGAAAAACAGTCTGGGGATGGAGTCGATGCCCATGCGCACTGTAGTCCAGGGGAAGAGCCACCTATCTCGTGATACTTCGAAGACTCTTCCAGGACAACAATGTGCGATCATCCGGACGCAACACTAGGCGGCGATCTATGCACAGATATGAATTCAGCAGCCCACATGCCTCGAACACTCCAAGCCCCACATGTATCTCATTCATACTGTGGGTGGCAGACTCCAACTTCTCACAGCACCACTGAAAGTTATAGGAACGCCTGCCTTGCCCTCGTTGAAGCAACCAGGATGAGCGTCATGGAGTGTTGTCGCAGTTTGCGTGCCACTAGCGAATGAGCGGTGCTGGAGGAAAAGCGTACGCAAATCTGCCTGACCAGTTCATCCACATCGCATTGTCCTGAGACTGCGGGTGTGGGAACCTGGCGGCGAAGGTTTGGCATTTTGCGTTTTCCTGTGTAGCGAATAGGTCTATCTCTGGCTGACCCCACTGCTGGAAATATGGTTGGAGCACCGAGGGGTGTATCTCCCACTCGTGCATCAGATGGCTGTGCCTGCTGAGCAGGTCCGCCATCTGGTTGTCCTTGCCTGGGAGATGTTCCGCTATGAGGAACATGTTCCTCTGAATGGCCCACTTCCACATGCTCTGGGCTAGATGAGACAATTGTGGAGAGTGTGCTTCTGGATGTAATACATGGCAGTCATGTTGTCCGTCCGGATCAGCACGACTTTGTTGCACAAATGCAACTTGAATGCCTTCATTGCCATGAAGATTGCCATCAGCTCCAACAGGTTGATATACATCTTTAGCTGCTGCGTCATCCATAGTCCCTGCACGGTATAATGGAGGACATGGAGAGATGCGTCCGTTGTCAGCACTATTTGTGGGACAGGCACTTGGAACGGTCGTCCCCTGCAAAGGTTTTGTGTGTTCCACCAATGCAGAGAGTTGTATGCACGACCGGTCACCAACACTACGTCTTTTAGATGTCCATAAGCCTGGTTCCACTGACGTGCTAAGCACTCTTGAAGGGGACACATGTGTAGCCTCGCGTGAGGGACTATGAAGATGCAGGAGGCCATCATACCTATCAGCTGCATAAATACCTGCGCTGGGAGTGAGTGCTGGGGCCTGAACTTCTGAATCAGCAATTGCATGCTGTTGACTCTGGCAGCGTTGGGCTGCGCTGTTGCTGTCAGAGTGTTTATTGTTGCACCTAGGTACTGTTGAACATGTGCGGGATGAAGGTGTGATTATCGTGTGATTTTGGGTAGTTTAGTGAAAATCCTAGACTGTGTTGGAGGTGAATTGTGCGGGACATGTGGCTGGCACACTGCTGGGCTGACTTTGCTTGGACAAGCCAGTCGTCCAGATAAGGATAGACATGGATGTATTGTCTTCGAAGGTGCGCAGCCACTGTCGCCAGGCACTTGGTGAACACCCTGGGGGCAGTAGTGACCCCGAAAGGCAGGACCTTGAACTGGTAATGCTGGTTGTTTATGGTGAACCTGAGATATTTCCTGTGTCCCGGGTGAATCGGAATGTGGAAATATGCGTCCTTTAGGTCGTGTTGCTAGGAAGTCCCCCTGACTGAGCAACGGTAGAACCTGCTGCAAAGTTAACATGTGAAAATGTTCTGACAAGATGTACTGGTTCAGGGGTCTGAGGTCTAGAATGGGCCGGAGAGATCCGTCCTTTTTTGGGATTAAGAAGTACAGTGAGTACACCCCTGTGCCCTGCTGTTCTAAAGGCACGAGTTCTATGGCCCCTGCAGTACTTCTTGCTGCAATAAGTGCATGTGCTCTGCGGACATAGGACGGTGCCTTGGGGGTATGTTGGGTGGAGTGGAGGTTAGTTCTAGACAATAGCCGTATTGGATAAGTTGTCTCACCCACCTGTCTGTGGTTATGCCTTCCCAGATTGGCAGGAACTGCTGAAGTCTTCCCCCGACCGGTGTTAAATGGTCTGGGGGCAGTGATAAGGCGTCACTGTTTATTGGTGGCGGAGGACCTGGCATTATCATTTCCTCGTCCTCTGCCCTTGGTGCTGCTCCCACGATATCCACCCCTGTTGTTTTTGTTATAGGTGGCCTGCGTGCCTCCTTTGTTGTATTGCGCTTGCTGTGATGCTTGACCTCTAGAGGCTCCCCTGTTACCGGAGCGACAAAAGGAACCTCCCCTGAACTGTTGTGACTGCAGAGCCCCCATGGATTTTGCTGTCTCAGTGTCTTTTTGAATCTTTCCAAGGGTCATGTCTACATCAGGACCAAAGAGAAAGTCAGGGTTAACCGGCTGATTGAGCAAAGTTGTTTGGATCTCTGGCTTAAAACCAGAGATGCGGAGCCAGGCATGGCGTCTTAGCATCACACTAGTGTTGATGGCCCTAGCTCCTGTGTCTGCTGCATCGAGTGCACACTTGATTGATGCATTGGAAATTAACTTTCCCTCCTCTATCAGCATTTCTGCTCCCTCCTTATAAGCATCAGGCAGGTGTTGTAGTAGCTGCTCTAACGTGTCCTAGTGAGCCCTATCATATCTGGCTAATAGGGCCTGTGTATTTGAGATCCTCCAAATATTAGCCGCTTGAGCCGCTACACGTTTGCCAGAAGCTTCCAAGATTTTGGATTCTTTGTCCGGAGGAGGAGCATCACCACTTGTTTGAGAGTTTGCTCTCTTGCGAGCATTAGCCACCACTAAGGAGTCTAATGGGAGTTGGCCCCTGATATAGGTAGGGTCCACAGGCGCAGGCCTGTTTTTCCTCTCAATCCTTGGTTTACAACCCTTGCCCTTGTGGTCTCTTTGAAAATGTGAGTAGCATGTTTAAGGACACCCTTTAGCATGGGTAATGTCTTTACCGATCTTTCTGAAGTCGAAAAGGTATCAAAGAGAAAGTCTTCCTCCACTGGGTCAGCGTGCATTGCCACGTGATGGTTATTGGCTGCCCTTTTAATCAGTGAACGCTGCCGTATCCTCAGTAGGCGAGGTTTTGACAGTGTAGGACTGAGTGTCAGGTGTGGTTTGAGGCTCATCAGGGTCAATCCAGGTTTGAGGTTCCTCCTGATCCGTGTCAGCTGGATAAGAAAAGTCATCCTCATTGTATACCTCCCCCATATCCTCATTGATGCGTGTGGGAGAATAGACATAGTCCTGGGCATAGGACTCCACAGGTTCAAAAAGAACAGGTGAGGTGGCAGAATCCCTTTTCCTTTTGAGAGGGATTTTGTATGACTCCAAGGGGTATTCTGGAGCGATCGTCCTTTTGTGGATGGCGAGCCTGCCAGAATCTGAGTCGATGAACAGCTTTGATTGATTGTCATAGGATGGTGCCTGGAACACCACATCCTCCTGAATGGACGGAGACCTTGAAACTACCGATGCCTTCTTGGACGTGTCAGTGCTTTTTTGTGGCTCGAACGCTTTTGGTCGAGCTGTCGGGGGTAGTCCGAATTTAAGTGGTGGCGCGAGCATTGGAGACAAACCAACCTTTTTTTGGGGGTGGCACTGTCTTCGGTCTGACCGACTTCGGCAGATCAGTAGCTGGCTTGCGGCCTTTCGTCGACTCGAGCTCCTGGTGCGCAGGAGGTACGCTTTTTGGCTTCGACGCGACATGCTCTTTCGGGTCGGGTTTGCTTTTCAACTCGAAGGCCTTGCTCCACAGTGGCTTTGAGGCTGTAAGCTTCGGATCTACAGTCTTTTTAGCCTTGAGTCCTTTGCCAGTGTCGCCATGTTTGGACATCGACGGCGTCACTGCGACGTGCTTGACTGCAGGGACGGTCTTCGGCGCCCCCCTCTTCGGGTCGACGCCCCCTTGTGACCCCGAAGGGTCGATGACACTTTTAGATTTCTTCGGAGACGACGAATCCGAGTCCGTCGATCAAGTACTGTCTGTAGCAGTTTCGGTTTTGATTTTGCATCCGTCGGTTTCAGTTTCGATTTCACCACTGAGATTGGTTGATCGACCGATGGCTCTTTAGAAGCATTCTTAGCCGGGCCTTGACGCGGGGCTATCGAATGTGGGTGAAGACCTTGGCTAAGGCCTTCCGGCGAGGCCGCGACCTGAGCCGTAGAGAGTACAGTGTCACTTTTGGGTCCCGCAACTGCGGGTGGGCCTTGCTCATCACTCGAGTCATCATTGACGGCTCCGATGGCTTCCGCGTCATCTCCTACCTCAACGACGTCTTCCTCATGGACTTAGTCTTCTTCCTCGTCCATATCATAGTTGGAGTCTTGCTCCGACGCAGGGTCCGACTGCTGGTCAAGATCCTCTTCATCGACGCTTTCATAGTCTTCGGCCTCGAAGATGTTCTCCGGGTCGGGCGCCGTTCTCAGCGCCGACTGTCGTGCGGCGCGGCGAAGCCGAAGCGTCTTCTTGGACCGGAACTTGGAACAGGCCATGCAGTGGGCTCGTCGTGGTCCGGAGATAGACATTTATTGCACACTGGGTGCACATCAATGTGAGGGTATTTGGAGTTGCAGACGGGGCAACTCTTGAACGGACTCCGTTCCATTGTTGATCGTCGATGGGGCCTTTGGTGTCGAAGAAGGCAAACTGTCTTTGACGTCCTGTTAGAAGAACTGTATCAAGTAGGCACCAAACGAGAGACAATACCGACGCCCCGAAGACCTTTTGGCCTTGCGAAAAGAATTTGTATCGATTCCGAACTTGAGTCAAGAACGTACATCCGAACCCAATGGCGGAAAAAAACAATCTGAAGATGGAGAGAATGCCCATGCGCACTGTAGTCCAGGGGAGGAGCCACCTATCTCGTGATACTTCAAAGACTCTTCCAGGACAACAATGTGCAATCATCCGGACCCAACACTAGGCGCCGATCTATGCACAGATATGAATTCAGCAGCCCACATGCCTCGAACCTGTAGTTACAGGTAAGTAACTTGTTTTCTTATCCAGTATTAGGGTATCTTTCATAGATTCACATGCCTGAATCAGAGTAGCAAGCAGTATGCCCATTAGATAGGCGGTTGCAGATGGTGGGAGACTTGTACTGATAAACTCCCAGTTGCACCCATAAATAATTAACGTGCATCATAATCTGACTTTTCACATGTTCAACATGATATAAAGATTTGTAAAGATACATGCATATTTACATACAGTCATGAATATGTAAACTTTATGTACATCTCACATGAAAATAAATAAATGTATACATGTATAACTATATATCTCTCTATATATATGAATATGAATATTAAGCGAACGAAGGGTACCTGAACTGTTCTCAAAGAAAAAGGTGGCGAAGGACAGCCTCTTGAAATGTTGATTAAAGGCGGTAATGCCTCGTGAAAATGTGAACATTCTTTCATGTCGCAGCACGGCAGATATTCGTTAGAGTTACTCCAGCAAATAATGCTGTAGACTCTGCCACAGTTCTTGTGGAATGAGCTTTGATCTTTCTCAGCAATGGTCTGTTTGATTTGTCATGACAGAAATGGATCGTAGAAGCTAGCCATCTAGCAACTGTGGCTTTTGTGACTGCTGTTCCCAGTGTGGCTTGACCGGAAGCCACAAATAGTTGATCAGATTTTCTAAAGGATTTTGTTCTCTGCAAATAGAATTTTAAACATCTTTTGATGACCAGAGAATATAAAGTTCTTACCGCCGGAGTAGTCGGGTTTGGAAAGAAAGTTCGTAACTTCACCGGCTCATTGAGGTGAAATTAGGACGGTACTTTAGGTATGAATGTAGGGTTAGTTCGGAGAGTGACATAATCCTTAGAGAAATGCAGAAATGGTTCCTTTATAGTGAAGGCTTGAACTTCACTTACTCTTCTAGCGGATGTTCTAGCCAGAAGCAGAGCGACCTTCCATGTGAGATACTTGAGTTCGGCTTTGTGAATGGGTTCGAATGGGTGTTTCATCAACTGTGTGAGGATGGTGTTAAGTTCCCACTCCTGTGGAGGAGGTCTCCACGGAGGGAAAGTTCGGAAAAGACCTTATAAATTGTTTGATTAGAGATGATGAACATAGTGATGGAATTTTAGCAACTTTTCTGAATCTGGAGAGAGCGACTAAATAGACTTTAACTGATGAGACAGTGAGTCCAGACCTAGCCAGATATAGTAGATAAGGAAGAATCTGTTCTGCTGGAGCTTCTATCGGATGCACTTTGTTAGTTTCACACTAACAGCAACATCTCTTCCACTTAAGACGATAAGTCTTAATTGTGCTTCGAGCTCTTGATTTGGTTAAGATGTCACGATAATCCTGAGGAATATCAAGGTCCTTGAATTCTAGGAAATCAGGAGCCATGCGTATAAATTGAGAGATTGAGGGTCTGGGTGAAGCACCTGCCCCTTGTTCCTCGACAGCAGTGTGGGTGTTGGAAGGAAACGGATTGGCGGGTCCTGGGATAGCAAGAGAAGTTCTTGGAACCAGTACTGTCGTGGCCACCGGGAAGCAATTAGGATGAGACGGCAGCCCTCTGATTTCATCTTGCGCAACACCTTTGGTGTTGGAGGGATTGGGGGAAAAGCGTAAGTACAAATTCCTGACCATCGCATGGACGGGGCATTCCCCCTTGAACCCTGTTGAGGATATCTGCTGGCGTAATATTGGCATTTCTTGTTCTGCTTTGTTGCGAACAGATCCAATATTGGTTTGCCCTAAACTTGGAACACCCTGTTTAGTCGGTCGTGCTTTAACTCCCACTCGTGACAGTCTGATAGGGATCTGCTGAGCGTGTCTGCCAAGGTATTGTGAAGGCCTCTGACATGCTCCGCCTTGAGGGTGATGTTGTGGAAAGTGACCCATTCCCACAACTCCTGAGCCTCTCTTGACAGAGTTGCTGATCTTGTCCCTCCTTGCTTGTTCACTTAAAACATGCTGGTGGTATTGTCGGTTCGAACTAGTACCGATGAGCCCGCACTCTTTGGAATAAAAGCTTGTAAAGATAGGAAGATGACTCGTAACTCCAGGCTGTTGATATGACGTTGTCTGTACTCTTGAGACCAGTTGCCTTGTATCTGTAATTCTTGGAGATGACAGCCCCAACCTTCCATGGACGTATCTGTGGTCAGAACGAAATCTGGGGCTCCTTGTATAAACGTGAGTCCTTCTGCTAAATTTGTTATCCGTGACCACCAGTGGAGAGAGTCCACCATGCATGGTGTGACCTTGATGATGTCGTTGAAGCAAACTATCGCTTGCTGCCACTGAAGGTGCAGTTCCTCCTGCAAAGGTCTCTTTTCTGCTAAACCGAGGACACAGAGTCGGTGTATCGCCACACAAGTAAAAGAACTTACTTTCTGGGTATAGAACAGCCGCTGGGTTATCCTGCCTGCCTCCCGCCACCCACTCGAAATTTCCAGCAGACGAGTGGTGCCGCTGAGTGGAGAGCGAGAGCAGGAACTACATTCCCCAGCAGCCCATGCGGGCAGTGACACGGAGACACGCGCCAGGAGGCGCATATAACCTGCGCCAGCCCCTGCAGAGCGGGGACTCTCTTTTCTGCTAAACCGAGGACACAGAGTCGGTGTATCGCAACACAAGTAAAAGAACGTACTTTCTGGGTATAGAACAGCCGCTGGGTTATCCTGCCTGCCTCCCGCCGCCCACTCGCAATTTCCAGCAGACGAGTGGTGCCGCCGAGTGGAGAGCGAGAGCGGGAACTACATTCCCCAGCAGCCCCAATGCGGGCAGTAACACGGAGACACGCGCCAGGAGGCGCATATAACCTGCGCCAGCCCCGCCTCGCGGGACGCCGGGCCCGTTTAAGCCTGTTAAAGACCGGGTAAGACTGGACTGGGCCACCTTATTTATATTTGCACCGCGAAACTTATCCTCATTGGCCAAACATCACTTTACATCTTCTTTTACATTGTCCTAATCTTGATAATTCCTATACTACACCATGACAACTAGAGGTAGCAGAAGCAAAACAGCACAAGGTGCTGCACAGATAACTGGCCCAATCGACCAGTTTATTACTAAGGCTAACGAGGCAATTGACCAGGGCATAATCCTGCTAGAACGAAGGGTATCGCAGGATTTGGCAATGGCCAAACGGTCCTCGCTGGGCTCCCTTGCTGTTGCTAAGACACCTAGATGCCTATTGGAATCCGGGTCACTACTGGAAGTACTTGCAGAAACACACACTGTGCCAAGCACGGTTGACCTGTCAGCATCTTTAGAGTTTTCGGACTCGCAATCATCTATGTTGTTAGAAAAACCCCCTGCTCTTTTTGCTAGCCCGAACCGGGAGGATCCCATCACAGCACCAAACAGGGGATTAAGGGAGGGAGCGATAAATCAAAGAAATCGCATAAAGCGAATCATCCTAAGAAACAATCTAATCATAATGATTTACCCACTATCCAGCCATCAGGACAAGTTGGTTCAATACAGGGAGAGTTAATCACTTCACCACCAGAAATTATTAATCTTTCCACGAACATAGCAAACTTTAGTGTAAACAGTAACACGGGTGAAGGGTGTAAAATTTGCGGTATAAATAACCAACTGCTAATTAGATTAGGGGAATTAATCAAAACCTATACGCAACCCATTGAACTGACCCTCCTAAACATTGAAAAGCAGATAGCAGCTCTGACTGCAACTTCGAAAATCCAAAAGGGGATGGGTCCTGCACAAACAGGAATGCAAAAAGTAAATAACAAAACCCCTAAGGCCGGGGAGCAAGCCACAAAAGCCGCCACTGAAGTGACATCTGTAAAACAAAAGCCCCCCGCCATAGTGGAGAAGAAGGGCCCTGATACAACAAAAACTCTAGCCCCCCTAAAACCCAGAAGTCTGACCAAGCTAAGCCTCCAGGGGTACAAAATACTAACACCAGGTCCAAGGGGAGGGGTGGACACTCAATACACCTACCACCTGAAGCAAGTCCCTATGCGGTGATTATGACTGGGGTTCCTGATCTGAGTACAAATACGGAGGAACCAGGCTGGTCTTTAAAAAACAAAGTACTGCACTGGTTGTCTATCAACAGACCTCTACCACCGTATTCCGCTAGTAGAGTCTCAATAGTCCGCAGGGTCTCATGGATAGGCAAGGAGCCGAAAAGAATCCTGGGAGACTGCGTTATTGTCAACTTTGACGACCCACTCACAGTTGAGCACATTTGCTCCTGGGGTATGCCAGCTACTAACGACGGGATGGATACAAAAAGACTCGCCTACTTCTACCCGGCAACACCTCGCTATAACGAAGGACCAGAATGGAACTGGACCCAAGTAGGAAACTGGGACAGGAGAAGAGACTGGGTTGACTGGCCCGGATATGGAGGTAGAGATGCTGCTCCCCCCTTAGGCTGGAGAGGCATCCCACTCGCAAACAGATTTGACTGCTTAGAAATGGTAGATTGACCACCCTCTTGTATCAGTCAGGAAAGCACAGATCCTCCGCTCTCGGAGTTCAAATCCCTACAATCATCTTTAAGCTTCCTGAGATCACGCTCCACAAATGTTATTAACGACAGAATTAAAATGAATAACACCCACCTCTCCCGTAGAAATAACCTCTGATTTACCAATGTCTCAAGTCGCAATAAACAAAATTATCGAGACATCTGGTAACATGGGAAAGGTAGTTCTCCCAAGATCAACAGAGCCAGATTTACTGCTAGAGAACTCTAATATCCCCGATGATCCCTCTGAATTACATTCCACTGCTCAGACACCAGATTCATATCCACGGTCAGATACTTTAGCTCCTAACGCTCACCCTAACATCAGTGACCAGGCAAATCCTACTCTGACCCTTTCTATTCTGTTTTGGAACGTCGCAGGCCTTCGCTCCAAGATTAACCACAAACCATGGCTAGACACAGTAAGTGCACATCAAATACTATGCCTACAGGAAACCTGGGCCATTGAGCCTATACACATCTAGGGTTATAAAACATATGCCCCAGCTAGTTCTAAAACTTATGGTAGACCTAAGGGAGGTTTAGCAGTATATACCTCAAATAATTTACCATCTATGAACTTAACTGTTCTTCTTTCCAGCGAAAACTTCCAAATCTTAAAGGCCTCATCTAACAAGCGTACGTTGTACTTTTTTGTTAACTTTTATAATAACCTCCAGTCTGCTGAATGTGTCAAAACTCTAACTGAAATTACATCCTTTCTAATTGAACAACGGAACAAATACTCCTCCCTTACTTGTTATGTGATTTGGGGAGGGGATTTTAATGTTTCTCTGTGTAATTACCACAAGAATGGTACTTGTGGTCTCCAGGACGAAAACGGATGCTCCTTGACCCATTTCACACACACAAACCTAGGTAACTGCCTAAATGAGTGTCTTTTCTCACTGCAGTTGGAATATGCGAATGACCTTGTGGAACCACCCGCCGAATTCCTTCCAACATTTCATGGAAGGGGTCTGTCAAGTGTCATCGACTACATTCTATGCTCCCAGATAATAAAGGGTCAACTGAAAACCTTTAAAACAGGTTCTGATATTAGCAGCGACCACTTTCCTAATAGTGTTACCCTGTTAATTAACAATGCTTTACCCCAGCTAACTAGGGTCATCTTATTAAACCAACAAACATTGTCCATGGACAAAGTAAATGGCTTTTCTGTAAAATGCTCCAAAATCGACCCAGAAGCAATTACTGGCAAAGTGATATCCAGAGCCCTTCCATGGATGAACAACTGTTTGGCAACAGACTCCTCACCCCAGTTGATTATATCTAGTTTTCTGGAAATTATTAGAATCATACGGGCAGAATTGTTTCGTAATCATAAATCCAGAAAAACGGAAACCAAAGGCTGGTTTAACTCAACCTGCCGTAAAGCTTTAACTGACTTAAAAAGAGCCCTACACAACCAAGCCAGAGATCCTGCCGAGATTGTTAAACTTAGAAAGGCTTACAAATTGGCACAGCCGAATCGCAAAAAGGAAATCAAGAAGAATCTATGGGCCCAACTACATGAGAGCTGCCTACGCAAAGACAGCTCTCTGTTCTGGCGCACGGTTAAATCACCCTTTCTGGTAGATGTCACATCTTCCCAACACCTAGATGTGGCAGTGACGGCTGACGAGTGGGTGGCCCACTTCTCAAAGATATTTGGTGGCCCCCCGCAGATATTATAACTGAGGTTCACCTGGCAGGTGAACGTACCGGGGACCAAACATTTCCTATTGACCTCCATTTTGATCATAATGAGGTTACTAGCGCGCTGTCATCTTCCAAAACTGGTAAGGCCCCCAGGCCGGACGGGGTTCCACTAGATATCTTTGTGCATAATTTGGAACTCTGGTCACCCCTCGTCACCCAGGTTATGGCAGCAGTTACAAAAACAGGCCTAATAGACTCTTGGTCATCTTCTATCCTGCTTCCAATTTTTAAGAAGGGCGAAAGTAACAATCCAGCTTGTTACAGGCCCATCTCCCTCCTGGACTCCTTAGGAAGTCGCTGGTCGGCTGATCTTGGAACGTCTCCAGGATTGGGCGTCTATGAATAACATCCTGACAGATCTCCAGTACGGCTTCCAGGAGGGACTTGGTACTGTTGAGCAGGCATTGAACCTAACCCTTCTGATTGGTTAATATGTAGGGGCCAAACGAGGTAACCTGTACCTAGTTTACGTTGATCTTAGCGCAGCATTTGTTTGCGTCATTCACTCGAGGCTGTGGTCCATTCTCTGTGAATTGGGGTAGACACTCCTCTTATCCAATTTCTCCGCAAACTCTACTCCGATGCTACTGCATGTGTGAGATATGGGATTGGCGGTGAATTATCTCCATCTTTTCCAGTAAATAAAGGTGTTAGACAGGGTTGTGTCCTGGCTCCCTTCCTATTCAATCTTTACACCAACGGGCTGGAAGCAGCCATGCTTGAAGGGAGTCGGGACCTTCCATCTATTAATCACCGCCCTATTCCCGCTCTGCTATACGCGGACGACTCTGTAATTTTTGCAAGAACATTAATTCAGTTACAAAGACAGTTAGATAAATACTGTCAGTTCATGCTCTCCTTAGGATTGAAAGTGAACAAAAATAAAACCTTTGTCATGCACATCGCCCCCAAGGCGAAGAACCCCAAACCAGTTTTCATTGAACAAGTTAGGTTGGAACGCACCAGGGAATATCCTTATTTAGGGATCTTAATGGATGACAGACTATCTTGGAAACAAGCCATGATAAGTAAAAAGCTACTTTTTCAGAGAGCAACCTCCGCTCTCGTTTCCTTTTCGAGGAAACTGGGTAAACCTGCCCCAGCAGAGTTGCTCAAAATCTACCACGCTAAATGCCATAGCGTAGCAACTTATGGCGCAGGGGTTTGGGGTTATGCTCCTGTAGACAATTTACAAACGGTTCAAAACGGGTTCCTAAAATACTTATTGGCACTTCCTCAAAGCTCCGCAATATACAGTTGCCACATCGAGCTGGGTATCGATTACTTGATAGATAACATCAGATGCCAGCCGATTCTGTTGTGGCACCGTATTTGGACCAAAATGCAATGCCATCTAACCCGTTCATTGATTACCGACTGCCTAACCTTGGCAAATTGGAGCAAAATCCCTTGGCTTCTATATGTCTCCAATTTCCTTAAGGATTTGAACTGTATAACGTACTTCTCAAAACCCATGACAATGACAGATATCACCAGGAAAGACCTGAAAAAACGTTGTCTAATTCATCTTAGAGACTTGCGTCTTTCACAAGAAGTAATTAAACCCTCAAATGTACAGATCCTATCAGTCCAGACTGTTTTTGGTATCCAACCATACCTAGCATTCCACCTAACTAATCCTGAAAAATATGTTTTGACTAGGTTCCGATTTAATTCTTTTTTTCGCTTAGTTACTTTTCCCAACGAGCAGGACTGGTCGCATGACCTAATGAAATGCCCATGTGATGGTATATCATCCCAGTCTACAATGCACATAACTTTGTTCTGTAGATATTACGAGCTTCCCCGCAAGCGCTGTATCATTCCTCTTCTTCGTAAAATGGGCCTGAGAACATGCTGGAATGCCAGAAACCGGTCCTTGGAAGCTTGTTTCCGGTCCAGGGAAGACATGGCTTGGCAGTTCGGGCTGGACTGTTCCCATGAGGCACAGGGTCAGACTGATTTGCATATAGCCATGTCTGAACTGGGGTGGCAGAGTGGGCTAAAGAACAGTGATGGATTAAACCCAGATCTTTTGACTGGGTGTGAGTGTTTGATTGATTCAGATGCTCCGTCCATCACCACCCCCTTTTGTACCGCTTTTGGCCGCCATAAGTGTGGCAGGGTATGCTCAGACGTGAGTCCCTTGCTCACTTTGCCACTGGATTCAAGCAAGCCGGGCTGAAGACGGCTGGAATGCCAGAAACCGGTCCTCAAAAGCTTGTTTCCAGTCCAGGGAAGACATGGCTTGGCAGTTCGGGCTGGACTGTTCCCATGAGGCACAGGGTCCGACTGATTTGCATTGAGCCATGTCTGAACTGGGGTGGCAGAGTGGGCTAAAGAACGGTGATGGATTAAACCCAGATCTTTTGACTGGGTGTGAGTGTTTGATTGATTCAGATGCTCCATCCATCACCACCCCCTTTTGTACCGCTTTTGGCCGCCATAAGTGTGGCAGGGTATGCTCAGACGTGAGTCCCTTGCTCACTTTGCCACTGGATTCAAGCAAGCCGGGCTGAAGACGGCTGGAATGCCAGAAACCGGTCCTCGGAAGCTTGTTTCCGGTCCAGGGAAGACATGGCTTGGCAGTTCGGGCTGGACTGTTCCCATGAGGCACAGGGTCAGACTGATTTGCATATAGCCATGTTTGAATTGGGGTGGCAGAGTGGGCTAAAGAATGGTGATGTATTAAACTCAGATCTTTTGACTGGGTGTGAGTGTTTGATTGATTCAGATGCTCCGTCCATCACCACCCCCTTTTGTACCGCTTTTGGCCGCCATAAGTGTGGCAGGGTATGCTCAGACGTGAGTCCCTTGCTCACTTTGCCACTGGATTCAAGCAAGCCGGGCTGAAGACGGCTGGAATGCCAGAAACCGGTCCTCAGAAGCTTGTTTCCGGTCCAGGGAAGACATGGCTTGGCACTTCGGGCTGGACTGTTCCCATGAGGCACAGGGTCAGACTGATTTACATATAGCCATGTCTGAACTGGGGTGGTAGAGTGGGCTAAAGAACGGTGATGGATTAAACCCAGATCGTTTGACTGGGTGTGAGTGTTTGATTGATTCAGATGCTCCGTCCATCACCACCCCCTTTTGTACCTCTTCTGTAGCAGGGCCTTTGAATGCTGCAGACAGGCCGGTAAGGCTAGGGCCAAGTCCGTTGGTATCTTCAGTCTTTGCTGCTGAATAGCTCTTCTTTGTAGGTCATCCGTAATCTGAGGTTTAAGGATCAGGGGTGCCCCTAAATACTACATTTTGGGGCATTACTGGGATTCGAAGGTAGTAGCCGATGAACTACACCCTTTGTAGGTCCACTCCCTCAGGGAATGGGGCATAGCCCTAACCCTACTGGCTAGAATCCTCCAAACAATATGGAAATTTTCAATGGAGGGGGACAATTCAACTCAGGGCAGCTATGGGGTGGTACTGGCCGAGAGGGTACACACCTCTCCTGCTTACTAATTTTCCTGCCGACCTTGCCGCCAAAAGTGGTCTTGGTCAGGCATCTCCACTATCTGGAGAGGCCCTGGTCACATAACAAAAGGCAGGAACCCTTTGAGGGTCACCGCTGTACTATGCTGTTCCTACTTGGGGGTAGGTGTGAAGCACCTCCACCAACAGCAGGCTTTGCTTCTGACCCATAAGAGCAAAAGGCTTCCACCTCAATGGGTCCGAAACCTGTCTAAAAGTGGCACGCTGGTGCAGACCAGTCAGGCACACATAAGTTGGTCGCCCCAATTACACCGGCACCAAGGCACTCTGGATCTCAATCACATTATACCAGACCCTGTCACAGGTCTGGGTCTAGATTAAAGTCCAGCTATCACCACCATCACTGTAGAGCAATATCTCCCAGACGTTCAACCTCCAGAATCGATTCTCCATTCGGATCGAGATCGTCAAGATCAGATCATACAACCACTTCTTCTGGTCTCTTCTCTTCTCCATTGACGGACTCCCCTCCAGTGAGGATTTCTCCTGCAGATTATATTAATACATTCCTGGAGGTTCTGATCAGGGGTGCCAACAAATCGAATATTGTCTTGACAGCCACTACATCGGTCATCGATATTTATAAGAAATCGTCAATATGGCATGATGGTATCCAACCAGATCATCAGTGCTGCAGCAGACACTTCCATACTAGCAGCTCAAGGGTACTGCCATGGTTTGGCTTTACATTGCTCATCCTAGCTCAGGCTCACAGGGCTGAAACCTGAACCCCAACACCGGATCTTGAACCCCCCCCCTTTTCAGGGAGCACATTGTTTGAACCTCATGCTGACAACGAGATGTCTTGCATGAATACAGAACATAATGTGGGCAGTGGGCTAAAGAAAAAGTAGGAATATAGAAGACATTTCTGTAGGCCCTACAATAACGATATTTCCATCAGAGGGTGCAGCCTCTCACTGGCCTCAAGAGTAGCCACAAAAGCAGTCTATAAGAAGAGGAGGAAAACAACAGCCTGACCAAGCCACTAAACCAAACTCTGGTGGCAAGCAATGAGTTTTCTGTTCCCCATCTCTATTATCCACTCCGGTAAGAGGAAGCATTACAGCTAACCTGGAAGAGTGGAAAAATAAAACCAGCGACACATGGGTTCTGAATATTGTACATAATTGATACTGTCTCAGATTGAAGTATTCTACGGCAGCAATACCACCAAAGATATCATCTCCTTATCATCTTGAGCAATGACAGCAAGACTGTAAAGAAGAAGTAGTAAATCCAGGTAAAAATCAAAGACGTATCCATCCTATTGCAAAACAATAGCGGTGAAAACTCTACTCAGAGGAAATGTGACTTTGAAGCATATGCTCCAGGGACCCTGCCTGTGGGTGGGACTGTTCAGTGCTTATGATTGTCAGTGGAGATCCTCTGCGAGAAAAGATCTAACAAACCTTTCATGAATTTCTTAATCAGTCTTGTAGCAGACGCAAAAGGTTTATCTGGCCTTCTGAGATACCTCGAAATTGCAACAAGATTAACTTTTTTAGAAGCACAGCCCTGATTTCACCAGCTCTAACACATTTGGAACAAAAGATACAGTGACATCAAAAACAAGATCCATGGTCTTGGCCAATTTGTGATACAATTCCACTCTTGGGTACATGTTTTCATTGCAAACGGTGCTCTTGTGGCTCTAAGAATCTGTTTACAGTGGGGTAGTGGCCAAGATGGCAATGGGAGGAATCGCATAGACGCGTGCTCTGTCCCAACGCCACGATTATCCTGTAAATCTACCCCATCCAGGGCTCATCCACGCACTGCCAACTTGCAGGGTGCACACCCGACTGCTCCTGCACGCTACCTTATTGTGGATGGCGCCACAGTGAGCGAGTCCCCTGCTTCAGCAGAGAAGACGGCAATACGAAATAGACGCCGGACGAATCGCAAAACCCGCTCACGCAGTACACAAGAACAGGCAGCGCAGGAAAGAGCCCAGGCAGTGGCGGCAGTGGTGCGAGTGTGGTCCCCTGGTGCTGGAGTAGAGGCTGGTGCCATAGAAGTTTTGGAGATGCTATCCTTGAGTGGATCGATACAAGAAGAAATCCCAGAGACATTGCAGGGGGCCCTCAAGGTAACCCTGAAAACTGATCCTCTCTAAAGACATTAGGGTTTCTCTGTCCTTTTTCTATGAAAAGTGAGGAGGAAAGGGGTAGTCAATGTTACAGTTGTGTTTGCCTAGCTCTTTACCGTACTATGGTGGTGGTGACAAATATGTCACACTCTCAACAATACGTTAAGGGGCAGGTGGAGTTCTCTAGACAGGCAGCCATGTATTAACCAACCCCCCCCCCCCCCCCCCCCAACAAGTTTTTCTCTGTGCATTGTAGACTATGTATGGGTTGTGGTAGGGCATTGCGCTGTTACACCATGGCCTGGGGAAGTAATCTTGGGGTTTTTGTTTACGTTTGGGTACCGCATGTGTGGCTGTATGAGCTGACACTACTCTCTTGGTTTCTACACATGAAGTCACCCCGAGAGTGTAGGTCTCCTCACTTATGGTCACTTATCCGTGGTTCTAAACTCCTTTGTTAAAACTCCTTTGTTCAAAATGGCGGGGACCTTAAGATAAAGCAATAAATCCCCCCTGTACCTCTAGGTGCCCACGAGGCTCCTCAACAACTCCAGATAAGGCTCCCTCCCAGCAAGCTAGAAACGGGGCTTGCATGAAGGGGAAGGGAAACTGCTCTTCCCTGCTATCTAATCGACAGCAACAAACAGAGGACTACTGTCTCTATCTCACCTATTTGGCGGCCATTTTTTTTGACTAGTCTCTCTCTTGGGCGGCCATCCTGGACTAGTCATTTTCAGCTTTATCTGAACATACACTAAGAACTTAGCATTCTAGACTAATCTCAACCACCAAATACTTTGCTCAGCTATGTATCTACACCATCTTGAGAAAGAATGTCTGCCTATTATTGCAGTATTATACTTCTACCTGTATTTTGAACATTTGTAACGCACAGATTACTACCTCATATATTTTGGTTGCTAACTATTGTCACTTTTGATTTTTGACTTGTGAAAGAATGTCTGCCTATTATTGCAGTATTATACTTCTACCTGGATTTTGAACATTTGTAATGCACAGATTGCTACCTCATATATTTTTGGTTGCTGACTAATGTCACTTTTGATTTTTGATTCATGTAAATTGTTGTCTGCATTTGTATCCTGTTCTTATATTCTATCAGTATTATACTATCACTTGCACTCTGCACTATTCTGCACATTTCCGCAACCTGCACGCATTCCCACTTTTCTCTCCTACTATGCACCAACTGCTACCTCATATATCATATACTTCTACTGTATTCTGCACTACTCTGCACAGTTCTGCAACCTGCATCCATTCTCACTCCTCTCTCATGTTATGCACCGACTGCTACCTCATATATTTCTGGTTACTCACTAGTGTCACTTCTGCCCCCTAGGGTCACTTTTGATCCATGTATCCTGTTGTTTGCATCTGTAGCTTGTCCCAGTACTATACTTATATTTGGAATATTATACTTCACTTTTACGCTTTGTAACTTACTCTATGTATTTGCTCTACTGCACACTCTTATATTTGGGTTATGCTGGTTGATCACTATTGCCACTTTTGTACTTTGTAACCTACTGTAGGTATTTGTTTTTCTGCACATTCTTATACTTGGGTTTTGCTGGTTGACCACTAGTGCCACTTTTGTACTTTGTATCTCACTGTATGTATGTATTTTTCTACACATGTGTACCACTATAGTGCATTCTCCCATACCCACCTAAACCACCATCCCAACATGGAGCCTATCGGCAATCACACATATAAAATCAACTACCCACCGACACTCACCAAAAAAGCCGCTAAACGCTTTAAACACAACTTCCTTAGGTCACACCCTGAAACCCCCTTCGCTGACACCTACTTCTCACCGGTCAACGTATCCATGAACACCGATATCATCTTCCACACCACACGCAGAGCCCAATGGAGAAAAGCGTTCCTCTCCTTACTCACCATCTCCTCCACCAGGAAATCCGCGCACAGCCTAACTCTCTCCATCACACCATCCCAACTCTTTCCAGGCAGAGCCACCATCACTATTTACAATAACGGGTTTGTCCTATCTCAATCCACAGACAGGAACGTGGAACTACTAGACAACTTGTTCCCCACTTTCAAAGAGCACCTCTCCAATTCGCGGACCAGCACTCATATCTCCTCCAGTCCCACCAACCATGACCTCACAGCTCCCACCACCCACAACCCTTCTAACATATTTCAGCGCCAGTTAGCTACTACATACTCCTCTATCAGGGACACACCTACCACCCCTGACCTTTCATTTCCCACCCACAACCCCTCTATCCCAGTTCAGCACCAGGCAGTTGCCACACACGCCTCAAACACAGACACAGGTCACTCTCCCTCACACACCACTCACACCCCCACCCCTTCTACCAACCCTCGGACCTCCACACATACCATCATCACTCCTCTCACACCTACAGCTGTCATTAACACTCCTCTCACCCCTGACAGCACAGCTCCCACCCACAACACACCTAACCTAGCTCAGCACCAGAACGACACGCACATCGACACATCCCTCTCTCTACCCCCCCCCACATTCTCAGTCCCCATTACCCTCTAACTAACTACGCAGAACACACCTCCTCTCTCAATTTAACTCCCCCTCCTCACAACAGGACCATCTCCAACCCCATCTCCCCTCCTACTCTCAGCCCCCATTACCCTTCCTGCACCCCCACCACTATTATAAGTCTCCCAGCCTACACCTTGATCCCCCAGCCTACCATCAATGCCCTCACTCATACCACCAACCTCCTCCCTACCTCATCCACACCCCTCCCGCCCAAAACCTCTCTCCTCCCTAACACCATCCCGTACACTAACACAACGCAGCCCTGCTCGAACACCAGCCCACTCTCCCACCTGCACACGAATTCCCTGGTCAGTCATTCACCGCTGACTGACACCCCCACCACCTACCCCACGATGGACAACATCATGGTCACCCTCAATCAGATCAAGGAAGACATACACACCATCAAAGAACTACTCTCCACACACCCCATACACCCCTCACCCACCTCCACCTCCCCTCCCAACTTGTCCCCTACCCCTCCTGCTGACTCCCTCACTCAACACGCCCCACACCGGGAGTCAATCCCTGCTCTTATACGCAGCAACCGCCCTCGTCCCCCTCGACGCCCCTGCAACCCCTCTCACAACTACACCCCCCCCGCCCAACCTGTCCCCCACCCTTCCGATTAACTCTTACTCAACTCTCCCCACACCGGACCTCAATCCCAGCTCGCAATCGCAACAACCGCCCTCGTCGCACCCACAGCCCCACTTCTGACCTCGACACACTCACCCTTCTCCGCTCCTATGACCCAGCCCCCCAAAACCACACAACCACTGCACACCTCACCATTCCCACGATACACTCAAATCCCCTTAGACCCCCCACACTAAACAGCAGATCCTCCATCCCCAATAACCTTAGAAAAGTCCCTCTCTCTCTAGAACCCTCTACCACCCTCAACACACCGCGTCTCAAATGCACTCTCCTCAACTGCAGATCGGCCTCGAAACATTCCGCTGCCATTGCCGATCTCCTCTTAACGCTGGACCTTGACCTAATCATCCTGACTGAAACGTGGCTAACTGAATCTTCGACACCTATAATGGACATTCTGGTTCCTCCCAACTACCACATTATCAGGCTCGACAGAACAGGCAAAATAGGTGGTGGAATCGCATGCATCTACAGGAACAACCTCTCAGTTCTGAAAGTCAATACCACCTCCCTCCCATCCCCAACATCCTGGGAATACATCTGCCTCGACATTATTAGTGAGGGCAAACCGATATGCTCTCTACACAGCATTTACCACCCACCCAGGGACAACCTCACCTTTTCCCAACAAATCATGGATATGATCTCAACCAATTCCGGTCGCCAGCTCACCCAAATATACCTTGGTGACTTCAACCTCCACTGGAACGATCACAATGACGCGGTGGTAAATAGTCTTAAAAATTTCCTCAATGCCCTTAATCTCACCCAAATATGCAATAGCCCGACCCACGAGAAAGGTTCTATCCTTGACCTGATCATCTCCAAAGAGAACTCTATCCAACTCGAGTCCATCCAACCCTGTGACTGGTCAGATCATCATATCGTCACATTCTTCATCAATGAAAAAGTCAAAGTTAACCCGACTCAATTCTCCAAGCCCAAAGTCTGGAAAAGAGACATGAAAAAACTCAACCCAGGCTCTTTGCCCCCTAACAGTCGCAATCTCCTGCTGCCACCGACAGGCGCTACGGACGTTCAAACCCTGACTGACCACTATCTCAGCGCTATGACTTCAATAATTAACGAGGCTGCGCCTTTGCAGCTAAAGAGAGTCTCTACTAAAATCTCCAACCCATGGTACGACGGGAGTCTCAATGAAGATAGACGAGACATGCGAATGGCAGAGCGCACCTGGAGATCAGCTCCCTCTGCATTGCACCTAAAAGCTCTGAAGGAAAAGAGAAACGCCTACTTCATGAAAATAAAACGCTCCAAATCTGATTTCTTCAGCCTCCAGCTCGACGAAGCAAAAAACCGCCAGAGAAAACTGTTTGAGCTAATCAGATCACAATCCAAGGACCAACCCCAACCACTCAACACTATTCGTGAAGCACCCAACTGTGAAGACTTCGCTGCTTTCTTTATCCAAAAAACTGACAACATAAAGAGCGATCTCCTCATTGACGCGAGCCTCTACTCCAAACCCCAGTGCTTAGCACCCACTGAACCAAAAAACAATGCTACATGGTCAACCTTTGGCACATACTCGGAAGAGGAAATTGGCAAACTGCTCAGCACCCTGAAACCTTCCAATCACCTCACGGACCCCCTTCCTGCTACCGCAGTAAAAGACTTTACCCCTTTGATTCTCCCTCTCTGGACTAAAATTATCAACAGCTCTCTCCAACAAGGAATCATACCCGACTCCCTCAAAGTTAGACAAGTCACACCTCTGCTAAAGAAACCCACAGCTGACCCCTCTGATCTCAACAATTACCGTCCCATTACCAATATTCCCACTCTCGCCAAACTACTGGAAAAATGCGCACAACTACAATTGACTAAACACATTGAACATTTTGATCTCCTCAACCCTCACCAGTCAGGCTTCCGAGCAGGACACAGTACAGAAACTGCTATGACTCACATAATTTACGACGCACTTCAAATGCTAGACCAAAACAACACATGCCTCCTCATCCTTCTTGATCTCTCTTCAGCATTCGATACCGTCAAACATGAGAATTTACTAGAACTACTAAACACAAGAATGGGTTTATCTGGAACTGTTCTCAAGTGGTTTACTTCCTTTCTTCACAACAGGTCGCAGAAATTCAAGAGCAACAACCTGATGTCCTCGCCAATACCTGTAACGCTAGGAGTCCCCCAAGGATCCTCTCTATCCCCAACACTGTTCAACCTAGTTATGGAGCCTCTCACCACCTTGCTACAAGCATCCAATGTACACTTTCACATGTACGCCGATGACACCCAACTTTATCTCAAATTACAATCCCCCGAAGACATCCTGCTCCTGAACTCAACGATCAGAGGCACCCAATCCTGGCTTGCCGATAATCATCTCAAACTCAATGCCCTGAAAACAGAGTTCCTTCTGATCTCACCTCCAGCGAAGATCTCCACCACTCAAATTTGGCTTAAACACCTAACCGCACTCAATGTCCAACCCACCATCGTGGAAGCAGCAAAATCTTTAGGCATAACACTCGACACCAATCTCAACATGCAGCAACATATCAGCAAGGCAACAAAGGGAGCGAACTTCCAGATCAATACTCTGAGGAAACTTAAACCCTTCCTCCCAGCCAAAGACTTCCAAACCGCAGTACAAGCACTAGTCATCCCTCGAATAGAATATGGCAGCACCGCCCTCTGCGGACTTCCCCTAACTACAACCGCACCCCTAAGAGCTTCTCTAAACGCTGCAGCGAGGCTCATCACTGGGTCAAAAAAGCACTCCCATATTACCCCTGACTTGAAATCCCTGAACTGGCTGCCCTTTGAAGCCAGAATACATCTGAAAATCGCCTGCATGACACACAAGGCGGTTCACCTAAACTCACCCGGCTACCTCGCTCAGAAGCTGACAATCTCTGGGGGAGCTAGAAACACCAGAGGCACAAACAATCTTCTGCTGAAACCTCGACGATTCCGGAAGGAAAAAACATATAAGCGCTCCTTCTCAGGAATGGCGCCTAGGATCTGGAACTCACTCCCGCCCGAAACCAGGCTTATCTCTTCCACTACACTCTTTAAAAATAAAGTAAAAGCTATCCTCATGGCTAAATACACTATAACTATTATCTCGAACTCTGTTAATACTCTGCATCGACCTATACTACATGTTTGACCCCTCTGATTATTTGTATTATTGTTTTTATTACTCACATGACTGGCTTTGCAGCCACTTATTTGTACTGTTTGATCTATGGATTTATCTGTCTGACTATACTCCCTCATGTACCCATTCTATGTAAAGCGCTCTGATATCTGCAAAGATCTTGTTCGCGCTATATAAAAGTTTCAAAAAAAAAAAAAAAATATGTGCTTGCAGTAAAACCGGGTCCTCATGTGGATTTTGAGAGAAATGGTCTCCTATGTCAAGTGGCACCTGATTTAGGCTTGCATGCAGAAGGATTAGTTACTTAGCTGTAATCCTAGTTCTCTTCCAGGGGTATCCTCATCAAAGTCATAAGCATTAGAATATTCCCGCCCATGCGCGGGACCCCGGAAACACTATATAGAACTAGTTACTTACCTGTACACTATGGTTCTCCAGTATTATCTTTCATAGATTCACATGCTTGTATCTTCCCCGTCGTCATGGTGGGAGTCTCCCGGTAAATAATAATCATAGCAGTAGAAGAAAAAACTGCCTGAAACCATAGAGTAGAGAAACCAGAGGGTAACCTCTCCTCCTCATTATGTGGCCCAAACTACAGCCAATCAGCAACCAGCCCCAGCCTACACCATTCCCAGCAGAGCCACCATACCTCAGATTTCCTACCGCCCAAGAGTGAGCTATACAGGAAAACCAGAGATAAAAGGCGGTCTACCTAAAGGAAACGGGGAGGCGGGCGGGCGCATGTGAATCTATGAAAGATAATACTGGAGAACCATAGTGTACAGGTAAGTAACTAGTTCTTTCTCCAGTATTCAATCTTTCATAGATTCACATGCTTGTATCAGATTAGATAGCAGTTCCTGTAGTTAGAGCGTTTCTAGGCTAGACCCCTTTCCTATCTCGGGGTTGTGTGCCATAAATTGCTTCTATTACAAAAGAACTTTCCACAATACCAA
This sequence comes from Lissotriton vulgaris, assembly GCF_964263255.1. NCBI lineage: Eukaryota > Metazoa > Chordata > Amphibia > Caudata > Salamandridae > Lissotriton > Lissotriton vulgaris. The sequence continues at coordinate 2,026,242,570 of NC_141693.1, forward strand.
GGCATGATCAATTAAACATTGACATCATAATTATTTGCGTAAAGAGAAAAGCATATTATACAGTAAACAGAAAGTTGCAGAATACAAGTCATAAACATGTACCTTATTTAAAGAGATGTCGCAGGACTGCCTGCCCCACTGCTGCATCTGCTTTCCATTCCGTGTCCAGACAGTAATGCTTGGTGAATGTATGAGCAGTCGACCAGGTTGCTGCTCTACATATGTCTGGAAGGGGTACTCCTGCCAGCAATGCAGAAGACGTCGCCATTTTCCGTGTATCATGGGCACGGACTTTCCTGTCGAGAGGTCTTCCTGCTTTCTCATGACAGAAGCAAATAGCGGAAGCAATCCATCTGGATATGGAGGAACGTGAAAGGGCCAGCCCTTTTCTGACTCCTGAGTAAGCAACGAACAGTTGGTTTGATTTGCGAAAGCTTTTAGTCTTTTCAATGTAAAATTTTAGGCATCTGCCGATGTCCAAAGTATGCAAAGCTTTTTCAGCCGCCGTGGATGGGTTCTTAAAATATGTCGGCAGAATGACAGGTTCATTTAGATGAAAATAAGAGGGTATTTTAGGCACAAATTTAGGGTTGGTTCTTAGCATCACCTTATCCGGCTTGAATTGAATGAAGGGATCCAATATAGAAAAAGCTTGTATCTCGCTCACTCTTCTGGCAGACGTGAGCGCCAACAGCAAAGCCACCTTCCATGACAAAAATTGTAATTCTGTTTTGTGTATGGGTTCGAAGGGAGCTTTCATCAACTGCGACAATACCGTGTTAAGCTGCCAAGAAGGTGGAGGATGCTTGACAGGAGGAAACTTCCTGAACAGCCCTTTCAAGAATTCCTTGATTAGCCTATTAGACCACAAGGAAGGGCATCCTGGTGATCTTCTATACCTTGAAATTGCAGCTAGATGGACTTTTATAGATGAGTGAGCCAGTCCTGATCTGGCTAAATGTAGTAAATACGGAAGGATTTGCTCAGCCGAGGACGTTAAGGGATGCAGTGCCTTAGTCATGCACCAACTACAGAATCGCTTCCATTTTGCTACATATGTCCTGTTGGTAGACAGAGCCACAGAACTTTGCAGTATTTCACGACATTCTGGGGTGATATCTAGGGACCGGAATTCGTGCTCAAAAGGTTCCAAGCAGACAATCTTAGTGAGGTCAGTTGCGGATGAAGTACTTGGCCTCTGTTCATGGAAATCAGATCTCTGGTTATCGGGAGCTGTATTCTCGGTTCTACCGACAACTGCAGAAGCTCCGTATACCAGAACTGCCTCGGCCATGCCGGGGCTATCAGTATTATCTGGCAAGGTTCTGCTCTCATTTTCCTTAGTAGTCTGGGAATTAAGGGAAAAGGAGGGAAGGCATATGCGAACATCCCTGTCCATCTGAGGTGAAGAGCGTTCCCCCTCGAATCTTGTTGAGGGAATCTGCTGGCATAATGACTGCATTTTTTGTTGCTCTGAGTCGCAAACAGGTCCAGGCCTGGTTTGCCCCACACCTTGAAAATCCGATTCAGCTGGATCTGGTTGATTTCCCACTCGTGGCAAATGTCGGATGACCTGCTTAACCGATCCGCTTTTGTGTTGTCCACTCCCGGAACATGTTCTACTTGCAGCGATATTTTCTGACACAATAGCCATTTCCAGATTCTTTGTGCCAGAATCGACAAGGGTTTTGATCTCGTTCCACCCTGTTTGCGCAGGTAAAACATTGTTGTTGTGCTGTCTGTCCGCACCAAAACCGCTGAGCCCTGGATCCTGGGAAGGAAAGCCTGGAGGCCCAGAAAGACTGCTTCCAATTCCAATAGGTTGATGTGACGTTTCGCCTCTTGAGGAGACCAAATGCCCTGAATTTCTAGGTCTTGCAGATGAGCCCCCCAACCTCGCAATGAAGCGTCTGACGTCATGACGTAGCTTGGTGATTGTGGTTCGAAAGTGAGGCCCTTTGTTAGATTGCTCCTGATACCCCACCATGACATTGCCCGCTTGATCTGTTTTGTTATGACCAGCTTGTCGTCGAAGGAACCCTGGGCTTGGACCCACTGCTTGTCCAGTGCTTCCTGTAACGGTCTCATTTGCAACCGACAGTTGGGGATCAGCGGAATGCAAGAGGACATCATTCCCAGTAATGATTTGAATATCCTGATGGAAGTGAACTTTTTTGCTGCTAGGGATGCAGTCAGATTTAAGATTTTTATTATCCTTTCCTCTGAAGGGTAAGCTTTCAATTCTTGTGTTTTCAAGATTGCTCCCAAGAACTGTAGAACGCAAGTCGGGACAAAGGATGACTTTTCCTTGTTTATCCGAAGACCTAGACCTTGGAAGAGATCCATGCTCATTTGTAGAGATCTTCGCGTTGCTTGGAACGATGGTCCTTTTATCAACCAGTCGTCCAAGTAAGGGAACACCTGTAGACCTTGTTTTCTTAAGTGCGCCGCTATAGGGGCCATGCATTTCGTGAAAACTCTGGGGGCGGATTTCAGTCCGAAAGGTAAAACTCTGAACTGGTAATGGCGCCCCTCCACCATGAATCGAAGATATTTTTTGTGCTTTTCGTGAATCGGAATGTGGAAGTATGCTTCCAGCAGGTCTAGAGAGACCATGTAGTCTCCTTTGCGAAGCAGTAGCAGAATTTCCTGCAAGGATAGCATACGGAAAGAAATCTTTTTTATGTATGTGTTCAGATCTCTGAGGTCCAGCACCTGTCGCCATTTCGATGACTGCTTTTTCCTTATAAGGAAAAAGTGCGAATAAAAACCTGTTCCCCGCTGGTTTGGTGGTACCTCCTCTATTGCTCCTCTCAGAATGAGCGATAAGACCTCTGCTTTGAGAGCCGTTAGGTGTTGATGAACTCTGCAAAGGGGTGGACGATTTGGAGGTTTTTGCGAGAATTCCAGGGTGTGACCCTGTGTAATAATGTCCAATACCCATCTGTCCGATGTTATGGACTGCCAATACGGGAGAAACTGAGAGAGGTAGTGGAACTGGTTGATCTGAAGCGGCAATAGAGGCGCCTGCGGAACATCACTGTCTGCGCCCAGAGTCCTGCTTTCCCCTGGCTGCGGACTTTCTCCTTCCCTGCTGCTGGAAGGAAGTGTTTGAGGACCGATATTGTTGGTTGGAGGGGTACTGACGGTAGCCCTGCTGGTTATACGGTTGGTACCGATTAGATTGATAAGAGGACCGTTGTTGCTGAAAGTGTCCTCTGGAACCACGACCTCGAAAGGACTGATAACGGCCCTGTTGCAATGATCCCAAGGATCTAGCAGTGTCGGTATCTGCTTTTATCCCCTGCAACGCCTCATCAATCTGTTTTCCAAAGAGACTTTCTCCATCGAATGGCATATCCAATATCTTAGACTGGACTTCCGGCCGAAAAGACGTAGCCTTGAGCCATCCCTGCCTCCGTAGGGTTATCGCCCCAGCCATTTGGCGAAAAGCTAAAGATGATATGTCCATTGCCACATCTATGGACTCCGACGCTGCTCTGGCTCCATCTTGAAGAATGGTAGTTGCCTCCTCTTTCTTGTCCTCCGGAAGGTGTGACAGGAAAGGCGCGATGTCCGACCACATCTGTCTATTGAACCGACTCAGCAGAGCCATTGCGTTGGTAGCTTTGATGGAAGCCGCTGCCATCACCGCAAAGCGCTTTCCTATGCCATCCATCTTCTTGCCCTCCTTATCTGGGGGCGCCACACATGTGGCCATCGGGTTCTTGGAGCGCTTCTGGGCTGCTTGAGTCACCACCGAGTCTGGACGAGGATGTCCGATAAGGCATGCTGGAGCCTTCTCTACAGCGCGATACTTCTTGTCCAGCCTGGGTATGGACGCTGGGACTGAAGCTGGATTCTTCATCAATTTGAGTCCTTCCTCCCAGATATGCTCAATGATAGGAATAGCTCTTACCGACTTCCTGGAGGACTCCTTAAAGTCATAAAGGAAGCACTCGTTTTCCTTTACTGGCATAGAAAGTTTGAACCTTGTAGCCGCTTTCTCCATCAGGTCATGAAAGCTGGCTATATCCGCTGGAGGAGAACTTGATTGAGGCAAGGGTGACGCCGGAGACGTTGGAGCAATATATTGGTTCCATTCGTCTCCCACTTCCTCGTCCTGAGCAATTTCTCCTTCTTCCTCCTCATGATCCGACTCATTCAGGTCATCACGAATTGTAATTACGTTTTGAACCTCCTTCCGAGGAGGGGGAGGTGGTTGAGTTATAGGCGCCTCTTTAACAGGTTGAGAGCTTTTCTCAGAGGCCGCCGGAGCATTATCTTCTGGAAAACGACGATAATAGTTGTCTATCATACTCCTTAAGTCGGATATTAAAGAGATTGGTACCGACATTGACTCATCTCGTGCAGGCGTATCCACTTCCTCCTCATCATCATCATAGTGATAGGCCTGGTGGAAAGACTCATATCTCATTTGGCCCCTGACCGGCCGGTCTGTGAAGGCATAGTCCTCCTGTTGATCTTCCTCATCAGTGTCCTGATGCTTAATATGGAGCTGAGAAGGACTGTACGCCGCTCCAAAAGATCCTTCCTCCTCCGATTCCTGGCCATCTAGAATGGTGGAAGGTAGCAGAGGTGATATCTTTGGTGTTGAAAACTCTCCTTTTCTGCTCGTCAACCCCCCCGTCGACGGAGCAATCCTTTTAACAGAAATGTAAGTTGACGTTATTTTTGTTGGAGAAGACATCTTCAATGATTTATCCACCGTCGACGGGGTCGTCGACGGGGCCGTCGACGGGGCCGTCGACGGGATGCTCGTCGACGGGGTCGTCGACGGGATGCTCATCGACGAAGATCTCGCCGTCGACGAAGACTTAACTCTCACCGTCGACGGAGTCGTCGCTGTCATCGTCGTCGACGAAGCTGTCGACATCGAGACTGTCGTCGTCGTCGTCGTCGACGGACTGGTCCTGGTCGTCGACGGAACGGTCGTCGTCGCCATCGTCGACGGAACGGTCTTCGCCGCCGTCGTCGACGATCTCGTCGTCGATCTGACTGGATTTTTAACAGATCTCGTTGACGGAAGCGACGACGGAGCCCTCTTTTCTGAGGAAGGCTTGAGAGGAGTTGGAGGGAGTGAAGTAGAAGGTTCCCCTTCTTTAGATTTTCCTGCTTTATGCCTCACATCTCCCTTTTCCTCAGAGGACCCTCTTAACTTCTTAGAGGAGTGTCCCATGGCTTCTCCTTCAGATTCGGAGTCATGAACCTTCCTTTTCTGAAGCCATATAAGGAGGCGCCCTTCCCTATCCCTCAGAGTTTTGGGAGGGAAGTTCTGGCAGTACTTGCAGTCCTTAGGGATATGCTTGGGGTACAGGCAGTACAAGCATTCCTTGTGAGGATCCTCAGAAAAAAGCCTGGCCTTGCCACAGGATCTGCAAGCTCTGAAAAGACTCTTCTTAGAGCTTTCAGACATCGTGACTGAAGTAATTCCAACAAGAAAAAACAGTACCTGAATCCAGCTGACAAAGGTCAAAAGTTCAGTGAAGAGAGAGAAAAAACTGAGCAGAGCTCAGGGAGACTCCTTCTCACACGAAGGCGGTTAGAAATCTGAGGTATGGTGGCTCTGCTGGGAATGGTGTAGGCTGGGGCTGGTTGCTGATTGGCTGTAGTTTGGGCCACATAATGAGGAGGAGAGGTTACCCTCTGGTTTCTCTACTCTATGGTTTCAGGCAGTTTTTTCTTCTACTGCTATGATTATTATTTACCGGGAGACTCCCACCATGACGACGGGGAAGATACAAGCATGTGAATCTATGAAAGATTGAATACTGGAGAATATATGGGATATATATATATATATATATATATATATATATATATATATATATTTGCAGCCTAATAAACACCAGAGCTGAACCATGCTGTAAAAAATGTTCACCATACATGAATAACATGCATGAGAAACATGAGAAACAACAACAAAGTTTGTTTTAGAACAATTTTAATGCTCAGCAAGCAGTAGAAATTCTTATAAAACACTGAAAGCATAGGAAGCTCCCAGGCTGCGTTGCAAACACACAGTCTAAAAAGACTGAAAGCACAAGGTACACTTTGCATGCCTACAAGAAAATTACCTCCGCACCAGGCTAAACAGACTATTGTGGGGGTATATATATATCGGACAACCTATTCAAACTGTGCACAGGGAGAACTTGTGTGGGTGGCTCTCAGAGTACACACACACTGACGGGTGATGGGGGAAATGCTGGATGGGCGGCAACTGATAGTAGCAGTATATGCCCAGACCACATGGCAGGCAGATTTCTTCACAACGTTGTCGCCGGCCCTGCTCGCAGACCCAGGGGACCCTACACTGTGGTGTGGTTTTTTTTTAAGGGGTGTTGGAACCAGCAGCGGATAGATTTAAGGCTCCTCTACCAAGGGCACGGTCCTGCGCTTTTGCATCCTGTACACAGAGTCCTCCCACATACAGTGCTCGGTTGCCGAGGATCTGGGATGCACCACTTCAGACCACAACCCTGTACTGATAACACTTAGTTGGGGCAGGCCTAAACAGAAGATCTCTACCAGGTGCTTACCTGCTGCTGCTCTTGATGAAGCGGGTTTCAGTGTCCAGATTGGTGAGATATTAGACCACTATTTCCTAGACAAGGAAGGGACAGCTTCAGACACCATGGCTGAATGAGACACCTTCTAAAAGGGAATGGGGAGGGGGGGGATCTGAAAACAGTGTATGGAGTGTGCAAGGGTCTGAGTGAGAAAGCGCTTGCGGCAGCAGACCGTATCGGACAGCTAGAAAGGGACTGTATGACTGATCACAGTAAGCATGCTTTCTTGCTCACCACGTGAAAAGACTATAGACTATTAGTGGTCAGATTGTCTAATTTTGATTACAAGGTTCATTTGCGGCGATAACATAAACATTGTGATAAGGCCAGCCACTTAATGGCATGGTTGCTACCCCTCGCCAACCCCCAAACACCCATTTTCAGCTCTACGCCTTCAGACGAGCCAGGTGGTCAACACTCAGGCATAGATCAACAATATGTTTGGGGAGTACTACAGGGGCTTGTATGAAGAATCAGTAGAGGTGGAGCCAGAGAGGATTTCCACTTGCTTACAATTCATCCATACTCCCACAGTTCGCTCCCTACAACGCCAGGAGTTGGATAGTCCAATTACTGAAGCAATAAATCAGATAACCATTGGGAATGTGCCTGGTACGGATGGGTTTCACGTTGAATTTTATGCTCATGGCACCTAGTTGGCCCCTCCATTGCTGAAAGTAGATCTTTACTTTTCTCCATGAGGGAAACTATCATTGTTATATTCCCTAAATCGGAGCATAATCCTCTAAATGTGAAGTCCAATCACCCACTGTCCTTATTAAATCTCGGCTACAAGATCCTCAGCAAAGTCCTAGCCAATCGCCTGACTGTGTTGGTCTCCTCCTTGGTGCATTCAGACAACAATGATTTTATACCTAGACTCAACAGGTTTGTTAATTTTCAGCAGTTGTTCCACGCGATGGACTGGGTGAGGCGCACATGGATGATGGGCTGCATCCCTTGACATAAAAAAGGCGTTTGATACCTTGGGTGGCCGTATCTCATGGTGGTCCTGACGCACAAGTTACTTACCTTCGGTAACAATATATCTGTAAGAAACAGTAGTTAGTATTAGATTCCTTACCTTAGAATATCCCCAGGCATCAGACTGGATCCGGAAACTTTTACGTAGCAGTACCCTTGCGCGTCGGTAGGCGTCGTATGCGGTTCCGCGTCAGTCGTCGGCCCTCGCGCGCTGACGTCAGTTGTTATACACAGCTTTTCCTCGCCAGAAACGCAGAGCCATGATAAAAACCAACACTGGTGCCATGAAACTAGGGCCCTGAAAGGGGATGACCTTAACCCTAGATATCGGTTTGCAGAACGGGAAGGACAGGTGGGGCGGTAAGGAATCTAATACTAACTACTGTTTCTTACAGATATATCGTTACCGAAGGTAAGTAACTTGTGCATCTGAAAGAAACAGGTTAGTATTAGATTCCTTACCTTAGAATAGATACCCCAGCAATACCAACCCCGGTGGTGGGTCTGCGAACCAATAATCACACCAGAAAGTCCCGGAGGACGGAACGGCCAAAGAAGCCATCCCTCCGGACTTGGCTGTCCAGGCAGTAGTGTCTTGCGAACGTGTGCAGCGAGGCCCACATAGCTGCCTGACAGATGTCCTGCAAGGGGACTTCCCGGCCCAGGGCAGTAGTAGCCGCCGTGGCCCGAGTGGAATGGGACCTCCGCCCAACAGGAGGCTCCTTCTTAGCCAAAGAGTAGCATGCCTTGATGCACAACACGACCCACTGAGAGATGGTCCGTTTGTGCACCGCCCGTCCCTTCTTAGCGCCCACGTAACCAACAAAGAGTTGGTCATCCTCCCGGAACTGGCGTGTGCGATCCAGATAGTATGAGAGCGCACGTTTTGGGTCCAGACGGTGGAGCCGCTCTTCCTCTTTAGAGGGATGCAGAGGCGGAAAGAAGGTAGGCAAGTTGATGGACTGCCTGTTGTGGAAGGCTGTGACTACCTTGGGCAGGAAAGAGGGTCTTGTCCGCAACACAACCTTGTCCGGATGGACAGAAAGGAAAGGAGGCTTGGAGGAAAGAGCCTGGAGCTCACTCACTCTCCTGGCAGAGGTGATGGCAACCAGGAAAGCAGTATTAAGCATAAGAAGACGGAGAGGACAGTTATGAAGCGGTTCAAAAGGAGAGCGCACATCAGGTAGGTCAGAACCAGGTTCAAGTCCCACTGGGGCATCACGAAAGGAACAGGGGGAAACATAGGAGTGATGCCCTTCAAGAACCTATTTACAATCTGGGACTTGAACAAAGAAGGCTGATAAGGTACCCTTAAGAAGGCGGAAAGGGCAGAAAGGTAGCCCTTGATAGTGCCCAGAGCAGAGCCTTGCTGGACAAGAGAAAGAAGGAAGAGGAGAACCTCAGAAAGGGGGGCAGAGAGTGGATCCACAGCCTTTGCTGTGCACCATGCCACAAACCTGTTCCACCTGCAGGCGTATACCGACTTTGTGGAGGGACGCCTGGCTGCCAGAATCGCATTACAAACTTCAGGAGGCAAGTCAAATGGCCTCAACTGTCGCCGCTCAATCTCCAAGCATGGAAGTGGAGACTGGAAAGGTTCGGGTGGAGGACCGTCCCCTGCTGCTGCGACAGAAGGTCCTCCTGAAGAGGCAGACGAATCGGGGGATCGACAGACATGCTGAGTAGCTCGTGCCCAGTCCGGAGGCACAAAGATAACTTGGACCCGGTTGCGTCTGATCTTCTTCAGCACTCTGGGCAGAAGTGGTATAGGCGTACAATAGACCGCAGCTCCACTTGTGACGAAAAGCGTCTCCGAGCGAGTGCCGCCTTGGAAATTCCAACAGGCAGAACTGATGACCTTGCGCGTTCTCTTCTGTGGCGAATAGATCTAACCAAGGCTCTCCCACTGCTGAAAGAGGCCTTGCGCCACGTCCGAGTTCAGACGCCATTCTTGATCCATTATGCACCGACGGCTGAGTTCGTCTGCCCTGGCGTTCAGGGAACCTGCCAGGTGTTGAACCACCAGGGTCACGCCCTGATGTTCCAGCCACTGCCAGAGGCGCAGAGCCTCCTGGCATACGGTCCACGACCCCACCACGCCCTGTTTGTTGCAGTACCACATGGCGGTGGTGTTGTTCGTGAACACCTGCACTACACTCCCCTAGACAGAGGGGAGGAATGGCTTCAGTGCAAGCCGGATCGCCCGCAGCTCCAGAAGGTTGATGTGGAATCGGGACTACGCTGGAGACCAGAGGCCTCTGATCTCCGCCTCTCCCATGTGGCCCCCCCAGCCCTAGAGGGACGCGTCCGTCATCACTACGTGCTCCGGTTGGGGTAGGGAGAGGGATCTGCCGCTGACCCAATCGCGGTCCGTGAGCCACCACTGCAACTGTCTTGCAGTGCCCTCCGAGATCAAGACATGGTCGGACAAGTTGCCCTGATGCTGGGTCCACTGAAACTTCAGGTCCCACTGCAGAGCCCGCATCCGCCACCTGGTGTAATGCACCAGAAGGATGCAGGAGGCCATCAGCCCCAGAAGCTGCAGCGTCAACTTGACCGAGACCCGGGATAACAGCTGAAAGATCGGAATCAGAGCCTGAAATTCCCGAACCCGCTGTTCGGGAGGATAAACCCAAAACAGCACTGAGTCTAGAACCGCTCTGATGAAGAGGAGCTTCTGAGAGGGACACAGGTGTGACTTCGGCACATTGATGGAGAACCCCAGCAGGTGCAGGAGGTCGGCCGTAGTCTGGAGGTGGCTGACGACTGAGTGGCGAAACCGCCTTCAACAACCAGTCGTCAAGGTAGGGGAAGACTGAAACCCCTAACCTGCGCAGATGAGCTGCGACTACCGCCATCACTTTCGTGAACACCCGTGGGGCGCTGGTAAGGCCGAAGGGGAGCACGATAAACTGAAAGTGCTCGTGGCCTACCGTGAACCGTAGGTAACGCCGGTGGGCCGGCAGGACGGGGAAATGAAAATAAGCGTCCTGCAAGTGCAACGCTACCATCCAGTCTCCTGGGTCCAGGGCAGCTAAGACCTGAGCCAGTGTCATCATCTTGAATTTCTAGGTCCAAGATAGGGTGTAAGCCCCCTTTGCCCTTCTTGGGTACCAGAAAGTAGTGGGAGTAACAACCACACCCTACTTCTGGCCCAGGAACGTGCTTGATGGCCCCCTTGGCCAAGAGGGCCGTAACTTCCTCTTGTAGAAGTTTCAAGTGATCCCCCGACACGCGGTGGTACTGCGGTGGCATGGCTGGAAGGGTCGCCTCGAAGGGAAGGGAGTAGCCTCTTCGGACGATTTGCAGCACAATGTGACAGTGCGCCAGTGGAGGTGGTGATGGCGAACCCTGCCGCCCACTGGCATCACATGGGCCTAAAAGCTCGGACTAGGAGGGTTTTGAGGCGGATGCTGCAGGGGCAGGTGTGGACTGGCCTCGCCGTTGTCCTTGACCACCGGCACGGCGGTTTCCACGTCTGCCCCGCGCTGGATGGTAGTCTGCGGCCCGTGGCTGGCAGGACGTGTGGGGGCGCCCCTTCCTTGGCCACGAAAGGAGCGAAAAGCAGCCCTTTGCTGGTGCGGGGCAGAGAGGCCCAAGGACTTGACTGTAGCCCGTTAGTTCTTAAAGCGCTCAAGCGCATGGTCTGCCTTGTCGCCAAAGAGGCGACGGCCATCAAACGGCATGTCCATAAGGGTGTTTTGGACATCAGCCGAAAAGTTGGCGGACCTCAACCAGGCGTGGCGACGAATCGCCACCGTTTTTGCCATCGCTCTGCCTAGTGAGTCCGTGGTATCCAGCCCACACCAGATGGAATACCGTGACGCATCTTGACGCTCCGCAAGGGCTTGGGCGAGTTTAGTCCGGACCCCCTCCGGACATTTTGGCAGCACGTCCGCGACAGTGTCCCACAGAGAGTGGGTGTAACGGCCCAAGAGGCACGCAGTGTTGACTGACCGCAACCCCAAACTCAGGGAGGAGAATACCTTTTTCCCGTATTGCTCATACCTCTTGGATTCCCGATCGTGGGGAGCCGTCGGGAATGCGGACTGGGAATTAGAGGCCTGGATGACCAGGCTCTAGGGGGTGGGGTGGGGTGGGTGGACAGGAAGCAAGGGTCGCCCGGAGACAGGCGGTGGCTCCTGGCCACGTTCCTATCTACAGGCGGATCTGTAGCAGGCTTGGACCAAGTGCCCAGAAGAACGTCTGACAAGGCCTCATTAAACAGCAGCAGAGGCTCAGTCGAGCTTGCCTGCGGTTTAAGGACCTCAGTGAGGAGGTTAGTCCTCACGGCAGCGACGGGGAGTTCAAGGCCCTTGGCAGCCTGCGTCAGCACCACACTATAGGCAGCCCCCTCCTCCGTAGCCACGGTAGGAGGGGAGACAAAACCAGTGTCGGGCGAAGTGTCCAGACCACTGACATCCCCAAGCTCACCTGTCCAGTCCTGAGAAGACTGGCACTCACGTGCCAGAGGGTCCTCGGACCCCTCCCAATCCTCCTCTCCACCCATCTCCTGATACTTAGGGTCAAAGGATGGGGCCGGGTCATAGAAATAGAAATCTCCAAGCGGCGTCAAATACGGCGCCGCTCCGACACCGGACTCTAATCGAGGGTAGAACCAGGGACGACGTCGTCCTAGGATGGCGCCGGAGGCGACACCCTGGGGGCCAGCGCCGGCGAGGTCGTGAGGTCGACCGGCGACGACCCGGAGCCGGATCCGGCAGGACCCTGCGGCGTCAGGACCTAAGTCGCTGACGACGCCGAGGCCGAAGCACCCAACGGTGTCGGGACGAAGCACCCGCGTGGGGACCCAGTTGGGCCGCGGAACCCGATGGAGGAGTGAGTGACCTCATGGCCGTGAGGAACGCCTCGATCTCCTCCGGCGTCGCATTCTGCCCAGGGACCAGTGGTTATGGAGCAGGCCGCGACGCCTTCGGAGCCGCGGTGGCGGTGTCGCCCGAACCCTGGCGGCTTCCCGCAAACGTTGGGGGGGAGGGGAGGGGGGAGTCTGAAGAGCGATGACGCCTCTTCGACTTCTTGTGCCTCTTACCTAAGGACTTCAAGCCCGAAGACTGGTGACGACTCCCAGAGGTGTGATGGCCCCGACCCCTCGACCTCCTCGCGGACCGAGACCTCGAGCGGCGCGGGTCCGACTGCCGGAGCTCGAGTCGCTTGCGGGATCGCTCCCGTCTAGCTTTGGACGTCAGGGCCCGGCAGTCAGAGCAGGACTTGTCGTCGTGATCGGGGCACAGACAGTGAAGGCACCGGTGATGGTGGTCGGTAACCAACATCAGTCGGTTGCAGTCGACGCAAGGTTTTAACCTGGGCATCCCTACCGGCACCGTCTGAGTCGACAGACTTCGAAAAATGATCAAAAAGTATCGAAAAAATTAGTCAAAAATTGACTAATGGTACAACTTTTTCCGGATCTGCGCTTGCTGGCGCGGAGAAAAGATGAACTGACGTCAGCGCGCGAGGGGGGCGTCTAAGTACTTCGGCGACGTCATCCTGGCGCCAACGACGGACGCGGAACCGCAGACAACGCCTACCGACGTGCAAGGGTACTGCTACGCAAAAGTTTCCGGATCCAGTCTGACGCCTGGGGATATTCTAAGGTAAGGAATCTAATACTAACCTGTTTCCTTCAGATACCGTGAGATACAGCTCGGGAATGACAGCCCTTCCTGAGATAGCTGGTGTAGGAAAGTTCCCCTTTTTGCAAAGGTTACCTCCCACTTTGACTGAATGTGCACTTGGTTCTGCTAATCAGGTTACTAGTGCCGGTGTTCTTTCCCAAAACTGTACATTTGTTTCCACAATTGGCACACCTCTGCCCACATAGACTTCCCTTGTAAAAGGTATCTGTGTTAACAAATGCATTGTGACTAGAGAGGGACTCCAAGGGCTGCAGCATGTATTGTGCCAGCCTCAGAGACCCCTCACCAAACACATACCCTCTGCAGACAGTGTGTTTTGGTGCAGACAAAACCCAAGAGTGGACATAGCTCACATGTGCCATGCCCTCAACCACATAGGTAATTCACTGATGTAGCAGTCCTCGCAGCCCTAAGGGAGGGTGCACTATACCCCCGGTGAGGGATTAGCTGCATGAGCAATATTCCCCTACAGTGTCTTAAGTCTACTCTTAGACATTGTAAGTGCAGTGAAGCCATACTGAGTACATGGGCTGGGAGTTTATCATTATGAACTCCACAGCTCCATGGTGGCTTGACTGATGCCAGTGCCTCCTTCCTCCCTCGTCTACACAAGCCTGCCACACACAGACATGTCTATGACCCCCTGAGGTGGGAGAACCGTAAGCCCACGGCCAGAGTCCGAGTGGCTCACCTGTCCAGTAAAGTCTTGCCAGTGATCCTGACCTCGAATCCAGTGTTGGCTGCCTCTCCTGGACTCCACAAAGACACCTGCTGCATCATCCTGAAGGGTCCCACTGACCACCACCAGCTCATGTAAAGAAAATCCGACACCAAAGTGCACCCCTATATCCTCCGCTACAACCCTGGGGAGCCCGCCGACGGTGCCCAGCCCTCCAACATCTCAACTTACCTGCTTCCTCCAGCCTCCTGGTCCAAGCCTGCAGGCTCTTCGTGTGACCAGGATCCCACATTGAAAGGCATTGGGTGCCCGCCACGGATTTGCACCATGCACCTGACCGCCCCTGTGCTGCTGGTGGTGTAAGGCTGGTGCTGCCTTGTGACCCCCCCCCGTTCTGGCTTTATCCCCGGGGCCTGCGCCCTTAAACTGCAGGTACATACCTTCAAACCACACCTCTGGTGGGTGCCCCCAGTCTCCATTTACTAACATTGGGCCCAGTGACCTCTGCACCCGGCCACCCCAGTGCTGCTGGTGGTTGTGCAGTACCTACCTTGGTCCGACCCTTGCCCAGTGTTGGTCCAAAGCCTGGCTATGTAAGGAAAGTACTTTCCTGTAACTGTATAGAACTGTTTCCTTCCATAGGATTGTATTGTTTTCTATCTATTACACTAAATGTCTATCTTTACATTTGCTAAGTTTGCTACTGTTTGCTTGACATTGCCAAAGTATTTTCATTTCACAGTAAAGTATTTGACAGCCTTAACTAAACAATACCTAATGCATTTGAAAAGTATTACCATTCTAAAAGTTGTTGTAATAACTTTGTATACCAAACAATTGTTTTTGGATACAGTCTTTGAGTGTGAGTAATCATTTCTTGTCTGAGTGTGTACAATAAATGCTTAGCACTACTCTCTGATCAGCCTAACTGCTCGACCACACTACAACAAATAGAGCTTTTAGTATTATCTGCTTTAGCTTCTGTAAAGCCACTGGAGTCTGCACACTATACCATACTTTGGTATAGGATATGCAAGTGAAAACTTTTAAATCTCTCCTCCAAAGAAACCTTTCTGTCCAGAAGTGTTCCAGGGTTCTACATGTTAGCAGCAATATTTTACGTTAATGACTATCGGTGATGATCCTACGATGCAGCATCTGGTGGTGGTTGTGAAGGAACGGTAAAACTCAATGATGATGGATACACCCTGGTTACGTTGGTGCTCCTTTCGATGAAGGGATGGATTAGGCCTGGGCGTAGTTTGCATAGCAGCACTACACGAAGCTTCACGTAGTATACTTTGAACTTCACATAGTACACAAAGTCTGCGTAGAGTAGCTGAAAACACTGTGTACTCGTCTGCACTGTGAAAAAATTGCAAATGGCATCATCCGGCACAGTGCCAGTTATGACAAAATAAGTATCTTGATCTTTACATGCTAAAGCGCAAATAGTACTTTCACAAAAGTGAAACTGAACAAATAGCAAGCAGTGTGAGAGGTGATGATTTTGGGATCCTCCCTAACCTACGGGGAGTACCAAACAGATGCCTTGAAAACAAAAAAGCACATATTATTGAACAATTTGGTGGTGGTCCCATCCTCTTAGTACCACCCCAAGCACAGTTATTGGCAAAAAAATATTCCCAACCAAAGGCCCCGCAAAGCATTATGGGATGAGATTAGCAGTGGGCAGTAAATATTATATAGTATCCAATATCAAAATAATTCTACAAAGAGCTGCAGTTCAACTGGTGGTTACTAGATGTCCCTCACGAGTCAAATGCTAATGCTTGATGAAAGGGTTTCAATGGTTT
Source organism: Lissotriton vulgaris (assembly GCF_964263255.1). Lineage (NCBI taxonomy): Eukaryota > Metazoa > Chordata > Amphibia > Caudata > Salamandridae > Lissotriton > Lissotriton vulgaris. The sequence goes on from NC_141693.1 coordinate 2,026,258,300, forward strand.
TGCATTTGACTCGTGAGGGACATCTAGTATCGACTAGGTGAACTGCAGCTCTTTGTAGAATTATTTTGATATTGGAGGCGATGTGCTTGAGTTCTGCCTTATGCATGGGCTCAAACAGTTTTGTCATTAGTTGCGTGAGCACGGTATTTAGCATCCACATGATCACTGGTGCTGTTTGAGGGGGAGCAATTCTTTTTTATCCTTCTAGGAATCGTTTTATGACTGGCCTCATTCATTCGGCGCGAGGCTACAAAAAGAATTTCCGAATGTTGCTGACGCAAGGGGATATTCACAAGGTGAGGAATCCACACGGCAGATGTATCTATCAGAAGAAGCTTTTGCATGCTCTTTCCCTCATAGTTGCTACGATAGCAGTGAGATGCACCTTTATGCTTGAGTAGTTTATGTGGCTGTCCAGTTGATGATCACTGTTTCTTGTGTGGTGGTTGAATTTATTTGGTTATTAGCTACGCACCAGGAGGTGTAGCACTTCCATTTTGCGACATTGCATTTCTTGTAGTTTGCTTTCTTGCTTCCTTAAGGATTTCCATTGTTCATTGAGGCAGGTTGTGGTGGCCAAACTCTACGTATTCAGGTGCCAGGTGGCTAGTTGCAGCGTCTTTGGCTCTGGGTGGAGGATCTGGCCCTGTTGCATTGTCAATAGGTCCTTGTATGTTTTGATCTTGATTATCCTTCCCCTGGACAGTTCTAACAGGCTTGAGTATCATGTCTGTCTTGGCCATTGCGGGGCATTGAGGATTAGGTTTGTTATTGGTTGTCTTGTCCTTTCTAGCACCCTTTGCATAAAGGATATTGGAGTTTTCCCCTGAATGTGTTTCTGGAACACTTTCAGTGCTAGGAACACAGTTTATTTCTAAGTAGTTGATGTGTTTTATTGAATCCTGTTGGTTCCATTGACCACGTACTTTCAGCTGTTTGAGGTGTGTGCCCCATTCGCTGAGGGATGCGCCTGTAGTGATTGTCACAGAAAGGGTTGGAGTCCTGAAAGGTCTGCTTTGTGCTAGGTTATTGGATGCCCACAATTGTATTTCTGCCTGCAGCCTGTGCGTAACAACCACTAGCTCCTCCCAACTCCCTGAGGCTTGGGACCAGTTGTTAGTCAGCCATTCTTGAAACGGGCGCATGTGTAGGCGGGCGTGAGGAATCAGTGGTATGCATGATGCCATCATGCCCATAAGTTTCATGACCCTCCTCACTGTCAGAGACTGACCCTTGTGGTAGAGTAATGTTTCTTGCTTTATTACCTGGATTGTCTTCTGCGTCAGGTACGCCTGAGCGTTTCTTGAGTTTAATCTTGCACCTAGGAAAATCTTTTTTCTTTCTGGCTTTGTGGATGACTTCTTGTGGTTTATAGAGAAATCTAGATCTTGCAGTGTGTGAACAGCTGTTTGAATGTGCTTGGGGCATTTCTGTCTTGGGTTTGCCCTTATGAGCCAGCCGTCTAGGTAGGGGTAAATGTGTATCCCTCCTCTTCTTAGGTGTGCCGCCACTGCGGCCAGGCACTTGGTGAAAACCCTTGGTGCGGACTTCATTCCAAAAGCGAGTACCTTGAAATGATAGTGCATTCCTCTGTGTAGGAACGGTTGGTATTTTCTGTGTTTTTCATTCATACGATTGTGTAAGTAGGCATCCTTGAGGTCTATTGTTGCCATGTAATCTTCTCTTTTGGTTTGGGGAATTCTTTCTTTTAGTGTAGTGTGAGACGGACCCCGATGTAAACGAGAGCCTTACCAGACTAACGCCGGGAGGGACGCCACCAATAGGGGTCATGCCACGTTGTTATGCCACTGGACTACCACAACCATACTCCTCTGATGTTTCACCTCAGGGACGCGACGATTGGAACACCCCGGAAGCAGTCCACACGGAACCCGGAAGCAGTGGAAACGAACCAATGAAAGGCCACCTAAGTCAATGGGCAGGGTCAGCGAGGATTGGCGCGCAGGACGAGGACGAAAGCAGGAAGAAGGTAGCGGAGAAGGAAAACGCGGGACCCGAAAAACAAGACGCGGGGCCCGTGGAAGTTGAGACGCCAGTGAACCCGGACGTGGAAGACGATCGCTGGTGCGAGGACTGGTGGTGTCCGGAGGATGCTGGAGAGCGGCCGCGACTCTGGAAGAGTTGCGGCGGGGCCGGTGAGTGACAACGGCTCAGGGGATTTGGGGAGCGGGGAAGTGGAAGAGAGTGTAGGTTGGGGTTTGTAAGCACTTGGCGTGTTTTGCCTTTGTTGCTGCAATATCGGGCCACATATCTGAATCGCTCACAAGCTCATATCTGCCACTCGGACACTCGTTCTTTAAACACCCTTTTTTACCCCTTCCTAGTCACATAAAGGCCCCCCCCCCCTTTTTTTTACTTCCTAGCCAGGTATCTGTTGGTTTTCACCTCTTCTGCACAAACCGTATTTTCGTTCATACACCTACGGTGTGGTGAAGGGAAACCTTAGTCCAATCATTATATACCATTCTTACGGTACCCTTCTTTATTTCTTCACTCTCCTATGAGCCTCCGGGAAGACCGCCTGGGTCCTGAAGACAAGGAGAAGACCACGCCATTGCCCAGTTCTTCATCGGAGACCTCAGAAGAAGAAGAAGAAGTTACCGAGGATCAATCCACCAAACCTATCCCATCTTCATTTGTTTTCAATAAAACATCTTTGTTTAAACCCATACGTCAGCCTCCACGCCTGTTATAAAGCCCGCCCTCCCACAGGTGGTGTCAGAAGTGGGATCCAAAGGCAAAATGGAGGCGGCATTGGCGAAGATGGGCGAGAATCAAGAACACTTGGGAAAAATTATGGAACGGTTCCTGACTGTTGTACAGGAAGACCGCGACAAGATTCAGAAAGTCATCACAGGACAAGGACAAACTCATGGAGCAGCCATGGACAAACTCGCTCAAGCATTGGGGCAACAAAGAGGACCTACAACTTTGCCATCTGTAGTATTACAAAGATATGTGGCTGGAGAGGATTCTGATTTTTTCTTTAACAATTACGAGAGAATGGCCACCGCAGCCTCCTGGCCTGCAGAAAAATGGGGGCAATATCTGGGACCCCTGTCATCAGGTGACTTACAGGCCGCCTACCAGGCAGCAACTCTTCAAGGAGCAGTCCCTTATGCCGATATAAAAAAATGTGTCTTAGAAAGATTGGGAGTAGATGACGAGACTTACAGAGTGAAGTTAAGACAAATGAAGGAAGGACCCCAAGAAACTCCTCGTGCTTTATACTTTAGAGTAAAGGATATGGCCGATCGTTGGCCAAAACCTGCCACTACAGATAAGGATGGGATTATGGCCAAAATCCATCTAGAACAATATCTAACGTCCCTTCATCCTCCAATTCAGCGCTGGGTCCGACAACGAGCAAACCTTACTCTGGAAACGGCTGTAGAGATAGCTAGCGCATACAATAGAGCCCAGGATTTTCAAAAAGGAAGAGAGGAGTCAACCGGGAAAACAGGGGGACACGCAACTCATCGACCTCCCCGTCCTCCCTTCCTTAAGAAGCCTGAACCTCTTGCTTTCATACCCAGCACACCACCCCCTAGTGCTCCTCTTATTCGTCCACCCACTGTAGGACCGCAATGTTTCCAGTGTGGAGGTATGGGACATATAGCCAGGTTCTGTCCACAAAAAGAGGAACCCATGGAGATAGGGATGGTCCGCAATTACTACTGTTCCCCTACAGAAAGAAAGCCACCCACATATAGGTGCACTGTCTCTGTAAACGGCCAACCTTTAACTGCCTTAGCTGACACAGGTTGTTTGCATAGCGTAGTTCGACCACAAGACCTTGATAATAACCTAAGGCCCATAGACGGAGTAGTGGCCATTAAGTGTGTACATGGGGACACCAAACCATACCCCACTGCTCAAGTGCAGATCCAACATCCCCAGGATAACGGAACATCCTTAACTGTAGGCCTCATACCACGATTACCCGAACAAGTAATCTTAGGAAATGACTATCCTAAGCTAACTCAGTTGTTGCAGAATACCCCCATAGCTGAAAATTAATGGCTATCTACTGCTCCCTTTTCCAGTGATACAGGAAAATAATGGCCATCTTCCAAACCCCGGAAGAGTCGAAGGCAAAGAAGGGCTGAAAAAGGGAGAGAAGCCATGGTGATGCCCATTATACCCGAAGAGAACCCCTGGGAAACAGACCGGAATTTCCATGCTGCCCAACGGGAGGACCCTCTCCTTCAAGAAGCATGGAACAAGGCGCTTGAAGACTAAGACCCACACCATGTAGGTCCTTATTTCTTTGTCAAACAAGGTTTATTGTACAGAAAAAAGAGACCTACTCAAAAAGCACAGTTGCTAATCCCCGAGCCATTCCGAGAAAAAGTATTATACCTAGCCCATAGCCATCTTCTTGGGGGACATTTTGGGGCTGATAAAACAGAGAAAACCATCCTAGACAGATTCTATTGGCCAGGGATATACCATCAGGTGAAAAAATACTGTAGGGAATGCCCAATCTGCCAGAGACATAGTTGTTACCAACCCCCAAGGGTACCCTTGCTTCCTCTCCCTATCATTGATGAACCGTTCAGTCGAGTTGGCATGGACATTATAGGACCCTTGCTACCATCACAAAGTGGGTGTCGTTATGTTCTGGTTATTGTGGATTATGCAACACGGTTCCCAGAAGCAATACCTCTTCGCCGTCCAGACACTGCCAATATTTCCAAGGCTATGATTAATGTTTTCTCTAGGGTGGGGTTCCCAAAAGAGATTTTGACAGATCAAGGGACACCTTTTGTTTCCAAAATGATGAGACATTTGTACCCAGTTGGGGGTGAAACAAATAAAACAGATGGGCTGGTGGAAAGATACAATGCCACCATTAAGACCACCCTAAAAAAACTACTGGCATTAGAGGCGCGGACATGGGAAGATATTATCCCTTTGGCCCTATTCGCCATTAGATGTAAGGAGCAGAAAAGTACTGGGTATTCCCCTTTTGAGTTGTTGTATGGCCATAAACCCAGCACCTTGCTTGACATGGCCCAGAAGCAATGGGAAAAAGAACCAAACAATACGAAACCCCTCCTAGAATACGTCTCAAACTTAAAGACTCATCTCAGACAAATCCGGGATATAGTCCGAAATAACCTCAAACGCACAGATAGCCCAAAAAGGTCAATATGTCAAAGGGGCTAAGAATAGAACTTTTCAAGTGGGGGACCTCGTATTACTTATGATGGCCTCCTCCGACCAAAAGCTTTTGGGGCAATGGCAGGGACCTTACAAAGTCATCGCTCAGGTAACCCCGGTGACATATAGCATTGAAACTGATTCCACCAAGCACATAACCCGAATATATCATATTAATTTGCTTAAGAAATGGGAGGGCCCTATGCCTACCACAGTGAATGTGGTGGAATCCCAGACCCCCTTGTTACACCAGAGTATCTGTACAGAGTTACCCTTTGCTAAAAAAATTGAATTGCTCACGGTTTTACAGCCATTGTCTGATATATTTTCCACCTCTCCTGGGAGGGTTAATTTCATTGAACATACCATTAAAACACCGCCGGGTAAATGGGTTAGATTAAGGCCATACCGTATACCTGAATCCCACCGACAAGTAATAAGAGAAGAGATACAAAAGATGCTTCAAATGGACATTATTGAATCATCCCGGAGCGAATGGAATTCACCCATTGTCCTTGTGCCAAAGCGGGACGGCTCAGTCAGATTTTGTATAGATTTTCGCGAGGTAAACAAGATATCGGAATTTGACACCTACCCCTTTCCCGGGTGGATGAAATGGTGGGGAGAATAGGGAGAGACTAGTATATTAGTACCCTGGATCTATGCAAGGGATACTGGCAGATCCCACTCAAACAGGAAGACATTGAAAAAACGGCTTTCTCAACCCCTGATGGGTTGTACCAGTTTAAGATGATGCCTTTTGGCTTACACAGGGCCCCAGCCACATTTCGGAGAGCCATGAATATGATATTGAGATCCCATGACGATTATGCCGGGGCTTATATCGATGACATCGTGATCTATAATGATACATGGGAACAACATATGTCACACCTTTCCCAAGTTGTCTAGACTTTAGGAATCCACGGGTTGAGAAAAAATCCATCCAAAAGCCACTTGGCTGCTGAGACAGTTAAGTACTTGGGTTATCTCTTAGGAGAAGGAGTTATAAGACCGCAGTCATCCAAAGTGACAGCCATATCCCAGATCACGTTACCCAGAACAAAAAAAGATTTAAGAGCTTTTCTTGGGTTGTTAGGATACTATAGACGGTTCATCCCTATGTTCTCCAAACTAGCAGCCCACTAACCAACCTACTTCACAAAAATAGCAGAACAGAAGAGATATTGAGATGTCCCCCAGTTGAGGTAGTACACTCTTTCGAGACCTTGAAAAACTCCCTGACTTCGGACGCTGTTCTGATCAGCCCAGATTATACCCGCCCCTTCATTTTACAAACAGATGCCTCAGATCAGGGTATAGGAGAGGTTTTATCACAGGAAACCCCACAAGGCGAGAAACCGATACTCTACATTAGTCCCAAGCTCTTTCCTCGTGAAAAAAACAATGCAACCATTGAAAACGAGGCCCTGGCAATCAAATGGGCCATTGACTCCTTAAGATATTATCTGGAAGGAAGAGAGTTCCTCCTTTTTACCGACCATGCCCCCCTAGAATGGTTAGCCAGAAAGAAGGGTCACAATGAAAGGGTACTTAGATGGTTTCTGTCTTTACAGCCTTATAGGTTCCTTACTAAACATAGAAAAGGGAAAGAACAAGGGAATGTAGACTATCCAGATATCCCCAAAACACAGACCCTAAAAGAAGGACCGCAAGGGAAAGGGGATGTGAGACGGACCCCGACGTAAACGAGAGCCTTACCAGACTAACGCCGGGAGGGACGCCACTAATAGGGGTCATGCCACGTTGTTATGCCACTGGACTACCACAACCATACTCCTCTGATGTTTCTCCTCAGGGACGCAACGATTGGAACACCCCGGAAGCAGTCCACATGGAACCCGGAAGCAGTGGAAACGAACCAATGAAAGGCCACCTAAGTCAATGGGCAGGGTCAGCGAGGATTGGCATGCAGGACGAGGACGAAAGCAGGAAGAAGGTAGCGGAGAAGGAAAACGCGGGACCAGAAAAACAAGGCGCAGGACCTAAAGAAGAAGACATGGGACCCGTGGAAGTCGAGACGCCAGTGAACCTGGACGTGGAAGAAGATCGCTGGTGCGAGGACTGGTAGTGTCCGGAGGATGCCGGAGAGCGGCCGCGACTCTGGAAGAGTTGCGGCGGGTCGATGAGTGCCAACGGCTCAGGGGATTTGGGGAGCGGGGAAGTGGAAGAGAGTGTAGGTTGGGGTTCGTAAGCACTTGGTGGGTTTTGCCTTTTTTGCTGCAATATTGGACCACATATCAGAATCGCTCAAAAGCTCATATCTGCCACTCGGTCACTCGTTCTTTTAACACCCTCTTTTACCCCTTCCTAGTCACGTAAAGGCCCCCACCCCTTTTTACTTCCTAGCCAGGTATCTATTGGTTTTCACCTCTTCTGCACGAACCGTATTTTTGTTCATACACCTACGGTGTGGTGAAGGGAAACCTTAGTCCATTCATTATATACCATTCTTACGGTACCCTTCTTTATTTCTTCACTCTCCTATGAGCCTCCAGGAAGACCACCTGGGTCCTGAAGACAAGAATACCACGCCATTGCCCAGTTCTTCATCGGAGACCTCAGAAGAAGAAGAAGTTACCGAGGATCAATCCACCAAACCTATCCCATCTTTGTTTGTTTTCAATAAAACATCTTCGTTTAAACCCATACTTCAGCCTCCACGCCTGTTTATAAAGCCCGCCCTCCCACATGTAGCCATTTTGAAGTGTTGTGTTTAGATGAACTTATTTATGAACCTTAGGTCCAGTATTGGCCTAGTGATAGGTCCTGTTTGGGAACTAGGAAGTATGGTGAATAGTTTCCTTAAAAACCTCCTATTTTGTTACTAATTCTATTGCTTGTTTTTGCAGTTCCTTTATTTCCAAATTTATCTGTATGAGTTCTTGTTTTAGGAAACTTTTCGTTTTTGGTGGGTTTGCAGGTGGTGTCTTTGTTAGTTCTGTGCAATACCGTATTTCACCAGATTTAATATCCAATTTTCTGTTGTGATTTTTTGCCACTGTTTGAAGAATTTTGATATTCTTCCCCCCACTGGTGTTTGATGTGGGTCCTGCTGTATTTGGGAGTCAACTTGAGCTATTTCCTCTTTCTATAGAGGGCTGGCCTCTGCCCCTGCCTCTTCCTCGAAAGGGCTGCCTAGGTTGGTGTTGCCAACCTTGGTATCCTGACTGTTGGCCTGTTTTTTGTCCATTCCCTTGACCTTGATGCTGTTGTCACATTTGCTGTTCTTGGCCGAATGCACCTCTTCCTGTGGGTTTTCCGTTGTTGAACCCACCTCTTTTGAAGGTACCGCTTTGCTGCAGGGCTTCCATCGCTCTGGCGGTACTTACCTGTGACTGTATATAACCGTTTTCCTTCTATAGGATTGGAAGGAATTGTCCTTCTTGAGTTGTTGGAGGGATTAGTCTATCTCCTTCCCAAATAGTGCGTCCCCTGTGAAAGGACTGTTGATGAGGGAGGTTTGTACCTCCTGTTTGAACCCTGAGATCCTAAGCCAAGCTTATATTCTTGGTGGTGACTGTGCACATTTGCCTGCTGGCAGTGTCTGCTGCATCTTGTGCAGATTTAAGGCATGTGTATGCCTTCTTGGACATTAGATTTTCCTGTTTTTTTTTCCCTCTCAGGGAGCTTGTTGATGTGCTACTCTATATCGTACCACTGCTGGTGTCCGTATCTGTTCAGGAGGGCGTTGCAGTTAGCAATGTGCCATTGTGTCACTGCATTTTTCTCCATCTTTCTTCCCAACATATTCATTCTCTTGCTTTCTTCTCCTGGTGGGGGTCCAGTGTTATAGAGTGCGTTTGTTCTTCCTCTAGCTGTGGTGATGATGATGGAGTCAGAAACAGTGTTGCCCCGAATATATTTAGGTTCCTTGGAGGAGGCCGTGTACTTTTTCTCGACCCTTGATGTCACCCCCTTGTTTGAGGCTGGTTCCTTAAAGGTTACTTTGCCATGATCTAAGATGCTTGGTAGCATTGGCAAGTATTGTGTTCCCTTGTTGGCAGGGGCCAATGTTTCCAGCAGGACACAAGTGTCTCCTTTTTCCTCGAGGGGTACACTGAAAGTGTCTGCTGCCCTTTTAACTAGCTGGTTGTAGAAGGCTATATCATCTGGTGGTGATGCCTTCGACGGATAGCAGCATATCTCCTCATTAGGACTTTCGGTGTTGGTCATTCCATGTGTCCTACAAATGTTCGGAGGCTTCCACCTCTTCTGGAGCGTCTGCGTAGTCCTCGGGATCTTCTTCGTGAGGTTCAGGGGTCGGAGGGGATTCAAGGATGTCTTCCTCTTCTCCTTCGGCGTCTTCCGCTTCTTCTGCTTTGACAATTCCGGTTCGGTGACCAGGGCTTACGGAATCCAGAAGTCTTTAAGTGTCGCATCAAGCTCCTTTTTCTTCTGGAGGAGCGATACCACCTCGAGTCGTTTTCTCTTCTTCTCGACCTGGAGTGTTCTCTAGGCATCGGACACAGGAGACTTATTTATTGCTCACGCTTACGTCCTTTGACGGTGTCGCACTTTTCTTCCGGGGTTCGTGTTCGACTCTCGTTTTCGGCATCTTATGCGTTTTTCCCTCTTCGGTATCCCTTGGTAGGGTTCAGTGGGGCTCTTTAGATCGCGGTTGACCTTTGATCGCCTTTTTACTCGCCATTGGGCTGCCTTGGGTTGCGCTTTCCCTTCTTGGCCCTTCAGTTCTGACGGATGTGCATGGTGTCTTACCTTATTCGTCTTCTTCCCTGTGTCGCTCACCTTCTTGGGGGCGGGTGGTTTCTCGGAGTCTCCTTCCAGAAATTTGATGTCCAATCCCTCGTGCGTCGACTCTGCTGGCATTCCCTGGTCCTCGTTGTCACTGGACAGGCCCAGGTCCTTAAGAGAAGTATTCTTCGATGTTTGAGATATGGTGGCATAGTGGACCTCTCTCTGTTTTCGACAGGAACATTGCACAGGCTTCACAGTCCTTGTCTTTATGGTCCTTCGGTAGGCAGAGGTTGCACGGGTCGTGTGGATCGCGTTGTGCGGACTTGTGGTGGCACTCAGGGTAGAACTTAAAAGGGGTATTTTCCATGGCCCCTACCTCGCCATTTGTCGACCTTAGAGGTCTTCCTTGTTGATCCCGGAGTCCTATTCTTATCTCTGGTTGAGACATCGATGTTCGGTGTAATTCTCTGGAACCTTTTCCGGCCTTTTCTTTTTTTTCCCCGGGATATCCTGAAAAAACATTGGCGCTTCCAGTCTTGCTTTCAGACCCAACGGTGGAAAAAAGAATCTGAAGATGGCTACCACGCGCAACGACCTCCAGGGCACCGTCTGACATCCCACAGGGGACGCACCTGGCACCAGATGGTGGTTGACAGCGCCCAAAAACTAGATGGCGGAATAATGCACAGCATGTGAATCCAGAAAAGGATTCCAGCTGCAAAACTACTTTTTGTCACATGACTACAGACCTTTAAGAAAGGCTTTTTCTCAGGTGCTTCAGCCATAATCCCCTTTGGGTAGTAAAATGGTACATTAGACATGCTGCAGAAAATATGGCACTTCGAAGTCTTTGGAATTGTAGAGTTCTCGGTCCTGTCACCTGATTGGTCAAAATTCAGGTCATATAATGAGGTTGATTGACTGAATGTAGTTCACCCCTGCTGTAATTTTATTGAGCATGTATGTAAGTTGCCTACCAAGGGTTTTCAACAGGATGACAGGGGAATAATTCAAGCGAACAAGTTACTTACCTTCGGTAATGATATATCTGTTAAGAAACATAGGTTAGTTATAGATTCCTTACCTTAGAATTATCCCCAGGTGTCAGACTGGATCCCGAAAGTTTTTCGTCATTAGTACCTCTGCGTGTCGGAAGGTGGCGTCGGCTTCGCATCCTTCGTTGGCGTCGTGGTCGCCGGGATGATGTTGCGGTAGCTGCTTAGATGTCTCCCTTGCGCACTGTCGTCAATTCTGTACACGACTTTCCGCGCGCAGAGCTATGCAAGACACTGACCACTGGTGAACAAAACTAGGGCCCTGAAAAGATGTCCTTAACCCTAGAAATCAGTTCGCAGAACAGGGAGGATGGGTGGGGTGGTAAGGAATCATAACTTACCTAGGCTTCTTACAGCTATATCGTTACCGAAGGTAAGTAACTTGTTCATCTAAAAGAAACAGCTAGCTATAGATTCCTTACCTTAGAATAGATACCCCAGCAATACTAACCCCGGTGGTGGGTCTGCAAACCAAGATCACACAAGAAAGTCCTAGAGAACAGAACGGCTAAAGAAGCAGTCTCTCTGGACTTGCTGTCCAGGCAGTATTATTTGGTGAACTTGTGCAGCGATGCCCATGTGGCTGCCTGACATATGTCATTCAGAGGGACTCCTTGTCCAAAGCAGTAGTGGCTGCCGTCTCCCTGGTGGAATGGGTGCGTAGACCCACTGGGGGCTCCTTTTTAGCTAGAGAATAGCAGGCTTTAATACACAAAACGACCCATCTAGAAATGGTCCGTTTGTGTACGGCCAGACCTCTCTTGGCGCCCACGAAGCCAACAAAGAGTTGATCAGCTACCCGGAACTGTTTTGTGCGATCCAGATAGAAGGAAAGCGCACGTTTTGGGTCAAGGCGGTGGAGCCTCTCTTGCTCTTTAGAAGGATGCGGAAGCGGAAAGAAGGTGGGCAAAGTGATGGTCTACCCGATGTGAAAGGAGGTGACCACCATGGGAAGAAGGATGGACGAGTTCTTAGGACAACCTTGTCCGAATTTACAGCCAGAAAAAGAGGTTTGGATGAAAGAGCCTGGAGCTTATTCACTCTTCTGGCAGATGTGATGGCTACCAGGAAAGTAGTCTTAAGAGTTAAAAGTCGTAAAGGACATTTGTAAAGCAGCTCAAAGGGAGCGCACATCAGATAGGTCAAGGCCAAATTCAAGTCTAACTGAGGGCATTACGAAGAGGATAGGAGGAAAGAGATTAGTAACGCCTTTTAAGAAACGATTTACAACCGGGGACTTGAAGAGATAAGGCTGATTATGAAGCCTTAGAAAGGCGGAAATGGTGGAGAGATAGCCCTTACTAGTGCCCAGAGCAGAGCCCTGCTGGGCCAAAGAGAGGAGAAACAAGAGAACCTCAGAAAGAGGGGCGGAAAGGGGATCCACAGTCTTTGGTGCGCACCATGCCATGCATTAGTTCCATCGACAGGCGTATACCGTCTTAGTGGAGGGACACCTGGCTGCCAAGATTACATCACAGACTTCGGCAGGCAAGTCAAACGTCGTCAACTGCCGCCGCTCAATCTCCACGCAAGGAGGTGGAGGCTGGTCAGGTTCAAGTGGAGGACCGCCCCTGCTGCTGCGACAGAAGATGCTCCCGAAGAGGCAGTCGAATCAGAGGATTTATGGCCATGTTGAGTAGCTCGGGATACCAGACTCTTCGTGCCCAATCCGGAGCCACAAGAATGACTTGGGCCCGGTCGCACTTGATCTTCTTAAGCACTCTGGGCAGAAGTGGTATAGGAGGAAAGGCGTACTACAGACCGCAACTCTTCTCTCTCAACGAAAAGCGCCGCCTAGTGAGTGCCGCCTTGGAAATTCCTATGCGCAAAATTGCTGCAGGAGGCCATCAGGCCCAGCAGCCGGAGAGTCATCCTGAGCGAAACCCAGGGTAAGGGCTGAAAGATTGGAATCATAGCTCGAATATCCCGGTCTCGCTGCTCGGGAGTATAGACCCAACACAGCGTTGTATCCAGAACCGCTCCGATGAAGAGGAGATTCTGAGAGGGCTGCAGGTGTGACTTTGGAACGTTGATGGGGAACCCCAGCGAATGCAGGAGGTCGGCCGTAGTCCGGAGGTGGGAGATGACTGCCTGGGGCGTGCCGGCTTTCAACAACCAGTCATCAAGATAGGGGAAGACTGGAACCCCTCATCTGCGTAGATGAGCTGCAACCACTGCCATCACTTTTGTGAACACCTGAAGGGTGCTGGTAAGACTTAAGGGGAGCACGGTAAACTGAAAATGCTCATGGCCTACCATGAACCGTAAGTAGCGCCGGTGGGCTAGCAGGACTGGGATGGAAAATAGGCGTCCTGCAGGTCCAACGCTACCATCCAGTCTCCAGGGTCGAGGGCAGACAAGACCTGAGCTAAAGTCAACATTTTAAACTTCTCCTTCCGGAGGAAGCGATTGATGCTCCTGAGGTCCACGGTAGGATGCAGGCCCTTGTCCTTCTTGGGTACCAGAAAGTAGTTGGAATAGCAACCACAACCTACTTCTGAGACAGGAATGCACTCAATGGCTCCCTTGGCCAAGAGAGCTGAAACTTCCTGTTGGAGAAGACCCAGGTGATCCTCCGACATGCGATGGTACCGAGGTGGCATGACTGGAGGGGTAGTCTCGAAGGGGAGGAAGTAGCCCCTTCGGACAATCTGCAAAACCCACCTGTCCAACGTGATGGTGCGCCAGTGGAGGAGGTGATGGCGGATCCCGACGCCCACTGGCGATTGATGGGCCTGAAAGGGCGGACTAGGAACATTTGGAGGTGGAAGCAGGGGGGGGGGGGAGTGGGTGGGGGGTTGTGGGTTGGTGGACTAGCCCGCTCGCTGGCTCCCAGAATCACGGCGGTGGTTCCCACGTCCCCACGAAGGTTGTGCAGCTTGCGCCAGCCTGTGGCCCTGGATGGGACATAGTGGGGTACCCCTTCCGTAGCCGAAAGGAGTGAAAAGCAGACTGCGCAAGGCGAGTGGAAAGGCCCAAGGACTTGGCCGTAGCCCGTAAGTCTTTGAAACGCTCTAGGTCGACTTCGTCGCCAAAAAGGTGACGCCATCAAAGGGCATGTCTAGAAGAGCGCTCTGGATATCCCCAGAAAAGCCAGTCAATCTGATCCAGGCATAGTGACAAGGGCTACCGGCGTTGAAATCGTCCTGCCTAGAGAGTCAGCAGTATCCAGCCCACAGCGGATGGTAAACTTTGCTGCATCTCTCCCTGCAGCAACGGCCTGGGAGAGGACAGCCCGGGCCTCCTCTGGACACTGAGGCAGCACTTACGCAACTGTTTCCCACACAGAGTGGAAATAACGGCCCAATAGAGATGCAGTGTTTACCGACCACAGTCCCAAGCTGGCGGGAGAAAAACCTTCTTCCCAAGATGATCCAGCTTCTTGGATTCCTATCTGGTGGTGCGTTACGGAATGCGCTCTTCGTAGTAGAAGCTTGGACCACCAAGCTCTATGGGGTGGGGTGTTGCGAGAGAGGAAAATGTGGTCGCCCGGACGGTGGTGTCGGGCAACCATCCTATCCACGGGAGCCCCCCGTGTTGGGCCTGGACCAAGTGCCCAAAAGGATGTCGGTCAGGGCCTCATTTAATGGCAGCAGGGGCTCCGAAGAACTCGCTCTTGGCTGAAGCACCTCTGTCAGGAGGTTAGTCCTGAATGCCACCGTAGGAAGCTCGAGGTTGAGAGCCTCAGCCGCCCTACGCAACACCACTGCCTAAGACGCTCCCTCCTCCGAGCCACAGTAGGAGGAGAGAACATGCCAAGGTCTGGGGAGGTATCCAGACCACTGGCATCCCCCAAGGTGCTCTCTCCAGTCCTATTCGTACCCCAACTGGTCTGACAAAGGGACCCCAGACCTCTCCCAGTCTTCCTCACCCTCCGCTGGCTGCCAGGTTGGCTCAAAATGGCCAGGGTGGAAACAGGGGCAAAAGTAGCCATCTGCACCGGATCCAGGGTCGGCCAGCGCAGGTCCAGCTCCGTGTTCACATCAGGTTGGAAGCCAGGGTCGACACCGGCTGGGGGTCTAGGCGGCGGCGTGCCGGTCGAGTCTGCGCCGGTAGAGGTGTCACAAGGTCGACTGGCGCCGATCCGGATCCAGGCATGGATCCATGGGGGCCCTGTGGCGCCGGGGCTGGGGCCGCCGGCAGGGAAGGGCTAGGGCCCCCAACCGAGTCCGCGGGCCTGAAGGTGCGCCGCCGGAGTTGGGCTGCCCAAAGATGGCATGCATGGCTTCGTAAAAGGGAAGGAAACTGAGTCGGCCCTGCAGGCTACGCACGCAGAGCCGCAGGAGTGGCACCACCTGCATCTTTCGTCACGTCAGCCGACCGACGGGGAGAAGTCGAAGAGCTTCTTCAACTTGTTCTTGTGCTTCGACTTACCGGATCCCGAGTGCGAAGACTTGGATGACGAGTGGTGATGGCTCCGCGACCTTTCCCTCAACCTCCCTCGCGACGGGCCCTCGAATGGCATGGAGCGGACTGCCAGCACCCAAGATGCTTTCAGGACCGCTCCAGCAAAGACTTCGGAGCTATGGTCCGGCAGTCGGAGCACGACTTGGGGGTCGTGTTTGCGCTCCTGGCAAAAGAGGCACACGAGGTGCGGATCCATCACCAACCTCATTCCAGAACAGGAACCGCAGGCCTTAAAACCGGGCATCCCTACGTCACCAGGAGCCAGAAGACTTGAAAAGACATCGACAAAAGTTGCTCAAAAAGTTCAGTCAAAAAGTGACTGGAGGTACCGCTCTCTGGATCTGCGTTGGCTGGTGCGGGAAAAGAAAGAACTGAGAGGACGTGAGGGCGGCGTCTAAGTAGCTACCGCAACTTCAATGACGGACGCGGAGCCGACCGACGCCATCTTCCGACGCGCAGAGGTACTGCTGACAAAAGACTTTCCGGATCCAGTCTGACGCCTGGGGGAAATTCTAAGGTAAGGAATCTATAACTAATAGGTTTTTTTCAGATATGTGAACTCACTATACACCAACAGGCTAGAACCCTTAGGTCCAATAGCAAATACCGACGGTGCCGAAGATCAGCACTTTCAGAAATGGTGGTAGATCTTTCTCCCGGATGGCCCCTGAAACTTGGAATACTCTACCCTTTTCCCTCCAGACCACAAGACGTTCCGTAGACTCCTTAAAACTTGGCTATTCTAGCTAAGTCCTCTCCATCTGGCTGTCACATTTTTTCCCTTTCCTGAGCACTAGCAAGCGCTATGAGAACTTTGTGGTGATATATGCGCTCTATAAATACAAAATACATACATACATACATACATACATACATGAAAGATCCAATGTTGGCGCGCAAGCACTTCTTAACCACCATTTTTCAGCAGTGGTGATCTGATAAAATTCAAGAACCGAGGCACTATTTAAATTTGCTGTACTATTACTTAACTCCTTCACAAGCGCTGTCTAGTGACTTGATCCTAACCCTGATGGCTGGGTTCCGAGTACACTAACTGAAACCTCAAGCCAGCTCAACGTCAACAGGACTAGTTACTTCAGTAGGTCACCTGTGACAGTAAAGGGTGAATGAGGAGACATTGGTAGACCACTAAGGGAACATTAGCACTGGAGAGGGACTAGCCAAAAGCAAACGCCTCTTTAAAGACCATAGTAGGTTTACAACACAGACCGGCATCCAAGCACTGGTATAGAAGCAGTAAATGGTGCAGAGTAACTTAATGAAAGGGCAGCATTGTAAGGGCACTTCAGCTCAAGGGTGTCAGGAAGAGGTACAGCATTGTTATCAGAGCCTGAGGCCAAACAAAATTCAGAAAAAAACTAATAAAAGGGGAGGACTGATGCAAAAGCAGAGATTATTTCAGAAATCATAATTTACATCAACAGTTCTACAAAAGCTTGGCGGATGCAGCACAGAAAGGACTGGACTGTGGCACAATTCACACTGAGGAGAACAGAGACGAAGGCGACCAGACATGTAATGGTAAAAGGAGGCAATGCAAAAACGGGAACGCAGGAGTGTGAGACAATTCAAATCTAAAAGGAAGACCAACACAGACAAGGAAAAAACGGTCCATGCAACTGAGAGAGCACAGATACACAAACAATTCACAGAGGGTGATCCGCAAATAGTGTACAGCAGGCCATGCATCATTAAACAATTCACGCCATGGTGGAACACACACAAACATGTCCAGTAGTCTGGTGGCTTATAGCACATTGAGAAGGACATCAAGGTAGAAAACCAAAATCCAAGTGATGTTGCACAGAGAGCATGTGGTAGTGGCATGGTTGACAGTGAGGAGGAAGAGGCCTACAGAATAACAAATGACACGCTGTATAGCAAAGAGAATGCAAGGGCTGTGGCACGCATGACAGTGCAGGACTACACCCACAGAGAACAACCTATGACTAGCATGAGCCATGCTGAAGCAGAGGAGATGTACAGGACACAAAGCAGGGGCTGCAACACACAGAACAAAGTAGTTATGGCACAAATTACAAAAACAAGCCCATGCAGCAAATAAAAAACACAGGGATTGTGGTATGGTTCACATCCATGGGAAGTTGTAGAAAGAAATACGAAAGCAGAGCCATGCAGCAGCAGCAGAAGAATCTGACCTTTACGTTCTGAAAATGCATCAGGGACTTGCAGTGTGCGATCCGGGCGGCGGAGTCGCTAGGGTAGAATTTGTAACACAGTCTGCAGAGGTAACCTGCCACAGGGACCATAAAATCCGGGCCTGCGAAACGGGAGGGCAAGTCAGACATCAGGGTCAATAAAAATGATAAGAAAGAAGGAAGGTTTAAGAAGGCACAGGATTAGCTTGCTGGTCCAGAAGAGCAGGGCTTCCCATCAGCAGGCTAAGGGAAGGTGTGAGGGACAGACAACGTCTATTAGGGGGTACAGGAACTTCAACAAGAGTGGAGATGTCACAAGAGCCAACAGAACAGCATTAGAAAGTGAGGACAGAGGACGCGACACAAAGAAGCAAGGAAGAGATGAAATGCAATGAGCTATTAACAATGGAACTCAAGAGCCAGGCAGTCCCCAAAAATCATTGCGCTTGCTAGAACTCTTCCAGACTGCTCAGAACGCCAATTCCACAGTAGTTTTTTTTAATCCCACCCATCTTTTTCTCAAAGATCCTAGCAACTCAAAGTCTGCATTGACACATCATTCTACACTCCTCCTTTAGCTAAGACATCACACCCAGAAGACAGATCTCAGGAGAGATGGATGTGGCACTGAAAGAGCATTGGATGACGAAGTCTTACAATACAGAGAGCAGCGTAAGACAGATTCTAACCGTGGCTCTACAGGGATCGGTGCACCAGGGACAGGCGTGGAGGGCAACAAATCTATCTCTATCTTGGAAACAGCATCAAGTGTAAACCAAGGAATGACCGCCTATCCTGGGGTGCAGGAACCCTAGGTGGTGCTGGCACAGGACAGCACAAGTCAAAAGCACAGGCTACTTGGCGTGCAGCAAGGGACTCTCTGTGGTCCATTGAGACTGGAGGTAAAGCTAGGTACCACACACAATGCTGAAGCACCATAAGCTAGGATGCAGACAAGGTTTTCCATCACCTTATCTTTATGATCTGAGCCGTAAGGACACTTACCATAAAGGATGTACCAGCCTCAAAGACAATCCTACCTGTGCAGGTTGTCAGTGAACTGCTACATGTCAGCGTGTGGACACTTACCGTACATCAGGTCTGGGCAGTACTCCTCGTTGTCTTCGCAGTCCTCGAAAGACTTCTCCTTCGTCCCGTCCTGCAAACAAGAAAGAACACAAACTCTGTCATCTCTTCTCGCTGGTGGGCAGGGGGGAGTCTGGCGGACAAGAAGCCACTGAGGAGGGGTTCTTCTTTGGTCTCTACAGCACGTGGTTTATATTTACCAAAATATAGATATGTTAAAGATAATGCAGTTGTACTCTGCACAACCAACTATATGACTTTGTCTCTAGCCTTCACAACAGTTTTGACAAATTCTTTGATACATTCTACATTTGTGCTTCATGTTCAACAAACAAAACAAGCGCCCCCCTTCATATCATGGACACTGGACAGACCTGCAGAACCTATCTACAAGCTCCGGCGACAGGTTATTATCAGAGCTCCGATGATCCAGGGACTCTTTTCAGAGGATAAGGCATCAGTCGTTTTAGGTAAGAGAGCCTCGCATCTCTATACAATTTACAGTACTGTGACGCGAGAGCTGAATCCAGTCTTGATATAGGATGTACTGGGACAGACGGGTGGCCCTAACCCCATAAAGTGATTAGGACAACAAGACCTTGCATAGGTCCCCACAAAGTATTTAGAATTGATGAACTCATGCCTAATGGCAATTACTCTGTGTAACTTGGCCCTGCGTCTCTACACGGACCCAGTTCAGTGACAGTACAGCTGAAGGCAGTAGGTGTATTCCTATACAGCAACTAGGCCTGTGACCATAGCGCTGACGACACTTCTATAGGACAAGCTCCTACATTTCTATACAGGTAAGTAACCTGAGCCCAAAAGACAGTTCTGTATGGCATGACCCTACAATCTTACACAGTATCTAGGGCTGTGATCACAGTACTAAGGGCAGTGTTACAGGACATAACCCTACAATCCTTCACAGTGTCCAGGTCTATGACCAGAGCATTGAAGGCAGTTCTACAGGGCGTGGGTCTACATTCCCACGCAGTACCTTTGTCAGCAACCGGAGCACTGAAGGCAGATCTACAGGGTGTAGCCCTACATTCCTATGCATACCTGTTAGCCACCGGGGCACTGAAGGCAGTTCTACAGGGCGTGGGTCTACATTCCCACGCAGTACCTTTGTCAGCAACCGGGGCACTGAAGGCAGATCTACAGGGTGTAGCCCTACATTCCTATGCATACCTTTGTTAGCCACCGGGGCACTGAAGGCAGTTCTACAGGGCGTGGGTCTACATTCCCACGCAGTACCTTTGTCAGCAACCGGGGCACTGAAGGCAGATCTACAGGGTGTAGCCCTACATTCCTATGCATACCTTTGTTAGCCACCGGGGCACTGAAGGCAGTTCTACAGGGCGTGGGTCTACATTCCTACGCAGCACTTTGTGAGCCACCGGGGCACTGAAGGCAGTTCTACAGGGCATAGGTCTACATTCCGACACAGTACCTTTGTGAGCCACGGGGGCACTGAAGGCAGTTCTAAAGGGCGCAGGTCTACATTCCTACGCAGTACCTTTGTCAGCCACCGGGGCACTGAAGGTAGTTCTACAGGGCCTAGCCCTACATTTGTGAGAAATTGCCATCTTTCTTGCATTGGTTTGCCCCCACTTTTTTCTGAACTTCTGATGTGCTTTGACTGAGTGTGCCCTGGGTCCCTGCCAACCAGGTTCCCAGGACCTGTGTCCCTTCCCTAAAACTGTGTGTAAACTAAAACCCAATTTGCATCTCTGGCCACCTGTCAGCCCCTAGTAAATGCACCCTAGGTACCCAGGGCATGGTGACCAGAGAAGACCCCTGAGGGCTGCAGCACTTATTGTGCCACCCTCAGGGGCCCTGTACCCTGACACCCACACACTGCCTTTGCAGGCTGAGTTTCTAGGTGCAGGACTAAACAAAGAGTCGACATGGCACACATCCCTGAGTGCCATGCCCACTGAGCCCACTGCCCTGGCATACTTCAGTCACTCCTCTAGCTGGGCGCCCTACAGATGCATGAGACCTGTGCCCCTACAGTAACCAGGGCCATTCCTGGGCACTGTAAGTGCAGTGATGCCATTAAGAGTATATGGCGCTGGGAGGTTGTCATTACGAACTCCACAGCACCATAATGGCTACACTAAAGACTGACAAGTTTGGTACCAAACTTCTCAGCACATTAAATCCACACTGATGCCAGTGTGGGATTTAATGTAAAATGCACTACAGAGGACACCTTAGAGATGCCCCCTGAAACCTAACCTACAATCCACGTCTGGGGTGAGTGGCTGCAGAGGCTGCCACACAGCAGACATGTTGCTGGACCCCTGGGTAGGAGAGCCTCCGCTCTCCTGGGCCTGCAACAATGCACATCCTGGGTGAGGTGCTAGGTCTCCTCCCCCAGGATGGGCAGGGGGAAGCTTCAAAGGCTTGTGGCCTCTGTGAGCTTCTCCAGACCATTTGCTGTACCCATCAACTGCCCCCCACCAGTCTGGACTCCCACTCTGGCGGGAAGACTGCCAGGAAAAACCATGTCAGGAAGGAGGGTGTGCCAGCCTGTGCCAACCTCACCCCTCAGGTGGGAGAGACGAGGTGAAGCGCGACCCTGTGCCCCAGCCATCTTGTAGATGAGGGGGCCCTGCCCAATCACAGCTAGGTTACTGCCCCCCTCCTACAGGAGAGGAGAAGGCTAGGGGTGTACCCACCCCAGGAGAGGGACCTATTGGTCCTGTCCTTACCCTACCTGTAACACCCCTAAATTCAGTATTTAGGGGCTCCCTGAACCTTCCTTCCTCAGATCCCGATAAGAAAAGAAGAAAGAAGATAAAGAAGAAGACCCGCCGCGCAGCTGCTAACAGGACGACAACAACTGGCTTGGCCCCAGCCCTGCCGGCCTGTCGATCCTGGAACCTGCTCCTGCCTAATCTCAGCGACTCCTGCGGACAGCAACCTTGGAACCTGCCTGCCCTGACCCTCTTAAAGCCTGGGACTCCCATCAGCAGAGGCTCTTCTGCAACAACACCCCTGGTGCCAGCCAAGAAGCTCTGGACCAACCCACTCTGCACCCGCCGAGTCCGGCCCGTGCCCGAGTGATCCAGGACCACGGGGAGGCCCCCCGGCGAATGGGACCCGAGGTCCAGTGTCCAAAGACCCTCCTCGATGACCCCGACGACGCCTGCAGCCTCAGGACAGAGGACCCCTCCGACCGCGACCAGCAGGGGGTAAGATTTCCCAACCTCAAAACACACCCCTGCACCCGGCGCCCCACGGCCCCCTGTACCCAACTCCTGGGTGCCTACCTTTCCTCCAAGATCTCAACTTACCCTACCCCTCGAAGTGTTGGTCGCTCCAGAAGATCCTTCGTCCCCGAGCCTGCAGCCTTTGCTCCCTTTTCAAGTTTCTTATTGAATAACATTGAGCGCCCGACGGCTCAAAAGCACCCTGCACCCAGCTGTCCGAGTGCCCCTGGCAGTGCAACCTGTACCCTATACTACTTCCCCATTTGCCCTGAGGAAGTGACCAGGAGCCCAGCTCCCACAGCTGCTTGGCCTGCTAGCCAGTAGCCACCAACCGGAGGCCCCCTTTCCTCATTGGATAACATTGGGTCTAACTACCTCTGCACCCGGCCGCCCCTGAGCCGCTGGGGGTGAACCAACTGTCCTACCTGACCCTGGGGGACCCCTGAGTCTATGCCCAGAACCCTAACTTCACCAGCCAAGTACTCACCTGGAAACCGATAACTCACTTACCTGCCATTGGATAACATTGACTCAAAAATCTTCTAAGTGTGAAGTTTTGGAAACTAAAAATATTCATATAAAATCACCCGAATACCGAAGTACTCACCTGTGATCAGGGTGAAGCCAGTACTGTTCCTTGTAGCCCCGTACTGACCGCAAAAGTGATCCGTACCGGGTTTACTAGTAATCTGTATTTTCTCCATAGGAACCTATTGTCTGCTTTTCTATGAAATTTCTTTTAAGTGTCTACTTTTAAACACTTGAAATATTCTTTAAAAATCATACGAAATACTGAAACGCAATTACCTACCGGTTTGAAGTTCAGACCCCAGTGCTGGCCCTAGGAGACCAGTGCTGGGTTACAAAAGTAACGCGATCGTACTTTACCTGCAACCTGAATTTTCTCCCATTGGATAACATTGCCAGATTTTCATTGAAAAGTTTCTAAGTGTGAACTTTTAAAACAGCTTTACATTCATGAAAATTCACAACAGTAACTAAAACGTTTTTGCTAATCTGGTTTCAGACCCCAGGACTGAATCTATGATCTAGTCCTGGAACTACTAAAGTAATCTGTGTGGTAATCAACTGTACTTATATGATGAAAACCCATTGAGCTCAATGCTAAAGTGTGTTTAGAATTGTGGTGCCTACTGCAACCCCTGTATCTATTGTGTTCACAAACTTCATTGCTTCCTTGCAAAGTAATTACATGAGAGTACTCACATTGAGAAAAGTATAATTTGATACCTGTTGGTTCTTGTAAATGTAATGTGTGTGTCTTGTAAAGCGCACTGCTACCCGGAGGCGTCCTGGCGCTATAGACCGCTGGGGAACCCGTCCTGGCTTTCCCTGTGAGATGTTCCCTCCTGGGTATCTCCAAGGTGAAACCAGGCATCCCCGGCGTTTGTGGGGGGCCGTTGTGGAGATGAGGGAAGCTAATGCCCAGAGTTGCCGAGTGTGATCCCTGGTTAGAGTAGGCACCGAGGCGAGAATTATCGAGTCCGCTGACCCTGGTTCACGACCCTGCCGCGTCGGGAATTGAACCCTGGTCCCGGGCCGTCCTCTGATTCCGGGTCTGCCGCCTCTAACCGGTGAGCCACACCACTCCACACCACTTATTCTAAAAATAAAACAACTATATCTTTTGATATAACAAAATTGGCCTGGAGTTCAGTCCTTGAGTGTATGAAACCTTTTGCTGACTGAGTGTGTACAACAAATGCATTACACTGTCCTCTGGTACTGCCTTACTGCTCTACCAAGCTTCCACTTTTGAGAGAAAGGTCAGTCCTGACTTTAACCTCTGTTATACCTCTGGGGTTTGTGGATTCTATACACACTGTACCTCATTCTGGTCCAGTATATATAGAGCCACTTTCTCACAACATTCCCATGCAGTACCTTTGTCCCCGGTGGGAATGGTACTGCGTTCCCACCGGGGCACTGAAGGCAGATCTACAGGGCATAGGCCTTCTTTCCGATACAGTACCTTTGTGAGCCACTGAAGGCAGTTCAACAGGGCATAGGTCTACATTCCTACGCAGTACCTTTGTCAGCCACCGGGGCACTGAAGGAAGTTCTACAGGGCGTAGGTCTACATTCCTACGCTTTACCTTTGTCAGCCACCGGGGCACTGAAGGCAGTTCTACAGGACATAGGCCTACATTCCCAAGCAGTACCTTTGTCAGCCACCGGGGCACTGAAGGCAGTTCTACAGGGTGTAGGCCTACATTCCCAAAGAGGAACCTTTGTCAGCCGCCGGGGCACTGAAGGCAGATCTACAGGGCGTAGCCCTACATTCCTATGCATACCTTTGTTAGCCACCGGGGCACTGAAGGCAGTTCTACAGGTGTAGGCCTTCATTCCCACGCAGTACTTTTGTGAGCCACGGGGGCAATAACGAGAGTTCTACAGGGCGTAGGTCTACATTCCTACGCAGTACCTTTGTCAGCCACCGGGGCATTGAAGGCAGTTCTACAGGGCGTAGGCCTACATTCCCACGAAGTACCTTTATTAGCCACCGGGGCACTGTAGGCATATCAACAGGGCGTAGCCCTACATTCCTACCCAGTACCTTTGTCATGCACTGGGGTACTGAAGGCAGATCAACAGGGCGTAGGCCTACATTTCTACCCAGTACCTTTGTCAGGCACGATGACATTGAAGGCTGCTGTTATGTAAGGTGTGGTGCTGAACCTTTACACAGTACCCAGCTAGGCGACCTTACTGCTCAAGGCAGTTGTTCTATATGGCGTGGCCCTGTGTCCCTCTACAGTATCCAGAGCTGCATCAGTTTTGCATATAGCAATTCTTCTATAGTACTTGGCTCTGAATACCTAGACAGTACCTATGTCGGTAATGGAAGCTCTGAAGTTAGTTCTATAAATCCTGTTCCTATATCCCTATACAGTGTCTAGATCGGTGAATAAATCGCTTGGCCCTATATGCCTACACAGTACCTAGGTTGGTGATGGAAGCGCAGACGTTAGTTCTATAAGAAGCGGCCCTATAGCCCTACACAGTACCTAGGTCGGTGATGGAAGGAAGGATTCCTCACCATGTGAATATCCCCCTGCGTCAGCAACGTTCGGAAAATTCTTTTGTAGCACGCCGGCGTGGACGACGTCATAGGAGCATGGCATCGCGTGCGACTCCGTCTGACGTCACCGACTACTTATTAGGTCTACGTCGGCGTGATGACATCAGTTCCGCCCTTTTTTCCGTGCCTTCGAGGCACCCGGACGGACCAATGACAGTAGATATACACATATACAGTGTACATAGTACATACAATTCAAAATTACACACATAGTGCACAGCCAAGGTATGAAAAAAACCCAATATATATATAAATATACATAAAACACATAAATACAGGTATAGAAGACAACGGGGAGGCGGGTGGGTCAGTGAGGAATCCACAGGCAGATTCTGTATCTACCAGAAAAAGCGTTACCGAAGGTAAGTAACTTGTTCTTCTGATAGATACATCTGCCAGTGGATTCCTCAACTTGTGAATAGAGTCCCACAGCAGTCCCCGCTCCCGGAGGAGGGTGTCCACTCTCCTATACCAGAAAATCCTGGAGGACAGAGCGCTCAAAGTGGCCGTCCCTCCTCACCTCGGAATCCAAGCAGTAATGCTTCGCAAAAGTGTGGAGGGAGGTCTAAGTCGCGGCTCTGCAAATATCCTCAACAGGCACACCTCTAGACAAAGCAGATGTAGAAGACTTTGCTCTAGTAGAGTGAGCCCTTATACCCTCTGGAGGTTTTTTTACCCGCCAGGGCGTAGCAGACCTTGATGCTTAGAATTATCCATCTCGAAAGTGTGCGCTTGTGCACAGCTTTTCCTTTTCTGCAGCCAGCAAATCCGACAAACAGCTGGTCATCCACTCGATAGTCCTTTGTCCTATCAAGATAGAAACTCACCGCCCTCTTAGGATCAAAACGGTGAAGCCGCTCCTCCTCCTTGGAAGGGTGAGGGGGAGAATAGAAGGTAGGAAGGGTAATGAACTGCCCCAGATGGAAGGGAGTTACCACCTTAGGCAGAAAAGCAGCCCTGGTCCTAAGAACCATTCGTTCAGCATGAATGGTCAAGAATGGGGGCTTCGATCTAAGAGCTTGAAGCTCACTTACCCTCCTTGCCGAGGTAATTGCAACCAGGAAAACCGTCTTAAAAGACAACAACCTCAAGGGACAATTATGCAAAGGTTCAAAAGGAGAAACCATTAGATAAGTAAGCACAAGATTCAAGTCCCATTGAGGCACATTAAAGGGAGTAGGAGGAAATTTATTTGTAAGCCCCTTCAGAAATCTCAAAGCAATAGAAGATTTAAACAAGGATGGCTGATCCGGCAGGCAGAGAAAAGCCGACAACGCTGAAAGATAGCCCTTAACTGTTGCCACAGCAAACCCTTGCTGCGCTAAAGAAAGTGCAAACAGAAGTATATCTGACAAACGAGCCCTCAAAGGATCGATGGACTTCTCTCCGCACCAAACAACAAATTTGGACAATCTATAAGAATAAATGGATTTAGTGGAGTCACACCTAGCCGATACAATTACATCCACCACATCGTGCGGGAGAGAAAAGGAATTCAGGTTGCCCGGTTCAATCTCCAGGCATGAAGGAGTAATGTCTGAAGGTGGGGGTGTAGAACCTGCCCCTCCATCTGAGAGAGGAGATTTGCCCTGAAAAGGAGACGGAGCGGCGAGCACGAGGAGAGGTGGAGAAGATCTGTGTACCACACCCTTCTTGGCCAATCCTGGGCGATCAATATAACTTGGGCCCGGTCTTGGCGAATCTTCCTCAGAACCCGAGGAATCAAGGGTATGAGAGGAAATGATTAAAGGAGCCGTGAGTCCCAACTCAACTGAAACGCGTCCCCCAAGGCTCCCTGCATCGGAAACTGGAGGCCGCAGAATGACGGGCAGTAAGCATTCTCGTAAGTGGCGAACAGGTCCACCTGAGGAGCTCCCCACGTCCGGAAGATGTGACAAACCACCTATGGGTGAAGCCTCCACTCGTGGTCGGCTGAGAACCGCCGACTGAGACTGTCTGCACGCACGTTCAGAACTCCAGCCAGATGATTTGCCATCAGACAAATCTGATGGTCCTGAACCGAGGACCAGAGACGCAGCGCCTCTTTGCAGAGACACTGCGACCCTACACCTCCCTGTTTGTTGATATACCACATCGCGGTGGTGTTGTCCGTCAGGACCTGAACCGACCGACCGCGAAGGGAAGGGAGGAAAGCCTTGAGTGCTAGACGAATTGCCCGTAACTCTAGAAGGTTGATGTGAACCAACCTTTCCTCTGGAGACCAAAGACCATTGACCTCCAGATCCCCCAGATGAGCACCACACCCTGGAGTGGATGCATCCGATTTCACAGTGGCCACCGATGGACGAGTCTGAAAAGGCTTTCCTTGAGACAGATTGCCCTCCACGCTCCACCAAGATGTATCCTCGGCAACTTCTCTGGAGATCCTCATTGACTCCCTGAGATCTCCTTGGTGTTGATACTACTGCCTGCGGAGGCACCACTGGAGCGCCCTCATGCGCCAGCGTGCATGGCTGACCAACAGAATGCAAGAAGCCATCAGACCGAGCAGACGAAGGACCTTCAGGACTGGAACAATCGCTCCATTGTGAAATAAAGGAATCATTACCTGTATACCGAAAATCCTTTGAGGAGGAGGGAATGCACGACATACAGTTGTGTCCAGTACCGCACCTATGAACAGGTCGCGCTGGGAGGGCAGCAGGTGAGATTTGGGTACATTTATCGAAAAACCCAACTTATTATTTATTTATTTATTTATTAAGCAATTTGTAATGCGCAGACTAAACCCGAAGGTATCAAGGCGCCTATCAAAATCAAAAACAGAAAGTATACAGAGAATAGAGTGCCACTAATGCTGAATACCACTAGGGGTATGCAAGTATGAAAAGATGGGTCTTGAGCGCAGATCTAAACGTTTGCAGAGAGGGGCTAGATTTTACTTCTAGAGGGAGGGCATTCCACCACTTGGGGGCCAAAAAGGAAAAGGCCCTACCTCCCCATCTTACTTTTCTGACACGAGGTACAGAGAGGAGGAGTTTGTGACCGGAGCGAAGATTTCTACTCGGGTTATGCCGAGAAAGAATGGATCCCATACTTGTGGGGTTGGGTTTAGCAAGAGCTTTGTACACCAGGCACAGGGATTTGAAACGGATCCGGTATTCAACGGGGAGCCAGTGCAGTTGTTTTCGGGCTTCAGTGGCAGAGGCACGCTTAGGTAGGTCAAGAGCAAATCTCGCTGCTGCGTTCTGGACCACCTGCAAGCGCTGTAGATGACTCTTGTTCAACCCTGCATACAGCGCATTGCAGTAGTCCAGACGCGAGCCCAGGAAGGCAACAGCAAGTTGCTTTCTTGCCTGGGGTGACAGAAAGTGCCTGATTTTCCTCAGTGTGTGAATAATCCCCCAGCAGGTCGAAACAGTCCTGTTGACCTGTTGGCACATACTGAGGTTGGGGTCGATCATAACTCCCAGGTTTTTGGCTGACTGGGTGGGCTCGGGACATGCACCCAGCGAATCCGGCCACCACTCCGCCGACCAGGTCGATTCCTTTCCACCAAAAACCATCACCTCTGTCTTCTCCCCATTCAGCTTAAGTGAATTGTGGATCATCCACTGGCCAACTGCCTCCATGCAAGATCTAAACTTTGCGGCAGTTGACGTAGCTGGCTGGGAGAGAGAGACTAGGATCTGGGTGTCATCCGCATAGGACACTACCTCCATCCCAAAAGATCTAATAAGTCTGGCAAGGGGGGTCACGTAGATATTAAAAAGGGTAGGACTAAGCGCTGACCCTTGGGGGACCCCACATTGCACAGACAGGGATGGAGATAGGAATGAGCCCAGCATTATCCTTTGTTCTCTGTGTTCGAGAAAAGAGGAAAGAAGTCCCAGAGCAGACCCACAGACACCAATTTCCCTTGTGTAACAACTGAGTTGTCTCTTGCAAATGATGGAGCACTATCTCTGGAGACTCTGCTTTGATCAGCCAGTCATCCAGATAAGGGAATACCGGAATCCCTGACCTTCTGAGATGTGCAGCCACCACAGCCATCACCTTGGAAGACTCGAGGAGCAGTAGTAAGACCAAACGGAAGGACCGCAAATTGGTAGTGTTGCGACCCCACCGTAAAACGGAGATACTTCCTGCGCGACTTCAGGATTGGGATGTGAAAATACGTATCCTGCAAGTCAATCGACACCATCCAGTCCTCTTCCAGCAGCGCCTGAAGAACATGTATAAGGGTGAGCATCTTCAACTTCTCCTGCTTCACTTAAAGGTTCAAGATCCTGAGATCCAGGATTGGACAAAGCCTGCCATCCTTCTTGGGGATCAGGAAATACCGGGAGTAGCACCACTGACCCCTTTCCTGCTCTGGAACCACCTCTATCGCACCCTTTTTGAACAGTACTTGTACTTCTTCCTGAAGGAGCAACAGATGGTCCTCCGAGCAAAAACCCTGGCAAGGAGGGTAATTGGGAGGGAATTCCCGAAAGGGAAGAGCATACACATTCTCTACGAGATTGAGAACCCAAAGATCTGATGTAACCGATTCCCAATCTCGTAGAAAATAAGTAAGCCGACTCCCCACAGGACCTGCATGACCGGGAAAGGCGGATCTAGAGCTGCTTTGCTGTTGTAGGTGGGGGGTGGGTATTAGAGGAGGAAGTGGAGGAGGAGGAGGCTTGGCGTCCACGAGGACGACCTCTTTGTCTACCCCTGTAGGACTTGTACAAAGGATTTTGTTGTTGCTGCTGTTGGTTCTGCTTATAGGTACGAAAAGTAGACCTTGCAAAATCCTTGTACTTCTTGGTGAAAGAGCCTCTAGTCTGCAGACCCAAGGACCTTGCTGTCGCTCTGCTATCTTTAAACCTTTCCAAAGCAGCATCTGCTTTCTTTCCGAAAAGGCCTGTGCCATCAAAAGGCAAATCCATCAGAGCAGCCTGAACATCAGCTGAAAACTCGGAAGTCTTTAACCAAACAGCTCTTCTAGTGGCAATCGAAGACCATATGATCCTAGCCACTGAATCCGCCGTGTCCATACCACTCTTTATGACCTGACGAGCTGCAGCCTGCGTGTCAGATACCACTTCACTAAAGTTCTTCCTATCCTCCTCAGGAAGCTTAGATGATAGCTGCTTCACTGTGTCCATCAAAGCATGAACATATCTGCCTAGCAGACAAGTAGCATTCGTGGATTTAAGGGCCATACTACTTGACGAAAACACCTTTTTCGTATTTTGATCTTGCTTTTTAGAGTCTTTATCTCCAGGAACCTGGGGAAAAGCACCTGCCGATTTCTTTGAGCAAGCAGCCTGGACCACCAAACTCTCTGGCAGAGGATGAATAGACAAGAATTCAGGATCTCCTGGTGCCACCCTATAGCGTCTAGCAACTGAGTTTGACACCGCAGGAGCCGTAAGAGGCCTCTTCCAGACTTCCAATATAGGTTCAGTTAGAGCCTCAGTAAATGGTAGAGTTGGCTCAACCACAGAGGACGGAGAATGGAGAACCTCCGTAAGGATGTTAGACTTGTACTCCACAGATGGTAAAGTCAAATTTAATAGTTCTGCAGCGTTCTTAATCACCACATGGTAAGGAGCCACATCCTTAGAAGGAGTATCAGATACAGCGGGCAACTCCCATTCCGGTGAAAGTTCCAAACCACTTGCATCCTGCAACTCTTCAAAGTAATCCTCCTGATCCTGAAGTTCGCCTTCTTCAACCTCAGGTTCCTCATAATTTCTCTCCTCCATAAGGCGCTGCGCTCTACGCCTCAACCACTCCATCCGAATCAACGTCATCGGATCCAGTAACGACTCCAACGGAGTCTGGGCCAGCGTCGAATGAGGAGCTCGAGCCGCCTTTGAATGAGAAGCTGGAACCGGCGTCGAACCTCGATTTTGATCCAGAGGTCGCTCCGAAGCCAGCGACGCTATGCCACAGTGGAACCGGTGCCAGCATAAACAGCAAGAAAGGCGCCGGAGCATAAGCTTGAGGCACGCCCAGATTAAATGACAATGGATCCATGGGACCAGCCGGTGCACCAGAGGGGTACATTGCTCTCGCATATACGCCATACATGGCGTTTAGAAAATGCGAAGGGTCCTGACCTGGACCAGGAAACTGAGGGTACGAACCCACTGGTTGCCCCTGAGGAGGCAGTACCGGATTCAACTCCTTCTGTTCCTCTTGTTCCTCGGGTTGGTGTACCGGAGTCGCCAAAACCGGAGGAGCCTCAACTTCCTCTTCATCGTGCACCGAAGACTGGTACGGCTCCGGAAACGGATTCGATTCCGGATTTGGTGTTGGCTCCCGAGACTGTAAAGGCGAGGCTTCACCTACAGGCTTACGAGCTGGAGAGGGAGATATCATGCCTTTTTGAGATCTTCGAGAAGACGACTTCTTTTTCGAGTCCGACTCTCTGCCGGAATGGTGTCTCGAACTGTGCTTTTTCTTCGAGGAACCCGAAGCATGCCTCGAAGCCGACTCCGACGAGACCTCGACTGCATCTTCGACCTCGATTGTCTTGATCTTGACCTCGAAGTCCTCTTGGTATCCTTACCCTTAATTTTGGCAAGAAGGAGTTTCGCCTCTCGTTCTCGAAGAGCCTTTGGGTTCATCTTCGAACAGGAACAACAACCCTTGACGTCGTGATCCGAGCCCAGACACCACAAACAGTCACCATGAGGATCAGTAATGGACATCATCCTGGCACACGAGTCGCATGGCTTAAATCCTGTCTTCTTCGATGACATCTTCGGAGGAAGACAGCACTCCAAACAGATACAGAA
The DNA here is from genome assembly GCF_964263255.1 of Lissotriton vulgaris. Classification (NCBI taxonomy): domain Eukaryota; kingdom Metazoa; phylum Chordata; class Amphibia; order Caudata; family Salamandridae; genus Lissotriton; species Lissotriton vulgaris. The sequence goes on from NC_141693.1 coordinate 2,026,290,016, forward strand.
CAAAAAGTTCACAATAGTAACAAAGTTACTATCCGCACAATAGAAGATCCCAAGAAACCGTTAGCGTCGACGACGTGGAAAAAAGGGAACTGATGTCCTCACGCGGACGTAGGCCTAATAAGGAGTCGGTGACGTCAGACTGAGTCGCGCGCGATGCCGTGCTCCTATGACGTCGTCCACGCCGGCGTGCTACAAAAGAATTTTCCTAACGTTGCTGACGCAGGGGGATATTCACAAGGTAAGGAATCCACTGGCAGATGTATCTACCAGAAGTTAGCTCAATAAGACATGGCCCAAAATCCCTACACAGTACCTAGGTCGGTGATACTAGGGCAGAATTTAGCTGTATAAGACGTGGCCCTATATCCCTACACAGTACCTAGGTCGGTGATAATAGAACATAATTTGGCTCTATAAGACGTGGCCCTATATCCCTACACAGTACCTAGGTCGGTGATAATAGGACAGAATTTAGCTCTATAAGACGTGGCCCTATATCCCTACACAATACCGAGGTCGGTGATAATAGCGCAGAAGTTAGCTCTATAAGATGTGGCCCTATATCCCTACACAGTACCTAGGTAAGTGATAATAGGGAGAATTTACCTCTATAAAACATGGCCCAAAAACCCTACACAGTATCTAGGTCGGTGATAATAGGGCAGAATTTAGCTCGATAAGGCGTGGCCCTATATCCTACACAGTACCGAGGTCGGTGATACTAGCGCAGAAGTTAGCTCAATAAGACATGGCCCTATATCCCTACACAGTACCTAGGACAGTGATAATAGTGCTGACGTTAGTCCTATAAGACGTGGCCCTATCGTCCTACACAGTACCTAGGTCGGTGATAATAGTGCTGATCTCAACAAGTGCAATTCTCTGGCAGACTTTTTTGAGGAAAAGTGGTAATGATTTATAGGAAATTTGCTATTAATCAGGAGCAACCTGATTAATGTGATGTCACCTCATAATAATTCTTTTCCACTTTGGAATAGGTTCGCACCTCTTACATTAGAACGAGTTTCAACAGCCTTGATAAAAGCGAAATCCGGTTCTCCGGTGGACGTTTGTACTCCCAGGATTGTAGCCCCTTTATCAGTTGAATTAGCAACAGAGGTTCTGCTGATCCCTCTCAATTAAAGTTCCGAGCAGCCCATAGCACTGAGATCGCACTGGTGGCAGGTACAGATTCCATCTGTCTGTCTTTGGACGCTGGTGCTGCGGTCATGCTTGTACTTTGGGATCTCTCTGTAGCTTTCCGTTCCTCATTCAGTTCTGATGAGCAAACTGTATGAGATCAGAGTCAGAGGTACCGTTCTGCAGTGGTTAGCTGTTGTTTTTTTAATTTAGAAGACCGGACACACATCACTACACTTGGTTCCTTCCGATCTCAGCAGGTTTGTCTCGCCATGGTAGTGCCTCAGGGATCACCATTTTTTAATATCTATGTTGCTCCCTATAGTAATCAAGTCAACGTAGCTTTATTGAAGAGTAGATAAACAGGTAAGTATCTTCAATATATCACAAGTGTAGATCTCTGTCAGCAGCCCTAAGTATCCATCAACAGTCCCATCGCGAGCAGACTGCTAGCTGCTCAGCCCCATCCATCCAACTGTCATTCTGACACAAGCCTTCCACTCAGAACACTCACACAGGCTGAGCAGCTAGGAGCAAGTTATCATAAGAGATAGATAGTAATAGGAGAACACTACATATCGCTTTCCTTACAAGCAAAAGATTTAACAAAACATTTAAAAACTATAAAGCTAAAAGTACAAGATAAGACAAATAATCAAAACATCTTAAAAATACAAGCATAAATGTATAAGACCAATACATATACAAAACATCTTATGACTGTTATAAAAACAGCAAAAGATAAGTAAAATAGTCAGTAAGGATAAGATACTTACCTCTAATCCTAGTTCTCTTTCAGGGGTATATTCATCAAAGTCATAAGCACTGAATAGTCCCGCCCAAGTGCGGGATCCCGGAGCAATAGCCAATAATATGCATATATCTACATATATATATATATATATATATATATATATACACATAAATACCCATATATATAGATAATATGCATATACATATGCAGCATGAAAACACCATATTAGGCTCCAAAAACTGCCATTATTGCATGTAAAACCTTTACATTTGACCAAATAAAGACATATAAGTTACCATATATGATATATGTATAGGAGAAAACTGCCCTGAGTTTCTTTGAAACACACAACCTTTATTTTCAAAGGTAAAAACAGGCAGGATCATAGAGGCAGATTTAGCCCAGAAAGGCTGCATAGAAAACAATTGGAAAATTGGCGCCGTGCCTATAAGACCTCCAGGAACCCTCAGGCTCCCATCAAGCACCACAGGTGACAGGTCAGTTCTTTTGGACGGCGTATAACAGTGTAATCACAGTATGGGTAACATGTACATATACAGGCCTGGTATTTGTCCGGGGAGGAGGGAAGGTTGCTTATGACATTGATGAGTATACCCCTGGAAGAGAACTAGGATTACAGGTAAGTAACTTATCCTTCTCTTCCAGGGGATACTCATATCATAAGCACTGAATAGATTAGCAAGCCCATCCCCATACCCTGCGGACGAATACCAGCCTACCAAAACATTTTACCAACAGATATTACCCAAACAAATTTCTCAGGGATGCTTGACCAACTTGAGCATCCGCCTGAGTATCAGAATCAAGGCAGTAATGGCATGCGAAGGTATGAACTGAACGCTATGTGGCAGCCTTACCAATTTCATGAATTGGTACATTCCTAAGCATTGCTATTGTAGCAGCTTTGCCTCTTGTAGAATGTGCTCTCGGCTTGCCCGGGAGCTGCTTTTGTGCCAACTGATAAGGTAACAAAATGCATGACACTATCCATCTAGAAATGGACCTTTTAGAGGTAGGAAAACCTGTATTCAACGGACCATAATTCACAAATAGTTGGTCAGACTTTCGTACACTCTTTGTTTTATCAAGGTAGAATTTCAACACTCGTTTCAAATTTAAATCTCTACCTCCTAGACCCAGAAGGTCTTTTCTTCGATCTCGACGTCTATCTCCTCCTCGTTGACCTTTTCGGCTACAACGTCGATGGTATGTGTCTCAACGTCGAATGGCTGGGTCTCTTCGGCGTCAAAGCCCTTGGTCTTCGCCTCAACGCCGATGCCATTGGACCTCTCGCCGTCTACCTCGATGTGGGTCCAGAGCCTCTCGGCGGTGAACTTCGACGTCGATGAGTCGACGTCGAGCCCCGACCTCTTGATGTCGTAGGCGAGCCAGACTTGGACCACCTAAGCGTGGATGACGACCTCATCCTGTGTCTCTTCTCACCTTGTCTCGACGGCGAGGGATGTCTCGACGACGAAGGGTGCATGGACGGCGAAGGATGCTTCGACGTCGACGGACGGTCCGACGGCGATTTCGAAGCCGACTCTGAGCACAGAGGTACGTTGGATGACAATCTGTCCCTCGACGGAGAAGGAGACCGATGCCTTCGTTTTTCACCTCTTTCTTTGCGCTCTCTAGAATGAGAAGAGTGCTTTCTTGAATGATGCTCTTCTCGTCCACTCACTATTTCCTTTCCTCTCTGTTGTAAGGAATGCAGTTTGATCTTCTCCCTCTCTCGAAGGGTTCTCTTGGAAAACTTGCTGCAGTGGTAACATTGGTCTGGCTTGTGGGAAGAAGGCAAACAAGCAATACAGCCCGAATGAGGGTCTGACTTAGCCATCTTTTTCCTGTCATCCCTGCGCGTGCATTGCATATGAGTCTCCTCCGCCAGAGACCACTCCCGAACATCCCTCAGCCATGCGGGAATCTCTGGGGCCCCATCCAGGTAATGGCCACCCTACGCCGTGCCAGAACCACCATAAGCTGTAATATTTATAGGGGATTTTCCTTTTCCTCTTTTCCTAGGCCGGGGAACCAGAGCCAGCAGACAGTGGAGCGGTGCCAAGTCTATGTTAAGGCCGGTAGCGGCGGCTATACGTCTCACCACTTCCATCCAGAAACTTCGCACCAATGCGCAATCCCAGGCCAGATGTAGGAACCCCGCCCTCTCAGCTCCGCACCTGGGGCAAGTGTCCTCCCTGTCTGATGAGAAGCGCTGCAAGGAGACCGGTGTCATATAAGTGCGGTGAATAAAATTAAAGCGTGTGAGCTTAAATCGGGCATTACATGACACTTTACGTGTAAGACCCCCTATAAGCTTGCACTTCCCGGCCTCCAGGGTCTCCCCCAGATCCGTTTCCCAGGCGCTCCACGCAGGCTGGACTGGCGGTTCCGAGTCCTGGCGCAGTGCGGAGTAAAGTAAGGACATCAACCTACGGCCCCTACCACAGGAGAGAATGATGTTCAATGTATGAGAAGTCTGAGGCGCCTCCGGGAATTGGGGCCAGACTCCCTCGCCACCTCCTGAATGGAGTGCAGCGGTAATGTAAATATTGTCCCCCCCCCCAACCCAAAGGCCTCCGCAGCCTCCTCGTAAGAGACAAACGAGTCGCCCGGATAGAGGTCAGCCAAGGTATCGCAGCCTCCTGCTCTCCAGTCCCTAAAGGACATGTGCTCCTCCATAGCCACAATGGGCGCTAAGATCCAAACCGGCAACTCCCTATGAAAGGGGGCTCGACGCAGTACTCGTTCCACACACCTCTGCCAGATTGCCGCCGTTTGGTGCTCCACATGTGGTAGGGTCGCATCCGCTGCCCTCCCTCTCATCAATGCCACCTGCAACATCCGTTCGGTGGCACTCCCAGCCAAAAGCTGCATCTCCCACCCGTCTGCATCCGCGAACCACCTCGCTGCCGGTAACAGTTGCGCTGCATATTAATATAAATCAAACCTCGGAGCCTCCAGTCCACCTTCCTCCCAGCTCCAGACCAGGGTGTGAAGCACAACCCGGCTACGTCGTCCCGCCCAAAGCAGAGACGTTAGCAAGGTATTAAGGGTGCGAAATATTTGCGTGGAATAGGGCAGAGCGAATTCTGGAGGACATATAGTGTCCTGGGAAGCATTACCATCTTTGCGACAGCGAGCCGTCCCATAAGGGAGAGTGGCAATGTATTCCAGAAAGTCACCGAACTCTGTAAGGATGTAAGTATCCGACCGATGTTTCGAGCCAGAGCCTGCGAGTCCGTCGGGGCCACCTGAATCCCCAAATACTGAAAGGCCTCCTGTTCCCAGCAAAGACCTAGGTCTGGGACGTCCTCCGCCGGTCCATCCCCGTAAACCGCCAGAGGAAAAATCAAGGACTTGTTACGATTGATCCACAAACCCGAGGCCTCCCCAAAGCGGTCGAGATGGTGCAACAGTACGGGTAGCGAAGTAGTGTGGCTCACTGGTCAGAGGCGGCAGACCCGAGAGCAGAGGACGGCCCGGGACCAGGGTTCGATTCCCGGCGCGGCAGGTTTCTGGACCAGGGTCAGCGGACTCGATAATTCTCTCGCCTCGGTGCCCACTCTGATCAGCGTTCACACTCGGCAACTCTGGGCATTAGCTTGCCTCATCTTCACTAACGGCCCCACCAGACCGCCGGGGATGCCTGGTCTCACCCTGGAGATACCCATTAAGGGACCATCTCTCAGGGAAGCCAGGAAGGGTTTCGCAGCGGTCGAAGCGCCTTGGGACCCTCCGGGTAAGTAGTGCGCTATATAAATGCCTATACATACATACATACATACATTGGCGCCCTCAAATAGAAAAGAGCATCATCCGCATGCAAAGAGACCACATTACACGTGTCCCCCACCAGGATACCCTATTGTGCCATCTCCGCGCGGACCTTGACCGCAAAGAGGAGCGGCGAGAGGGGACACCCCTGCCGCGTCCCCCGACCTTGCCGCCATTCCGCAGAACGCTCCGCGCCCAGCCGCACTCTGGCACAGGGAGCTGTATACATCAGGCTGACCCAGCGACAAAAATTGGGGCCCATGCCCACCGCTCGGAGGACCACCAGTAGGTAGCCCCAATCAACTGTATCGAACGCCTTGGCTATATTGATAGACACTATAACCAATGGTTCCTCCCGATCTCGAACTTCATGCAGGATATGATTCAACCGCCGCAAGTTCATGGCGGTATTGCGTCCCGGAATAAAGCCACATTGATCCGAATGGATCACATGCGCCATGTGCGCCACTAAACGGGCTGCCAAAAGTTTTGTCAAAATCTTGACGTCCGTATTAATCATAGTAATGGGTCTGTACGCTGCCGGGTCACATTTGTCACCCCCCGGTTTTAAAATCATACAGATCTCACCCTAGTTCATGGTGGGCGGTAGAACACCACTCTCAAACGCCTCAACATACACCTGCAACAGGCTAGGGGCAACTGTGTCAGCGTACGCTTGATAAAATTCCGGGGGAAAACCATCACTCCCCGGAGCCTTGACTCTCGGGAGACCGGCTATAGCCACCCGCACCTCCCCCAACGTCAATGCTGCATCTAAGTTCTCCACTGCGTCCCTAGGTAGGGACTGCTGCAAGTCTAAATCCTGCAAGTACGGCAGGTATGAGTTTTCAGAAACATCGGGGTCGGCCGCATACACCGTTCGCAAATGGGGCTGGAGGACCTGGAGTATGTCCCCTTCAGAGTGCACCATGTGCCCCGCTACATCCCTCAGCGTCACTATCCTCTCCGGGGCAAATTTCCGCTGTAGAACCCAGGCCAGCATCCGACCCGCCTTATCACCCTCCCTATGAAGCCGCTGTCTAAATTGGCCTAAGGTGTACTTATCGAGCCGATATAGGATGTCATGTACACAGGCTCGGGCCGCTCGTTCCGCCTCCTGCTGTGCCTCATGAATGAATGAGGGGTTTCTTGTATCGCGCAAACTTAGCCCAGTGGGCGTCAAGGCGCCTAGATTAAATACAGCAACTTAAGACCCTACCTAGTGATAGTTAATCATAAGTAGGCCTTCTTAAAGAAAAAAGTTTTTAGGGCCTTCTTGAAAGAGTCGATGGAGGGGAGAGTTTTTATCTCCATGGGGAGGGAGTTCCACAATTGAGGAGCGACGACGGAAAAGGCTCTGGCTCCCCATCTGACAGATTTGATGCGGGGAACAGCTAGTTGGCAGAGTCCCGCAGAGCGCAGATTTCTTGTGGGGACATAGCGCGAGAGGAGTGAGCCAATGGCACTAGCAGGACCATCCATCAATGCTCTGTGGGTGAGGCAGAGAATTTTGAAGGCGATTCTGTGCTGTACCGGAAGCCAATGAAGCTCCTTCCTGGCTAAGGTGGCAGAGGAAGCTTTGGGGAGATTCAAAACAAAGCGTGCTGCAGAGTTCTGAAGAGTCTGCAAACGGTGGATCAACCCTTTGTTGACTTCCATATAGAGGGAGTTGCAGTAGTCCAGTCTTGAACCCACCAGGGCGACTGCAACCTGTTTACGCGCCTGGGGGGAAAGGTACCCACGGATTTTGTTGAGTACCCGGATCACACCACAGCAGGTAGCAACGGTCCTGTTGACTTGCAGGGACATAGAGAGTGAGGTGTCAAATATCACTCCCCGATTTTTGGCAGAAAGGGAGGGAGTGGGGCAGATGCCAAGAGAAGAAGGCCACCACTCGCTCGACCACAGATTCTGGTTCTTCCCAAATATTAACACCTCGGTTTTTTCACCATTCAGCTTCAGGGAATTTATAGTCATCCAGTCTGCCACATACTGCATGCAGACCCTGAAGCTGGCGGCAGATGTACTAACCGAGGTGTGGGCAAGAGAGACCATAATCTGCGTGTCGTCTGCATAGGATACCACCTCCATCCCCTGAGATTTAATAAGTCTTGCAAGGGGGGCCACATAGATGTTAAAAAGGGTCGGACTTAAGGCCGACCCTTGTGGCACCCCACATTGCAGAGACTTGGCAGGGGAGAGGTGGTTCCCAAGCATCACTCTCTGTTCCCTTTCGGTCAGGAAGGAAATTAGGAGACTCAGGGCCGATCCAGTGACACCCGCCTCCCTTAGCCGAGATGACAAGATGGCGGGGGAGAGGGTGTCGAAAGCGGCCGTGAGGTCCAGCAGAACTAGTACTGTGGTTTGGCCAGAGTCCACCTTGCGTCGGATGTTATCGACCACATAGGTAAGGGCGGACTCTGTGCTGTGGTGTTTTCTGAAACCGTGCTGAGTGTTATCCAGGTATTCAGAAGATTCGAGAAAGGCAGATAGATGGAAATTCAAATGCGACTCAAGCAACTTCGCGGGTGCAGGAAGAAGCGAAATGGGCCTAAAATTTTTCAGCATGGCCGGGTCCAGAGTCGGCTTCTTAAGTAGCGGCTTGACTATAGCCTTCTTCCAAATAGAAGGGAAAGAGCCTTGCGCGATGGCCTTATTTAAGACGTCAAGCAAAAGAGGAGAAAGGTGAATTCTGCACTCTTTCAGTTTCTTAAGGGGTATTGGATCAAGGGGGGAGGCCGATTTAATTTTGTCAAGAAGAGAATTAAGAGATTCAAGGGATAGGGAAGGAAAAGATGTGAATAGGCAGGGGGGGTCCTTGCCTAGAGCATCCAGATTGGATATGAGAGGGGGAGTGTTATGATCAAGAGCAAGACGGTGGGATTCGAGAGCGACGTGAATGTCATGTATTTTACTATGAAAGAAGTCTGAAATATCGTTACAGAGTTGTTGGGAACTGACTACTGGGTCGGGAAGTTGCAGGGAACATAAAGAGTCAGCGATTTTGAAAAGATCTCTTGAAGAAGAAAGAGAGCTGGTCAGATTTGAAAAATATTCCTGTTTCTTGATTGTCACTTGGTATTTGTAGGCACGTAGTGCGGATTTATGGGCCTCTCTATCTTTTAAGTCCCAGGATTTCCTCCACTTCCTTTCACTACTCCTGCAACCCTGTCTCATAAGTCTGAGCTGGTCAGAGAACCAGGGTGCAGTAGGTTTAAGGCGTGCTACATAGCACAGGGATGAGGGGGCAAGCTTATCAACTGCTTTGGAGATGGAGTCAGTCAGAGACTGGGCTGCCTCTGAAGCATCCGTGACAGATAGAAGTTCGGAAGTGGAGATCAGAGGGGCAATAGTGTCATCTGAGATATTCCTTAAGTTTCTCCTGAGAATAAAGGGAGTAGTATTGTGATTGGAGGAACAGGTGCCGGAGATGTCAAGATCAAATGGTACAGCAAAATGATCGGACCAGACCACCTGTAATGGAGCACCAGTGGAAAGCCTGTCGTCGTTGGAAAATAGACCATCAAGAATATGTCCTGCCTTATGTGTAGGACTATTTACGTGCTGGATGAAGTCACACGCTTTAAGGGATTCGACGAGAGAGATAGTGTCTTTAGAGTTGGTCTCATCTAAGTGAAAATTAAAATCACCCAAGATGGTAAAGGCTGTTTTTCCAATATACGGTTCAAGAATAGTCATGAGTTCAGAAGGAAAGCTGGTCCTGGTACCAGGAGGTCTGTAGATAAGTATCCCAGAGAAAGAAATTGAGGGAGAAGGGGTAATACAAAAATAGAGTGCTTCCACACGAGAAGGGGGTAAAAATATAGGTTTGATCACACAGAGAGAGGGAGTTTTAACGAGAATGGCGATGCCTCCCCCTCTACGTAGTTGTCTGTCCTGCCTATAAAGGGCATAGCCGTCAGGTATAGCCATAAGTAGATCATGTCCGGAGGAGTCAGAGGCCCAAGTCTCCGTAATGAATACCCAGTCTGGTTGTCGACTGTCGACGAAGTCGTGAAATGCAACATTATGCTTGATCAGAGAGCGAGCATTTATTAGAAAGCCAGATCTCCGCAGTTGGACAGGCTGTGTGCACGGGAGGGGCGCAGAGGGAGAGACATCCTTCGGAAATTTGAGGAAGGCCGAGCAGGCCCAGCACCTGTGGGAATGCAAGATCCCCTCAGGGGAGAAACGGTGGGAGCAGGGCAGGGACACGGGACGGAGGGCCAGGAGGTCGGAATGAGAATAGCGTCCGGAAGAGCCACAACTCGCAGATGTGAGAGCTGGGTCCAGCCCGACCTGCAGCCCGTCCTCAGCGCGGACGGGCGCAGACGGGCTGGACTCTGGCGTGACTCCGGCGGGCATCCGGCGCGTCCGCAAACGCGTCCGCTACGCGGAGAGACCTGTCCGTATTTTAAGGGCAGCTAGAGCGCGTGAGTGCGTCCCCCACACCCAAGATGGCCGCTGTGATCCCTCGCCTCCCCGGGACCGGCTCTCAGCGTCAATACTCAGCTGAGAGCGGCCCAGGTGGTAGAGGGAGATCAGGAAAGACAGGCAAGTCATAAGGGTCCAGCAACATTTGCTGGTGCAACAAGTCACCCTCAGTTCCCGGAGAAGCTGCTGCCTGACCCCGTAAGTGAGGCCCATACACTCACCCCTTATGACCGCCTTAAGGGCATCCCACTTGGTGGAATAGGCAATGGACCCCTCCTGCCAGTTCAACTCTAGGTAACTGTTGAGTGCATTTTGGACCGAGTCCCTCGTTATCGGATCCTGTAAAAGATCCCCCGGCATCCGCCAGGTTCGCGGGCGGGCAGCCCCTCCCACGTCACCGTGCACGTAACTGGGGAGTGGTCAGACAGAAAGAGAGCCTGATGAGTGATCGCCAGCTAGATAGAAGCGTCAACATTGGGGACTAAAATCCTGTCCAGCCTGCTGTGTGTGTTATGAGTGGGAGAGAAACATGTACAAAGCTGCAGGGCCGGTGTAGCTGGCGCCATATATCTCTCACCCCTAGGTTCCCCATTACCTCGCAGAGCTGCTTCGTCATGCGCGGCTTTGTGCCCGCGCGGGGAGGGTGACGATCCAATATGGGATCCAGGACGCAGTAAAATCCCTTACCCAAAAGAGGGGTTTCCAGATCTGGGACCAGCACCTTCTGGAGTGTTAGGAAGAAACCAGGGTATCTACGGAGAAGTGTGGCTCAATGATTAGAGCGGTACAAAAGGGGGTGGTGATGGACGGAGCATCTGAATCAATCAAACACTCACACCCAGTCAAAAGATCAGGGTTTAATCCATCACCGTTCTTTAGCCCACTCTGCCACCCCAGTTCAGACATGGCTATATGCAAATCAGTCTGACCCTGTGCCTCATGGGAACAGTCCAGCCCGAACTGCCAAGCCATGTCTTCCCTGGACCGGAAACAAGCTTCCGAGGACCGGTTTCTGGCATTCCAGCCGTCTTCAGCCCGGTATGCTTGAATCCAGTGGCAAAGTGAGCAAAGGACTCACGTCTGAGCATACCCTGCCACACTCATGGTAGCCAAAAGCGGTACAAAAGGGGGTGGTGATGGACGGAGCATCTGAATCAATCAAACACTCACACCCAGTCAAAAGATCAGGGTTTAACCCATCACCGTTCTTTAGCCCACTCTGCCACCCCAGTTTAGACATGGCTATATGCAAATCAGTCTGCCCCTGGCCTCATGGGAACAGTCCAGGCCGAACTGCCAAGCCATGTCTTCCCTGGACCGGAAACAAGCTTCCGAGGACCGGTTTCTGGCATTCCAGCCGTCTTCAGCCCGGCTTGCTTGAATCCAGTGGCAAAGTGAGCAAGGGACTCACGTCTGAACATACCCTGCCACACTTATGTGGCGGTACAAAAGGGGGTGGTGATGGACGGAGCATCTGAATCAATCAAACTTTTGCAGTCATAAAAGCACACAGATTGAGTTCATACATATATAACTTAAATTCCGGTGGTTACTTTATGAATTACACAATAGTACAGAAATACCATCAATAATCACAAAATTAAAACATTTGTCATTTTTTATCCATATTGTTAAAAAAAATAATAATAATATAAAAAGCATTTAGAAAATTATTAAACATTTGGATGGGAATGGGTAAAAAGCACTTCAAAAGTGTACTTCTAAGGACAACAGTTCTAAAATTAGACGTACATTTCTAGAAGGTACCTTCGTTTCAACCACATTGCCTGTAGAAATTTAGAAATAACAGTCACAAACAATGGGTCCATATCAGATTTTAAAATTCTGAAAATGGCAGAGTAATTCCTTATGCCCATATTCCTACACAGTTGTATAATCCATTTCCTCCTAGCCTGTTTGTAAGCCGGGCAAAAGAGGACCATGTGGATTTCAGTTTCCTCCTCCACATGGCAGCCAGGGCATAAATAACAAGCCTCATCAATCCACTTATTTGTTTTTGCAAATAGTGGCAGGGTGCCAAATCTGAATTGGAGGAAGAGCCTCCTGGTAAGCGAAGGATGGATTGTGTCCAAAACCTGTTCAAAGCAGTAATACGATTTAAAATTCAAAAACCCATAGGTCAGACTTGAGGTGGTTACCACTTGATTTATGCTCGACAGATTGTGATCTTTCAGATGTTTCGCTAGAGTTTTTTTCGAAATAGCCGGGCATCCTTCCTCTGGGGAAACCCATAAATCCTCTTTACCAATAGCGCGGAGGGAAGCTCTCACAAAGGACAACCATGGTATGTTTAGCACAGCTCCAGGTATCAATAGGAGTGACTTGAGTTCCTCCCTGTAGTGTCTCAGTTCAGCTGTGCTCCATAGCCGCCTCCAGTATAACAGTGGTCGGCTCGCAAATAAATCTGCTACTGGGAGGATACCCAAGTCCATCCTAAGCGGGACTAACGGGGTATTAGTCGGGAGCGCTGTGATACCTGTGAGATATTTATTTTCGGTGGTCGTCAGTGTGTTTGTTTTACTGTGCCCCCAGAGTTCCGCTCCATACATAGCTGCAGAGCGTGCTTGAACTTTGTAAATCTCAAGTTGGGACTAATTGCCTTCACAGTACTGCCATTGTGCACTTTCCTCAAAGCCCCTATTGTTTGTGCAAGCCTCAGATTCGCCTTCTCAATTTGGGGAACCCAAGACATTTTATCATTTATGGTCAGTCCCAAATATTCAAAGATGTGAACGCTTTCCAACGGTATGTCATCCATTACTGGATGGGGGTAAGTAGAAAATTTGGCATTAAATACCGTGTATTTTGTTTTATTGATGTTAATTAGGAGTTTTCTCTTTTTGCAGAACTGGGTGAATTCCCGTAATACTCGCTGCATCCCCATGGGTGTCTGTCTGAGAGGAGCAAGGTATCATCTGCAAACATTAAGGCAGGGAATTTACGTGAACCTATCTTTGGGGAGTCCAAATCTTTTGCACAGTTCAGGTCGTCCACAAGGCCATTGAGGAAGAGTAAAAAGGGTTGGCGCAAGGACACAGCCTTGGCGAACCCTCTTGTCAACAGAGAAGGGGGCCGTCAGTTGTGCATCCTTTCCATATCTCACTCTAGCATAGGTGCCCTCATTGAGGCGTTGCAATTGTGAACAGAGGTAAGGTGGAGGCTCCATGTTTAATAGGATGTGTCACAATTGATCACGATCAACCATATCAAACGCCGACCTTAAGTCAACGAAAGTAAGATATAAACTGCCCTGTTCAAGGACCACGTGCTTCCGATGGATCAGCTGCAATCTAAACAGCTGATCGACAGTAGACATTTTGGCCCTAAAACCCGCTTGTAATGGGGTAAGTATGTCTTGATCTTTCATCCATTCCTGCAATCTCCCTAGCAACAACCTACCATACAGTTTCTGAGGGACGTCGATAAGGCTAATATGCCTGTAGTTTGACGGTTCAAATGGGGAGCCTTTCTTGAAAATTGGGACAATCTCTGCACCTGCCCACGTCAATGGTGCCGGAAGACCATATTGAATTGCATTGAATAGTGCTAAAAGGTATGGGGTCCAAATTAACTGCTCACATTTAAATAAGTCACCCGGTATTTTATCCAATCCTGGAGCTTTGTTGGGCTGCAGTTTGGCTAAGGCGGATACCAATTCTCCCGTAACAAATGGGGGTGCATCACATAGGCTTTGAAGATTAAAATTACTACTGGGAGTGTTATTAATATTTGGGCCAGGGAGGGGGCAAGAATTCAGATCCCTGAAATATGCAAGCCAGGCACCTTCATCAATATTAGGGTCGAGTGTAGTTCTACCTTCCACTTTCCCATGGTGGACCAAATTCCAAAAGCTTTTGCTATCTTTTTGGTCAAGGGCCATCTTAATATCTTGCCACCTTCCTGTTTCCCACTCTGTTTTGGCCTTTAAAATAGTAGTCTTATATACCTTCCTAGCCTCCGTAACGCGGGAGGGGTCGGCCCCTTTCAATTCTGTAAGCAGGGTTTGTTTTGCTGCCCTGCAGGCTTTCGTGTACCATGATTTCCTAGCACCACCGGTTTTAAGGTTGACGGTGCCGCTCTTATTAAAAAACCCAGCCAGAGCCTCAGTCAATTCTTGGTGAAGCACTCCTAGCTCACTATCAAAGCTGGGATATGTTAGTTTCCCAGCTATGTAACTAGTTCTCTGTAACACTGGAATAACATTAGCCTATAATTTGGACATTAGTACCTCAAATTGCTTTAACTTTGTCCATTTGATACGCCTCCCTCCCTCAACAATTACCAAATTATTTTTAAACGCCTCATCGCTAGCCCCACTTGAACCAGACCATTGGAAATCACAAACCCTAACTATGGGATTGTGGTCGCTCTCGCATCTTTCTTCTACAATGAAGTCAGCCACCTTATGCCATAGCTCCACGCTAATCATGATATAATCGATAACCGTGGCCTGACCCAACCTCTTAAAGGTTGGTGGTCCAGGGCTATCGCTAGAGAAGCGGCCATTACAGGCCCTCAGTGAAATAGTCAAGGTCAGTGCAGTTATCTGCAGGGCTAGCGGAGTCCATCGTTTAGCAGAGTACATGTTGGGGGGGGGATTGACCAGGTTGAGTCTTCTTCATCAGTTATTGTGTGTGCGGCTCCATTTAGCGGCTTAAAATGACAGTTGAGATCTCCACAAATTATAAGGTTTAGATTAGGGGTTAGGAGAAGTGTGGCTCAATGGTTAGAGCGGCAGACCCTGATGCAGAGGTCTGGCCCGGACCAGGGTTCAATTCCCGCCTCGGCGGGTCTTGGGCTCAATTTCCCCGGACCTGATAATTCTCGCCTCAGTGCCTATTCTAATCATGGGTCCTACTCTGCAACTCTAGGCAATAGCTTGCTTAATCTCCACAACGGCCCCAACAGCGCTGGGTTGCCTGGCTTCACCGTGGGGGTGCCCAGGAGTGGGCACTTCACAGGGAAAGGCCAGGAAGGGTTCCACAGCGGTATGTGTACAGGGCCTTGAGACCCCTTCAGGGGTGATTCGTGCGCTATATAAGCACTACATTTACATTTTTTTTTACATTTCCTGCCAAGCTTTCTAAAAGATTTGACAGGCTCACTAGGGTTGGAGAAATCCCACCACACTGGACCGGTCGGGAATAAACATTTACAATGGCAAGTTGCTGAGAGTTCTTGTAGGACAAAAGGATGCAAGTTATGTCAGGCGAGTGTGTTTCAACTCGTCTGACCTTGCAACCCAGGTGTAAGGCAACCCATATGCAAAGGCCCCCAGACGGTCTCCCTGTAGTGCCGTTAACAGCACCCTCACAATAGGCCGCAAAGCCTACCCTATATTGTGGTTCTAGCGTCCAAGTTGCCAGGAAAACACATATTTCATGAGAATCGATAAATTTCCCCCAGTCTGCTTGGTCCAATTTAGAAGCAACTCCGCAATGTTCCAAGATAATAATCTTGCGCCACCAGTGCTTAATTGTGCTGATGGCGTACCTGGTTGCTCTATTAAGTTAGCTATGCCAGTACACATAGGGTTTCTAGCTTGGCTGCCGCTGGCAAATTCATCAGTTTCGGGGATAGTCATTATATTACTATTTCCAAAAGTAAACTGCGGGATTTAGATAACATGACAAGTGGTATCTCTGCTGTTGTGACCATTTGACTCTAAGCAGGTTGTCCCTCCACACTCCCTGTCATTTTCTCCCAATCTGGGGACTATTACCTTATTGCCCCCCACTGCACCCAAGGGTCTAAACAGCTCTTCTCTGTCTCCCTGTAATGGTACATTAGTGCTTTTCTCTTTGCCCAAGTTAGGTGCTTGCTCATTGTGGACTGCAGTCAGTCAATCCACAGAGTCAAGTGCGCTAAATCTATTATAAAGGGGAATTACTGGCGGTTGGACACCTTCTCCCCTGGTTGGACAGACAGTCAATTGAGCCCTTATACCTTCCGCATGCCCAAAATTCCCTGGGTATAAGACATTATCTAGAGATGCATAAAAGTACCTCAGGTCCCTTGCCTGTATAAGGGTTTGCGGGTTTGACAGAGGGCCCCCACAGACATGCGAAGTGGCCCTCGGATCATTAAAATTAATAACAATACAGTCTCCTTTTGTGTTTTTCTGCCTTGCTCCTACCCAGGACACCCTTCTTACAAATAGAATCCTGAACTGTGCCCGGGGAGTAGTGGTCTATTGATGTTTAGCCAGTGGATTGTCTTGTTTTTTAGCTGCTCGTAAGTTTCTGAGTACCCTTGTTTGATGGGACACCAATCAGCACAGTGACACAGGGGCTACACACAGGGGGGAGATCTAGATGTTGATAATGAACATTTTCTGCCACTTTAGCTTTTCTCAGATCCCCACCCACTGGCCCTGACCCAACAGCCATCGACTTTCCATTATTAGTTGTTTTTGGCCTCTTATTATTAATAGGCAATGGCAAGGGGTCAGTACCCGTGGTTACAGTTAGATTAGTACCCAATCGGCCCTCAGCCACCCGCTCTGCTCCCTCCCTCAAAGCATTCGTGCCTTGTACATCACCCACTAAATTACTCTTGATATCCTCAACAGTATTACTTAGTGTGGACTCAAGTTGCAAAAGCTTGTTTTCTGCTATTCGGAGTCTCAATAATATGGGTTCTAAAGATGTTTCTATTAGGGCACCTATTTTTAACCAGTATTGTTCATCCAAGTTTTGGAGTCCAATATTCCTCTCTTCTGAAATCCGGACATTTGTTGCTACAGATGGTGGTAGTGGATCCTCCGTTTCAGGAGCCACATTTGCGCTTGGATCCTTTTTACTCCGTTTAGATGCCTTAGAGTTCTTCCCCTTCTGATGGGGTCATCCTCTTTTCCTTTTCGAAATTGCACCCTGCGTGTGCTGATTGGAGTTAGTGGGTTGGTCGTGCACAGAGGCCGTACATAGTACAGTGTTGCTAGAATGGGTTCTCAACATGTCACCCTGAACCAGAGATTGGCTAGCACACTCTCGCTCCTCGATAACACTTAAAGAATCATTCCGATGCAGACTTGGGCTCAACGACTGGGACACAGAGAGTGAGGCGGATTGAAGAATGTTTGACGGAGAATGAGCATTCATTATCCCCCCTAGTGACGACCTCTTAGGGAATATCGGGTCAACCGAGCGTCTGCGTTCAGTAATTGCTATCTCGTGGGCTAGTACAGATGAAGCCCTTGAGATGGATGAACTGATCTAATGTTCCTGCCACATAGCCCACTCCAGTGTTTTTCCTTGACCGCCCCATACGTACTGCCATTTTTTAATGCAAAATAAATGTGATAGATGATCACTTACTGTGGTACGATGGTAGATGTTGGGAACGGCAGGAACTAAGAGGGGAGGCCCAGCCCAGCATCGTACAGTCTCGAACGGGCTCAAACGGGAATGAGCTTTGATCCGTCCCTTCAGCGGCTTCTCCGTTGCTTGTTGACAGAAATGAATTGTGCTGGCAATCCAACGTGATATCCCCTGCTTTGACAAGGGCAAACCTTTCCTTGGAGCTCTAAAAGAGACAAAAAGTTGTGAAGTCTTCCTGAATTCTTTTGTAGGTAGAAGATAAAACTTCAGGCATCTTTGGACATCCAAAGTGTGGAGAGATCTCTCCGCCAGAGATGAAGGTCGAGGAAAGAAAGTCTTTAGTACTATAGGCTCATTTAGGTGAAAATCCGAAGGGACTTTTGGGATAAATTTCGGATTTGCCCGTAAGATCAAAGATTCTTTTTTGAACTGTAAGAAAGGCTCAATAATTGTGAGAGCTTGAAGTTCTCCAACCCTCCTGGCTGACGTTATCGCCAGAAGAAAAGCAATCTTCCAGGACACAAACTTCAAGTCCGCTCTATGTATTGGTTCAAAAGGAGCCCTCATGAGATGGGCAAGGACCAGGTTGAGTTGCCAAATTGGAGGAGGTGGGCTCACCGGAGGGAATGCCCTGAACATACCCTTTAGGAATTGCTTGATCACCCTCGCGGACCAAAGAGAAGGGCCAGAGGTTGTTCGTCTGAACCTCGAGATCGCTGCCAGATGCACTTTAATGGAAGAGTGTTGAAGACCTGATTTGGCCAAAGACAATATGTACGGTAAGATTCTATGAGGAGCCGAAGTAAAAGGATGAAGATTTTCCTTTTGGCACCATGCACAAAAACGCTTCCATTTTGCACGATAGGTCCTGTTTGTACTAGGAGCCCGAGCTTGAGCTAAAATGTCCTTGCAATCTTGAGGGATATCCAAAGCATTTAACTCCCGGTGCTCAGGAGCCAAGCTGTCAATTGCAGAGAGCTCGGGTCCGAATGCATTACTTGGCCCTGAGACATCGTCAGCAGGGTAGGAATGGGACGTAGGAGAATTTGTTGATCCTGAGATAGAAGGAGGAGCTCTGTGAACCAAAACTGTCGGGGCCAAGCTGGGGCTATTAAAATCATGGAGTGGGGTTCCGTCTTGAGTTTCCTCAGTATCCTTGGTATCAAAGGAATCGGTGGAAAGGCGTAAAGAAATGCGCCTGACCAGGCTATCGAAAGGGCATTCCCCAGCGACCCGCGATGGTGATACCTGCTTGCGTAGAATTGGCATTTCTTGTTCCGTGGAGTCGCGAACAGGTCTATAAGAGGAGTGCCCCAACGAGAGAATATTCTGTCGAGAGTTCTCTGATCCAATTCCCATTCGTGGGAGACCGACCTTAGGCGGCTCAATGAATCCGCCTCCACATTGAGAGAACCTGGTAGATGTTCTGCTGTGAGAGATATCTGGTGATGAATCACCCATTCCCAGATCTCCTGAGCCTCTTTTGAAAGAAGTTTGGATTTTGTTCCGCCCTGCTTGTTCACATAATGCATGGCCGTTGTGTTGTCTGTGCGCACCAGGACTGTAGAATTTCGAATTTTTGGAAGGAAAGCTTGTAGAGCTAAACAAATTGCTCTCAGTTCCAGTAGGTTGATGTGAGAGGTGTGAAGCTCTGGAGACCAGTGATCGCTCACTTGAAGATCCTGTAATACCGCTCCCCAGCCTTCTAGAGAAGCGTCTGTGGTCAGGACTAACGGAGAGGGAGGAACCAGGAAGGAGAGACCTTCCTCGATATTGCTTGTTATAGTCCACCACCTGATCGCCTTCTTCATGACATGAGTAATCTTTATCGAAAGTCCCCTCTGCTTGACGCCATTGCATGTCTAGTTGTTCCTGCAGGGGACGCATGTGAAGCATGCAGTGCGGAATCAATGCAATGCAAGATGACATCGATCCTAGAAGGGATTTGTACTGACGGACTGAAAGAGTTTGTTTCCTTTGAAATCGGTTGGCAGAAAGAATCAGTCTGTTCTGTCTCTCCTCTGAAGGGAAAGCTTTGCAAAGAGTTGTATCCAGAATGGCACCCAGAAACATTGCCGACCTGGATGGAAGAAGGACAGACATGTTTCTGTTTAGGCCTAGACCCAGATGACTGAAAAGTTGAATACAATCCTCGACTGCTTTTGAGGCTGCTTGAGAGGTTTGAGCTTTTATCAGCCAGTTGTCCAATGAGGGTAACGCCTGCAGAGACTGCCTTCTGAAAAAAGCTGCCACTGGTGCCAATACCTTTGTAAATATCCGCGGTGCAGATCTTAGTCCGAAAGGTAGGACTCTGAACTGAAAGTGGCTCTTGGCTACTGTAAAGCAAAGATACCTCCTGTGGGCCGGATGAATGGGAACATGAAAATATGCGTCCTCTAGATCTAGAGTTGCCATATAATCGCCAGGATTTAGGGGACGCAATATATCCTGGAGAGAAACCATCCGAAAAGAGAGTTTTATGGGATAGGTGTGGAGCTCCCTCAGGTCTAGAATTGGGCGCCACTTTTCATCTGAAAAACCTGGAATAGAATCCTTTCCCTGAGGAACCGATTCTATCGCCCCTTTGATGAGCAGCTGTTGAACTTCGAGACGCAGAAGATTAAGATGTTTCGATTCCGTGGTGTGAGGAGCTCTGGGTGGTGGAAATTCTTGAAACTCTAGTGTGTGGCCGAATTGTACGATGTTGTGGACCCACCGATCCGATGTGATCATTTTCCAGTTGTGGTGGTATTCTGAGTTCCTGCCCCCCACTGATGTTACTAGAGGGGGAGGAACAGTCGACAGAGCCATGAAGCCGCTATTGTCGTTTAGACATATCTCTCCCCTGACGTCCATGTCGTCCTCTTGATGGTTGGCGAGAGAAAGACACCGACTTGACCGTGGCGCTGTGAGTATTGGGGCTTGTATGACTGAGAGGACTGTGAGTAAGAAGAGTAGCACTGTTGGTTGCCACCTCTGTTCGATGAAAAACCTCTCCCTTTCGCACCCCTGAAAGAAACCTTACGGTAATGCAATGTCCCCAAGGACCTTGCTGTGTAGGTGTCCTTCTTGATGTCTTGAAGGGTATCATCTATATGCTTTCCAAAAAGCATTTCTCCATCATAATGTAAGTCCAAGATCTTATTTTGAACTTCCTGGCGAAACCAGGTTGCCCAAAGCCAGCCCTGAAGCCTTAAAACTGCTGATCCCGCTAGAGCTCGGAAAGCGTGGTTGTTATGTCCATAGCACAATCTAATCTATCACCTCCGAAGATGAACGTTCTCCTTCCTCCAGAATCTTCTTGGCCTCTTCCTTTGCACCATCCGGAAGTTGGTCAACAAACGGGGATAAATCGCACCACATTTGGCGATCATATCTACCCAGGATTGCAAGAGCATTAGCAGCTCGGATAAGAAGGCTGGCCATTGAGGAGAACCTTTTCCCTACATTGTCCAGGCGTCATCCCTCTTTATCTGGAAGTGTCGTAAGAGGCGCCAATGGATTTTTGGACTTTCTTTGCGCTGCCTGGGAAATAACTGACTCCGGCTTCGGTTGACCAGTCAGGCAAGCAGGACTGTTTTCTGGAGCCTTATATTTTTTCTCCAGCCAGGGGAAGAACAGGAAGGACCGTAGCTTGATTCTGCATCACCTTAGTACCTTCCGACCTCACATGTTCAACTATCGGTATTGAATGGATGGATTTTCTGTAAGGCTCCTTGAAGTCGTAAAGGAAACAGTCTGACTGTACTGTAGTAATAGGAAGACCAAACCTCTTGGACGCCCTCTCCATAAGGTTATGGAAACCTCCAATGTGTGCTGGAGGAGAGGTAGCAGGATCCGGCAATGGTGAGGCTGGATCTTGAATAACATACTCATCCCAATCTCTATCTGGGTCTGGTATTTGATCTACCTGATGATCGTCATCAGTTGAGTCATCATCATCCTGAATAGGAATAACCTCCTGATGGCTTTTGTAGGAGAGTAGGGTCTGCTTCCTATGGTCACCCCCACTTTTTGCTTTTGCTTTACTGGTTGTCGACTTAGATGTGGCTGTGGGCCTGCTAATCAGACCCACAGCCCAGATGCACTCTCTCTAAATTCACCATGTACTCTAGGCACATCCACAATTGGGAATTGGTTCACCTTGTCAGCCCCTGTAGAAGTGTACCCAGGGCATAGGTGTAACCAAGGCCTACCAGGGGCTGCAGCATGTATTATGCCACCCCTGGCTGGCCACTCAAATAGACACAACTGGCAGATCACTCAGCTGGGGCAAGGTTGTGTAATCACCCCTTGCTTAGGTGTAGTATTCCTATACCTACTTACATATAGACACATAGTAACCTATAAGTCACTCCTATGGCAGGCCTTAACAATCCTGAAGGCAGAGTGCTTGGTTATGTGTGAGATGGTGCTCTAGCATGAGCTGAGCCTGTATGCAGCTTTATAAACCATGTCCTTATAGCTGTTCTATGATATTGCCATACCATATACTCTTAAGTGCATTATAATCCTCGCGGTTAATGCTAACTTCGGTTTGGCTTTATCAAAACATGTCGTGTAAGGTGTCATACACTTTGGAATTCTACCCCCTCCACCAGTCCTGGCGGCGGTGGTAGCATTCCACCCTTCTAGAGGGAGAAGACATGTTAGTTCTGACTATCCGGGTTAAAGTTAACCAGAGCCCCAGCATCACAAAATGGATGCTGCTGCCACAGACACAAGTCTGACCTCCTGCTGCTGGGGGTCCTTCCAGTCACGGAGGTTTGAACAATAGGTTTCCTGCTTAGGGAGGTGCGAGCGCCACCCCAGACAGGAGGATGTGTATTGGGACAGGGAGGGCTGAATAGAATCAGACACTGCCTGGAGCACTCTAGGTGCTCCATGCATACGCCAGTTCAAACCGGTTGCTGGGGCACTCCAGCCTCAGCTCTGGCACGAAACTGCACAAAGGAAAGGGGGTGTAACCACCCCCCTTCCTGGTCCCACCCATAGGAGGGACCTATTGAGCAAATCAGCCCCCTTTAGTTGTATAAAGGAAGGAGCTGACCCAGGAGACTTTAGATTAAACCTGGAATCGACTGAAGACGAAACTCTGGACCCTTCGACATTCACTGAAGACTGAAGAAATCTCCCTTGTGGCCAAGGAGTGACCACCCTGGAAAGCAGGCACCGTCCAGCAACTCGACAGCTTGCTTTGTCCCTGTAGGAGAGTAGGGTCTGCAATCCTATGGTCACCCCAGATTTTTGCTTTTTGCTTCACTGGTTTATGACTTTCCCTGGCTGTGGGCCTGCTAATCAGACCCACAGCTTAGCTGTTCTCTCTCTAAATTGACATACATGTACTTTAGGTGCATTTACCAATTGGTATTCGGTCACTCTTGTAAGTCCTTGTACAGTGTACCATAGGTACCCAGGGCATAAGTGTACCCAAGGCCTACCAGGGGCTGCAGCATGTATTGTGCCACCCCTGGCTGGCCATCTAAACAGACACAACTGTCTGGTAACAGCTGGGGCAAGGTGGTGTAATCACCCTTTGCTGTAGATATAGTATACCTATATCTAACCCTAAAATGGACACATATACTCCTATAAGTCACTCTTATGGCAAGCCTTATCAATCCTGAAGACAGAGTGCTTGGAATTGGGTGCTCTAGCATGAGCTGAGCCTGTCTGCAGCGTTCGGAACCATGTCCTTATAGCTGTTCCATGATAACGCTATACCATATACTCTTAAGTGCATTATAATCCTCGCGGTTATTGCTAACTTTGGCATAGCATTATCAAAATATGTCAAGTAAGGTGTCATACGAATTGGAATACTACCCCCTCGCCAGTTCTGGCGACGGGGGTAGCATTCCACCCTTTTAGAGGGACACGACATGTATGTAACTAGAACACCGGTTAAAGTTAACCCGAGCCTCAGCATCACAAAATGGATGCTGCTGCCACAGACACAAGTCTGACCTCCTGCTGCTGGGAGTCCTTCCAGCGAGGAAGGCCTGGACAAAGGATTTCCTGCCTGGGGAGGTGCTAGCACCACCCCAGACAGGACTTTGTGTATCCAGATAGGCAGGGCTGAATGGAATGAGACATGCCTGGGGCACACAAGGTGTCCCTGTGCATACCCCGGTTCAAACCAGTTGCTGGGGTACTCCAGCCCCAGAGCTGGCGCAAGACCGGACAAAGGATAGGGGGTGTAACCACCCCCCTTCCTGGTCCCACCCAAAGGAGGGACCTAGTCATAGTACAGCCCCCTTTAGCAGAATAAAGGTAGGAGCTGGTCCCATTCCTAATTAGATTATCCTGAATTGAAACTACAAAGAAGAAACTCTGGACTTCGACGTTCTGCTCCACGGAAGACTGAAGAAATCTCCCTTGTGGTCAAGGAGTGACCACCCTGCAGCAGCAGGCACCATCAAGCGTCCTAGCGGTTCACTTTGTCGTCCTTCCTGGTGGGACCAGACTTAGAGCCCGACGAGACCCGGACTTCCAGACCTCTCCGACCTCAACTCACATCTGCAGCACAGCTGAGATCCGTGGGTGCGATGAGACACGTGGGACCGGCCATCTTGAAGAAACTGCACTTCGCTTCCAGCACGACCTCTGAGGCACCCTCGAGAAAGTACTTTGGGGATTGAGAAGCCCCAGCCCGAGCAGCTCCTGCACCAAAGACCAGCCCTCCAGCATCCACGAGATCTGTGTGGGGCCCTTTTGCTTGATTGCTGCTCGACGTGTTGTCTGGTCACTTGCCGGCTGGCTTGTGGCCTCCTAGACGACGATCCTTGAAATCTACACCGCTGGTCTGGTTGCTCCAGACTGGCCGTTGCTTCCTTCAAAAAGAGAAGCACCCCGGACCCTCCTGGTCCACACCAGATGCCATCTTCACTCCCGTGTGGGTTGCCTTTGCCAAGCCCTGTTGACTCCGATCCCGGAACAGACACCGCCGACAGAGAGAGTCTGCGTGGGACAGCTCGTGCCTCCATCCTGGTCATCGAAGACACCTCCTGGTTCACGTGACTGCAGAGTCAAGCGTCCACTCTTCACCTGATCGCGACGACATCATCTGGTTCCTTCCTGGTTCCACTCCGGTCACTGGCTAGTGACTGTGAACATTGTCCCCTCTGCTTTCAGGTCTCCATCTTCCTTGATCCACCCTTGGATCACTCCGGACATCTTCCTCCTGGTCGCCTGCAGGCTCCATTGACTTCAACGCGGAAACCTGACACACTTTCACACCTTTGCACCCGCAGCCCGTGGGTGAGGTAACGAGAGCATTTCGGTGCTCATAGGTAGATTGACTCTCGTAGTGTCCAGGTATCCTGTAGTTTCAGTCTCAACCATTCGGAACTGTCTTTACTTACCTATTTCGTAATTTGTTCATGCCCATTGACTTTGCATTGAAACCCGCATGTGTGTTCTAACACTGCACACACGTCCCGTGGGCCTCCTGCTCCTTACCTAAGGTTAGGGTAGTGTAGCCCCAGCGATTCTACAGCCTCTGGGCATCTTCATTTCCTCTATCGTTCTACTTATACCATTTACTTAGTATATGGTTTGTCGTGCCCTTAGGGCACCATTGTAATTTGTGCGACTTATTGAATTTTTCTTAGGAGTCTTGTTATGTGCTTAGCCCTCTGATCTCATAAAGAGTTCAGAGGTGTTTGATAGTAATAAATATATTGTTTATTTTCATAACAACCTGTGTGGTGTCCTTTCATCTGGTATTCAAGGGGTTATATGTGGTAAAACAGCTGGCTTCACATGCCAAAAGAGTTTAGCCTAAGACTGCTTTGTCCATGCTACCATTAGGATAGCTGGTCTATAAGGTTGACTTACAACCAATCACCATAAGAGTTGTTTGGACTGATACAAGGTGATCACTAGAACTAGTGAGCATCATATATCAGGCCAACTTCTCACAGTTCCTGTTCCCGCCGGAACCCGAGCACAGAGCCTGACAAGACCTCGACTCCCGGATCCCTCTAACCCCACTGCACGGCTCCAGCACAGCTGAGCCCCGTGGAAGGCGTTGAGACCCGTGGAAGCAGGTAACTTGGAAAGTCTGCAACTTGCTAACAGCGCATCTCCTGAGGCCCCCTCGAAGCTGTGCACTGGGGACTGAGACACCCAGACACCGAGCTCCACCTGCACCGAAGACCAGCCCCCCACACTCCCAGAGATCTGCGTGGGGCCCTTCTGCTTGTGTTCTGCTCGACGCGTTGTCCGGTTCCTGGCCCGTTGGCTAGTAGCCCCTGGCGACGATCCTTTTTGAAACTCCACCGCTGGTCTGGTTGCTCCAGACTGGCACTTGCTTCCCTGAAAAGGTGAAGTACCTCAGACCCTAATGGTCTGCACCAGAAGCTCCTTGTGTATCCTGCGTGGGTTGCCTTTGCTTAGGCTTGTTAGCTCCGATCTTGAAGCCGACCCCTCCATCTGCGAGATCCTTCGTGGCACAGCTCCTCTCCAGCACCTGGTCGTCCTCGACACCTCCTGGTCCGCGTGGCTGTAACGACAAGCTTCACCCAAGCACCTGATAGCTCCGTGACGACGTCCTTCCTGGTTCCACCCGGTCACTGGCTAGTGACCTAGACCATGTCCCCTCCGCTTTCAGGTCTTCTTCAACTCCGATCCACCCTTGGATCCACCCGGACATCTTCCTCCTGGTCGCCTGCAGCATCTTTCTTCACAGGCTCCATAGACGGCAACGGCGAAACCCGACACATCTTCACACCTATGCACCCGCTTCCTGTGGGTGAGTTAACGCGAGTACTTCAGTGCTCCCAAGGTTATTGACTATCCAAGTGTCTAGGGTTTTAGTTGCATCCTTCTAGCTAGACCGGAAGTGTCCTAAATCTTCATTTACTCACCTTTTATGTTCCTATTGACTTTCTATTGACTCTCGCGTGAGAGTACTGACTCTGCACACGCCGCCTGTGGGCCTCCTACTCCTAACCTAAGGGTCAGATAGTGCAGCCCCAGCGATTCCCTAGGCCCTAGGCCTTCTCCTTTCCAGAGTCGTGTTTCTTATACCACTTACTTAGTATATTGTTTTACGCGCCCCGAGGACCTAACTGTAAATTGTGCTATTTAAAGTATTTCTGAGTATAACTTGTTATGTGCTTTTGCCTCTGACCTCATAAAGAGTTCAGAGGAGTGTGTTAGTGAATAAATACATATATATTTTTATATATATCCTGTGTGGTGTCCTTTCATTTGATGTTCAAGGGGTTACATATGGTAAAACAGCTGGCTTTACACGCCCTCAAGAGTCTTTTAGCCTAAGACTGTTCTGTCCACACTACCTCTAGGATAGCTGGTCTATAAGGTTGACTTTACAACCATCACCATGAGGGTTGTTTGGACTGGTGCAAGGTGTTCACTAGAATAGTGAACATCATACACCAGGCCAACTTCTCACAGCTTTCTTTTGGATCTGGCTCCGAAGCACGAGAAACATGAGGTGTCACTGTAACTGGAGGAGTAGCAGGAATGGAAGGAGGAGGAGGCTGCGCTTGCTGGTCCGAAGCTTTAGACGGAAACCTTCTTTTGTAGTCCTGTAGCAACATCTGCAAGTCCGTTATGAGAGAGGAAGGCATTGCCACCATGTCTTGTTGTTGAGGCCTCTCTTGCTGAACAAAATGGCGTTCCTCCGTATAGTAGTCATCAGTGTCTGAATCTTGGTACTTCACTTGAAGTTGGGATGGGCTGTAAGCATCCCCATAAGGGCCATCCTCATCATCTGATTCCTCCTCCAAAAGTAAAGTTGGAAGCAAGGGTGTTACTCTGCGAGGAGATGTCATCTGTGGGATGATCTGCTGTCTTTTTATAGAAATATGGACCCTTTGAATCGTCGCCAACGGAAATGTCGACAAACTCGTCGCCGACGGGAACGTCGACGGAGAGATGGACTTCGTCGACGGAGAGATGGACCTCGTCGACGGTGGACTGACGACGGCGTCGTCGACGAGCTCGTCGTCATAATCATCACCACTGTCGTCGTTGCAGCCGTCGACGTTATCTTCGATGTCATCATCGTCGACGTTGAAGATGTAAGCACCATCGTCGACGAGAAGGGAACAGGTACCTTAAACGTCGACGAAGATATCACTGCAGCCGCCGTCGACAAAGCTGCCGTCGAAGGTCCCGTTAACGGAGCTGTAACAGAACCCAAGTAAATTTTGGATGTCGTCGATGTACCAGATATTTTCGTCGTCGACGGACGAGATTTCTTATCCGATTTTCCTTCCTGAGGGACAGTAGCAGTTTTTTTGAATACCTTCTCCTTTTCAGATGGTGGAGAAGCAATAGAAGGGGTTTTCTGTACCTTCTTTGATGACTGTGTCTCCTCAGTCCGTCCCAGCCTCTCCTTTACACCTCGGTGAGGAGATTGTTTGGGACTGGGCCTCTCAGACCTATCAGAGGTCACTTGCAGGGCCTTAACAGGGGGCTCAGAAGATGTTGAAGGGGAGGACCTACCCCTTTTCTGGATCTCCTGGTGGACGCAGCTGAGGAAGAATCCTCACTGTCGGATGATAGAATCTCCTTATGAGACTTCATTTTCTGCAACCAGGTTAACAAGCGGCCTTCCTTGTCTCTCAAGGTTTTCGTAGAGATAGTCTTACAGATCTTACAATCTGTGGCCTTGTGATCCGGGTACAAGCAGTATATACAGTCCTTATGCTTGTCCTCAATGTATAGCCTCTTCTTTGAACAGGTAGCACCAGCTCTGAATAATGCCTTCTTCTCCTTATCAGACATATTAGATTTGAAAAAGAAGAAAAAGAAGAAAATTCCAAAACTTTAAGAGAAATCTGAGCAGAGCTCAGTGGAGACTCCCTTAGCACAACATGTGGTAGAAAATCTGAGGCTCTGAGGCTCTCTCAGGAGGGTTCTATGGGATGAGGCTACTCTGATTGGTTGTTGCAATTTTATGGTCTCTTTTACAAAAAGAAGCGGATAGGTTACAAAATGAGACGAGGACTAGGCCTGTCTTTCACTTTTGTACCTACTGCTATGGTATTTTTCTATTACCGATGCTCCCATTCCGGTGACGGGGGAATGATACAAAGCATGGGAATCTATGAAAGTCCAATACTGGGCCAAATTTCTTCATGTTGTAGTTTCTTGAAATCCTAGTGTGGAACGTGAAGAAGAAAATAAATACTTTTCACTCACCGCCGGTGTAGAAAAAACAGCCTCATGCTTCTTCACCTTGAACACGACAATCTCGTCAGTCTTCATGTTCCAAATAACTCTGTTGAAGACGACGCAGTTGTTAAAAAAACGTGGTTGGTAAATGGCATGAGCGTGGTTTGCAAATGGCTTATGAAGCAAGGCAATGCTGTAAAGATGGTGCCAACTGCAAGATGGCGGCACGTTAGGTGACGCAGTGCTGGGTGGTTGTAGGCGAGAGTGTGTGGCCAAAATCACTGCAGAGTGAGACTGAAACGGAGAAGGAATCCAATGCGTCACCGAAAGTCAAAGAATCCGTAAGAAGGTGAGAACGCGCACTGAGCATGACGCACGTGGTTTTTTCAAACTACAGCAAAGCGGTTGAACTGGCAAATGTTAAGGGGAAGCCAAGGCCCATAATTAAGTCAAATAAAACTTACCCTCAAAGTTCAATCTTTCACGAACCGGCTGTGTCAGACCGGCTACGTCTAAAACTCCAGCACAGTCAGTGTCCAAAGCATCAACAAAATGTGTTAGCAACACCATGTACCACTCTGGCAACCACAGCCAGAGAGAAGTCCATAACAGGTAGTGGCTACGTGGGAGAGACGGCGCGATATGCATTGCCTGCGTGGTACTGCCATTGGCCCCAAGCCAAGAGCACAACTCTGTACAAGTTCCATAGTGTAAATCAGCACCAGCGCAAGCAGAAATCATGCACCCAGATGTAACATTTGACACATTCAGCGCAGCATCCATGGAATAAAAAAAGTAGCTTACTTTGTATATAGAAAGTGTCTCTGCGCAGCATTCATAACGAAAATCGAGTGGCTTCCTGTACATGTGGTTTCCCTCTGGGCAACATTCATGACGCATCTTGATGTAGTACCCTTTTGAGAAGGAGTACAGCACGCTTGTCTGGGGGCTGTCCGGTGTGATGGACACCGGAAGCTGAATGTCTTTATAGAGAAATACCTGTGAGGCCTCTTGAGTCTTTTCTGTAGCAAATTGTTCCTGTTGCTTTGACCAGTCGTCCGTTACTTGTAATATCTTTTCTCCAGCATATTGTAGAAAGCATGATGAGGTTTCTCAGGCCACTTGTACCCACTGTTGAGTGTGGGGACATCTCCAACTCGTCGCCAAAAATAAGTGTAGTAATCAGGACAACACAGGTGTGAAGAAGTCAACGTAGCTTTATTGAAGAGTAGATAAACAGGTTAAATAAGTGTAGATCTCAGTCAGCAGTCCTTAGTGACCATCAACAGTCCAACCGGGAGCAGCCTGCTAGCTGCTCAGCCCCATCCATCCAACCGTCATTCTCCTCCAGTCACCCAAGCATTCCACTCGGGACACTCACACAGGCTGAGTAGCTAGGAGCAAGTTATCATAAGAGATAGATAGTAATAGGAGAATACTACACTCCCTTGGCGCATATTGTTAAAACCTATGGCTTTGAAGTAATTTGTATGCAGACGATACACAGCTGATCATTTCCAAAGAAAACAGCATCGCGGGTACTAAGCATCTCTTCCAAAACTGTATGAGAGACATTGCTGCTTGGCTGTCCTGGAAGAAAATGAGTTACTTACCTTTAACTGTAGTACTCCAGTATTGGAATCCTTCATAGATTCACATGCTTGAATCATTCCCCGTCGACGACAGAGAAGGATTCAAGCATGCAAATCTTTAAAAGTTCCATTACTGGAGTAACTGTCTTTAATTGATTAACGAGAAGATAGATATCTTGCTATTTGGTAAGGTGCAACATCTGGGAATTGGGAACTGCCCGTGCTCCTGTCAATCTTTGAAAAATTTAGGGGTAAATATCGACCTTGAATTGACCATGAAATATCATGCAACCTTGACTAGAGGAACATGTTTTGCCACCATGCATATTATGAAGAAAGTTTTTCCTTGGCTTCCTGCCTTGGCGAGGAAAGCATTGGTCCAGGCACTGATAATCAGTCACCTAGATTACAGCAATGCCTTGCTAATGGCAGCCAACGACACCTTCAACAAAATTTCAAGATGTAAATAAAACAATTGTCCGACTAATCTGTAGCCTTCCAGCAGGCTCTCCTTCATCCCCTATTCTCAGGTCCCTCTACTGCCTACCGGCCACAAAGCACATCTTCTTTAAGATATGCTCTCTCGTCCACAAAGCCTTATTAGGTAGATCTTGTCCATATTTGAAGGACACACTAAGCTATTATTATCCTGTACACATCATGAGAGCTAGTGGCGAGGTTTTTTTGTCTACATCTCTGATTCGTGACTCAAGATATGGAGGCAGAGCTTTTTCTTACACTGCCCCGAGAGCATGGAATCAACTTCCTGATTTCCTGATTATCTGTGTAGCTGAGTGGATTTCACTCAAGGTTATTTTAATGGGTAGATGCATTATTTGTGTAGGCCGAGTGGCGAGATAGACCTACGGGTGTGATTCGTTGCGCTTTACAAAAAGATAGAACATATCTGTTTATACTTTTATCTAGGTGCATTTTAATGTGGATGCTGGCGGGTTATACTGTGTTGTATTCATGGCTAAAAGATATTGGCCGAATAAAGATTTAATGTATTCATTCATTATGTTAGGCTAGGAGTCACCTGTCAAAGTCTTGTTATGACCTAATGCCAACTGCACATTGCAGGAAAGAAAAAAGTATCAAGGTGACAAGAGGAATGAGCCTCAAAAGTCACCTAAGGATGACTACAGAGCATCGTCTAGTAAGTGCAAGAGCACCGGTTCTCGTATAGACCTCTGACATGATATTCCATTACGAATAGCCAAGGGAGCGGCCATGGGCATACCAAGCATCCTAACAAATCAAAGGCTTTTCTCATTGGTCCAGATGGTTGTGATGGGCTACTAGACTATTCCACCTAATTTAAGCGGAATATTCCAACAACAATTCCCCTTCCAAGGAGCCTGTAGGGTTCTAAAACACATGCCCGCCAGAAGCTCCCAAAGTGGGTTGCCACGAGCCAGCCAACTGTTAATAAACCACAAGCAGCTGCATGGGTCGAAGGAATTCTTGTGCATTGAAATCTTCTCCCGTGGCTTTTTCAAAAGTTGTAGCAGTAGTTCTAGCTTACCTCAACAGGAGTGTTAATTCGGATGATTGGTTAACCAATGCTTTCTTTTCATCCCAAACAAGGTATGCAATTTGCAGTAGACTTACTCTACAAGTTGAGTCTGAATGAAAAGAATTCTGCACTGGTTCTAACAAAGCATTACATACTTTATTGAGGTCCAAGACAAGGAAAAAGGAACTGTGTGTCTTTCTTACAAGAGATATGAAAACAAGTTTCTTACCTGTAACTTTGGTTCCCCAGTATTGGTAAATTTCATAGATTCCCATGCTTTTGCTTTTGTATCATTCCTCGTCGTCGGAATGGGAGACTCGGTAACAAAAATAACATAGCAGTAGGTACAAAAGAGAAAGAAAAAGGCCTAGGCCAAATTCCCTTTTGTAGCATATCTGCCTCTTTTTGTAAAAGAGACCAAACTGAGCATTAGCCAATCAGAGCCGCCTCACTCCATAGAACCCTCCTGAGAGAGCCTCAGAGCCTCAGATTTTCGTAGCCGTCGTGTAACTGTAACCACATCTGCTGAAGGCTGAGCTTCCCTCGGGGAGGAGGGTGGGCGCATGGGAATCTATGAAAGTTACCAATACTGGGGAACCAAAGTTACAGGTAAGTAACTTGTTTTCTTGCCCCAGTATTGGAACTTTCATAGATTCCCAAGCTTTTGTATCAGAGTACCAAGCAGTAGCCGTAAACACATTTTGTGGCATAAATTTAAATTACAATAGCCATCATTACATGAAAACCAAAATGTGCAGGATAAAGGAAGGTGGGATAGAAAGGAAAGCTCACCAATTAGTGGAAGAGGTTCCCCAGGACCGCCTGGCCCACGGCCGTGTCCTCCTGTTGCAAGGATTCCAAGCAGTAATGCTTTGTAAAAGTGTGCACGTTGCTCCAAGTCGCAGCTCTGCAGATGTCTTTGATGTGCACTCTCGCGAAGAGAGCTGTTGAAGAAGCCACTGATCTTGTGGAATGCGCTCTAACTTTGCTGGTCAGTGGCTTACCCGCTGCAGTATGGCAATGTAGAATGGCACTTGTAATCCACCTCGCAATACCCTGTTTGGATACAGGGAGGCCCTTGCAAGGACCACCAAAAGCAATGAACAATTGGGAGGATTTACGGAATCCCTTGGTGCGATCCAAATAAAATTTTAAGCACCGTTGTACATCCAGAGAATGCAGTGACCTCTCCGCTGGTGTAGTAGGGTGAGGAAAGAAAGCTTTAAGAATAACCGGCTCATTTAAGTGGAAGTCCGAGGGCACCTTGGGTATAAACTTTGGGTTAGTCCTCAAGATTACTGTATTCCTTTTGAATTGGAGAAACGGCTCTTGGATTGTGAGAGCCTGCAACTCCTCAATGCGTCTTGCTGATGTGAGGGCAAGAAGGACAGCCAATTTCCATGAAAAAATGTCATGTCTGATCGATGTATTGGTTCAGTGGGCCCTTCATGAGTTGTGTGAGGACCAAATGTAATTGCCAAGTAGGAGGCGGAGGCCTCACCGGGGGATAGACACAGAACAATCCCTTGAGAAACTGTTTAACTATCCTGGAAGACCAAAGAGAAGGTCCAGACTCAGAACGTCTGTACCTAGAAATCGCTGCCAATTGAACTTTTATGGATGAATGGGCCAGCCCCGTCTTAGCCAAGGACAAAAGATAAGGCAGCAGTTGATGAGGTTCTGAAGAAATAGGGTCAACACTCTTTTCTGCACCAAATGCAAAATCTCTTCCATTTGAGATGGTACGTTTTGTTCGTGGAAGGGGCTCTAGCCTGGGAGAGAACCTCTTTTATTTCATTTGAGATGGGAAGGTTCATAAATTCTCGCTGTTCAGGAGCCATGCTGTCAGGTGCGATGACTCTGGACCCGGATGCCAAATTTGCCCTTCGGACATTGTTAGAAGGTCTGTAATGGCTCGCAAAGGAAGAGGAGGAGCCAGCGACAACAGATGGAGTTCCGTGAGCCAGAACTGTCTCAGCCAAGCAGGGGCTATCAAGATCATCTTGCATGGTTCTACTTTGATCTTCCTGATAAGCCTCGGGATCAGTGGAATGGGGGGACAAATGTCCCTAACCAGGCTATCGAAAGTACATTCCCCAATGATCCTCGGTGGTGAAGCCTGCTTGCATAAGACTGGCATTTCTTATTGGTCGGTGTGGCAAATAGATCTATTGCAGGTTTTCCCCACTGTTGGAAGACCTCGTCCAGAACCCGCTGGTTCAGTTCCCACTCGCCGTGAAGGATCGGCCATTCCCAGATTTCTTGAGCTTCCTGAGACAACGGGAGAGACCTGGTATCCCCTTCCTTGTTTACGTAATGCATGGCCGTGGTGTTGTCCGTCCGGATAAGAACCTTTGAACCTCTTAGGCGAGGGAGAAAAGCTTGAAGAGCCAGTTTGATTGCTCTGAGCTCCAAGAGATTGATGTGGAGCCGACGGCTCTAGAGGAGACCAATGTCCACTGACATGCAGGTCCTGCAGTACTGCTCCCCAACCATCCAACGACGCATCCGTCGTCACCACCTGAGGAGACAGATCTCTTACGAAGGATAGACCTTGGGACAAGTTTTCCTGCTTTGTCCACCACCAGGCCGCTT
Source organism: Lissotriton vulgaris (assembly GCF_964263255.1). NCBI lineage: Eukaryota > Metazoa > Chordata > Amphibia > Caudata > Salamandridae > Lissotriton > Lissotriton vulgaris. The sequence continues at coordinate 2,026,324,339 of NC_141693.1, forward strand.
TTTCATTGCCGAGGTGATGGCCACCTTGTCGTCGAACGACCCGTGAATATGTTTCCATTGGATGTCCAGTTGTTCCTGAAGAGGACACATCCTCAATCTGCAGTGTGGAATTAGAGGAATGCATGAAGAAATCACCCCCAGAAGATATTTGTAGCGGCGTACTGAAAGACACCTTCTTCTTTGTAAGTCTAGCGCCATGGTCTGCAGTGTTTCCTGCCTCTCCAAAGTTGGGAAAGCTTTTTTGAGATTCGAGTTCAAGATGGCTCCCAGGAAGCCTGCTGTCCTGGATGGGAGCAGAGATGACTTCTCTTTGTTCAAAGTGAGACCTAAATTCAGAAACAGGTTTGTACATGGGGCGACCGCTTCCCTCGCGGCCTCCCTGGTCGGAGCTTTCAGCAACCAATGGTCCAGGTAAGGGAAGACCTGAAAGTGATTCTTCCGTGGAAACGCTGCTACTGGTGCCAGCACCTTTGTGAAGATTCTCGGAGCTGAGCGAAGACCAAAGGGTAAAACCCTGAATTGAAAGTGGCTCTTGGCTACTGTAAATCGTAGAAACCTTCTGTGTGCTGGGTGAATCGGTATTTGAAAATACGCATCTTCGAGATCGAGCGTGGCCATGAAATCCCCTGGATTGATGAGACGTAGTATGTCTTGAAGTGAGACCATCCGGAAGGACAGGGAGATGAGATAGGTGTTGAGCTCCCTGAGATCTAAAATGGGGCGCCATTTCTCTAGCGTCTTCCTTATCAGGAAGAACCTGTAATAGAATCCTTCTCCTCTTTGAGAGGAGAGGACTGTGAGAAATTGGCCTGATATGATGCTCACTAGTTCTAGTGATCACCTTGTATCAGTCCAAACAACCCTTATGGTGATTGGTTGTAAGTCAACCTTATAGACCAGCTATCCTAATGGTAGCATGGACAAAGCAGTCTTAGGCTAAACTCTTTTGGCATGTGAAGCCAGCTGTTTTACCACATATAACCCCTTGAATACCAAATGAAAGGACACCACACAGGTAGTTATGAAAATAAACAATATATTTATTACTAACAAAACACCTCTGAACTCTTTATGAGATCAGAGGGCTAAGCACATGACAAGACTCTTAAGAAAAATACGTTAAGTTGCACAAGTTACAATGTTGCCCTAGGGGCACGAGAAACCATATACTAAGTAAATGGTATAAGGAAATCGATAGAAGGAATGGAGCTGTCCAGAGGCTGTAGGATCGCTGGGACTACACTACCCTAACCTTAGGTAAGTAGCAGGAGGCCCACGGGACGTGTGTGCAGAGTGTGAACTCACACGTGAGATGCGGGACAAAGTCAATGGACAGTACAAATTACGAAAAGGTAAGTAAAAGACAGTTCCGACTAGTTAGGACTAAAACGACTGGATACCTGGACACTAGGAGAGTCAATCTACCCGTGAGCACCTAAATGCTCTTGTTACCTCACCCACGGGCTGCTGGTGCATAGGTGTGAAAGTGTGTCGGGTTTCCGCGTTGAATCTATGGAGCCTTGAAGAAAGATGCTGCAGGCGACCAGGAGGAAGCTGTCCAGAGCGATCCAAGGGTGGATCGAGGAAGATGAAGACCTGAAAGCAGAGGGGACAATGTTCAAAGTCACTAGCCAGTGACCGGAGTGGAACCAGGAAGGAACCAGATGCTGTCGTCGCGATCAGGTGAAGAGTGGACGCTTGACTCTGCAGCCACGTGGACCAGGTGGTGTCTTCGACGACCAGGATGGAGGCACGAGCTATCCCACGCAGGCTCTCGCTGTCTGCGGTGTTGGTTCCGGATTCGGCGTCAACAGGCCTTGGCAAAGGCAACCCACGTGGTGAGTGGAAAAGGCGTCTGGTGTGGACCAGGAGGGTCCGGGGTGCTTCTCTTTTGCAGGGAAGCAAGGGCCAGTCTGGGGCAACCAGACCAGCGGTGTAGATGTCGTGGATCGTCGTCTAGGAGGCCACTAGCCAGCCGGCAAGTGACCAGACAACGCGTCGAGCAGCAATCAAGCAAAAGGGCCCCACGCAGATCTCGTGGATGCTGGAGGGCTGATCTTCTGTGCAGGAGCTGCTCGGGGCTGGGGCTTCTCAATCTCCAAAGCACTTTCTCGAGGATGCCTCTGAAGTCGTGCTGAAAGCGAAGTGCAGTTTCTCCAAGATGGCCAGTCCCACGTGTCTCGTCGCACCCACAGATCTCAGCTGTGCTGCAGATGTAGGTAGAGGTCGGAGAGGTCTGGAAGTCTGGATCTCGTCGGGCTCTGAAGTCTAGTTCCAGGCAGGAAGGACGACAAAGTGAACCGCTAGGACGCTTGATGGTGCCTGCTTGTGCAGGGTGGTCACTCCTTGGCCACAAGGGAGATTTTCTTCAGTCTTCTGTGGAGCAGAACGTCGAAGTCCAGAGTTTCTTCTTGTAGATTCAATTCAGGATAATCTAATTTGGAATGGGACCAGCTCCTACCTTTATTCTCCGGTCTGTACTATGACTAGGTCTATCCTATGGATGGGACCAGGAAGGGGGGTGTTTACACCCCCTATCCTTTGTCCGGTTTCGCGCCAGAGCTGATGCTGGAGTGCCCCAGTAACTGGTCTGAACCGGGGTATGCACAGGGACACCTTGTGTGCCCCAGGCATGTCTCATTCCTTTCAGCCTGTCCTACCTCAATAAACAAAATCCTGCCTGGGGTGGTGCTAGCACCTCCCAAGGCAGGAAGCCCTTTGTCCAGGTCTCCCACGCTGGAAGGACTCCCAGCAGCAGGAGGTCAGACTTGTGTCTGTGGTGGCAGCATCCATTTTGTGATGCTGAGACTCGAGTTAACTTTAACCGGGGCTCACAGTTACATACATGTCATGTCCCTCTAAAAGGGTGGAATGCTACCCCGTCGCCAGAATTGGCGAGGGGGTAGTTTTCCAAATCGTATGACACCTTACTCGGCATGTTTTGATAATGCTATGCCAAAGTTAGCAATAACCGCGAGGATTATAATGCACTTAGGAGTATATGTGTCCATTTTAGGTTTAGATATAGGTATACTATATCTAAAGCAAAGGGTGATTACACCACCTTGCCCCAGCTGATTGATCAGCTACTTGTGTCAGATTTGGATGGCCAGCCAGGGGTGGCATAATACATGCTGCAGCCCCTGGTAGGCCTTGGGTTCACTTATGCCCTGGGTACCTATGGTACACTGTACAAGGACTTACAAGAGTGACCCAATACCAATTGGTAAATGCACCAAAAGTACATGGATGTCAATTTAGAAAGCGAACAGCTAGGCTGTGGGTCTGATTAGCAGGCCCACAGCCAGGGAAAGTCGTAAACCAGTGAAGCAAAAAGCAAAAATCTGGGGTGACCATAGGATTGCAGACCCTACTCTCCTACAGGGACCGGTTCTATAGCACCTTCAATCAATGAATCAATCAAAGCATTTATATAGCGCGCTACTCACCCGGAGGGTCTCAAGGCGCTTGAGCTGCTTCCTGAAGGCGAGGTGGTCTTGAGACCTGCGGAGGTGGGTCGGGAGGGAGTACCACGTCTTGGCGGCCAGGTAGGAGAAGGACCTTCCTCCTGTGGTGGCCCTTCGGATGCGGGGGACGGCAGCGAGGGCGTGGTTGGTCGAGCGGAGCTGGTGGGAGTGTAGAAGCTGAGGCGGTTGTTGAGGTATCTTGGGCCCTGGTTGTGTAGGGCTTTGTGTGCGTGGGTGAGGAGTCGGAACGTGATTCTCTTGTTGACCGGGAGCCAGTGCAAGTCTCTCAGGTGTTCGGAGATGTGGCTGTGTCGGGGGATGTCGAGGATGAGTCTTGCTGAGGCGTTCTGGATCCGCTGCAGTCTCTTCTGGAGTTTGGCAGTGGTTCCGGCGTAGAGGGCGTTGCCGTAGTCCAGTCGGCTGGTGACGATGGCCTGGGTGGCAGTCTTCCTGGTCTCGGTGGGGATCAACCGGAAGATCTTACGTAGCATGAGCATGATGTTGAAGCACGATGAGGAGACGGCGTTGACTTGTCTGGTCATGGAGAGGGAGGAGTCCAGGATGAAGCCCAGGTTGCGTGCGTGGTCTGTCGGTATGGGTGCGCTGCCCAGGGCGGGGGGCCACCAGGACTCGTCCCAGGCGGAGGGTGACGAGCCCAGGATCAGGACTTCCGTCTTGTCTGAGTTCAGTTTCAGGCGGCTGTTCTTCATCCACTCAGCGACGTCTTTCATCCCTTCGAGTAGGTTGGCACTGGCGGTGGCGGGGTTGTTGGTGAGGGAGAGGATCAGCTGGGTGTCGTCGGCGTAAGAGATCTAATGAACTCCGAGCCGCAGAAGACGCAGATGTTTCGATGGAATGGCAGCAGGGGGCTTGGATGGAGGGATTTGCATGAATTCCAAAGTATGGCCCTTCTTTCTAATGATGTTTAGCACCCATCGCTCTGATGTTATCCTGGACCAATTCTGAAGGTATTGTGACATCCTGCCTCCTACTGATGATCTTGCGGAGGTGGGCACAGTAAGAAGAGCCAGGAGGCAGCTATTGGCTCTTGGACGTATCACGTCCTTGGCGAGCCCACTTCCCTCTGTTATTAGGTCTTGAAAAATTCGAGGACTGGCCTTGCCTTTGCTGATAAGGTTGGCGGTACTGTTGTGAACCGTAGCCATATGATGAGTACCTTTTCTGCTGGTAAGAGCCTCTGTAGATGGTGCTTTTGCCCCTGGAACCTCTAAAAGGAGCTTTACGGTACTGAAGCGTACCCAGACACTTAGCAGTCTCAGTATCCTTTTTAATATCTTGGAGAGTGCCTCTCCATCAAAAGGTAGATCCAGGATTTTATTCTGGATTTCGAGTCTAAACCAAGTCGCCTTAAGCCATCCCTGGCGACGAAGGACTGCAGCCCCAGCCAAAGAACGAAAAGCCGTCGTAGCAATGTCCATGGCACAGTCTATGACTTCCATTGATGTTGCCTCCCCTTCTTGCAAAATCTGTTTAGCTTCTGTTTTTGACTCTGGAGGAAGTTGATCCAAGTATGGCGAAACATCACACCATAGTTGGCGATCGTATCTCCCCAATATCGCCAAGGCATTTGCTGCCCGCACTAGAACACTCGCCATTGAAGAGAACCTCTTCCCGGCGTTGTCTAACCTCCTGCCCTCTTTATCTGGAGGAGTTGCCAAAGGAGCTGAGGGGTTGCGTGACTTCCTTTGAGCCGCTTGTGAAATTACAGAGTCTGGTCTTAGGTGTCCCGTCAAAGACACTGGACCATCCTCAGGCGCTTTGTATTTTTTGTCAAGGCGTGGTAGTACAGGGACCACCGTTGCTGGATTCTTCACTGCCTTAAGGACTTCATCCTGCAGCATGTTGTGAAGGTCCTGCAAGAAAGATGATGGTAAAGAAACCATGTCTTGTCCTGAGTGCTGCTGAGGCTGGGCAGAATGATGATGATAACCACATTCCTGGTTGTACTCTCCGTCAGAATCTCTTGGCATTTAACCAGAAGCTGGGATGGACTGTTTGCATAGCCATCGTCATCCTCCGATTAATCATCATCCTCCTCTAAAAGTAGAGCTGGAGGCAAGGGGAGATGTCATGTCTGGTGTAATTCTCGTCATAGAAATCGTAATTCTTTTCTCTGACGATAAAATCGTCGACGATCCCGTCGACAATGGTGCTGATAATACCGCCGTCGTCGGCGGAATAGGCGTCGTCGATGAAAGAACACTCGACGAGGAAATGGGCGTCGATGTCGTCGACGACGAGACCGTCGACGCTACTGCCGTGGTCGTCAATGTTGTCGTCGTCGACGACGACACTGTCGTCATCACCACCGTCGACGAACACTCATCACCACATGTCGCCGACATCCTCGTCGACATCGCTGTTGTCGTCGATATCTTCGTCGCTGTCGTCGTCGACACCTTCTTCGACGTCGGTATTACTGCCGTCGACGATCCCGTCGACGTCGATTGTCCCGTGGACGAGCCCGTCGATGGTACCATTTTAAGCTTAGGCTTCAATTCCTTTGTCGACGGAGCCTTCGTCTACGACGCCTTCATCGTCGACGACTTGGAACTTTTGTCAGACTTTCCAGAAGACTGAGAAGAGGGTTTTTTGAAGGCTGGATCAGCCTCCATACCAGAAAAAGGCGTAGATGGTCCTATCCTCTCCTTTTCACCATGGTGAGGAGATTAAACTGGACCTTGGCTCTCAGACTCTCTTGGGGTCTTTCTTGAGGCCTTAGAAGGATGCTCCACAGAAGGAGAAGGGGAACCCTGTTATATCTTCTTTGCCTTTCATTCCCTGGAACTGTTATGCAATATTGTGGAATCTTATGTTTGCTTAGCAACCTATGTGTTCTGATGCTCTGGGGAGATCTGGAGTGAGATGAAGTCGGTTGGGTGGTGGAGAAGCTGTGTCCAGGGTTTTTTACCTTGTATTAATAAACTTCACCAATTCAAGAATTACAGCGTCCTGTCATTTCAAAACTGACAACGGAGGATGGGATACCCATTTTATGGACTACATTGACATCTCAACATTTTTTTTTTTTGATTACCGCATAAAAGAATCAAGACTGCAGGACTCTTGAACTGTGAGTGACCCCTGGATTATTTTCCTATTCTACGACACAGATGGATTGTAACCACATTTTAATGATTATTATTTATTATCGTGGGACATCCTTGCTTCATCTTTACGTTTAAAATGTTGCTCCTAACTACCGTCGTGGTGTTCTGTTTCGACCTTATTAAGCCTCGGAGTATTGTACTCTTTATGGTCGCTGTCTTATAACTGGACATTTGGTGTTTACCAAGCATTTGGTGCGCACCATTGTTATCTGCCCTTCCAAACTCCGTGTTGGTGCAGATCGCATCTTTATAAATGATGTTTTGATGCTTTAACTACGCAATACTCTTGGCAGTTTATTCAATATTTGCAAGTGAATACAACTTGGATTGCCTGTCATTTCAAAACCCCTACCCCTTTTGACTGACCTTCTAGTCGATGACTCACTGTCACTGGAGACTGTGTCCTTTCTGGACTTCAACTTCTGGAGCCATGTAAGAAGCCTCCCCTCACGATCCCGGAGGGTCTTGGTTGAAAAGGTGCGGCAGATCTTGCAGTCCGCAGCCTTATGATCAGGATAGAGGCAGTAGATGCAATCTTTATGCTTATCCTCAACAAATAATCTTTTCTTGCCACAGGTGGAACATGGCTTGAAAAGGGCCTTCTTTTCCTTATCAGACATCCTGACAGGGACAGCTAACAATTTTGAAGAGAAATCCTGAAGAAAAACTTCTGAAAGAGTAGAGATTGAGCAGAGCTCAAAGGAGACTCTCTAAGCACAACGTGCAGTAGAAAATCTAAGGCTCTGAGGTTCACTCAGGAAGGTTCTATGGGGTGAGGCTCCTCTGATTGGCTAATGCTCAGTTTGGTCTCTTTTACAAAAAGAGGTGGATATGCAACAAAAGGGAATGAGGCCTAGGCCTTTTTCTTTTTCTTTTGTACCTACTGCTATGGTATTTTTGTTACCGAGACTCCCATTCCGACGACGGGGAACAATACAAAATCAAAAGCATGGGAATCTACGAAAGTTCCAATACTGGGGCAATGTTTGCATCTGTCAGAAAAGTCTACAAATCCATGTGGTTCATACCCCTTCAGTATATGAAGTGAGGATTTGGGATACAAGGCCTCATGCATCTCTCTGATCAGGGATGCAAGATTGAATACTTGACTATACCCAATATGGCTTTCGGGAAGGCCATAGTACAGAGACTGCTCTCCTTAAATCAACAGATGAGATTAGGAAAGCACTGGATCAAGGGGGCAAAGCAGCAATGATTATGCTTGATCTCTCCGCAGCGTTTGACATGGTCCATCACTCATTGTTGATGGACTGTTTGTCAGCCTGCGGAGTAAAGAACTCCGCCTGGAAGGTTTTAAAATCTTTCCTTTCTGGGAGTAAGCAGATAGTAGCTCTCGGAGATTTCTGCTCAACCCCTTTTCATCTGCCCTGTGGGGTCCCTCAGGGATCATCACTAAGTCCAACCCTATTTAATGTGTATGTATCGTCCCTGGCCCCACTAATAAGATCTTATGTGTTCCAGCTTACATCTTATGCGGACGATACACAGATAGTGGTCTCCCTCCTCCCTGGTTCAGAAGGAGTGGTTTGCCACAAGCTACACGATTGTATGGAAGCAGTCGGACTTTGGATGGCCAGCAATTGTCTGACACTAAATTCAGATAAAACTGAGGTCATCCTATTCGGTAACGACATAAGCACCTGGACCCAAAATTGCTGGCCAAACTCCTTGGGTTCCTGTTCCTTCTACACAGGTGAAGAACCTTGAAGTCTACCTGGATGATAGATTGGACATGAGGAAACAAATCAACGCAGTGGTTTCTTCTACAATGTTCATTATTAGAACCACTAAGAAAGTTCTCCCTGTTCTGCCTAAGGAAAGTCGGCAGACGGTGGTCACAGCACTTATCATGTCTAGACTTGATTATTGCAACAGCCTCTATTTAAATACCCAGGAGAGGCTGTTGCAGAGGCTACAGCTGTGGCAGAACGCAGCTGCCAGGCTGATCGTGGGCCTACCTAAATTCTCTCCCATCTCTAGTAAAATCCGTAAACTTCATTGGTTACCGGTACGACAACAGATACATTTGAAATCTTTGTGCCTTGTCTTTAGATCGCTTCAGAAGCAGGGTCCATTATATCTGCAGGACCAATTGCAATGGTACTCACCATCCAGATCTTTGCGCTCATCAGGGCAAAGATTAGTAACCGTACCCCCGGTGAACAAGGCTCGCTGGGGTGGTAAGAGATTTGTGGTCGGAGCAGCAAAACTCTGGAATCAGCTCCCCACACACCTGAGATGCTGTACCGAATTACTCCCCTTCAGAAAAATGCTTAAAACCTGGTTATTCTAGACTCTTCCTCCCAATAGTGTATGTTACCTTTTCTCATGGACAGCAGACAGCACCAGGACACCCTTGGGTAACAGTCGCGCTTTACAAATTAATTAACATAACATAACAATGCAAGTTGGTGTCCTACCGTTGATGTGGAATTTCTGCTGGTTATCATACCTTTCTTAGATTATCAAGATCAAGCACGACAATAACAGTGTTAGAAACACAACTATCTTATAGATAGGGATTCCTGATTGTGTACGGGTTCTATCCCTTTGAGCAGATCTCGTCAAGATAAAGAGCTTTTTAGAAATTATCATAACATGCTGTTTTTGAGGAAATTTACCATGATGTACTGATTTATGATTATCAATTAACGTTTAAGCCCTAAAGAAGTCTCATTGTCGGAGACGAAACGCGTTGGCTGGCTAAGAAGGAACTCCATTTGTGTCCTGTGAGACCGCATCCCGACCAACCCGACCAGTACTCCACCCTTCCCCGAACTCACCTCCTTCGCCCCCCCCGGGACTGTATCCCCGGCCTCATACTACCACCGTAAGGACTCGACCTGAGACGCCAGCGAAACGCCAGAGAATCAACCGCTTCTTTTCCCCACAGGAACCAACCAGAACATCGGGCCGGACAGCCTTAAATATCGCGGACTCCGGAAGCCCCGCCCCTATGGCAGCGACAGCACCCGATAAAAAGGAGAGCCCGGAAGTGCAAGTTGTCGGAGATTTGTGGCAGGAACCTCGGACTGGTGGATGCGACGGTGAAGACGGAGGAGACGGAGAGCAGACGGCTGAAGCAGACGTGTGGACCGAAGAGTGGTGGAGTCCACAGGAGGTGGCTGTAGAGCGGCCGTAACTCAACGGGAGAGTTACGGCGGACCACGTGAGTGCCTTTAACCTCACTAATTCAACTCACTAGGAGTTCCCTGTATATAGTCCCTGTAAATCTCCCCTTCTCTTTAGAATCACGTCCCCCTGCACTGTATTATACTTGTATAGCACGGCACTCTTCGAACCGCCCCCCCCCCTCTTCACGTCCTGACCAAGCACCCTTTTCTTCCCCCTACCCCTTGTTCCTTCCTCCCGGTCCCTTCCTTACCTCACTGCCTCGTTTTCTGGTCCTTCCCCACACACCCGGGTGACGGTGACTGCAGCAGAGATCCTACGACTAGGATAGGACTAACGGTCCCTTTTGTTTCTCTTTTTGCTCCCTGCCCTCCGTGGATCCTCCCCATCGCTGGAGCCGCCGTTGGACCCGCCGAAGACCGCAAGCGGCAGCGCCGACCCGGAGTGGACCAAGACCCGGACTTCCTCTTTTGTTCTCCTTGTGTTCTACCCTGTGACTTTGAAATAAACCCCTACTATAGCACACTATATACGGCCTCCTCGCTTGCTTTTCCGGCCCGCTGTACACCCACCCTCACATTTGGTGTCAGAAGTGGGATCTGCCGGAAGCATGGAGGCCGTTATGAAGAAGATGGCGGATTCCCAGGAGCAGTTTGCCAAGTTGATGGAGCAGTTCCTCAAGACGGCCGAGGACGATAGGGGCCAACTCCATGACGTCTTGAAGGGTCAAGGGACCGCCCACGGAGAGAGTATGGAGAAGCTAACAACGGCCCTGGGTCAGCAGAGACCCCTAGCCTCCCTTCCTTCGGTGGTGCTGCAGAAGTACGTCCCGGGGGAAGACCCGGACTACTTCTTTACTAACTTTGAACGACTTGCCCAAGCAGCCAACTGGCCAGAGGACCGCTGGGGGCAATACTTAGGACCCCTTCTCACTGGCGATCTACAAGCCGCATACCAGCAGGCCAACATACAGGGCACCACCCCGTATGCCGATATCAAAAGGTGCGTGTTGGAAAGGCTTGGGATCGACGACGACACGTATAGACTAAAACTACGCCAAGCCAAAGAGAGGCCGCAAGAGAATCCCCGGGCCCTCTCGTTCCGAATCAAGGATCTTGCAAACCGGTGGCTCAGGCCAGAAAACTCAACAAAAGACCAGATACTTGAGAAAATCTATTTGGAACAGTTCCTGAACTCTTTACATCCTGCCACACAGCGCTGGGTGAGACAACATTCCAGACTCACCCTAGAAACAGCCATTGAGATAGCCTCCGCCTTCAGCCGGGCCCAGGAACTCCAGCGGGGCAAGGAGGAACATCCGCAGCGAGCCTCGAATGCTGGTACATCGCGCCCTCTCCGACCCCTTCTACCCCGAAGACCGGAACCCACACCCCTGTTTTCCTCCCCGGTTGTGTTCCGCCCCCCTAACCCAGGACCCCAGTGTTATGCCTGTGGTGGCTACGGTCACATTGCCCGGATGTGCCCGCAAAAGGAAGAGCCTATGGAGGTCGGACTTGTAAGGAACTATCTATGCAACCCTCCGGGCACCACACCCCCAGCCTTTCATTATCCGGTCTCCATCAACGGCCAACGAGTCATGGCCCTTGCCGATAGTGGCTGCCGACAAAGCGTCCTGAGACCTCAAGATCTGGCACATCCAGTCAATCCTACCGGGATGGTTGCCATTCAGTGCGTCCATGGGGACACCAAACAATACCCCACTACTCGGGTGTGTGTCCAACACCAGCATGACCCCGGCTCCTCCCTCACCATTGGTCTGGTTCCCGCTCTCCCCGAACAAGCCATTCTGGGGAGTGACTATCCGGGGCTGCCTACGCTTCTTCAGGACACCTCGAACTCCTTGTCTCAGTGGTGGAAGGACGCTCCTTATTCAGGCCAAAACCACCCCGCAACGATTCCGAAAACCCCGAAAACCAGAAGCCAGAAGAGACAAGAAAGGAAAGAATACGTCAAAGCGTATCCCGTGCTTACTGATGACCATCCGTGGCAGACGAATAGGGAATTCCGAGCGGCCCAACAAGAAGATCCCCTTCTGCAGGAAGCGTGGGGAAGGGCGCTCGAACACGAAGACCCTTTGCAAGTAGGTCCCTATTTCTTTAAGAAAAACGGGTTGCTGTACAGAAAAGGTGGGCCCCAGCAGAACGCCCAGTTGCTTATCCCGGCTCCCTTCCAGGACAAAGTCCTCTTTCTTGCCCACAGCCACCTTCTGGGGGGTCACTTTGGCGACGAAAAGACCAGTCAAACCATTTTAGAGAAATTCTTTTGGCCCGGGGTGTACCAGAAAATCAAAAACTATTGTCGGGAATGCATTGTATGCCAGAAAAACAGCCGACACAGACCTCCCAGAGTGCCGTTGCAACCCCTTCCTCTCATAGACGTCCCTTTTAGTCGAATAGGGATGGACATCATAGGACCACTCTTGCCCTCCCGTAGCGGCTGTCGCTATGCCCTGGTCGTAGTCGACTACGCCACCCGCTTTCCTGAAGCCATACCCCTGAGACAACCCACTACCCAAACGATAGCCAAAGCCCTGATCTCCCTGTTTTCCCGGGTGGGGTTTCCCCGGGAAATCCTGACCGATCAGGGCACACCTTTCGTTTCGGCCTTAATGAAGCAAGTGTGCGCGGAACTGGGGATAAAACAAATCCGTACTTCGGCCTATCATCCGCAAACGGACGGGTTGGTGGAGCGGTACAACGCCACCCTCAAGCAGACCCTCAAGAAACTCTTGGGCCTCGAAGCCAAAAGGTGGGAGGACATGCTACCCTTGGCCCTCTTCGCCATCCGCTGCAAGCCCCAGAGCAGCACCGGCTACTCACCATACGAGTTACTATATGGTCGTCCCCCGCGTACCCTGCTGGACATGGCCCAAGAGGCCTGGGAGGCCGAACCAGATCGCACTCGTCCGCTCCCGGAATACCTGGAGAACTTGAAGACACACCTCTCGATGATGCGAGACATAGTGAGACGGAATCTCGAGAGTGCTCAAGAAAACCAAAAAAAGCAGTATGATAAAGGCACCAGACCCCGTGAGTTGGCTGTCAACGACTTAGTGCTCCTCATGATGCCCTCATCGGACCAAAAGCTCCTTGGACAGTGGCAAGGGCCTTATACCATCCTCAGACGGGTAACCCCGGTTACCTACGAGGTTGAGATAGACCCTAACCGTGGAACCTCCCAGATATACCACGTGAACCTACTGAAAAAGTGGGAAGGACCCCGTCCCGTGCTATATGGAAAACCCGATCGCCAACTCCTCTCTTTTGACACCTGTGTTGATCCAGAATTGACTCCAACACAAACCCAGGAATTACGGGAGTATCTGGCCCCCCTGAAAACGGTCTTTTCCTCCTCACCTGGTCGAACCAGCATCACAGAGCATGCCATAGAAACCACACCAGGAAAAATAGTACGCTTAAGGCCCTATAGACTTCCCGAGGCACGCCGAGAGGTCATCAGACAAGAGATAGCCGACATGCAGAAGATGGGAATCATAGAACCCTCAGTGAGTGACTGGAATTCACCCATCGTCCTTGTGCCCAAACCGGATGGATCGGTCCGGTTTTGTATAGACTTTAGGGAGGTCAACAAAGTCTCTACCTTTGACAGCTACCCCTTACCCAGGGTCGATGAAATGATCGAAAGGATAGGCAAAGCAAAGTACATATCGACCCTGGATCTATGCAAAGGGTATTGGCAAATACCCCTCAGGGAACAGGATAAAAAGAAGACCGCCTTTTCTACCCCTGAGGGGTTGTTCCAGTTTCTGGTTATGCCCTTTGGTCTACACGGGGCCCCCGCCACCTTTCAGCGCGCAATGAACCGCGTCCTGAGACCCCACGCCCAGTATGCTGGCGCGTATTTGGATGACATCATCATCTTCAGTGACAGCTGGCCCCAACACTTGAAACATCTATTTGACGTTGTCTCCTCCCTAGGGTCCTTTGGGTTCGCCATCAACCCCGCCAAAACAACCTTGGCGGCGAAAACGGTTAAATACCTGGGGTACCTTCTGGGCGACGGGGTAATCCGACCTCAAGAAAGCAAAACAGCTGCCATTCGGTCCCTTCCCTTCCCCCACACTAAAAAGGACCTCCGAGCCTTCCTCGGGCTTCTCGGATATTATCGACGCTTCGTGCCAAACTTCTCCCAGAGAGCCGCAGCCCTGACGGATCTGCTGACGAAAGCTAACCGATCCGAGGAGAAGCTACGGAATCCCTCTCCCGAAGCCTGGCAAGCCTTTATGGACTTGAAGGAAGCCTTGACCTCCAGCCCTGTCCTGATACCCCCCGACTACTCCAGACCTTTTATCCTACAAACGGATGCCTCCGACCATGGGTTAGGGGCAGTATTATCCCAAAAGGATTCCCAAGGTGAAGAAAGGCCTATTCTATATGTCAGCCGCAAGTTGTTCCCTCGAGAAAAACACTACGCTGTGGTGGAGAAGGAAGCCCTGGCCATCAAGTGGGCGGTGGACCATCTCCGCTATTATCTGGAGGGCAGAGACTTTGTCCTCTACACGGATCACGCCCCTCTGGAGTGGATGGCCCGGAATAAAGGTCAGAATGACAGGGTCCTCAGATGGTTCCTCTCCCTACAGCCCTTCCGTTTTACCACCAAGCATAGGAAGGGGTCCGAACAGGGCAATGCGGATTTCCTATCACGATACCCGGCGTCTCCCTCCCCTACAGGAAGGACAGCTAGGGAAAGGGGATGTGAGACCGCATCCCGACCAACCCGACCAGTACTCCACCCTTCCCCGAACTCACCTCCTTCGCCCCCCCCGGGACTGTATCCCCGGCCTCATACTACCACCGTAAGGACTCGACCTGAGACGCCAGCGAAACGCCAGAGAATCAACCGCTTCTTTTCCCCACAGGAACCAACCAGAACATCGGGCCGGACAGCCTTAAATATCGCGGACTCCGGAAGCCCCGCCCCTATGGCAGCGACAGCACCCGATAAAAAGGAGAGCCCGGAAGTGCAAGTTGTCGGAGATTTGTGGCAGGAACCTCGGACTGGTGGATGCGACGGTGAAGACGGAGGAGACGGAGAGCAGACGGCTGAAGCAGACGTGTGGACCGAAGAGTGGTGGAGTCCACAGGAGGTGGCTGTAGAGCGGCCGTAACTCAACGGGAGAGTTACGGCGGACCACGTGAGTGCCTTTAACCTCACTAATTCAACTCACTAGGAGTTCCCTGTATATAGTCCCTGTAAATCTCCCCTTCTCTTTAGAATCACGTCCCCCTGCACTGTATTATACTTGTATAGCACGGCACTCTTCGAACCGCCCCCCCCCCTCTTCACGTCCTGACCAAGCACCCTTTTCTTCCCCCTACCCCTTGTTCCTTCCTCCCGGTCCCTTCCTTACCTCACTGCCTCGTTTTCTGGTCCTTCCCCACACACCCGGGTGACGGTGACTGCAGCAGAGATCCTACGACTAGGATAGGACTAACGGTCCCTTTTGTTTCTCTTTTTGCTCCCTGCCCTCCGTGGATCCTCCCCATCGCTGGAGCCGCCGTTGGACCCGCCGAAGACCGCAAGCGGCAGCGCCGACCCGGAGTGGACCAAGACCCGGACTTCCTCTTTTGTTCTCCTTGTGTTCTACCCTGTGACTTTGAAATAAACCCCTACTATAGCACACTATATACGGCCTCCTCGCTTGCTTTTCCGGCCCGCTGTACACCCACCCTCACATGTCCACAATAAAGAGCTTGAATAAGAAAATCTTGCAAGAATCTGGACCTTTTTTTACAGGATCGTGCACTTTTATATGTATTGTGGACATTTGAAATTACAAAGAAAATACTTTTTGGATGGGTGCTGATTTCGTACCATTCATTGCAATTTTTGGGCTTTGCCCTTGAAGGAACAAACAGGGTTGTGTTCCTTGGAATCACAAGCACCATCACTCTTATTTACAAGCCACAGGTGTAAGTAGGAGTTCAAGTTCAAGTTCGAAAATTTGTATAGCGCACTACTCACCCAGAGGGTCTCAAGGCGCTTGGGGGAGGGGGGTACTTTACTTATTGAATATCCAGGTTTTTAGTTGCTTTCTGAAGGAGAGGTGGTTCTGTGTAAGGCGGAGGTGGGTGGGGAGAGAATTCCAGGTCTTGGGCGCTAGGTAGGAGAAGGATCTTCCCCCCCATGGTGGATCTATGGATGCACGGAATTGCGGCGAGGGCTTGATTGGACGATCGTAGTTGGCGGGTTGGGGTGTAGAAGGACAGTCGCGTGTTGAGGCATTCGGGTCCTAGGTCGTAGAGGGCTTTGTGTGCGTGGGTGAGGAGACGGAATGCTATTCTCTTGTTGACGGGGAGCCAGTGGAGGTCTTTCAGGTGATAGGAAATGTGAGCTTGACGAGGGATGTCTAGTATGAGTCTGGCTGAGGCGTTTTGGATCCGTTGGAGTTTTTTCTGTAGTTTGGCTGTGGTTCCGGCGTAAAGGGTGTTTCCGTAATCCAGTCGGCTTGTGACCAGTGCGTGGGTGACCGTCTTTCTTGTTTCGGTGGGGATCCAGCGGAAGATTTTTTTGAGCATGCATAGGATGTTGAAGCATGATGATGAGACGGCGTTGACTTGTCTGGTCATCGAGAGGGAGGAGTCCAGGATGAAGCCCAGGTTACGTGCGTGGTCCGTAGGTATGGGTGCGGTTCCCAGGGCCGGTGGCCACCATGAGTCGTCCCAGGCAGCGGGGGATGAACCTAAGATGAGGACTTCCTTTTTGTCCGAGTTCAGTTTTAAACGGCTGTTCTTCATCCACTCGGCTACTTCTTTCATTCTTTCGTGCAAGTTGGTTTTGGCGGTGTTTGGGTCTTTGGTGAGGGAGAGGATCAGCTGGGTGTCGTCTGCGTAGGAGATGATGTTGAGGTTGTGTTGGCGTGCGATGGATGCGAGGGGACTCATGTATATGTTGAAGAGGATTCCAGGTCTTGGGCGCTAGGTAGGAGAAGGATCTTCCCCCCCATGGTGGATCTATGGATGCACGGAATTGCGGCGAGGGCTTGATTGGACGATCGTAGTTGGCGGGTGTGGGTGTAGAAGGACAGTCGCGTGTTGAGGCATTCGGGTCCTAGGTCGTAGAGGGCTTTGTGTGCGTGGGTGAGGAGACGGAATGCTATTCTCTTGTTGACGGGGAGCCAGTGGAGGTCTTTCAGGTGATAGGAAATGTGAGCTTGACGAGGGATGTCTAGTATGAGTCTGGCTGAGGCGTTTTGGATCCGTTGGAGTTTTTTCTGTAGTTTGGCTGTGGTTCCGGCGTAAAGGGTGTTTCCGTAATCCAGTCGGCTTGTGACCAGTGCGTGGGTGACCGTCTTTCTTGTTTCGGTGGGGATCCAGCGGAAGATTTTTTTGAGCATGCGTAGGATGTTGAAGCATGATGATGAGACGGCGTTGACTTGTCTGGTCATCGAGAGGGAGGAGTCCAGGATGAAGCCCAGGTTACGTGCGTGGTCCGTAGGTATGGGTGCGGTTCCCAGGGCCGGTGGCCACCATGAGTCGTCCCAGGCAGCGGGGGATGAACCTAAGATGAGGACTTCCGTTTTGTCCGAGTTCAGTTTTAAACGGCTGTTCTTCATCCACTCGGCTACTTCTTTCATTCCTTCGTGCAAGTTGGTTTTGGCGGTGTTTGGGTCTTTGGTGAGGGAGAGGATCAGCTGGGTGTCGTCTGCGTAGGAGATGATGTTGAGGTTGTGTTGGCGTGCGATGGATGCGAGGGGACTCATGTATATGTTGAAGAGGATGGGACTGAGTGATGATCCTTGTGGTACGCCGCAGATGACTTCGGTGGCCTCTGATCTGAAAGGGGGGAGGCGGACTTTCTGGGTTCTTCCGGCGAGGAACGAGATGATCCAGTCCAATGCTTTTCCTTGTATTCCGACGTTGCGAAGGCGTTGTATGAGGGTGCTATGACAGACTGTGTCGAAGGCTGCGGAGAGGTCAAGTAGGATGAGGGCAGCTGTTTCTCCGTTGTCCAGTAGAGTTTGAATGTCGTCTGTTGCTGCGATGAGGGCGGTTTCGGTGCTGTGTTTGAAGCGGAAGCCGGACTATGAGGGGTCGAGGGATTTGTTGGATTCGAGGAAGGCGGCGAGCTGACTGTTGACGGCTTTATCAATGACTTTGGCAGGGAATGGGAGGAGCGAGATGGGACGGTAGTTCTTAAGTTCAGTGGTGTCTGCTGTGGGTTTCTTTAGAAGGGCGCTGAGTTCGGCATGTTTCCAGCTTTCCGGGAAGGTAGCGGAGTTGAAGGAGCAGTTAATGACGTCACGGAGATGTGGTGCGATAATGGAGTCTGCTTTGTTGAAAATGTGGTGGGGGCATGGGTCGGTTGGCGATCCCGAGTGGATGGAGTTCATCAGGCGGATGGTGTCTTCAGTGGTTATTGGGTTCCAGTCGCAAAGGATGTTAGAGGGCGGTTTTGGTTCGGAGTTGGGTGTAGTGGACTGGTCTTCGGACTGGTTTCCAAAGCTGTTATGTATGTCAGCGATTTTGTTGTGGAAGAATGAGGCTAGGGAGTCGCAGAGGTCTTGGGAGGGAGTGATGTCGTTGGTGCCGGCGGTCTGGTCCCTGAAGAATGGAAACTCGCAGCGGTCAAACCCTTGCAAAAAAAACACTACCGGACCCTTCTACCCTCACAAATCTTCGCCCCATTTCCTTACTCCCAGCTTTTCGCAAACTTGCTGAGAAAGCTGTCAATAAACAACTTACTGCTTTCTTTGAAGCCAATAACATCTGGCATCCCAACCAAGCTGGCTTCAGAGCTCAGCATTCTAGAGAATCAGCCCTAATCTGCTCCTCTGAAACCCTCCGTGCAGCACTAGATCAGGGAAAGAAAGCAGTCCTGGTCCTGCTAGACCTATCCGCGGCTTTTGACAATGTGTCCCATACCATTCTCCTGGACCGTCTAGCCGCGGCAGGCATTACCGGAACTGCACTGAGCTGGATAAAAAGCTTCCTTGCTAATAGGAGACAAGTGGTGGTCCTAGGACAGTACAGGTCAGAAGAAAAGTTAGTAGGCTCTGGAGTCCCCCAAGGCTCCTGCCTGAACCCCACACTTTTCAATTTATATATGGCCCCACTTATCACCCTCATCTCATCTTTTGGCATAGATACCATCGCATACGCTGACGACACGCAGCTCATTCTGGTGCTAGAGAATGACACCTGTGAATCCGAAACAAAGCTCCAAAATTGCCTGACTGCCACGTTTAAATGGATGCATCTAAATCATCTTAAGTGCAATACTGGGAAAACCGAAATTCTATCCTTCGGCAAAGGAAACACCTTCAACCCCACATCCTGGTGGCCTGAGGACGCCATTGCCCCCCCAGTACTGCCGCCTCAGTCCGTAACCTAGGGATCAGATTTGACCCCTCCCTGAGCTTCAAACAACAAGCCACTGCCGTAGCAGGGACCTGCTTCGGAATCATTAAAGGGCTCAGGAAATTTTTCGACCTCATCCCCTTCTCCGCAAGGAAAACAGTCGCCGTAGCCCTCATTACCTCCCGCATCGACTACTGTAATAGTCTTTATGCAGGGACTAACAAAGAAGTCTGCCAAAAATTACAAATTGTACAACATG
The DNA here is from genome assembly GCF_964263255.1 of Lissotriton vulgaris. Lineage (NCBI taxonomy): Eukaryota > Metazoa > Chordata > Amphibia > Caudata > Salamandridae > Lissotriton > Lissotriton vulgaris. Next base: position 2,026,343,690 of record NC_141693.1, read on the forward strand.
CTGCAGCCAGACTAGTGTTAGGATGGAAAAAGAGAACCTCGGCCACAGCAGCAATGAACACTCTGCACTGGCTGCCCATCCACAAAAGGGTGCTTTTCAAAATTTTACTGATCACTTTCAGGGCTTTCAATGGAAATGGACCCATCTACATAAAGAAAATGTTCAAGCACTACAGCCCCACACGATGCCTCAGGTCCCAAGGGGCCAATCTTCTCACTATTCCCAAATTCGACTTAAAACGAAAGGAGGAAGATCCCTGGCGGTACTAGGTTCCAAGGCCTGGAACCTTCTTCCCTTTCATCTTCGTCAAATCCCCACAGGAACAATTTTCAGAAAGGCTCTCAAAACCGGGATATTCACGCTCTCTGAACAGCAATGTAAAAACCTAGTCTAGATACCCCTTTCTCTCCACAACCACAAGGAGCATTAAATCTCTTCTATAGCGCAAAGATGCTCCTTGGAGTGCAACCTGCGCTTTATAAAACCCCTTCACATCACATCACATCAAATCGCGGTTCCGGGGGGCACCAGAGTCCTTTGTCTTAGTTTCTTGGGGACCGGTCCGCTGTCCTGAGGAGTTCTGGTCTTTTTCGAAGATAGGCAGTCCTACCAGAGGGTTTGGAGGTCACTGGCTGCAGGACAGGCGTTGTTTTCTTTGCAAGGTCTTTGAAGCTGCAAACAGGCTGGTAGGGCTGGGGCCAAGTCAGTGGGTGTCTTCAGTCTTCTCTGCACGGATCTGGGAGAGCCACCTAAATACTAGATTTAGGGGCCATTCAGGGGAGTAGCAGGTTGGGCCCAATGGGTTCCTTCCCGTGAGAGGAGGCATAGTCCTAGCCTTGATTTGATAAGTCCCACTATCTTAAAGTTGGTGGGTACTGAAAAATTTGCTTTACTTTGCCTCCTGCATCTGAGGAGTGAAGCTGGTGAAGGGAGGCGGGGCACCTCCTATTTTTCCTGCCGGTTCTCCCGCTAAAAGTGGGGGTTTGAACCGGGGGCTGCCATCTACTACTATCAACTGAGGTTGGGGTCACATTACCAAGGCAGCAAGCCTTTGAAGCTTCCCTCTCGAGCACTGTGCCCATCTTGGGGGGGAGGTGTGACACCTCCGCTCAGGATGTGTTTTGTGTCTGGCCACAACGAGCAGGGGCTCTCCATCCAGGGGTCCAGACACAGGTCTAATGGTGGCAGGCTTAAACCCAGTCAGAGACCAAACCGGGGTTGGTAGGCTTTCAGGGGGCACCTTTGAGGTGCCCTCGGAGTACATGGTTTAATAAATCCAACACTGGTATCAGTGTGAGTTTATTAAGGGGAGTCGTTTGGTACCAAATGCTCCTGGGTTCAGAGTAGCCATCCTGGTGCCTGGGAACTCGAGTCATCGAGTTTACAGCCCATGTACTCTCTATGGGTGCCCTGGCACTTACAGTATCCAAGAATAGACAAGTACTGTAGGGGCACATCTGCTCATGCAGATATGCCTACAACTGTGATTTAGTGCACCCTGCTTTAGGGCTGAAATGCCTAATGAGGGGTGAATTACTTCTACTTTAGGCAGTGCTGGTTGGCATGGCACACAGGCAGTGTGCCATGTCGATGTTCACGTTTTTCACTGTACCAAGGCATCCAAGCTGAAGGAGCAGTGGCATGGCGTTGGTGAGGGGTCCCTAGGGAACCCTCTTTAGTCCCAATGCCCTAGGTTCCAAGGTACCATTTACTAGGGACTTACAAGGGGGTCCGAAGTGACAATTGTGGAAATGCTTTCGGAGAAAGAACACTGGTACTGGGATCCTGGACAGCAGGGACCCAGAACTCTACAGTTAAAGTTGCATCAAAAACCAAGTAAAAAGTGTGTGTGTTGCGGAGGGGAAGGGCAGAGTACGGCAACAGAAACCCACTTTCCCACAATTTAAACGGTATTATAAACAAGGAGATTGCAAAACGTGCAGTATACATGAAAATCCCCCTGGACAAGTTTCCTTTTTGACCTTCGATTCCTTCACCAACAGTGGTGACAGTCACCTCTCTGGACAACTGAAGTGCTCAGATTTACATCCTTATGACACAGGGAGCTGTGCTCCTTGCTGGAAAAGGGTTACCACATCAACATGGAGCAGGCTCTGAAGGACTCTATTATACTACACACAGACAACATATCACAGATGAACTATTTGAACATTCAGGAAGGGACAAAGGGCCAGATGTATTAATCAAAAATTGCGATCGCAAACAGTGAAATTCACAGAATTTCACTGTTTGCGATCGCAAAATCGTAGTGTGCATTGTAGGGAAGAAAAAATCCACTTTCAAAATAAGGAATCGTAAAATTTGCGATTCTCTTTTTTGCGCACGCATTTAGAGGATCACAGTTTGCGATTCCCTAAATGCTATTCTAGTAGCCATCGCAAATTGAGATATTGCTTTCAAAGTGCCATGTGGCTCACATACATGCCCTTAGGGCATGTATGTGTGCCACATGTGCACACATGCACATTTCAGGGGTGCAACAGGGTGTCCTTTTGGAACCCTTGCATCCTTGAAATGCATGAGCAATTTGTGAGTACCTGTTGGGTACTCGCAAATTGCGCATGCAATTCCCATTCATTCCTATGGGCCTCTTGGCCCATAGAAATGAATAGGAAGCCAATCCTTATTTGAGACTCGCAATTTGCGACTCGCAAATAAGGAATACGTAGGAATCAGGTGTCACTTTGCAACCTTGCCTGGATTGTTGCTGAGGAAAACGCTGTGTAAAACGCTGCAGCAGAGAACTACCGGCACAGCGTCTTTGCCCGCCCGCCTCCCGCTCTCTGAACCTTCACCTGCAGAGGCGAGTGGAGCGCGGTGCAGGGGCAAGTAAACTACGTTGCCCAGCAGCCCTAGCGGCACCGGCCGCGTCAGTTTCGCGCCAGGAGGCGCAGAAATACGGAGACACCCCGGTCGAGGGGGTGTCACTTTGCAACCTTGCCTGGATTGTTGCTGAGGAAAACGCTGTGTGAAACGCTGCAGCAGAGAACTACCGGCACAGCGTCTTTGCCCGCCCGCCTCCCGCTCTCTGAACTTTCACCTGCAGAGGCGAGTGGAGCGCGGTGCAGGGGCAAGTAAACTACGTTGCCCAGCAGCCCTAGCGGCACCGGCCGCGTCAGTTTCGCGCCAGGAGGCGCAGAAATACGGAGACACCCCGGTCGAGGGGGTGTCACTTTGCAACCTTGCCTGGATTGTTGCTGAGGAAAACGCTGTGTAAAACGCTACAGCAGAGAACTACCGGCACAGCGTCTTTGCCCGCCCGCCTCCCGCTCGCTGAACCTTCACCTGCAGAGGCGAGTGGAGCGCGGTGCAGGGGCAAGTAAACTACGTTGCCCAGCAGCCCTAGCGGCACCGGCCGCGTCAGTTTCGCGCCAGGAGGCGCAGAAATACGGAGACACCCCGGTCGAGGGGGTGTCACTTTGCAACCTTGCCTGGATTGTTGCTGAGGAAAACGCTGTGTAAAACGCTGCAGCAGAGAACTACCGGCACAGCGTCTTTGCCCGCCCGCCTCCCGCTCTCTGAACCTTCACCTGCAGAGGCGAGTGGAGCGCGGTGCAGGGGCAAGTAAACTACGTTGCCCAGCAGCCCTAGCGGCACCGGCCGCGTCAGTTTCGCGCCAGGAGGCGCAGAAATACGGAGACACCCCGGTCTCGCGGGACGCCGGGCGAAGCCCGGGCAAAGGGCGGGCCCTCTGTGGCCCTCAGTGGCTGAGGTAGGCTGGGCTGGGCCCGGTTATTTTCATTTACGTTGCCACTGGACACTATTCATAGTATATACTGTTAGTGGAAGTGACACAGGGCAACATTAATACGTCGTTTCTTGGCTATCTTCCACCGGTGAGTTATTGTGGCACCTCCAGAGCTTTATTTATATTTTTACGGACATTGTAGTATCCTGTGATTTCATCTTCTGGAGGCACACTTTTTGAATAACTATGAATTGTGGGAAGAGTCTGTAAAAGATGTCAAAAAAATTACGCTCAGGAAGACTAGTGGGAGGAAGATCTAGTGCTAAAACTGCTCCCAATCCCACGCGAAATAAATCTGTAAATAATCCCCCGCTGAAGGGCCAATGCCAACTCTTTGAGTTATGGGACAAACCGGTGGATAAGAAGTATAATACCGCGGTAAAGGAAGCCCTACTTCAAGCGGGTCGGGAGGACTCTATTCAAGTCACCACGAACTCTATGTTACCAGTCTTGATGTCCGTGCCAGCGCAAACAGCAGCGCAGGTGAATTCCTGTCTTGTTCAGCTTGAAGGAAAGGGGGAGAGTAAGCTTGGTGCTCTCGCTACAGAAGGAAAATTAGAGAACCAACCCCTCATGCCTCAAGCTCCTTCTGTGAATGACAGGTTAGGTGGTGAAGCTTCATCACTATCTATTGATCTTGAACTGTGCGGCCGTTATGTAGATGCAGCCAGTTTGGAGGCTTTAGAACCCAATAAGCCATCTGGGGGTGCTACTCCATCTGGGCTAATGCTTTATAGCAGTACTCCCTCGTTAAATGGACAGGACATGTCTGACCTGCTAAAAGCCTCTAGGAGTCCGGATCTTAATTTATCTGAGATTTGTCCTACAGTTGAAGCCGGTAATAAACCTATATCGGAATCCTTGATTGCTCTGGAACAATTATTAGCCTCTATACTGTTTCTTTTGGGGAAATTTGTAGGCAGCTCGGATTGTATCCTGGATTCAGTTACCCAAATACTGAAGACATTACTACAAAAAACATCTGAAACAATGAATGTTCCTTCCCCTAAAGCCGAATCTGGCTCTCCTAAGGGGAAAATAAACGAGCCTATAGTGAATTCCGGCACAAAAGCTGCAGTAATTGATCATGAAACGCATACTCCAATATTGCCTTCGACTGCTGTTCCCAACTGTGTAATGAACTCTGTTTTCGAGATTGAGGAAGAAAACAAATCTATATCTGGCTCCAAAGTGGTTCAAGATCTATTTCCAATTTTCTTGTCGGAAAATAAAAAAGAACAACCTGAAGCTAAACAAGAAGCGAAGGTAAAAAACGGAAAACATAGAAATAATAAAGGGAATAAAAGGAAACCGATCCGCAAATATAGGAAGAAAAGACAACGACAAATAATCTTCCAAAACTCTATAGTCTTGTCTGAGAAGGAAGAAAGAGTCTCAGAGCAAACTTCTATGTCTTTAAAGGTGGGCAGTGAATGTGGTCCACCAACGGCTGTGGAAGATTTACTACAAAAGGAGGGCCCGGCCCCTAATATTATTGTATCGGTGGCGACAAGAGCCTCTGATGCACACCAACTTGGGCCACTTAATCCTCTGGCCTCTCCTTTTTCCCTGGCACCAGAGGTTGGAGATCGCCCTCCGCCCTCTCTCCAGCCAAAAAACTTAAAGACTTATGTGGACACTCGCGTGCTAGACTTTGTACCATTATTCGATGCTGATTTACCCTTAAATAGAACATGGCTGCTTAAGCGTTTTAGTGAGATGGAAAGTCTTCACCCTATTCAATCTAGGGACATTGAACTAGTTTCTTTGTTTGGTGGAGACAAGGTTTCATGTGTAAGGGTTAAATTTTACTCCACAATTATTGTGAATTTGATATTGCAGCAAGCAAAGAATTTCCAACGAACCGGCATTGACGTTCTCCCTATGTTTAGTTCCGGTAACACTTACCCGGTACATGGGTTGACATTTAAGGGTGATAAACAAAACGGGACAGCCTCTCCACTTAGAGACCTAAAGATCTGGGTCTCTAAAGGGAAACGTTCGGTCTCCCAGGTTAAGCCACTTCCACTAATCCAGAATTTCTCCTCAATAGAGGATAATAATCAGTGGAATTGGCTGCATAGTGCTTTATCTACTAAGATCACAGATAACCCCAAATTGTTTCACCATCTTTAACACCCCTTTGAAAATTATTTCTTGGAATGCGGCAGGGATTCATAATAGCCCAGAGAAATTTGACCTTTTATTTTCTATGGGAGCGAATGTGATCTGCATCCAGGAAACGTGGTGTATTAATGTGTTAGACGTTTTAAAAGATTTCTATGTACTGGAAGTTCCTGCCACCCCTTCCAAGAAAGGTCATGCTAGGGGGGGAATTGCCTGTTTATTATCTAATAATCTGCAGTGGAGGTTTGCCCATTACATTGACCCTAGTAATCTCTTCCAAGCTATAACAATAGCAAACCTGTCGGGTAACCTAAAAAAGTCTTCCGTTGTAATTATTAATGTGTACATCCCTCCTGAAGAGCGTTTTAATCTCATATTGAAGCAGGTTGTTCGATATATTGGCCAAATTAAAAATGTACCATCTCCTCCGGAAGTTATCCTAGTAGGAGATTTGAATTGCAAAATTTCCAATACTAGTTTGAAGCTGTTCAGAAATAAACCCAAAGAAGAAGCGCATCTTGTACCCCAATCCCTCTTCCCAGATAAAATAGTGACTAATAAAAGAGGGAAGATTCTGTTAGAAGAACTTGCGGCAGTCGACGGACTTATATTAAATGGGAGACTCCCGTCTGATGTGCCTGCTAAATTTACACACAAGTCCCCTTTCGGGTCTTCTATTCTTGATTATGCAATATCGGATTATGGTTTGTTTTCCTGTATTCAGGACCTTAAGATAATCCCAACTACTCTGAGCGATCACTGTATAATGCTCATAACTATTTCCTTAAACCCAACACCCACTGTGCCATGGGCCCTTAATGGCAGTGATGTAGCTTTTCATGCTTCTTCGGGAAGATGCTTTTGGAATCCCTCTGCCATTAATGGGGTCCATGACAAACTATGTAAGACTCTACTAGAACTTAATGAGTGGTGTGGTTCGGAAATAGTTAATTTCGAAAAGCTTTTGCGGAATATCATTTTAGATGTAAAAAAGGCTACTCGCCCTAGAAAAGGGGCAGTTGTGCCTAGTGCACTACGCATCCTGAACAAAGAAATAAATAAACTAGTCCGTGAGCAATATCTAGACAGAGTTATGGAACGCGAAAAAGAAATCTCTAGGTTAAAAAGAAAGATGTAGATTAAAGGCGAAAATAAAAAAGGAGAACGAAGATACAGTCTGGATCAACTTAAGGGAATCAGTTGTCCATGGTAGGATTAGAGATTTTTGGGCAATAATTGGGAGGGGTTGCGGTACTAGAACAAGCCCTCGCCCCATCCCTATAGCTGAAGAGGTTTGGATCACATATATTCGGGACCTCTACGCTGGGAATGGCGTATCAGGGGAGGATATTGTCCTAGCTACAACGCCTGAGGAACTCATTTCCTACCCTACTGAAGAATCAATTGAAATAGCTATAAGGAACATGCGCTCCTCTGGTGCAATGGGTCCCGATGAACTCCCCATGACAGTCCTAAAACAGGATCCCCCAACGTGGAGCAAAATCTTATATCCATTGTTTAAAGCCTGCTTCATGTCTAACACGGTTCCTGCCTCCTGGAGGGGAAGTATTTTGGTCCCTATTTTTAAGAAGGGAACTAGGGACTGTCCCAGTAATTATCGATTGATCGCCCTCCTCGACTCTATCGGAAAGGTTTTTGCGAAATGCCTCTTAAGTTTTCTTTCCGATTGGGTCGAGGAGAACAACATCCTGCCACTTGAACAAACTGGCTTCCGTAGGGGGCATGGTACTTTAGACAATCTCACCACTCTTCAGGTGGTAACTGATAAATATGTGCAGGTGAGAGGGGGGGTCGTCTATGCGGCTTTTATTGATTTCTCCACAGCGTTCGATAAAGTGGATCGTAGAACGCTGTGGAGAAAGTTGGCAGAGCTTGGTGTCCCATCCTACTTATTGGAGCTTGTCCGCACGCTCCATTCAGAGACCTGGTGCAGTGTTTTGCAAGGGGGTGAAAAGGGGCTTTCCCATCATATTCCTTCCCTGAATGGCCTAAAACAAGGCTGCTTATTGGCCCCCCTTTTGTTCTCCTTGTATACGGTTGACCTGCCTGTTGCCCTGTCTGCCAGTGAAGGTATTGCTCCGGTGATTGGGGGGTCCCCAATATCTTGTTTGATGTACGCAGATGACGTCCTTATTTTGGATCTGACCCCCAAAGGCCTTGCAAATCGACTACAAGCCCTCCATGATTTTTCTGTTGCGCATTGCATGAAGATTAACATCTCCAAGAGTAAAATTATGTGCATAGCTGGAAAAAAGAAGTGCCGATCGGAAAATTATGGTTGGTATATTGATGGTCAAAAATTGGAGGTGGTAAAAACCTATACTTTTCTGGGGAAAATCATTGCTGCTAACTTGAGCGAGAGGCCTCACATTGAGCATAGTTCACGGAAAGCCCTCGCTCATGGCAAAGGTCTAAATTCCCTGTATCAGGCCACTGGGAAAAGGCATTTCTCGTGTTTATTGGAGGTATTTAGATCCAAAATTCCGGCAACGATGCTTTATGGTATCAAACTTATTGAGATGAAATATTGGGACTTCTGTCATAAGATTGAGGGGAAACTTTTAAGATCCCTATCTTCCCTGAATACTGCGTGTCCTTTGGCCGCTTGCAGGCTCGACTACGGTCTCAGGAGCAGCTGGGTACAGGGTCTATGTGCCCTGGTAAGATGGGTGGCTTGCCTGGCTAGAGCTGAACTGGGGACGATGAGAGCTCTCCTCAAAACTGAATTACTGGGCAATTTTAAGGAGTTTTCACAAATTGTAAGGAATTTCAGAAAAGCTGTAACCTTGTTGAAGTTAGATGAAAACTCTCTGTTTCTGCAATCTCCCTTTCAGTTAAAACTCCTATTAAAACAGGCCTCGTGGGAACTGTGTTTCCAGGCAGATAAGAAGATAATTCATGAAAAAAGGGGAGTAGACCTTCTGCGTAATTCTTATTCGATTAAATTGGCTCAACCTTATGTTACATGGAACTTGTCACATGGTATCCATAGATTATGGTTTTTGTTACGTTATGACCTATTACCCTTAAATCTACTTTTATCAAAATGGCATGGCTCTTCCCCTATGTGCAATCTATGTAACCTGAGTACTCAGGATCGGACGCATGTTCTGCTGATCTGTCCTGCGCTTCGTATATTGCGTCTCAAATGGTTAAAACCTATTTGTCTTCGTTTGGGCATTTCTAATTTGAACAGCTTTTTGCAAGCACTTTATCGGCCTCCCAATGAAATGTTCTGTTTCTATATTTTTAAATTTTTCAAAGGTTTTTTAGCTATTTATTAATAGGTTTCTGGAGATGTTCGTCAATGCTTCCTGTTGTAGATTTGTCATTGTATGTTATTTTTATTCAAATATGCGTCTGAATGTCATTTTTCTTGCGATTGTAACATGTCTTTTCTTTATTATTGTGAATTTTTATGTGGCCCTCTTTGAGAGCCAAAACATAATAAAATAATTGAATTGAATTGTAGGAATCAGAATATATTAGCAGATCCCTACGTACATTGCATTTTGCGAGTCTATAATAGCGAATTGGTAAAATTCGGTATTAAAGACTCGCAAAGTGTAATGTTGATACATCTGACCCAAAGTCCAGGCTGCTCTCTCATAGCACAATTTGGCATTGTACGCTGGCTAGAGGCATAAAGCAGTTCATGTTCCGGGACTACTGGACAAAACAATAGACAAGCTGAGCCTCAACTGATACTGAGAACAAGCACTTTCGATAAAAGTTGTTTGAGAGGCTTTCTCAATTGTTTTCCTCTGACCTCTTTTCTCCCAAAAAGGTGCGGAAGCAACAATTCAAAGATGATTCTCACTGCTTTAGACTAAGCTCACCCATGGGGGTCCCAGACCGTCTTCAGTTGTCTTTTCTGCAGCACACAAGGCTGCTGAACAGGTCAGATTGGCTTTCGAAGATGTTGGGCAGACTCTACCATTCCAGCCCTGCGTCACTGAGCTTGGAGCGCTTGGTTCCTAAGTTCTTGCAGTCCGCACACGTACAGCTTCACAAGGACTGTGTGGCCATCCTGATGCTGATGAAGCGTCCTTCAGCAAGGTCTTCCTATGCATTGAGTTGGAAGAGGTCAGACTGAGATACTCGGCTCCAGTGGATCCGTCTAGGACCCTGGCCTTTTGTACTGAAGTCATAAGACCATTTGAACCAATTTACAAGCTTCATTGGTCTTACACAAAACTTTTGAGTGCAGCCATGTGAGTAGAGAGTTGTATGCGTGAACGGATATATACAATTACAAGAGTAGGGTAACCCAAGAAGAAAGAGCTGCAAAAACAATCCTTTCAATAAAAGCTTTTAAATTACCTTTTTGGTAGTACAGTCTTCTTCAAACAGCACCTCAGCGTTTTCTTCTTCGCCAGTCCCATCCTCCTCATCGTCGTCATCTTCGAAACATCCCACTGCATCTACTGTAATTAACTCCTCTGCGTCCTCAGGGCCACCCGGCTCCTTCTCCAAGACTCTCTCCTGCAATGAAGGGACAGGCCACAGTCAGCTCACAACTCTGGATTCTTTGAGAAGCAGAAGAGGTAGGATGGAAATCATCTTGGGATCTACAAAGCAGGACCTCAGGGAATGGAGGGGGTGTACGGTGGGATGAACCAGCGTAGAGAAATCCACAGATACCCAGATGTAAAAGTAAGAAGCGACCTGGCCATTCAAGGTCTTACCGAGTCATGGACTAACAACTCAACACACAGTACCACATGTAAAGGAGATTATGCTGATCTGTAACTATAGGAATTCCACTGGTTTATTTATGTTCTTCTGTGTTAATATGAAGAAAATAACAAGTGTTTTTAAAATGGGTTCACACACCTGTAAATCAGTCTTGAAACTTGACATCCCTATTCCTCTTCAACTTGAGAAGTCAGTAACTGACTTTTCCACTCCCACCCAGTGAACGCTAGGAAATTGTCTCCTCCAATCAACCCTGGCAGTCTTTAGCAGCCACAAGTCTAGGTTTTCTTTACCTCACGAGCCTTTTCTTTGTGCTCTGGTGACTTCATGTGTTCCACAAACTTCCTTGGAGTTTTGAAGTGTCGGCTGCACACAGTGCAGAAGGGACGCAGGGAATGTTTGGCCAGCTGCAACAAGAACAACAAATGACAGAGTGAGATGGGACAAGTAGCTGTTGTGTTAGTGGCCATATTGCCCCGCTCCCCCACCCCGTTATGAACATGGGGCTGCCCTTTCTAGCACGGAGGCTTCACATAGGCAGATTTTGGACAGTTTCATCAGTTTTCCTACAGAGGTTTTCAAGCTGCAAGTGGACACGGTGCTGAGATTGATGAACTTCTGTTCCCGCATACAATATAGTGCTGCAGGTTCAAATTAGGGGTAACATTCTTACCTTGAAAAGCATTGCACCCCACCGATCCAGCACAACCACAGGTGCCAACCCTTGTCGCTACCACAAATAGCTCTTGCAAGGCTGATCTATTCCTCTGACCAGAGCTTCCTCCATTACTCCCTTAAGTGGGACCCACTCCCTGTGACACTGCCATACACCTTAGGGCAAGCAGACACCTCATGTATGGAGGTGGGTCGTGTCTCCATGGTCAACACATACATAACTTTCCAGCCCAGTCTGCCTCTGACAGGACCTGCATTGATACCTATCAAAACATGTGACAGCTGTGTAACCACTAGCAACATGCATGTTCTATGTCCTTTCTTAGTGGAATGGAACCGGTGGTGTCAGCGTACGGAATCCCAACATTACCGAAATTAGCTCTCTGGGATACACAAAATGGTATCATTTTCAACCAGGATTGTATCTGAAAGGAAAATGCTACTTACCAGTATGCATCTGTTCTTGGCATGCAGAGCTGCAGAGTTGCACACTATGCATAGATCGCCACCTAGTGTTGGGCCCGGATGATTGCAGTTTGTTGATGTCCTGAAAAGTTCTTTGGAAGTCACGAGATAGGTGACTCCTCCTTTGGACCACATTGCGCATGGGCATCGGCTCCATCCCCATATTGTTTTTCGCCAGCAGGGAAATGATGGAGCTTTGCAAGAAAAAGGAAGGATGTCCATGTAAGCTGTATCTAATTAAGATAATACTGGAACACACAAGGGGAGGCAGGTGGGCGTGCATAGCAGTACCCACTCTTAGCGGCGACCACCAGTATCCGTTGCAGTAGTTTGGAACAGTGTTTTGAGTGCAGCCTGGCCCGCATGAGCTTGTTGCTTGGTTTGCACATCTACACAATAGTGTTTGTGAATATGTGCCGTGTAGACCATGTGGCTGCTCTGCAGATGTCACCTAAGGGACTGTTCCCTAAGAATGCCATTGAAGCCCCTATTTTCCTTGTAGAGTGGGCTTTAGGAGGAACAGATAACGTACGTTTAGCTTTGTGGTAACAAATCTGTATGCATTTGACAATCCATCTGGCTATTCCAGATTTTTAAATGGGATTGCCCTTGTGTGGTGGTGAGAAAGACACTAAAAGTTGTTTTGTCTTACGAAAGGGTTGTGTTCTCTCTATGTAGTATAGCAACGCTCTTTTGACATCTAATGTGTGAAGAGCTCTTTCTGCTACTGACTGTGGTTGCGAGAAGAAAACGGGCAGTTCCACAGATTGATTGAGATGGAAGGGAGAAATGACTGGGCAGGAATTTTGGATTAGTACGGAGAACGACCTTATTATGATGCATTTGCAAGAAGGGTTCTTGAATGCTTAGTGCTTGTAGTTCACTAACTCTCTGCAGAGAAGTAATAGCTACTAGGAATGCAACTTTCCACTTCAAAAATTGTAGTTCACATCTGAGTGAGGGTTCAAAGGGAGGTCCCATTAATCGTGTGAGAACAACGTTTAAATTCCACACAGGTGAAGGCGGTACTCTGGGAGGAAATATTCTTTTGAGGCGTTCCATAAAGGCTAACAGAGATAGATGCTGTCTGTTTTGCAGATATGCTGCTATTGCAGCAAGATGTAGCCTATAGACGTGTAGGCTCAGTTACATCTTTGAGATGCAGTAAGTATCCAATGATGTGTTGAATAGACACATCTAGAGGTTTAATATTGTTGTTGTGACAATATATTACAAATCGTTTCCACTTGGCTGCATAACATGCCCTAATGGTTGGACGTCTAGCTTCATTTATGACATTCACGCAGTCTGGAGGAAGGTTGAGATATCCAAATTCTAGGATTTCAGGAGCCAGATCGCAAGGTTGAGCTGGGTCCGGCTGTCTGGTCCACGTTGGAGCAACTAGGATGAGGGTCAGAGAATGCTGCTGTAGTTTGCGTACTACTAGTGGCATGAGTGGTAGAGGTGGAAAAGCGTATGCAAATCTGCCTGACCAGTTCATCCATATTGCATTGCCTTTGGACAGTGGGTGTGGATATCTGGCGGCGAAGCTTGGGCATTTGGCATTTTCGTGGGTGGCAAATAGTTCTATATGAGGTTGTCCCCACATCTGAAAGAATGGCTGAAGAACTTGCATATGACGTTCCGACTCTTGGGTCTGTTGTGTTTGACGACTTAGCAGATCCGCTATGGTATTTTGTACTCCCGGAACATGCTGGGCTAGAAGGAATATGTTTTGAGGTATAGCGCACCGCCATATGTCCTGTGCTAGTTGAGAGAGCTGCAGGGAGTGTGTGCCTCCCTGCTTCTGTATGTAATACATGGCTGTCATGTTGTCCGTGCGGACTAACACAGCTTTGTTTGATACTTGCTTTTGGAAAGCTTTTAGTGCTAGGAATATTGCTAGTAACTCCAGATGATTGATGTGGAGTAACTTTTGTTGCGGTGTCCACCTGCCTTGCTTGGTGTGTTGCAGTAGGTGAGCTCCCCAGCCGGAGAGCGATGTGTCCGCAGTCAAGATTATCTGAGGAACTGGCTCCAGGAACGGTCGTCCCTAGGAAAGGTTTTTGGTGTTCCACCAGTGCATAGAGCGATGAGTCCGACCGTCTACGAACACTAGGTCTGTTAATTCCTTGAGCCTGGTTCCATTGACTTGATAAGCACTCTTGTAGCGGACGCATGTGAAGTCTTGCATGGGGCACTATGAAAATGCAAGAGGCCATCATTCCTATGAGTTGCTTGAACACTCAAGCTGGAAGGGAGTGTTTTGGCTGAAACTTTGTTCGAAGAGTTTGCATGCTGGCTATCCTTATTGGAGTGGGATAAGCTAGGGCTGTTGAGGTGTTTATTATGGCACCAAGGTACTGTTGTACTTTGGATGGTTGCAGATTAAACTTGGTGTGGTTTATTGTGAACCCCAAGTTGTGGAGCAGTTGGATTGTGGCCTGAGAGTGTTCCACGCATTGGTTGTATGAGCTGGCTTTTATGAGCCAGTCGTCGAGGTACGGGAAGACATGGATGTGCCGTCTTCGTAAATGCGCCACCACTACTGCTAAGCACTTGGCAAATACTCTTGGTACTGTTGTGACTCCGAATGGGAGTACTTTGAATTGATAGTGCTGCCTGTCTATTACAAATCTGAGATACTTCCTGTGAGCCTTGTGAATTGGAAAGTATGCGTCCTTGAGATCTAGAGTAGCAAGGAAGTAGTTTTGTAATTGGAGTGTGACCATGTGGAAGTGGTCTGACTGTATGTATATGTTTAGCGGTCTGAGGTCCAGAATAGGCCTTAGAGAGCCGTCCTTCTTTGGAATTAGAAAATATAGAGTAAACCCCCTTGTTTTGTTGGTGCAGAGGAACTGGTTCTATTGCACTTTTTTCTAGCAGAGATACTACTTCTTGCTTTAACAGTGATAGATGTTCTTGTGACATTGGACGCTTTTTGGGTGGTATGTTTGGGGGGGGTAGATGTTAGTTCTAGACAGTGACCTGACTGAATAATTTGTCGCATCCACCTGTCTGATGTAATGTTGGTTCAGGCAAGAAGGAATTGTTGCAGTCTTCCCCCCACAGGAGTGGAATGTTGGGGGGGAAGGGGAGGAAAGTCATTGGGTGGGGGTAGAGGCAGAGCGGGAGTTGTTGGTTTTGCATCTGCCTTAGTTGTTGTTACCCCTGAACCTCCTCAATGGTAGCCCTTAGTGAATGTGGATTGGCTAGGGGTTTTGTAAGAAGTGGAGGGACTTTCCGAGGAGTAGCCTCTTGTGTTGCCTCTGTATGATGAGCAACGAAAAGAACGTCTGGGAGCTTGCTGCTGTAAGGCTCCCATAGATTTTGCTGTATCGGTGTCTTTTTTCTTAAGACACGTCAACATTTGGGCCAAATAAATGTGTCTCATCAAATGGCTGATTAAGGATGGAGTTTTGTACCTCGGGTTTAAAACCTGAAATACGTAGCCAGGCATGTCTACATAGAAGGGTGCTGGTATTGATTGCCCTTGAGGCGGTATCTGCAGCATCTAGGAATGGAAGTATTAGTAATATTTTTACCTTCCTGTATAAGTTCATTGGCCCTATTTTTGTATTTGTCTGGTAGATGCTGCATTATGGACTCTAGTTCATCTTGATGTGCCCTGTCATATCTTGCCAGCAGCGCTTTGGTGTTGGCAATGAGCCAGATGTTAGCTGCTTGTGCCGCAGTTTGATTGCCGGAGGCGTCAAGGAGCTTAGATTCTTTGTCTGGTGGTGAGGCCTCACCTGATGTCTGAGAATTAGCACATTTGCATGCATTAGACACTACTAAAGAATCTAATGGTGCTGGACCTTTAATATAAACTGGATCTGTAGGGCAGCTTTATATTTTTTCTCAATGCGAGGATTGAGGACCCTAGCCCTGACAGGATCCTTAAAAACCTCTGTTGCATGCTTGATGACACCCTTAAGCACTGGCAAAATGGCAGTAGACCTTTGTGTGTTATCAAAAGTGTCTAATAGGAAATCTTCCTCCACCGCATCGGTGTGTAAGTCCACCCCATGATACTGGGTAGCTCTTTGGACTAGTAGGTTAAAACCTATAGTGTCCTCTAGTGGGGAAGGTCTGGAAGGGTATATATCATCTTGTGGGACGTAAGGCACATCAGGGGTCTTGTAATCATCCCATGGATTAGGTGACTGAGCAGGACTTTTGGTCCCTGCTGGGTCATGTGCACCCCCACCTGTGCCATCAGAGTCTGTGTCTACATCATCGTCTGGAATAGTTGATGGTGTCGGTGAATGGTGAAGTGGTGTAGGAGGAGGAACAGTATGGGGAGGTGGTGGAGAAGGGACCTTTAATGGAGAGGTTGCAATGTCTCTCTTCTTTGGAGGAGGAGGAGGAGGTGCTGGCGCCTCAAGTGGTCTCTCCTTGGAGCTAAGAGTCAATTGACCAGTCCTAGGATCCTTTACAAGAGTTTTTTATAAGGATCCGGTGTGAAAAGTTCTTCTGAGAAGGGCAGATCCTTCGGCGTCAGCGCCGTAGGTTTTTTCGGCTCCGAGTCAGGACCTTGTCTTGGGTGTTTTGGTTTAGAAGTGTGCCCTTTTGAAATGTCTTTTACCAGAACCTGTTTTTTCGGTTCCGGGTGTTTTTTCGACTCCGAAGCGTGTGAATCTGGAGCTTTAGGCGGTTTTTTACTCAGTATGGTTTCGGCATTGATGAGCCGCTGCCAGTCTTCGGCGCCGTGTGCTTAGGTGTCGGAGCAACAGTTGGCGTGGTTGAGGAAGATGTCTTCTTCTTAAGAGTCGGTAAAGGATCGGCACCGGGGATAGACTGGCTCGAGCCCGAGCCGCCTAAAGGCTTAGTGGGCTTCTTTGCTGGACCCGAAGGCGGGCGTGAGAAGCAGTCTCTCGGTGTGCAACCGGGCCCGAAGGTGATGGTGTGACCGAAGGCTTTTTTGAGGGTTGGGGTTGACGGTCTTACTTACGACCCGTTGAGCTGGAGTGATGTCCTCGACGTGGGAGTCTTCGGCGTGCTGGTGTTCTGGCACGTTGACACCCTCTTCAAAGATGTCGTTGGGGATCGAAGCTGATGAGCGAGCTATAGTTCTTCGGGCTCGTCGGTCCCGAATCGTCTTATTGGAGAGGAATGAGGCACAAGCGGAACAGTCTTTGGCCTCGTGCCCCGTTGAGAGGCAAAGGTTGCACACCTCATGTAGGTCGGTGTGGGGAAACTTCGACCCACACCGAGGACACTTCTTGAATGGCGTCCTTTCCATGAGCCAGAAAGTAAAGCCTAGGTAGGCCCTAAGGCCTTCGCCGACGACCGGAGTTGAAGACTTCGAGTGGTGAAGAATCACGTCGATGTGGAGGGCGATCGAAACAATACCGCCGAACTGGGTGAGGATTGCGCGCCGAAGGAAATTCAGTTCTAAACCGGAGCGCATGAAACACATCCGAACCCGATGGCGGAAAAAAACAACCTGGGGATGGAGCCGATGCCCATGCGCAATGTGGTCCAAAGGAGGAGTCACTTATCTCGTGACTTCCAAAGAACTTTTCAGGACAACAACAAACTGCAAATATCCGGGCCCAACACTAGGTGACGATCTATGCACAGTGTGCAATCTGCAGCTCATATGCCTCGAACATGGTGTTATGGAGAGCTCCAAACTATGAATGAAATCCATTTCCACCCCACCCTCGGACACAGATCCGCTCCCCATACACACCGCTCAGAGCTCGACTAGCCCCAGCGGAGCTCGGTGACGCCTTCATTCCTAGGAGACGCCTAACTGTCCTCTCAGATATTTGTTTTGGAGGCTGAACTAGTGGCACCAGAGTTTTGAAAGTTGGAATTCTGGCTGCATTTGGGTAAATTACTCCCGTCTGACAATGTAGAATTACTACCAAGTAAGGCTGTATTTTTAGTGGTTGTAAGTGTGATGTTACTGCATTTATTGTAAAATCTAGTTTGTGCAGTAAATTGATTGTGTTTGAGTGCTTTGCAAAACACGTGTAATTTATGTTGCTTGTGATAGGCCAATCGTCTAGATATAGAAATCCGTGTATATTTTGTCTCCTTAAATGGGCTGCTACTACTGCCAGACATTTGGTAAATATTCTGGGGGCCTTGGTGACCCCAAAGAGTAGAATTTTGAACTGAAAGTGCTGTCTGTTGAAGGCAAACCTGAGATATTGCGAGTGTGCTGAAGGAATCGGGTTTGGAAATATACATCCTTTAGATCTAATGCTGTCATGAAATCTCCTTTTTGGAGAAGTGGAATTTTATCTAGAAGAGTGACCATATGAAAACGTTCTTAGAGGATATATCTGTTTAGTAGTCTAAGATCTAATATGGGTCTTAGAATTCTGTCCTTTTTGTGAATCAGAAAGTAAGGGCCAGATGTACGACCCTTCCATTTTGCAACTCACAAATTGCGTTGTTTTAAGATTCCCAATGGGGTCGCAAACAACCTACCTCATCAATATTCATGAGGCGGGCGCGATTTGCAACCCCATTGGGCATGGCCAGCACTCACACTCACTTGAGCTCGGGCCGTGGACGGCGCATGCAGAGTGGGGCGAATTCGAGGTTTCCGGCTGCTGCCAGAGATTGCAGTTGAATAAATCCGGTGTTCACTGGAGAAACAGTCTTTGGAAGTGAAGGCAGGAAGGTCCTCTGGGGTTTTTGAGGTTGCTGGATGCAGGATACACCGGGATTTTGCAGGAGCAGTTTCGAGGGGGAGACAGGACAGTGGGGTTGGGGCCAAGTCAGTGGGCTTCTTCCTTTTGTTAACTGCTGCACAGCTGTTCGGTCCTCCTTCTTCGTTTCTTCTTGTTTCTTGTCTGGATCTGAGGAAGCAAGGTTCAGGGGTGCCCCTAAATACTAGATTTAGGGGTGTTACAGGTAGGTAAAAGGCAGGGACCAATGGTGCCCCTCCCTGGGGTGGGTACACTCCCTATTATGCCACCCTCCATTGGGAGGGGTGCATGTGCTTGTCCCTGGTTGGATGAGTCCCCCCATCTTCAAGATGGCATGGACAGAGAGTTGGGCTTCACATCGCCTACCCCACCTGAGGGGTGGAGTTGGCAGAGGTGGGCACACCTCTCTTCCTCACTTGTTTTTCCCACAGATTCTCCGACCCAAAGTGGGGGTCAGAACCAGTGGGGACCAGTTGCTGAAAGCAGTAAATGGTCTGGAGAGGCTCACAAAGGCGGCATGCCTTTGAAGCTTCCCCTTCATGAACGCTGCCCATCCTGGGGGAGGAGGCTTGGCAATGTGCATTGTTTCAGACTCCAGAGAGCAGCAGGCTCTCGACCCAGAGGTCCAGAAACATGTCTGGTGGTGGAGCTGAAATCAGCCAGTCAGCCTGGACACTAGTGGTAGGTTCGTTTTCAGGGGGCATCTCTAAGATGCCCTCTGTGTGCATTTTTGTTATTAAATCCCACACTGGCATCAGTGTGGGTTTAATGTGCTGAGAGGTTTGATACCAAACTTCTCAGTTTTCAGTGCAGCCATTATGGTGCTGTGGAGTTCATAATGACTAACTCCCAGCACAATATACTCTTAATGGCAGCACTGCACTTACAATGTCTAAGAATGGACTTATACACTGTAAGGGCACATGGCTCATGCACCTGTACCCTCACTACTGGTTTAGGGCACCCAGCTAGAGAGGTGACTGATCTATGCCAGGGCAGTGGTTTGTAGGCATTGCACAAAGCGATGTGTGCCATGACAACTCTTCACTTTGTTCTGCACCAAGACACGCAGCCTGCAAAGATAGTGTGTGAGTGTCAGGGTACAGGGCCTCTGAGGGTGGCACAAGAAGTGCTGCAGACCTTAAAGGCCTTCTCTGCTCACAGTGACCTGAGTACCTGTGGTACCATATACCAGGGGATGACCTGTGGCCAGAGACGCCAATTGGGTTTAGGCTTCAATGTAGTTTTAGGTAAAGAACATAAGCCCTGAGTGCCTGATTAGCAGGAGCCCAGGGCACACTCAGTCAAAGTACATCAGCAATTCAGCAAAAAGTGGGGGCAACCATGCAGAAAGAGGGCATTTTCTCACACAGTGGGGACTGACTCCATAAAGCTTGTACAAATAGGATTCATACCCTCCTTGGTCAACATATATATTATAGAATGTCCAGGCTAAACACCACAGTTGTCCACATGTCCTGATGAAGAACCACATGCGGTGGTAGAAAATACCCTTATTGCGGAAGACGGGTCGAAACGTCGACAATTTTCCCTTTTATGGCCTGTAATACTACCCGTTGACCCGTGCTCAATGCTCAGAGGTCATTTATGGGATGACATAGTAGAGTGACAATGTATACAGGCTTAACATTGGTTCGGCAGATTATGGACCTATTCCAACCAATGTTGTGTGTTTAACCCCTTCCATGCGACCGCAATTTCCCTGGTGTGCTGTAAACAACAGGAACAGGGGCGGGCCGTGACGAACCCCAGCCATCATCAGCACACGAGCACCGTAGTGCATGACGGCTGGGGTTCGTCATCAGCATGGAAGGGGATAAACTAGGATACAATTGTTGTTTACTATTCTTTTCGATTATCTTTTCACGTTCACTTCACACATGAGCACTCCTTTCTTCACCCTTTTCTGACAACTGTTTATGGTCTTAATGTAATTGAAAATAGCTTATTCAGAATGACATAAAAGAAAGATTTTATCTTACTAAATTGTTTTGTCATTAGTTTTTCTCTTGTGGTCACTAATCAATGCATCGGACAACTCTCTGCATAACCATTTGAATTAAGTCCCACACTCTTTGGGGTGGGTCATCATATAAGTCAGGATCAAGTGTTGTTGATACTGTACAGATTCCCAGGTCCTTATACGTTCTTTGGGAGATCCTATTATTATTTAATAGGCCCTATTTATAATGTCATACTATCTGAGTATTATCTGATGGGGAGAGTTTAGAGGGATAAAGGTCTGGATCTGTGTCAAATGTGCCCCAGTCATTTGCGGGGGTAGTGTTTTTTGATCATCCTCACACCGATCCCTTGTAAGGAAAATGCTACTTACCAGTATGCCTCTGTTCTTGGCATGTAGAGCTGCAGAGTTACACACTGTGCATAGATCGCCATCTAGTGTTTGGCCCGGATGTTTGCACTAGTTTTTGCCTCGAAAAGTCTTTGGAAGTCACGAGATAGGTGACTCCTCCTTTGGACCACATTGCGCATAGGCATCGGATCGTCCTTAGATTGTTTTCGCCAGCAGGGAAATGATGGAGCTTTGTAAGAAACCGGAAGGATGCCCATGTATGCTGTATCTAATTAAGATAATACTGGAACACATACTGGTAGCCGGGGAGGCGTGTGTAACTCTGCAGCTCTACATGCCAAGAACAGATTCATACTGGTAAGTAGAATTTTCCGTTCGAGGCATATGAGCTGCAGATTACACACTGTGCATAGATCATATAGCAGTACCCCTCCTAGCGGCGACCACCAGTATTTGTCGCAGTAGCTTGAAATAGTGTTTTCAGTACAGCCTGGCCCAGAGTAGTTTGTTGTTTGGTTTTTCTTGTAGAATGGGCCTTAGGAGGGACAGATAACGTATGTTTAGATTTGTGGTAGCAAATCTGTATGCATTTGACAATCCACCTGGCTATCCCAGATTTTGATATAGGGTTGCCTTTGTGTGGCGGTGAGAAAGACACTAAAAGTTGTTTTGTCTAACGAAAGGGTTGTGTTCTCTCGATGTAGTAAAGCAAGGCTCTTTTGACATTAAGGTATGAAGAGCTCTTTCTGCGTCTGTTTGTGGCTGCGAGAAAAATACAGGCAGTTCCACAGATGGATTGAGGTGGAAGGGAGAAATGACTTTAGGAAGAAATGTAGGATTTATTTACAAAGTTTTATATAGCGCGAACAAGATCCCAAAGGATATCAGAGCGCTTTACAAAGGAAGGAGGGAAGGACATAAATCCAATATTGACAACAGTAAGAATACACAACAGGAATTCCAGCCTAAATCCCAGACAAATAAACGCATTACAGTTCGGAGAACAACCTTGTTATGATGCATCTACAGAAAAGGTTCCTGAATGGTTAGTGCTTGTAGTTCACTAACTCTTCGTAGAGAAGTAATAGCTACTAGGAAAGCAACTTTCCATGTTAAGAATTGTAGCTCACATTTATGTAAAGTTTCAAAGGGAGGACCCATTAGCTGTGTGAGAACAATGTTTAAATTCCACACAGGTGAAGGTGGTGCTCTGGGAGGAATTATTCTTTTGAGGCCTTCCATAAAGGCTTTTATGGCAGGTTCTCTAAAGAGTGATAGATGTTGCCTATTTTGTAGATATGCTGCAATGATGCAAGGTGCAGTCTAATAGACGTGTACGCTAAGTTACATCTTTGGAGGTGCAGTAAGTATACTATGATGTATTGAATAGACACACCTAGAGGATTGATGTATGGCAGTATATTACAAAACGATGCCCTAGTGGTGGGACGTCTAGCTTCTCTAATAACGTTCATACAGTCCGGGGAAGGTTAAGGTAACCGAATTCTAGGACCTCAGGAGCCAGATCGCTAGGTTGAGCTGAGCTGGGTCCGGGTGTCTGATCTCTCCATGGTTCTGTGTTAATAGGAGTGGAGATAGGTATAGCTTTTGCTGCAGTACTATGGAAAGTTCTAGCAATGTGGTGTACCACAGTTATCTGGCCCAAGTTGGAGCAACTAGAATGAGAGTCAGTGAATGTTGCAGTAGTTTTCGTACCACTAGACGGTCACCCAGGCCCTCGTCACCAGCCGACTGGACTACGGCAACGCCATCTACGCCGGAACCACCGCCAAGCTCCAGAAGAGACTCCAACGGATCCAGAACGCCTCAGCCAGACTCATCCTCGACGTCCCACGACACAGCCACATCTCCGGACACCTGAGAGACCTGCACTGGCTCCCGGTCAACAAGAGAATCACCTTCCGTCTCCTCACCCACGCACACAAAGCCCTTCACGATCAAGGCCCGAGCTACCTCAACAACCGCATCAACTTCTACGCTCCCAAACGACACCTCCGTTCAGCCAGTCACGCCCTCGCCGCCGTCCCCCGCATCCGAAGAGCGACGACAGGAGGAAGGTCCTTCTCCTACCTGGCCGCAAAGACCTGGAACTCCCTCCCTCCCGACCTGCGCCTGACCCAAGACCACCTTGCCTTCAGGAAGAAGCTCAAGACCTGGCTGTTCGAGCAGTAGCAGCACCCCCCCCCCCCCTAGCGCCTTGAGACCCTCCGGGTAAGTAGAGCGCTCTATAAATGTCTATGATTGATTGATTGATTGAGTGGGAGAGGCAGAAAAGCGTAAGCAAATCTGCCTGACCAGTTCATCCATATCGCATTGCCTTTGAACAGTGGGTGTGGATATCTGGCGGCGAAGCTTGGGCATTTGGCGTTATCGTGGGTGGCGAAGAGGTCTATTTGAGGTTGTCCCCACATCTGAAAGAACGGTTGAAGAACTTGAGGATGAAGTTCCCACTCGTGGATCTGTTGTGTCTGACGGCTCAACAGATCGGCTATGGTGTTTTGTACCCCTGGAACATGCTGGGCTAAGAGAAAAATGTTCTGAGGTATAGCCCACCTCCATATCTTCTGTGCTAGCTGAGAGAGTTGCAGAGAGTGTGTCCCGCTTTATTTTTGTATGTAGTACATGGCTGTCATGTTGTCAGTGCGAACTAAAACAGCCTTGCCTGATATTTGCTTTTGGAATGCTTTTAAGGCTAGAAATACAGCTAGTAACTCCAGGTGGTTGATGTGGAGTAACTTCTGTTGCGGTTTCCACCTGCCCTGCATGGTGTGTTGCAGTAGGTGAGCTCCCCAGCCGGAGAGCAATGCGTCCGCTGTCATGACTATTTGAGGAACTGGCTCTAGGAATGGTCGCCCTATGGAAAGGTTTTTGGTGTTCCACCACTGCATTGAGCAGTGAGTAAGATCGTCCTCCAACACTAGATCTGTTAGTTGACCTTGAGCCTGGTTCCATTGGCGTGCTAAGCACTCTTGAAGGGGACACATCTGGAGTCTTGCATGAGGCACTATGAATATGTAAGAGGCCATCATCCCTATGAGTTGCATGAACAATCGAGCTGGAAGAGAGTGTTCCTGTTGAAATTTTGTTAGAAGAGCTTGCATGTTTGCTATTCTGACAGGAGAGGGATAAGCTAGCGCTTTTGAGGTGTTTATTGTGGCACCGAGGTATTGTTGTATATGGGACGGTTGCAGATGGGATATGGTGTGGTTTATTGTGAACGGCAGGTTGTGGAGTAATTTGATACTGGTGTGAGTGTGTTGTACACACTGGCTGTATGAGCTGGCTTTTATGAGCCAGTCGTCGAGATATGGGAAGACGTGAATGTGCTGTCTTCTTAAATGTGCTGCCACTACTTCTAGGCACTTGGTAATCACTCTTGGTGCTGTTGTGACTCCGAATAGGAGTACTTTGAATTGATAGTGCTGACCGTCCACAACAAATCTGAGATACTTTCTGTGAGCGGTGTGAATGGGAATGTGGAAATAGGGGTCCTTGAGATCAAGGGTAGCAAGGAAGTTGTTTTGTGAAAGGAGAGGAAGGGCCTCCTGGAGTGTGACCATGTGGAAGTGGTCTGATTTTATGTATAGGTTTAGGAGTCTGAGGTCTAGAATAGGCCTTAGAGAGCTGTCCTTTGGGATAAGAAAGTACAGGGATTAAACTCCCTTGTTATGTTGGTGCAGGGGGACTGGTTCTATTGCACTTTTTTGTAAGAGGGATATTACCTCCTGCTATAGCAGTAACAAATGTTTTTGTGACATTGGACACTGTTTGGGTGGTATGTTTGGGGAGGGGGGGGTATGTTAGTTCGAGACAGTAACCCGATTGAATTGTTTGTCGCACCCATCTGTCTGAAGTGATGTTGGTCCAGGCAGGAAGGAATTGTTGTAGTCTTCCCCCAACTGGAGTGGAATGGTGTGGGGGAAGTGGAGGGAAGTCA
Source organism: Lissotriton vulgaris (assembly GCF_964263255.1). Lineage (NCBI taxonomy): Eukaryota > Metazoa > Chordata > Amphibia > Caudata > Salamandridae > Lissotriton > Lissotriton vulgaris. The sequence continues at coordinate 2,026,368,409 of NC_141693.1, forward strand.
TTGGGTAGGGGTGGAGGCAGAATGGGATTTGTTAGTCTTGCCTCTGCCTTTGTTGTTGTTATCCCTGTAGCCCCCTCTTTGGTAGCCTCTAGTGAAGGTGGATTGGGTAGGGGTTTTGTAAGAAGTGGAGGGTCTATCTGAGGAGTAGCCTCTGGTGGTGCTTCTGTATGATGAGCGGCGAAAGGAGCGTCTGGAAGCTTGCAACTGCAATGCTCCCATAGATTTAGCTGTGTCAGTATCCTTTTTCATTTTCTCAAGGGATATGTCAACATTAAGGCCAAATAGGTGTTGCTCATCAAATGGTTGATTGAGGTTGGAACTCTGGCCTTCAGGTTTGAAACCTGAAATGTGTAGCCAGGCATGCCTGCGCAAAAGGACACTGGTGTTAATTGCCCTTGAAGCAGTGCCTGCTGCATGTAGGGCACAGCAGATGGAGGTATAGGTAATAGTTTTACCTTCTTGTATGAGTTCATTGGCCCTATTTTTATATTTGTCTGGGAGATGCTGCATTATGGATTCCAGCTCATCATAATGTGCCCCGTCGTACCTCGCTAACAGTGCTTGAGTATTGGCAATACGCCATATGTTTTCTGCCTGTGACGCCGTTTGTTTGCCAGAGGCGTCCAGGAGTTTAGACTCCTTATCTGGTGGGGGGCCTCACCTGATGTTTGGGAAAAAAAACAAGTTACTTACCTGTAACTGTAGTTCTCCAGTTTTGGAAGCTTTCATAGATTCACATGCCTGAATTATTCCCTGTCGTCGAGACGGGAGTCTCTGGTACATAAAAAAGCAATGCTTAGCAGTATAGCAAATGAAAAGAGGCCCATTTCCCTTTTGCAACCCATAGCCTTTGTTACGTAAAAAAAGGCCCAAATTTTTCCCTGAACCAATCAGCTCTCCTCACCCTCTAGAACACTCCTGAGAGAACCTCTTGCCCCTCAGATTTTCGCACACTTGTGCATACCAAACACTTTTCGTGCCAAATCCAAGGTGGGCCTTTCAGGGGAGGAAGGTGGGTGCATGTGAATCTATGAATGCTTCCAATACTGGAGAACGAATAGTTTCTTACCTGTCGGTGTCGTTTTGCAGCTTGAAGATCTTTCTGGATTCACTATGCTGTGCATATTCCGCTATCTGGTGGTTGGGTCCGGAATCGTAGTCTTTTTTTCTCTTTTTTTTTTTGTAGCCCAGGTGGGCGTCGACGTCCCACCATTTGGTGTACCTTCGGTGACGTCGGCATGCTTCCGGCGGAAGCTCCCACCCTTGGGCGCTATCTTCGGATTATTTTTTTCTCTTTTGTGTCCTTGTAGTGAATCCATGGCTATGTTTGTTAATCCTTTCTCCAACGTAATTCTTTTCACGTATCTTGTAAGCTTCAACTTGCTTTCTATTCCATGTGTTTCCACCTTCTTCTCCAGCCTCATCTTTCTGGCGGAGGCGGGTGGGTTCGCTAGTGAATCTAGAAAGATCTTCAAGCTGCAAAACTACACCAACAGGTAAGAAACTATTCGTTTTGCAGCGTGAATCTTTCTGGATTCACTATGCTGTGCATAGATTTTGTAGCGGTTTCGTTACTTTTGTGGCGGCTGGGTGGAAGATGAGCGTTGGTTGTTGAATATATGTTGAAGCACTCTTTGTCCTACTTGTGCTTCCTTGTTCATCTGTACATCCACGCATTAGTGCTTAGTGAACGTGTGCACTGAAGCCCATGTTGCCGCCAGGCATATGTCCTGAATTGGTGTGTTGGCCAGAAAGGCAATTGTTGCTCCTTTATTCCTGGTCGAGTGGTCCTGTGCCCCTCCTGTTAGCTTCTGCCCCGCTTGCTTGTGGCAGAATTGTATCGTTTGTGCGATCCATCGAGCTATGGTGTTTTTAGTCACTGGTCTACCCAGGTAACTGTTTGCGAAGGATACGAAGAACTGTTTTGTCCTCCTGTGTTCCTTCGTCCTTTCAATGTAGTGCATCATTGCCCTTCTAGCGTCTAGAGTGTGGAGCGCCTTCTCAGCGCTTGTCGTGGGGTTCTGGAAGAAGCTAGGAATTTGAATACTCTGATTCATGTGGAACCTTGACACCACCTTTGGCATGAAGTGCGGGTCTGTTCTCATCACGACCCTGTCACTGTGTATCTGGATGTAGGGTTCCTGCAGTGTTACTGCCTGTAGTTCGCTCACCCTGCGCAGTGAGGTGATTGCTACCAGAAAGGCTGCTTTCATTGTCAGCATTTGCAGTGATGCCTTGTGTATGGGTTCGAAAGGTGCTTTCATGAGCTCTGTCAGTACCACATTCAGGTTCCAAGCCGGCAGCGGCATCCTTTTTGGTGGCGCTATTCTCTTAGCCCCTTCCAGGAATCTTTTTACTACTTGAGATGTAAAGAAGCTTCTCCCTGTTTCTCCTCTTGTGTATGCCACAATCGCTGCCAGGTGTACCCTCAGCGAGGATGAGCTTAGCTTAGCTTTTATTAGGTGTGTGAGGTATCTCAGCACCGTTCATTCCCTGGTCAGCTTTCTATGGAGTTTTTTCTTGCAGCACCATTGAGTGAATCTTTTCCATTTTCCCCCATAGCAGTTGCGTGTGCTAGGCCTTCTTGCCTCTCGCAGCACCCGCAGGGTGCTCTCTGGTAGTTTTAGATGTGCGAACTCTAAGTCCACAGGAGCCAAGCTGAGAGGTGGAGGCTCTCCGGCTCTGGGTGTAGAACTTCTCCGTTTTCCATGGAGAGTAGGTCTCTTCTTTTTGAGAACTTGTGGGGTGGACCCTACGCCATCTCCACTATCTGTGAGTACCAGGTCTCCCTGGCCCATTGTGGTGCCACCAGGACATGTTGCTCGTCATGCATTTGTTGAGAACCCTGGGAATCAGTGGTATCGGGGGAAAAGCGTAAGCAAATGTTTTTGACCAGCTTATCCATAGGGCATTCCCTTGGGATAGTGCCTCTGGTTGTCTGGATGCCAAGTACTGGCATTTTGCATTCTGGCGTGTTGCAAACAAGTCTATTGTCGGAGTGCCCCACCTCCTGAATAGTCTTTCTGTTTCCTGTATGTTGAGTTCCCACTCGTGGGATGCTGAAGTCTGCCTGCTGAGCCAATATGCTTCTACATTGTCCTTCCCTGGCAGGTGTATGGCTAGCAGGGTGTTACCCAGCGAAAAGAGGACGCTCAGCCTACTGAGAGAGAAACGTCACTACCAGAAGGGGCGAGCTCTGACAGTGAGGACAGTGAGCAAGATCTTGGGAATGATGGCGTCATGCATACACCTGGTCCCCAATGTACACCTGCAGATGAGACCACTCCAAGAGTGGCTGTAACAGCAATGGTTACAAGCTACAGGAAGCTGGGAGGATCTAGTGGTTGTAACGCACAAGGTGCAGGAAGAAATGAAGTGGTGGACCAAAGAGAGGATAACAATAGGGAAGCCTCTAACGCCACCTGACCCAACAATGACCATCACCACAGACGCATCCCAGAAGTGGTGCAGGCCCTTTAATATAGACTCGATCTGTAGGGGCAGCCTTATACTTTTTCTCGATCTGGGGGTTGATGACTCGAACCCTGACTGGATCTTTAAATACTTCTGGTGCATGCTTAATGACCCCCTTAAGCATGGGTAGAATTGAGGTGGACTTTTGTGTGGTGTCAAAAGTTGTCCATGAGAAAATCTTCCTCCACGGGGTCTGCGTGTAGGTCAACCCCATGGTATTGGTCAGCTCTATGGATGAGTTGGTTAAAGCCCACAGTGTCCTCGGGTGGGTGGAGGCCTGGAGAGTTATATTTCATCCTGTGGAACATTAGGGACGTCTGGGGTGCTATAATCATCCCAGGGGTCAGGGGAGTCAGGAGGACTAGGATTCCCTAGTGGTCCATTGTCCGCACCTCTCCCTGTATCATCAGAGGCGTTATCCACATCATCATCTTCTACTGGAGATGGGGATGGTGTAAGAGAGTGATGTGGTGGAGGAGGAAGAGAAGGGATCCTTAATGGAGAGGTTGCAATGTCTCTCTTTTTAGGAGGCGCCGGTGCAGTCACATCTAGTGGTCGCTTTTTGGATCTATGAGTCAAGAGGCCAGTTTTGGGAACTTTCACAAGAGTTTTTTGGGTAGGATCTGGTCGAAATAGTTCTTCTGTAGAAGGTAGATCCTTTGGTGCCGAGGTCTTTGGTTCAGTAGGCTTTTTCGTCACCGACTCAGTAGCAGTTCTAGGTTCTTTTGGCTTCGAACCGTGACCTTTTGTAGTCTCTTTGGCCAGTGGAACGTATTGTTTTGTCTGTTCCGAGGCCTTTTTCGGTTCCGAGGCATGGGAGTGGGCCCTTTGGAGGCAGTTTTTTGGTCGGCTCCGAGTGTGTTCTCGGGGTCGAGGAGCCATTGCCAGTCTTCGGTGCCAAGTGCTTAGATGTCAAAGCAGCGGTCGGCGTGGATGAGTAAGAGGATGGCTTCTTTTTCGGTGCAGGTAGGTGTGTGTCAGTACCGGGGGTAGGCTGACTCGAGCCCGAGTCGCCTGAAGGCTTATTAGGTTTCTTTACCAGGCACGAAGGCGGGGCATGGGAAGCAGTCTCTCGGTGTGCACCTGGGCACGAGGGTGAAGGTGTGACCGAAGCCTTTTTCGAGGGTGGGTCGGGTTCGACGTATGTACTTGCGACCCGCTGTGCCGGAGTGATGTCCTCGACGTCTGAGTCCTCTGCTCCGGAGTCACTGACTATGCCTTCTTCGACCCGCTCCTGTTCTGGCACGTCGACGCCCTCTTGGAAGATGTCGTCGGGGATTGAAGATGATGAGAGAGCCATGGTCCTTCGAGTTCGTCTGTCCCGAATTGTCTTTTTGGAGGGGAAGAAGGCACAAGCTGAACAGTCTCTGGCCTCGTGCTCCGGTGAGAGGCAGAGATTGCACACATCATGGAGATCGGGGTGGGGAAACTTCGACCCACATTGAGAACATTTCTTGAATGGCGTCCTTTCCATGAGCCAGAGGATAAGGCCCAGGTAAGCCCGAAGGCCTTCGCCGATGACCGGAATCGAAGACTTCGAAGTTGTTGAGACTTGCGTCGATTGGGGAACGCGTTCGAGACAATACCGTCGAAAAGGGTGAAGGATTGCGCACCGAAAGTAGAATCGATTCCAAACCGGAGTGCAGGAAACACATTAGAGCCCAATGGCGGAAAAAAACAATTTATGGATGGAGCCAATGCCCATGCGCAATGTGAACCAAAGGAGGAGTCACCTATTTCGTGACTTCCAAAGACTTTTCAGGACAAAAATCCGGGAACAACACTAGATGGCGATCTATCCAACAGTGTGTAATCTGCAGCTCATATGCCTCAAACATGAGTTTTCTGACCTGTTAGACGGACCGGGAGGGTCGGCCGAGATTACGGGGAGAGGTCTCCAGGGAGAGCCGTCTCCAACGACTGTACAGATAAGTAACTTCCCCCCCACAGACGGACACCACACAAGATTGAAGGTTAACGAGACTTTATATGCACTTCTTAGGTTACGTTGATATAATACAAGGAGGTCTGGACTCAGGGGTCCCCTCGGTTCTGATCTCTGGTTGAGGAAAAGGGTAGCGGGACAGTCTTAGTTACCAATGAGTTCAATAGCTCTCAATCCTTGAGCTCGGCGTGGTTGCTGGTCGGGCCGTGGAGGAGCCAAGCAGGTCCCGAGATGGCTGAAGGGTGGTCGGCGGGCCGTGGAGAAGCCAAGCAGGTCCCGATATGGATGAAGGATGGTCGACGGGCCGTGGAGAAGCCAAGCAGGTCCCGATGCAGATGACAGTTACAACGGTCCGCGGCCTCGCCAGCAGATCCGGACGACGGTGAAGGATGAAGGTTACGACGGCTGTGGCAGCGCCAACAGGCAGGATGATGGTGCACAGGACAGAGCTACGGCAGCGCCAGTAGTCCGTCCAGGATGAGTTCTTCTTTCGTCTCTCGACTCCAAGATACAACTGCCTTCCTGTTCTGGAGCTGCCCCAGTTATAGGGCTGGCGTGCTTTGATGTCCGGACCCTCGCACTTGGAGGTCGGGAGGTCCGGGATGAGGGAGTCCAGACACCCAGCAGGGGGGTGGAGCCAGCGCCCGGGGAGGCGATGGGCGAGCGGCACTTGGCGGGGGAGAGCCATCGGCACCTCTTTCTCTCATTGACTTGCCAAGTAGCCCGCTCACCTCCTGGGTGGAGGGTGGTGCCGGAATGTCTGAGGCCGGGCTAGGCCCGGGGTTGAGGTCGATCGGGGGCCAGGCGGCCTCGTGGCGAAGTGTCCAAGATGGCGGCCCGGGCTGGGCGCGTGGGTCGGCCGTGGATCGGACCCACGAGGTTATCATGCTCGAGGGCAGGTGTCCCTGAGGGGACGTAGGACGTGCAATGGTGGTGTGTGGTGCTTGTATGACTGACTCGGGCTTGGTCGAGCCGGGGGAGAGCGGCCCGTCATGTGGCCTGTCCAACATGCGTCCCCCCCAGCTGAAGGCGGGGAGAGTTACCCATCCTCTTGGGGACTCTCTTCGTCGAGGCGGAAAAACCGGGACAGGCCATCCGCGTTGGCGTGGTCAGACCCAGGCCGGTGTTCAACGGTAAAGTCCATACCTTGCAAGGAGATGGACCAGCGTAGCAGTTTTGGGTTTTCCCCCCGCATATGCATCAACCACTGCAGGGGTCGGTGGTCAGTCTGCACCCGGAAGTGGGTGCCAAAAAGGTAGGGTCGGAGCTTCTTGAGGGCCCATACCACAGCGAAGGCTTCCCTCTCTATGGTGCTCCAGCGTTGCTCCTGTGGTAGGAGTCTCCGGCTGATGAAGGCCACCGGTTGATCAAGGCCTTCGGTGTTCACCTGGGACAGGACCGCCCCAATGCCCTGGTCGGAGGCATCCGTCTGGACGACGAACTCCCGGCTGTAGTCTGGGGCCTGGAGTACAGGAGCGGAACACATGGCGGCCTTTAGCTGTTCGAAGGCCGCTTGACACTCTGGGGTCCAGTTCACCTTCTTGGGCTGATTTTTCGACGTGAGTTCGGTGAGAGGCCCCACGATGGTACCATAGTCTTTCACGAACCTTCGGTAGTAGCCCGTGAGGCCCAGGAAGGCTCGCACCTCAGTTTGAGTGTTAGGGGGTTGCCAGTTCTGGATGGCAGCAATTTTCAGTTGAAGAGGGGCCACTAGACCGCTTCCCACTTGGTGTCCGAGGTAGGTTACTGACCCTTGTCCAATTTGACATTTGCTGGCCTTGATCGTGAGGCCAGCTCGCTGAAGGGCTTGCAACACTGCTTGGAGGTGGTGGAGGTGCTCGGTCCAGTGGTGGCTGTACACAGCGATGTCGTCCAGGTAGGCGGCGCTGAACTCTTCGAGCCCCGCCAGGACCTGATTGACGAGCCGTTGGAACGTCGCTGGGGCATTTTTCATACCGAAGGGCATGACCGTGAAGTGATAGTGGCCATCGGGGGTGGAGAAGGCAGAACGTTCTTGTGCTCGGGGTGTGAGGCCGATCTGCCAATATCCTGCCGTTAGATCGAAGATGCTGAGGTAGCGGGCAGCGCCCATTCGGTCGACCAGTTCATCCGCCCGGGGGATGGGGTGTGCGTCCGTTCTGGTGACTTCATTCAGGCCCCGGTAGTCGACACAGAACCGGAGTTCGGGTGTGGTTCCGGGGGCGGCTGCTTTGGGGACCAGTACGACCGGGCTGGCCCATGGACTGTCGGAGGGCTCGATGACCCCGAGCGTGAGCATCTTAGTTACTTCTGCCTGGATGCAGGCCCGTACCCGATCAGGTACGCGGTAGGCCCGGTGGCGGATAGGAGGGCTGTCTCCGGTGTCCACATCGTGCACACACCAGGAAGTGACACCTGGGGTGAGGGAGAACAGGCTGGCAAACCGTGATAGGAGGGCTTGGCACTCTTGGCGTTGTTCCTGGGAGAGGGTCTCCGAGAGTCGGACCCCATCCACGGAGCCGTCTTGCTCCTGGGTCCGCAAGAGGTCAGGGAGAGGCTCGGAGTCGTCCTCAACCCCGTTGTCTGTGGCCATCAAGAGGCTGAGTTCTGTTCGTGCAAAGTGGGGTTTCAGTCTGTTGGTGTGGAGGACTCGGAGCGGGTTCCGGGCGGACTCCATATCGATCAGATAGGTGGCGGGTCCCTTGCGCTCGATTACTTTGAAGGGTCCCGTCCATTTGTCTTGGAGAGCGCACGGTTCTGTGGGGGACATTACCCAGACCTGTTGCCCCGGCTCGAATTCAATAGATGAGGCGTTCTGGTCATACCATCTCTTCATGTCCTCTTGACTGGCCTCTAGGTTGGCTTTCGCTAGGTCTCTGAACCGCTGGGACTGGTTGCGGAGGGTGAGGAGGTATCGGAAGACATCTGGAGGACTCTTGGCCGGAGGCAACTCCCAGCCTTCTTTGATCAGGCTGAGTGGCCCCCGTACTGGGTGCCCATAGAGCAGCTCGAATGGGCTGAAGCCTAGGGACTTCTGTGGGACCTCCCGGTAGGCGAAGAGGAGGCACGGCAGCAGCACGTCCCACTGGCGACGGAGGGGTTCTTCCAATCCCCCGATCATCCCTTTTAGAGTGCGATTGAACCGCTCAACAAGTCCGTTTCCTTGGGGGTGATAGGGGGTCGTGAAGCGGTAGGTGACCCCACACTGTTGCCAGAGGGACTTCATGTATTTGGAAATAAAGTTCGTGCCTCTGTCACTGACGACTTCTCGGGGGAACCCCACACGGGAGAAGATCCCCATCAGGGCCCTGCCGACCACTGGGGCTGTGACGGTCCGGAGAGGAATAGCCTCAGGGTAGCGGGTGGCGTGGTCCACTAGTACTAGGATGAAGCGATGGCCTTGTCTTGTACGTGGGTCCAGGGGTCCCACAATGTCTATTCCGACCCTCTCAAATGGGGTCGTGACTACGGGAAAGGGTTGCAGGGGGGCCTTTAATTTGCGGCCGCTCTTCCCACTGGCTTGGCACGTGGGGCAAGATCGGCAATGCTGGTGCACATCGTTTCTCATTTTTGGCCAGAAGAAGTGGGTCACTAGGCGGCTGTAGGTTTTATCTTGTCCCAGGTGCCCTGCCAGGGGGACATCGTGGGCCAGATTTAGCAGGAAGTCTCTAAAGCGGAGTGGCACCACTAGTACTCGGTTGGCCCCCAGCTCGGCGATTCGTTGCTCGCTGTACAGTAGGTCATTGTCCCAGTAGACCCAATGAGTTCCGGAGGTATCCCCTGCGCTTTGGGCGAGCGCTTGTTGTCGGAGTCCCTCAAGGGAGGGACAGGTCTTCTGCTCCTGACGAAATTGTTCTTGTGTGGGCCCCCCTTCTTGAGCCCACTGGTCGAGATTAGCAAGGTCGGAAGGTTGAGCAGGTTCGAGGGGGATGCCCTGGTCGGGGGTCTCGGCGGGGGCGACCGGAGGCGGAGGCGCCGGCCATTCTGGTTCTTCCGGGTGATGGTTGGCACGGGCGGCCATAGACCGGGTGGTGACGCACGCCCAGTCTGGGACGCCCAACATCCCCAAGTGTTCTTTTCGCTCCACGGCTGCCCACGGGGAGCTTTCCAGGTCATTTCCGAGGAGGCAGTCCACGGGGGCGTCGTCTCGGACCGTTACTTTCAACATGCCGGAGACCCCTCCCCACTCAAAGAGGACGCAGGCCATCCGACACAGACTCTCCGAGTTGTCGGCTGATCGTACAGGGCAGAGAATGTTCGGTAGATATTGTTCTGGGGTCACCAGATGACAGCGGACGGCTGTCACACTGGCCCCGGTGTCTCGAAGGGCTTCGGCCCGTTGTCCATTGATGCTCACCCATTGGCTGTACTTCTGGGTGTTAGCGGGTAGGGGGACCCGCGGGACCATGTCTCTTCCCCCTAAGCACGCGAGAGTCATGGCGGCTGGCTCCCACCCTTGATACTCTTGCTCGTCTGTTTCTGGTTCCTCGGAGATCTGTTCTTCCCCTAGTGCCGCGGCGGCCACCTGGCGGGGTCTTGGGCTCGGATACTGCGGGCAGCTTGGGTCATTTGCATAGTGGCCTACTCGTTGGCATCGGTGACATGTAACACTGGCTCTGTATCCCGGTCGCGCCGGGGTGCTGCCCCGGTTGGCCGGGGGGGTGGTGCTGGTAGTGGGGGCGGCCGGAGTGTTGTCTCTTCCTCGTCCTTGGCCCCCTCCTCCTCCTCTGGATCGGTGGTGACCATTGTTGTTCCTGTTCTGCTCGTAGGACCCATTCCGGCCCACTCGGGTGATCTCCCACCGGTCAGCTTCGGCTGCGAGCTGCCGGGGATCGGTTAACTTGCTGTCGAGGAGGTGTTGGCGTAGTTCAATGAAGCAGTTGTTGGACAGATGCTCCCATACCATCAGATTGAACAACTGCTCGTAGGTCGTGACGTTGTTCCCTCTGATCCAGCCTTCGAAGGCTCGGCTGAAGTACGTTACATAGTCCACCCAAGTTGTACCTGGAATGCGTGTGCAGTCTCGGAACCTCTGACGGTACATCTCGGGCGTGAGGCCATAGCGAGTGAGGAGGGCCGCTTTCATATGGTCGTAGGAGGTCATCTGGTGGTCTGGGAGCTGTAACAGAGTATCGCGGCCCTCATTGAGGAATTTGCCCCATAGGCCGGCTCCCCAGTCGGCTCTATCGATCCGGTGCGCAGTCATCGCGATTTCATATGCCTTAAACCATTGCTGGATGTCGTCTTCTCGAAAATATTCTCGGACCACATCCTTGGGGATGTGCACTTTTTTGTCCGTGGTCCCGGGGGTGGACGGTCTGTCGGGCACCCCTAATTCTTTATTCTGTTTGCGCAGGTTGATCTCGGCTAGGTTCCGCTCGTGCTCGTACGTTAGCCTTTTTTCCTCGAGCTCCCTTTGCCTCTGTTTCTCCTCTCTTTCTTCTCGGAGGCGAAGGTGCTCTAAGTTTATTTTTTGCTCGGCCAATTTGAGTTCTATGTCCATCTTGAGTCGGGCCATTTCAAGTTCGTGTAGTCGGGCTTTTTCTCTTTCTTGGATCTCGTCTTGCGAGAGACCCGTTCTTTGCTCTTCAGGGGCCGTGTTGGTCTTTTTCGCGGTGCTTTGCTCCGGGGCTTCGACATCCCCGGTCTCTGCCCAAGATTCTAGGGCATGCTTAAAATCGTCCTTGGTACTTAGTCCGGTGGTAGCGATACCTAGTTCGATGCAGAACTGCTTTAGTTCACGATGGCTGTATTCCTCTAGCTTTTCCATTTGGAACTTCTCAGTTGATCCGCTCTCTTTAGTCGACATTGTTGTTCGTTGTGGGGTGAGCTACTCTCTGTACGTTATGCGGTGATTCGGATCGCGCCGCTGGCCACCAATGTTAGACGGACCGGGAGGGTCGGCCGAGATTACGGGGAGAGGTCTCCAGGGAGAGCCGTCTCCAACGACTGTACAGATAAGTAACTTCCCCCCCACAGACGGACACCACACAAGATTGAAGGTTAACGAGACTTTATATGCACTTCTTAGGTTACGTTGATATAATACAAGGAGGTCTGGACTCAGGGGTCCCCTCGGTTCTGATCTCTGGTTGAGGAAAAGGGTAGCGGGACAGTCTTAGTTACCAATGAGTTCAATAGCTCTCAATCCTTGAGCTCGGCGTGGTTGCTGGTCGGGCCGTGGAGGAGCCAAGCAGGTCCCGAGATGGCTGAAGGGTGGTCGGCGGGCCGTGGAGAAGCCAAGCAGGTCCCGATATGGATGAAGGATGGTCGACGGGCCGTGGAGAAGCCAAGCAGGTCCCGATGCAGATGACAGTTACAACGGTCCGCGGCCTCGCCAGCAGATCCGGACGACGGTGAAGGATGAAGGTTACGACGGCTGTGGCAGCGCCAACAGGCAGGATGATGGTGCACAGGACAGAGCTACGGCAGCGCCAGTAGTCCGTCCAGGATGAGTTCTTCTTTCGTCTCTCGACTCCAAGATACAACTGCCTTCCTGTTCTGGAGCTGCCCCAGTTATAGGGCTGGCGTGCTTTGATGTCCGGACCCTCGCACTTGGAGGTCGGGAGGTCCGGGATGAGGGAGTCCAGACACCCAGCAGGGGGGTGGAGCCAGCGCCCGGGGAGGCGATGGGCGAGCGGCACTTGGCGGGGGAGAGCCATCGGCACCTCTTTCTCTCATTGACTTGCCAAGTAGCCCGCTCACCTCCTGGGTGGAGGGTGGTGCCGGAATGTCTGAGGCCGGGCTAGGCCCGGGGTTGAGGTCGATCGGGGGCCAGGCGGCCTCGTGGCGAAGTGTCCAAGATGGCGGCCCGGGCTGGGCGCGTGGGTCGGCCGTGGATCGGACCCACGAGGTTATCATGCTCGAGGGCAGGTGTCCCTGAGGGGACGTAGGACGTGCAATGGTGGTGTGTGGTGCTTGTATGACTGACTCGGGCTTGGTCGAGCCGGGGGAGAGCGGCCCGTCATGTGGCCTGTCCAACATGACCCCTCTGAATGTTTATCCCCATGGTCTGGAGATTATTGAGGTAAAGGTGTATGTGGTATTGGAGAAGAAGTAAGCCTTAGTTGACTGGTGGCTTTATCCTCCTGTTTTCTTCTCTTTTCAGGAATTACGTTCTTGAGGAGGTCTAGTAAGTATTTTCTGTATCTGGATTAATTATTAGATGTTTTTGTTTACTGTCCAATTGCTGTTGCAATTTTTCAAATACTGGTTTGAAGAATGCTCAACTGTATGCTTTTTAGGTTTCGCCTCGTCGAGAGCTGCGCTCTGCGCAGCTTTTCGGCGCAGGCGAAAACCTAATGAGAATAATATGTTGGTCGGGAATCCGCCCCTCTGTTCCATTGGCTAGCTCCATAAATGGAGGCTAGCCATTGGAACAGAGATCTGTCCGTCATGGCCGGACCAGATTCGTGGGCGTTCCCGCGATTTCTTCCCTCTCCGCCCCTCTGTGCGCGTCATCTCGGCGGTGGGCGGGAGAAGTCCAGGTGAGTGCCCGTTCCCACCCCCCCTCCCGCTGTCCGTGCTTTTCCCGCCCCCCCCTTCCGCTGTCCGTGCCTTTCCCGCCCCCCCCTCCCGCTGTTTCCTATCCCTCGCGCCCTCCAGCCATCATCTGTGGTTATCTTATGCCTGGTTTTCTGCCGTTCCCAGGGCTGAGGTAAGCAGCAGACTCCCTTTTTGTAGGACACTTCGACCCCCAGTCTGTATGTGTGTGTGTGGCGGGGGGGAGGGCGGCTGGTGCTGTCAGGACTCACGCTGTGCGTGTAAAGCGCTGCGTATTTGGGAGGTGTGTGGTGTGTACATTGATGGTGACTAGAGTGAACGCAGTAGGGGAGTGTGGGAGGAGATGAGGGGGAGGGGTGTTAGTGAGGGTGAGTATGTACACGCTGGAGTAAACACGAAAGGGCGCTGTGCCGGGTCTGACGTGAGAGGGAATGGCGGTATGTATATTGGACGAGGGGTGGCACATGTGAGCACCAGCGCTGACGAGGCGCTGCCGGGACAGTCCCTGGTGAGAGAGAGCCGTGGGGAATCAGGCTCGGCGCTGCACGGGTGTCGCTGAGCGGTGGCCGAACCCTGAACCAGGCACGGCTCCACACGGGTGACAGGAAGGGCGCGGGCTGCCCTGCACGGTGATGGTGGGGTGCCAGGCAAGGCATGGTGAGAAGAACCCGAGGGCCCGGTGATGCGGACACGTTTCTGCACTGGGGCTGGTGAAGGGTGCCGGCGGCAGGGCAGCTCTTGTTGTAAATGCTTTTCATAGTTACTCTGTGACGTCCTCTAATGTTCCCCAGGGTAGAATAACTGTACATACAACATGCAAATTGATAAATTGACCTGGAGAATAAAACTGACTGGGCATGTGTAATAGTGACTATTAATGTATGTTGCAGTTGTACATAGTGAGCTAGACCTGATGGGCGTTGGATTGCTTGGCATAAGAACAGTTACAATACTAAAGCACTTTTTACATGTTTCTGCAGATATTGCAGACAGGTTTCAAGTTTAAATCAAGCTGAATTTATTACTTTCAGGTACTTCGTATGTAAGTTTCCATGTCCTCTCTTCTGATTTTTTTCGGTGGACGAACCACTTCAGGGTTGAAAATTTAGGCCAATAACACATTGTAAGATGCTGTTTAGAGTTAAATGTGCCTGTGTTTTAATTTCTTTATTGAACCAAACTGGTCAGATATCTGAGCTTGTCTCGGGAAAGTTTGTTTATAACCGAGGACGATGCAAAACAAGCGATACAACAGACAACTTATGCTGCAGTGTCCTTCATGAAGTTAGTCATTCATTCCATCAGACGCTGATAAGGGAATGGTTTACACTTAGACAGACACAGAAGGACAAGCCGGGGGAAAAAATAACATCAATGTGTTTTTTTCCAGCAGTATTTCTACATCCTGTATTGCTGAGAGCAGCATTCTTTACTGCAGCTGCCTTAAGGTTGCTTATAGAAAAGAAAAGTAGGATAGGAACTAGACCCCAAAAACTTTTAAGAGCAATGTAGTAGTGAGAAAAAATGTTCTTCGCAAATATGTGCAGACATTCTGGCTCTCCAAAGCAGCGTGCAATAGAATGTCTGAATCCATGTGGTAAATCATACTTTTATGCCCTCTCTGTGGGGGACTTATACCCATGTGTCTGTATTTCTGGATGAATTATTTCTACCACAAATTAGGTATATTGGAGTGTTGGCACTGTGATAACATTGTCACATGCAACAGTAGTGAGCATGATTGGTGAATGAAACAATACAATTACATTACATTTAGGCAATTACTGATTTTGTGGGCAAAATAATATCAGGTGCAAGACCTATAGCTGTGGAGCGGTGCCTAGGGTATTTTGAAACTGAACACATTGGCCTTCAGTTCTGTCTTGAAAGTGAGAAGGAATAGTAAACTAAACAAATCTTTGGGGAAGGTGTTCCAGTGGAAGACTTGTATTAATTTGGTGTGTCCGAGTTTTGAATGTGTACTGCAGCTATATAATTTATATTTGCTGTTAATAGTGCTCAACATACGGGTTGTAGCAAGATGGGTGTTGGGTTGGGTTAGCAACCGTTTTCAATATATCAAATGTATCTAAGTGCTCGTGAAATGTGTTGTTTCGTTCTACCTTTAATACAGTGCTTAGAAACAATACGTGTAAGGTATCGTCCATTTGCGAGAGATTAAGCTATTGGAATTCGAAATGACAATGCCATTAATTTATCTGTTTTCAAAACCAACACATAAATAAAAAAAATTGTCATTTACAATGCCATTAGCTCTAACTTTTACAAAGGCGAAACGGTTGCATTGTAAATGCTTGTTGACTAATTTGTCTCCAGTATGGCTCAGTGACGAGTGTTTGAGACACGAGGCTTTATAGTTACAGCTGGAGTCTGAGCTTTTTTTGGGGGGGATCTGAAGATTTTGGTACCGAAGGTTTGGACGTATCTACTTTGGATGTTTTCGAATCTGAAGATTTTTTTGATTCAGAGGTGGACTGTTTCAGATCGATAGTTTATGACTTCTGTGGTCAGTTTTTCCATGCTGACCATGGCCTGAAGGCAGTAGAGGCCAATCAGCAGACTTTTGTATCTTGGGAGTACATTTTTGGGCAGTTTACTCCTGGTTCGTTGCCCAGGTGTAAGGATTTCTGCCTCAGAGTCAGCGCTTTGTTCTTGAGAGAAAGTACTCTCGTCTGCAGCTTACGGATGTGCCTCTATTTTCATCGATGCTGCATCAAGAGATTTGCATTCTTCTTGCTTTAGGGCCCCAAGAGTCTTCTTTGACCTGAAAGATTTACAGGCCTCACAGTTTTGATCTTGATTATCCGATGGGAGGCAGGAATTACAAACCTTGTGTAAATCGGTTTGTGGGAATTTGGAATGACATGAGGGACAGAATTTAAAAGGTGTCTGTTCCTATTTTAGATTGAATTTTGATCGATAACAATACTGACGGTGATAGATAAGGATCCTATTGATGGTGTCAATTGGACCAGAGGAACACACGACCGAACCAGAGGGCGGAAAAAAATTATCTAACAATGAAATCAATGACAATGCAAGCGAGAGGAGGAGTCACTATAACTCATGACTTGAAGAGCTTCTTCCAAGAAAAAAAGCGTGCACACTTCCGAGCCAAACACTAGATGGCGGACCTACGCTAATCATGTGTATCTACAGCCACACGTGCCATCAAGTGTGTGTGTGTGTATATATATATTGTTAATTCCCCCAAGGCAACACCACCTAATCCGCAATTGAATGGGATTTTTTTGGAAAGGGTGTCTGTCTGAGTATTTAGGTGTTACCCTTACAGCAGATATGCAGTGGGCGGCCCAAATAGCCAAAGCTAAGCTCAAGTTATCCCAGACTGCTGGGAGCATAGCCAAATCGGCAAGGGAATTGCCATTTAAACCTATTGGCCCCGCAATTGAAATGTATAGGGCGCAAGCGCGGGGAGCCAAACTCAACGGGGCGGAACTCTGGGCACACTGTTCGTCCTCGACTCTAGCTGTAGTGGAGAACAGATTCTTAAGACAAATAATGGGTCTCCCAGCGGGTTCGCCGTTAATCCCCTTGCGACTAAATCTGGGCATTTCGCCGATCGAAGATGAGGTCGCGTTAAGACCTCTAACCTTTTGGCGAAGACTCTGGGCGACTCCCGAACTAGTATCTTACCAGGCAGAAACAAACTAGCTTCTATCCTACCCGTGTCTGGTGAAAAAGGTTCCTTGGTTTGCACATGTAAAGCACAAGTGTGAAAAGCTCGGCAACCAACCCTGTGGAGTACTCCAGGGGCTATCAGCCCCTTGGTTCCTCGAGCTTTACTACCAAGGACCTATCGCACCCAAAAGCTCCAGACCATGTACTCAAACCCCAAACTGCGCACCCTTACATCTCAGTTCCTCACAGTGAAGGATAATTACAAACTTGAAACCTTTATGGATGATATCCTTCCACAGGTGGCAAGGAAACTGTACGTCCAGTTTAGATATAGCACCTTACCCGTACGTGCTTTTACTAACAAATGGGCTTGACAGACAGAGGAAGGGTGTCCAGCATGCAACACACAACAGGAAACAGAAGAAAACAAGTTACTTACCTGTAACTTGGTTCCCCAGTATTGGTAACTTTCAGATTCCCATGGGAGTCTCAGTAACAAAAATACCATAGCAATAGGTACAAAAGAGAAAGAAAAAGGCCTAGGTCTCATTCCCTTTTGTAGCATATCACCCTCTTTTTGTAAAAGAGACCAAACTTAGGCCTCAGCCAATCAGAAGTGCCTCACCCCTTAGAACCCTCCTGAAGGAACCTAGAGCATCAGATTTTCGTAGCCGTTGTGTATCAGTCACCATATCTGTTGTAGGCTGAGCTTTCCTCGGGGAGGTGGGTGGGCGCATGGGAATCTATGAAAGTTACCAATACTGGGGAACCAAAGTTACAGGTAAGTAACTTGTTTTCTTGCCCCAGTATTGGAACTTTCATAGATTCCCATGCTTTGTATAAGAGTAGTAAGCAGTTAGCAATAAAAAAACACATTTTGTGTCATAAATCCATTGCAATAGCCACCATGACATAAAGATACAAAATGTGTAACAACGGAAGGTGGGATAGAAAGCAAAGCTCACCAATTATTGGAAGAGGTTCCTCAGGACAGCCTAGCCCACTGCCGCATCCTCTTGTTGTAAGGACTCCAAGCAGTAATGCTTAGTAAAGGTGTGAACGCTGCTCCAGGTAGCAGCTCTGCAAATGTCTTTAATCTGTACCCCCGCAAAGAGGGCCGTTGAAGATGCCACAGATCTTGTGAAATGTGCACGAATCCTGCCAGTCAGAGGTTTTCCTGCAGCAGTGTGGCAATTCAGAATTGCACTTGTGATCCATCTTGCTATCCCCTGTTTGGATAGCGGGAGGCCTTTGCTTGGACCCCCAAAGGCCAAAAAACAATTGAGAGGATTTCCGAAATCCCTTAGTACGTTCCAAGTAGAATTTTAAGCACCGTTGTACATCCAAAGAATGCAGTGTCTTTTCCGCTGGTGTAGCCGGTTGAGGAAAGAACGCTTTCAGAATAACCGGCTAGTTCAAGTGGATGTCCAAGGATACCTTGGGCATAAACCTAGGGTTACTTCTCAAGATTACAGTGTTCCTTTTAAATTGTAGGAAAGGCTCCTGGATAGTAAAGGCCTGCAACTCTCCAACACGTCAAGCCGATGTGAGAGCGAGGAGGAGAGCCAATTTCCATGAAAGGAACTTCATGTCAGAACGATGAATTGGTTCGAATGGGCCTTTCATGAGCTGAGAAAGGACTAGATTTAGATGCCAAGTAGGAGGCGGAGGCCTCACTGGTGGTTAGACTCTGAACAAGCCCTTAAGAAACTTTTTGACAATCCTGGAAGACCACAAAAAAGGTCCAGACCTAGACCTTCTGTATCTCGAAATGGCCGCCAAATGAACCTTAATTGACGAATGGGCTAGTTCCGACTTAGCCAGGGACAGCAGATAAGGTAGGAGCTGATGAGGCTTGGAAGTAAAGGGGTCAATCTTTTCTCTCCTACACCAGAAACAAAATCTTTTCCATTTAAGACGGTAAGTCCTGTTCGTTGAAGGAGCCCTTGACTGGGAGAGGACCTCCTTAATTTCGCTTGAGATGGGGAGATTCATAAACTCTCGCTGCTCAGGAGGCATGCTGTCAGGTGTAATGACTGTGGATCTGGGTGCCAAACTTGTCCTTCGGACATTGTGAGGAGATCTGGTATAATCCTCAAAGGAAGAAGAGGAACTTGCGACAACAGAGCGAGTTCCGTGTACCAGAACTGTCTCGGCCAAGCAGGGGCTATCAATATCATCCTGCACGGCTCCACTTTGATCTTCCTGGTGAGCCGCGGGATCAGAGGGATGGGGGGAAAGGCGTAGACAAATGTCCTTGACCAGGCTATCGAAAGCGCATTCCCCAGTGACCCTCGGTGGTGAAATCTGCTTGCGTAAGACCGGCATTTCTTGTTGGTCGGTGTGGCAAAGAGATCCACCTCCGGTCTGCCCCACTGGCTGAAGACCTCTTCCAGAACTCGCTGGTTCAATTCCCACTCATGGCTCACTGAGGATGACCTGCTCAGTCTGTCAGTGTTCTCGTTTAGAACTCCTGGGAAGTGTTCCGCCTTTAGCGATATTCCCTGAAGTATCGCCCATTCCCAGATCTGTTGAGCTTCCTGCGACAACGGACGAGATCTGGTTCCTCCTTCCTTGTTCACGTAGTGCATGGCCGTGGTGTTGTCCGTCCTGATAAGCACTTGCGAACCTCCTAAGCGGGAAGAAAAGCTTGCAGAGCCAGTCTTATTGCTCTTAGCTCCAAAAGGTTGATGTGGAGCTGTGGCTCCAGAGGAGACCAATGACCGCTGACATGTAGGTCTTGCATCACTGCTCCCCAACCCTCCAATGACGCGTCCGTTGTTACTACTTGAGGAGACGGGTCGTTTACGAAGGATAGACCTTGGGACAAGTTGTCTTGATCTGCCCACCATAAGGCCGCTTCCCTCATCATTGGAGTGACAGTCACCTTGTCCTCGAACGATCCGTGAACCTGTTTCCATTGGTTGTCTAGTTGCTCCTGTAGAGTCTGCAGTGAGGAATCAGGGGAATACATGATGAAATTACCCCCAGCTGAGATTTGTAGCGGCGTACTGAAAGACACCTTCTTTCTTGTAAGTCCCGAGCCAAGCTTGTAGTTTCTCCCTCCTTTCCAGGGTCGGAAAGGCTTTCAAGTGCTTTGAATCCAGGATAGCTCCCAAGAAACGCGTGTTTCTGGACGGGACTAGGGATGACTTTTCCTTGTTTAAAGTGAGTCCCAGATTTTGAAACAAGTTTGTACAGGCGCGAACAGCGTCCCGCGCTGCGTCCCTGGACGGGGCCTTCAGCAACCAATCGTCCAGATAGGAGGAAGACTTGAAAATAGTTTCTTCGTAGGAATGCCGCTACAGGCACCAGCACCTTTGTGAAAATCCTCGGGGCTGAGCGAAGACCAAAGGGTAAAACCCTGAATTGAAAGTGGCTCTTGGCTAATGTGAATCGTAGAAACCTTCTGTGTGCTGGGTGAATCGGGACATGGAAGTACGCGTCCTCAAGATCGAGCGTGGCCATGAAATCCCCCGGACTGATAAGCCGCAAGATGTCTTGGAGAGAGACCATCCGGAAGGACAGGGAGTTGAGAAAGGTGTTGAGCTCCCTGAGATCTAAAATGGGGCGCCACTTCTCCAGCGTCTTCTTTACCAGGAAAAACCTGGATTAGAATCCTTGTCCCTTTTGATTTTAGGGGACCGGCTCTATCGCTCCCTTCCAGAGCATCTGTTGGACTTCGAGCCGTAGGAGTTTCGATGGAATGGCTGCCAGGGGCTTGGGTGGAGGGACTTGCGTAAATTCCAAGGTATGTCCTTTCTGAATGATGTTGAGCACCCAACGGTCCGATGTTATTTTGGACCAGTTCTGAAGGTATTTGGTTACCTTGCCTCCAACTGATGACTTCTTGGAGGAGGGTCCAGTAGGAAGAGCCAGGAGGCCGTAATTGGCGCTTGGACGAATCCAGTCCTCGGCTAGCCTGTTTCTCCTTATTGTAAGGCCTAGAGTAGTTACAAGATTGGCCTTGTCTCTGTTGATAAGGCTGACGGTACTGCTGGGAACCTGAGCCCGTGGATGAATAATGCTGCTGTTGATAGGATCCCCTGTAGTTATTAACTCTGCCTCTGGAACCCTTAAAAGGAGACTTGCGGTATTGAAGGGTACTCAAGGATCTGGCAGTTTCTGTGTCCTTTTTGATCTCCTGAAGAGTGTCATCGATTAGCTTTCCAAATAATGCTTCCCCATCAATGGGAAGATCCAGGACTTTGTTTTGAATCTCCTGTCGAAACCAGGTAGCCTTCAGCCACCCCTGGCGACGGAGGACTGCCGCCCCAGCCAAGGAACGAAACGCTGTTGTTGCAATGTCCATGGCACAGTCCATGATCTCCATTGACGTCGCCTCACCCTCCTGCAAGATCTTTTTTGCCTCTGATGTGGATTCTGGAGGTAACTGGTCCAGGAACGGAGCAACATCACACCAAAGTTGGCGGTCGTATCTACCCAAAATTGCCAGGGCATTGGCAGCTCACACCAGAAGACTCACCATCAACGAGAATCTTTTCCCAGCATTATCCAATCTCCGCCCTTCCTTGTCCGGAGGAGTTGTTAAGGGAGCAGAGGGGTTGCGGGATTTCCTCTGCGCTGCTTGCGAAATAACTGAGTCTGGTTTGAGATGGCCCGTTAAGGCCGCCGGCCCATCGTCAGGTACTCTGTATTTCTTATCCAGACGCAGTAGCACAGGGACCACCGCCGCTGGGATCTTCATAGCCTTCAGGCCTGCCTTCCACAGATGATCTACTATAGGTATGGACCTTGTTGTCTTCCTGAAGGGTTCCTTGAAGTCGTACAAGAAACAATCCATGGCCACTGCAGGCATGGCCAATTTGAACCTGCCAGCTGCTATTTCCATCAGCTGATGGAAACCTCCTATGTCCGCTGGCAGGGAATCTACTGGATCCGGAACTGGAGATGAAGGATCTGGAATGATGTATTCATCCCATTCAGTCGGATGTACAGAGTCATGATCCGAATTTTGATCCTCATCCGAGGAATCATCATGGGCATCTGCCGGCCTTTAAGGATCTTGCGGAAAAGATGTCTGAGGCTGAGGGGACACCTGAGCAGGTAATCCAGGAGTAGCCAAGACAGGCGTTGCAGGCGCTGCCGGAACCAGAATTGGCCTAATAGCCTTAGATTTGTAGTACTGCAGCATCTTATGCAAGTCCTGTGGGAACGAAGATGGTACTGTAACCATATCCTACCCAGAATAATGTTGTGACTGGGCCGCCTGATGATGTCCACCATCCTCCTGGTCATAACCCCCTTCAGAGTCCCCTTCCTCAAAGAGCAAAGCTGGTGGCAAGGGGGTCACCATCCTCGGAGATGTCATCTCCGGCGTTATTCTTGTCATTGAAATTGTAATCCTTTTTTCAGATGACAACATCATCGACGGTTCCGTCGACGATGGTTGCACACACGTCGACGAGATTGGTGTTGTCGACGATGAAACTGTCGACGATCCAGCTGTCGTCGTCGTTCAAGTCGCCGTCGTCGATGCTCTCGTCAACGTTATCGTCGTTGACGCGGTCACTCTCGTTGTCGATGCTGTGGTACTCGTTGACGCCTTTGTCGTCGACACCTTCGTCGACGACATCGTCATCGGCAAACCTCCCGTCGATGCTGATGAACCTACTGTCGACGCTTCCTTCTTCGACGACTATCCCCTCGTCGATGAATCCCTCGTCGACGAAACCAATTTGAATTTCGTCTTCAATTTCTTCGTCGACGGAAACTTCCCCGTCGACACTTTCATCGTCGAGGACTTTGAACTCTTCTCAGAAGATAGGGAAGAGGATTTCTTGAAGGCTGGGTCAGTCTTCGCAGCCTTGGAAGGCGTAGATGGTCCTACCCTCTCCTTTTCACCTCGGTGAGGAGATTTGCTTGGACCCTGGTTCTCAGACTCACTGGGGGTCTTTTTTGAGGCCTTAGAAGGACGCTCCACAGAAGGAGAAGAGGAAATCCTACCCCTTTTCACTGACCTTCTTGAGAAAGATGCCGATGCTGAATCCTCACTGTCACTGGAGACAGGATCCTTCCTGGATTTCAAGTTCTAGAACCATGTCAGAAGCCTACCCTCACGGTCCCAGAGGGTCTTTGTTGAAAAGGTGCGACAGATCTTACAGTCCACAGCCTTGTGGTCAGGATAGAGGCAATAGATGCAGTCTTTATGCTTATCCTCAATGAAAAGCCTTTTCTTGCCACAGGTGGAACATGGCTTGAAAAGGGCCTTCTTCTTCTCCTTTACAGACATCCTGGAAGGCAGCTAACAATCTGAAGTGAATCTGAAAAGAATCTGAAGAAAAAACCTTGAAAAAACTCTCTGAAGAGTAGAAGTTGAGCAGAGCTCAAAGGAGACTCCGTTAGCACAACGTGCGGTAGAAAATCTAAGGCTCTGAGTATCTCTCAGGAGGATTCTAGGGGGTGAGGCTAATCTGATTGGTTGTTGCAAGTTTTTGGTCTCTTTTACAAAAAGAGGTGGATATGCTACAAAATGAGATGAGGCCTAGGCCTTACTTTCTCTTTTGTATCAATCAATCAATCAATCAATCAATCAACACTTGTATAGCGCACTACTCACCCGGAAGGGTCTCAAGGCGCTTGGGGGAAAGGGGTCAGCTACTGCTCGAACAGCCAGGTCTAGAGTTGTCTCCTGAAGGCGAGGTGGTCCTGGGTCAGCCGAAGGTGGATGGGGAGGGAGTTCCATGTCTTGGCCGCCAGGTAGGAGAAGGATCTGCCTCCGGCGGTGGCTCGTCGGATGCGTGGTACGGAGGCGAGGGCGAGGCTAGTAGACCGTAGCTGGCGGGTGGGCGTGTAGAAGGTCAGGCGGTCGTTGAGGTACTTGGGGCCCAGGTCGTGGAGAGACTTGTGTGCGTGGGTGATGAGCCTGAACGTGATCCTCTTGTTGAAGGGGAGCCAGTGCAGGTCCCTCATGTGGCCGGAGATGTGGCTGCGTCGGGGGATGTCCAGGATGAGTCGGGCGGAGGCGTTCTAGATGCATTGGAGTCTTTTCTGTAGCTTGACTGTGGTTCCGGCGTAGAGGGTGTTTCCGTAGTCCAGTCGGCTGGTGACGAGGGCCTGGGTGACCGTCTTCCTGGTTTCGGTCGGGATCCATCGGAAGATCTTGCGAAGCATGCGAAGGGTGTGAAAGCATGATGAGGAGACAGCGTTGCCTTGTCTGGTCATCGAGAGGGAGGAGTCCAGGATGAAGCCCAGGTTGCGTGCGTGGTCTGTTGGCTTGGGAGCGGTGCCCAGGGCTGGGGCCCCCCAGGAGTCGTCCCAGGCGGAGGGCGATGGTCCCAGGATGAGGACTTCCGTCTTTTCTGAGTTCAGTTTCAGGCGGCTGTTCTTCATTCACTCAGCGACGTTTTTCATCCCTTCGTGTAGGCTGGTTCTGGCGGTGTCGGGGTCACTGGTGAGGGAGAGGATCAGCTGGGTGTCGTCGGCATAGGAGATGACGTTGAGGTTGTGTTGGCGTGCGATGGCAGCAAGAGGACTCATGTAGACGTTGAAGAGGGTGGGGCTGAGTGATGATCCTTGGGGGACGCCGCAGATGACTTCGGTGGCCTCGGATCGAAACAGGGGGAGGCGGACTCTCTGTGTTCTTCCGGCGAGGAACGAGATGATCCACTCCAGTGCCTTCTCTTGGATGCCGATGTTGCTGAGGCGTTGGACTAGGGTGCGGTGGCAGACAGTGTCGAACGCTGCAGAGAGGTCCAGGAGGATGAGTGCCGCTGTTTCCCCGTTGTCGAGCAGGGCTTGGATGTCGTCGGTGGCTGCGATGAGGGCGGTCTCGGTGCTGTGGTTGGCTCTGAAACCGGACTGCGAGGGGTCGAGGGATCCGTTCGTCTCCATACTGCTATGGTATTTTCTATTTACCGAGGCTCCCAAGCTGATGACGGGGAATGATACAAAGCATGGGAATCAATGAAAGTTCCAATACTGGGGCAATAGCAGTTGTACCAAAACTTATTGTGTTTGATTTATTAGAATATAATGCTGCTCTATAATCTGGACAACGCATAGGGTTTACATGACAACTGTCTTGCCTCTTAGTTCACTGATGGCTCATGTTTAAAAACGATTACTTAATTGGCACTTTCACTGCAGTGCGATACTTTGATGTACAACAATTTCTGAATTTTGAAGAGGAGCTTTCATATTGTACGGGTGGTTTTTGTATGATTTACAAGGATTGGCTCATGTATGGGTTCTAAGAGCCAAGCCAGACCCTTGGCTTGGCTCTGGATCGGCTAGAGCATGGGCTGTAAGAGCCAAGCCAGACCCTTGACTTGACTCTGGCTCAGCTTGTGCATGGGCTTTCAGAGCCAAGCCAGACCCTTGGGGTGGTTCTGGCTCGGCTTGTGCATGGGCTGTAAGAGCCAATCCAGACCCTTGGCGTGGCTCTGGCTCACGCATGGGCCATAAGAGCCAAGCCAGACCCTTGGCTCGGCTCTGGCTCAACTCATGCATGGACTCTAAGAGCCAAGCCAGACCCTTGGCTCGGCTTGTGCATGGGCTGAAGGAGCCAAGCCAGACCCTAGGCTTGGTTCTTGCTCAGCTTGAGCATGGGCTGTAAGAGCCAAGCTAGACCCTTGGCTCTGCTCTGGCTCGGCTCGTGCATGGGCTCTAAGAGCAAGCCAGACCCTTGGCTCGGCTTGTGCATGGGCTGAAGGAGCCAAGCCAGACCCTAGGCTTGGTTCTGGCTCAGCTTGAGCATGGGCTGTAAGAGCCAAGCTAGACCCTTGGCTCGGCTCTGGCTCAGCTCACGCATGGGCTCTATGAGCCAAGCCAGACCCTTGGCTTGGCTCTGGCTCGGCTCATGCATGGGCTCTAAGAGCCACGCCAGACCCTTGGCTCGGCTCATGCATGGGCTCTAAGAGCCAAGCCAGACCATTGGCTCGGCTCTGGCTCGGCTCATCCACGGGATCTAAGAGCCAAGCGAGACCCTTGGCTCGGCTCATGCATAGGCTCTAAAAGCCAAGCCAGACCCTTGGCTCGGCTCTGGCTCAGCTCGTCCTGTTAATTTGTGGTTTGCCCACTTCAAGGGGCAGCTCTGCTTGGTACATGTGTTTGTGGAATGATCCAGTGATGTGCGTGTTTTCAGTGGAAGAAATTAATGATAGTAAACCTAGAATAGTATAATGGCTCCACAAGTTTAGAATTAAGTATACCATGTCATGGAAAGGAAGGTTGCTGGAAGAACTTGAACTGTATTAAATAGCACTGTTATCTTATTTCCAAGAGGGAGATTTAATTACATGGTACTCTAAAGTTCTAAAACAAACAATAAAGTGAAGAAAACAAGTTTCTTACCTGTAACTTTCGTTCCCCAGTATTGTTAACTTTCATAGATTCCCATGCTTTTGGATCATTCCCCGTCGTCGGAATGGGAGTCTCGGTAACAAAAATAACATAGCAGTAGGCACAAAAGAGAAAGAAAAAGGCCTAGGCCTCATTCACTTTTGTAGCCCATCACTCTATTTGTGTAAAAGAGACCAAACTTAGGCATCAGCCAATCAGAAGAGCCTCACCCCTTAGAACCCTCCTGAAGGAACCTCAGAGCCTCAGATTTTCGTAGCCGTTGTGAACAGCAACATCATTGGATAATAAGGCTGAGCTTTCCCAGGGGAGGTGGGCGGGCGCATGGGAATCTATGAAAGTTACCAATACTGGGGAACTAAAGTTACAGGTAAGTAACTTGTTTTCTTGCCCCAGTATTGGAACTTTCATAGATTCCCATGCTTTTGTATCAGAGTAGCAAGCAGTTAGCAATAAAAAAACCACATTTTGTGTCATAGTATACATTGCAAAGCCACCATGACATAAAGATACAAAATGTGCAAAATTAGGGAGGGTGGGATAGAAAGGAAAGCTCACCAATTATTGGAAGAGGTTCCTCAGGACTGCCAGACGCACACAAAACAAAGAAAAATTGTAGACACCTTCAAATCATTTTATGAGGATCTCTACAAAAACGAGATGATACTTGATCCGGTTGCTTGCTTGCACTAACTACCTAGATACTTTGAATCTTCCCAAACTCTCAGACGAGTATAGAGCTCACATAGGCTCCCCTATTAAGGACACAGAAATTCTGGCCTCCATCAAGTCCCTTAAAAGAAACAAAGCCCCAGGCCGGGATGGTTTTTCTCAGCATTTTGAAGAACTGATCGCCCCCCTTCTACTGAAACTTTTTTACTTGATTGCCACCTCTGGCAGCGTCTCAAAATCAATGAGCGAAGCTACTATAATTGTTATCCCAAAAGACGGTAAGGACCCCTCTTAAATAAAGATTATCGCCCCATCTCGCTAATAAATTTGGACTGCAAAATCTATGCAAAAATTCTTGCGTCTAGACTCAATGCCGTACTTCCCAAACTAATTAGTACCTCGCAAGTAGGTTTTTCAAAACACCACTTATCAAGCGATAACACCAGGTTATTATGCCACATCTTCGAAAAAGCCAAAATAACCCCTACACAAATGGTTGCTATAACTCTCGACGCTGAAAAAGCATTCGATAAAGTATCCTGGTCCTTCTCACAACACTGTATGAGCACCTTTATCCTTGGATCCTCCTATATTAACATGGTAATGGCCTTATACTCCTCGCCGTCTGCTAGAATCGCCATTAATGGCACTCTCTCAGACTCATTTCGTTTACAACAAGGCACTAGACAAGGCTGCCGCCTCTCCCCTGCGCTGTTCCTCCTAGCCCTCAAACCTCTCCTGTCAGACATGAAGCAAAATAAGGATAAGGATATAGCGGGTGTGAGCTTCGGAGAAACACAAGTGAAACTGGCGGCATATGCCGACGATATCTTAATCGCGACAGAGAACCCAGAGACCTCCACAACACTGTGCCCACAACAGTGCAACCTCAATAAAGATCTACGGCAGTTTTGGGAATCATACTCCTCAACACCAATCTTAGATGTGGAATGGGCCAAAACATGGGAATCTACCACACAACACAAAAAAAGCCCTACTTTCTCCCAGACTAAGTTTTGGCTCCTCCACAAAGCTTTTTGGACTCCAGCACGCCTCTTTTTACATAATATTAGAGACAACGCACCTGCTGGAATTGCAACGAGGAAAAAGGCGATCTTCAACACTTACTACTCAAGTGTGTATGTGTTACAGCCTTCTGGGACAAAATCTCAAAATCGCTCTCTGGCGCTCTGTGCTCATTCCCCCCCCTCCCTTCGCCTTCCGCCAGCTCTCGGCTGAGTATCGACGCCGAGGGCTGTGTCCTTCGGTTTTTGGCCGCCATATTGGGTGTGGGTCGGCCTGGTGACGCGCTCTAGCAGCGCTTTAAAAGGGACTCTCAGGATCAAGCGTGTGATTCTCTGACTAAGCTGCTTTTCCCTCCTGAGGCGGAAGCCAGGAGGTCTCCCTCTTTACTTTTTCTATTTTGCACATTTTAAGACTTCTGGTAGTTCGTTCTACAGACTTGATTTTAATAAGTGTGTGGGACTTCCTAAGCGCTCTCTGGCGCTCTGTGCTCATTCCTCCCCCTCCCTTCGCCTTCCACCAGCTCTCGGCTGAGTATCGACGCCGAGGGCTGTGTCCTTCGGTTTTTGGCCGCCATATTGGGTGTGGGTCGGGCTGGTTACGCGCTCTAGCAGCGCTTTAAAAACGGATAGTGATGACTCCGCGCAGCAGACGCGCACAGCGGACGCACCGGACCTGCCAGAGTCCTGCCCGTCTGCGCCCGTCCGCGCCTCGGCTGCGGACGGCGCGGCAGGGGGTGTCGGCTCCAAGCTTACTTACACAGCAGCTGCTCTACTATCTCTTAGGACTAATTTTGCTACCTGTCAGCCTGTCTTTCCAGGGCGCTACAAAGGTAAATGCTGTTGTCCCGGCTGTAGGTGGCACCCTAACATCTACCGGACATCTGAGGAGCCTCGTCCTCTCCCTGTTAACAACCACAAGTGCCTACTACTTAACACCCGCTCTCTATGCAGACATGCTTTGGACATCTTTGAGCTGTTGACAACCGAAAAACCATTATGTCTAATGCTTACCGAAACCTGGCTTAGTGAGTCATCCAACCCTGATATTGCTACAGCCATCCCGCCGGACTATATACTCTATAGACAGGATAGATCCTTGGGTAGGGGCGGAGGGGTTGCACTTGTAGTCCAAAGATCTGCCACTTGTGCGGTTGTGCCATCTATGTCCATCTCTGGCTGTGAATCCCTTGTCATTACCATCACTTTGTCCCCCCATCAATCGTTTTCTGGGCTCCTGATTTACAGACCTCCCGGCCTGCGGTGTCCTTTCTTTGATGAGTTACAATCAGTAATTACCACACTTTGCTTGAAGGTTGAACACTGCATAGTGCTAGGGGATTTTAACATTCACATGGACGCTGAGCTGGATGGTGTTGCAATTAAAATCAATGACATCACCGCCCCCTTAGGTCTAACTCCCTATTTGTCGGGTGCGACTCATGATAAGGGCCACACTTTGGATCAAGTGTTCTCCACCGTCCCCCTTGTCATGACTTGTCCCATCCCTGTTCTCTGGTCTGATCATTTTTTGATCTGTTTCTTAATTCAGGGCAGAAGTAAATCATCTTGTATAAACTTTAACCATCTCAGGCATCCTAGTAGACCATACCATAAGGTCACTCCTGAAAGTCTGGCCCAAGCCTATCAGGAACACCCCTGCATCTTATCAGGTAATCTGGAGAGTGACCTTGATAGGTTACAGAGATGGCTGACTGAGCGACTGGATGACCTTGCCCCACTTTCTACGCCCCGCTCATCCACCAAGCGTAGCTCGGCGCCATGGTTTTCCGAGTCTCTGGCTCTATCCCGACGCAACTGTAAGTTAGCCGAAAGACTATGGCGAAAGCAATATGATGCGGAAGCCAAGACCGCTTACAAAGCATCTATTAAGCTATATCACGCCGATATTCTGGAGGCAAAAAAGAATTATTTTTCAACCAGAATTGAGTCAGCATCCAACTCCTGTAAAGAAATCTTTACCATTGTCAAGGAGTTTGTCTCTCCCAAAGCTAGTGCAGCTCAGCACAAGTTCTCTGAATCATGGGTCACCGAGTTGGCCAACTTCTTTACTACAAAAATCAAACAGATCCAAGACTCCTTTCCCTCCTCTGGCCTTAGCTCAGTTCTCACTGATAGTAATCCATCAACCTCATCCACCGAATCCAGTCCTGTCTTATCGGAGTTTCCAGCTATGTCTACTTCCACCTCTCTGGATCTCCTTCTCAGGATCAAATCAGGCTCTCCACTGGACCCTTGTCCTGCGACCTTTCTGGCCAATACCGCCAAGATTCTGAACCCTTTAATAAATCCTGTTCTTAATCTATCCCTGGCTAGTGGCACTGTCCCGCCGGCCTGGAAAAAGGTAATGGTTGTTCCACTTCTGAAAAAGCCATGCCTTGACCCTGAGAAGTATGTAAATGATAGGCCAATATCCCTTTTACCGAGTCTGGCAAAGATTGTGGAAAAGCACGTCCACACTGTGCTCTCCACTTTCCTGGAAGATCATGGTCTGCTCCACCCCACCCAGTCAGGCTTTCGCTCCAATCTGAGCACCGAGACCGCTCTCTTGGAAGTAAATGAAGCCATCAAGGAAGTTCTTGACTCAGGTGGAAGAGTTATGCTGGTGATGTTAGATCTGTCGGCGGCCTTCGACACCGTCCCCCATGAGGGTCTCTTGAGTAGACTCTATGAGATCGGTCTTAGAGGGACGGTGTTGAGCTGGCTTAGATCTTATTTAGCGGGTCGTCGACAGGTGGTCTGGGCCCCCCCCGAACTCTGCCGAAGTACCGCCGTTGGAGGTCGGAGTTCCTCAAGGGTCGGTGCTTAGCCCGACCCTTTTTAACATCTTTATGACTCCATTGGCGGTACTGGCGGAGTCTTTTGGAGCCCAGATCATATCATACGCAGATGACACATAGCTTCTCTTCACCTGTAAAAAGGGTGCGGAGTTTGACGGAGAGAGCATCCGTGGTTGCCTTGGGGCTGTCTTCAACTGGTTTCAGCGAAGCAGCCTCAATTGCAACCCTGATAAATCGGAGGTGCTTTTCTTTGGTTGTCAGGCAGACCCGCCTTGGCAGGACTGGTGGCAGGTGAATATGTCTCCTCCGTCATCTTCCTCCTCGGTGGCAAAAAATCTGGGGGTTAAAATTGATAACAATCTTTCATTGAAATCCCAGATAACAGGCCTTACCGGCACATGCTTTGGTCTCCTGAAAATGTTGCGAAAGTTCCTCCCTTTGCTTCCTTTGGTCCATAGGAGGCTGACGGTACAGGCCTTAATTTGTTCCAGGCTCGACTATTCTAACGTTCTTTATTTGGGTCTCCCGGACTACCTTCTCCAAAAACTTCAAGAGGTCCAAAACTCTGCGGCGAGGGCCATTTTCGGCCTTCCCCGCCATGCCAGAGCATCGGAGCTGTTACTTTCCCTTCACTGGCTGCCTGTCAGGAAGCGGATTGTTTTCAAGGCACTTACATTGGCCCACAAGGCACTCCATGCGGTTGGGGCCAACTACATTCAGAAACGGCTTACTTTCTATAAGCCCACAAGGTCCCTTAGATCTGAATCTCTTGGTCTGGCAACTGTCCCAATCATTAGAAAAGCTAGGATAGGTGGCCGTTCTTTTAAACATCTGGCTCCCAAGCTGTGGAACTCCCTCCCCTTGGAACTCCGTTGCACTCCGAATCTGTTGGCTTTTAGAAAGGGTTTGAAAACTTGGCTTTATAGTCAATAACTGGTCTGTTTCCTGTTTCTTTCATTCTCTGTTTTCAGCTATGGGTCAGAAAGCGCCGGGACACTCCTTGGGAGTAGCCGCGCGCTATATAAGACACCCATAACATTAACATTCACATTAACATTAACAATCTTTGCGTTCATCACTAAAGTATTCTCCATCTCCCTCACACTGGAATTTCCCACCCTAGCTTTGGGGTTTACTAAAGCTGCTTCGTTATCCGAAGGCGACAGGGCCTTGGTTGACCTTCTATTTACAGCGGCTGTGAAAATAATCTTGAACAACTAGAAAGACACCCGCAAAGCATCCTTTAAACATTGGCTAAACTGGATCTCCAACC
Source organism: Lissotriton vulgaris (assembly GCF_964263255.1). NCBI lineage: Eukaryota > Metazoa > Chordata > Amphibia > Caudata > Salamandridae > Lissotriton > Lissotriton vulgaris. The sequence goes on from NC_141693.1 coordinate 2,026,400,062, forward strand.
TGCGAGGTGCTGACAATATTTCACTCCTAAACACCCCTTGGCGTCCCCCTCATAGAAAAATTTGGTCTTCACTAGACAACTACTTCAGTGCAAATAAACGCCCATGATCCCCCCCTCCGCACCCCCAGATCCTTGTGCAGAATCTCCATTTACCACTTGTCTTTGAGCCTACCCGCAGCTGCTGTTTATACCGGATACTTTCTCACTGCGACGACTACCACTTGTGCACCAATACTCACCATAAGTGCTATTTATAAATGATGCCATGTCACTTCCAAGCATCGCTTTTATTTTAGTTTACACCTAAATCTGTTTTTGACCTTATCGTATTGTCAATACCATTGTACCTGTTTTTTTCTCTATGTATCAATCTGAGATACTCACAACCTTATTTACTGCTCGCATCATGTCAATTATTCTTTTTTTTAATCGTTTTTAGGTCGAGCTGACCTAGCATTCAATGAGAAAACTTTGAATGCTGTCAGCAAGACAACTAATGTTACCCGTATTTGGGAATGTGGACAGCAATGTGCCACGCGCTTTTCCTTTCCAGTTTTCACCGCGGGAGCGCGCCTCTCAGACGTGCTTGCGCAGACACGTACACACAGCCCCTGCTTTCGCTTGGCTTGCATGCAAACACGGCGCACACACACACACAGCCAGCCCCCACCCCCTGCACTCACACAGGCGCGCGCGCACATACACATGCTGCCGCCCCCCTGCACACACACATACAGACATGCACACACAGACACACACACGAGCACCCATGCACGCACCCATACATACAGAGAACCCAACCCCGCCGTCGCATACACACACGCGCCCCCCCCCCCCGCCCGCCCGCTCCCGAATACAGTCCCACTTACCGGCAATCCGGTGTTCTGTAGCCTCTGCGGGGCTCTCCCTCGGGCATGGGAGCCCGCGTCACCACTGCTACTCGGGCCAGGAACTCCGTGGGCGCTAATTCGCGCACAAGACGGAAGTCCCGCCCCCACGCTTAGTTTCGTTTTCATGAGTGCGTGCGCACATCTTGTTTTATGGTTTCGATCATGGACAAAGAAGCTTGTGGGAGCTTACCTCCTCGGCACTCGAAGTGGTGGTACAGCAGTCACAGCATGAGAAACAGAACATGTTAGCTTAGGGTCGAGTAATTCAAGAGGAGCCCGGAGCTGGCGCAATGAGGTAGAGAGACGCGTAATACCCTCTTGTTTTTTCGTGAGAGTGGTGGCTAGCGTGACACAGCTTTATGGTCACCGGCGGTAGATTAGCTCCGGCTCGGAAAGAATATCATTGAAGTCCGGGCCTCTGGGGTTAAGTTAAAGGCCCTGCACCAGCCCCTGCCTTTCCTGCAGCCTTCTTCTATCCGGGGCCGCGCAGTGGCATTGTACTTACTTGCACGCAGTCAGATGCCCTGTGCCCGAGCCGGAGGCACATTGCGTTCTGAATATCTCCTAACCCTCCCCAGCCCGTAGATCACTACTGTCTATGTTTACTGCTCCCTACATCCAACAGCATGAGGAGCAAGACAGCAAGATGTCCTCGAGAGCCGCAGTCTCCGACAAAGTCATCACTGCAGTAGCACGTCTATAGATTGTGCTCTCCGGACTGTTCGGTAGATCTGTGGCTGACGGCCGACTCTGCAGTGATGTATTATATTCATATCAGCGCCTAAAGGATTCAGAGCGCTATATAACTGAGAAGGGCATTTGCGCTCGGTTTAATGGGACTTTCTTATTTTTAAACAATGCTGTCAGTATCTGTCTACATTAAGTTTAATGCACGTCTTTTTAGTTTTCAGTATTATTTATTTTGTATTCGGTGAAAACATTAAGTTTCAACTAGAATATTTCGATTCCTATTTAGTGTTAAATGTGCACCCACTTATGATTCCTGACAGTTTTCAGCACAATAACAAGCTGTTTTTCCCACAGGACTGCACTCCTATGAAAACATTAGATCATTGCGCAAAGACAAGTGCTCAGTTCTAGTTACTTAAGCAGCACGCCTTTATGTGACTATTCCCCCTCTCCGACCCCCCCCCCCCCGTTCCCCTCCCCCCTCGTTGCTGCCTGTGTGAACAGACCCTGGCCTGGCTCCAGGACAGAGGCCTGGGGAGACACTCGGAAAATTAACTGTATCGTCCATTAAAAAAAACGAGTCCGGTGCAAACAAAATTTAACATCTGCGTTCATGTATAATAGTACGTTTAATTGAAAAGTATGAGTCAAATCAACATTAATTGTTATAGATGTTTCTTTAGATTCAGTGAACCACCTTTGCAGGGACACTTCCAGAGGGTACAAGTCGGGACGCTTCAAAACTGTGCTCCCTTCCTTAATTTCCGTCAGATTTCTTTTGAATTGCACATCTCATATTTGTAAAAGTACATTACTATATCGTAATTAATTTGGGATTATGTACATTAGGCCTCTTCCTTGTACCATGTAAACGCACTTAAATTGAATTTAGATGCACAGCTGCTCTTCGTACAAGTATAAAATGTATTTTGTTATTTAAAAGATGTGACTTTACACAGACAAATGGATTTACTCACTAGTACACTTATGAGAGCATGCTGTCATTTGAAGTGTGTGAATATCTACACACAGTGGAAAGGAGTAGGTGATGTGATGCCTTGAAAGTAGGCAAATGCCCATAAGTGGCTGGTATCTTGTGTGTGTTCTTCTACAAACGATTGTGAATTCCAGCCTTGGGTTATGTCAAATATTTACTTCTGTGTAGGTAAGAGTGGGAAGAGAACAGAAAGGGCTTCCTACATGAAAAGAAGAGTTGTGTCTATAGATTGTATAGTTGTGTGAGGCTGTAGATACAAGTCAATAAAATATGCACAGCGCTACAAAGTGAGACAGCAATTGCATTAAGCGCTATATGAAAAGAGCATGTTACATTGATAGGCTGATGGTCTGACTCTGACGGAAGGAAACGGTGCTCCCAATCTGCTACTGAAATGAACGCAGCCTCTGCCAACTCCCGGGGAATTCTGCCTCCGTTAGCCAGGGATGCCCGTGTCCACGCGCCGTCCTCATATGCGGTGCACAGACGGGCTGCCGGGAGGGGGGTGGACCGAGGTCGGTGCGACCAAAGCTTATTAGCTGCAGTCACACCTGATCCCGTGCAGAGAGAGGCCCGTCGGAGCTCCGAGCGCAAACAGAAGCCGAGACTGCGCCTGAGACCGCCCGCGAGGCAGGCACCAATTTCGTGGGCGAATATTCTCATAAAAAATAATAAGATGATATTTTATTCAACACTAGCGACGGGCAGGCTGCGTATAAATCTCTGAAGGGATTACTTGCACGGCAAGGAATCCAATGTACATTCAGCCCTTGGTCTCTTTAGCTGCAAGGATGGAGTCGTGTCCATTCAGTGGGTGGCCTCTCTGCTGGAAAGATAAGGCCACCCATGCACAACCCGTTACTAGCCTCTGCATACAGTGTGCAAGGCCTTTAAGTCCTTGGCCTTTGTTGAATATGATGCCCTATGCAGGCGAAAGGAGTTCAGTCTGCTTCTTTTTTATTTTTATTCTTTGAGTCCGTTGTCCACTCCTGCCGCAAACTATGCTTCTGCATCCTCTGTTGTTCTCGTGTCTGTTTCCGCGCGCGCACACGCGCATCTGTCTGTATGTGTACGCTTGGTTGCACGTGTATTTTATTTGTTATTCCACAACCCAGTGTTCAAATCATCCCTTCACACGTTCGCTCCCATTAAGAGTGCACCATTCAACCCCCATTCACACGCAATCGCATTCGTACGTTTATCACTTGATCTATGAAAGTGATAGTCTGCGGAAGCTACCGTTTAAGCGGCCAGGTGCAGGCAGAACAGGATCATAATAGGTTCCCAGTCCCATAAATTCAGGTGGTTGTTCACGTCTGAGACATAAGGGATAAGAACCTCCCCTGATGCTGTCCATCCTCACACACCGCACCCTCATACACCGCACCCTCATACACCGCACCCTCACACACACTGCACCCTCACACACACTGCACCCTCAAACACACTGCACCCTCAAACACACTGCACCCTCAAACACACTGCACCCTCACACACTGCACCCTCACACACCGCACCCTCACACACCGCACCCACACACACACACCACACCCACACACACACCACACCCACACACACACTCTGCACCCTCACACACACACTCTGCATCCTCACACACTCTGCACCCTCACACACAGTTTATCTGTTATTTTCTTCATTCATTGGAAAGTTTGCTCCCTTTAAGATCTGAGCACAGCTGCCTGGTCCTGTTTATGGCTAATAGATCATGTCTGTAGCCACACTGCACCCTCACACACACCGCTCCCTCACACACACCGCTCCCTCACACACCGCACCCTCACACACCGCAACCTTACACATACTGCACCCTCACACACACTGCACCCTCACAGACACTGCACCCTCACACACCGCACCCTCGCACACACTGTTCCCTCACACACACACTGCACCTTCACACACCGCAGCCTCACATACCGCACCCTCACACACCGCACCCTCACACACACTGAACCCTCACACACTGCACACTAACACACCACACACACACACACCGCACTGCACACACACACCGCACCCACACACACACCGCACCCACACACACCGCACACACACACACACACACCGCACCCTCACACACACTGCACCTGCACACACACTGCACCTGCGCACACACTGCACCCTCACACACTGCACACACACACACACCGCACACACACCGCACCCTCACACACCGCACCCTCACACACCGCACACTCACACACCGCACACTCACACACACTGCACCCACACACACACTGCACCTGCACACACACTGCACCTGCACACACACTGCACCCTCACACACATTGCACACTCTGCACCCTCACACACTCTGCCCCCTCACACACTCTGCACCCTCACACACTCTGCAATGGAACATACACTCCAAATACCACTCAGTGCCACATAATTATATGCAACATAATTGCACACCTCATACTTACTCTACTCAATTCAACATAAATGCACTTTATCTATCTGTTTATCTATCTATCGCCCTCACTCTAGCTATCTGTCTATCTATCGCCCTCACTCTATCTATCGCCCTCCCTCTATCTATCGCCCTCTCTCTATCTATCTATCGCACTTACTCTATCTATCGCACTCACTCTATCTAGCTATCGCATCACTACAGCATCACTCAGCACCACCACAGCATCACTCAGGGGCACCACAACATCACTATGCGCTACCACATCATCACTGAACGCCACAGCATCACTCGTCACCACCACAACATCACTCAGCGCCACCACAGCATCAATCTGTGCAACCATTCAACAACAACTGGTTCAAATATGTTCTCTCAATGTTTCAAGCTTTATTACAAATGTCACAAAAAGATGTTAATATTTCACTTCTGTTCTTGGATTTCCGTCACAATAAAATACAATGAACATAATCTTTAAATATTTACAAAAGCTATTGCCATTATAAATTACAATAACTTTTATTTCAGTATTAATTCTTAAAAAAATTAAAAGCCATTTTTATTTGTAATATTAATACATCTAGGTCACGTAAATACAACACATATTGCATTACAAATGCTATAGGTGTCACATTTGAAAAAGTTAAAAGTATTGCCATTGTAAATAACAAAGCTATTTCGCTATTTTCAAAACCAACACATAAATAAAAAAATTGTCAATGCCAATAGCTCAACTTTCCTATTGTGAGACCTATTGCATTGCAAATGCTTGTTGTACGTATGATTTTGATTTGTGAAATCAAATGTTGTCCTCTTAGGAGATGAAGTTTATTTCGATGTGGAGTGCTTCCATGCTTCTTTGCTTGGATCCTTAAAGAAGCATTCTCAAGCTGCAGCCTATTTGGAGACACTGCACTTTTCAATTAAAAAGTGTTTGTGAAGGTCTTCTGTTCCCTTTTATCTATGTTTGAAGTTGCCATCTTCTTTTAGGGAAAATTAATGACAATTGGCCAATATGTCCAGTATTAGGCAATCTAAACTTTCTTTTTGGATTCAATATTGAAAAGTACGATACAGTAAAAAGTGGTCACAGATCACAAACCTGAACATCCCCTAGTGGAGAACATCTAGGTCTACTTACTCAAATTGCTATTGATGTACAATCGCTCATCTTTGTACCTTATGCTCTGGGGTGCGTCGGTGCAGGATCAAATCTCCGCTGAAGTGGAGCTGACAGGCATTGCACCATCTCTGCTGGGGCTTCACTCTTCTGTGAGAACAAAAGAAACAAACCTTTTTTTCAAGCCAACTCTCAAGAAATAAAGGCTTAATCAAGCAACACTGTACATGCTTCAGTCTGCCCTTTACGGCACCCAGAGACTGCCCCCCGCAGACCTCAAGGTTCTTACTCTAAAGCCAACCGCCATCCCTGCAACCCCACACCCCAGCCTGCCCTCTGGAACTTTCCAACCTCCCAAGTCATCTCTCTACACCAAATCACCTTCCAGGTCTGCACTCTACAATGCCTTGATCACAAGGCTTTGCTCTGCACCACCACAAAGTCTGCCCTCTGCAACCCCACACTCTGCAAGACTGCCCTTTGGAACTCATCCACTTCCCAAGTCTATTGTCCACACAAAGCCTCTTCCTAAGACTGCCCTCTGCAGTGCCAAGCCCCCTCCACAGCCTTCAAGACTGCCCTATGCGGTGCCCACCCCCTCCACAGCCTTCAACACTGCCCTCTGCGGTGCCCACCCCCTCCACAGCCTTCAACACTGCCCTCTGCAGTGCCCAGCCCCCTCCACAGCCTTCAACACTGCCCTCTGCAGTGCCCAGCCCCCTCCACAGCCTTCAAGACTGCCCTCTGCAGTGCCAAGCCCCCTCCACAGTCTTCAAGACTGCCCTCCGCACTGCCCACCCCCTCCACAGTCTTCGAGACTGCCCTCTGCAGTGCCCACCCCCTCCCCAGCCTTCAAGACTGCCCTCCGCACTGCCCACCCCCTCCACAGCCTTCAAGACTGCCCTCTGCAGTGCCAAGCCCCCTCCACAGCCTTCAAGACTGCCCTCTGCAGTGCCAAGCCCCCTCCACAGCCTTCAACACTGCCTTCTGCAGTGCCAAGCCCCCTCCACAGCCTTCAACACTGCCCTCTGCAGTGCCCAGCCTCCTCCACAGCCTTCAAGACTGCCCTCTGCAGTGTCAAGCCCCCTCCACAGTCTTCAAGACTGCCCTCCGCACTGCCCACCCCCTCCACAGTCTTTAAGACTGCCCTCCGCACTGCCCACCCCCTCCACAGTCTTCGAGACTGCCCTCCGCACTGCCCACCCCCTCCACAGTCTTCAAGACTGCCCTCCGCACTGCCCACCCCCTCCACAGTCTTCGAGACTGCCCTCTGCAGTGCCCAGCCCCCTCCACAGCCTTCAAGACTGCCCTCCGCACTGCCCACCCCCTCCACAGCCTTCAAGACTGCCCTCTGCAGTGCCAAGCCCCCTCCACAGCCTTCAAGACTGCCTTCTTCTCATCCCCCAAACCTGTTCTCCGTACCTTTCCAAGTCTGTTGTCTTCCCCCCACCCCATGTAGGTCTGCCCAGTAATGCCCGCTCCATCTCCTCTGCACAATCTTAATACCGGACTTCCTATTTTCTTTGGCAGGACTTTAGTATTCCACGTTTCTCCCAATGCAATGTCCTCTGCAGCGCCAACCTCCCCATACTCGTCATCTTCACCGCATAATCTGGGTTTCGAACCCGTCATCCTCCGTTTCCGAGAACTCTTGAGAAAGCAGCAGTTGACTCTCCTTCTAATGCACCTGTCAGCTGTCCGCTCTGGGCATGCAGATCACCTGAGTGCATGCTCGCTCCCCCTTATTTCATTGCCTTTAAATAACTTCCGTGTTAAGTGTGGTGGATATAAACTGCGGATGAATACAGTCGCGGCGCCCTTCTTGGATGAATCTGACTGCATGAAAGGCTCATTCAGGCAAAACCAGATTTGGAGAGGGCTTTCCTCTTTCCTCAGTGGTCCAACACAAGGGAAACAACAAGTAGTATTTTTTGCCAAATATGATTTTGTACAATGAGAGGCGTCCATCTGGCATCCAGAGACATGTTATGGCCTGGGCCGTGAAGGGAGCAATGGGCCAGGACCACCACCTTCTAAGAGACGCGCTTCCGGTCGAAGTTCTGGCCATAATGGCGTAGCTCTTAGAAAACTGTTCCTGCTTCTACTCTGAATGTGAAGCATCTCCCCAGAAGCTGAGGCCAGACTGACCAAGGGTTTGTGGAGGACAAATTCACACAGTGATGACGCGCAGCGAAACCCTTGCAGTGGATTTACTTCCTTGCCTTTTTCTCAGTGTAAACAGCTCTCTGCATTGAGGAGTTTTATGTCCCTCTGTAATAAGGGGGTGTTACTTGGGTGTAACATAGGCAGGTTAGTGTAAACACCCATTGTGTTTGATGTAAAGCCCAATTTACTAAGATAGCCAAAGCAGGCTTTACAGGAGACATACCACCGGCTTGAAGCAGGCGCTAACATGGGAAAGGTTTTAATTTCTACAAATGTTTCACACATTCCATGTGCTCTGTACAGCACACATATAATGCACGGCATGTTTAAGGATTCGTCAAGACATTGGATTTTGCTTTGGAAGAGTATGCTTCTGTGCAACTCAAACTAAACAGCACACACACCCCGCTGCACCATGATGCAAAGGTTGTGTGCAGAGGCAGCCATTTTAAGAAATATGGCTCTTCGCTGCGCTTCGGTTGCCGCACTGCGCTAAACAATAATAAGGAATATGCTACTTACCAGTATGCATCTGTTCTTGGCATGTAGGGCTGCTGACATTCATATCTGTGCATAGATCGCCGCCTAGTGTTGGGTCCGGATGATTGCACATTGTTGTCCTGGAAGAGTCTTCGAAGTATCACCAGATAGGTGGCTCCTCCCCTGGACTACAGTGCGCATGGGCATCGACTCCATCCTCAGATTGTTTTTAGCCATTGTGGCCAAGATGGAGTGAAACTAAGTGAATGATGACCATGCCATGAAATGATATGTGAACACTGCAGCTGCTACAGGCGCCGGGGAGGAGGGCGGGCGATATGAATGTCAGCAGCCCTACATGCCAAGAACAGATGCATACTGGTAAGTAGCATATTCCGTTCGAGGCATGTGGGCTGCTGAATTCATATCTGTGCATAGACTGTATAGCAGTATCTCCTCTAGCGGTGGTTACCTGTACCAGCTGCAGCAGTCTGAAAGAGAGTTTTGAAGACAGCCTGCCTACAGCAGCTTGCTGCTTTGCTTGCACGTCTACACAGTAGTGTTTTGTGAAAGTGTGTATGGTAATCCATGTGGCTGCTCTACATATGTCTTCAAGAGGAATATTTCCCAGAAAAGCCATGGATGCCCCCATTTTTCGCGTAGAGTGTGCTCTTGGGGGGACAGTTAAAGTGCGTTTAGCCTTTTGATAACATATTTGAATGCATTTAACGATCCATCTGGCTATTCCTGACTTGGATATGGGATTCTCTTTATGTTGTGGTGAAAAAGCAACAAATAATTGCTTTGTCTTTCTAAATGATTTTGTTCTGTCCACATAATAAAGCAGAGCTCTCTTTACATCCAGTGTGTGTAGGGCTCTTCCAGCTGCTGACTGTGGATTTTGAAAGAACACTGGCAGTTCTATTGATTGATTAATATGAAAGTGGATATGACCTTTGGCATAAACTTAGGGTTTGTTTTAAGTTCTACTCTGTTAGCATGTATCTGCATGAAGGGTTCTTGAATTGTTAGTGCTTTTAATTCGCTAACTCGCCTGAGTGAGCTAATGGCAATCAAGAAAGCCACCTTTCATGTTGGAAATTGCAGTTCGCATGAGTTTAGAGGTTCGAAAGGAGGTCCCATAAGTCTGGTAAGTACTATATTTAGGTTCCAGACTGGGGAAGGAGGGGGTCTTGGAGGGATCACCCTTTTAAGACCCTCCATAAAAGCCTTGATTGCTAATACTCTAAACAGTGAAAGGTGTTGCCTGTTTTGAAGGTATGCTGCTATAGCAGCGAGGTGTAGCCTTTTTGAAGAGTATGCTAGGTTGCATCTTTGAAGATGCAGTAGGTAACATATAATGTTTTGCATGGAAGCATCTAATGGGTTGATTTGGTTATTGTTGCAGTAAATGACGTATCTTTTCCATTTAGCTGCATAGCACGCTCTAGTAGTTGGCCGTCTTGCCTCCTTAATGATGTTCATGCAATCTGGAGGCAAGTTAAGGTATCCGAACTCTAAGACTTCAGGAGCCAGATCGCTAGGTTCATCTGATTGGGATCTGGGTGTCTGATTTCTCCATGGCTCTGAGTTAGAAGATGGGGTGCGAGGCACAGCCTTTGATGAGGAACTACTGAAAGCTCCAGGAACGTTGTGTACCATGGCTGTCTCGCCCATGTGGGAGCAACTAGGATCATTGTGAGTGACTGTTGCCATAGTTTGCGGACCGCCAGCGGAATTAGTGGTGCTGGGGGGAAAAGCGTACGCAAATCTGCCTGACCAGTTCATCCATATCGCATTGCCCTGTGACAGCGGATGTGGGAACCTGGCGGCAAAGTACTGGCAATTGGAGTTTTATTTTGTGGCAAACAGGTCTATCTCTGGGTGCCCCCATTTTTGAAATATTGGCTGGAGAACTTGGGGATGAATCTCCCATTCGTGTAGTTGCTGGCTGTGTCTGCTGAGCAGATCCGCTACTTGAGTGTCCTTCCCTGGCAGGTGTTCTGCTAGGAGAAACATGTTTCTTGGAATTGCCCACTTACATATGCTCTATGCTAATTGGGACAGCTGTGGAGAGTGTGTTCCTCCCTGTTTCTGGATATAGTACATGGCTGTCATGTTGTCCGTCCGGATCAACACAGTCTTGTTGGACAAATATTTCTTGAATGCTTTCAGGGCTAGAAATATTGCTAGCAACTCTAGTTGGTTGATATGCAGTTTCTTTTGTTTGATTGTCCAGAGCCCTTGGGCTGTGTATTGAAGTCGGTGGGCTACCAAACCTGTCAGTGATGCGTCCGCTGTTAGTACTAGTTGTGGAACTTGCTCTTGAAACAGTCGCCCCTAGGAAAGGTTTTGTGGGTTCCACCACTGCAGAGAGTTGTAAGCGTGACTGTCTACCAACACTAGGTCTTTTAGTAGTCCTTGAGCTTGGTTCCACTGTCTTGCAAGACACTCTTGCAGTGGAAGCATTTGAAGTCGGGCATGGGGGACAATGAATATGCAGGAGGCCATCATGCCTGTGAGCTGCATGAAGACTCGAGCTGGCTGTAGGAGAGCAGGGTCTGCTTCCTATGTTCACCCCCACTTTTTGCTTTGCTTTACTGGTTTTCGACTTAGATATGGCTGTGGGCCACAGCACAGATGCACTATCTCTAAATTTACACCATGTACCCTAGGTACATCCACAATTGGGAATTGGTTCACCTTGTCAGCCCCTGTAGAAGTGTACCCTAGGTACTCAGGGCACAGGTGTAACCAAGGCCTACCAGGGGCTGCAGCATGTATTATGCCACCCCTGGCTGGCCACTCAAATAGACACAACTGGCTGATCACTCAGCTGGGGCAATGTCGTGTAACCACCCCTTGCTTAGGTGTAGTATTCCTATACCTACTTATATATAGACACATAGTAACCTGTAAGTCACTCCTATGGCAGGCCTTAACAATCCTGGGGACAGAGTGCTTGGTTATGTGTGAGAGGGTGCTCTAGCATGATCTGAGCCTGTCTGCAGCTTCGGAATCATGTCCTTATAGCTGTTCTATGATATTGCCATACCATATCATCCTCACTGTGGTTAGATGCTAACTTTGGTTTGGCTTTATCCAAACATGTTGTGTAAGGTGTCATACGCTTTGGAATACTAACCCCCTCGGGTTAGTCACTACTGCTCGAACAGCCAGGCCTTGAGTTGTTTCCTGAAGAAGAGATGGTTCTGGGTCAGCCGTAGATGGGTGGGGAGGGAGTTCCCCGTCTTGGCCGCCAGGTGGGAGAAGGATCTTCCTCTGGCGGTGGAATTGCGAATTCGTGGGACGGCGGCGAGGGCGAGGCTGGCGGATCGGAGCTGGCGGGTGGGTGTGTAGAATGTGAGGCAGCTTTTGAGGTATTTCGGGCCCATGTTGTGGAGAGTCTTGTGTGCGTGGGTGAGGAGTCTGAACGTGATCCTCTTGTTGACGGGGAGCCAATGCAGGTCTTCCAGATGAGCAGAGATGTGGCTGTGACGAGGAATGTCCAGGATGAGTCGTTCTGTATGCGCTGGAGTCTTTTCTGGAGTTTGGCTTTGGTTCCAGCGTAGAGGGTGTTCCCGTAGTCCAGTCGACTGGTGACAAGGGCCTGGGTGACCGTCTTCCTGGTTTCGGTGGGGATCCAATGGATCTTTCAGATCATCCGCAGGGTGTTGAAGCAGAATGATGCGACGGCGTTGACTTGTTTGGTCATCGGAGGGAGGAGTTTAGGATGAAGCCCAGGTTGCGTGCATGGTCCGTTGGCTTGGGTGCGGTGCCCAGGGCAGTTGCCCACCAGGAGTCGTCCCAGGCAGAAGGGGATGGTCCCAGGATGAGGACTTCCGTCTTGTCTGAGTTCAGTTTCAGACGGCTGAGTTTCATCCATTCCGCAACGTCTTTCATTCCTTCCTGGAGGCTGGCTCTGGTGGTGGCGGGGTCGTTGGTGAGGGAGAGGATCAGCTGGGTAGCGTAGGAGATGATGTTGAGGTTGTGTTGGCGTGCGAGGGCTGGGGCTGAGTGAGGATCCTTGCGGAACGCAGCAGATGGCTTCAGTGGCCGCAGATCGGAACGGGGGGAGGCGGACTCTCTGGGTTCTTCCGGCGAGGAGCGAGATGATCCACTCCAGGGTCGCTCCTTGGATTCCGGTGTTGCTGCGGGGCTGTATCAGGGTGCGGTGGCATACAGTGTCAAAGGCTGCTGAGAGGACTAGGAGGATGAGGGCAGCAGTTTCCCCGTTGTCGAGCAGGGACCTGTCGTCGGTAGCTGCGATGAGAGCGGTCTCGGTGCTGTGGTTTGCTCGGAAGCCGGACTTTGAGGGGTCGAGGGATCCGTTTGTCTTGAGGAAGGCGGAGAGTTGTTTGTTGACGGTCTTCTCGATGACTTTGGCCGGAAAAGGGAGGAGCGAGATGGGGCAAAGGTTCTTGAGGTCCGTGGGGTCCGCGGTGGGTTTCTTCAGGAGGGCGCTCAGCTCGGCATGTTTCCAGCTCTCCGGAAAGGTGGCGGATGCTAAGGAGCTGTTGATGATGTTCCGGAGATGGGGTGCGATGATGGAGTCGGCTTTGTTGAAGATGTGGTGTGGGCAGGGGTCAGTTGGGGAGCCGGAGTGGATGGTGTTCATCAGGCGGGTGGTGTCTTCAGTGCTGACAGGGGTCCAGGTGCAGAGGGTGGTGGTGGGGGGCGTTGGTTCGGTGGTTGGGTGCGTGGTCTGTGCGCCAAAGCTGTTGTGTATGTCGGCGATCTTGCGGTGGAAGAACGAGGCGAGTGAGTCGCAGAGGTCTTGCGAGGGTGTGATGTTGTTGTTGCAGGCGCTGGGGTTGGAGAGCTCTTTCACTATGCTGAAGAGTTCCTTACTGTTGTGGGTATTGTTGTCCAGGCGTTCTTTGAATGTTGTCCTTTTGGTGGTGCGGATCAGCTGGTGGTGTTTGCAGGTGGCGTTCTTGAGGGCAGTCATGTTTTCTGTTGTATGGTCGTGGTGCCAGGCTTTCTCGAGGGTGCGGCAGGTTTTCTTGGAGTTTTTGAGGTCATTGGTGAACCTCGAGGCTTTCCTGCTGTCGGGTCTGCTGGAAGGGTTCTTCAGTGGTGCGAGGTCATCGGCGCAGTTGGTGAGCCACCGTGTGTGGTTGCGGGCTGCTTCGCTGGGGTTCGTTGCGTTGGTGGGTGGGTTCTGGCTGAGGGCGGTGGTGAGTTGGTCGGCAGTGATCGTGCTCCAGCTTTTGCGGGGAACCTGGTGCGGGTGGTGGTGGGTCGTGGTTCTCCTGAAGTTGAAGTGGACGCAGCTGTGATCTGTCCAGTGTAGTCCGGTGGAGTGGCTGAAGGAGATGTGCTTGCTGGAGGAGAAGATGGGGTCAAGCGTGTGGCCGGCGTAGTGGGTGGGGGATGTCCAGCAGTTGCTTGAGTCCGAGGTTGGAGAGGGTGTGTAGCAGGGTGGCGGTGTTACAGTCTTTTTTGTTCTCCAGGTGGAAGTTGAGGTCTCCTAGGAGGATGTAGTCTGAGGAGGTGAGGGCGTGCGGGCTGACGAAGTCTGCGATGGTTTCGCTGAATTGTGTGCGTGGTCCCGGGGGTCTGTAGATGAGAGTGCCTCGGAGGGTGGTCTTGGGGTCGGTGTGTATCTGGAAGTGAAGGTGCTCGGCAGCAGTGAGGGTGTCGTCGGAGTTGGTTGTGATGCAGATGGTGTTTCTGTGGATGATTGCGATGCCTGCTCCGGTTTGGTTGACGCTGTCCCTCCGGGTGATCTTGTAGCCATCCGGGATGGCTATGGCGATGTCGGGGGCTGAGGAGGCGTTCATCCAGGTTTCTGTGAGGAAGGCGACGTCTGGTGATGTTGTGTCAAGGAGGTTCTAGAGTTCGACGGCGTGCCTGTGGACGGAGCGGGTGTTGAGCAGGATGCACTTGAGGTGATTGTTGCTGGTGCTTGGATTGGCGGGTGCGGTGCAGGTTCGGAGGCAGGTGAATTTGCAGGCTTGGCAGGTGAAGGGTCCGTGGGTGCGTTTCGGGATGGCTTGGTAGCAGGCGGGGTTCCGACTAGTGTTGAGAGCGTGGAGGGTGGCGGCGTAAGTACGTTGGGTGGGCTGGCCTCGTCGAGGGCCAGGGGTCCTGGCGCTGGGCGCGGTCCAGGCGCGGACGGGCGCAGACATGCTTGCCTTTGGCGCGCCTTCGGCGAGGCCGCTGCGCGTACGCGTAGACTCCGCCATAAGTGGCGAAGTGGGAGGGAGGAGCAGCTGGGAGGCAGGAGCGGGGTGGCGGATGGGAGAGGTAAAAGAAGGGAAAAAGCGGCGGGCCGAAGGGGAGCAGCGGCAGGGAGCGGGGTGAAACAAGCGGTAAAAAACGGTCCTACGGGCAGCGAAAAATAACAGCTGATACCAGGGGCGGCAGCAGGGCACAAGTACAGAGTCAGTCACAACATATGCACAACAATACAGTGAGAGAAACAGGGGCAACAACAGGGCACAAGAACAGAATCAGGTGTGAAAAAAAGACAAGATCCAGAAAAGAAAACACCTCAGGGGCAGCGGCGAACTCGCAGTGGCAGCGGGGGAGACCAGCGCACTCAGAGGGAGCCGCGAGGTGCGAGGAGCGATCGGCACTGGGGACAGGGTCTGTGTGAGCACAGAGCCTGACAAGACCCAGACCTCTCTGACCCTCTCTTCACGACTGCAGCACAGCTGAGATCCGTGGAGGCGACGAGACACGTGGGATCGGACATCTTGAAAAGCCTGCAATTTGCTACCTGTGCAGCTCCTGAGGCACCCTCGAAGCTGTGCACTGGGGATTGAGAAGCCCCGATCCCGAGCTCCATCTGCGACGGAGATCAGCCCCCCACACTCCACGAGTTCTGCGTTGGGCCCTTCTGCATTTGTTCTACTCGACGCGTTGTCCGGTTGCTGGCCCGTTAGCTAGTAGCCTCTGTGATGACAATCCTTTTGAACCACCTCGCTGGTCCGGTTGCTCCAGACTGGCCCTTGCTTCCCTGCAAAGGTGAAGCCTTTGTTGTATCCTGCGTGGGTTGCCTTTGCCAAGGCTTGTCGACTCCAATCCGGAAGTCGACCCCTCCATCTGCAAGAAACTTCGTGGGACAGCCCGCCTCCAGCACCTGGTCGTCAACGACGCCTCCTGGTCCACGTGGCTGACAAGACAAGCTTCAAGACAGCACCTGATTTCTCCTCGATGTCGTCTGGTTCCTTCCTGGTTCCACCTGGTCACTGGCTAGTGACCCAGACTCTGTCCCCTCTGCTTTCAGGTCCTCTTCATCCTCGATCCAACCTTGGATGGTTTTCTTCCTCCTGGTCGCCTGCAGCATCTTTCTTCAGGTCTCCATAGGCTTCAACGACGAAACCCGACACATCTTCACACCTATGTACCCGCCGTCCGTGGGTGAGGTATTGACTATCCAAGTGTCTAAGTCTCTAGTTGTTTCCTCCTAGCCAAACCGGAAGTGTCCTAAATCTTTCTAAATCTAACTTCTAAGTTCCAATTGACTTTGCATTGAATCCCACGTATGTATAAAGACACTACATGCGTTGCCTGTGGGCCTCCAACTTCTAACCTATTGTCGAGATAGTGTAGCCCCAGGGAATGCCTAGGCCTTTCCTTTTCTCTTGACGTGGTACTTATACCACTTTCTTAATATATGGTTTGCTTCGCCCCTAGGGCCTAACCGTAAATTGTGCAACTTAACGTATAATAACTAAGTGTCTTGTTATGTGCTTTGGCCTCTGACCTCATAAAGAGTTCAGAGGAGTGTGTTAGTAAATAAATACATATATATTTTATATATATATATATATCCTGTGTGGTGTCCTTTCATTTGATATTTAAGGGGTTGCATAAGGTAAAACAGCTGGCTTTACACACCCTCAAGAGTCTTTTAGCCTAAGACTGTTCTGTCCACGCTACTACTAGGATAGCTGGTCTATAAGGTTGACTTACAACCATCACCATAAGAGTTGTTTGGACTGGTGCAAGGTGATCACTAGAATAGTGAACGCCATATACCAGGCCAACTTCTCACACTGGCAAAGAGTGTTTGGCTGAAAATTGCGAATGAGCATCTGCATGTTGGCTATCCTCGCTGACTTTGGATATGCCTTTGCTACTGAGGTATTTATAGTAGCTCCCAGATATTGCTGTGTGGGATGGTTGTAGATGCGATTTTGGGTAGTTTATTGAAAAACCTAGTCTGTGTAGCAGCTGAAGTGTTTGAGACGTGTCTCTTACACACTGTTCGTACGATTTTGCTTGTATTAGCCAATCGTCTAGGTATGGAAACACGTGGATGTGTTGCCGCCTGAGATGTGCAGCTACTGTCGCTAAGCATTTTGTAAACACTCTTGGAGCCGTGGTCACCCCGAAGGTGTTGACCTTCTATTGTGAACCTGAGATATTTCCTGTGAGCTGGATGGATGGGTATGTGAAAATACACATCCTTGAAGTTCAATGTTGCTAGGAAGTCTCCTTGCTGGAGCAACGGGAGCACTTGCTGTAGTGTGATCATATGGAAGTGCTCCAACAGGATGCATTGATTTAGGGGTCGGAGGTCCAGTATTGGTCTGAGAGACCCGTCCTTTTTGGGAATAAGGAAGTATAGGGAGTATACTCCTGTCCCTTGGTGATGGAAAGGGACTGGCTCTATGGCCCCCTTTTCCAGCATGCCTCGTGTTGTAGCAGGGTGATGTGTTCCGTGGACATAGGACGGTGTCTGGGTGGTATGTTGGGTGGGGTAGAAGTGAGTTCTAGGCAATAACCATACTGGATAATTTGTCTCACCCACCTGTCTGTGGTAATTGCGTTCCAGACTGGTAGAAATTGTTGGATTCTGCCTCCGACCGGTGTTAGATGGTCTGGAGGTAGTGTGATGAAGGATTAGTTATTTACCTGTAATCCTAGTTCTCTTCCAGGGGTATCCTAATCAAAGTCATAAGCATTAGAATATTCTCGCCCATGCACGGGACCGCGGAAACATTATATTATATGTGCCCCACATATATATATCCATACAAAACATCAGAGAGGATGTCTTAGGAAACACGGGAGAGAATATTTGCGTATCTCGCAATAGCTACTAATCACATCGCCGCACTCCACAACCACTTACCTAGGGGTACATTTACCACGTAGAGTGTTTTCGGCTCCTCTGGCCCCTCTTGGGAAATCACTTGACCTCCCAACAGATGTACACAGCGTTTGCTCGAGGCATCACTGAGACAATAACACACAGGCAAACCAGATGGGCTACTAAGGCAGGACCTTTTAATGGGAACATCCATGGCAGGGACCAACAGGAATATGTAGCATGTTGTGTTAACTTGTTTTCCTTTCACTATTGTCACCACTAATGGGTATAAGATGACCTTAATTCAGCTGTGACTTTTTTAACATGCTGTATGACGAGAAGGTCATAAATATTGAAACACATGTATTTGGTGAAATACGAACAGATGTAAAATGTTTCTAAAATAATGCTCTCTCTGGGTGTAAAAAGGGTGAAAAGACTGTTCGATACAGGTTCAGACACAATGTAACCATGGCAACATCTGGATTTAACCTGTAACGCTAATTGAATGACACACTCATGTTTCTGTGCATAAATATACGCCCTATACTCAAAGGCAGATGTAGTGAACAAGGCGGAAACGCCGAAACGCGTCTAAGCAGAAACTGATCAAAGAATAAAGTTTGGATTCAGATTCACGGAGTCAGCGCCTTCTTTAATCGTGAAGTTTGGTATGAAAGAATAAATAGGGTGGAAGTCCTTGAAACCCAATGCTGACCCTCCTCGATTTGGCTGCACTGTGTATAGAAGGACACCTGCTGGTATTTCTTCAAAAAAAGACACACAGAGCCCCCCGGAACCTGCAAGAGCCAAGACCCGAGTGACCTGCCAAAACAGTGGGACGCCGACTGTCTGGAGATCCACGACGGCTGGAGAGTAGTTGGAGATTTCCAGGTAAGACGGCCGACAGCTGGAAGTAACGGGAAGCAGGCAAAAAGTGTTCGGTTCATGGGAGAGGGAGACCCGGTGTTTGAGCAATATACACACGGGCAGTGAATCTATGCAAACCGAAATCATTGAAAAAGCATCATCAGTATGTCTGCCGAATGGGAAAGGGAGAGAGAGGAAGCAGCTTTAGATGTATTCACGGACACTGACACAGGCAAAAGCGGCACAAATCCTCCAAGCGCCCAGGCACAATCCACAGTACTGGATGAAACAAAGAAACTACTTATTGAATTGGAAAAACTTCGCAAAAAAGAGACCGGGAAATGGTGGGAAGTGAAATCCCTCACGAGGTACCTGGAAGTGGGAAGAATCCCCAGAGGGCTCAGAATCTTAGTGGCCCCCACGTATGAAGACCCAGACCCGGAAATGTTACAAATGTGGGCTGACAATAGCGCTAAATCCTCAGAAAACATGCTGAAAATCTTAATTCAGTTTGCAGGAAGTGATAGACAAAAAATGATATCTCGCATCAATGAGATAATGCAACAACTTGAACTTAAACCAAATCAAGAGGAAATTACCAAGAGTCTAAATGAAATCAAAGAAAGAGTTCTCAAACATGAAACGGAAATCAAGGAACGCAAAGCGATAAAATTTCAGCGGGACCGCAACGACTATATGAGCGGAAGAATCTATACCTTTGCTAAAAAGTACGACCAAATAAGAAGGCAACCCCCTAAACCACAGGCAAGTGGGGCAAATACAACAGTGGAACAAAGTGAGAACGAAGTGAGAACGAAATCAGCTCAGAGTACGAAACCGATGCTGAAAGTAATCATAGCACTGGCATAGTGGGCCCACCACCAACTCCTGCACAAGAACTGGCTTTTTTAAGAATACAGCGCCTCAGGACACTGAGGCCACGTTTCCCTTCGAAACAAGAGGGGGGAGCAGACAAAGGGAAATCACACAACAAAAATCAAAAACAACAACCATAATCCGGACAAGAAAAAACAGACGGTGGAGAAAAACAAGGCCAAAATCGACAACAGAACAAACCACAAAACAGACGCTACAGACGCCGATAATGGAAGTACAAAATGAAATAGACAACACAGTCATTAACCTAACAGATATGGAATTTAATGCACAAGAACTTGAAATTTTATCCCTGGGATTATAACATATTGTTCTAACACAAACTTTGATTATGCCCAGACTCGCATTGATTTGTTTCAGTATGTTCGAAAACTTAAACTGCAAAAGTATTTTATAAATGCAAAAAAACGCCCAACAATAATCATACAAATGGAAGACCCCGACCGGAATCTGTCAGTGGCTAACATGGAGGCTCTGCAAAACCTAATTGATTTGGAGCAAGAAACAGTAGGCAATGGGATAACACCAAGTGGAGCAGCCATCGCATCAGAACTCAACATTTACGCGACAGTTAAAACAGCTTTCAAACCCAAATCAGAGTTTATGCCCGCAATGCCCAAAGATAATCTGGATTTATTCTCAGACAATGTCATCAAAGACCTAAAAGAACTGTCCTTTCAAAGTACCAAAGAGTATTGGAAGGAAAATGAGGACCACAGAAGGAAATATACCAACCTTATGACAAGGATAAAATCAAGATCTGATGTTGTGGTCAGATGGTCAAACAAGGGGGGGCAACGTGGTCCTTTGGCCCCTACAAATGTACAACAAAGAAGCCCTCACTCAACTCCAAGACAAAGATTGCTATATGAGGATAAGCCCAACCTACAATGTGGGCATTCAAGAAAAATATCACAATGAGTTGTACAGATGGAAAGGAATGGGCCTCATCAATAAGGACGAGTTCAACTATCTAAAAAATGACTATCCAATGACACCTCAACTATACCTAATACCCAAGGTTCATAAAAATGAAGAAACACCACCCGGGAGGCCGATAATATCAGCGATCGGCAGCCTATTCGAAAAAACGAGCATTTTCATTGATTCTTTCCTACAACCTGAAGTCAAAAAGCTCCCGGCCTACATCAGAGACACGGGTGATTTTTTGTCAAAGATCTTCGATATAGAATGGCATGACAACTACCAGTTTATGACATTAGATGTCCAATCGCTGTATACCAGCATCAGACACAGAGATGGTCTCAAAGCCATGGAACACTATCTAGGAAGTAGACCCATTGAACTGTACCACCACACAAAGATGTTGTTGGAAATGACTGAGTGGTGTCTGACAAACAATACGTTTATCTTTGACAGATTACATTATAAACAGCTTCAGGGATCGGCCATGGGAACTTGATTCTCCCCCAGCTATGCGAATCTGCATATGGGCTGGTGGGAGGAGCAGGTACTTAAAGTCCAGCACGCAGAGACCATGCAAAACAAGAAATGCGTTACTTACCTGTAACAGCAGTTATCCAGTATTGGTATCTTTCATAGATTCACATGCCTGAATCATTCCCCGTCGTCGGGGTAGGAGTCCCCGGTAAATAACAATAGTAATGTCACATAGACATATACTTAGTACTAGGCCAGTGGCCTCACATTAGTAGCCTATCTAGGTCCTTATGTAAAAAGGACCAAACTTTGGCCAGGAGCCAATCAGCTACCATCACCCTTCTCACCTTCCTGGAAGGAGCCCTAGTCCCTCAGATTTTCGTAAGCACAGTGCTAAGTAGTACCTACTGAGAGGGAGAAGGTGAGCCCTTCCAGGGGAGGCGGGTGGGTTGCATGTGAATCTATGAAAGATACCAATACTGGATAACTGCTGTTACAGGTAAGTAACGCATTTCTTATCCAGTATTATGGGTATCTTTCATAGATTCACATGCCTGAATCAGAATAGCAAGCAATAATGAGCACATTTCGCATAATACATTCGTAAAGACATAGTAATCTTATCACAAGTTGTTACACAGTTTACATGATACTCACAACCTGATAAGAAATGTGCGATAAATTACCTGGAAGGTGGGATGATAGGAAGAAGGCTCACCACTAATGAAATAGATGACGTAGGACAGCCTGCCCCACTGCTGCATCCTTCATAAGTTCAGAGTCCAAGCAGTAGTGCTTGGTGAACGTATGTGGTGTCTTCCATGTCGCCGCTCTGCAAATGTCGACAATGGATACCCCAGCAAAGAGCGCCAAGGAGGTGGAAACCGCTCTAGTGGAGTGTGCTCGTACTTTTGAAGGCAGAGGGTGGCCCGCCTGTTGGTGACAGAAGGCGATGGCCGCTGAAATCCATCTGGAAATGCTCTGTTTTGTTAAAGCTAAGCCTTTCCTGGGTCTGCTAAATGCAACAAACAATTGGTTGGACTTTCGAAATTGCTCCGTCCTGTGAAGGTAAAATTTGAGACATCGTTTGAGGTCCAATGAGTGAAGAGATCTTTCAGCCGCAGATGATGGATTCGGGAAGAAAGATCGTAGGACAATAGGTTCGTTGAGATGGAAAGAGGACGGAACCTTCGGTATAAACTTAGGGTTAGTCCGTAGAATGACCCTGTCGTTCTTGAACTGGATGAAGGGGTCTTGCACAGAAAAAGCCTGCAGTTCACTCACTCTCCTTGCCGACGTGAGCGCCAGCAATAGAGCTGTCTTCCATGACAAATATTTTAGATCTGCTCTGTGGATTGGCTCAAACGGGTGTTTCATTAGTTGAGTTAGTACCACATTTAGTTGCCATGTAGGTGGAGGTGCTCTAACTGGAGGGAAAGATCTGAATAATCCCTTCAGAAACTGTTTGATTAGTCTGTTGGTCCATAACGAAGCTCCACACGAAGATCGTCTGAACCTGGAGATGGCCGCCAGGTGGACCTTTATTGAAGCGTGTGCCAGTCCAGAATTGGCTAAGTGGAGCAAGTAGGGCAGAATTTGTGCTGGAGTAGAAGTGAACGGATGCAAATTCTGAGTTCTACACCACAAACAGAACCTTTTCCACTTGAGGGAATACGTCTTATTAGTACTTTCAGCCCGAGCCCGGGCTAAGACGACCCTGCATTCCTGTGGAATATCTAAATCCTGGAACTCTCTGAACTCAGGAGCCAAGCTGATAATTTTAGAGATGTTGGATCCGGATGCTGGACTTGTCCCTGGTTCATTGTGAGGAGATGTGGGCATGTCCTGAATAGAATTGGAGGTTCCAGCGATAGAAGGTGTAGCTCCGTATACCAGTGTTGGCGCGGCCACGCTGGGGCTATCAGGATCATGGTACAACTCTCTGCTTTCAGTTTCCGCAGAACCCTGGGGATCAGGGGAAACGGTGGAAAAGCGTAAGCAAAGACGTTGCACCATGTCATCGAAAAGGCATTCCCTAGGGACCTTTTCTGGGGAAGCCAGCTTGCGTAATGTTGGCATTTCGCGTTCACTTTCGTCGCAAAGAGATCCAGGTGAGGTTTGCCCCAACGGGAGAACACCGAGTCGAGCGTCTGCTGGTCGAGCTCCCACTCGTGGCAAAGTGAACGCTGTCTGCTTAGCGAGTCTGCCAGGGTGTTGTCTACTCCTGGGACATACTCTGCCCGCAGAGAAATGTCGTGTTGTACCAGCCAGATCCAGATTTGCTGAGATTCTCGAGACAACGTCCTGGATCGAGTACCCCCCTGCTTGTTCAGGTAGTGCATTGTGGTGGTGTTGTCCGTCCTCACAAGCACTGGGGAGTTCCTGATACGGGGCAGAAATGCTCGAAGTGCCAGGCGCACTGCTCTCAATTCCAGCAGATTGATGTGGAGTTGTTTTTCTGCCACTGACCATTGACCGTGTACTTGCAGTTCCTGTAGGAACGCCCCCCATCCTTCCAGTGAAGCGTCTGTGGTTATCACATGAGGAGAGACTGGGAGAAGAAAAGGGAGACCCTTGTTTAAGTTGTCGCCCAGAAGCCACCATCTCAGAGCTTTCTTCATGACCTGAGTGATCCTGATCCAGTCGTCGAAAGACCCTGTAGATTGGATCCACTGATTTGTTAAGGCTTCCTGTAGAGGCCGCATGTGTAGGCGACAGTGAGGAATGAGAAAAATGTTGGAAGACATCATTCCTAGCAATGATTTGAATAGTCGAACTTTGACTCTCTGCTTGGCCTGAATGTGGACAGCCAGAGTCTTCAGCTTGACCTGACGTTCTCTGGAAGGAAAGGCTTTCTCTTGTTGTGTATCCAACGTTGCTCCCAGGAAATTGAGACGTTGTGACGGTTGGAGAGTTGACTTTTCCTGGTTGAGTGTTAAGCCCAGATTTTTGAATAGATGAAGGCAGGCCGAAGAGGACTTGGCTGCGCCTATCCGAGTCGGAGCTTTGATGAGCCAGTCGTCTAGGTAGGGAAAGACTTGGTGATGATGCTGGCGAAGGTATGCCGCTACTGGTGACAGACACTTCGTGAAGATGCGTGGAGCTGACTTCAGGCCGAATGGTAAAACCCTGAACTGGTAGTGCCTGCCTGCCACTGCAAACCTCAGAAATTGTCGATGACTCTTGTGAATGAGGACATGAAAATAGGCATCCTGGAGGTCTAAGGATACCATATAGTCTTTTGGATTGAGTAGGTGTAATACCTCCTGGAGGGTAACCATACGGAAGGACTGCTTCTTGAGGTATATATTTAGGTTTCTCAGATCCAGTATTGGTCTCCATTGCTTCTTCTCCTTTTTTCTGACCAGGAAGAATCGGGAATAGAATCCTCTCCCCTTCTGACCTCGAGGAACTCTCTCCACTGCTCTTTTCTGGAGCATTAGAGAAAGCTCCTGTTGAAGTAGGCGTAGATTCTTGTGCTGCATAGGACATGGTGGGTTCGGAGGAGGATGTTCCACAAACTCCAAAGTGTGTCCGAAGCGAACTAACTGCAGCACCCAACGATCTGTTGTAATTTGTTTCCAATTGTGAAGGAAGTTGGTAATTTTTCCTCCAACTGCGAATTGTGGAGAAGAGGTGGAGGTATGCTGGAGAAAGCAGTCATTGGCGTCTGTAATTATCCTTCTTTCCTCCTTTCCCTCGAAAGGACGACTTGTTGTAGGAAGCTCGTCCTTGTTGCTGTCTCTGCTGATATTGAGGCTTGTACTGCTGAGAAGAGTTATAAGCGGACTTGTAACCTTGATAGCTGCCCCTATTCTGCTGCCCTCTACCTCTGGATCCTCGAAAGGAATTAGTTTTGTATTGTAGGGTGCCTAAGGCTTTCGCCGTGTCGGTATCCTTCTTAATACCTTGCAGCATATCATCGATATGTTCACCGAAGAGCAGTTCGCCATCAAATGGCATGTCTAGAACTTTGGCTTGCACATCAGGCCGGAATGCTGTGGCTTTTAGCCAGCCCTGGCGTCTCAAAACCGCTGCTCCTGCCAGTTGACGAAATCCTGTGGAAGCGATATCTAAGGCCACATCGATCATCTCTGAGGCAGAGCGTTCGCCCTCCAGCAAAATTTTCTTAACCTCTTCTTTCTGGTCTTCTGGGATTGCCTCTAGATATGGAGCTATATCTGCCCATATCTGTCGATTGTAGCGACCTAGTAATGCTAGAGAATTTGCAGCCCTGACTGATAGGGCGGACATAGAAGAAAATCTTTTGCCGATGGCATCAAGTTTTCTCCCCTCTTTATCAGGAGGCGCTGTTATTGCCGCTGACGGGTTGCTAGACTTCTGCTGAGCGGCCTGTGATATAACTGAGTCCGGTTTAGTCTGGCCAGTTAAGCATGCGGGAGCAGTGTCTGGGGCTTTGTACTTCCTTTCAAGTCTAGCCGGCACTGGAATGAGTGAGGAAGGATTTTTCATAATTTTAAGTCCTTGCTCCCATATATAATCGATTACTGGGATGGATCGAACAGATCTTTTGAAGGATTCCTTAAAGTCATGGAGGAAACAGTCCTGCGTTTCCGAAGCTATTTGGATGTTGAATCTCGCAGCCGCTCTCCCTACTATATTATGGAATCCCCCTAAATCTTCAGGGGGAGAATCATCCTGTACTTGCTCTGGGGATGCCGGATCCTGGTTGTTGTTATCATCAGAATCCTCATCATGTATTTCACCTTCCTCATCTTGGACTTCATCATGTCTCACTTCTTCCTCATATTCATCCTCATCAGAAGAAATTTGAGGAGGCAATTTCTCATGCTCAGGATGCACAACCAGCGGAGGTGGTCGCTGGCGACGTTGAGGTGTTGGAGCTTCCTGCTGTGCTGGCACTCCTGAAGCAGGAGCAGAAGACGGAAATCTTTGTTTATAGTCTGAAATCAGAAACTGTAGGTCAGAGACAATTGAAGCCGGGAGGCATACCATAGGCTGAACAGTGGTATGCTGCCGAACTTCTTCTTGAATTGCCACCTCTTCGAGATCTTCACAGTCTGAACTCTCATGAACCTTAATGTTAAGATGAGAGGGACTGGATGCTATGGGAAACATGTTCTCCACGTCAGGGTCTTCTGCCTCCAGAAATTGCGTTGGCAGCAGTTGCTGGACTTTGCTAGGTGAAGTCATCTCTGGTGTCACCATGCATGATGACATCTTAAAATGGGTATAGGAATACTTCAGTGACGGAGAGCCCTTTGATTGTAGATTCATTGTAGCGTCTGATGGAGCGTCTACAATAGTTGACATGTTATCATACATTCTCATCGTCGACTGCATCGACGTCGATGATGTCCTCGTCGACGACAATGCCCTCGTCGACGGCGGCGTCGACACTGCAGAAATCAACGACGACGACGGCTTCGTCGACGGTGTCCTCGTCGACGGGCTCGACGACGATGGAGTCGTCGTCGACGGTGTCGTCGTCGACGGTGTTGTCGTCGACGGTGTCCTCGTCGACGGTGTGCTCGTCGACGGTGTCCTCGTCGACGGTGTCGTCGTCGACGGTGTCGTCGTCGACGGTGCTGTTGTCGTCGACGGTGCCCTCGTCGACGGAGTCCTCGTCGACGGTGTCGTCGTCGACGGTGTCCTCGTCGACGGAGCCGTCGTCGACGGTGCATTCGTCGCTGACGAGGAAGTCTTCGTCGACGGTCCCGATGTCGACGGTGTCTTCGTCGACGGTGGCTTCGACGACGACGAAGTCCTCGTCGACGATGAACTCGACGATGGTTTCTTCATAGACGCTGGAAGCCTTGTCTTCGTCGACGATGAAGCAGACGTCGACGGGAGCGTCCTCGGCGGTTTTGTGAGAGGAATAACAGAAGGTATTGACCTACCCATCGTCGACGACGTTGTGGCAGTGGAAGCCATGGAGAAAGTAGTCGCCGTGGATGTCGAAATGGAAACTGTTGACATCGTCACAGGCAGGCCAGAAGATACCACCGCAGGCTTTTTGAAGGCTGTCATCTGAAGAGAAGGCTTGACCTTAGGATGACCCTCCACAGATTTCGGCTTCTTGTGAGGAGGCACAGCAGACTGACCTGGAGATGTCTGTCGAGGCCTTTTAGGAGAGGAGTGGAAACTTCTGAAGGAACACTCACTCTCACCTGAGGAGACTTGGTCCTTGTTCCTCAGTTTCTGGAGCCACAGAAGCAGTCGCCCTTCCCTGTCTTTCAATGTCTTGACCGGGAGAGTGCGACAAATCTTACATTCCTTGGCAGAATGCTGAGGATAGAGGCAATACAAACAGTCCTCATGCTTGTCCTCTATGTGTAACCTCATTTTACTACATGAGGCACATGGCCTAAAAAGACCTTTTTTAGGAGTAGTAGACATATTAAATACTAATACTCCTTTTCCAACTGAACTTGAAGAAAAAGTAGTCAAAAAACCAAAGATATAGGAAAAAACCTGAGCAGAGCTCAGTGGAGACTCCTCTGCACGACGTGCGGTAGAAAATCTGAGGGACTAGGGCTCCTTCCAGGAAGGTGAGAAGGGTGATGGTAGCTGATTGGCTCCTGGCCAAAGTTTGGTCCTTTTTACATAAGGACCTAGATAGGCTACTAATGTGAGGCCACTGGCCTAGTACTAAGTATATGTCTATGTGACATTACTATTGTTATTTACCGGGGACTCCTACCCCGACGACGGGGAATGATTCAGGCATGTGAATCTATGAAAGATACCCATAATACTGGATAATGTAGTGATGTACAAAAGATACATCGATGACATTTTTATCCTATGGCAGGGCAGTGTTGAAGATGCAGAAAGATTTGCATTAGCTTTGAATGAAAATATGCTCAATTTGAAATTTACATGTAATACCAGCGCTGTAAACATCCAATTTCTTGATCTAGAACTATATGTGCAAAACAACAAGATACAAACACGCACATACAGGAAACCTACTGCAGGGAATGCCCTTCTACATGCACACAGTTTCCATCCTACACCGTTGAAACAGTCAAGTCCATATGCCGAGAGCCTTAGAATGACACGAAATTGTAGCACCACCGAAGGACTCACTAGTGCCAAACAGGAGCTGTTTACAAGACTCAGGAAGAGGGGGTACACAGAAAGCACATGCCACAGGGCGGAAGACAAGTGTAGAGCAAAAAACAGGAAAGATCTAATTTTCCCTGAAACTGTGGTGAAAGAACCGGATCACAACAGTAAAAATCCACCGAGGTTAATAACTGGGTACAACAGATACCATAGTAATCTCCGAAAAATCCTGAGGAGACATTGGCCCCTAGTCCGTGGAGATGCAAACATAGGTGAAACAGTGGGAAAAAGTCCTTTAATAACATTCAGAAAGGCTAAGTCAATGAGGAATGAGATTGTCTGCAATGCACCAACACTCAAAAAGACTGCAGATTGGCTGGATTCCCAAAAAGGTTTCAAAAAATGTTCTAAGTGTAAGGCGTGTACTCACGGCGTGAATACCACCAAAGTTCACGTTCCGTTTAGGAACAAACCATACATGCTGAGGGGCTCGTTCTCATGCAAAACTGACTTTGCAGTATATGTGCTAGTGTGTACATGTGGCAAGAGATATGTAGGCTCTACAATTCATCCAGCACATGTGCGGATTTTACAGCACTTGCGAGCAATCGCTAACAATGACCCGGCGTACCCAGTAGCCAGACACATCCATGAGGCACATAAAGGCAATGCTAATAACATCCAATATTTTGTCATAGATAGCATTGCGAAAAATATAAGAAGAGGTAACCGCCCATTGGCGTTACGCCGCTTGGAGTCAAGGTACATCATACTTTTGAACGCTAAGATCCCATTCGGCCTGAATGCAGACAAAGCCTTAAGTGTTCACCTCTAAATAATATCTCTGTCTGATTCCTTTCCCCTAGTACCATTCGTATAACATCTGCAGTTCACGTAATACACAACTCACGGGTTTGCACATGAGCACAATAGAGCACACTACAGACATAGGAATATGTCGGTAGAACACATCACCTAGTTATATTCATATTTACCACATTCACCAGCACAATAACACATATCTACTACCTGCCCCCCGAGCCACTCACTCTATTTAGAGGAGGTCCATACGCACGATGTTCCTAACGGGTCCTCCCAGTAAGCTCTGGCCAAAACTCCGACTAAGTATTGGTATTCGCTAACCAGTATGTCACTACAACCAAACAAACCTAAGGGATTCTTACACATTCATGTAGCTCACGGGTTTTTTTTAAACTATCGCTTACTCGAGATCCCAAGCTATACCTGGCTGCGATCGCCCACTTGGGCAAACAAAACATCAGAGAGGATGTCTTAGGGAACACGGGAGAGAATATTTGCGTATCTCGCGATAGCTACTAATCACATCGCCGCACTCCACAACCACTTACCTAGGGGTACATTCACCACGTAGAGTGTTTTCGGCTCCTCTGGCCCCTCTTGGGAAATCACTTGACCTCCCAACACATGTACACAGCGTTTGCTCGAGGCATCACCGAGACAATAACACACAGGCAAACCAGATGGGCTACTAAGGCAGGACCTTTTAATGGGAACATCCATGGCAGGGACCAACAGGAATATGTAGCATGTTGTGTTAACTTGTTTTCCTTTCACTATTGTCACCACTAATGGGTATAAGATGACCTTAATTCAGCTGTGACTTTTTTAACATGCTGTATGACGAGAAGGTCATAAATATTGAAACACATGTATTTGGTGAAATACGAACAGATGTAAAATGTTTCTAAAATAATGCTCTCTCTGGGTGTAAAAAGGGTGAAAAGACTGTTCGATACAGGTTCAGCCACAATGTAACCATGGCAACATCTGGATTTAACCTGTAACGCTAATTGAATGACACACCCATGTTTCTGTGCATAAATGTACGCCCTATACTCAAAGGCAGATGTAGTGAACAAGGCGGAAACTGATCAAAGAATAAAGTTTGGATTCAGATTCACGGAGTCAGCGCCTTCTTTAATCGTGAAGTTTGGTATGAAAGAATATAAATATATATATATATATATATATATATATATATATATATATATATATATATATATATATATATATATATATATATAAATATTTAAAAAAAGCAATTGCAGCCTAATAAACACCAGAGCTGAATTATGGTGTAAAGAATTTTCATCATCCATTGTTGGACTTGGCCTTCTCCCCTGAAATTTTTCGCTTTTGACCCCCTTGACTAGGATGTCTCCCCCATGGTAGTAAACCTGTATAGGCGTGTGTGGTAGGAGTTGCCCTGTTTTAAAAATGTGATGTCTTGCAATGGTGTGAGCACTTGTTAATTTCCCCCATTGTAAAATGCACCCTGGTAAAATGTTGTGTTTTTAAAATGGCTGCCATGGCTGTGCGTTGTGCCACCTGACTGCAGGAGGTTAGCAGTCTAGTTATTAGGTACCCAGCCACCCCTGCATTTGGAGGGAAAGCCTGGCACCCTGGGTGCTCTACTCCTCCCTCTGAGCCAGTTAGAACTAGTTCGCCTGTCTGAGGTGGGTTAGCGGTCTAGTTGTCTGGTACCCAGCAATACCAGCATTTGGAGGGACCTTCTAGAAGCTTCCAGCCTTTCTGGTACAGGGAGAGCAGTAGAGATGTGATGAGCAGAGACAGAGCTGGGACAGGAATGTGAGGGGACCTGCTGCCAGGGGATACCACCACTTGGGCCTGTGTGCTGGACCCTGCACCCATCTAGGACCCCCCTACTGTCCCCAGGGCTTGTGAAGCCCCACTTCAGGAGTTCCGGCTGCCGTGTGGGAGGAGGGCCACGCTGCAGTGGGGATGGTGAAAGCCCACCACCCTGCTTTGATGATGCCCTCACTACCTGCTGACCTGGCCCAGTAGTGCCTACTGCTCTGTCCCCTGGTCCCCTGAGGAAGGAGGGCTCCCCTAGGTCCCTGGAGCTGCCGAGACCCTGCGCTACGCAAGCGCTGCACCAAGAAGCGCCGAGAAGGGAAGGAGTGTTGTGGACTGGACCCCCAGTGAGAAGAGTTACCCTGGGACCCCTGGATGTGTTACTGGGACTGTCCGCCCCCCTTGCGCTGTGTGCCTGGAAGCGCCGGCCTGCAGAAGACTGCTTGTGTCCCCAGAGTGCTGTGACCAAGACTGCTCTGCTGATTGTCTGCCAAGCGCTATAATCTGCAAAGCACTGTGCTGCAGAAGCGCTGTATGGGGAGGATTGTACCCCCAGGGAGCTGTGCTGTGAGGAGCTGCCTGTTAAGCGCTGTAAATTCAAAGCGCTGGAGAAGTGCTGCTGGCCCTTTGAGCCCCAGGGCCCTGAAAGCTGTGTGGCCACAGAGAGGAGCTGAGCGCCGTGAATAGCGCTGTGGGTGCCTACCCCATGTGTTCGCGCCCTTTTGCGGAGTGAATAGCGCAGCGGGAGCCCATCCCGCGTGTAGGCACACTTATGGCGTGTTTAAAATAATTACCAGAAGGGTGCCTGGCCTACCGCAAAGGGAGGAGCCCCGGAGTAGCCCGGTGAGTCGGGCCCTATTCAAACTGTGTGAGGGGGTGGAGAGCGCAACGGGACACAGGGTCGGTGTCCGCCCCCCCCCATGACTTGGAATATTAGAGACCTTGGGATGGAGCCCAAAGTGTGAGGCCCCCCCCAGTTGGCCCTGATTGGATGGTAAACATACCCTGAACTGGGCGATGGCGTGAAGTGCGAACTGGTGTAGGCTGGAGGTCAATGCTTTGCCCCTGGGTCCCCCAAGGAGTTATTTAAGCCCCAAGAGCTAGGGCCAGGACTTATGTTAAGGCTGGGTTGATGTTCAGGCCGATGGTTTCGCGCCCAGTGTGCTTATGGCCTAGTGTTAATGCCCCTGGTAATGGTGGGCATCCCCATGCGTTATACTGCTGAGGCCGACTGCCCCTCTGGGGAAGTGTTAGTCGCCCGAAAAGATATTTAGGGTTGCCCTAGTGAAATGTTTATTCCTGCCCAGTGACCAGGTCATAGGAAATGTTTGATTGGTTGTGACCGGTTATTACCGTTACTGATGCCAATGTATATGGATGTTTCACGCCTGCTAGGTGATCCTACGCTGATTCCAGGCTGTTATACAAATAAGGTTGTGGGCCCCTGCGGATGTTATTTACCTGCCTAAGTGAGCCTAATGTACGCACTGGTGCGGTGCGCAATGTGTTGGATGCCCACGGTATTGCTCAGGAATAATGCGCCAGTGCTGATATGCTCAGGGTTAAATGCCTAATGTCACACCGTAATGTGTATGCCTAAGGTTCTATTGCATACAAGGTGCCTACTGCCCTGATGAGATGGTCATCCCCCTGGCCTAAGGTGATGAGACCGATATCTAATGTTGATGTGCCATTTTACTGCAGATGTCCTGCCCCTGTGCTGGCCTGATGCGTCATTCCAGGCCCCTGGTTATATCCCATGTTAATAAGCAAGCATTGCTGATTTATTACAGGTGTTCCTGTCTGTTGGGATTTGCTGTGATTTGCTGTGATGCCATGAAGTTTTCCTTTACAGGGGTGGGGTTGGAGTTATACTGCATGAGGTGTACATATGCTAATGCTGTACTTTGCAGTTACAGCCTACGGCTAAGGATGAGAGCCTGAGTTGGCCCCGCCATATTGACCCCAGGTTTAATGACAAGTTTAATCACCTTCTTTATTTCAGCCACAGACTTACAGACTCAGCCCTTACTTCCCATGTAAATAATCCCCCTTGATACACTTGGCTCTGGTGCCAGTTGGCGCAGCGTTGTGATACCACTGTTTATGCCTTGTTGCCTTGCAGGTTGGAGATATACTAAACTACTTACTAATTTTCCAACTCAAGCTGGTGTCCTGCCTCTTTTGTGGTGTGCCTGGTGTGTCGTCATTGGGTACTGCGTGAGTGCTTCACACGTCCTCCGAAGTTTGGCCTGCCCGCTTGGTTCCATGCTACCCCCTTGGAGATTTGGTAACCCCATTTCTTACATCCATGAACAAACATGCATTATAAACATGAGAGACAACAACAGTTTTATTTTAGAACTGTTTTAATGCTCAGAAAGCAGTGGAAATTCTCATGAAACACTGAAAGCATAGGAAGCTCCCAGGCTGCATTGCAAAACTAAAGTCTAAAAAGACTGAAAAGCTAACCTGCATCAACATGCAGTAAACCGACACTGTGCCTTTAAGGCACCCATGACCCCCAGCTTCCCATCATGCCTCAGGGGTGACAGTTAGGTCAGTTGTTCTTTGCGGAGACTGAAAAAACCATGAAACATTTAGGTTAACCATATCTCCTTCTTAAAATAATCCTTTGCCCGGGGAGGCGGGAGGGTTGCTCATGGCTTTGATGAGGATACCCCTGGAAGAGAACTAGAATTACAGGTAAGTAACTAATCCTTCTCTTCCAGGGGATCCTCATCAATAGTCATAAGCATAAGCTTGCGGCACTTACCCAAACGACTTAGAGTGCAAAGGCGAGCGTTTGTAGTCGCTATGCAAGAAATTCCAAGACCTTCCTCTCGATCAGGATAGAGACCGCCGTGGACTTGCTCATAAAGGAGCTTGAGGGAGGGCTCCCTCAAGGCCTTTGGGAGCATAGTGCAACAATCAATGCAGATCTTCATTTCGTGGTCGCTCTCGAGGCACCCGAGGCAGATGAGGTTTGGGTCCATCGCCAACATTTCCCAGTAACAGGTGCCACCGGGCTTAAAGCCAGCCTTCCATGCGGACATCCCTGAAACACCAGGAGATAATGTCTCAGAAAATCTTCGACAAAAGGGTAAAAAAAAAAGCTCAGTCAAAAAGTGACTGGAGATAGCTCTTCTCCTGATCTGCAATGACTGGTGCAAAAAGAAAAGAAATGTCAGCGCGCTAGGGTGGTGCCTATATAGGCACTGGGCACGTCACTTCCGGCACAGCCGACACAATGCGGAGCTGAACGATGCTACCTACAGGCACACAGAGGTACTGTACTGCTCATGAAACAATTTCTAGATCCAGTCTGACACCTAGGTCTAATTCTAAGGTAAGGAATCTGCGGCTGGAAGTCTCCATCAGATCATGTGAGACACTCTAGAGGTCAGGGAGATCATCATGCGGCCTTGCCAAAGATGTGACCCTGAATACCAACGCATACAGCATGAGATTAAAGCCTATACCAAAATAAAGCAGTTTCCTCTGCAAATGTAAAGATTCAAGCAATGTTCCCAGTAAGGATTGTACTTTCATGCTTCTCCCAAGTAGCATGTACACGTTAATAACCCTATGACATGGTCGTAGCTGCTTAACGACACTCACCCATCTCTCCCAGGCGCAGGAAGCTGGCTCTCCTTGGCAACGGGCATGAATGTCACCAGGCAGGTATTGCTTATGTGCTGAATCTCCTGGAGTCTCTGCAGGTGCTGTGCTGTCGCCATGTGAGATTGGAACTGCTACGATGCCAGAAGGAACAAAAACAGCATTAGATTAGCATAACTTCACTTACAAGCATACAAGAAAGCCGTTCATCTCCAGTATTTGGTATCTTTCAAAGATACAGATACTCTTGGATTGTTCGCCGAGGCGAGGCTCTGCGGTTACAAAGAAAAGGATTGACATAGACTTGAATGTAATTCTCTTTGTAGCCGAACGCCCTTATGTTTTGGACTCTTTGGGCTTGATTGAGAGTTTGGCCCACAGAGTGAAGGGAGTCAGGGTGGCGGAGGCTTTTACTCAGCCTGACACCTTTAGAGTTAACCGACAGCCACTGCAGTTTATACAAAGCCATTTTAAAGGTTTTCTGTGCGTCCGCCATTGGTGCCAGATGTTTACACCAAAAGAAAAAATATGAATGGGTCCAATACTATAGGAGTTTACACTCATACTGTGGGGATATAAAAAGAACAGCCACAATTGCCCACTCTAGAGAGTGGACGTTCGGTTGGCTTACCTCAGGCCATTGGAGGGATGTTTACACTGTCTTAGTAAAGTTTACTTCGTCAACGTAAACCTGAAGGTCTGCCTGACTTAAAATAGGGTAGGCAGAGTTTGTCAGACAGATACTCTTTTACCCCTATGACGGAGTAACCTGTTCTAGGAAGCCGGCTCTTTATGTAGTATATAAAAAAAAGATAGACAGTGCACAGAGTCCGGGGATTCCCTTATAAGTGAACAGGGGCTAGCTCTAGCAATCCAATGTGCTCTTCTAGGGGGTAAAGTGGTCAAACAGTCTAAGACTTTTCAGAGAGGAGAGTTTGACATCTGCAAATACACACAATAGTCAATAAACGATGGACGCTACTCAATAAGGAGCCACATCAATTTATAAAAATTACATGTATCTTTATATATGTTTAGGCACCAGAATCAATACGCTCAAGAGAAGTACTTTTGTGTTTGAAAAGTCAATACATAGTTCATTTTTCAGAGGCTGCAATGTTATCCTATGGGAGGAAAAACAAATACGGCATACAGTTAAGACCAACCGCCTGGATTTGAGGTGAGTATCGGGCGAGGTTCAAGGCAGCACCAGCAGGTCACCTCCAGCTGCACTAGGGCAGGGTGCAGAACAGGGTTGGGTGCCCAGTGTGTGTAGATGGGCATCGGTCTTTGTGAACAGATGCTGCAGGGTCGGACTGGGAGGCCAGTCGGGGTGAATCAACAAGGGGGTTCAGGGCTCTCAATGCTCGGCACAGAGGCTGCAAGCGGCGTCGAGAAGTCCACATCGAGGATACCCAAGGTGCGCTTCAAGTCTGGAGGATCTGGGAACCACGGCAACACCGTTAGCCCACTTCAGCTCGGGCTAGGCGACTCGTGTGAAGTGGTGCCTTCCGACGTCAGATTTTCACAGTCTTAAAGCCTCACAGTTCAGTGTTTGGTACCTGCAAGATGCAGGGGAACAGTTTCACTGCTCCATGGAATTCCTGTGTCTTTTGGGAAGCACTGGCAGTTCTTCTGTTTTCTGAGATGGATTGTAACCACTGCCAATCATTTCGAGAAAGGTCCTCGTTACAGACTTTAGGCGGAATGACAAAGTCCTAGTATTCGTAATAGTCATCTCAGAAATGTCCAATGTTTCTTCACTATGTGTACACCGCAGGTCATACCCTGAAGATCTATGGAACATAGCCAATCCCTGGTGGGGCTGTGGGTAGTTTTATTGGAGTGCCAGCACACTGAAACTTTCCTCCTGTCTTCATCTGTTTGCCCGTTTTAGACCCAGAATTGGCCTGCATTCGTTCTTGGGGTCTTACTTTTTCACCAGAAAACAAGAGGAATACATTCAAAACTTTTTTAAGGAAGAGATAACTTTCTCCCTAGCTTGCTTCTGTAAGTGGAGGTCAGCTTCTTGAAGCTTTTACAGATGTGTGGAACTTATTTCTTTGGTTGTATCACTGGGAGAGGTATCTGAATCTAGCATAATAGCCATTTTGAATGAATTTCAGGACCCATTTTTCTGTGGGGTGGGATCGCCATTCTTCCTTAAATTTTAGATGGTGTCCTCCGCCAAAGTGGGCAGCAGAAAAGGGGGAACTGAAGAATCACTGCTTGGTTCCTGCTGCTGGTTGATATTTCTAGCTGGCCCCGGACTGGTTTCTTTGTAAGCGATCTGGCTACCTCTGATATTATGCTGCGGACCCTGATGGGCTTGAAGCTTCTTTGGATAAGAGTGCTGATGGTAAGGCTTGTAAAAACAGTTTTTTCTGCTTCTTTTTTCCCTGGCCTACAACCATTTGAGACTCCATCTTGGCTTAAATTCGGGACTTATCATGGCCAGCCGAATAAGGTGTTTCCAGAAAAATGCAATTTAAGGATTCTTTTTGTGCCTCAGGTGTGTCTTACGGTCAGGCCAGTAGAGTAACTGTGCGCAGCAAGGATGGAGCTATCTGTAGCAGCACTAGTAACCTGGTTTGATCCCAACATGCCCTCGTTAAGTACTTCAGTGATTCCTAGGCAGGTGGCTAGTGAACACTTCACTGTAGTGGCAGATGTGCTGCATATCTTGCTTCCCACTGAGTTGGGCTTCTCACTCTCCCTATCCAGAGACACAGTGGGTGGAGGAGCCGTGGAGGCATCTGTAGTGCAGCAGATTCACATGCGTTGCATGCCCCTGCCTTCCAGTGATGGGTATGGACTCTGCAAGTTGTTTTTCTCGAGGAAGTTTTACGATAAGCGTCGTGCATCGTTTCTCCTCCCACTCGAGGCATTGTGCACGTCAAACGATTTGTTCCTTAGAAAGTTTGTTTTCATTTTGCCATGAAAGGACTGAGGATATAGCATTCTCTGTTAGACATACTGTGTTTGTAAGTATTTTGTCACCATCTAATACCGGTCGGGGAGGCAGGAGTGTGAATGTGGATCTGTAGCACTACATGCTACAAATAGATGCTTACAGGGTAAATAACAATCCCTTCGTGGCATGCGTTGCCTGCAGATGCACATGCTATGTATAGACTGTAAAGCAGTAGCCCTCCACGCTGTGGCTTTGGGCATGAGATGGTGCAGGTGTTTGATAAAAACTAGAGCTTGTTCTCTTGATTGCTTTGTGAAAGTGTGTGTGTTTATCCATGCTGCTGCTTTGCAAACGTCATTGAGAGGTATTTCCTAAAGAGCTGTGGTTGCTCCTGTTAGCTTGTTGAATATGGTCTTGGCACAGTTGTGGGTGTTCGTTTTGCTTTTGCATAACATGTGTAAGCATTTAATAATCCATCTAGCTATACCTGCTTTAAATCAATCAATTAGGGTTGGTAAAGCGCAACTACTCACCCATGAGGGTCTCAAGGCACTGGGGGAGGGGGTTGGCTCTGTCGAGTGGTGGGGTCAGGTCTTGATGTCCATCCTGAACTGGGGCAATGTGGGAGATTGCCGGAGGGGGAGGATGTTCCAGGCTTATGCTGCGAGGTAGGAGAAGGACTTTCCTGTTCTGGTCTTGTTGATAAGTGGGACGGTGGCAAGAGAGAGATGGGCTGATCTGAGGTGTCTTTTGGGTACGTGAAAGGAGAGGTGGCTGTTCAGGTATGGGGGTCTTGTGTTGTGAAGGGCCTTGAATGCATGGGTGAGGAGTTTGAAGGTTATTATTCTTTCGACTGAAAGCCAATGGAGATCACGGAGGTGTTGGGTGATGTGACTGCGACGGAGGATTTCAAGGAACAGTCTGTCTGCGGTGTTCTGTGTAGTCTGGAGTTTGCAAAGGAGTTTTGTTGATTCTGGTGTAGAGCGTGGCCGTACTACAGTCTGCTGCTGATGAGTGTGTGTGACAGTTTTTCTGGATTTGGTTGGGATCCATCCGAAAGTCTTTCAAAGCATGCAGAGAGTATTGGAGTAGGTCGAGGTTACGGTGTTGATCTGGTGGTTCGTTGTGAGTGATGAGTCTAGTATGATGCCGAGGTTTCGAGTGCGGTTTGTCAGGGCTGGGGTATTTCTGAGGGCGGAGGGCCACCAGGAGTCGTCCCATGCAGAGGGGGTGGAGCCAAGGATGAGGACTTTTGTACTTTCTGAGTTGAGTTTCAGGCAGCTGTTCTGCATCCAGGTGGCGACGGCTTTCATTCCTTCTTGGAAGTTGTGTTTGATGATGCTGGGTTCGTTGGTGAAGGAGAGGATCAGCTGGGTGTCATTGTCGTAAGAGCTGGTGTCAAGCCTGTGGTTTCTGAAGAAGGATGCAAGGGGGGCCATGTAGACATTTTAGAGGGTGAGGCTAAGGGAGGCACCCTGGGGCACTCCACAGTTGGTCTTTGACGGTTCCGCGAGGTAGGGACGGAGTCTGAACTGCTGAGTTCTGCCAGTGAGAAAGGAGCGTATCCAATCGAGGGCCCTGCCGCGCTTGCCAGCGTCATGGAGCCTGGGCGTTAGGGTGCGGTGGGAGATGGTGTTGAATGCATCAGAGCGGTCCAGGAGGATGAGGGCTGCCTTTTGCCCTGGTTGAGGAGGGAGCGGATGTCTTCGGTAGTGGCAAGTAGGGCGGTCTCGGTGCTGTGGTTGCTTCGGAATCCAGATTGGGAGAGGTCCAGGACGATGTTAGGTTCGATGAAGTTTGCTAGCTGGGTGTTGATGGCCTTTTCGATGACCTTGGCTGCGATTGAGAGCAGGGAGATGGCCCTGAAGTTCTTCAGGTCCATTGGGTCCTCAGAGGGTTTCTTCAGGTGGAGATTAACTTTGGCATGTTTCCAGTTGTCGGGAAAGGTGCCGATCTTAAAGAAGCAGTTGATTGTCTGACGTAGTTCGGGTGTGATGGAAGAGGCGGCTCTGAGGAAGATGTGGTGTGGGCAGGGGTCTGAGGGTGCTCCTGAGTGGATGCTTTTCATGGTCTTCAAGGTGTTTTCTGTAATGAGCAGGATCCATTTGAGCAGGGTCTGTTACTACGTCGCATGAGAGGGGAGCTGGAGCAACGAGGTGGTCTGGGTTGTCGATGTTGTCGTAGATCATCTTAATCATATGGTGGAAGAAGGTGCAGCAGGGAGCTGGCTCTATATATACTATAGACACACAATTGATGGACAGAATACAGAACAAATCATAATATTCACTTTCAGTCAAGAGATCTGGGTTAACTCCAACATTCTTTTGCTTACCATGCCACCCCAGTTAAGATCTGGCCATATGCAAATCCGTCTTGACCCTGTGCCTCATGGGAACAGTCCAGCTCGAACTGCCAAGCCAGGTCCTCTCTGGACCGGAAACAAGCATCCTAGGACCGATTTCGGGGTTTCACCCCTCTTCAGCCAGGATAGCTCAGACTCCTACACCAGATTCTCATAGCCTCAGTAAGGTTTGGTGAGGCCGGAGAGTGTACTTCTCCATTTAAAGTCAATTGAGAAGTATGCCAAGGCTTTGTACCTGCCTCCATCCTTTTTTTTAATTGTATATTAATGATTTGAAGAGGACACTAAATGTTGCTGGGGCAGATGTAATGCTTGTTGAAAATAAAGCTGAGCCAGTCTTATTTTATGTGGATGACGCAGTGCTTCTTGCTAGAACGGCGAAGGGTCTGAAGTTATTACTCAGTAACTTAAAGTTAAATTCATGAAGGGTCTTGACTTGGAAACAAATGACTCCAAAACATTCATTATGGTGTGCTGTCCCAAGAACACCAAAACTAGTACTTAATTGATTGAAGGGAAAACATTAGACAGGGTATGCTCTTTTCCTATATTGCCCTAGATTTTGATGATGCTTGCACATGGTCCGAATGTTTTAGAAGTACACTAACCCGATTTTCTTGTGCAGTCAGAACTATTTTCTCTCTTGCTGCTTGCATTGGTAGAAAGCCACTGGCCCCATTAAAAGAAATGTATAAAAGGAAATGCCTTCTTGCTTGGACCTATGACATGGGTGTATGAGGTTACAGGGACGTTGCTGCCATTCAAGTCGAGGAAAATAGATTTTGCTGTAGCCTGTTGGGAGTTTCTACCTCGACACCCCACTTCTCCTTTCACCAAGAATGACGCCTTGAGTATGTTCAGGACCCTATTGGTGCTGCCCCAATAACCCTTGGTCAAATAAGGAAGCTGAGCTCAACCGTGCAGTTGTTAGAGATTGCCTTGCTTGTGATCATGGACTGAAATTTCCATGGCTCAAATATATAAGAGATACCACTTTGGCTCTGGACTGCGCACACTTGTTTGAGAACCCAGAAAGTATCATCAAAAAGATAAAAGCTGGACCCAGGAATGCTTTTCTTCATACAGACAAGCCTCTATGGAGGCCATGGAAGCGGTGAAGCGTCTGTAAGAGATTATTGTTTGGTTCAGAAGACAGCAGGGATCGCCCCATACCTATTATTTGTACAAAAGGTGTATGAATGCAACCTACTGACTCGTTTTACGTTAGGAACGATACGCTGGATGTTGTTTTTTCCCTTAGAGCAATACTCCTCAAACAATATTTGCATTTGCCTATGTTACGAGCAATCAAACCAGACCTTATTGCACATTGTTTTCTTTTGCCTCTATTGCACGGGCGCACATGTATTAAGCACAAAGCTTTGCTCTTCTTACAGCAGCTAAATGGCCAAGATACCGGTTGGCCATTTTTTGAGGGGCATTTAACGGAATCTATAAAGATGAAATCCAACTCAATAAATAGCTATTTTAGATCAGATAATTGTGGGCTTTTAGATCAAATATGTTTTAGGAGGTTTTATGTGTGTTAATGAAATGCTTTGCTTAACATGTTGGATGAATTTTTTAACTAAATACTTATAAGGTCCCAAAGGCGAGACCTGTTGGCTATGCTTATTTCGTTTCCCTCATGTTCTCCTATCAGGCCGCACTTCTATGTTCTACATCTCAGATCACCATATACATTCCTGTTTCATGTGCACATCTGGGTTCTGTTCTTCGATTGTGTGATGTTCACTTTACAATTTAAATCTAAATATTTGCACAATAGCTGTTATTTGTGTTTTTTTCAATAGTACAATTGTCCCTAAACTCACCTGGTGGGCAAATCATTGTACCTAAAAATGCAGGCACGATGAAAGAAGGCACACAGAGTGGACATTATTCAATTTCTGAATCTTTCTAAATCATGGACAGTTTTTACTGTTGACATTACTTTTTATTGTTCAAAGTCGCAAATGAATTACGCACTCCTTACATTTCATGAAAACCTCTTTATCAGGTGCATATAACCTTCTATCTTAGAGCAAGTAAAGGATATCTTTGTTATTATTTTATGAGCTGAAGTAAATACAAATCATGATACAAAAAGAACAGTTTTGCATTGAGTGTCTTACTTTTGCCGGCAGTGGTTACTAATTTATGGTGATAAGTATTGTAGCTGTAAAGGTAAACCAAGCCACCCACACAATGCCAAAGCTATATGTTGAATGGCTTCATTAGGTGATACAAGACTCACTGAGCATTATTTGTCGGTGGGACATACACCTGACGACTTGCAATGGACAATTATTGAACAGATCAAACCAGGAGCCAATCTGACTCAACGCCTGTTTAAGAGAGAACAGAGGTGGGTATACAGACTTTCCACCCACAAGTCTGGTTTGAACGATAATATCCTGTGGAATACCGTGATGGGATAAGCTCCTTTTCCCAGAATTATGGCATTTAGAGCAGAACATTTCCTACGAACCAGGAGGCTGCTCTCAACAACCAGCAGTCTTTATGCGCCATATTTCCCTATGAAAATACCAAATTAACATTGCTTGACTGCCTCTGAGATTTACCTGCTTTTTCTCTTTTTCACTCTGTCAAAATCTCACTAATCCAATTAATTTTTGCCTCAGGGTGAGAGTCCGTGTGATATCCAAACTCTCTCCTCCCACAAAATGAGAAGTGGCTATCTTGATCTCCATGGTAACCATACCATCAGGTAACATGCTGTAGCCAATACGCGTTGGGGCAGAGAGAAATGTTCCCTCCCCGGCAACGCGTTCCGATTGGCTTACGTAGAATTACGTGCCGAGGCCACGTCCAACCAGGAAATGCAAACGCCTTACTTTACCGGCATCTCGCATACAACCCAATTATTCCACGGGGCACCTCCAGCAGTAACCAAGTAGGTTTACCGCTAGACGAACAGAAGCCGCAAGTAAGTGCAACCATCCCGACCTACGTGCGGGTCAACAACTCTCAGCACGATTTTGCCTCTGTCTCTGAAAATTTACAGGTGACGGACATTTGCCGTCTTGGAAATGCCGGTGCCCATGAAGCAGTAGCTTCCGCCTCAAGCGTAAGCTTGAACAATCGTCGCCACTGTGATCCACCTTAGCGACATCACCACTGCACTAAACCCGACCTACGTAGCCGCCCAGAACGCAGCACGATAGAGATCACTTTCCCTTTCTACGGCCCCCTGTTTACACGTTATCCCCAGTTGCCAATTCAGTCCGACACCTCTCCTTGGCGCTGGCTCTGTACTTCAGGCACAGTTCGGTAAATATCACTGAAGCTATTCCTGATCGCAATAGATGGACCCTATTGTTTTAAACTAAAACGCTGGCATGACTCCATCTATTGATCCTTAGCTTGTGATTATGACCAGCGACATATGTGTTAAATGTAACTCATTGTTTTGTCTACCCTGGTATGTG
This sequence comes from Lissotriton vulgaris, assembly GCF_964263255.1. Classification (NCBI taxonomy): domain Eukaryota; kingdom Metazoa; phylum Chordata; class Amphibia; order Caudata; family Salamandridae; genus Lissotriton; species Lissotriton vulgaris. The sequence continues at coordinate 2,026,443,098 of NC_141693.1, forward strand.
ATCCCAACATTCTTTTGTTCCCCCGTTTGTCTTACAGGTTTTCCCGAATAAGGATAACGCATCTTTTTACATGAGATCGCAATTTGCAGTCTCTAATTTGAACTAGGGCAGGACGCTCCTTAGCGTGTGCGGACCACCCAGTTCATAATTCACGGTCCTGACGAAAACCAAAGAATCACCCCTATGGTTGAAACATGTAGACCTAGTTATTAGTAGTATTTGTAGAACTTCACATTTCACATAGCACACCTCGCTATTTTTAAAGCACTATACTTCTCTAGACACCAAAGCCTACCTAATTAGGCACAGGTGCCACACTGTTTTTATGAGGGTTCAAGCACTCAAGAATAAATCTTGAAGTGAGTAGTTTTGGCCCTCTTTTAATACACTTGCCAATTCTGATAGTTATGCACATATAAAAGAAAAACTAACCAGCTCCACTGTAGTCAGGTGTCGCAGCACACCCCGTGGGCACTCGGCCTATGGGGTGGGACCCCAATGATGAAGCATGTCACCAACCAGGTTGGTGAGTGAGGGGTCTTCTATAAGGATATGCATTATCCGACAACGGGTTGGGGCATTTTGTGCTGACTCTAGCGCTTAACCCTAGACTCCGAGAATTTCTCCCTGCCTCCCCTTTCTGAGGGGGTACTCCTCCATTGTTTTTGTAATTCGTTTCGGGGACCAGGAGTTCCCACCTCACATAGTATATGTAAAATTCCCTTACTCTCTCCTTTGATATGATGATAAAAGGGTTACCTGAAAAGCTTAGGCGAAGATGGGACATCCTTTTACCCTGCCTTCTGTTTGCTTACAGAGAGGTCCCACAGAAGGGGGTTGGCTACAGCCCTTTTGAGCTTCTATTTGGGCATCCTGTAAGAGGACCCCTATGTCTTGTGAAGGATGGGAGTTACCTCTCAAAAAGCCTAACCTTGACATAGTGGACTATGTACTTGGTCTCCGCTCCAGGATGGCAGAGTACATGGAGAAGGCAACCAAAAACCTTGAGGTCAGCCAAGAACTTCAAAAAGCTTGGCTGTCCTAACTGTTTACCAGCCAGGACAGAAGGTGTGGGTGTTGGAGCCAGTGGCCCCAGTAGCTCTCCAAGACAAATGGTCTGGACCCCACACCATCATTGAGCAGTGGACCTTGGAACACCCAGGAGCCCCCACAGGGTGCATCATGTGAACAGGCTCAAGGCATATGTTAACAGGGCGGACATGGACTTGCTCATGGCCACAGATGAGGGACAGGAGGAAGAAAGTGACCCTCTCCCAGACCTGCTCACGCAGAACCCTGATGATGGGTCAGTAGATGGTGTAGTCTTTTCTGACAGCCTCTCTGAACATCAGCAAAAGGATTGCAAACAGGTTCTTCAATCCTTTAGACATATGTTCTCTCTGACCCCCAGTCAGACAAACTGGTGCACCCATGAGGTGGACACTGGTGACAGTCTGCCTATAAAGAGTAAAATCTACAGGCAACCTGACCACGTCAAGGACTGTATAACGAAAGAAGTACAAAAGATGTTGGAATTGGGAGTTATTGAACCCTCAGAGAGCCCTTGGGCTAGTCCTGTAGTTCTAGTGCCAAAACCTCACACCCAGGATGGCTGGGCGTCCCTCAAGGACCCTCCCTCTCCCCAACACTGTTCAACCTAGTTATGGAACCTCTCACTACTTTGCTACAAGCATCCAATGTTCACTTTCACATGTATGCCGACGACACCCAACTTTATCTCAAAATACAATCTCCCAAGGACATCATGCTTCTGAACACCACGATCAGAAACACCCAATCCTGGCTTGCCGAGAATCACCTCAAACTCAATGCGCTGAAGACTGAGTTCCTCCTGATCTCACCTCCCGCAAAAATCTCTACCGCTCAAACATGGCTTAAGCACCTAATGGCTCTAAACGTACAACCTACCATCGTAGACTCAGCAAAATCTTTAGGCATAACACTTGACGCCAATCTCAACATGCAGCAGCACATCAGCAAGGCAACGAAAGGAGCGAACTTCCAAATCAATACCTTGAGAAAACTTAAACCCTTCCTTCCAGCCAAAGACTTCCATAGTGCAGTACAATCTATAGTCATCCCGCACATAGAATACGGTAGCACCGCCCTCTGCGGGCTACCCCTAACTACAACGGCACCCCTCAGAGCGTCCCTTAACGCTGCAGCGAGACTCATCACTGGCTCAAAAAAACACTCGCATATCTCCCCTGACTTTAAATCCCTGAACTGGCTACCTTTTGAAGCCAGAATACATCTGAAAATCGCCTGCATGACACACAGGGCTGTACACATGAACTCACCCGCCTACCTCACTCAAAAGCTGACAATTTCTGGTGGCTCTAGAACTACTAGAAGCACAAACAATCTTCTGCTGAAGCCTCGAAGGTTTCGGAAGGAAAAAACCTATAAATGCTCCTTCTCAGGAATGGCACCCAGGATCTGGAACTCACTCCCACCTGAAACCAGGCTCATCTCCTCCAACAAACTTTTTAAGAAAGAAGTAAAAGCGATCCTCATGGCTAAATACACATGATCTATTATTCTGTATTTCTCAAGAATCCGCTCTGTACTACCTGCATGACCCCTTGGACTATTTGTATTACTTGTATTATCGACTTATTTGATTGTATACGTTCCCTCTTTGTATATTTTTATATTGTTGACGCACCTGTTTGACTATGCACCCTGTACTCACCTACCTCAACTATGCCTACCTTTATGCTATCTCCAAAAGCATTTTAAGCACGCTCAAACAAGTATATGCTCCTTCTTCTTGTACCTTTATACTATTGGCGCATCTGTTTGACTATGCACCTTGTACCTACACTACCTCAACTTTGACCTACCTCTTGTATTTTGACCTACCTATGTAACTATGCACCTTGTACCTAACTACCTCAACTATCACATACTATTATCCTATCACCCCCTTGTCCTTGTAAAGCGCTCTGATTTCTGCAAAGATCTTGTTCGCGCTATATAAAACTTTAAAATAAATAAATAAATGAGGTTTTGTGTAGACTACGGGGGTCTCAATGCTGTTACTAAAACAGATGCCCATCCAATACCAAGAGCAGATGAGCTCATTGACAGATTGGCTTCTGCCAAATTTTTGAGTACATTTGACCTGACAGCTGGTTATTGGCAAATCAGGTTAGCTGAGGATGCCAAGGCCAAAACAGCATTTTCTACCCCAGGAGGTCATTACCAATTTGTGGTGATGCCCTTTGGTTTGAAAAATTCACCTGCCACTTTTCAAAGGTTGGTGAACCAAGTTCTCTCTGGGCTGGATGACTTCTGTGCAGCATATCTAGATGATATTGCTGTCTTTAGCTCCACCTGGGAGGATCACCTGATCCACCTGAGGAAAGTTTTGGAGGCCCTGCAAAAGGCAGGCCTCACTATCAAGGCTACTAAGTGCCAGATAGGGCAGAGCAAGGTTGTGTACCTGGGCCACCTTGTAGGTGGAGGCCAGGTTCAACCATTGGAGAGCAAGATACAGGCCATAAAGGACTGGGCTCCTCCAACCACCCAGACACAGGTCAGAGCTTTCTTGGGCCTGTCTGGTTACTATAGGAAATTTGTCAGAAATTATAGGACCATTGTGACCCCACTCAATGACCTGACAAGCAAGAAAATGCCAAAGTAAGTTCAGTGGACAGTTAGCTGTCAAAAGGCATTTGATGACCTGAAGCAGGCCATGTGCACATCACCTATTATCAAGAGTCCAGACTACTCCAAAACCTTCATTGTCCAAACAGATGCTTCTGAGTTGGGTGTAGGAGCTGTTCTATCTCAACTGAATAATGATGGTCATGACCAGCCCATTGCTTTTATAAGTAGAAGGCTGACCCCTAGAGCGAAACGTTGGTCAGCTATTGAGAGGGACGCCTTTGCTGTGGTTTGGGCACTGAAGAAGTTGAGGCCATACTTGTTTGGAATTCACTTCAAGATTCAGACAGACCATAAGCCCCTCTTGTGGCTAAATCAAATGAAGGGTGAAAACCCAAAAATTCTTAGGTGGTCCATTTCCCTACAGGGGATGGACTTTATAGTGGAACACAGACCTGGTACTGACCATGGAAATGCAGATGGACTCTCCAGGTATTTCCACTTAATACAGGAAGACTCACCTGGGCAAGGTTAGTTTAATGTCCCTAAGATTGGGGGGGGGGGTTATGTAGGAGAGTAGGGTCTGCAATCCTATGGTCATCCCAGATTTATGCTTTTTGCTTCACTGATTTACGGCTTTCCCTGGCTGTGGGCCTGCTAATCAGGCCCACAGCCTAGCTGTTCTCTCTCTAAATTGACATACATGTACTTTAGGTGCATTTACCAATTGGTATTGGGTCACTCTTGTAAGTCCCCCTTCCTGGTCCCATCCATAGGATGGACCTAGTCATAGTACAGCCCCCTTTAGGAGAATAAAGGTAGGAGCTGGTCCCATTCCAAATTAGATTAGCCTGAATTGAAACTCTACAAAGAAGAAACTTCGGACTTCGACGTTCTGCTCCACAGAAGACTGAAGAAAATCTCCCTTGTGGCCAAGGATTGACCACCCTGCGCAAGCAGGCACCATCAAGCGTCCTAGCGGTTCACTTTGTCGTCCTTCCTGGTGGAACCAGACTTCAGAGCCCGACGAGACCCGGACTTCCAGACCTCTCCGACCTCTACCTACATCTGCAGCACAGCTGAGATCTGTGGGTGCGACGAGACACGTGGGACCGGCCATCTTGGAGAAACTGCACTTCGCTTCCAGCACGACTTCAGAGGCATCCTCGAGAAAGTGCTTTAGGGATTGAAAAGCCCCAGCCCCGAGCAGCTCCTGCACCGAAGACCAGCCCTCCAGCATCCACGAGATCTGCGTGGGGCCCTTTTGCTGGGTTGCTGCTCGACACGTTGTCTGGTCACTTGCCGGCTGGCTAGTGGCCTCCTAGACGACGATCCTTGAAATCCACATCGCTGGTCTGGTTACTCAAGACTGGCCCTTGCTTCCCTGCAAAGGAGAAGCACCCCGGACCCTCCTGGTCCGCACCAGACGCCATCTCCACTCACCGCGTGGGTTGCCCTTGCCAAGGCCTGTTGACTCCGAATCCGGATCAGACACCGCCGACAGCGAGAGCCTGCGTGGGACAGCTCGTGTCTCCATCCTGGTCGTCGAAGACACCTCCTGGTCCACGTGGCTGCAGAGTCAAGCGTCCACTCTTCACCTGATCGCAACGACAGCATCTGGTTCCTTCCTGGTTCCACACCGTACACTGGCTAGTGACTGTGAACATTGTCCCCTCTGCTTTCAGATCTCCATCTTCCTTGATCCACCCTTGGATCACTCCGGACATCTTCCTCCTGGTCGCCTGCCGCATCTTTCTTCAAGGCTCCTTTGACTTCAACGCGGAAACCCGACACACTTTCACACCTATGCACCCGCAGCCCGTGGGTGAGGTAAGAAGAGCATTTCGGTGCTCAAGGGTAGATTGACTCTCCTAGTGTCCAGGTATCCAGTCGTTTTAGTCCTAGCTAGTCGGTACTGTCTTTTACTTACCTTTTCGTAATTTGTACTGTCCATTGACTTTGTCCCGTATCTTGCGTGTGCTTAGCCCTCTGATCTCTTAAAGAGTTCAGAGGTGTTTTGTTAGTAATAAATATCTTGTTTATTTTCATAACAACCTGTGTGGTGTCCTTTCATTTGGTATTCAAAGGGTTATATGTGGTAAAACAGCTGGCTTCACATGCCAAAAGTGTTTAGCCTAAGACTGCTTTGTCCATGCTACCACTAGGATAGCTGGTCTATAAGGTTGACTTACAACCAATCACCATAAGGGTTGTTTGGACTGATACAAGATTACTAGAACTAGAGAGCATCATATATCAGGCCAACTTCTCACTGTCTATATCTTGGTTTTTTGTATCACATTGTTACAAAAATGTGTAGCTTTGAAATCCATGTACACCTTTTGACCTTGCAGTGTCCAAATGTGATCCAACAACAGATAACTCTGTGTAAAAACGTGTATCTAATGTTAATCCCTGGAGGTCTGAGTATGATTTATAAACCTGATATTTCAAAGTTGTGAAATGTAGGCATATAAAGGCCATGCAGCATTCTGATTCATGTTCCTACTTTGTGTTTCGGATTCATGTTTCTCACGCCTGATCTGTATGTTTCGTGACATCTCTCTGACAGACATTCTCCCCGCATGGACACATCAGTACGTAAACAATTCTCTCTGATTCTCGTGTCATATCACGTCTTGGCAAAAGTGAATTCAGGCTGGCGAGTGGTGCGCAAAGTGCGTGCACCATGACGAGAGAGGAAAGCCAGATGGTGCCTCTGCTCGTCATTGTGCGCGTAACCGCACGCTGTATGCCAGCCAAAAAGCTGTGGTCGGCTTTTTAAAGCCCACACACTAAATGTTTTGCCAGAGCAGGGCATGCGCTGGCTCAGGAGAGACCTAAAAAGCACATCCTTAATGAGAAAGACTCCTTCTTCCGCGCACAACTCGACTGGGCTAAAAATAGACCCAGGGAACTATTTAGCATCATCAAAAATCAAACAGCTACGGCACCCCCCAAATTGATGGCCTCTATCGAAAGATGTGAAGAAATTGAGAACTTCTTTTCCGAAAAAATCTCCAAAATCGATCAATCCTTTGGCTTAACTCCCCCCCTCCAGATTGTTCATCACCCTTCTATGACCTGAAACCGCTGGTGTACGTGCGCTGTATAAATAATTTTAAATAGAAATTTTTAAATAGAAATAGACCTCCCCTCCAAGTCTCCTTTCACACCTTTGCCCCCCCTGACTCTGTTCATCTCCCACTCGCTGTCCCCCTCCTGAACACTTCTTCACCAAACCCCAGCTAAAAATTAATGCTTCTTGGCTTAACTTCCGTTACAGAGCTTGAAGTCTTCAACATTATCACTGACCTTAAACCCTCCTCTCATACCATGGACCCTCTTCCCGCTAAACTTGTTCAAGACTTAAAACACATCATTGCGCCATATTGGACCACCATCATCAACTCCTCCTTGGCCACGGGTTATTGATGACATCCACCAATCTTTTGACAAATGGGAGGCCTTCGTTCTCATTCTCCTTGACCTCTCTGCTGCTTTTGATACTGTTAACCACTCCGCCTTACTCAACACCCTCAAAGATCGTTTCAGCTTCAATGGTCCTGTTCTCAAATGGTTCACCTTATTCTTTCAGTACAGAACACAACAAATTAAAATCAGCAATTGCCTCTCTAAACCTATTCCTTTCTTGGGTGTTCCCCAGGGTTCTATTCTCTCTCCCTCTCTATTTAACCTCTTCATGGAACCCCTCACCCTCATTCTTAAGCAAGCAGGAATCAACTTCCACCTCTATGCTGATGATACCCAACTTTACTATAAGATCAAATCCCAAGCTGACATTCTACGCCTCAATGATGCCCTGACTAGGATTCTCCACTGGTTTAATCACAATAACCTTAAACTCAACCCTAAAAAACAGAAATCATTCTCTTCGCTCCTAAAAAGAACCGGCTCCTCATTCATCATTGGATCCCTGACCTTAAAGCTCTCAACTGCTCTCTTTCCACTTCTAACTCAGTTAAATCCCTCGGAATAAATATTAACCAGAACCTCAGCCTTACTCCCCACATAAAAAATTCTCCCAAAGGAACTCTCTTCACTCTTCATCACCTCAAGAAAATTAAACCCTTCATACCAGCTGTTGCCTTTAAATTAGTTGTTGAATCACTGGTAATGCCTTTCTCTCTGGAACACCGATAGCCCACTTAGCCCAAATCAGTCCTCAACCTCGGGCCATGCTTATTTCTGATTGTAGACAGTTTGACCCCATCTCCCCCATCCTCAAAGGTCTCAAATGGCTTCCCATCGAAGGCAGATCCACTGACAAGACCACTTGCATTACGCGTAAAGCCCTGCATCATCACACCCCATTGTATCTCTCAGGTAAACTCCACAAAGTGAGCTGCTCGAGAGAAATGAGGAGCACCAATGCTCTCATACTAGTTCCTCCTTTGTTCAATCATGCTCCTTCTCCGGAAATGTGCCTATCTGGAACTCCCTCCCTAAAGATCTACGTTGCAACCCCTCCTACCTCAGCTTCAAAAAAGACCTCAAGCTGCACCTTCTAACAAATACTGGGGTCCTTAATCCTTGCCGCCTAGCACGGTGTCTCAACCTGCTCTGGACTGTACTATGTTCGCGCCCCATTATACCCGACTCACTCCCTCCCTTTTCTCATTTTTAGGTCTCGCTAGCGAAGACCTATTGTTGCCGCTTTGGTGCTGGAAGGGAGACAGGAGGTGTCACGCGCAGGCAGGAGATGTGCACTCCGTACTTGTGCACATCTCCTGTCCCCGGAGGCTGGCAGCGTGCGCATCGTGCACTTTCAGTTTCCCTCCCCCTTCGGCTCCACGCGGCCAGCTTGTTTTTATGACTTTTAAACTTGATCCATATTCAGCCCGCGCTGGGAAACAATTGCTAAACATACATCTGCGCGGTCTGTTGAAAGGCATTCATTGCTGACAATTTGTGCAATTTTCTAATACTTGACATTGTCCTTTCATATCAACGTGTGTGAAAATACGTAATTATCCTCTTTCGCAGACGTGAAAAACAGACCCATGCAGCGCTGTGATCACTCTTGAAGCACCAGAAGCAACCGTTTATCTAAAAAACAGAACCAGCACATTTCGATCTAATTTACTGCCTTTTTGATAATAGTTTGTAACGTTTACAAACCATCAAATATAACTAAGCACATGTTCAGTTTCCTTTTGCTACAACCTAGGTTTTTACAAAATGCATCGTTTTCTGTAAATAATCCGGGCCTTGATCCACATGCATTCATTTTTAATATCTCCCATGGCTTTAAATAGATGTATGTGTTGCCATTAAGAAACCAGTCCCATTCTTGACTCTACATTGCTATGCTAGTTCTCAAATTGCCCCTTCAAGTAAAGTACCACAGCACTGCCAATTTACAAGTCCTGTACAGCACCATGGTCTACCCTGCTACATCCAGTAAAGCTGTTCTCTGGTGACACTAGTGATACAAGCACTAGTGATACAGGCATTAGCATGCCAGCATCGGGAAGAGTGTGAAGAGAACGAGGCCTAGTGATCTATACAAGCCGGCAAAAGCCACCATTTTCTTCCCTGCAAACGGGGAGCATGTCTAACTGTTGCTTTTTCATGCACAGCTCTTTACCTTGCGTGTGTTGGCAAAGGCAATCCAATGGATCCAGTTTGGTTTCATATGTAGCTTAATGCAAAGTTTTTGCTAACTAAGTCTGGAACCAGGGTTCTTTCTCCACGGCACATTTCAAGTTACCCATCAATTTAATAGCTGCTCTCTCCTCTCTCCTCACCTTTCTGGGAGCACTTGGCTGGAACCTCAAGATGGACTTCCTGGCAAACTGCACTTAGCCAGGATGAGGATCCGCTCTGGAAATGTCACTTATGGCTGACAGCTTCCAGTCAGAGTGAGTTGAACGTCCCCTAGCGCATCCATCCAGAAAGCAGCCCTAGTCTCACGGGATACCTAGCATATTTCAAAGGATCAAACGTCCCTTAACCTAACAGTCGACTTATTTCAACAAACATTTGCAATGCAATATGTCTCGCATCTGCAAGAGTTTGAGCTATTGGCATTGTAAATGAAAATGCCTTTAATTTATGTTTTTTTGTAAGCCTGCATGCGGTGTGTAAACAAGCACTTTGTTCTCGTTGTCCTTGCTTACGAGAAACAAGACTGGTAGTTAAGAGACGCAGTTACTGCCAGTCTTGCTTCTCGTAAGCAACGACTATAAGTACAAAGTGTGTGTCTAAGCACTGCTTGCGGATTACCAGAAAACCTAAATAAAAGGCATTGTAATTTACAATGCCAATCGCACAAACTCCTACAAATGCGAGACCTATTGCATTGCAAATGCTTGTTTCATATACTTCTAACCTCCCCCTCCAGTTCTCTTATAATTACTGTCTACTCCCGCATGCTACAACCTCTTCCATCAGCCTCCTCAGTTCCCTCCTTCTTTCATATCCCCCCCCCCCCCTCATCCCTAATGTCCCTCGCTAGCGAGGACTATCCAATTCTTTTTAGGGCCTCACTATATTTCTTATTTTTCTTGCCCATGTTAGAATTGTCCTATGAATACTGTTTTTACTGTCCTTTTTGTACCAATGTTATATTGTAAATGTTTTCCTCGCCCAACCCTTGTAAAGCGCTCGGATACCCTCGGGTCTAGCCAGCACTATATAAAACCTTTTAAATAAATAAATAAATTCATTAAATAAACGTGTGAGAAAGGCAATGTTTTTCTAACCAACGAATGCTCAATTCTATTTATATCTTATGTTGTGGCTTTTGTGACTGTATTGTTTTATATTATCTCATTTTTAGAATAGGTCCTTTTTAAGGCTATCGTGCCTGGTATGCATTCTATTTTCATTTGCTGTATTTAACATTTTGTAATCGTTTGACTGTTTTATATGAATCCATGATTTTTTATGATCACCTGGGAAATGATCGATTAAATATTGTTTGATTGATTGCATTGTGTATAAAAAAGCACAGGTTTGAATGCTTTACTTAACGTTGAATATTTCTATTGAAAACTGCACTTACCTTAAAATTAAGTTTTCGAGTTCGAAACATATATAAAAGGAAGTGCTATTTTTCTAATTTGGTCTCAGATTCATTCTTTAAGTGTGTGTCACATTTATTGCCTCTGTGAGTATAACAAATGCTTAGCACTACCCTCTGAAAAGCCTAACTGCTCGCCCACTCTAACACAAAAGCCAGCATAAGTATTATTTACTTTTGCCTCCGTGAACCAACTGGAGACCCAGTGGACTCCCTGCACAGTGTACTTCGTTATGGTACACTACATAAAGAAACTTAAATAAACACAAAGAATCCAACACAGAGGGAGGGAAGGGGGAGGAGTGATCAACAAATGTTGAAGCACTCAGTGTTCTGTAAAATGTGTGAGGGGTATTTTACAGAACACCGAGTGCTTCAACATGTGTTTATTTAAGTATCCTTGTGGAGCAAGAATCCAACCCTTCGCTCTACCTCCCTCTTGTGTTTTTGACACACTATATAAAGAGCCAGCTTCCTACAAAGGGACGTATAAGGTTTGTCTCGAACATCACAGAACAAGATGTATCAGGAATCGGAATAGGTATGTTTAGTTTGGAAATCCTCTTACCAAAACATCAATATAGGTATTGATGTCATCCGTATGTCTCTGCGATGGTGAAACAGAGGACAGAGGTTTTGACGTCAAATGAGACAGTGCTTCCGGGGTAGATGGTGGTGGTCTCAACGTCAACAGTGGCTGCCTCAATGTCTGAAGTCTCTGCCTTACTGTAATCTCCTGACATCAATGACATGAGCAGGTTGGTGCTGTACCTGTAATGGACATCATGGGTCTGGACGTCTATCAGGATTCGCGTTTTTTGTGGAGTCACTGCACTACTTGGCTCTACCACTTACGTAATCTGTAAAGTGTGAAAAGTGATAGATGGTAAATTACCTCCTCAACCCACTTGACGCCTCCTGTAGCCTGAGCAGTCTGATCTTCTACCTGTCCTTCATGGCATTTTTTTGCAATGTTTACACTCTGCATAGTATGCCTTCCGGAAGACCATCGCCTGGCAGAGACTGTGAGGGTCTGTCAGGGCTTTTTTTGCCACAATTAGGAAACTTCATAAAGAATGAAGGCATTTGTCAGAAATAAATAAGGTTATGCCAGAAAATGTTGGAAAAGCTCTCTGGTCCTAAAGGATGTAGAGGGAGGTAGCTGCATTTAGCTAAGCTCAGTACCCCAGGGAACTTATGACAGGAGCCGGAAAAAAGAACTGACCTGTCACCCCCGGTGCATGATGGGACATTGGAGAGAGGTTAAGGTCTTAAAGGCACAGTGTCAGTTTAGTACTCTAGACGCATAGACTAGGTCTTAAATTTGACTTGCATTTCCTCTTTTTTCCCATAAAAATAGGGTTTGTGACAGATCACTTTACCATATCTGTTTTCCTACAATTGGAAAGTATTTTTTAAAATGAAACAAACGAAATGTGGCTATTTTAACAAAGACTACTACTTTTTCTGTGTGTGTGTACATATAGAGATATATTACCTACTGGTGGGCGAAAGTAGGTATAGTTTATTTATTTATTTATTTGAAAGTTTTATATAGCGCGAACAAGATCTTTGCAGATATCAGAGCGCTTTACAGTAATAGCATGTAGCATGTAGCAGTTGAGGTAGTTAGGTACAATATGCATAATTACATATGGAGGTCAAAGAACAACCGGAGGTAGATCATAGGTGAGGTAGTGTCAGTACAAGGTACATAGTCAAACCGTTGCGCCAATAATATAAAAGTACAAAAGTATGCATATACTTATTTAAACGTGCTGCAAGTGTTTTTGGAGATAACATAAAGGTGGGCATAGTTGAGGTAGGTGCGTGCAGGATGTAAAGTCACACAGGTGCATCAGTAGTACAAAAGTAGGGATGGATGAGGTAGTGTAGGTACAGTGTGCAAGTCAGACAGGTGCGTCAGTAGTACATCAAAATACAAAGAGGGAACATATACAATCAAATAAGTCATAATACAAATAGTACTAGTAGACCAAGGGGTCAGGCCGGTATTACGGAGCGGATTCATGAGAGATACAGGTTAATAGATCATGTGTATTTAGCCATGAGGATCGCTTTTACTTCTTTCTTAAACAGTTTGTTGGAGGAGATGAGCCTGGTTTCAGGAGGAAGTGAGTTCCAGATCCTGGGCGCCATTCCTGAAAAGGAGCGTTTATAGGTTTTTTCCTTTCTGAATCTTCGGGGTTTCAGCAGAAGATTGTTTGTGCTTCTAGTAGTTCTAGAGCCACCCGAGATTGTCAGCTTTTGAGTGAGGTAGCTGGGCGAGTTATGGTGTACAGCCCTGTGAGTCATGCAGGCGATTTTCAGATGTATTCTGGCTTCAAAAGGCAGCCAGTTCAGGGATTTAAAGTCAGGGGAAATATGCGAGTGTTTTTTTGAGCCAGTGATGAGTCTCGCTGCAGCGTTAAGGGACGCTCTAAGGGGTGCCGTAGTTGTTAGTGGGAGCCCGCAGAGGGCGGTGCTTCCGTATTCTATGTGCGGGATGACTATAGATTGTACTGCAGTTTGGAAGTCTTTGGCTGGAAGGAAGGCTTTAAGTTTCCTCAAGGTATTGATTTGGAAGTTCGCTCCTTTGGTTGCCTTGCTGATGTGCTGCTGCATGTTGAGATTGGCATCAAGTGTTATGCCTAAGGATTTTGCTGAGTCTACGACGGTAGGTTGTACATTTAAAGCCGTTAAGTGCTTAAGCCATGATTGAGCCGTGGAGATTTTTGCGGGAGGAGAGATCAGGAGGAACTCAGTCTTCAGGGCATTGAGTTTGAGGTGATTCTCTGCAACCCAGGACTGGGTGTTTCTGATCGTGGTGTTCAGAAGCATGATGTCCTTGGGGGATTGTATTTTGAGATAGAGTTGGGTGTCGTCGGCATACATGTGGAAGTGAACATTGGATGTCTGTAGCAAAGTAGTGAGAGGTTCCATAACTAGATTGAACAGTGTTGGGGAGAGGGAGGATCCTTGGGGGACACCTAGCGATACAGGTACCGGAGAGGACATCAGGTTGTTGCTTTTGAATCTTTGTGAGCGGTTGTGTAGAAAGGAGGTGAACCACTTGAGAACAGTCCCTGAGATGCCCATTCTTGTGTTTAACAGTTCGAGTAAATTCTCATGTTTAACTGTGTCGAATGCTGAGGAGAGATCCAGAAGGATGAGGAGGCAGGTTTCGTTTTGGTCTAAGATTTGGAGGGCGTCGTCCACTATGTGCGTCATGGCTGTTTCGGTACTGTGCCCTGCACGGAAGCCTGATTGATGTGCGTTGAGGAGATCAAACTTGTCTATGTGTTTAGTCAGTTGTAGCTGTACGCATTTTTCCAACAGTTTGGCGAGGGTGGGAATATTTGTAATAGGGCGGTAGTTGTTTAGATCAGTGGGGTCTGCTGTTGGTTTTTTTAATAGAGGTGTGACTTGTCCGACATTAAGGGCATCAGGGATGGATCCTTGTTGAAGAGAGCTATTGATGATTTTAGTCCAGAGTGGGAGGAGCAAAGGGGTAAAGTCTTTTACAGCGTTAGCAGGAAGAGGGTCAGTGAGGTGATTGGATGGTTTCAGAGTGCTGAGCAGTCTGCCAATTTCTTCTTCGGAGTAGATGCTAAAGGATGACCATGTAGCGTTGTTCTTTGGTACAGGCGCTGCTGTGAGTTGGGGGTTGGAGTAAAGGATTGCGTCATTGAGGAGATCGCTTCGTATGTTGTCGCTTTTTTGGTTAAAGAAAGCAGAGAATTCTTCACAGGAAGGTGTAATGCCCATGGTGCTGATTGTCTGGGGTTGTTCTTTGGATTGTGTTCTGATTAGCTCAAACAATTTCCTTGGGCGGTTTTTCGCTTGGGCGAGCTGGAGGCTGAAGAAGTCTCTTTTTGAGCGTTTTATTTTCCTGAAGTAGGCATTTCTCTGCTTCTTCAGGCTTTCTAGGTGCAGTGTAGAGGGGTCTGACCTCCAAGTGCGCTCTGCCATTCGCATGGCCCGTCTATCCTCATTGAGGCTCCCGTCATACCATGGGTTGGAGATCTTGGACGAGACTCTTTTCAGTTGCATGGGTGCAGCCTCATTGATTATTGTGGACATAGCATTTAGATAGTGGTCAGTCAGGAGTTGGACGTCCGTAGCGCCGGACGGGGGAAGTAGTAGATTGCAGCTGTTAGGCGGTAATGAGTTTGGGTTGAGTTTTTTCATGTCCCTTTTCCAGACTTTGGGCTTAGAGGGTTGAACTGGGTTAAATTTAATTTTTTCATTGATAAGGAAGGAGACAATATGATGATCTGACCAGTCACAAGGTTGAATTGACTCCAGTTGAATAGCGTTCTCTTTGGCGATGATAAGGTCGAGGATAGCACCTTTCTCATGAGTTGGGCTATTGCATATTTGGGTGAAATCAAGGGCGTTGAGGAATCTTTTGAGGCTATTAACCACTGTGTCACTGCTGTCGTTCCAATGGAGATTGTAGTCGCCAAGGAAAACTTGGGTATTTTGTCGTCCTGAATTGGTTGTTATTGTGTCCATGAGTTGTTGGCAGAAGGAGAGCTTGTCTCCAGGTGGGTGGTATATGATGTGGAGTGAGCAGACCGGTTTGCTTTCGCTTATGACATCAAGGCAGAGGTATTCACAGGAAGTAAGAGAAGGGGCGGACGCTTTAGTAACAGAGAGATTGCTTCTGTAGATACAGGCAATTCCACCGCCTGTCTTTATGGGCCTTCCAAGTCTAATTATACAGTAGTTGGGGGGGACTAGTATATCCAAGATAGGTGTAGAGGTATCTGACAACCATGTTTCAGTCAGAATGGCCAGATCTGGTTCCTGAGACATGATGAGCTCGGCGACCCCCGGTGAATGTTTTTGGGCCGATCTGCAGTTGAGAAGTATGCATTTGAGGCTAGGGGCGCAGAGGGTGGAGGCAGGTTCTGTAGTGATGGGCACATTAGTGAAGTTGTTAGGGACGGCGCCTCTGTTATCCTTTTGGTGCCTGAGGGGGTTAGAGATGATCGTTGGGATGGGCAGGTGGTTGGTGGCTAAGCGATTTTGGGGAGCCGGGACGTAAGATTGGAGAAGGACGTGTGTCTCATGGTCTGTGAACGTATTGGCAGTGCGTCTAGGGCGGTTGTTGGTATTGCGAGAGGGGATAGAGGTCCAGTGTGGGGGGAGTTGTGTGATAGGGCGAGTAGGCGGTGAGGAGGAAGTGTTGTTAGGTGTAAAGGGAGTATTGCGATTGGTGGTAATGCGATTGTGATTGGTATTGTGATTGTTGGAGTTGCGAGAGGGGATAGAAGTCCGGTGTGGGGCGTGTTGTGTGGTAAGGCGTGTAGGAGGCGCGGGGAGAGTGTTATTAGGTGTAGAGGTGGTGGTGGTAGAAGGGTGTCTGGAGTGTGTGATGAGCAACTCTTTGATGGAGTGTAGTTCTTCTTTCAATTGGAGGAGGGAGGACATGATCATGTCGAGCGTGGTGTTCGGCGCGGAGTTGGGGAGGGGTACAGGCGATGAACCGGCGAATAGGTTGTTGGAGACGGGTGAGGATCGGGATGGGGAAGTGGAGCTGGTGAAGAGGTTGGGAGTGTTAGAGAGAGGATAGATGTTAGGGATGGTGTTGGCGTTGTCGGGAGGGGCATCAGTGCTAGGAGGGGAAGGGTGAATGAGGGCGGTGTGGAGGCTGGAAGTAATGGGGGAGGAGGAGGGATAGTGGGGAGTGAGAGTGGGGGGTGAAAGGTTGAAGGAGGGGTGAAGGCTAGGCGGGACGGGAGTGCTAAGAATGTGGGGCGAGATAGGCGGAGAGAGAGCCAAGTTATGTGGGGAACAGTTGGGGGAGGAGGGGTGTTCTGAGAAGATTGGTGTGGAGGACGGGACAGGCTTGCAAAGTGTAGGGGGGGGTATGGGAGGATGAGCGGAGGGGTGAGGGTAGGTAGGGGGGATGGTGGAGCGGGTGGAGTAAGGAGGAGCGGGGTCTCTGTCTGAGATTGAGGGGTGGTGAGGGTTAGCTGCCGCAGGTAGGTCAGTGACTATGGTGCTGGGTGTGAAGGTGAGAAGAGTGTCGTTCCGGTGCTGAACTTGGTTGGGGTGTTAAGGGTGGGTGCTGTGTCGTCAGGGGTGGAAGGACAGGAGGTGATATGAGTGAAAGTCCGAGGATTGGATAGGTGCTCTTTGAAAGTGGGAAACAGATTGTCAAGAAGTTCCAGGTTCCTGTCTTTCGCTTGAATTAGGACAATCCCGTTATTGTAAATAGTGATGGTGGTTCTGCCTGGGAAGAGTTGGGATGGTGTGATGGAAAGTGTTAGGCCATGGGTGGATTTCCTGGTGGAGGAGACGTTGAGTAGGGTGAGAAACGCTTTTTTCCACTGAGCTCTGCGTGTAGTGTGGAAGATGATATCGGTGTTCAAGGGTCCATTGACCGACGAGAAGTAGGTGTCGGCAAAGGGGGTTTCTGGGTGGGACTTAAGGAAGCCGTGTTTGAAGCGTTTGGCGGCTTTTTTGGTGAGCACGGGTGGGTAGTTGATTTTATATGTGTGCTTGCCGAATAAATCCATGTTGCAGGTTAAATAAATAAATGTGCTGAATGCACGCTACAAATGCCTCCACAGTTTACAAGGCTCTAGAGTGCCCCTAGGGCCACTAGTGCGCCTACGTGACTCTAGTGATTTTAGCGAGCGACCAAAATACTTGAGGTAGCAGTTGGTAAATTACAGGAGGGGAAAGCGAGAAATGGGTGCAGAGATTTACAGAGTAGTGCAGAATACAATTGGAGGAATAATTCTGAAAGAATAAGAGCAGAATACAGATGCAACGCAATCAGTTACACGCGACAGGTAGGTCCCCTAGGGCTCCAACGTGACACTAGTGCGCCTACGTGACACTAGTGAGCGACCAGAGTACTTGAGGTAGCAGTCGGTAAATTATAGGAGAGGAAAGCGAGAAATGAGTGGAGCAAGATTGACACTAATGAGCAGCCAAAATGAATGAGGTAGTAATCAGTGCAAGATATATGAGGTAGTAATCAGTGCATATAGGAATGAAAAGTGTAATGGGTGCAGGTTACAAAAATGCGACACATCTATATGCAGTCGTGAACGAAATACAGATGCAATCTGAAGATACAAGAATCAAAAGTGACAGTAGTGCGCAACCAAAAATACATGAGGTAGCGATCAAAACATACCAAGTGAAAAATAACAATACTAATAATAAAAAGTGCAAGATACATGAGTCAACAGTGACAATACACGATATATGAGTTAGAAGTGATGATAGTGAGCAGCCAAAATATATGAGGTAGCCATCAAAACATACCAAGTGAAAAATAATAATAATAATAATAAAAGTGCAATGAATAAGAATGTACAAAAAAAACGACTAGAAGTGTAATACAGCAATAGAAGGCAGACACTCTATCACAGGAAAGTGGGTGGATGATTAGTCCATGATGGCAGCCAGGGAGAGAGAGACCAATCTAAAATGGCCTCCAAGTAAGGGCGATAGAGACAGTAGTCCTCTGTCTGTATTTGTTCCTTTGAGAGCAGGGCCTGGCAGTTTCAGTTTCTATTTGAGCAATCCCTGGGAGTCTTATCTCTATTATGGAGGTCCTATGCGGAGGAGTTACGAAGAGGAGCCTCGTGGGCATCTGGCTCGAGGTACAGGAGGGGATTTATTGCTTCTGTTAGTGAACTCAGCCATTTTGAATAGTTTCCATAGGTGGAGCGTTTTTTGTTTTGCTTTTAACTTGGCGCCATTTGATGAATCTTCATGAAATTTTCAAAACTTGATTGCCACTCACTTCAGCTGCTGCCTTGAACGTTTTGAATTGATTTGTAAAGCAGGGGCAAGAAAAAGGGAGGTGGGGTCCCCAAACGCATTGTCTCTATGCAATTTCTTATAGGGATTTCAGGCACAACTATGTACGTACCGCCAGATGGAAATTTGGCAGAAAGCTAGATCTTGGTTCAAAAAGATCTCTTTTTGTAATTTGGTGTAAATCCATTCAATAGTTTTGGAGTTATTAAAGAAAAAACATTTACAAATATCCACCGCAGTGGTTCCGGGAATTTATGTGCCATTAGGAATGCCTTGATTGGTTGCCTCCACTTCAACCAGAAGTGGTGGCAGTACTCTTCGACTCAAACTCGGCAGAGTCCCAAGAAAAAACATTAAAAACAAATAAGTCAGCAGGGTAGGAATACCCTAATCCTCTGGGGGCCTAAAACTTTTTCATTTTTGGAAATATTTTTTACTGCGAATTCGGGGAGTGGGATTTTTTTTTAAAACAACAAGCACGTTTTCCTGCACTGTTTTTATTAGCTCCCCGGGTGGTCCAGGTCCCAGGGGAATCCGTTATTATATTAACTGGGGAGGGGGCTCACATGGCCGCTTTCGGCCCAGAGAACAACCACTAACCAGGCCACAGCTGATATTTACATTGGGAGGGAAGGTTGCACTCCCCTATCCCTGGTCCGATTCTGGATCCGGGGACCCCATTCCCTGGGAACAAGCCTTTTGTAATTTTGGGAGGTGGGGCACAAAACCCCCTTCTGGGACAATTTTGGCTCTGGGGACAGCCACCCCTGCTCTCGGCCAAAACAATGAAGGGGAGAGTGGCATACGACCCCCTCTCCCCCCTACTCCAGGCCAATTTCATCCCCAAGGGTCCCAACTTCCGGTTGTGCAAACAAATGGGAGAGGGGCTGCACCCCTCCCGGAGCCATCAAACGTCCTGGGGACCCCATCCCCTAAGGCCAGCTCTAGTTAAGTCCCAGGGTACCCACCAGGGTCATAGCAGTTTCCCTTCCCACACAGGTGCGTCCAGGGAAACCTGTGTCCTATCTCGCTTGGTAGGAGCAATTTCAAAGCTTCCGCTAAGCGAGAGCAAACACTAAGTCTGTTCCCAACGGGCAGGACTTTTCATCTGTTTCCCTGCTCGCACTGAGGTGGGGAGGGAATTAGCTGGAAAAATTGCTCCTGCAGCATTTTTAGCTGCTAACTGTGGGTGATACCAACTTCTGATGTAGTGAGTGCCTTGGGTTGGCTCCAAGGCACCCACACTTTACTGGCCCGGGCCCTGGGCGATGTGGTCCCAAGGGTCAATAATGGCCCAGGGAGAGGGGCTGCGTGCGCCCCTCCCACATAATGTGGCTTGGCCCTGGGAGATGAGGTCGCCTGGGCCAAAATCAGCCCGGGATGGGGGCCGAGGGGGAGCTGCGTGCCTTGTTAATAAGGCTGGGCCCCCAAAGATGGGGTCCCCAGAGCCAAAAATCGGCTCAGGGTGGAGGACTGTATGCCCCCAAGATGTGGCAGGGCCTTGCCGAAAGTAACTATAACTCACGCCCTCATATGACATCAGTCATGACATCTTCAATGACATCATAATATCCCTGCAACATTTGCAATAAAATCATTGAGAGAAAACAGTACATGGGGGCGCTGCGGTTATAGTTTCTTGAGGGAAGTAGAACTAGAACGGCTGAATTTCTATGGTTCTGTGTGTGTAAAATGTGAAGCCCACTGTAATGTCTCTATAACCTTTGTTTTTTTAATGAATATATATAAAGATATATAAAAGACCAAACAACCTCTATTGCCCCAAGGCAGTGTTGCGTGTAAAATCCATAAGACAACAAACAGCCGCACTCAGGACCAACGGTGCAAACAGGGACGTTTATTTCTCCAAGATGCATTTCGGCGGCTTACAAAAATATTGTTTATGATCCATTTGGTGGGCTGAAAAATGTTAAGAGAAAAACTCTAGACTTTATTTTGTTTATAAAACTAACAGGTCTCAGAGACTGTCTTTTAACATTTTTACTTTTTATAACATTTTTATTTGATAGATTTGAACAATCATCATACAGTATTTCGTCTATAACATCAGTATCGATCACAATTACAGATTTGCATACACACCCTCTTTCAATTATCAACGTCTTTCCACCAGCCAGATGTGACCAACTCTCCACCTCTCCAATCTGAGGTACAAGGAACAGTCAGGCGCCATCATCAGAGTCCAAATCAGAGTCTTCCGGGAGCGGCGGCTCACAGATTCCGCCTCTATACACATTCCAACTTCCCCATACTTTTTCCCACTTTTTGGGACATCCTCTGAATATAAAAAACGATCTTTCTGCTACCATTGCAAGGTCCATGTCTGCGCACCACTGGGCTAACGTTGCACTAAGTCCAGAACCCCATCGCTGTGCTATGTTTCGTTTTGCCACTGTAACTCCCAGTGTGACCCATCCCTGCATTACCACGCTCAAAACGTTGGTTCCCAGATGTTCAATAGGCAGTATTTTGGCTCTGGCAATATCGTAATTCCTGTAACTTGGGAAAGTGTTCTCATCACTGCCATCCAATATCTACCAATTACGGGGCAGGTCCATATTGTATGAAAAAAGGTCCCCTTTTCCCCTTATCCCCCTCAGGCACAGTGCTGAATCCGCACTCCCTATTCTATGTAGCAACACCCTTGTGTAGTATGTGCGGTGCAGTATTTTGAGTTGTACTAGACGCAACAGGGATGGAATTGGAGCCTCTCTAGGGGAGGCGAGCACATCCCGCCAGTCTGCCTCGTCAATGTCCCCTATGTCTGTTTCCCATTTCGCCTTCACTGTCCCGGTAGGGTCAGATCTATTGTTAATGATTTTTCTGTACGTCAAGGATATTGCCTTCTTGTTTAGGTGGTCAGTCAGTAGCCTATCCTCCAGTGGTGAGGATTCCTCTGGGGTTGCACCTGGTGGCAGAGCTGATTCTAGTGCGTGTCTGATCTGCATATAGCGGAAACGTTCTGTCTCCACCACACCATAGGTAGCCTGTAGTTGTGTAAACGGTATTACCTGTCCCTTCTGCCACAGATCACCTACTGACGTGATCCCAATGGTATCCCAGTTCCGGAAACCCTTGGAATTGCCGAGTCTGCCAAGCTTCTTTTAACATTTTCAAACAACAAAATGTAATCACAAAAACAACCTCAAGAGGGCATTGCACTCCAGCTGAAGAGCATAGAGCTCCAGCTAGGGTGATTTTAAACAAGCATTTGCAATGCAATAGGTCTCGCATTTGCAAGAGTTTGAACCATTGGCATTTGTAAATGAAAATGCCTTTTATTTAGGTGTTTTGAAAAACTGCAAGCCGCGCGTAAACACACACTTTGTACTTATAGTTGTTGATTAAGAGAAGCAAGGCTGGCAGTAACTGCACCTCTATTACTGCCAGCCTCGCTTCTCGTAAGCAACGACTATAAGTACAAAGTGCATGTTTATGCGCCATTTGCAGGTTTTTGAAACAGATTAATAAGATGCATTAACAATGCCAATAGCTCAAACTCTTGCAAATGCGAGACCTATTGTATTTCAGTATGCACCAGTAGGTGCATTTTGCATTCTTAGGTGTAGCAGGGAATTCTTGCATAAATATGATGGTATCAGAGGAAGCGCAAATTACACAATAAGAGGATGTGTTATTCTCACAACTTGCAATTGATCTTGCCATTTTCAGGAGCTATTTTGTGTTTTTTTACTTAGAAGTAACTGCATATAACATGTAAGGCACATGTATTAAATAACAAATAAATGTGAGTTACGCATATGTGTTGAAAATATATGGCTCTACTAGCAAAGCTCAATTGGTAAGGCACTGATTTGAATCCTGGTTGGCAGGTTGAGGAATAGTAATATGCATTTATTTTTAGTGCTATGAGCGTCCAGCCCACAAAAGAAAGCACTGTGAATATATGTCAGGATTTCAAATAGTATTACACAAGGGATACCAAAGTTTAGAAACACAGCAGAAGACAAGCTGCTGCCACAAAATGTGCAAAATGCTTCAGTGTGTAAATGCTTATATGGCCTTGCGAAGTTGAATAACAAAGTTCAAGGAGCATTGCAACGGCAGAGGAGTGTGAAGATAATGGCGGAGGGACGCGAGATGGAAGGAAGGGTCATGGAAGAGGAGGTAGCAGAGAAGAGAATACCAGAGCAGGCAGTTGACAGAGATATGATCGCCGAGGATGGTGATGGCTGAAGATGTTAATGGAAGGGTAAGTTAAAGGTAAGACTCCGTGAGGTTTTGGCTATGAAGGAACACTTAAAATAAAATACTGAAAAGTTTCCGCAACATAAATGAACTTTGAGCCTCAAAATCTCCATGTTGGTGCTGCAGAATCAGGGAAAAGGTGGGGTCTGTTTAGAGAAGAGAACTAAAGAATGAACAGCCAGAAATGAACGAAGCTCGCATGTGAAGCGTCTTGAGAAGTGATAATGCAAAATTCACCACCCTACCTTTTACTTACAAATAATCAACAACTTTATGTGCTCTGTACAAACGTTTGGATTTGCTGCCGAGACTCTGTTCCCTGACTTCATTTCGAGGTTAGATCCTTTCTGCCATTGTAATCCAGGCTTAGAATCACCATGCCTGATAGGACAGTGCATCTATAATTCCCGCCTCTTCGCCTTGATAAAGACCCGCCGTGACCACCAACAGGGGCACAGAAGGGTCGAAACGTCGACGTTATCTCTATGTCCAGTATGACGCTGTTTCTACAATAAAGACGAAACTGTGGTTTCAAATAGAACACTGGCCTCTCCTACAGAAACAATTTTAGATTGAATATCCTGTGGATATAGTATATATTGCGCACTGTGTCACTTTTTCACTATGCACAAATGTCACTAAACAGTAATTTGTATATGACTTGTTTTCATTTTGATATAAACAAATAGCTCATAATGGAATGAAGTAATTCTGATAAAAATTGAGCACAGATTTAAAGAGTATTGGTTTTGTTTTTTCTCCTTGTGTGTGTTGAGAATATCATCATTTCTAAGTATTCCATATATTGTATTTTGAAGAAATAATAGACCTACCCGACAGAACCACTTTTTCTTGAAACCTCTGTACAAAAGCAACATTGATAATAAAGCGCTGACCGTAGTGAATCACCAAAATACATCCTAAAGGAAACAGAACAAGCATTGGCCGTGCGTCAGTAAAGCCGCAACAGCTGAGCGCGGCAGCATTGAGTGCATCAATCTGTGAAACGCCCTGTGTACGTTGCACACATGCACGCTCACCCGTAAGCCAATGAATCCCAGCAGTTACGATGGGATTCGTAGTTTTATACCAGATCGGTACTGTTTCAGATTGAGCGGGCCGCGGGCGGGTATCGCATATTAAATGGAGGCTATCAGACAAAAAAAATAAAACAAGCATTGGCCGCGCGGCACTGAAGCAGCGCGGCCCTGAAAGCAGATCTGCAATAAAAAAAGGCGCGCGGCAGGAGGGGGTCCTGCGCAATTACCTCGTGGGAGCATGACCATATTGCGCCACGCGCTACCAAAAGGAAATCGCCAAGATGTGCACGTGTTGCATTGCTTGCAATGCAACACGAGCACGTTTTTGCCCCCAAAGCTGTGGCGATGGCTACGGGTCTCTCCAAAGCAACGCCTGCGCGCTGGGATCAGAGATTTAAAGGCCAAGGAGACTTACTGTTTTTTTTTTAATGTTGCTCGGGGGCTGCTTCACTTACCGCAGTCTCTCACAACATAAACAAATAAACAAAATGCTTGGTGATGCCGCTGCCTCTTCTAGGGGCACCACAAGCATAAAAATATTGTATATTAAAATGCTTTAGGACATCATGGGCCACTCTTTCCTAGGAGCAGTGAGTAATAATTGAGCGTCTCCTGCACCTCATTTATTATTCATTTAAATAAAAAATATTTTGGCTGTCAGGATGCACACTTGAACACCCATGTCAATTATATTTTATAAGGAGAGGGGCACAGAGCCTTTGCAAGTTCTGCAGACCCATCCCCTGGGCCACCGTTTTTTTTATTACGGGGGACATGCCCCCCTCTTCCTGCTTGAGCCCCTATAGTCCCTGGGGACCCCATCTGCCAGGGCTATACATTTTTTTATTAAGGGAAGTGGGTGTGCTGCCCCCTCCCCAAGCCTCTAGGGATGCCAGGGACCCTATCCTCTGGGGCCTTTTGTTTTATTTAAGCGGAAGGGAGTGTGGCCCCACTTCTTGGGCTTTTAAGGACCCCGGACCTCAACCCAAGGGGCCTTCTTGTTTAATTAAGGGGACCCCCGGGCCCATGCCCACTCCAGAGTCATATTACTTGAATTAAAAACACCAATTTTTTTCTCAATGTGTCACAAACCCGCAGGACTCAAGGGGATCGCAGATTTAAAAAAATATATAATTTTTTATTTTTGGCCCTAGAACCCCACACAAGGGGTGCAAGGTATGCATACCATACCCCATTATATATATTTTTTTTAACGAAATAATCTCAGGACAAGGGACTAAGTCCCCGAGTCCAGTAGTGGCTGCCTTCAACATTTTTTCTCTTGTTGTAGACAGCCAATCAGAGCGCACACTCCCATGGGAGCCCCATTCCCATGGGAGCAGGTTGGCCCAAGGGGAAAAAGCCCCCGAGGCCATTCAGAGCGTTCTATTTTTAGGTCCCGCATGGCGAAAGCAGCGCATGCGCTGCCCTCGCCAGAGAGGACCTTTTGCAATCAATTCTCCCCGTGGACTCAAGCACGCGTCTGCATGGACAAAGATGACTGCTCTCGCATCTGCCCATAGCAGACAACATGCGCATGTCGGTGGGACTGTAGACAGTCCGATGCCATCTTGCGATGCTTTTGTTGTCATAGCAACGAAAATGCCACTTCGCGTATGGGTGTACAAAATGTGCACGCGGGCATGGCGGCGTGCTTTCGATTTAATGGTGTCTGCAGGCTCTAGCTACACCTCTTAATTCCTCCCACCCCCTCGTCCTTGTTGACTGTTTTGGCACTCGTGAATCATGTTTAGTCAGACGCCTTACTTGCTTTTGAAGTAATAATTAATTACACGACGCAGAGCTGGAAAACATACATTAAAGATCTCACGAGCAGGAAAGTATATTCTTAAAAATATATGTATAATGTAAAATAAGGGCAGCTTGGAAAGAGGCAGTGGGCTCAGCACACACATGTGCCTTTAAGGTTCGACAGCGCTTGATGAATATGTTGTCAGTGCAAGCACCAACAAAACTGAAATTCATCATAAGTTCTAAAGAAATATTCTTTTCAGGGTTTCTCCCAAATATGCCCGGTGTGGCTCAGCCGGGGTTGGGAGTTTTCAGCCGACGCCAGTACGTACCTGTGAGTTCCTGGTATTCTACCCCTTTCTCCTTCTACATCTGAAAATGCTTTTGGCTTGATTTTTTTTCACACGAGGTTAGCACTCTCATGCTCAGAGTTTTTGTTTGTGTCTTTCCAGGAGGTTGGGCGTAATTTGAACACCCAAGTTCCTGTTTAACTGCCAGACAAGTCCGCCACTAACACTGCAATAATATAGTCAGTCGTAGGGTCAGTGTGCACAGCCCCAGAGTGTGAAGCCCGATGAAGGAGTAACCAGCGATACCGCAGACACAACACCCACCCGCTGTTCTTTTTTTTTTTTAGAAAATAATTTTGTTCGATATCTTGATTCAATCAAGAAAACACTATGAATTAAAACTGTAAATATTTGTTCAGTGTCCCGGAAAGTCTTTGCATAGCACTAAAATCTGATCTCTGAAGGCCTTGTCGGGTACAAAAATTGAAAGCTCATTACATGTGTTGCAGCTGTGCCCGCAGCTGCACTGGTATTGATTTTAAAGGGCTGGGCACTGACCACATCTGCAGGATGACAAGTTTAGCATGAAAATAGCTACAAGCCGTTTGTGCATCACTCCAGATGAGCCATTTTGAAGGTTGAAAATGTACAGCCCAGGGCCTGTGAATTCAAATCAACAAAGTACCATTTTCACCAGATCAGCCAAAAATGTGCTTACAGTGTTATTGTACTTGTGTTTACGTTGGTTCTAAACCCATCTATGGAGCGACAGAGCTGTATTCAAGGGGTAAGGAACAACTGTAGACATAAACAAGCATTTGCAAAGCAATAGGTCTCGCTTTTGTGAGAGTTTAAGCTATTAGCATTGTAAATGACAATGCCTTTTTTTATGTTTTAAAAACCAAAACATAAATAAAAGGCATTGTCATTTACAATGCCAATTGCTCAAACTCGCGTAAATGTGAGACCTATTGCATTGCAAATGCTTGTTTTATATTGTGTTCAAGGTACTCTCGTGAGAGTCCCTCAAACACAACTGTCTAGATATACAAATATTTTTGATCCTTGGATATCTCAAAAACTACTGAACAGATTTACAGCAAATTACAAAACATTTTGTGGACCAAGATCAACCTTCCTGACAAAATTGGTGTTATTCTGTTCAGCAGTTTTAGCAGTAGCGCTGTTTAACCCTTTCGCAGCGGCGGCAATTCCGCCGCAGTGCTAAGGGGCGGGGGGGGGCCGCGCGGCGCTCCGACGCTGATGACGGAACCGCTCCGTCACGCCCCTCGGGTGAGCTGTGCTTGTGACGGAACGGTTCCGTCACGGCCCGCCTCCTCAATAGAACGCGCCGTGCAGGCGCGGCGAGCGGCCCGTGACTGAACCGTTCCGTCACCAGCACAGCCCACCCGAGGGGCGTGACGTAGCGGTTCTGTCACCAGCATGGGAGGGATTAAAAATGTCTATGGAAAATGTGTGCAGATGTGTTTTTGGACTCCTCCTTTTTCTTGGCCTGGGCTTGCTTGATTACCACGAAATATTTTGTGAACAAACTAAGTAATAAAGAGCACAGATTTTCCGTATTTATATTTTAAGATCAGTTGAACGCTAATATTGGCAGGATTGATGTCTCTACAATTGCGCAGCGTGCTATGCATTGATATTACACTGAAAGGTCACTGTGGCTTGAGATCAGTGTTTTAATATGTACGCAAGACCATAGCTGGATTGCACGCGTGATTATATAACGTATAAACATATCTGTTGGCATATTCTGCTCATTATTTGGGGAAATCAGTTAAAGTACTGTTTCTATGTTCATGATTGAAGTGGTTTTAAAAACATTGTTCAATTTGTTAAGTCACTGATTGAGAAAGGCTGTGCGCAGCTGAAACGTGTCTCAGTGACTTTATTGCCAAGTGTGGGGGGATCTTACTTCATTAAATTAGCTGAACAAAGAATTCTCGTGGGTGTGCCCCCTTTTTCTTGATGAAGTTGGGACTTTGGTGGATATATATATATATATATATATATATATATATTCACTGAAAAAACCATAGGTTTCACACCAGTTATAGTTAGGAATTAGCATTTTAAAAACCTATTAAATTCAATGAAAAAACCATAGGTTTCACACCAGTTATAGTTAGCTGGAAATTTTACTGACATAAATCCATAGAAATTCCAACGTTATAGTTAGTTGGACTCACTACAACAAGCGCGCCTGCAATGCACTGCTGATGACGTCACATATTACATCACTCACGACATCGTCAGTGACAAATGATGAAAGACCCCACCTTTTTTCCTTATTCTGACTTTGTCCTTTGACTGAGGAAGACCTGTTTGGAGATCTAACAGACATATTTTGTACTTTAAAATGGCTACAGTAGCAGCAGCAGCTGGAGCATCTGCACCACCACCACCACCACCACCACCAGGACCACCACAACATTACATTGGTGGTCAAGAAGAAGAGGAGGAGGAGGAGGAGGAGGAGGGGAGAAGGTGGCTGCCAGAAGACAATACCCCATACAAGCCAAGGCAGCACATTGTATCGGAGTTTTTTTCTATCCCAGAGGGCAAGAAGAAAGTCAATGCGCCCAAGGTGACTTGCCTAATCTGTGGCATTGAACTGTCAAGGGGGAACACCAACAAAGAAATATTCTTTTGGTAATAATACCATGATTAGGCACATGCAGCGCAAGCATCCGAACAACTATGCTGCCGCAGAGGTAAGAGAACTGGCCAGTAACCCTCCCCAATCTTCACCCAGCACCTCCAAACAAAAGCAACCCACTCCATCGGGACCAGAGACAAGGGAGATGATCCCTTGCATACAACCACAGTTTGGGGAATTCAGGATCACATGTATTTTTTGTGGTAAGACCATCTCCTATGGTGAGCAGAGCATAAAGCTCATCCTCCTTGCTGGTGACAAACACAATTGCCCCAAAAAACCCAAATTTTTTCCTGATTTTTTTTTGCTCCAGTTGAGCCATTTTCAATTCCCTGTTTTTTGTTTCACCCCATAAAAATAACAAAAAAAATATAAAATAGTTCATAAAAGCCAAAAAAAGTACAAAATGTTCAAAAAACATTAAAAAAATACAAAACAACAAAAAGAAGAAAAAAACAGTTCTTTTTAGAACTACCTCCAATTTATAAAAAAAAGGCTACATTTTTTAAAAACTCTACCATTCTTTTTTCCCCATGGAACGCTTCCCGGTACGCTCCGTGGTGTGCGTACCGGGCGCTCCCCACGCGCAAATCAAAAAAAGATATTTTTTTTTTGCCCTGCGGGGCCCTTTTATAGCCCCCACATCAAACCTAGGGGGTCAGGGGGGGTCTACTCTGCCCCCTTATGGTCATTTCCCCCTTTGTTTTTGCCACCTCTTGTGTCTCGATCCTACCGAGACACAAGATGGCGGCCGCTCCGGACTGTTTGGAATGTTGACAGACACCCGAGAGCCAATCAGCTTTCCGCGCGCGAACTCGCGTAGCGCGCTGGTTAGCGCCCCGGTGCGCGTACCGGGGAGCGCTTATAGATCTATATATTTTTTTGAACGTAAATTACTCAAAATCCACTGGAGCACCTATCTTGAGACATAGCAAAGGCACATCGGGCTACCAGTCCCTACAATTTTGCCAAGTTTCGTGGAAATCCATTCAGCCGTTCGGGCTAAAAGTGAGGTCGACCGCCCTATGGAAATTAACATGGGGAAAACACGTTTTGGGACCAACCTTTTATCTCGGCCCCCGCTTGACGAATCCCCCTCGAACTTTCAGGGAAGGACCGGAGCGCCGCGAGGCAAATTTGAGGAAATTTTCAGGCAGATTCCTCAACCGGCGCCAAAGTTATTCACAATAGAATATTGAGATTTTGTATTGAAAATAATCCTAACTATAACTACCTACTGGCGACCGCCAGTAGGTAATATATATATATATATATATATATATATATATATATCAAACAAAAGAGGCGGCACAATCAGGATATTTCTTTAAGCCTTTTTAATCAAGACTTCACCCCACCAACGCGTTTCAGCCACAACTGGCCTTGCTCACCGTGAGCTTAAAGAAATTGGCTTAAAGAAATATCCTGATTGTGCCGCCTCTTTTGTTTGATAAAAATTTCCTGGGTCTGGATCCGACCCCTGGGTGGAGCACACACTGCTGAGCGCTCTCACATGGCTTGAGGATCACTTTGTGTGAAGAATATATATATATATATGCACACAATCCACAGAGTCAGCAAGCGCTCAGTAAAAGAAGCTCCGTCTTCGTAGAAGTTTCACCTAGTGTTTTATTTCACAACGCATTTCGATTACATCCGTAACCGCGTTCATGCGCGCTGACTCTGTGGATTGTATATTTAAATTTGTCGGTACTCCGCTGGTGAGCACGCCCCTCTCCTCGGGTCCCTGACAATCCAGAAGGAGACTTTTGTTGCTGATACACACACACCTTACAAACATGCACACATTAATACATATACACACACACACATATATATTATGTTTTTCATTAAAAAAACAAAGGTTACAAGGATGTTATAGTTAGGAAACAAAATGTTAAAAACCTTAAAAATTCACAAAAAAATTAGAAGGACGTTATAGTTAGGTTCAGATTCTACATGCACAAAACCGTAAAAATTCAACAGTTACAGTGAAACTATAACTTGTGCCCTAGGGCAACTATAACTTGCGCCAGTGTCTGTTCTCTGCATCCTATACCTCGCCATTGAACGGATGGGTAGTCTGGGGGAGTCTGCAGAGGCAGTAGCAGGAGGTAAAGCCGCAGTCCCTTTTCCATGATAAAGACCAGTTCCTGGTGCTGCCTTTTCCTGCTTGTCAATGCAGCTCACATCTTTTTCTCTCCTTCAGAGTTTTTCAGGATATTTTTTATAGAGATCTTGCATTCTTTAGGAAGGTGAGAGGAAGGAAGAAAAACTGTGCAGGCCCTCTGGGGCTCTATCCTGCCTGCTTTCTTTTTTAAGTAGAGCTGCATGTTATCTTTCAAGGAGCAGCCCAACTTCCCAACTACATTGAGCTGCAGGCTGACTACACTGCCCTTCTTTCCTCTTCGTTTTGTTTGTTGAAAAAAAGATTTGTGAAAGTCTTTCTTAATGTATTGGTCATTTCAAATAAGTACTAGCCTCATTTGTAAAGAAAAGAAGGATGGAGTAGTTTCTGTCCTGTAACTCCAGTTCTGTAGTAGGGGTATCTCTGTTATAGTCATAATCTAGAGAATAGTCCCGCCCATGTGCGTGGACCCCGGCAATCAAAAATAATCTCTTAAGTTGTCAAAATCATGCAGAAACTGCAAAGACACTTAAGAGAGAATTTAAAGACAAATAATGCAGCCTATATCCACAGGCTACACTGTCCAGTACTTCAACTAGAAATTCCACCAAAAATCACCACACACAGCCCAGCCTGCCAGTTTCTACCATAGAGAAACCTGCCTCCCCCAGTCCAAGACTCAGGAATGATAGAGAGGAAGGTAGGGACAGACAAGCCCCATAGGCTGCCATTATGTGGCTTAAATAGGATACTGTGCCTTTAAGAGAACTTTCCAGACTTCTCCCAGTATCCCAGAATGCATAGCAGGTCCAACTTACTTTCAGTTCTTTTTGAAGGCGTATAAAACGCCAGACCTGCAGCATTGTTCACCTGAAGAATTCTCCACCGGGGAGGAGGGAGGGCGCTTATGACTATAACAGAGATACCCCTACTACAGAACTGGAGTTACAGGACAGAAACTACTCCTTCTGTAGTAGGGGATCTCTGTGTATAGTCATAATCTAGTGAATAGAATGGCAAGCCCATCCCCACAACTAAGCGGCGGTGGAGAATAAATACATAATGCCACTATTGTGCGAACAAATTCCGCAGTGAAGCCTGTCCAACCTGAGCGTCTGCCCTGGCGTCAGTGTCCAGGCAGTAATGCTTAGCAAAGGTATGAACCGACTTCCAAGTGGCTGCCTTGCAGATCTCAGCAATCGGCACGTTACGGAGCAGAGCCGTCGTGGCAGCTTTGCCCCTGGTGGAATGAGCCTTAGGCTTACCTCCTAAGGTCTTATTAGCTTTCTGATAACACAATTGTATGCAGGACACAATCCACCTAGAGATGGACTGCTTAGAGGTCGCAAGACCTGTCCTGACCGATCCATAATTGATAAACAACTGGTCAGACCTACGGATATCTTTGGTTCTATCCAGATAAAATTTCAACACCCTCCTAACATCCAGAGAATGGAGAGACCTCTCCGCTGGGGATGAAGGGTTCTGAAAGAACGTAGGTAAAGTTATAGTCTGGTTGACATGAAAGTCAGAAATAACCTTGGGAAGAAATTTAGGGTGAGTACGCATAACAACCTTAGCAGCATGAAATACAGTATAAGGTTCATTACAACACAACGCCTGAATTTCACTCACCCTGCGGGCCGATGTAATGGCCACGAGGAACGCCGCCTTCCAGGACAGGTGCTGCAACGAAGCCTTATGAATAGGTTCAAAAGGTTCTTTCATCAATCTGGACAGCACCACATTCAATTCCCATGAAGGCGAGGGAAGCCTGACAGGAGGGAATACTTTCTTCAATCCTTCCAGAAAATCTTTGATCACGGGGATCTGGAAAAAGGAAGTCTGTGAAGGGCATTTCCTGTAGGCAGTCAATGCAGCCAGATGAACCTTAATGGAATGCACATTAAGGCCAGACTGCGCCAAATGTAAAAGGTAGGGAAGGATGACATCTTCCTTACAGGTCGTAGGATCATGTTTCTTAGACTGGCACCAGATACAAAACCTCTTCCACTTGTAAGCGTATGAAGTCCGAGTGGAAGGTCTCTTGGACTCCTTCAGTATGTCCATGCAATCGTCGGGCAGATTCAGATGGCCATATTGCACTATCTCAGGAGCCATGCCGCCAAACTCAAAGACGAGAGGTTGGGGTGTAACATCCGTCCCCCGAACTTCGTGAGAGGGTCCGGCCTGCACGGCAACCGGATGTGAGGAAGGAGAGACCGGTGAAGTAGGTCCGTGAACCACCACTGCCTGGGCCACTCCGGGGCGATGAGTATCATCCGAGCCCTGGACCGGGCCAGCTTGATGAGCACCGCCGGAATCAGGGGAATGGGAGGAAAGGCGTACAGAAAGCTGTTCGTCCAGTCGATCCATAACGCATTCCCCAGCGTCCCTTGCTGGAAGTACCTGGAGGCGAAGTCTCTGCACTTGCTGTTTTCGGCGGTGGCGAACAGATCTACGTCTGGAGTTCCCCACCTTGCGAAGACTTCTCCTAGTACTTCGTCGTTTATGACCCATTCGTGGTTTTCCTGAAGCAGTCTGCTCAGTGCGTCTGCCTGAACATTCTGCACACCTGGTAGATGGGTGGCTGTTATCGTCAGTCCTCTGGCTAGGAGCCAGTGCCAGATCGCTTGCGCCTCCTGCGACAGAGTGCGCGATCTCGAGCCCCCCTGCTTGTTGAGGTAATACATCGTGGTGGTATTGTCCGTCTGTACAAGCAGAGAGTTGGTCTGGAAGGACGGAAGAAAGGCCTTCAGCTCCAAGTGAACAGCCCTGAGTTCCAGGAAATTGATGTGATACGTGGCCTCCATCGGTGACCACGTGCCTTGAATCTGTAGAGTCCCGGAGTGCGCTCCCCATCCCAGAAGAGACGCATCCGTCACGACAGTCTGCGTGGGAATGTCCTTGTGAAAGGGAACCCCTCTGAGGAGATTCTCCGCCGAACACCACCACTTCAGGGACTGAAGAGCATGCAGCGACAGGCGAATCTTGTCGTCCCAAGATCCTTTCCTCTGATCCCACTGATCCTCCAAGCACTCCTGCAACGGTCTCATGTGCAGCCGTGCGTGCGGCGTCAGGAAGATACAAGAGGCCATCGATCCCAGTAGAGAAGACACCGTCCTCACTGTTGTAGATGGAGTCGTCATAAGAGCCTGAGCCTTCCGAAGGAGTGATAATCGTCGCTCTTCCGAAGGAGACACGCTTGCTGACAGCGTATTGATGGAGGCTCCCAAGTACTGTATGCATTGGACCGGAGTCGGGACAGACTTGGCCATGTTGATGTGCAACCCCAGCTTGTTCAAGAGAACGCACGTCTTCTGGAAGTGTGCTCGCGCTTCCGAGAAGGAGGATGCCTTGATCAGCCAATCGTCCAAGTACGGGTAGACGAACACCTCGTTCTTCCTCAGGTGTGCCGCTACCACCGCCATGCACTTCGAGAATGTCCTTGGCGCAGACTTCAGCCCGAATGGGAGTACTGTGTATTGATAGTGATTGGTGCCGACTTGGAACCGCAGGAACTTCCTGTGTTTGTGTGCAATGGGCACATGGAAGTAAGCATCCTGTAGGTCTATAGCGCAAAGCCAGTCTCCCTGTTGCAACTGAGGGTAGATCTGGTGCAACGACAGCATGCGGAACTTTTCTCTGCGAATCCACTTGTTTGCCTGTCGCAAATCCAGAATGGGCCTGAACTCGTTCCTGTCCTTCTTGTGAACCAGAAAGAACCGGGAGTACAGACCACTTCCTCTCTGAGACAGAGGTACGTCCTCTATCGCCCTTTTCCTCAACAGGATATCCGCCTCCGCCTGAAGCTCGCGCAGCTGGAACTGCGAGCTGACCGGGGGAATCGCTGGAGGAGGGCTGGTGAACCGAAGACTGTATCCATTGCAAACAATATTCAGCACCCACTTGTCCTGAGTAATTTTTCTCCACTCTGCCAGAAAAAGTTGGATGCTTCCCCCTACCGGAGTGGGTAACGGATCCGGGGGAAGTAAGTTCCTAGGGCCTAGGCCCCGCCTGGCCCTTGGGCGCCGAAGCCGACTGCTGGCCTCCTCTGCCCTTCTGCCGCTTCTGGAACGGCTTACGGAACGGCTGCTGCTGTTGCGAGTGCCCCGAAGCCTGTCCCCGGCCTCGGCCTTGCCCTCCGAACCGCCGTTGGAAAGGGCGGTACTGCTTCTTGGTTTCCTTGGGCTTTTCCAGGCCCACCGCCGTCAGCGTTTCGGCCTCCGCCTTCATGCGGGCCATTTCATCATCTGCGTGCTTCCCGAAGAGTGTCTCCCCGGAAAACGGCAGATTGGCCACCCTCTGCTGCGCGTCCGGTTTCAGGGACGTCAGTCAGAGCCAGGCGTGGCGCCGTTGGTTGATCCCGTGGCAGAACCCGTGAGTAGCCAACAGGGAAGAGTCTGCAGCCGCGCTGATTATCTGGTTGGCCACCAGCATCCCCTCACTCAGGACCTCCATGAAGTCTTCACGCTGCTCCCGAGGTAGATGCTCCGCAAAGCGCTCGAGGGAGTCCCAGAGGGCGCGGTCGTAACGCCCCAACAGAGCCGTGGCACTTGCCGCTTTCATGGATGTCGCGGAAGTCCCACAGATTTTTCGCCCCGCCGAGTCCATCCACCTAGACTCCTTGTCCGGGGGAACCGTGGAGGTCGGGGTGGTGGAGTGCTGCTTGCGGGCCGCCGTGACGATGACGGAGTCAGGCGGAGGCTCCGCTCTCAAGAAGGCCGGATCCGAGTCGGGAGCCCGGTATTTCTTTAGTAGCCTGGACGGGGCCGCTCTCGTCACAGCCGGGGTGAGAAACAGCGCCATAGCCGGTTCTTCCAAGCCCGGCACCAAGGGCAGGAGGGGACGAGACATGTGCCTCTGATGTAGAGTCTCGAAAATGACGGACGTCTTCGGAGTAGGCACTGTCAGTGTAATGCCTAGCTTCGCCGCGCCCCTCAACAGGACGTCTTGAAAGGCAACCAGGTCATCTATCGGGGACACTCTGGTGTCCGGCGACCCCGACAGCGTAGGTGAATAGTCCCTGGTCCCAGACGATCTCGTGCGAGAGCGAGATTCGCGCCTCCTATGGCGGTGTCTCGACCTCGTGGAAGATCTGTGCCTAGAGCGAGAACGAGACCTGCCAGCTCTAGGGCGTTCCTTCGGTTTGCGAGGAGGGGTCTTCCGTGGCTTCTCACGGGGACTCTTCGGATCCTCCCGGGGCTTCGGTTTCGGGGTCCCCTTGGGAGGAACAGGCAGTGACGGCAGTGAAGTGGACCTCGGCGGAGGAACCACCGGCTGCGGGGTGGGCCCATGCGGTGGGACCGGAGGTGGAGCAGGATCCCCCGTAGGAAGTGGTGGCACGGGCGGAGGGTCCTCCTTCGGTACGGGTGGAGGAGCAGGAGTCCCGGGTCGAGATGGAGTGTACACTTCCGAGTACACCGAGCTCGGTGACCCTTTAGGGGACGGGTGCGGAGATCCATCCCCATCCGCAGGCGACCTCTTCCTCTTGCGTCCACTGGAAGTGGCGTGACTCCTGGGGCTAGAGCCCCCTCTGCGTCGTTTGGGAGAGGGAGACCTACTCCTCGACGCTGACCGCTGTCTGCTGGACGCAGAACGACGCTTTTCCGGCGTCGAACGGCGCTTCCTGGACTCCGGCGTCGAACGTCGTCCCCTCGACGTCGACCCTCTCATCCTCGGCGTCGAACGTCGACTCCTCGACGTCGATCCCCTCTTGCGCGACCTCTCACGTCGCCCTCTCGACGTCGGGCGGTCCGCCCTCGACGTCGATCGTCGTCGTCGTCCTGATGTCCCCGACGTCGAGGAGCCCCTCGACGTCGATCGGCGGTGTCGCCTCGACGACGATCGGCGGTGTCGCCTCGACGACGACCGACGGTGTCGCCTCGACGGCGAGCGTCGGTGCCGCTTCGACGGCGAGCGCCGATGCACGTCCCTGAGCCTTCGGCGTCGGTACGAAGACCTCGACGTCGACGAAGACGATGACGTCGACGGCGGCTTCGACGTCGGCTTCTCCTTCGCCGTCGAGCCGTCACGCCGTCTCGACCCGGAGCCCCGGGGAGATGGGGAGCACGCCGTCGTCATCCCTCTCGACGCCGTCGTCGAAGCCCTCGACGTCGACGGAGAATGGGATCGTTGGCTGGACTTCCTGCCCCCGGGGAGCCCCCCAGGGGCCTCAGCAGGGGCAGAGGGATCCCTCCCAGGCTGCCCAGACCCACCTGCAGCACGTTGGCGCCTATCCTCCAGGCCAGCCAGCCTGATCTTCAATCTGTCCCTGAGTGTCCTAGCAGAAAGTTGCTGGCAGATCACACACTCCTCAGGGCCATGATCTTCTGGAAGGCACACGATGCAGACATCATGGGGATCGCTTTTGGCCTTCTTCCTCTCACATGCTGGGCACTTAACAAAAAGGCCAGGCATTTTGGAGCCCCAAAACGCCTAAAAAACAGCACAAAAGTGAGAAGAGAACACCAAGCAGTAATTACAGCACTTTTAAAAGTCAAAAAGTGCAAAAACGAATTCAATAAACCCTTGAAAAAGGGAGAGCTCAATGCCAGGGTCCTGTAAGCAGGAGCCGGAAAAAAGAACTGAAAGTAAGTTGGACCTGCTATGCATTCTGGGATACTGGGAGAAGTCTGGAAAGTTCTCTTAAAGGCACAGTATCCTATTTAAGCCACATAATGGCAGCCTATGGGGCTTGTCTGTCCCTACCTTCCTCTCTATCATTCCTGAGTCTTGGACTGGGGGAGGCAGGTTTCTCTATGGTAGAAACTGGCAGGCTGGGCTGTGTGTGGTGATTTTTGGTGGAATTTCTAGTTGAAGTACTGGACAGTGTAGCCTGTGGATATAGGCTGCATTATTTGTCTTTAAATTCTCTCTTAAGTGTCTTTGCAGTTTCTGCATGATTTTGACAACTTAAGAGATTATTTTTGATTGCCGGGGTCCACGCACATGGGCGGGACTATTCTCTAGATTATGACTATACACAGAGATCCCCTACTACAGAATAGTTACTTACCTGTAATCCTAGTTCTCTTCCAGGGGTATCCTCATCAAAGTCATAAGCACATGAATATTCCCGCCCACGTGCGGGACCCCGGAAAACATATATCATATATATGTAGCTCTACATATAGGTATATATACATATATAAACACACTCACAATGCAGTCCTCTCTGTAAGAGCTGAACAATGCTGCAATAGACTTCTTTGCACATAAACATTCAAATAAAAGCAGGGAGAAAGAAAAACCTTTGAAAACGGCCTTATTACACAGTAGAAAAGCTAATCCTGCAAGGAAAATGAAAGCATTGTCCGCACATAGGCTGCATTGTAGTGAAAACCATAGAGTAGAAAGCTGAACAGCTAACTCATATAGAAAGTAACAGAAAACTGGCACTGTGCCTTTAAGGCAGCCATGACCCCTAGATCCCATCATGCCTCAGGGGTGAGATTTAGGTCAGTTGTTCTTTGCGGATAACCGCAGACCATTTCTTTAAAAATCATACATATATTTCACATAACTACTTGCCCGGGGAGGCGGGTGGGTTGCTTATGACTTTGATGAGGATACCCCTGGAAGAGAACTAGGATTACAGGTAAGTAACTAATCCTCTTCCAGGGATCCTCATCAATAGTCATAAGCACATGAATAGAATAGCAAGCCAACCCCTCATCCGGCGGGAAAGTAGACTGGAAACTATGCAGACATCAGAAAAAAACAACCTGCTTTTAGGCGAGCACAGACTCCGAGATTTCAACACTTAAACCGATTCCGCAAGGAGGCCTGGCCCACTTGGGTATCTGCTCTGGAGTCTGAATCCAGATAGTAATGCCTGGTAAATGTGTGAACCGATTTACAAGTTGCCGCTTTGCAAATCTCGGCCAGCGGTACATTATGCAAAAAAGCCACTGTTGCCGCTTTGCCCCTAGTTGAGTGAGCTTTAGGGCTAGCAAGCAAAGGTTTATTTGCCAATTGGTAAGGTAACTTTATACACGAGACTATCCATCTAGCGATGGTACATTTGGAAGCACCAAAACCCGTTCTGACCGAACCATAGTTGACAAACAACTGGTCAGATTTTCTCACAGATTTTGTGGCTTCTAAGTAAAATTTGAGAACTCTCTTTAAATCCAGCAAATGCAGGGCTCTCTCCGCTGGAGTCGTAGGGTATGGAAAGAAAGAGGGCAAAGAGATGGACTGATTTACATGGAACTACGACACTACTTTAGGTAGAAAAGACGGGTGGGTTCGCATAACCACTCTATTATGGTGGAACACTGTATAGGGTTCTTTAGATGACAAAGCCTGAATTTCGCTAACTCTGCGTGTTGAGAGCTTATACTCCAACATTCCGGGAAATGGTGCCATTTTAGCAGTCCAATGGTTTATGAATCTATATGAAATTGAATGTGATCATGATTTCATTATTGAATGCCTAAAGATCATTCTAGAAGAAAATGTATTTGAGTTCCGTGGCGACTTATTCCAGCAAACTAAAGGAGTCAGCATGGGCGCCTCTTGTGCGCCCACTATAGCCAACATATACGTTGCACACTTCGAACAACAATATATTTTCAATGAGGTAGCGCCATTTTTTGAGTCCATTTTTTTTGTTGGTCAAGGTACATAGATGACATTATTTTCATTTGGGATGACAATGAAGACATTCTCCATGAGTTTATCTTATGGTTGAATCTATGTGATGAAAACTTAAAGTTCACGCCTCAAATCAGTAATGTACAAGTGGACTTCTTGGACATAACCGTAAAACATGATGAGAGACAACTATTTGTAGACTTATACGTTAAGCCAACGGCCCGTAACACATTGTTACATTTTAATAGTTTTCATCCAACCAAACAAAAAAGCAGCATCCCTTTTGGACAGTTTCTTCGTTTACGAAGAAACTGTACTAAACTTGAAGACTATGACCTGAGATCCACAGACATGAAGGAGAAATGTATTCAAAGAGGCTACCCGCACCGGCTGGTTCGGGATGCCTATAATCGGGGTAGATTTTTTGATCGGCAACACATCTTATCAGGCTCCACTAAAACTAGAACGGACGATCTAGTTTTTGTCACACGCCATTCTATATTAAACGAACAGATTAGACAAACCATTTGTTCATGTTGGCACTTACTAAATGTAAATAACAGCAAAGAAGAACAAATCAAAAAACCAATGTTCGCATACAGAAAAAATAGAAACCTAAAAGATCTGATTGTCCGCTCTCGCATGCCCAACAAAGTTAAGGAGCCCATTCAGTATAACATCACAGACATGATACCATTGGTAGGCAATTTTAAATGTGGTACGTGTATAGTATGCTCCCTTGCTATCCAAGCTAAAGAAGTGCAATATAACGGACAAAAAATTGTAAGTAAATGTATGAGTAACTGTAAAACAAAAAACATTTACCTACTAATCTGCCCATGTGAGAAAGCTTATGTGGGAGAGACTTCTCGTTCATTGAATGCCAGACTAACAGAACATAGGTCTGCAATACGTACCTCTAAAATCAATTCACCAATGGTATCACATTTTCTTGAATGTAACCACACACACCTGAAGATATCAAGTGGTTTATATTGGAGAAGATGGTTCCTAAGGATGGAATTGATATTGATAAACTCAGGAAGAAACGAGAAGTGTACTATATCTTTATGTTAAACACAGTCCATAACGGCCTGAATCAAGAACTACCGTGGGAGAATGCAATCATTTGATTTGATTTTTTTCAGCTAGATTAGAATATTTCTATTAATGTAAATTCTAACTAGTTTAGAGTTGCCACATGTCTTCATTGATTTGTATTCAAGAATGTATAACAGAGGATGTACAGCTATTGATAAATTGAACGGCAAAACAATTATGCGGGAGTATGCATATGGGTTTATGCAGGTACATTGATCATAACAATTGTTTCTTCATTTTAATCTGAAGTTATGAACTAGTTGTTTTTGTAACGAAGTATACATTTTAATTGTACCTATAGGACTCATGTAACAGACATACTGTGGTTTCGAGTTCTAAAGCTCCTGGAGTCTTTGTGCTGACTAACCAGGCAGACATATACCTCTTTCCATCCACCCTGCTCCATAACATCAAATTGTGGGTAATTCTATCTTCATAAAATATAATATTCGAGCCCTATTATATTATGTTTTAACATCTACTCCTTTCCTCGGTCAAATACGGGATAACATAATATGTGGCATTCTAATAATATTTATTCATACCCAGAGATGGTTATCTTGAACCATTAGAACAGGTCATTCTATTTTTCATGTATCATCTTTACCCATATATTACCAGGTACATAAAGCCCACAGTGGCATGTGTTCGTGCTAATATTCCAACACCTTCGAAGTGATTCGTTATCGGTTGCAATCAGCAACCCATATATTACCAGGTACATAAAGCCCACAGTGGCATGTGTTCGTGCTAATATTCCAACACCTTCGAAGTGATTCGTTATCGGTTGCAATCAGCAACCCATATATTACCAGGTACATAAAGCCCACAGTGGCATGTGTTCGTGCTAATATTCCAACACCTTCGAAGTGATTCGTTATCGGTTGCAATCAGCAACCCATATATTACCAGGTACATAAAGCCCACAGTGGCATGTGTTCGTGCTAATATTCCAACACCTTCGAAGTGATTCGTTATCGGTTGCAATCAGCAACCCATATATTACCAGGTACATAAAGCCCACAGTGGCATGTGTTCGTGCTAATATTCCAACACCTTCGAAGTGATTCGTTATCGGTTGCAATCAGCAACCCACATATTACCGAGTACATAAGCCCACAGTGGCATGTGTTCGTGCTAATATTCCAACATCTTTGACGGGATTCGTTATCGGTTGCAATCAGCCTCCAGCGTCAAGTGTTCGTGCAGTCAATTCGGCACATTTGACGTTAGCTATATACACGTGGCTTCACAAGTAGCTGAAGCCCGCCCGAGCACGCGACTAGATTATCTAGGGCTGTTGCCGTGTTTCCAAACTACACGTTAACAAAAAATCTTTTTTTTTTTCGGCTGTTTGAATTCATTTTCGACCCTTTCATTGGTCTTTATGCACTTCCGGCCAATTTCTAAAGAGCAAGGCGTTATGGTGCTCGGTTCTCATCGGTTTCCACAGAGCCCACTTGGAGCCAGTTATTCCCAGACGGAAGGTTGTCGGCATCGTTTTTTCGACCAAGGTAAATGACGTCATGGAGCGCTTTTGTTTTATACTGCTGTTCCTTCGCATCTTCTCCATAAAATTACTTGTAGAATGGAGTATTAATAGGCATCTTCTTATTTATAGATAAAATCCTCCTGCGTCTGCACGGAGCTCTATTACATGCCAACTGAGCTGAAACCACAGTATATCCCTGTTTGCCATCTTTATTATGGTAAGAATACTCATCCCATATACAGCGAACTGTCCAATAACAGTCATAGTAATGTGTTATAACGATCAGGATGATTGAACTAGACGATTTGAATAGGAAATTGTAGAATTTGGTGTAAATATATGTAGATATGAATGTATTGTTATATTTTTCTGAGATATTTGTATAAAAATGTATAGGCATTTATATAGCGCACTACTTACCCGTAGGGTCCCAAGGCACTTCGACCGCTGCGAAACCCTTCCTGGCTTCCCTGAGAGATGGTCCCTTAATGGGTATCTCCAGGGTGAGACGAGGCATCCCCGGCGGTCTGGTGGGGCCGTTAGTGAAGATGAGGCAAGCTAATGCCCAGAGTTGCCGAGTGTGAACGCTGATCAGAGTGGGCACCGAGGCGAGAGAATTATCGAGTCCGCTGACCCTGGTCCAGAAACCTGCCGCACCGGGAATTGAACCCTGGTCCCGGGCCGTCCTCTGCTCTCGGGTCTGCCGCCTCTAACCAGTGAGCCACACTACTTATGTAAATGTATATATTTTTGCAAAAAAAACTATTCCTTTTTATTCCATTCCAATTATTCACAGTGTGAGGCTATAACATTGTCAAATTGAAGGCTTTGTTAACTTAATAGTGTAATGTATCAGGTTACCTATTGTGCAAGTGTATATATATATATATGTAATAGTTCTGTTCTTTTAGTGAATACCGCTATTTATCAATTGGTTATGTTACATAGGCACTCGTATTGTATCATTTACATTTATGTCATGTGTTTTATAGAGTAGTGGACGGCTACCTGATGAAGGCTGTGTGCCGAAACGCGCGTTGTAAGACATCTGACGCACTGCCCGAATCAACGCTTTAATCTATTGCATGGATTTGTATATAGTTTCTGATAGTATATGAATGTATTCACATGTAATTTAATTTTGATTTTCAAATGCACTTTTGTATCATTGTTTCATCTATTTAAATATGAACTTTGTATAAGTCAACAAAAAGAAAAAATAATTCAAATAAACTAATCAAAATAAGTATATAAAAAAATGTTTTTGTTTATCAGATTGTTGTAGAGTGCTTATCTCATATATGTCTACATTTGAGACATAGAAGGGTATTCTTTCAGCCAACAATAGTTTAGAACCTTTTCTAGCTATAACTTCCTTTCACTATGCAGAGGTGATTGCCACCAGGAACACCACTTTCCAAGACAGGTGTTGCAGAGAAGCTTTATGGATGGGCTCAAATGGATGACCCATGAGCTTGGACAATACCAAATTCCGCTCCCAAGGTGGACAGGGAGGTCTCACAGGAGGGCAAACCTTCTTTAGCCCCTGTAGGAAATCCTTAACCACCTGAAGCTGAAAAAATGAAGGTTGGTTAGGAGACCTGCGATAAGCCGTAATGGCTGCCAAATGTACCTTTATAGAAGAGTACCTTAAACTCGACTTGGCCAAATAGAGTGAGTACGGTAGTATGACCTCCTCTAGACCAGTAGTTGGGCTCCAACCCTTTTGAACACACCAAAGATAAAACCTCTTCCACTTCATAGAGTATGATGCTCGGGTGGAAGGCCTCTTTGATTCCTTTAGAATGTCCATGCAGTCTGCAGGAAGATTTAAGTGTTCATTGCTGTAGGACCGCAGGAGCCATGCCGTCAGGCTGAGGGAGGGAAGGCTCGGATGGAAGATCTTCCCCCCCATCTTGGAAAGAAGGCCCGGCCTGCATGGAAGTCTCCGATGCGGACGAATTGACAATTGCAGGAGATCCGGGTACCACCACTGGCGAGGCCAATCTGGTTCTATTAGTATCATTTTCATCCTGGAGCTTCGCCAGCACCTTCGGAATGAGAGGGAGGGGTGGAAAGGTGTATGCAAACATCCCAGACCAACTGATGTTATGTTATGTTATGTTACATACATTTGTAATGCGCACTGCTGCCCCAGCTAAGGGGCGTCCAGGCGCATGGCAGGTAAAGATGCAACACCACAGGAAACAGAACAGAGGGAAAAAAAGTGAATTTATTAAAACAAAACGGTTTTCAAGGCTTTACGAAAAACTAGCAGATCATCTAACAGTCGCAACTCTACAGGAAGGGAGTTCCAGAGCTCGGCTGCTCTGACCCGGAAGGAACGGCCACCAGCTCGACACAGCCTATATCGGGGAACCACAGTAAGTGCCTGACCCAAGGATCTCAGGGTCCGAGTGGGCACATACCATGACAGAAGGTCCGCAAGAATGGGGGGACCTGCTCCCTTCAAAATCTTGAACGCCATACACAGCACTTTAAACTGAATTCTGGCTTTGATAGGCAACCAGTGCAGTGATCTCAAAGTGCTGGAGGCAGAGCAAGTACGGGGAAGGCCAACAATGGCTCTCGCCCCAGCGTTCTGGACGCGTTGGAGGCGGGTAACCTCAGCCACGTTGGACCCTACCAGAAGAGAGCTGGCATAGTCCAGGCGGGATAACACTGTAGCCTGGACTATCAGCTGCCTGGTGCGATGGTCAAAGAACTTC
Source organism: Lissotriton vulgaris (assembly GCF_964263255.1). Lineage (NCBI taxonomy): Eukaryota > Metazoa > Chordata > Amphibia > Caudata > Salamandridae > Lissotriton > Lissotriton vulgaris. Next base: position 2,026,487,613 of record NC_141693.1, read on the forward strand.
AAAACCGGGCGAAGCGACCGTATGATGCCAAAGCAACAGGCCGCAATTTTCTTCGTATGGCCAACATAGCTGAGGGAAGGATCCATCCATACTCCTAAGTTCTTTAATTCCGTGACCGGGGCGGGGGCCGGCCCCAGCTCCGTAGGCCACCATCTGTCCCCCCAAAGCTCCGATCTCTTGCCTACGATCATGATCTCAGTTTTCTTAGCGTTGAGCTGGAGACAGTTGTTCTTCATCCAGCTCGCCACCGCCCTAAGGCCACTCTGAAACCTGGGGGCATCCCGGTCCGCATCCCCGCTGATCGTAACCGCTAGCTGAGTGTCGTCAGCATATGAGACCATAGTCATGCCCCATTGCTTGACGACCTCAGCCAGCGGTCTCACGTAGATGTTAAACAACGTGGGACTCAGCGAGGATCCTTGCGGCACCCCCTGTTTCAAAGGATGGAATTGGGACTGGAACGGTGGGACAGCAACGCTAAAGAAACGATCGTTTAGAAAAGACCGGAACCACTGGAGGGCAGATCCACCCAGCCCAATCTCCTCCAGGCGATGCAACAGGATAGGATGCGAGACAGTATCAAACGCAGCGCTCAAGTCCAATAAGACGAGCGCTGCTGTCTGGCCCGCATCCAGCACCGTGCGAAGGTGTTCAGCCATGGAGAGGAGCGCGGTCTCCGTGCTGTGTCCAGCACGGAACCCATTCTGGGTGGGATCCAAGATGTTAGCATGGGTAAGGTGAGCCGACAGAACTTTGTTGACATGGGCCTCCAACACTTTGGTCGGCCACGGGAGTAAGGAGATGGGCCGATAGTTTTCAGGCTTATCTGGATCCAGAGATGGCTTCTTTAAAATGGGAGAGACCACTGCCCGCTTCCAGCTAGCAGGTACCGTGCCTGATTCCAAAGAGATGTTAATCAGGGAGTGAACCACGGCCCGTCCCACAAACGACGGCTCCCTAAAGAGAGTCGCAGTAAGTGGGTCAGCGGGGGACCCTGATTTGACCTGCAGAGCCAGAAGGTCAAACCCCTCAGATGTCAGCGGGGGCAGCACGTGCAGGGTGGAATCACCATAGATGTTAACCGGGGTCTCAACTGGAGGCTCTGTACAAGGGAACGTCCGATAGATGTTTTGGACCTTTTCCAAAAAGAAACAAGCAAGAGCCTCACAGTGAGTGGTGGAGCCAGTCGTAGTGGTACAGGCACGCTTTGCCAGGAGATCCTTCATCACTTTAAAGATGGTTTTAGAGGGGTTAGAGCTGTTGCCGAATTCAGTAGCATAATAAGCTGCCCGAGCTTGGCAAACAGCCCGATGGTACACTTTGACGGAGGCGAGATAAATAGCCTTTTTCCCGGTATCGTACGCCTTCCGCCAAGCCCTCTCTGCTCGCCTACAACTACCCTTGAGTGAACGTAGGGCGCCATCGTACCATGGGCTGGAGTCCCTGGAGCTAACTTTGCAAGCGGTAAGTGGAATAAGGGCGTCGAGCGCCTTGGAAATCCAGGAGCAGAACTTCTCATAGCCTGAGTCCACCAGCAGCGGAAGATGTAAAGGCTCCTCGGCGAGGGCACGATGTAGGTCCTCCAGCCGTAGTTTACTCCATTGCCGCCTAATAACCATCTTAGCCGGGGGAACAACAATCATTCCCGGCAGAGGGGTACAAATGGAAACCAGAGAGTGGTCCGTCCAGCCAAGAGGTGTGACGGCGGAGACAGCAGCGTCTGCCAAATTAGTGAAGAAAGGATCTAAGGTATGGCCGCCTGTATGAGTAGGCTGTCGGACCAATTGCACCAATTGAAGGGCCTCCAGGTCAGCGAGAATACCGCTAACCGAGGGGGAGGTGAGGTTCTCAAAGTGTAAATTGAGGTCTCCCAGGATCGAAAAATTGGGGCAGCCTACTGCCAAGGAGCTAACCATGTCGGGGAGGGCCGCTCTAAACGCCACATCACTCCCAGGGGGGCGATAGACCACCATCCCCGAGAGTGTGAACTGAGGGGTGACCGAGATTTTAAACACCGCACTTTCACATCCCGCAATGGTCAGACCAGACCAACTACCAGTAAGGCCAGGTCGCAAGGCCAACGCAATACCCCCTCCTCTGGTAGATCGATTAAGGGTAAAAACCGAAAAATCAGAGGGAAAAGCCAAGTTGATAATGCCCACATCGTCATCCTTCAACCACGTCTCGGTGATGGCTACGATGTCCGGGGCCTCTTCCTGTATCAGGTCAAATACGGCCTGGTAATGCAGCACCAGAGACCTGGCGTTCAGGCTAAAGATGCGGAGGGAGTGCCCGGCGAGGTTTCTACTAAGGGAAACCGCAGGATTTTCGTGTGAGCTCAGGGTAGGGGGATCCAAGGACCACCTTCCACATGAACAGTGAAAGGGGCCCGCTAGTGGGTGTATTGGGGGAAGGGTACAACTCCCGATTGAGCGTCCTATACCCCGCAGAGTATCGCCAGAGTACACCAGCATGGTAACGAGAGCCAGAACCAGCTCACCAGGATCCCGACTGCCCGCAACGCCCAGCGCGTCCAGGCGCGGACGGGCGCAGACGGGCAGGACTCAGGCACGACTCCGGCATGCGACGGCGTCCCAGCTGCGCGTTCCCGCTGCGCGGGGAAGAGCAACTTTAAATAGGCGCCGAATGGAGGGAGGAGCGCGTGGACGCTCCAAAATGGCGCCCGCCGAAGAAAGCCAGTTCCCAAGCCAAGATGGCGCTGGTCGCCGATCGACTCACAGTCCCCGGACCACCCACAGAACCCGGGCCCACCGAAAACGGTGGTGAAGATTCCAGAATTAAGTGCAGGTATGAGGGGGGGGAGAGCCCAAACAGAACACAGTTAAAAATGCAGCCAAAATAAAAGCGAAGCAAAAACGCGCTAAATGCGTCAAATAATAAGAGATAAAAAGTTTCAGCGCTTAAAACCGCAGCGCGGTAAAATGCCACCTAGCCAGCAGCAAAGTGCATTCCCCCTCGTTCCTGGTCGGAAGAACCTGGAGGCGAAGGCGTGGCATTTTCTGTTGTCTTCGTCTGCGAAGAGGTCGATGCTGGGATGACCCCACTGGAAAATGTCGTCCACTACGTCGTCGTTGAGCACCCAGTACCTCTTGCTCTTGGAAATGACGACTTAGGGAGTCTGCCTGAATATTCTGCTCTCCCGGTAGATGGACTGCCGTGATCAACAGGTTGCTGGCTAGCAGCCAGTGCCAAATTGCTTGGGCCTCGAGAGACAGAGAACGAGTTCGTGTTCCACCTTGTTTGTTTAAATAGTACATGGTGGTTGTGTTGTCCGTTTGAACCAATATTGAGTCGGACTGAAGGGCTGGTTGAAAAGCCGTGAGGGCCAAGTGGGCTGCCCGCAGCTCGAGCATGTTGATATGGTAAGTCTGCTTGTGGGGGGTCCATCTCCCCTGAGTTTGAAGAGGACCCAGATGCAGGGGCGTAGCTAGAGCTTGTGGCGCCCGGGGCTACCCCTCAGATTGCCGCCCCTTGGGGGGGGGCGGGGGGTGGAGGGGGGTGCTGGGGAAAAAAGACGGTGAGCACTTGAAAGATGTCCGAGCCTCCGAGGAGTGACACGAAGTATTGCTGCTAACAGTTACCTCGATCATGCAAGTTACATTTATTTATTTATTTATAAAGTTTTATATAGCGCAAACTTGATCCCGAAGGATATCAGAGCGCTTTACAATTTGAGGCAAAGGTAACAAATCAGAACATTAGAGGCATTGGCATGTCTAAATTGTGAGCTGGGCACATGCTTGCCATAGCTCCCACTGACTTAAATACCGGCCAAAGGTACCAGCTACGCCCTTACCCATCCCTATTCCCAAAATTATAGTACTGACCTGATCCAACAAGCATTGGAAATGCAATAGGTCTCGCAGCATTAGAGTTAGTGCTTTTAGAATTGTTTATGGGGTTTTTTTGTAAATCTTTAGCATTTTTGTTTCCTGTAGCCAATGCTAAAGAATTACAAATAAAAAAAGCCATAAACAATTCTAAAAGCTCTAACTCAAATGCTCCGAGACCTATTGCACTGTGTGAGGGTGAGGGGTTGAGGGTGAGTGAGGGTGAGTGAGGGTGAGGGTGGGTGAGTGAGAGTGAGGGTGAGTGAGGGTGAGTGTGAGTTAGGGTGAGGGGTTGAGGGTGGGTGAGGGTGAGGGGTTGAGGGTGAGTGAGGATGAGTGAGGGTGAGTGAGGGGTTGAGGGTGAGTGAGGGTGAGTGAGGGTGAGTGAGGGTGAGTGAGGGTGAGTGAGGGCGAGTGAGAGTGAGTGAGAGTGAGGGTGAGTGAGGGGTTGAGGGTGAGGGGTTGAGGGTGAGGGGTTGAGGGTGAGGGGTTGAGGGTGAGTGAGTGAGGGTGAGGGGTTGAGGGTGAGTGAGGGTGAGGGGTTGAGGGTGAGTGAGGGTGAGGGGTTGAGGGGGAGGGGTTGAGGGTGGGTGAGGGGTTGAGGGTGAGGGGTTGAGGGTGAGGGGTTGAGGGTGAGGGGTTGAGGGTGAGTGAGGGTGAGGGCGAGTGAGGGTGAGGGGGTGAGGGGTTGAGGGTGAGGGTGAGGGGTTGAGGGTGAGTGAGTGAGGGTGAGTGAGGGTGAGTGAGGGTGAGGGGTTGAGGGGGAGGGGTTGAGGGTGAGTGAGGGGTTGAGGGTGAGGGGTTGAGGGTGAGGGGTTGAGGGTGAGGGGTTGAGGGTGAGGGGTTGAGGGTGAGTGAGGGTGAGGGCGAGTGGGGGTGAGGGGTTGAGGGTGAGGGGTTGAGGGTGAGGGGTTGAGGGTGAGTGAGGGTGAGGGCGAGTGAGGGTGAGGGGGTGAGGGGTTGAGGGTGAGGGAGTGAGGGTGAGTGTGGGTGAGGGGGTGTGTGAGGGTGAGAGGGTGTGAGGGTGTGTTGTGCAGTCGAGTACATGTATGCAGTGTGGAATTATGTAGGTTGGGTTGGAATTGTTAGTTGTGGAATTGTGTGACGGGTAAATGTTTGGTGTGGGGTGCATGTGTGTAGTGGAATTATGTGGCATAGTGTGCAGTGGCATTATATGGATAGTAGTTATGTGATTTTGAGTGTACTGGTATTATGTGTAGGTGGAGTGTGAGTTGGAAAGTCTGGAAGGGCTGGGGCAGTATTAGCGGAATAGAAAAGCCTGCTTGACGTGCAACTCACTGCCACTGTAAAAGGTGAAAACGGTGGTGCCTTCTAGTAAAAGTAAAAAATTCCATGTTGCCATTTCAGATACACTGTAAGGGCTGGGGCAGTGTCAGTGGCATGGGATGCCCCTGCTGAAGAGCAGCTCACTGCCAGTGTAAAATACGAAAAATATGGTGGTTTTTAAAACTAGATATGCTATAAATGTGTGTCCGCACACAGACCGCACACATGAAGGGCTGCATATTCTGTAATCAGTAGTTGCACACAATATATCTCTTAATGCACACAATATATCTCTTAATGCAAAAAATGTATCTCTTAACACAGCTGTTCGTTTCCATTCATTTCACAATGTGAAGTGACATTGAAAATGTGCTTGTTGATGGAAAACGATTTGACTTCAATATACAAACACTTTGAAATAGCATTTGCGTCTGACTAGATTTGTGCGTGTGTTATCTCCAAGCCACAAAACACAATGAACTTAGGCACTCATAAAAAGAGACATTCATATTATGAGCAAGTCGTGTTTGGGATCAAGTTTCTGAAAGCCCAGCTATTTGTCCTCAAGGCCTCCCTGGTTGACACAGGCACTCTGGCAAATTAATTTCCAAATATGCTTTTATCCTTAATGAACGATTCAAATGTGCATTTATTTCATGTATGTATTCCCTGCTTTTTAGGAACACATCCATTTCGTTTGTGTGCACAAATACAATATTATTGTATGCAAGCAGGAATTCACATTTAGGATTAAAGTGAATAGAACTGCACTGGGCAAATCAGTTTGAAAGGAAAAAGTTTCTCTTCTGGGCAGAGCTGGGAGAATTCAAAGTGGAAAACATCCATTAGAGTGTCAGCATCACTTTAACATACGGCCAGTTTGTGCGATCGACAGTGTTTGGGGCCCATTTGTGGTGGAGACGGTTATAGAGTCGATAAGATCTCTGCAGACTCCAGAGCAGCCAGCTGCTTTGTTTCCGCATTGTCACTTTCATGTGCACAACACGCTCTGTAGGCTTTCAACCTATGTGTCACTTCCTTTTACAGCCAGGGGCACGTGAAAGGAGTGTGTCTTTCCGTTCTTATCTATGTTTATAATAATTTGCAAGCCTTACACTTAAATTAAGGAGACAACTTGAAGAAATGAAAAAAAAAAACAGGAACGAAATTAAACCAGGGATTGAAAAACTGTACAATTACCACAAACTGGGTCATGCAGTGTTGATTCAGGAATGCATGCCTGCTTGATGCACCAAATGGAAAGTTTATCGATTAAACTGTACAGTTTAAAACCTTTTGCAAAGGACGCCCTGCTGCCCCCACCCCCTCCTCAGCCCTGTAGAAAGGTCGGTCTGTGGCGGGTCACACGAAAAGAATGACGTTGGTGTGCAGGAGAGCCTGCGTGTGGATGGAAGCTTGCAGTAGTCTGGCACCACTGTGCAGCGAGATTAGGGGCGTGTGTGGTAAAGTGCAGGAATAATGAAGTTTCCAGTAGCTAAGCTTTCAACAAGAGTGCAAGGGAGCTTGCACCAGACAAGCTTTCAACCGGAGAGTGCAAGCAAACTTGCCTGACATAAGCTTTCGACCACAGGGTGCAAGCAAGCGTGCAGCAGCCAAGCTTTCAATCGGCGATTGCAAGCAGAGTGAAACTTGCAACAGCCAACCAGAGTGTAAGGAATATGACGCTTGCAGCAGCCAAAATTTCCACTAGCGAGTGCAAACAAAAGGAAGCTTGCAATAGCAACGTGTTAGCATATAGAGTGCAGGAGAAGGGGAGCTCGCAGGTGCGAATATTCAGTAAGGAGAGTGCAAGGTAGGAGCGCCCTTAATGCTAACAGGCGAAAGGATGCTTGTAGGAGGCTGGCCCCGTAGGCAGCGTGACGCTGAAGGCAGGGTACAGTTACAGAGACTCACAAGACAAGACGGAGGGAAGAGAGGGGAGGGGGGAGGCGAAAGGATGCTTGTAGGAGGCTGGCCCCGTAGGCAGCGTGACGCTGAAGGCAGGGTACAGTTACAGAGACTCACAAGACAAGACAGAGGGAAGAGAGGGGAGGGGGGAGGAGAAATGCGACACGGCGGGAAGGGGAGGGGGCGGAGCGGGTAAAATAAACAAGACGGAGGGAAGAGAGGGGAGGGGGGAGGAGAAATGCGACACGGCGGGAAGGGGAGGGGGCGGAGCGGGTAAACAAAGATGGACGTGCACGCGCTTTTAAGCTCAATGCGCATGCGCATTGAGCTTAAAAGTCACGGGCACTGCAAGGAATCGCCACGATTCCTTGCAAGTTAGATAAAGAGTCGATGAGCCCCCATAGTCTTGCTTGCTCGATGCGCATGCGCATCGACAGGCGAGACCTAAAAAGTACAGTGTTCTCTTGCTCATTTTACATTGTTTATCCTACATCTTACACCTGCACAGCTGTTGCTTCTCCACAGTATATCCTAGCACCCTTAGTTATAAAGTGCTCTGTCACTCTTCTGGGCTAGCAGCGCTATAACAAAAACTATAAAATAAATATAAATATGCTGTATGTGTTCTCTTCTAGTTTGGACATGGTTAAATATTTGTGTGGTTGGATTCTCTGGCTATTTGTGGTGCATGACCCCAGCTTTCCACAATCCCCCATCAATGATTGTGCTGTGGGACACCGAATGTAAAAAATACCATTATTTCATGCCCGCACTGTTTGTGCTTGCAGTGGAGGCGAGAAGCATGCCAGGAGTGGACGTGATGGAGTTTAAAAAGGGGCAAAAGACAGGCCTGGCATCTGGCTGCATCACAGAGAGAGAGGGGGTGACCACCCCTCCCGGGCAGGAGCGGGCGCCATCCTGCCTACTATGGATTACTTTACTCTACTTCGTCGTGTATGAGTGAATACAACAAGGAAGGAGGCCTAGAATGAGATCCAAAACCTAACGGGCCGCGGCAGAGTGCAAAGCGAGTCTGGGACCTGCTTGCTTGTTGAAAACAGAACAGAGTGTAACTTGGTGCTGTCGTGGCCGTGCACGGTGCATTGCAATCATTCATTGTAATTCGGACGGTTCTTTATTACTTTCTCACAGTCTGTCTCACCTCGAATTACAGTAAGCAGGCAAGTCACTCAGAAAGGTGGTCTCCTCTCCACGCAAAGTCCGACTACTAGACGGGGCCGGGACGAGGGGCGAGCAAGCGCAGCGGGCAGGAGAGCGTAACGCGTCACACTGCTACGGTGCGGCGAGGGCTGGCCAAAAATGTCCTCAAGGGCCGTCATTGGTTGCGCTCGCGCGCGCCACCACTGATTGACGGCCCTGGAGGCTGGAGGACTAGTGTGAGCGAGACTGGGGAAGGGGGGTTGGCAACAATCACTTGATTGCTAACTTGATTGCTGGGTAACGGTAACGGCCGGGCGGGTAACGAGTGATCGAGCATCAATGCACTCCGCTGCCTGGATCAAAGTGCCTACAGTCACAGAGGCCGCCGCGGCCGCAACGGGCCTCGGCTGCTGTCCAGACAGTCAGTCAGAGACGGCCCGCGCAGCCACGGCCGCCTCATACTAACTAGTTCAAAAAGGTGCCGCCTCAAAAAAGGTGCCGCCTGGGGCGGACCGCCCCCCTCGCCCCCCCCTAGCTACGCGGGTGCCCAGATGCACCCCGCCCGCCTTAAAGCGAGGCTTCTGTGATCAGGGATTGTACAGGCGTAGGCTGATGAAATGGAACTCACACCATGAGATTTTGAGGGCGTACCCACAAGTGGATGGACTTCCTCGCAAAGGGGGATAGAAGAATCCGTCCGTTCCACTGACCTGAGGCCTGACTCCATTTGTCTTCCAGGTCTTGCTGAAGTGGTCTCATCTTCAACCTGACATTGGGTATGAGAAAAATGCAGGAGGCCATTGAGCCCAGCAGAGAAGCCACCTGCCTCACTGACGGCCGCGGACTTTGAAGAATCAGGTTTCCTTTGATCTTCATTGATGATAGTCTTTCCGCCGAAGGAAACACTTTTCCTCAGACGCAATCGATAGTGGCTCCCAGATAGTGGATCGATTGGGTCGGTAGCAGGACTGACTTGTCCAGATTGACATGAAGGCCCAAACGATGAAGAAGGCTCAGACACATGTGAACAGGCTCCTGTACCAGACGAGGGGACGATTCTTTTAGTAGCCAATCGTCTAGGTATGGGTATACGTGTAGGCCTTGATGATGTAAGTAAGCTGCTACCACCGCCATGCACTTTGTGAATACCCTTGGGGCTGACTTGAGGCCGAAGGGCAAGACTTTGAACTGGTAATGATCTTTCCCTACCGTGAAACGTAGGACCTTGCGATGCCGTGCCGTGATCGGGATGTGGAAGTATGCATCCTGAAGATCCACTGAGCACATCCAATCGCCCGTCTTCAGGTGAGGGAAAATCTGATGGAGAGACAGCATCTGGAATTTTTCTTTTTTGATGAAATGAAATGAAACATACATTTGTAAAGCGCGATTGCTGCCCAGGGGCGCCAAGCGCTATTTGATCAGTGAAGTTGCTTAACAACAGTATGAAGCTAAGGACGACGTGTAGTCTTTTCTTACCAAAGGATGAGCAAGCCCTGAAGAGACCTTTCTTCTGTTGATCAGCCATAGTTGAGTTCTGAAGGAAATATCCAATTTCTGTGAGAAAAAGAGATAAACTAAGAAACCTGAGGAGAACTCAGGTGGAGACTTCCTAGCACAACTTGCGGATGAAAATCTGAGAGACTGAGGCTCCTGGCAGGAAGGTTCTAGAGGGAGGTGGTAGCTGATTGGCTACCTTCTAGAGTTTGGTCCTTTTTACAAAAGGACATAGATAGGCTACTAAGGCAAGGCCCGTAGGCCTACTTTTCTCTATGTATGTCTATAGGATATTACTTTTCTTTTTACCGAGGCTCCCATCTCGACGACCGGGAATGATTCAGGCATGCAAATCTATGAAAGACACCCATAATACTGGATAATAATGGTGAACGTTAAAAAGGAAAGTCTTTAATTGCTTCCGAAAAGATGACAAATTAGGGTTGGACCTAATCTGGAGGGGGAGCGTGTTGATGCATCTGTTTAGAAGACGCAGATCCAAGATGGGTCTGAATTTGCCTTGCTGGTCTTTCTTCCTGACCAGGAAGTATTTGGAACAGATGCTTTTTCCTCTTGGTAGTAACAGGACCACTTCTATTGCTTGCTTTTTTAGAAGGGTCGCCACTTCCTGACGCAAGAGATCCAGCTGATGTTGTCTGGATTTTATCGGAGGACAGTCTTTTGGAGCTTTGCAAAAACGTAGTGCGTAGCCATCGACTAGTATATTATGCACCCACTGATCTTTTGTTATTGTGCGCCACTCTTGAGCATAGTGCATTATACTTCCTCCGACTGGAGTGCGCAACAGTGCTGGAGGAAGCATAGACTCATTGCTTTCCTCCTGCCTTGGGTGTGGAAGAGGATTGCTGCAGGCGTCCCCCTCTTCCTCTGGAAGATCGTTGATCTTGATATTGGGATTTCCCCTGCTTATTCTGGGACCATTGAGGGGTTTGAACCCTCTGTTGGCCCCCTTTGCGATTGTACTATTTGAAACGCTTTCTGAATTCTCTCTGTTTTTCAAGGCCAACCTCTTTTAAGGTGTCCAATTCTGTCTTCATCCTGCCCATCTCCTCGTCTGCAAGGGCCCCAAACAGAGAGGTACCGGAGAAGGGTAAGAACGCGTTGTTGAGCATCTGGTTTCAAAGTGGTGAGTCGCAACCAAGAGGAACGGCGTGCGCAAACGCCATGCGCATAAGAATGCGCCGCCAGGGAGACACCATCAGCTGCTGCTCTTATTACTTGGTTTGACACCAAAGATCCCTCTTGGATAATCTCCGCGAAGTCTTGTTGGTCTTCCTTCTGGAGTTTTGCCATGAAACCATCCAAAGAGTCCCACAGGGATCTCTCATAACGCCCTAACAGGGCTGAAGCATTGGACACCTGTAACAAGGATGCAGCCGAACCACAGGCTTTCCTTCCCCAAGAGTCCATGACTTTACTGTCCTTGTCTGGTGGGACAGATGAAGATGCCACCGAATGTGTCTTTTTCGCTGCCGCGATTATCACGGAGTCAGGGGAGGATCAGACCTTAAAAACAGAGGTTACGAAGCTGAAGGCTTATATTTCTTTAAGATCCTTGCAGGAGCTGCTTTTGCTGATGCTGGGGCCAGAAAAACGTCCATCACTGGTTCAATGACTTCCGGTACCAAGGGGAGTAACGGTCTCGACATTGATCGTTGGTGCAGCGTTTCAAAGATAATAGACGTTGTCGTCTGAGTTGTGGCCATTGTAACGCCCAACTTCTGTGCACCTCTGGTCAACACATCGTGAAAAGTGTTCCTCGTCATCAATGGGTGACACTTTGCTGGGAGGACTCTCCGTGAGGGTTGGAGAGTAATCCCTCTTAGATAATTGCGTTGTCGTTGCCGACCATGATGGTGTACGCTGCCTTCTATGATGGCTATGTCTTCGGTCCGCAGACCTGCCTCTGTGCTCCCTGGGGCGAGTGGTAGGCGATTTGTGTGCTTCTTGCAGCAAGCGCTGTAAAGGATACCTATGTACAGGGCTTGAATATTCAGCCGCCCTTCTTCCTCCGCCCGCTGCTGTCGACTGCCACACATACAGTGGTTGCATACATCTGGGAGAGAGGTGAACCGAAGGGGTTTCTTGTCTCCTATGAGGGCTTCCAGAAGGGGAGCCTGCAGGACCTCAAGATTGCACAGATGCACTGCGAGAAGAGGCAATTGTCTGTGGGGGACTTCGGATGGAATGCGAAGAGACCCCACGCGATCTTGAACGTGACCGCCATCTCGGAGGGAGATGAGACGTTTGTCGTGACGTGGATCTGTTCTGCGTTACCAATATGGGAGTATCTCTGGTTTGCGAGCATCTCCTCGACGTCTATCTTGAGTGTCTCAACGTCATATGACGTGACGCCGCATGGCTAGAGTCTCCAGATCTTGCTCCATGAGAAGAGCATGCCCGATGCCTTCCTGCTACTCTGTCCGATGGAGAAAACCTTCGACATCGAACGATCCCTCGACGTCGACACCCTTGGCCTTGACGTCGACTTCCGCCTCATCGGGGATCTGGACCTCGACGTCGAACGTCGTTTTGATGCCGACGGAGGAGATGGTACTTGCCTCGACGTCGAACACCTTTTGGACGACGTTGACAGAGACGTATGCATGGACGCCGGTCGCTGATGATCCTAAGACTGCGACAATCGCCTGGTTGACGTCGACGGAGTTCAATGGTTCGACGTCGATTGCCGGTGACTAGGCGACGACGGAGCCTGACTCGACGTCGACAATCTCCTGGTTGACGCCGACGGAGTCCCATGCTTCGATGTCGAACGACTGTGACTAGGCATCGACGGAGCCTGTCTCGACGTCGAATGCCGCTTTGACGGCGACAACGGAGGCCTCTTTCTCGGCGTTCTGCGAGCCCGCACCAACGGAGATCGTTGCCTCAACACCGATCGTCGCCTGGTTGACAACGGCGGAGGCCTCGACGTACCTGTGAATTTCGTCGACCACCGGTCTTCTCTCGACGGCGAGCCCGCACCGATGGTCTTTTTGTCGCCGTTTTCATTGCTGAAGAAGGGTCTTGTAGCGCCGAGCCCGACGCTGATGATCTCTTCTTCTTCCTCAGCGGTGACCTGCCTCTAGAAGATGATCTTCTCTGTGCAAGGCCAAAGAGGCCAATCCTCTCTCTGACTTTTAAAGTTCTATTAGACAGAAGACGACAATGCTGGCAGGTGTGAGGATCATGATCTGAAGGCAAACATAAAATACAGACTGAATGGGAGTCTGTTTTTGCCTTCTTTTTGCTACAGGAGCGGCAAGCATCAAAAAGGGAAGGCATTTCTGACTAGAAAATAATGCCAAAACCAGTTGAAAAACACTTCAACACAGGAAAAATGTCGAAGGAAAGAGGTTTAACCTCAAAAAATGAAGCAATTTCTGACTAAAAGTCAGAAGAAAGAAGAGCTGTAGAGACCGGGGTCCTGTCAGAAGGAGCCGGAAAGAACAACTGACCTAACTGTCACCCCTGAGGCATGATGGTATCGAAGGGTCATGGCTGCCTTAAAGGCACCATGCCAGTTTTCTGTTACTTTCTATATGAGTTAGCTCTTCAGCTTTCTACTCTATGGTTTTCACTACAATGCAGCCTATGTGGAGAAGTGTGGCTCAGGGGTTAGAGGCGGCAGACCCGGAAGCTGAGATCGGTCCTGGACCAGGGTTCAATTCCCCGCCTCGGCGGGTCTTGGGCTCAAAAATTCCACGGACTCGATAATTCTCGTTCCGGTGCCTACTCGACTCACGGGTTCACACTCTGCGACTCTGGGCAATAGCTTGCTTAATCTCCACTACGGCCCCTCGTGGCGGGATGCCTAGCTTTCACCTTGTGGATACCCTGCTGGGGTTATCTCACAGGGGAATACCAGGACGGGTTCCCAAGGCAAGCGCCTTGATGCCTTCGGGTGATACGTGCGCTATATAAATCGCAATACATATGTGCGGACAATGCTTTCATTTTCCTTGCAGGATTAGCTTTTCTACTGTGTAATAAGGCCGTTTTCAAAGGTTTTTCTTTCTCCCTGCTTTTATTTGAATGTTTATGTGCAAAGAAGTCTATTGCAGCATTGTTCAGCTCTTATAGAGAGGACTGCATTGTGAGTGTGTTTATATATCTATATATACCTATATGTAGAGCTACATATATATGATGTATGTTTTCCGGGGTCCCGCACATGGGCGGGAATATTCATGTGCTTATGACTATGATGAGGATCCCCTGGAAGAGAAGGCCTGATTTGGAAGAGGGTTCCTCCGTAACTCCCGTCCACCTTTTTACAAGTGCCATAGGATACAAGGCACTAGTAAGGAGGTAGATGGGATTTCTGTCATGTTTGTCACAGAGTACCCTGTCCACGAAGTCCTAAATCAAGCCTTAAGTGAAATTCAGCCAATACAGCATTTCTAATAATTTACCACAATTGGAATTTTGCATGAAAATAAATCACGTTTTGTGAATAAAGGTGCTTTCTTGAACTATTTTGTGATGGTGCTATAGGATCTCGTACTGACTGGTGTTATGGAGTTCTTATGATTATCAATGGAGAGTCACTGCTTCAGAAAACAGACAATACTTCTTCATTTTTCAAAGCATTTGCTAAACCATTCATGTTATTTCGATCCTCGTTTGTTCTCAGGCAATTCAGAGTGCAAACACTGACCCACAGGGTAGACATGGCGCCCTCATGCGCCAACCTTTTCCACCCCCACTCCGCCTGGCCCATGTGCCTTACCTCCAGGGTGTGATAGTTGGCTTTGCAGATGTAACAGAAGAACTTGGGCCCGACTCCTGGAGTTGGCTGCACTGCGGTGTTCCCCTCGCTGGTCCTCGGTGCAGGCTTCTGAGCGGTAGCGCTGATGGCTCGACTTTCGCTGCTCTGTTGGATCGTCACTTTTAAAGAGCTCCCACTACTTGGTGCCTATTAAAACAAAATCCAATAAAACTTCACATTTCTCTCAAAGCAAAGTCCTCTCTAAAACAGGATCTGAAAAGCTACTACAAAGAATTATTTTCTTTGAAACCAGTTGGGTCATCAAATCCTAGATCTAGATGAGCTTATTTGGGCACAACCCAAGTGAAATGGTTGACTAATACTATGACTGTACGAAGGTTTATAGTATATACATCAGAAAACAATTGAGATGATCATTTAGATAAATACACAGTCTCAAGACCTAAACTGCCTCACAGAGTAAAGTCGTTTTGGTGGATATATTGGTGGAACCAGAGACTACACTTTATCATATATAACTAAGAGAGAAGGCTGGGGAGGGAGGTGGTTTGTTTATGATTTCAACAAAGATGCTTATTATGCTGAAACAGGACAACATTCATTCACAATTTCTTCTGCTTCACAGAATCTTCATTGATAGTCAAACCTTAGATTAGAGTAGCAAGCAAAGCCATTTTTCTCCTAGGGGTTTTTGATTAGAAGGGGTCAAAGATCCCTCTTGGACAATCTCCGCGAAGTCTTGTTGGTCTTTCTTCGGGAGTTTTGCCTTGAAACCATCCAAAGAGTCCCACAGGGATCTCTCATAACGCCCTAACAGGGCTGAAGCATTGGACACCTGTAACGAGGATGCAGCCGAACCACAGGCTTTCCTTCCCCAAGAGTCCATGACTTTACTGTCCTTGTCTGGTGGGACAGATGAAGATGCCACCGAATGTGTCTTTTTCGCTGCCGCGATTATCACGGAGTCAGGGGAGGATCAGACCTTAAAAACAAAGGTTACGAAGCTGAAGGCTTATATTTCTTTAAGATCCTTGCAGGAGCTGCTTTTACTGATGCTGGGGCCAGAAAAACGTCCATCACTGGTTCAATGACTTCCGGTACCAAGGGGAGTAACGGTCTCGACATTGATCGTTGGTGCAGCGTTTCAAAGATAATAGACGTTGTCGTCTGAGTTGTGGCCATGGTAACGCCCAACTTCTGTGCACCTCTGGTCAACACATCGTGAAAAGTGTTCCTCGTCATCAATGGGTGACACTCTGCTGGGAGGACTCTCCGTGAGGGTTGGAGAATAATCCCTCTTAGATGATTGCGTTGTCGTTGCCGACCATGATGGTGTACGCTGCCTTCTATGATGGCTATGTCTTCGGTCCGGAGACCTGCCTCTGTGCTCCCTGGGGCGAGTGGTAGGCGATTTGTGTGCTTCTTGCAGCAAGCGCTGTAAAGGATACCTATGTACAGGGCTTGAATATTCAGCCGCCCTTCTTCCTCCGCCCGCTGCTGTCGACTGCCACACATACAGTGGTTGCATACATCTGGGAGAGAGGTGAACCGAAGGGGTTTCTTGTCTCCTATGAGGGCTTCTAGAAGGGGAGCCTGCAGGACCTCAAGATTGCACAGATGCACTGCGAGAAGAGGCAATTGTCTGTGGGGGACTTCGGATGGAATGCGAAGAGGCCCCACGCGATCTTGAACGTGACCGCCATCTCGGAGAGGGATGAGACGTTTGTCGTGACGTGGATCTGTTCTGCGTTACCAATATGGGAGTATCTCTGGTTTGCGAGCATCTCCTCGACGTCTATCTTGAGTGTCTCAACGTCATATGACGTGACGCCAAATGGCTAGAGTCTCCAGATCTTGCTCCATGAGAAGAGCGTGCCCGATGCCTTCCCGCTACTCTGTCCGATGGAGAAAACCTTCGACATGGAACGATCCCTCGACGAGGGCAAAGCCATTTTTCCCCTAGGGGTTTTTGATTAGAAGGGGTCAAATTTAAATCAACTGTACAGAAGGATAAACTCTTAATAGACAGTCACCCAAAAAGATTTCTCAAAATACCTTGACCTACACTAGTGTTAGTTCTCTTATCAAGATCAATACATTTGTTAACAGGATGTGTTTCATCGAGGTTGAAGTAACTAGGTTTCATATGGTGGAATGGCCTCTGGGTTAACATGGCAGCAGTTTATTAACAATTACCAACTGAGAGACATGGAGGACGCAATGCAGCAAGAAATAGATGTTTTGAGGAAATTAGGCCTGTGTACATGGGTCACAGCTGATAAACAAATGGTTTAATTTTTGTGATATTTTGAGCTAACACAAAAACATAAAACCTTCCTGATGTTTATCGAGGGTAAGCAACGTTCAGCTAGAGGATAGTTTTTTTTTTAAACTGGAAGAGCAATAATCTAGTTAATATGATATTCTGACACACTTTTGAAAATAAAACTTTATGGGTTGTCATGACTACCCTATTAGAATGGAAAATCCTACATGGTTAAAGAACCAAAAGTGCCTGAATCTCACCAACTCTGTGAGATGAGATAAGGATAAGTTACTTACCTCTAATCCTAGTTCTCTTCCAGGGGTATACTCATCAAAGTCAGAAGCACTGAATAGTCCCACTCATGTGCGGGACCCCGGAGCAATAGCAAATAATATGCATATAACTACACATAAATAATATGTCCACAACTCCTCCGTAGAAAGAGAAGAGGTCACAACAGGGGAACCATTGGAGTCAGCTTTATTCACGAAACACACATCATGGCAAATGCATTTCAGCGCCTGTTTGCCTTCTTCAGCTCCAGGGGTGTTAGGATGCAGGCGCTTGTTCTGGAATTAAATACCCAACCCCATCCTGATTGCTCGTGAGCTGCTCCGCCCCCAGGTGAGTTCCATGTGCATAGACCTCCTGTGGGCCGCCTAATGCATGGCACCTACAGGTCCCAGAATGCAAGATTCTTGCCGGTAGGTATTGCGGGGGTGGATTAGAGCTCTGATGTTTACAAACCCCCAAAGTCTGTATGTCCCACGAATTCCGCTCACTCGAGTCCCCAGACCGCAGCAACCCAGAGTCACAATGATCCTTACAGCGGGGGCAAGGCTGGAAATCCACCTTGCCCAGCGTGTACTCAATGACTGCCTCATCGCTCCATCTTCTACCGGGCCCGGATGTGGGCCTTGGAAATTCCAGTAACCTGGATGCAAAAAAAGCTCCGCCGAGGCAGAGACCAGCAAATCCAAGGCCAACTTGATGCTGTGGGGGCCTCTTAAGCGCGACACTGGTGATCGCGCTGAATAAATGTCCACAACTCCTCCGTAGAAAGAGAAGAGGCCACAACAGGGTAACCATTGGAGTCAGCTTTATTCACGAAACACACATATACAGCCTGAAAACGTTACTAGGCTCAAAACTGCCACAAATGCATTGTAAATACTTTAACATTTGAAAAAATAAAGAAACATAAGTCATGCTATTCTCATGATACATATAAAGAAAACTGCTTTGAGTTTGCTTTGAAACACACAACCTTTATTTTCAAAGGTAAAAAGGCAAGATCATAGAGGCAGATTAACCTAGAGGCTGCTTATAGAAACAATTGGGAAAACTGGTGCCGTGCCTTTAAGACCTCCAGGAACCCCCAGGGCTCCCATCATGCAATGTCAGTTCTTTTGGACGGCGTATAACAGTGTAATCACAGCATGGGTAACAGATACATATATATGGCTCTTTTATTTGTCCGGGGAGGATCGAGGGTTGCTTATGACTTTGATGAGTATACCCCTGGAAGAGATCTAGAATCACAGGTAAGTAACTTATCCTTCTCGTCCAGGGGATACTCATCAATAGTCATAAGCACTGAATAGAGGAGCAAGCCCATCCCCGTACCCTGTGGATGAATACCAGCATATCAAAACCACTTTACCAAAACATATATTACCCAAACAAATTTCTCAAGGATGCTTGTGCAAATTGAGCATCTGCTTGAGTGTCAGAATCAAGGCAGTAATGGTGTGCGAAGGTATGAACCGAAAGCCATGTGGCTGCCTTACAAATTTCATGAAAAGGTAAATTTTTAAGCATCGCTATCGTAGCAGCTTTGCCTCTTGTAGAATGCGCCCTCGGCTTGCCCGGGAGCTGCTTTTGAGCCAGGTGATAGATAACATGATACATGACACTATCCATCTAGATCTAAAGAGTGCAGAGCTCTATTTGCAGGAGTAACAGGGTTTGCAAAGTAAGAAGGAAGGGTAATTGACTGCTTGATGTGAAACTCCGGGACCCCCTTAGGAAGGAACCTTGGGTGAGTTCGTAACACCACTCTGTTCGCGTGAAAATTGAGATAAGGCTCTGTAGAGCATAAGGCTTGTATCTCGCTCACACTGCGAGCAGATGTGATTGCCACGAGAAAAGCAGTCTTCCACGAAAGGTGCTGAAGGGAAGCTTTATGGATAGGTTTGAATGGGGGACCTATTAACTTAGAGAGGACCACATTAATCTCACAGAAAGGAGATGGAGACCTAACGGGTGGGTAGACCTTTTTTAGATCCTCCAGGAAATCCTTAACAACTGGCATCTGAAAGAAAGAAGCCTGAGTGGGAAACTTCTTTATGCTAACAGGTGAACCTTTATGGAGGAGTATTGCGAACCTCCTTTGGCCAAATACAGTAAGTATGGTAACAGTACCTGTTCCTGACCTCGAATAGGGTCATGACCCTCAGCAGTAAACCACATGTAAAAACGCTTCCACTCAAAAGCGTAAGACTTCCTCGTAGAAGATCTCCTAGCCTCCTTCAAGATCTGCATGCAATCTTGAGAGAGACCTAAATGTCCTTATTGGATGAACTCAGGAGCCAAGCAGCTAACCTCAGGGATGGCAGGTTGGGATGGAACACCTTTCCGCCCGCCCTGGTCAACAGATCCGATGACATGGCAGCCTCCTTTGAGGTACTTTGGACAGATGAAGAAGGTCCGGGTACCACCACTGGCGAGGCAACTCTGGAGCAACCAGGATCCTCTCTGTCTTGGATTCGTACAGTTTTCTGATCACCAGGGGAATGAGGGAGACTGGTGCAAAAGCATAGAGTAATGTCTCTGACCAGTCTATCAATAGAGCAATAAGATCAGAGCCCAAACTACTTACCTTCCGAAAGCTCCTCAAAACTTGGCTTTTTAATAAAACACCTGTTTAAATATTCTTCTACAATCCTTCTAAGTCTAGCGTCCCTCACTTAGCTTTAACCTCTGCAGCGCTGGGACGCCTCTGGGTAGCCATTGCGCTATATACATTTTCTTTTCATTTAATTTAATTTCATTTGGAGCCTGGTTGCGGGTAAATGGAGGCGAAGACGCTGCATTTTGCGTTTTCTGCGTTTGCGAAGAGATCTATGTCTGGTGTTCCCCGGCTGTGGAAGATGTCTTGCGCCACTTCTTGTTTTAGCACCCAGTCGAGGCTTCTGCGAAAGGCCGGCTTAGGCCGTCCGTATGGACGTTGAGGACGCCTGGTAAATGAATTGAGGAGATCTTCATTTCTCGTGCTAGAACCCACTTCCAAATCGCCTGTGCTTCCAGCGACAGGGGTCTGGAACGGGTGCCCCCTGCTTGTTCAGGTAGTTCATCATTGATGTATTGTCCGTCTGAACAAGCAGAGCAGTCAATTTGATGGAAGGAAAAAAACGCCTTTGAGAGCAATATGCACCGCTCTGAGCTCCATCATGTTTATGTGGTATAGTTGTTCTCTCTCTGACCACATTCCTAGGATTTGTAGTCACCCCATATGAGCGCCCCATCCCTGAAGGGACGCATCCGTCACCAGAGTCTGCTTGGGCAGTTCCTCTTGAAAAGGAACTCTTATGAGGAGATGTGTCTGTTGCATCCACCATCTGATGTAGAGCCGGACAGACAGAGGCAGAGTTAGAGTGTCCTCTCAGCGATTGGAGATTTGAGACCATTGATCCTCTAGAGTCTGCTGTAGAGGTCTCATGTGAAGTCTGGAGTTTGGAACTAGAAAAATGCATGAGGCCATCGAACCCAGTAGAGATGAGACCTGCCTGGTCGTGGGCTGAGGTATCTTCAGGAGGGTCTGACACTTGTGGAGAATGGATGATAGTCTCTCCTCCGAAGGATACGCTTGTGTGTATACGGTGTCCTCTGTGTTGGATTGAGGATGGATTTTCTTTTAAATTGACGGGTAGACCCAGCTTATGCAAATGCACTGTGCCCTACATTCAGTGCAGCTATCATTGCCAATGTAACCCCCTCCCTGGGACACACCTTTTCCTTTCTCTCCGGGCAAGCTTCTGCTTCCGGCCCGACCGGGTAACCTTTTACCTCCGGTTTCCAAACACTCCTTGGGTAAGCGTCTGCTTTAACCCAACCGGATGGCCCCTTTTGCATCCGGTGTCCACTCACTCCCGGGTAACCAGCCGGTTCCCACCCGGCCGGGTGACCTTTTCACTTCCGGGGCCCACACATTCCCTTCCGGGTTGGCGTTTGTCCCCGCCCAAGTTGCGCCTTTAATTGTTTACTTCCGGTTCACCTGAACACAGGGAGCTCTGGGAGCTTGCCAGTGACCCCCTGGGTCCTGCCTACCCCATTTGTAGTCTGAGCCCGCTGCGCCACCTGCTTTTGTATTGTTCTTGGATCGCTTTGTAAGTACCGCCATGCCTCGCCGGGAGCTATCGCTGCCTGCGAGGCCCCCCCCCCCATGCCTTAACTGCGGCCCCATTCTTGCGAACTACCAACAGCCTACAACACTGCTAGCATATTTCGTAGCAGGACATCCGTCCCAGTGTCCGAAAGGTACACCCCATCTGCTCTGTAATAGTGCGGCTGCCGCAAGTTAATCAGAGTGTGCCTGATAATCGCTAAGCCTGCCCCCCTTAGAAATTTGGCCATTAGGCTATTTAGCCTCTTCCTTGACAACTCCATACCATATTGGGAGCGCGCACCAGCCCATACCATTCTAGGAATTATCTCGGTCCATACTATTTCGTTGGGCCCATGCACTTGACTAAATTGGTGAGATCCTTCTTTAACGTGTGAAGCAGGTCACCCCGCCCCATCTCTGGAAGATCATTTCCCCCGAGATGAATTACTAAAATACTCGGATCCTCCGCACGTGCGCATAATTCCTCAATGACACTCCACAATTCTCTCCAGCGCAAGTCCTCTTTTCCGAACCATTGCACCCTTGTCCGTTGAAATGGGAACGTAGCATTCCACCCAAGGCAGCAAGTTTTGTTAGCCACCCTGGACACGTATGAGTGTCCGATGACCCACACTGTTTTGTATTCTGTGGATTAGAACAGAAAGCACAGACATGTTGAGTACACGTCACCCATCATCCTTTTATTATACGTAAAGCTTGCTGTACAGAATGTACACTAGATCCCCCAACTGAATCGCCGCAACACATGTCTTTCCCAATTCATTATCTGTCTGATGTTGGGCGAATGTACACCTTAAACTTGTCTGATTCCCATCTGCCTATCTGTCTTGTTCCTCAGAAGCGGTCGCTCCCCACGCTGCTCTCTGCTGAGAAATTGGTATCGTAGCGCCATTGTGCTAGACAGCTCTTTGACCTTTAAAATCAATAGCGCATTGCTCCAGAAATAATTTGTGCCTGATTCGATTTATTTCGTAGCGCTATACTGTTAACAGCGCATTAATTAAGACACTATTGTACATTGCTGCCTTTGCTTGATTAACTTATTTGTGTCTGATTGTGCCGGTGCCACTGCCCATTTCATTGCCATTAATAAGCTTGTGCCCCAATCTCGTCCTGCTTGGCTTTTTGGCTTGCTGCCATTTTGTTGTTGTTGTTGTGCCTCCCAGCCCGGCTCTCCACCCCGCTCCCGCCTCCCAGCTGCTCCTCCCTCGCCCCACCCTCCTCCACTATCCACTTATGACAGATGCTTTTGAGCGCAGCATTCACGCTCAGCGGATGCGCCCTATGCGCGCCGAAGGTGCGCCAAAGGTAAGCCCGTCTACGCCCGTCCGCGCCTGGACTGCGCCCAGCGCCAGACCCCCCTGGCCCCAGCAAAATCAACACCACCCGCATAACGTACGATGACGCAACCCTCTCAGCCCTTAACCCCGGCCATCCACCAAACTGCCACCAAGCCGCCCCTGGACACACCCATGGACCCTTCACCTGCCACTCCTGCAAGTTCGACTGCATCAAGACCCACACCAAATCCTAATACTCCAAACAGAGATCCGGCACTAATCACCTGAAGTGCATCCTGCTCAACACCCGCTCGGTCCACAGACACGCCATTGACCTTTGGAACCTTCTCGACACCACTTCGCCGGACGTCGCCTTTCTCACAGAAACTTGGATGAATGCCTCATCAGCGGCCGACATCGCCATAGCCATCCCGGACGGATACAAGATGATCCGAAAGGACTGCATCAACCAAACAGGAGGAGGCATCGCCATCGTCCACAAGAACACCATCCGCGTCTCGACCAGCTCCGACGATAACCTCGCAGTCGCCGAACATCTTCATTTCCAGATCCACACCGACCCCAAGACCACACTCAGAGGCACCCTCCTCTACAGACCACCAGGACCCCGCACACAATTCAGCGAAGACATCACTGACTTCATCAGCCCACACGCCCTCCCCTCCGAGGACTTCATTCTACTGCGAGACCTCAACTTCCACCTGGAAAAGTACAACGACAGCAACACCACCACCCTTCTGGACAACCTCGCCAATCTCGGACTCAAACAACTTGTTAACACCCCCACCCACTATGCCGGACACACGCTCGACCCAATCTTCACCTCCAGCAAGCACATCTCCTTCAATCACACCACAGCTCTCCATTGGACAGACCACAGCTGCGTTCACTTCAACTACAAAAAGACTACGACCCACAACCACCCGCAACTAATTCCCCGCAGAAACTGGAACAAAATTACCACCGACCAACTCTTCACAACGCTCAACCAAAACCCTCCTGCAAAATCATCAAACCCAACCTTGGAGGAGCCAAGCTCACGACCGTGATGGCCGCACTGTAGCTCGGCTCCGCCAGCCTTCCTGCCCAACTCATATATCCTGATACGTATCCTGCCCCGAGACGACATACTCGGGAAGACTCGGAAAGACGAAGGAAAGCTTGTACTCACCATCTGTCCCGGGGGCTCCTGCGAGCGGCTGATCCGAAGTTATACCCCTGCTTGGTCCGGGGCCTCCGCGGCGTAGAGACTGGGGACTTGACTGTGGAGGTCAGCCGGCGAGATGGTGTCGACGGCGGTCCCCGGTGGAGAGGAGAGGTCGCCTGGGAGAGGCCGTGGTGCGGTTATGCCGATGGCAACGGATCGGGCCTGGTCCAGCGGCCGGAGGCCCCCGTGGTGAGGTCCAGCACAACGTGGAAGGGGGAAGACCGTGTAGGAGGCTCCCCCCCTTGTTGCCTTGTCCGGCCATCTTGAAGCCCTGCGCCCGGAGTCTGCGTGTGGCGCCCGCGGGGTTGTGGCGCTGGCGGTCCCCCTTTTGGTGGCTCTCCTTTCTGCACCCAGATTGTCATTCCTGGGGCTCGAGGGTGCTCCCGTGGTGGCCTTGCTTGAGAGCCCGCTCCAGGAGTTGAGGCGCACGGGGACGCGGCTAAATCTGCAAGATGGCGGCCGGCACCCTGAATCACGGACTGCACCGGGGCGGCGAATTTGTGCCACTGAAGTGTACGGGGGTCTGGTCGTGTGAGCGGGAGCCCACGCTTGGTGATGTTCTTGATGCCTTAAAGACTTTATGCACGACCTTGACCCTCGACACCCTTGTGCTGGATAGAAGGACGGCCGCCATTGCTGTCGGGCCGCCCCTCTTGGACGCGGCTCGGCTCTGAGTGTGTGCTGTTTCGTCCCCCTCTGTTGCCGTGAGGAGTGCTGTCACTGTGCATCAACAAGACTATACACCAGCGGCCCCGGATCCCGGGGTCGCCCTGATCGTGGCGGGCGCTGGCATGGGCACCGCGTCGGGGCCCGTTCCTGCTCGACTGCTCGGGGAACAACGTAGATTGCCGATTCGAACTGCCCCGGCGAGACTCCAGTATTATCCTGCGGGGACGACTCTACTTTCCTGGGCGGTGAGACTTTACCCACACTGTTTGTTGTTCCCGTTGTCGTTGCTGAAACGTCTAGACTGCCGCACAAAGTTCTTGCTTGCCCGCTGGTTGCTGGAGTCCTCTGGTTTGCTCCCATGGTCTGTCCTGTTTCTACCATACGGCCTCACCACTTTGATTTGTTTGCTGCCCACTATTCTACCACACGCGGTAGCGATGGCTAAGAAAGGACAGGGGTGAGCCGGTTCTGGACCCGGAGGACTGATGGTGGGCGGATGGAGATGAGAAGTGCCCTCAACCATGATACTATGGACGATTCCTTCGAAGGTTTATGATACCCGAGACTATGTCGATTTTGTTTTGTTGTTGTATTAATGTGGGTGATGGCGGGGGGTAAGGGCAGAATGATTCAAGTCAGTCAAGTCATAGCATTTATATAGCGCACTACGTACCCAGAGGGTTTCAAGGCGCTTAGGAAGGGGAGGAGGATTATTTGTCAAAAATCCACGTTTTAAGCTGCTTTCTGAACGCTAGGTGATTCTGGGTGAGGCGAAGGTAAGCGGGGAGTGAGTTCCATGTTTTGGCAGCCAGGTATGAGAAGGATCTGCCTCCCATGGTGGTCTTGTTGATGCGAGGTACAGTGGCGAAGGCTTGGCTGGAAGAGCGAAGTTGTCGGGAGGGGGTGTAAAAGGACAGTCGAGAGTTGAGGCAATCTGGTCCGATGTCGTAGAGTGATTTGTGTGCGTGGGTAAGCAGTCGGAAAGTAATCCTCTTATTGACGGGTAGCCAGTGGAGGTCTTTAAGGTGACCAGAGATGTGTTCGTTGCGTGGGATGTCTAATATGAGCCTGGCTGAGGCGTTTTGGATACGTTGTAGTTTCTTCTGGAGTTTAGCGGTGGTACCTGCGTATAGGGTGTTTCCGTAGTCCAGTCGGCTCGTGACTAGAGCGTGGGTGACTGTTTTCCTTGTTTCGGAGGGGATCCAGCGAAATGTTTTTCTGAGCATGCGAAGAATGTTAAAGCAGGAAGAGGATACGGCGCTGACTTGTTTGTTCATTGAGAGTGAAGAATCCAGGATGACGCCAAGGTTCCGTGCGTGGTCTGTCGGGATGGGTGCATTTCCGAGGGCTTCCGGCCACCAGGAGTCGTCCCATGCAGAGGGGGATTTACCTAAGATGAGGACTTCTGTTTTGTCTGAGTTCAGTTTCAGACGGCTTTGTTTCATCCATTCGTCGACTTCTTTCATTCCTTCGTGTAGGTTAGTTTTGGCGGTGCTGGGGTCCTTGGTGAGAGATAGGATCAGTTGAGTGTCATCCGCGTAAGAGATGATGTTGAGGTTGTGTTGGCGGGCGATGGCCGCAAGGGGGCTCATGTATACGTTGAAGAGGGTGGGACTGAGTGAGGATCCTTGTGGTACGCCGCAGATGACTTTGGTGGCCTCGGATTTGAAAGGTGGGAGGCGGACTCTCTGGGTTCTTCCGGTGAGGAACGAAGTGATCCATTCCAGTGCCTTTCCTTGGATTCCGATGTTTCTGAGGCGTTGTAAAAGGGTGCTGTGGCAGACTGTGTCGAAGGCTGCAGAGAGGTCGAGGAGGATGAGGGCGACTGTGTCTCCATTGTCCAGCAGAGTTCTAATGTCGTCTGTTGCTGCGATGAGGGCGGTCTCAGTGCTGTGTTTGGCTCGGAAGCCAGATTGTGAGGGGTCGAGGGATTTGTTGGCTTCGAGGAAGGCGGCGAGTTGGTTGTTGACGGCTTTCTCGATGACTTTGGCCGGGAATGGAAGAAGCGAGATGGGGCGGTAGTTTTTGAGTTCGGTGGGGTCTGCTGTTGGTTTTTTCAGAAGGGCGGTGAGTTCAGCGTGTTTCCAGTCTTCTGGGAAGGTAGCGGAGTTGAAGGAGCAGTTGATGACGTCTCGGAGGTGCGGAGCTATGACGGAGTCTGCTTTGTTGAAGATGTGGTGAGGGCATGGGTCTGTGGGGGATCCAGAGTGGATTGAGTTCATCAGGCGGATGGTGTCCTCAGTGGAGATTGGCTTCCAGGCGTTAAGGGTGTTAACGGGGGGAAGATGGTCAGCTGATGGTAGGGTGGGTTGGCTTCCGGGTTGGTTGTCAAAGCTGTTGTGGATGTCAGCAATCTTGTTGTGGAAAAAAGAGGCTAGGGAGTCGCAGAGGGTTTGAGAGGGGGTGATGTCGTTGGAGTTGGCCGAGGGGTTGGAAAATTCCTTGACGATGTTGAAAAGTTCCTTGCTGTTGTGGGCGTTGTTGTCAAGTCGATCTTTGAATGCTGTTTTCTTGGCTTTTCGGATCAGTTGGTGGTGAGTACGGATGGCGCTTTTGAAGGCGTCCTTGTTGCTGGTGGATGGGTCTTTTTTCCAGGCCGTTTCAAGGGAGCGGCATAGTTTCTTGGACTTCTTGAGGTCGTCGTTGAACCATGCGGCCTTCTTGATGCCAAGTTTGTGTCGACGTTTTTTCAGTGGTGCTAAGGTGTCGGCGGTGTTGGATAACCAAAGGGTGAGGTTGGAGGAGGCTTCGTTGGCGTTAGAAGAGAGGGCTGGGGAGGTTTGAAGGAGCGATGTGGAGATCTGTTCTGTGGTGATTTTGTTCCAGTTTCTTTGTAGAGTTGGTTGGAGGTGGATGATGGGTTTCGGCTTGTTGTAGGTGAAGTGAACGCAGCTGTGGTCAGTCCAGAGGAGATCCGTAGTGTGGCTGAAGGAGACATGGTTGCTGGAGGTGAAGATGGGGTCGAGAGTGTGACCTGCGATGTGGGTGGGGGAAGTGACCAGTTGTTTAAGTCCGAGGTTGTCGAGGTTGTCTAAGAGGGTGGCGGTGTTGCGGTCGCTGATCTTTTCAAGGTGAAAGTTGAGGTCTCCCAGAAGGATGTAGTCTTTGGAGGGGAGCGCGTGTGGGGTGATGAAGTCCGTGATGTCTTCACTGAATTTTGCGCGTGGTCCTGGTGGTCTGTAAAGGAGGGTGCCTCTGAGTGTGGTCTTGGGGTCGATGTGGATCTGGAAGTGAAGGTGTTCGGAGTTGGCGAGGTTGGCATCAGAGCTGGTTGAGATGCGGATTGTTTTCTTATGGACGATAGCGATTCCACCTCCTGTATGGTCGGTGCGGTCCTTGCGTGTGATCTTATAGTCATCAGGGATGGCGATGGCGATGTCAGGGGCGGAGGAAGCGTTCATCCATGTTTCCGTTAGGAAGGCGACGTCAGGAGAGATGGTGTCTAGTAGGTTCCAGAGGTCAATGGCGTGCCTATGGACCGAGCGGGTGTTGAGAAGGATGCATTCTAGGTGGTTGGGGTCGGGAATCTGTGTTGTGGTCGTAGCGGAGATGTTGTCGGTGCTGCTGAATTTGCAGGAGTAGCAGGAGAAAGGTCCATGGGTGCGTCCAGGAGCGGCTTGGACGCAGGTGGGGGCGCGGCCGGGGTTACGGCTTCGATTGATGGCTCTTCTCTCCCCCTGGTTCCTTTTCCTTTTTTGTCACTTTTGTTTCCTTTCCCTCTCTCTAACTTCTCCTATATTTCGGGTTTCCTATTTAGGGCGGCAGGAACGCTGCTGGGGGGGTAGGCCGTAGCCTTCTGCAGGGGTGCAGGGTGGGGTGGGTGGGTATGGGTCTTTTTCTGACCGTTTTTTTTAATAGTTTCTATGGCTCTTTTGTGTCCCTTTCTTAGGACGCCGTGGCTGTGCGTGTTTCGCTTGTGTGTGGGGGGGTGTGGTTCTCTTCCTTTATACGATATTGATTGCACAGATATCCTGACTTGAACGCCCCACCCCCCATTAACGTTGTCCCCAGTCACTTTGCTCGCCCTTATCGCTGTGGGGGCGCGTACAGCAGCGCGGCGTTCCTTCTTTTCTTTTTTTTTTATTGTTCCCCCTCTTTCTTATCTTCTGGGTCAGTATGGAGAATGACTGTAACTCCTTTTGCCGTTCTGGTTACTCAGTTAGGTATAAGTATGTTAATTTGGTGGTCTGTGTGTGCGTGGCGGACTACGATGGGTACTGGTTGGAAATATGGCATCTCTATTCTGATTGCTGTAGACTATTGCTGATGACCGTTTTTATTGATGCCTTAATGTCTCGCTGATTGATTCGTGGCCCGCTGTGGACACTCAGATGATTAAACTGCAACTGATCCTGCTATGATTTCTATTATAAAATTAACCTTCTTTGATCCTGCGTCCGGTGGTCACACTCAGCTCCTCTACGATTGAACTACTGGTCCGCAATATACTGGGTGACTGCTGTGAAACCTCTTTATTGATTTATGTGCTTTCCAGATTGCTTCGTAGCCGGCCTAATTGGTTGTAGGCCCGTATTTGTATGCTACTATCTGCACAATAAAGGTTTAAAAAAAAAAAACAAAAAAAAACCCTAACCTTGCAGCCACCAACCTCACACAATGGAGCACCCACAGCGCTGACGAATTAGCACCCTTGAAAAACCATCAAATCAAACAAGGTAACAAAAAATCCCCCTGGTTCAACGATGACCTTAAGAAATCCAAGAAGTTCTGTCGCACCCTCGAGAAAACATGGAGAAAAAACCCAACCACCGACAACCTGGCCACCTTCAAGAACGCCACCCGCAAACACCACCAACTGATCCGATCCACCAAGAAATCAGCATTCAAGGATCGTCTTAACAACAACGCCCACAACAGCAAGGAACTATTCAACATCGTCAAAGAATTTACCAACCCCACCGCCGGCACCAACGACATCACTCCCTCCCAAGACCTCTGCGACTCCCTAGCCTCATTCTTCCACAACAAAATCGCTGACATACATAACAGCTTTGATAACCAGTCCGGAGACCAGTCCACCCCACCCACCTCCGAACTAAAACCCACCTCCAACAACCTTTGCGACTGGAAGCCAATCACCACTGAAGACACCATCCGCCTGATGAACTCATCCACTCAGGATCGCCAACTGACCCATGTCCCCACCTCATCTTCAACAAAGCAGACTCCATTATCGCACCCCATCTCCGAGACGTCATCAACTGCTCCCTCAACTCCGCTACCTTCCCGGAAAGCTGGAAACATGCCGAACTCAGTGCCCTCCTGAAGAAACCTACAGCAGACCCCACTGAACTTAAGAACTACCGCCCCATCTCGCTCCTCCCATTCCCTGCCAAAGTCATTGAGAAAGCCTTCAACAGTCAGCTCGCCGCCTTCCTCGAATCCAACAAATTCCTCGACCCCTCACAGTCCGGCATCCGAGCCAAACACAGTACCGAGACCGCCCTCATCGCAGCAACAGACGACATTCGAACACTACTGGACAACGGAGAAACAGCTGCCCTCATCCTACTTGACCTCTCCGCAGCCTTCGACACAGTCTGTCATAGCACCCTTATACAACGCCTCAGCAACCTCGAAATACAAGGAAAAGCATTGGACTGGATCATCTCGTTCCTCGCCAGAAGAACCCAGAGAGTCCGCCTTCCCCCTTTCACATCAGAGGCCACCGAAGTCATCTGCGGCGTACCACAAGGATCATCACACAGTCCCACCCTCTTCAACCTATACATGAGTCCCCTCGCATCCATCGCGCGCCAACACAACCTCAACATCATCTCCTACGCAGACGACACCCAACTGATCCTCTCCCTCACCAAAGACCCAAACACCGCCAAATCCAACCTACACGAAGGGATGAAAGAAGTAGCCGAGTGGATGAAGAACAGCCGTTTAAAACTGAACTCGGACAAAACGGAAGTCCTCATCTTAGGTTCATCCCCCTCCGCCTAGGACGACTCATGGTGGCCACCGGCCCTGGGAAACGCACCCACACCCACGGACCACGCACATAACCTGGGCTTCACCCTGGACTCCTCCCTCTCGATGACCAGACAAGTCAACGTCGTCTCATCATCATGCTTCAACATCTTACGCATGCTCAAAAAAATCTTCAGTTGGATCCCCACCGAAACAAGAAAGACTGTCACCCACGCACTGGTCACAAGCCGACTGGACTACGGAAACACCCTATACGCCGGAACCACAGCCAAACTACAGAAAAAACTCCAACGTATCCAAAACGCCTCAGCCAGACTCATACTAGACATCCCCCGCCAAGCCCACATTTCCAGTCACCTGAAAGACCTCCACTGGCTCCCAGTCAACAAGAGAATAACGTTCCGTCTCCTCACCCACGCACACAAAGCCCTCTACGACCTAGGACCCGAATGCCTCAACACGCGCCTGTTCTTTTACACCCCCACCCGTCAACTATGATCATCCAACCAAGCCCTCGCCGCAATCCCACGCATCCATAAATCCACC
Source organism: Lissotriton vulgaris (assembly GCF_964263255.1). NCBI lineage: Eukaryota > Metazoa > Chordata > Amphibia > Caudata > Salamandridae > Lissotriton > Lissotriton vulgaris. The sequence goes on from NC_141693.1 coordinate 2,026,518,428, forward strand.
ATGGGGGGCAGATCCTTCTCCTATCTAGCGGCCAAAACCTGGAATTCTCTCCCTACCCACCTCCGCATTACACAGAACCACCTCTCATTCAGAAAACAACTACAAACTTGGATATTCGATAAGTAAAGTACCCCCCTCCCTCAAGCACCTTGAGACCCTCTGGGTGAGTAGTGCGCTATACAAATGTTAAACTTGAAACTTGAGTAAGCGAGGTGCTGCTGTAGAAGAGTTGGAGACGCACTCTTGAGGAGCCAGTCGTCTAGGTAAGGGTAGACAAAAACTTGTTTCCTCCTCATGAAAGCAGCTACTACTGCCATGCACTTTGAGAATGTGCGAGGAGCTGACTTCAGACCGAAAGGCATCCCCTTGATGTATGTGCGGGATTATTTGATGTAATGCCAGCATTCTGAACCTCTCTCTCAGAATGAACTTATTGAGAAGCCCGAGATCTAGTATACTCCTGAACTCCTTGTTTGGACCTCTCTTTGGGACCAAAAAATATCGGGAGTAGACCCCTGTCGACGTTGGTGCCATGGGACCTCCTCGATGGCCTCCTTTAGGAGTAGAGTGGACACCTTTTTTCTCAGAAGATTTATGCAATGGATGACAGTCTTTCGAGGAGGAATAGACGGTGAGGGAATTGAACCTGATAGAATACCCATTCCTCACAATATTGAGCACCCACTTGCCTAGTGTGATTTTGGTCCAAGCTTCCAGGTAGAAACTGACACTTCCCCCCACCGGAGTGGGTAACAGAGTTAGGGGAAGCAGGCACTCACGGCTTCTGTTATTGCTTGGCAGCAGGTGTGGACTGTCTGGAGTTCCCTCCCCGTCCTCTACCAGGATGACGCTGGTAGGACTGTGATCTTCTTTGATGTTGCTGGGAGGACCAATGAGGGGTTTGAACACTCTGTTGGTATTGGCGTAGATCGTAGGGGCGGTAGCGTCACCTGAAGTCCTTCCTCTTCTCGAGCCCAACCACCTTCATAGTGTCCAGTTCAGTCTTCATCCTGGACATTTCGTCATCAGCATGAGAGAGGAAGAGGGATGTGCCATTGAAGGGGAGATTGAGGATACGATGTTGAGCCTCTGGCTTCAAACCCGTCAATCTCAACCAGGCAGAGCGACGGACACAAATCTCATGTGCATAACCATGGGCAGCTAAGTCAGAGGCATCAGCCGCTGCACTGATGACTTGATTGGCCACCAAACCCCCTTCATGGAGTATCTCAAGGAAATCTTGTCTGTCTTCCTATGGGAGCTTCTCAGTGAATTGTGAGAGAGAGTCCCACAAAGCGCGGTCATATCAACCCAGTAAGACCGAGGCACTGGCTACCTTCATTTATGATGCTGAGGTGGTGCACAATCTCTTACCGACAGAATCCATGGCCTTACTGTCTCTATCCGGGGGTACCGCAGATGATGCTGCCCCATCTGGTTCTTCCGTGCTGCTGACACAATAACCGAGCCCCGGCGGAGGGTCTGCCCACATAAAAAACAGGTCCTTCTCAGGAGCCTTCTACTTTTTAGTGATCCGAGATGGGGGAATTTTTTGAAGAGCAGGCTCTAGCAGGCCAGGCACTAGGGGAAGCAACGGTCTAGATGAAGACCTTTGGTGGAGTGTTTTGAAGATAATGACGTTTTAGCGGTAGAAACCGGCATCTCAATATGAATCTTCGCAGCCCCTCTACATAGAACCTCATTGAAGGTCAGGATATCATCAATGGGCGATATTCTACTTGGAGGAGAGGAAGAAAGAGCAGGAGAGTAATCTGCCTTTGAATCTGAAGACCACGAAGAAGATCTAAGGCTTTGTCTTCTAGGAGAGCGGTGGCGAGATCTGGATGCCCGACTCCTAGGAGAACGTGTTGAGTGCCTTCTCAAAGTTGGGAACCTTTGTGGAGTGGCACGCCGCTCATGTCTCTGAGATGAGTGCACTGATTAAATTATAGGAGATCTGGATCTGGTTCAACTAGGAGAACGTTGTAGGAAGGTGGATATCTGACTATGGTTGCCCCCAACCTTTTGCCTAGTGTTTTGCTGGTTTTCGACATAGTTGGCCTGGGATCCTGCTATCCAGGACCCCAGGCTTCCTGCTCTCTCTGTTAAAATGGACTCCATGTACCTTAGGTACATATCTAATTGGTATTGGGTCACTCTTGTAAGTCCTTGTTCAGTGTACCATAGGTATCCAGGGCATAAGTGCACCAAAGGCCTACCAGGGGCTGCAGCATGTATTATGCCACCCCTGGCTGGCCATCCAAATCTGACATAACTGGCTGATCAATCAGCTGGGGCAAGGTGTTGTAATCACCCTTTGCTTTAGATATAGTATACCTATATCTAAACATAAAATGGACACATATCCTCCTATAAGTCACTCCTATGGCAGACCTTAACAATCCTGGAGGCAGAGTGCTTGGAATTATGTGAGAGCATGAGCTGAGCCTGTCTGCAGCTTTCGGAACCAAGTCCTTTAGCTGCTTCCATGATAACGCTCTTAAGTGCATTATAATCCTTGCGGTTATTGCTAACTTTGGCATAGCATTATCAAACATGTCGAGTAAGGTGTCATACGAATTGGAATACTAGCCCCTCGCCAGTTCTGGCAACGGGGGTAGCATTCCACCCTTTTAGAGGGACACAACATGTATGTAACTGTGAACCCCCGGTTAGAGTTAACTCGAGCCTCAGCATCACAAAATGGATGCTGCCACTACAGACACGAGTCTGACCTCCTGCTGCTGGGAGTCCTTCCAGCGAGGGAGGCCTGGACAAAGGGTTTCCTGCCTTGGGAGGTGCTAGCACCACCCCAGACAGGATTTTGTGTACTGAGGTAGGACAGGCTGAAAGGAATGAGACATGCGGGGGGCACACAAGGTGTCCCTGTGCATACCCCGGTTCAAACCAGTTGCTGGGGCACTCCAGCCTCAGCTCTGGCGCGAAACCGGACAAAGGATAGGGGGTGTAACCACCCCCCTTCCTGGTCCCACCCATAGGAGGGACCTAGTCACAGTACAGCCCCCTTTAGGAGAATAAAGGTAGGAGCTGGTCCCATTCCAAATTAGATTATCCTGAATTGAATCTACAAGAAGAAACTCGGGACTTCGACGTTCTGCTCCACAGAAGACTGAAGAAAATCTCCCTTGTGGCCAAGGAGTGACCACCCTGCACAAGCAGGCACCATCAAGCGTCCTAGCGGTTCACTTTGTCGTCCTTCCTGCCTGGAACCAGACTTCAGAGCCCGACGAGATCCGGACTTCCAGACCTCTAAGACCTCTACCTACATCTGCAGCACAGCTGAGATCCGTGGGTGCGACGAGACACGTGGGACCGGCCATCTTGGAGAAACTGCACTTCGCTTCCAGCACGACTTCAGAGGCATCCTCGAGAAAGTGCTTTGGGGATTGAGAGGCCCCAGCCCCGAGCAGCTCCTGCACAGAAGATCAGCCCTCCAGCATCCACGAGATCTGTGTGGGGCTCTTTTGCTTGATTGCTGTTCGACGCGTTGTCTGGTCACTTGCCGGCTGGCTAGTGGCCTCCTAGACGACGATCCACGAAAACTACATCGCTGGTCTGGTTGCTCCAGACTGGCCCTTGGTTCCCTGCAAAGGAGAAGCACCCCGGACCCTCCTGGTCCGCACCAGACGCCTTTTCCACTCACCGCGTAGGTTGCCTTTGCCAAGGCCTGTTGACGCCGAATCCGGAACCAACACCGCCGACAGCGAGAGCCTGCGTGGGACAGCTTGTGCCTCCATCCTGGTCGTCGAAGACACCTCCTGGTCCACGTGGCTGCAGAGTCAAACGTCCACTCTTCACCTGATCGCGACGACAGCATCTGGTTCCTTCCTGGTTCCACTACCGTCACTGGCTAGTGACTTTGAACATTGTCCCCTCTGCTTTCGACGGGGAAACCCAACACACTTTCACACCTATGCACCCGCAGCCCGTTGGTGAGGTAACGAGAGCATTTCGGTGCTCAAGGGTAGGTTGGCTCTCCTAGTGTCCAGGTATCCAGTCGTTTTAGTCCTAACTAGTTGGAACGAACCTTCGGTAACGCTTTTTCTGGTAGATACAATATCTGCCTGTGGATTCCTCACCTTGTGAATATCCCCCTTGCGCCAGCAACGTTCGGAAAATTCTTCGTAGCACGCCGGCGTGGACGACGTCATAGGAGCACGGCATCGCTCGCGACTCCGTCTGATGTCACCGACTCCATATAAGGCCCACGTCGGCGTGATGACGTCAGTTCCGCCCTTTTTTCCGTGCCTTCGAGGCACCCGGACGGACCAACGAATACATATATATGTATATACACAATGTACACAGCACATGCAAATCAAAAGCAATTAAAGTGCAAAACTATACAAAATCAGATAAAACCATAAATACATTTGCATATAAAACCAGGTATAGCAGAGTGGACAACGGGGAGGCGGGTGGGTCAGTGAGGAATCCACAGGCAGATATTGTATCTACCAGAAAAAGCGTTACCGAAGGTAAGTAACTTGTTCTTCTGATAGATACATTGCCGTGTGGTTTCCTCACCTTGTGAATAGAGTCCCACAGCAGTCCCCACTCCCGGAGGAGGGTGCCCACTCTGCTACACCAGGAAATCTTGGAGAACAGAGCGCGCAAAGTGGCCGTCCCTCCTCACCCTCAGCATCCAAGCAGTAGTGCTTCGCAAAAGTGTAGAGGGAGGCCCAAGTCGCGGCCCTGCAAATGTCTTCAACAGGAACACCTCTAGACAATGCAGAAGTAGCAGACTTCGCTCTAGTTGAATGAGCTCTAATACCCTCAGGAGGGTCCTTACCCGCCAGAGAGTAGCAAATCTTGATGCAGAGAATAATCCATCTGGAAAGTGTGCGCTTGTGCACCGATCTGCCCTTCTTGCAGCCAGCAAAACCCACGAAGAGCTGATCGTCTATTCGATAGTCTTTAGTCCTATCAAGATAGAAACTAACCGCTCTTTTCGGGTCCAGGCGATGAAGCCTCTCCTCCTCCTTGGAAGGGTGTGGGGGAGGATAAAAGGTAGGAAGGGTAATGGATTGACCTAGGTGGAAGGGAGTAACCACCTTAGGCAGAAAAGCAGCCCTGGTCCTAAGAACCATTCTTTCAGCATGGATGGACAAAAACGGGGGCTTGGAACTAAGAGCTTGAAGCTCACTTACCCTCCTTGCCGAGGTAATCGCAACTAAGAAGACCGTCTTAAAAGAAAGAAGCCTCATTGGACACTTGTGTAAGGGTTCAAACGGCGAACCCATCAGATAGGTTAACACAAGATTCAAGTCCCAATGAGGAACAATAAAGGGAGAAGGAGGGAACTTATTAGTGAGTCCCTTCAAAAATCTTAATACCACAGGTGATTTAAAAAGAGAGGGCTGATCCGGCAAACAGAGGAATGCCGATAAGGCCGAAAGGTAACCTTTGACAGTGGCAACAGCAAACCCTTGCCGTGCCAGAGAAAGAGCAAACAACAAGATATCAGATAAATGAGCCTTTAACGGGTCAACATCCCTCTCCCTACACCAAGATACAAACTTAGACCACCTGTACGAATAAATGGACTTGGTGGAGTCACGCCTGGCAGAAAGTATGACATCCACCACATCGTGAGGGAGAGAGAAAGAATTCAGATTGCCCCGTTCAATCTCCAGGCATGAAGGTGTAATGTCTGGAGGTGGGGGTGTAGAACCTGCCCCTCCATCTGAGAGAGGAGGTCTGCCCTGAGAGGGAGACGGAGCGGCGGGTGAGAGGAGAGGTGGAGAAGATCTGTGTACCACACCCTTCTTGGCCAATCCGGGGCGACCAATATGACTTGGGCCCGGTCTTGGCGAATCTTCCTCAGAACCCGAGGAATCAAGGGTATGGGAGGAAACGCGTAAAGGAGCTGACCTCCCCAGCTCAACTGAAACGCGTCCCCCAATGCTCCTTGCATCGGATACTGGAGACTGCAGAATGACAGGAAGTGAGCATTCTCGCAAGTGGCGAACAGATCCACCCGAGGAGTCCCCCACATCTGAAAGATGTTGCGAACAACCTCCGGGTGAAGCCTCCACTCGTGGTCGGCAGAGAACTGCCGACTGAGAATGTCCGCACGTACGTTCAGGACTCCGGCCAGATGATTTGCCATCAGACAAATCTGGTGGTCCTGAACCCAGGACCAGAGGCGCAGAGCCTCTTTGCAAAGACACCACGACCCTACTCCTCCCTGCTTGTTGATGTACCACATCACGGTCGTGTTGTCAGTCAGGACCTGGACCGACCGACCGCGAAGGGAAGGGAGGAATGCCATGAGCGCCAGACGTATGGCCCGCAATTCTAGAAGGTTGATGTGAAGCAACCTTTCCTCTGGAGACCAAAGACCCTTGACCTCCAGATCCCCCAGATGAGCACCCCACCCTAGAGTGGATGCATCCGTTATCACCGTGGCCACCGATGGTGGAAGCTGAAAAGGCTTTCCTTGAGACAGATTGCCTTCCACGCCCCACCAAGACAGATCCGCTGCAGTTTCTCTGGAGATTTTCACTGACTCCCCGAGATCTCCGTTGTGTTGATACCACTGCCTGCGGAGGCACCACTGGAGTGCCCTCATGTGCCAGCGTGCATGGTTGACCAGGAGAATGCAAGAAGCCATCAGACCGAGCAGGCGAAGGACCTTCAGGACCGGAACAACCGCTCCATTGTGAAACAAAGGAATCATTTCCTGAATGTCGCGAATCCTTTGCGGAGGAGGGAATGCACGACATACAGTAGTGTCCAGTACCGCACCTATGAACAGGTTGCGCTGGGAGGGCACCAGGTGAGATTTGGGCACGTTTATGGAAAAACCCAACCTGAACAACAGCTGCGATGTCTCTTGCAGGTGATGAAGCACCTTCTTGGGCGACTCCGCTTTGATCAGCCAGTCGTCCAGATACGGGAATACAGGTATCCCCGACCTCCTGAGATGTGCAGCCACCACTGCCATCACCTTGGTGAAAACTCGAGGCGCAGTAGTAAGACCAAACGGCAGGACCGCAAACTGGTAGTGTTGCGATCCCACCGTAAATCGGAGATACTTCCTGTGCGACTTCAGGATTGGGATGTGAAAATACGCATCCTGCAAGTCGATCGACACCATCCAGTATTCTTCCAACAGCGCTTGAAGAACCTGCGCAAGAGTGAGCATTTTGAATTTCTCCTGCTTGAGATAGAGATTCAAAATCCTGAGGTCCAGGATTGGACGTAACCTGCCATCCTTATTGGGGATCAGGAAATACCGGGAGTAGCACCCCTGACCCTTTTCCTGCTCTGGAACCACCTCTATCGCACCTTTCTTGAACAAAGACAGGACTTCTTCCTGCAGGCGAACAAGGTGGTCCTCCGAACAAAAACCCTGGCAAGGAGGGTAATTGGGAGGGAACTCCTGGAAAGGAAGAGCATACCCATTTTCTACGAGATTGAGAACCCAAAGATCTGATGTAACCGATTCCCAATCCCGTAGAAAATGAGTAAGCCGACCCCCCACCGGAGCCACATGATCCAGAATGGCGGATCTAGGGCTGCTTTGCTGCAGGGGGAGGGGGTTGGTTATTAGAGGAAGAGGAGGAGGAGGAGGAGGCCTGGCGTCCACGACCACGGCCCCTTTGCTTTCCTCTGTAGGTTTTATACAGAGGATTCTGACGCTGCTGCTGCTGCTGTCCCTGGTTGTAGGGACGAAAATTGGATCTGCCAAAACCCCTGTACTTCCTAGCCGCAGAGCCCCTCATCTGAAGGCCCAAAGACTGCGCCGTAGCCCGGCTGTCCTTGAACCTCTCCAGAGCTACGTCAGCCTTCTTGCCAAAGAGGCCTGCCCCATCAAATGGCAAGTCCAACAATGTAGACTGAACATCAGAAGAAAAATCAGAGGACTTAAGCCATGCAGCCCTTCTTGTAGCAACAGTAGAGCCCATAATTCTGGCAACAGAGTCCACCGTGTCCATACCACTCTGTATAACCATACGAGCTGCAGCCTGAGTATCAGCAACCACCTCGATAAAGTTCTTCCTATCGTCCTCCGGAAGCTTAGGAGAAAGTTGTTTAACAGAGTCCATTAAAGCATGAACGTACCTCCCCAAAAGGCAAGTAGCATTGGTGGACTTCAAGGCCATGCTACCTGAGGAGAAAATCTTTTTAGCAGACTGGTCCAATTTCTTAGAGTCCTTGTCTGCCGGCACCTGAGGGAAAGAGCCCGCAGCCCTGCTGGAACAGGCGGCCTGCACTACCAGACTCTCCGGTGCAGGATGCGAGGAAAGAAATTCAGGGTCATCAGGAGCCACCCTGTAACGCCTTGCCACTGACCTGGAAACCGCAGGAGCAGACAAAGGTCTCTTCCAGACCTCCTTTATTGGTTCAGTCAATGCCTCTGTAAAAGGAAGTGTAGGCTCCACAATTGAAGAAGGCGAATGCAAAACTTCCGTAAGGATGTTGGGCTTGTATTCAACTGTGGGCAAAGTCAAGCCTAGCAACTCTGCAGCCTTCTTAATAACAACATGATAGGGTGCCAAGTCCTTAGATGGAGTGTCTGAAACGGTTGGCAAACCCCACTCAGGAGAAAGTTCCAGGCCACTTGCGTCTTGAAGGTCCTCAAAACAATCCCCCTGATCTTGCAACTCCCCTTCCTCAACCTCGGAGTCCATACACTCCTTCTCTTCCAAGAGGCGTTGATCCCTGCGCCTCGACCATTCCATACGGACCAAAGTCGATGGATCCGGCAACGACTCCGACGGCGCCGGAGCCGACATCGAGCGAGGAGCCGGAGGACGGGAAGCACCACGATCCGAATCACCACGAGGCCGATCCGGAGTCGGCGAAGCCGCATGCGAAGTCGACGACCTCGGCGGCGCCGTACCGAGCCAAGGAGTACAAGGCGTCGGCATAAACGGCATAAAGGGGGCCGGGGCATAAGCCTGGGGCACACCCAAATTGAAAGACAAAGGACCCATGGGACCAACATGCGCACCAGTGGGGTACATTGCCCTCGAGTAAACACCAAACATGGCGTTTAAAAACTGCGAGGGATCCTGACCTGGACCTGGAAAGGGTGGGTACGAACCCAACGGCCACTCCGAAGGAGGCTGATCCGGCAAAGGCGCACCCTGGCCCTCTTGTTCTTCAGGCTCCACAACCGGAGTCGGTGCTCGAGGAACCTCTTCTTCATGCACCGATGAATGGTGCGACTCCAGATCCTGTTCCGGCTCTTGAACTGGAGAACCAACGTGAGATAGAGCAGGAGAAGGAGATACGAAGTCCTTGTGATGTTTACGTGACTTCTTCCTCGAATCCGAAGACTCCTTGCCAGAGTGGTGCCTGGAGTGATGTTTACTCCTCTTATGCTTCTTTCTCGAGGAGCCCGAAGCATGGCCCGAGGCCGACTTGGATCAGGACCTCGACCTCCCTCTGGACCTCGATCTCTCTCTCGACCTCGACTTGGCCCTCGAAGCCGACCTCGACTTCGACCGCGACAGCTGTCTCGACTTCGAGCACCTGGACACTGACCTCGAAGACCTTCCGGCTTCCCTTCCCTTCACCTTTGCAAACAGAAGCTTCGCCTCCCGCTCACGCAAGGCTTTGGGGTTCATCTTGTCACAGGAACGACAGTTCTTAACATCGTGACCCGAACCAAGACACCATAGACAGTCAGAATGCGGATCGGTGATCGACATCATCCGGGAACAGGAACCACATTGTTTGAAACCTGTCTTCCTCGACGACATCTTCGGCGTTGAAGTGAACTCCAACAGAGAAACAGAATCAGCTAAACAGCGAAAAGATACAAAAGTATCGCAGAAGATCCCAGAAACCGTTAGCGTCGACGACGCGGAAAAAAGGGAACTGACGTCATCACGCCGACGTGGGCCTTATATGGAGTCGGTGACGTCAGACGGAGTCGCGAGCGATGCCGTGCTCCTATGACGTCGTCCACGCCGGCGTGCTACGAAGAATTTTCCAAACGTTGCTGGCTCAAGGGGGATATTCACAAGGTGAGGAATCCACACGGCAGATGTATCTATCAGAATGTCTTTTACTTACCTTTTCGTAATTTGTACTGTCCATTGACTTTGTCCCGCATCTCACGTGTGAGTTCACACTCTGCACACGCGTCCCGTGGGCCTCCTGCTACTCACCTAAGCTTAGGGTAGTGTAGTCCCAACGATCCTACAGCCTCTGGACAGCTCAATTCCTTCTATCGATTTCCTTATACCATTTACTTAGTATATGGTTTGTCGTGCCCCTAAGGCACCATTGTAATTTGTGCAACTAAAAGTATTTTTCTTAAGAGTCTTGTCATGTGCTTAGCCCTCTGATCTCATAAAGAGTTCAGAGGTGTTTTGTTAGTAATAAATATCTTGTTTATTTTCATAACAACCTGTGTGGTGTCCTTTAATTTGGTATTCAAAAGGTTATATGTGGTAAAACAGCTGCCTTCACATGCCAAAAGAGTTTAGGTTAAGACTGCTTTGTCCGTGCTACCATTAGGACAGCTGGTCTATAAGGTTGACTTACAACCAATCACCATAAGGGTTGTTTGGACTGATACAAGGTGATCACTAGAACTAGTGAGCATCATATATCAGGCCAACTTCTCACAAACGTGGCAGTCGTTATCTTGTGAATCTTCCTCTTCCTTATGTCCCCAGCCATCTCCAGGAGATATTAGTTGCAGAGGCTAGAGTCGGCACTGGTGAGGTTTCAGGAGTGACTTGCACTATCTGAAGTCAAGCGGAGGAAGAGGCACTCCTTGACGTCACAACTTGGGCATCCCGCGTCGAGCGGTCTCTCAATGCCGCCCTAGGTCTCTTGGCAGGAGGAGACCTGTGATTGGAATGTGATCTCCTCGACGTGGATCTCCTCGCTGTCAATCTGGATTGCGATCTTCTTGACCTCCTAGATCCAGAGGGTGTTTTTTGAGATCTCAACGTCGATCTCCTTGACGTCAACCTCCTTGGCGACGGATGCGTCGAAGTCATGCGTCTCAACGGCGAATGCCCGTGCAGACGCATCGTCGGCGAACAACTGTGCCTCACCGGTGTTGAGGCCCTGAGTGTTCAACTCGACATTGAAGCGAGTGGACCTATCGACGTCGGTGGTGTTCTCGACGTCACAATGGACTCTCTCGGCAGTGGGATTCGAAGTTAATGAGTTGACTTCAAGCCACTGCCGCCTGACGTCGTAGGTGAGCCGGACTGCCTACGCGTTGGTGTCGACTTCGTCTTATGGGACTTCCCACCTGAAGTTGGTTGCTTCGACGGCGAAGTGCGCCTCAATGGCGATTTTGACGCTGACTCGGAGCACAAAGGTATTTTGGATGTCGATCTGTCCCTCGACAGCGTGTGAGACCGGCGTCTCCTTTTCTCACCTTTCGCTTTGTGCTGCAGCCTTGGTTGAGAGGAGGGCTTCTTTGAGGGATGTTCTTCTCGGCCACTTGCTGCTTCCTTTCCTTTCTCCTGCATAGAATGCAGCTTAATCTTCTCCCTTTCTCTAAGGGTTCTTTTTGAATACTTGTTGCAGTGGTAACACTGGTCTGGCTTGTGAGATGAAGGAAGGCAAGCAATACAGACCGAATGTGGGTCCGATTTAGCCATTTTTTTTCCAAAGGCCGGGCACTTATTAAATAAGCCAAAAATCAGGATTTAGTAAGTCAAGTATTAAAGACGTTGAGTGAAACTAAAAAAATGTCACTTTAAACCAGAAAATAGTGATAAAAAAACCCTAACTGGCGAGCTCAATGCTCCAGGTTTTGAAACAGTGACTGACAAGTCTGGGTGTGCCGGACTGCTTGTAAATAAGAGTGAGCCCTTATTATACAGTTGTCTCAGTAATGATAATTTTGTATGCCTTGCAGACGTAGATAGGCTGCCACTGGTGCCAGGATCTACGTAAAGACACGTGAAGCGGACCCAAGTCCAAAAGGTAGGACTTTAATTGAAAATGTTTTGTACCTATTGTAAAGCGTAGCCACTTCCTGTGCTTAGGAAGGATTGGCACATGAGAATTGACATCCTGGAGGTTGAATGTAGTTATAAAGTCGTTGTGGCATAAGAACTTTAGGACTTTCTTGAGGTACAACATTCGTAAAGTTTGCGCAAAGATCTAAAATCAGGTGCTACTTTCCTGATTTGCTTGCTGATGAGGAACTGAGAGTAAACCCTAACTCTGTTGGAGATTCGGAACCACTCCGACGGACCCTGTTTATATCCATATAGACACTTGTGCAAACGACTCCCGCAGATGAGGAGGTGGAGGTCCCTTTGGAGGTGTAGAAAGAGGGAAATTTGACAAATTCTAGAGTGCGTCCTTGGGCACGACGTTTAAAAACCCAACGGTCCTCTGTCACCTTTGACCAATTGGAATAAAAGTGAGAGAGGAGACCTCGGACGTTTTTGGAGGGAATAAAGGTGGGTTCAAGGTAATCCATTGTTTCTTAGAAGAGTTGCCTCGGCTGTACGATGATTTTCTATGTAGGACTTGTTGATACTTTACCTATGTGACTGCGTTTGATTTGAGTAACGCTGTTGGTTCTGATTGTAGGAGCCAATACTGGACGGAACTCCCTTGAAAAAAGGACATGGAGTTACGTCCTCGGCACCACGAAAAGGCTGCAATTCTATACTGGAGAGTTCCGAGGGTGGGGGCAGTATCTGTGTCCTTTAAGATGGTCTGCAGTGCCTCATCAACATGCTGACCAGAAGGGATCCTCTATCAAAAGGCAAGTGAAGTATTGAAGTCTGAACCTCCTTGCGAAAGATGTAGCATTGAAGCAAAATTGTCTTTGCCAGACTGACCCTATTGCAAGCTGTCGAAAACCTGTACACGCAATGACCGCTGCACAGTGTATTATTTCTGATGCACTTCTCTCTCTCTCTCCCTCCTGCAGGATCTTCAAAGCGTGAGGCTTGGAGGATTCTGGCGCCAACATGTCAGAGCACATCTGGCGGCATACCTACCCAACTGGATTGCAAGATAATCACTGTGCCACCTGAGTAATGACTGAGTCAGGGTAGGCTGAGAGACTAGAAAAGCAGGTGAATAGTCTGGAGCATCACATTTCTTGTTGAGGCGTGGAAAAAAAACCAAGAATAATAATGGCCGAAGTAAAAAGCCATCACGCCATCACGTGGAAGTAGCGGAAAGCAGCCGCCGACTAAATAAATCGTCCACAAAAGCACTGTGCATAAAAGTCAACAGTGCGTGATACCAACTGTCAACGGGCTCAATCGTCGACGAATCCAACAGTTGACAGGGTCATCCGTCAACGAAGCCAACTGGCGACGAAGCTGAATGTTGACTAAGCTCACCGTCTACAGAGCTCACCGTCTACAGAGCTCACCGTCCTACGGAGCTCACCGTCCTACGGAGCTCACCGTCCTACAGAGCTCACCGCCCTACGGAGCTCACCGCCCTACGGAGCTCACCGTCTACGGAGCTCACCGTCTACGGAGCTCACCGTCTACGGAGCTCACCTTCTACGGAGCCCACAGTCTACGGAGCCCACCGTCTACGGAGCCCACCGTCTACGGAGCTCACTGTCAAGGAGCCTACCATCTACAGAGCTCACTGTCGACGAGCCTACCGTCGACGAGGCCACCGTCGACGAGCCTACCGTCGACGAGGCCACCGTCGACAAGCCTACCGTCGACGCGCCTAATGTCGACGAGCCTAACGTCGACGAGGCCAACTGTCGACGAAATTTACTATCGATTAAACTCCCAGTGGTCAGCGAGCCTGCAGTCGACGAGAGGACACTGTCCTCACTGTCGTTGACGACTGCCTGGAGCCGTTTGTCGTTGCAGAGCACCAGTGACGGCAGGGATTGTCGTCAGAGTGTACATCGACCATATAGTCGACAAGCTGGCACATTTTCACGTAGAAAAGTGCGCAGATTGAGTCTAGACGCCCGAGAGTAAATCTCGTGGGTGTAGATGTGGGAGGCAGACTCAAAGAAGGCCAGAGTCCCCTTAATTGTGATGTTACTTCAGCTGGTGAAGTAGAGGAGAAGCATCATTTAAAAACTAATGTGCAGGACAAACAAAAAAATCCTCCCACATCAAAAGGGGGGTAAAGTCTAAGCACAAGAACAACCCCTTCTCCTCCTGCCATGTCAGAGGCAGGCAGAGTGCTGGAAAAATTCACAGCTTACCACAAGTGATGCAGGGTCTGAAGATAGACTTCGTGTAAGAAGACATTACAAAACTGTGATTTTATGAAGAAATAATTGAAGTAAAATGAAGAAAATTGAAGAAAACCGAGCTGAGCTCAGGGAGACTTCCTTCACACGACGTGCAGTAGAAAATCTGGGAGCCTGAGCCTCTGGGGAGAACATTCTGGTGGGTGCTGTCGCCTGATTGGCTGCAGTTTGGAATATACAAAATGACTAGGATAGTCATGAGTGTGGAAGTTTTTACTGTTGTAGCTTGGGCTACTTTACTTCCTGGTTGGTTATTACCAAGTTTTTCCAAGGATATTATTGCTTTTTTATGTACCGTGGGACTCCCACTCCGACGACGGGGAATGATTCAGGCATGTAAATCTATGAAAGACACCCTAATACTGGAGAATCATATTTATTATGGGTAGATAACTCTGAACACAAGATTCATTTAACTCACTTTAGATTAGGCACTTTTTGCTAGCTTACCCGCAGAAGGGCACTTAAGTTTTCTACCTTTTCTACGCAGACCGGAAGTGCACGTGGGCAGCAAGGTTAGCGCTCTAGTGTTTAGCAGCCAGTCATCAGTGCCAGAGTTTAAAACCCTGCTGACATCCCAGCGCGCAGTAGATAAGCACAAGAACAGAAGCACTGACTGGGAAAGTAGTGGAAGGTAGGAGCACCGTGCAGAAAGCCCTCGCAACTCTGCTACTCACTCTGCCACCGTGCCGAACTACCCCCACACACCCACAATCCCAGGACATCCTGATCGCCAGTTGGAAGCCCCAGGAAACTTTCTTTTAATTCACTGCACCAATTTTGAAAAATCGCCGTAACCCTACTCACCCTTTGCTCCAACCTCACAGGCACCAGGCTGCGCTTCCCCGGTCCACCATGGAGTGTTCCGATTGAGTGGAGGGAAGGCTACGCAGACCGGAAGTGCCCGTGGGCAGCAAGGTTAGCGCTCTAGTGTTCAGCAGCCAGTCATCAGCGCCAGAGCTTAAAACCCCATGCCTCCCATGACGCGCAGCGGGCGCGCCAAAGGTAAGCCCGTCTGTGCCCCGTCCGTGCCAGACCGGGCCGGGCCCAGGGACAGGAACCCCTGCCCTCCCCCCCCACCACCACAACCATCACTTTCTCGCGTGACTCACTCCGCCAATAGAGACCGGCCTAAAACTCCCCATGCCTTCACTCACTCACCCCAGAGGGACCACACAGCCCCTGCGCCTCCTGCCAATACTCCCTCTCGACAAAATAGACCCCTCCTCAAGTCGAAACACGCATTAGTATGGCCCTATTGAACTGCAGGTCCCTGCCTAAACACTCCCTAGAAATCTACTCACTGCTGCAGGACCTAACATTAGACATACTGTTTTTAACAGAAACTTGGTTATTAATCAACTCCGATCCGGACATAGTCCAGGCCCTCCCCCCAGGATACCTCATTCAGCGCCACGACAGATTAAGCGGCAAAGGTGGTGGGATTGCGATTATTCTGATGCTCGTTTTCTGTGCAGTAAACTGTCCACTGTTGTCAATCTTTACTCCTAGATATTTGTACACTGACACATCATCAATTTGTGTGTTGTTCCAATACCAAGACGTCAATTTTTTCTTGTTCTTACTGATAGTCATTGACTGTGTTTTTTCCAAGTTTATAGTCAGCTGGTTTGATTCAGAATAACCATGTGTTGTATTCACGAGGTGTTGTAGCCCTACCTTCGTGTGACTTATTAGGACTATATCGTCTGCGTAGAGAAGACACGGTAATTGGAGCCGTCCCAGCTTGGGGGCATGAGAGTTCCAGCTGTTTAGGATTGGTAAAAGATCTCCTAAAAACAGATTAAATAGTGTGGGAGCCAAGACGCATCCCTGTTTGAGGCCTTTATTGGTTGGTATGCGCCTTGACAGGAGTGATCCATCCCCCACCTTTATCTGAACCCAGGTCTCTGTATGATGGTTAATCAGCAGGTCTAGCAGAGGCCTCGGTAACCCCCAACCATTCAGTTGGGACCATAAAATGTTCTGATTTATATGGTCAAAGGCAGCCTTGTAGTATATATAATTACTGTCTGGGACAAAGTAAGGAAATTCAAACAAGGAACCCTAAATGAGCATCTATGGACAGAGCTAGAGCAACACCCTTCCTCACCAGCTGCCAAGTATCTTAAAAGCAGCCTGGCAAATACGGGCTTAAAACAGCTTTGGGATACCTCAACAAATCATACAACGCTCATAAATCTGGTCAAGAAAACAATCAAACATCTATCGTGGGTTGAAGATAAGGCAGCCCTCTCAAAAAGAACACATGGCTGGATGACTCTGAACTCTTACTCGGCACAAGCTGCACAGAGTTACTTTGGGTTGGGCTATGCTAAAACTACTAAAATGTATTTTTTAAGGTATAGGATGGGCCTGCCACCCTGCATTCGACACTTCCCACACTGGCCAAAAGACAAAACAGAATCCCTCTGCCGGTTATGTGGCCTAGTGCCAGAGGATATGCTGCATTTGTTATGTTCCTGTGACAAATTGTTGGATGAACGAAAACATCTGCTGAAACATCACTTCAATCAACGAGGGATACGCTCTCGGAGGAAGGCAGTTATCGCCTGCTTTGCATCTCAGGACCCACAGTTGAAATGCAGTTTTGTGAAATTTATGAAGGCAGTTGAAAAGAAAATGCCAAAAATGTTATTCTAAATGTTTTTAAGACAAAACTATAAAACAAAACTGTATCTATTGCCAAGGCCAATTTAACAGGAAGTATGAAGGAACTGGAAATGAAAATGACATAACTTGAATTTAAAATGTTTTTAGACGACATTATAAAACAAAATTGTACCTATTTTAAAGGCAAATTTATTAGAATGCTTCTTTGAGATTTTAAAATGAATTGAGAAATTGTGATTACGATACGCTGTTCTTATCATGTATGCAGATTTAATTTTTTATATTTGGATTTTGTATTGCAATTGGTTTTAATTAACTATGCAAATAAAAATAACTCTTACTCTAACTGATTTAGAAATGGGGTTGCCTTTATGTGGTGTAGAGAAAGCTACAAATAGTTGCTTTATTTTGCGAAAGGATGTGGTCCTATCGATGTAATAGAGAAGAGCACTTTAGACATCTAGTGTGTGTAGAGCTCTCTCTGCTACAGAGTCTGGGTTTTGAAAAAACACTGGTAACTCTACAGATTGGTTTAGATGAAAAGGAGTAATTACTTTAGAAAGGAATTTAGGATTAGTCCTTAGAACCACTTTGTTACGGTGTAATTGTAAGAATGGTTCTTGTATAGTGAAAGCTTGAATCTCACTAACTCTCCTAAGAGAGGTAATAGCGATGAGGAAAGCTGTTTTCCATGTGAGAAATTGCAGTTCACATTTGTGTAAAGGTTCAAAAGGGGGTCCCATGAGCCTGGTAGGAACAATGTTTAGGTTCCACACTGGAGAGGTTGGTAACCTAGGAGGAATAATTCTTTTTAATCCTTCCATAAAAGCTTTTATTGCTGGTACCCAAAACGACGACATATGTTGTCTGTTTTGTAGATATGCCGCAATGGCTGCAAGATGTAAGCGTATGGATGAATATGCTAGGAGAGGCCCCACCATACAAATGTTTTGTCATGGGTTGATGGCTATGAGGGGACTGTATTCCTGCTGTTCTGCCTTTTATTTCGCTTCTTATGCAATCAAAACAATACAAATTCTGTTTAAAAAAAATATGGATGAATATGCCAGATTACAGCTCTGTAAATGGAGAAGGTAACAGATAATATTTTGGATGAAAGGATCCAAAGGATCAATTTGATTATTGGTGCAGTAAATGGCAAATCTTTTCCATATAGCAGCATAGAAAGCTCTAGAAGTGGGTCTCCTGGCTTCTTTAATGATGTTCATACAGTCTGGTGGTAGGTTAAGGTAACCGAACTCAAAGACTTCAGGAGCCAGATCGCCAGATTCAGTTGACTTGGATCTGGATGCCTGATGTCTCCATGGTTCTGCGTTAGCATCGATGGTGTCAGCGACAGTCTTTGGTGTGGAACTAGAGAGAGCTCCACCAGTGTGGTGAATCACGGCTGACGTGCCCATGTTGGAGCCACCAGGATCAGTTTGAGAGACTGTTGTCTGAGCTTGCGTACCACTAGTGGTTTTAGTGGGATTGGCAGAAAAGCGTACGCAAATCTGCCTCACCAGTTCATCCATATCGCATTGCCCTTGGGCAATGGGTGTGGAAACCTAGCAGCAAAGGTTGGGCATTTTGCGTTTTCGTGTGTCACAAACAGGTCTATGTCTGGATGACCCCACTTGTGAAAGACTGTTTGAAGAACATTCAGATGTAGTTCCCATCCATGAATCTGTTGTGCCTGTCGACTTAACAGATCGGCTATCTGATTATGAACTCCTAGAAGGTGTTCTGCAAGCAGATATATCTTTTCTGCAATGGCCCGTCTCCAAATATTTTGTGCGAGGTGGGACAGCTGCAGGGAATGTGTGCCTCCTTGTTTTTGTATGTAGTACATGGCTGTCATGTTGTCCGTCCGGATTAAGACAGCTTTGTTCCGTATGTGCACTTGGAAGGACTTCAGTGATAGGAAAATTGCCAGCAACTCTAGGTGATTGATGTGAAGCACCTTTTGTTGAGCGGTCCATCTTCCCTGAGTTGTGTGGTGGAGCAGATGTGCTCCCCATCCTGTCAGGGATGCGTCCGTTGTCCGTACTATCTGTAGAACTGGCTCTAGGAACGGCTGCCCTCTGGACAAGTTTTTGGTGTTCCACCACTACAGAGAGCGATGTGTGCGGCTGTCTACCAACACAAGGTCTGTTAGTTGTCCTTGAGCCTGAGTCCACTGATGTGCTAGACATTCTTGTAATGAGCGCATTTGCAGTCTTGCATATGATACAATAAAAATGCAAGATGCCATCATGCCTATTAGTTGCATGAACACTCTGGCTGGGAGAGAGTGTTGGTTATGAAACCTTGTGACTAAGGCTTGAATGCTCTGTATCCTGGCTGGACTGGGATAAGCTAAAGCTGTATTGGTGTTTATGGTAGCCCCTAGATATTGATGTACATGAGAGGGCTGGAGATGTGACTTGGCGTAGTTGATTGTAAACCCCAAGTCGTGCAGTGTTTGAATTGTTTGAGATGTGTGTTGGAGACACGGATTGAATGACTTGGCTTTTATGAGCCAATCGTCTAAGTATGGGAAGACGTGGATATGTTGTCTTCTGAGATGTGCTGCTACTGCTGCTAGGCACTTTGTCAACACTTGTGGTGCAGTTGTGACCCCGAATGGAGGGACTTTGAACTGATAGTGTTGTCCTTCTAGTACAAATCTGAGATACTTCCTTTGAGAAGGATGTATGGGAATGTGGAAGTAGGCGTCCTTGAGGTCTAGTGTGGTTAATGTGAGTAGTTTGCCTGATATGTGATGTCCACTTTTCTAGTGGGCACCCTGTATCAGTCCAAACAACCCTTATGGTGATGGTTGTAAAGTCAACCTAACGGTAGCATGGACAAAGCAGTCTTAGGCTAATACTTCAGAGTGCATGTGAATCCAATTGTTTTACCAATAATAACCCCTTGAATACCAAATGAAAGGACACCACACAAGGTATATATCAAATATATATGTACTTATTACTAACACAACCCCTCTGCACTCTTTATGAGGTCAGAGTTCTAGATACAGCACAAGTTACTCAATAAGCATACTATAAGTTGCACAAATACAATTCTGCCCTAGGGGCCTCACGAAATGTATACTAAGTAAGTGGTATAAGACCCACTTCAGGAAAGGTGAATAGGCCTAGGGCCTAGAGAATCGCTGGGGCTACACTAGACAACCAAAGGTTAAGAAGTAGGAGTCCCACAGGATGTGTGTGCAGTGTCTAAACACACACGCAAGTTACCATAGACTTTCAATGGGAACGTAAAAGTTACAAAGTAGTTGATTTCGGGCTACGGGAAAACCCAGTTAAACTAGGACACTTGGATAGTTATTACCCACAGGAGCACTGGAGTACTCGAGTTACCTCACCCAGGGAAGCCGGGTGCATAGGTGTTTTTTCGTGTCAGGTTTCTTCGTCGAATCCTATGGAGAGCTGCAAAAAGATGCTGCAGGCAACCAGGAGGAAGATGTCCGGGTGGATCCAAGGGTGGATCGGAGCAGTGAAGAACCTGAAAGCAGAGGGGACAGAGTCTGAGGAAGGAACCAGGCGATGTCGAGATGCAAAGAGATAAAGATGGGAAGCTTGTCTCTGCAGCCACATGGACCAGGAGGCGTCGACGACGACCAGGAGCTGGATACGGACTGTCCCACGAAGGATCTCGCTGTTGTCGGTGTCGATAGCTCTTCTTCACCTGTGTTGGATCTTTCATGGATTCACAAGCTTGAAGGCATGCACATCTGTTAACACCACCAATGCTGGAAAACAATAGCTCTTTTTCTCCTGTGTTGGATCTTTCATAGATTCACATGCTGGAAGGCATGTACACCTGTTACCACCACCAATGCTGGCAAACTATAGCTCTTCTCCTGTGCTGGATCTTTCATGGATTCACACGCTTGAAGGCATGTCCACCTGTTAACACCACCAATGCTGGAAAACAATAGCTCTTCTTCTCCTGTGTGGGATCTTTCATAGATTCACAAGCTTGAAGGCATGTACACCTGTTAACACCACCAATGCTGGCAAACAATAGCTCTTCTTCTCCTTTGCTGGATCTTTCATGGATTCACAAGCTTGAAGGCATGTACATCTGTTAACACCACCAATGCTGGCAAACCATAGCTCTTCTTCTCCTGTGTGGGATCTTTCATAGATTCA
Organism: Lissotriton vulgaris; assembly: GCF_964263255.1. Lineage (NCBI taxonomy): Eukaryota > Metazoa > Chordata > Amphibia > Caudata > Salamandridae > Lissotriton > Lissotriton vulgaris. Next base: position 2,026,539,434 of record NC_141693.1, read on the forward strand.
CAAGCTTGAAGGCATGTACACCTGTTAACACCACCAATGCTGGCAAACAATAGCTCTTCTTCTCCTGTGTTGGATCTTTCATGGATTCAGAAGCTTGAAGGCATGTCCACCTGTTAACACCAGCAATGCTGGCAAACAATAGCTCTTCTTCTCCTGTGCTGGATCTTTCATGGATTCACAAGCTTGAAGGCATGTACATCGGTTAACACCACCAATGCTGGAAAACAATAGCTCTTCTTCTCCTGTGTGGGATCTTTCATAGATTCACAAGCTTGAATGCATGTACACCTGTTAACACCACCAATGCTGGCAAACAATAGCTCTTCTTCTCCTGTGCTGGACCTTTCATGGATTCACACGCTGGAAGGCATGTACATCTGTTAACACCACCAATGCTGGAAAACAATAGCTCTTCTTCTCCTGTGTTGGATCTTTCATGGATTCACAAGCTTGAAGGCATGTACACCTGTTAACACCACCAATGCTGGCAAACAATAGCTCTTCTCTAGTGTTGGATCTTTCATGGATTCAGAAGCTTGAAGGCATGTACATCGGTTAACACCACCAATGCTGGCAAACAATAGCTCTTCTTCTCCTGTGCTGGACCTTTCATGGATTCACACGCTGGAAGGCATGTACATCTGTTAACACCACCAATGCTGGCAAACCATAGCTCTTCTTCTCCTGTGCTGGATCTTTCATGGATTCACAAGCTTGAAGGCATGTACATCTGTTAACACCACCAATGCTGGCAAACCATAGCTCTTCTTCTCCTGTGCTGGATCTTTCATGGATTCACAAGCTTGAAGGCATGTACATCTGTTAACACCACCAATGCTGGCAAACCATAGCTCTTCTTCTCCTGTGCTGGATCTTTCATGGATTCACAAGCTTGAAGGCATGTACACCTGTTAACACCACCAATGCTGGAAAACAATAGCTCTTCTTCTCCTGTGTGGGATCTTTCATAGATTCACAAGCTTGAATGCATGTACACCTGTTAACACCACCAATGCTGGCAAACAATAGCTCTTCTTCTCCTGTGCTGGATCTTTCATGGATTCACACGCTGAAAGGCATGTACATCTGTTAACACCACCAATGCTGGCAAACCATAGCTCTTCTTCTCCTGTGCTGGATCTTTCATGGATTCACAAGCTTGAAGGCATGTACACCTGTTAACACCACCAATGCTGGCAAACCATAGCTCTTCTTCTCCTGTGCTGGATCTTTCATGGATTCACAAGCTTGAAGGCATGTACACCTGTTAACACCACCAATGCTGGCAAACAACAGCTCTTCTTCTCCTGTGTGGGATCTTTCATAGATTCACAAGCTTGAAGGCATGTACACCTGTTAACACCACCAATGCTGGAAAACAATAGCTCTTCTTCTCCTGTGTTGGATCTTTCATGGATTCAGAAGCTTGAAGGCATGTCCACCTGTTAACACCAGCAATGCTGGCAAACAGTAGCTCTTCTCTAGTGTTGGATCTTTCATGGATTCAGAAGCTTGAAGGCATGTACATCGGTTAACACCACCAATGCTGGAAAACAATAGCTCTTCTTCTCCTGTGTGGGGTCTTTCATAGATTCACAAGCTTGAAGGCATGTACACTTGTTAACACCACCAATGCTGGCAAACAATAGCTCTTCTTCTCCTGTGCTGGACCTTTCATGGATTCACACGCTGGAAGGCATGTACATCTGTTAACACCACCAATGCTGGCAAACCATAGCTCTTCTTCTCCTGTGCTGGATCTTTCATGGATTCACAAGCTTGAAGGCATGTACACCTGTTAACACCACCAATGCTGGCAAACAATAGCTCTTCTCTAGTGTTGGATCTTTCATGGATTCAGAAGCTTGAAGGCATGTACATCGGTTAACACCACCAATGCTGGCAAACCATAGCTCTTCTTCTCCTGTGCTGGATCTTTCATGGATTCACAAGCTTGAAGGCATGTACATCTGTTAACACCACCAATGCTGGCAAACCATAGCTCTTCTTCTCCTGTGCTGGATCTTTCATGGATTCACAAGCTTGAAGGCATGTACACCTGTTAACACCACCAATGCTGGAAAACAATAGCTCTTCTTCTCCTGTGTGGGATCTTTCATAGATTCACAAGCTTGAATGCATGTACACCTGTTAACACCACCAATGCTGGCAAACAATAGCTCTTCTTCTCCTGTGCTGGATCTTTCATGGATTCACACGCTGAAAGGCATGTACATCTGTTAACACCACCAATGCTGGCAAACCATAGCTCTTCTTCTCCTGTGCTGGATCTTTCATGGATTCACAAGCTTGAAGGCATGTACACCTGTTAACACCACCAATGCTGGCAAACCATAGCTCTTCTTCTCCTGTGCTGGATCTTTCATGGATTCACAAGCTTGAAGGCATGTACACCTGTTAACACCACCAATGCTGGCAAACAACAGCTCTTCTTCTCCTGTGTGGGATCTTTCATAGATTCACAAGCTTGAAGGCATGTACACCTGTTAACACCACCAATGCTGGAAAACAATAGCTCTTCTTCTCCTGTGTTGGATCTTTCATGGATTCAGAAGCTTGAAGGCATGTCCACCTGTTAACACCAGCAATGCTGGCAAACAGTAGCTCTTCTCTAGTGTTGGATCTTTCATGGATTCAGAAGCTTGAAGGCATGTACATCGGTTAACACCACCAATGCTGGAAAACAATAGCTCTTCTTCTCCTGTGTGGGGTCTTTCATAGATTCACAAGCTTGAAGGCATGTACACTTGTTAACACCACCAATGCTGGCAAACAATAGCTCTTCTTCTCCTGTGCTGGACCTTTCATGGATTCACACGCTGGAAGGCATGTACATCTGTTAACACCACCAATGCTGGCAAACCATAGCTCTTCTTCTCCTGTGCTGGATCTTTCATGGATTCACAAGCTTGAAGGCATGTACATCTGTTAACACCACCAATGCTGGCAAACCATAGCTCTTCTTCTCCTGTGCTGGATCTTTCATGGATTCACAAGCTTGAAGGCATGTACATCTGTTAACACCACCAATGCTGGCAAACCATAGCTCTTCTTCTCCTGTGCTGGATCTTTCATGGATTCACAAGCTTGAAGGCATGTACACCTGTTAACACCACCAATGCTGGAAAACAATAGCTCTTCTTCTCCTGTGTTGGATCTTTCATGGATTCAGAAGCTTGAAGGCATGTCCACCTGTTAACACCAGCAATGCTGGCAAACAATAGCTCTTCTCTAGTGTTGGATCTTTCATGGATTCAGAAGCTTGAAGGCATGTACATCGGTTAACACCACCAATGCTGGCAAACCATAGCTCTTTTTCTCCTGTGTGGGATCTTTCATAGATTCACAAGCTTGAAGGCATGCACATCTGTTACCTCCACCAATGCTGGCTAACGATAGCTCTTCTCTAGTGTTGGATCTTTCATGGATTCAGAAGCTTGAAGGCATGTCCACCTGTTAACACCACCAATGCTGTAAAACAATAGCTCTTCTTCTCCTGTGTGGGATCTTTCATAGATTCACAAGCTTGTAGGCATGTACACCTGTTAACACCACCAATGCTGGCAAACCATAGCTCTTCTCTAGTGTTGGATCTTTCATGGATTCAGAAGCTTGAAGGCATGTCCACCTGTTAACACCACCAATGCTGGAAAACAATAGCTCTTCTTCTCCTGTGTGGGATCTTTCATAGATTCACAAGCTTGAAGGCATGTACATCTGTTATCACCGCCAATGCTGGCAAACCATAGCTCTTCTTCTCCTGTGCTGGATCTTTCATAGATTCACAAGCTTGAAGGCATGCACATCTGTTACCCCCACCAATGCTGGCAAACGATAGCCCTTCTCTAGTGTTGGATCTTTCATGGATTCAGAAGCTTGAAGGCATGTCCACCTGTTAACACCACCAATGCTGTAAAACAATAGCTCTTCTTCTCCTGTGTGGGATCTTTCATAGATTCACAAGCTTGTAGGCATGTACACCTGTTAACACCACCAATGCTGGCAAACCATAGCTCTTCTCTAGTGTTGGATCTTTCATGGATTCAGAAGCTTGAAGGCATGTCCACCTGTTAACACCACCAATGCTGTAAAACAATAGCTCTTCTTCTCCTGTGTGGGATCTTTCATAGATTCACAAGCTTGTAGGCATGTACACCTGTTAACACCACCAATGCTGGCAAACCATAGCTCTTCTCTAGTGTTGGATCTTTCATGGATTCAGAAGCTTGAAGGCATGTCCACCTGTTAACACCACCAATGCTGGCAAACAATAGCTCTTCTTCTCCTGTGCTGGATCTTCCATGGATTCACACGCTGGAAGGCATGTACATCTGTTATCACCACCAATGCTGGCAAACCATAGCTCTTCTTCTCCTGTGCTGGATCTTTCATGGATTCACAAGCTTGAAGGCATGTACATCTATTAACACCACCAATGCTGGCAAACAATAGCTCTTCTTCTCCTGTGTGGGATCTTTGAGAGATTCACAAGCTTGAAGGCATGTACACCTGTTAACACCAGCAATGCTGGCAAACAATAGCTCTTCTCTAGTGTTGGATCTTTCATGGATTCAGAAGCTTGAAGGCATGTCCACCTGTTAACACCACCAATGCTGGCAAACAATAGCTCTTCTTCTCCTGTGCTGGATCTTTCATGGATTCACAGGCTTGAAGGCATGTACACATGTTAGCCCCACCAATTCTGGCAAACGATAGCTCTTCTCTAGTGTTGGATCTTTCATAGATTCACACGCTGGAAGGCATGTACATCTGTTACCACCACCAATGCTGGCAAACTATAGCTCTTCTCCTGTGCTGGATCTTTCATGGATTCACACGCTTGAAGGCATGTACACCTGTTAACACCACCAATGCTGTAAAACAATAGCTCTTCTTCTCCTGTGTTGGATTTTTCATAGATTCACATGCTTGAAGGCATGTACACCTGTTAACACCACCAATGCTGGCAAACAATAGCTCTTCTTCTCCTGTGCTGGATCTTTCATGGATTCACACGCTGGAAGGCATGTCCATCTGTTAACACCACCAATGCTGGCAAACCATAGCTCTTCTTCTCCTGTGTGGGATCTTTCATAGATTCACAAGCTTGAAGGCATGTCCACCTGTTAACACCACCAATGCTGGAAAACAATAGCTCTTCTTCTCCTGTGTGGGATCTTTCATAGATTCACAAGCTTGAAGGCATGTACACCTGTTAACACCACCAATGCTGGCAAACCATAGCTCTTCTTCTCCGGTGTTGGATCTTTCATAGATTCACACGCTGGAAGGCATGTACATCTGTTACCACCACCAATGCTGGCAAATTATAGCTCTTCTCCTGTGCTGGAACTTTCATGGATTCACACGCTTGAAGGCATGTCCACCTGTTATTACCACCAATGCTGTAAAACAATAGCTCTTCTTCTCCTGTGTTGGATCTTTCATAGATTCACAAGTTTGAAGGCATGTCCACATGTTAACACCACCAATGCTGGAAAACAATAGCTCTTCTTCTCCTGTGCTGGATCTTTCATGGATTCACAAGCTTGAAGGCATGTACATCTATTAACACCACCAATGCTGGCAAACAATAGCTCTTCTTCTCCTGTGTGGGATCTTTGAGAGATTCACAAGCTTGAAGGCATGTACACCTGTTAACACCACCAATGCTGGAAAACAATAGCTCTTCTTCTCCTGTGTTGGATCTTTCATGGATTCAGAAGCTTGAAGGCATGTCCACCTGTTAACACCAGCAATGCTGGCAAACAATAGCTCTTCTCTAGTGTTGGATCTTTCATGGATTCAGAAGCTTGAAGGCATGTCCACCTGTTAACACCACCAATGCTGGCAAACAATAGCTCTTCTTCTCCTGTGCTGGATCTTTCATGGATTCACAGGCTTGAAGGCATGTACACATGTTAGCCCCACCAATTCTGGCAAACGATAGCTCTTCTCTAGTGTTGGATCTTTCATAGATTCACACGCTGGAAGGCATGTACATCTGTTACCACCACCAATGCTGGCAAACTATAGCTCTTCTCCTGTGCTGGATCTTTCATGGATTCACACGCTTGAAGGCATGTCCACCTGTTAACACCACCAATGCTGTAAAACAATAGCTCTTCTTCTCCTGTGTTGGATTTTTCATAGATTCACATGCTTGAAGGCATGTACACCTGTTAACACCACCAATGCTGGCAAACAATAGCTCTTCTTCTCCTGTGCTGGATCTTTCATGGATTCACACGCTGGAAGGCATGTCCATCTGTTAACACCACCAATGCTGGCAAACCATAGCTCTTCTTCTCCTGTGTGGGATCTTTCATAGATTCACAAGCTTGAAGGCATGTCCACCTGTTAACACCACCAATGCTGGAAAACAATAGCTCTTCTTCTCCTGTGTGGGATCTTTCATAGATTCACAAGCTTGAAGGCATGTACACCTGTTAACACCACCAATGCTGGCAAACCATAGCTCTTCTTCTCCTGTGTTGGATCTTTCATAGATTCACACGCTGGAAGGCATGTACATCTGTTACCACCACCAATGCTGGCAAATTATAGCTCTTCTCCTGTGCTGGATCTTTCATGGATTCACACGCTTGAAGGCATGTCCACCTGTTATTACCACCAATGCTGTAAAACAATAGCTCTTCTTCTCCTGTGTTGGATCTTTCATAGATTCACAAGTTTGAAGGCATGTCCACATGTTAACACCACCAATGCTGGAAAACAATAGCTCTTCTTCTACTGTGTTGGATCTTTCATAGATTCACAAGCTTGAAGGCATGTACACATGTTAACACCACCAATGCTGGCAAACCATAGCTCGTCTTCTCCTGTGTTGGATCTTTCCTAGATTCACACGCTGGAAGGCATGTACATGTGTTACCACCACCAATGCTGGCAAACTACAGCTCTTCTCCTGTGCTGGATCTTTCATGGATTCACACGCTTGAAGGCATGCACATCTGTTACCCCCATCAATGCTTGCAAACGATAGCTCTTCTTCTACTGTGTTGGATCTTTCATAGATTCACAAGCTTGAAGGCATGTACATCTACGTGAGAATCATGTCACCTTGTTCGACACAAACCTTCCACATCAGTCAGGACACCTGTAAAAGTTTCTTTATCTAGTGGGGGTAAAGTACTATCTCATTCCAATGCTGCATCCACTCTCTGTGAGCTGTGTGCCTGTTGTGGAATCGGCTGTTCGTATCCGATCAGTACCCCAAAAACTCTAGCCCGGTTAGCCGTGTATCTGTGTGGTTCGTCTGCCTGTAAGCTGTTTATGTAAGAGTGAAAGCATTTTGTTGCTAGCTTATTATGACATATGGACTCGGAGAGGGTTTTATTTCTATTCGCCAGTCTCCCATTTCTCAATGCATGTATGCATCTCCTCACCTCAGAGGTATGTGTCCGCTCCATCTCTGGAAACCAGTACTTGACAGCCCCAGAGGGAAGCCAGGGCTGTGAGTGATTGAAAACTCTAGGGAAGGAATTGTAAGGGTATGCTAGTAATGCAATAATGTTGTGATATATAACTTATTACTGATGCCATAGGACTTGCGTCTCTGGGCAGCCATGTCAGATTATGAAGTAGAACCTTGGAATGGGCTACTTCTACAATGGCCCGCCACACTGGGACAGGAGCCGTCGAGTACCGGCTGCAGTTGGGCTTTGTACATATAGTTTTCAACATTTGGGAATCCTAGCCCTCCCTATAATGGCTTACTATATAGTGTGGGCCTTCGTACTTTTGAGGCTTTAACATAACATAACATAACATAACATGTGTATTTGTAAAGCGCACGTTCACCCAGCGGTTTCTTGGCGCTGAATAACAGATGTTTATTGTTACCCAACTCAATGGTACTCATTTTATCGACCTCAGATGGATGAAAGGCTGAGTGGACCCGCCGGGATTTGAACCTGTGACCATGAGGTCGAACACAGGCCCCTGCAGTGGACGCATTAGTCCACTGAGCCACCAGACCCGGCTTTACATTTCCAAAGGTCACCAATTTATTCTGTATTAGGTTTATTGCTGCTTTAGAAGGTTTATGTGGTAGCTTTTGAAGGTTTAGGTGGTACCTTTAGATGGTTTATTGCTTCTATAGAATGTTTAGGTGAGAGCTTTAGAAGGTTTAGGTGAGAGCTTTCGAAGGTTTAGGAGGTAGCTTTAGAAGGTTTAGGTGGTAGCTTTAGAAGGTTTAGGTGGTAGCTATAGAAGGTTTAGGTGGTAGCTTTATAAGGTTTAGGTGGTAGCTTTAGAAGGTTTAGGTGGTAGCTTTAGAAGGTTTAGGTGGTAGCCATTTAACACACTGAGGAGTCTCACTAAGAGGTTTATTTTAATTCTGGCCACTCAGCGCAGCAGGAAGCTTCCCATCTTCCACCATAATCATAAACCTTTGTAATAGGCTTCTAATAAAGGCAATAGATTATGAAGGTAGACATCCCATGCTGAGCTTGTAAGGTAAATACCTAAATATCGAATGGACATCTTGCTCCATTTTATTTCTTCTTTCTGCGTTGTTTCTTTGCTAAAGCCCCCTAGGTATGAAACTCACACTGCAGACGATTTAGAAATTGACCTTTAAACCTGGGGCCTCAGTAAAATTGTCTAGTTCTCACAGCAAGACGTGGATCGGTGTTTCAGGGTCTGTGAGGAAACACAAAACATCATCTGTAAAGAGTGGAGATTTATACTCTAATTTTCCAAGTGTTATACCTTCAAAATCATGGGCGTTTCTAGGGTTTAACTAGACAATGCAAAGATCAACAGAGTGAATGGCCACCTTTGTCTCAAGGCCTGTAGTTAGTGATAAGATTGAGGAATATTTACCATTCATCCCGAGTTTAGCCAAGGGATTCATGGTACTGGCCATCATGTACTTGGACTTTTTCTAACGAATTCGAGAGAAGTACCATTCCTTCTCCCTGCTGTTCCGTAGTGATGCTTTCTAGTTCGTATACAACACATTCTTTGCTGCTTAAAAATTGCCTTTACTCGAATACATGGACAAATGAAGTACAAATAAGGTGATCGGCCGGTGAACATGCTCCAGTGGCACCTGATGGCTGCATCAGACTCTGTCCAGGTCCAATCAAAAGACAATTGGCCCAAGTTACTGTAAACCAGAAGCTGATATTGTCTCTATTTTGGAGGCCCTGGGAAGTGGATGTGTTGTTTTTTAAAATATATTTTAACATATTACATTTTTCAAACTGTAAGTGAAACTAATTTTACTGGAGAACATGGCCATACAGTTCAAATCAAATCAAATCAAAAAGGCTTTATTCAGTACATTTCACATGACCATAAAAGCATACTAAAAAGTCAATTAAAAATACAATATTTACACAGTCGCATCTATTTACAAATACAGTACATATTAGACAAAAAGTCCGGGGGGGGGGGATTTAATATGATTTCAATAAAATCTTATAAATCCATTAATCATCACAGACGATTAAAATACATGGATCTTTTTAATATCACATATTTAAAATATTGTGTGTTACATTGTCCAACATCAAATCTCTTAATTTTCATAGGTTAGGACCTCCAAATGGGAATAAGTCTTTCTTTTCTTAATAGACAATTGGATAAAAGTACATGCAGCATTCATAATCTTTTCATCCTGCAAACTTCATAATAACAACATTTGTTTGCCAAAAATAAAGGTTTCAAGGCAAACTTACGAATATCCCTATAAAATTCACAAAAAAGTTCAAAGTGCAGCGTGGTTTGGGGAGATTTTCCATCACAAGGACAATTTGGTAAGACATGGTACCTTCTCCAAATCTCAGGAAATGCGGCCAGATAATGTAGGGTCCCAAGTCTTAATCTAGTCAGAAGGAATCTATGATGTACATTTCTTACTATGATAAGATGGGGCTGTATGCCCATAAAGAGCGGACGCTCTTGATAAGAAATGATACTTTGTTTTACATTGGATTCAACCTCCCTTACTAAGTCCATGGCGGCAATTACATTTGTTATCAATTCTTTCTTACTATAATCTTGAATAGACATAGGTTCTTTACGGTCTAGGGTTATTCCGTAGCTACTTATTAAAATATGAATATATTCAAGCCACAGAATTGTCCTAATATAGGGAACAGACAACTCTCTATGAGCTAGCCAGTTAGATGTAGAATTAGGGACTGCAAGCAGTCGTTTTAAAAACGTATTCTCGTGTGTTTGAAGGATTACAGTGTTAGCTCTCCCCCATAATGCTGCGCCATATTTTTAAATCCGACTTTATCCACTTTTGTTGATCGACCTGGTAATGAATCATTCTGCTGTGATGGTACTTGACATATGGATCTTAGCTGATTTCTAGTTGTGCAATTTGAGGCACACTGTGTGCCCCAAGACAGTTTTTTCTTCTCAGTCTCATCTGATGACCCTTTCACCAGTGTTTGGATTGAAACCAGTTCTAGGAGGTGAGTGACATTCTTCTTCACTTGGTCTATTTCTGACATTAGTCGGCGTTCGATACAGTCTATTTTCCCATGCAGTTTTTTAAAGAGATTTTCAAGGTTTATTGCTTTTTGGGCACAGTCAACCATATTTTCATCCAATATATGCCCTTGATTTTTTACCCCTTTTTTAGATTTAAATTTGGGTTTAACCTTTTTCTGCTGATTAGCTATCGGTGTTTCTTTTGCTTTGGGCGGTTGCTGATTCAATTTTTTTGCCGGGGGTGAAACCATTTCCAAAGAGTCAGAAAGTACAGAGATGTCTAGAGGGGTTGTCATGATACATGGATTTTCCATGCCTATAGTATTTACTGGACTACCTTCACGATGGCTAGTGGATTCAATCTCAGGAGCTTTTTCGCTACTCTTGGCAGCAACCTTTAACAATTTGGGCGGCGAGGCAAGTCGCAGACTCCCAGCCTCTAGATGCAATTTTTTTATAGCCGCGTCTAGAGCATCCTTTGTGGCAGGAAGTTCTTCTTCAACGAGATTTATTTCATTATTTAATTTCCCCACAGCACTTTTTAAAAAGTTTGTAATGGGGACAACTTCAGGACTAGTTTTCCCACCATTTAACGCTAGTTTCCTCTTACCCATCCTTTGCTATTTCCCTTTCCAGATTTTATGGGAAGAGTAGCTTCTTACCGGTATTTAATTGTTCCTGAAGCCAAAGTGGGATGGCCCAGCCCAGCCTTGTCCTGCCACGGATGGCCACAGACGGCCCGCCCTTTGCCCGGGCTTAGCCCGGCATCGCCCGCCTGCGTCCCGCGACGCGGGAACTTTGGCGTCCTTTTGGGCGCCACCTGCCACGAAATCAGCGTGTGGGCGGCGTCCAGCCACGAGGAACCCTGGGAGATGTAGTCTCCCCTGTCGGCCGCCGCGCACTAGGTTGCAGAAGGCAACGGCAGCGGGGGAGACCAGCGTTGCACGTCCTTGCGCTTTGTCAGAGCCCCAGAGCGCCTCCAAAGATCCACGGGTAGAAATCAGGAGACAGGCAATCCCAGGTAGGTTTTAGCGTAGAGCACCCGCTCTGCCGTAACTCCGACGTCCTTTTAGGCGCCACCTGGCGCGAAATCGGCGTGTGAGCAGCGTCCAGCCGCGAGGAGCCCTGGGAGATGTAGTCTCCCCCCTCGGCAGCTGCGCACTAGGTTGCAGAAGGCAGCGGCAGTGGGGGAGACCAGCATTGTGCATCCTTGCGCTTTGTCAGAGCCCCAGAGCGCCTCCAAAGATCCACGGGTAGAAATCAGGAGACAGGCAATCCCAGGTAGGTTTTAGCGGAGAGCACCCGTTCCGCCGCAACTCGGGCGTCCTTTGGGCGCCACCTGGTGCGAAATCAGCGTGTGGGCGGCGTCCAGCCACGAGGAGCCCTGGAAGATGTAGTCTCCCCCCTCGGCGGCCGCGCACTAGGTTGCAGAAGGCAGCGGCAGCGGGGGAGACCAGCGTTGCGCGTCCTTGCGCTTTGCCAGAGCCCCAGAGCGCCTCCAAAGATCCACGGGTAGAAATCAGGAGACATGCAATCCCAGGTAGGTTTTAGCGGAGAGCACCCGCTTCGCCGCAACTCTGGCGTCCTTTTAGGCGCCACCTGGCGCGAAATCGGCGTGTGGGTGGCGTTGAGCCACAAGGAGGCCTGGGAGATGTAGTCTCCCCCCTCAGCAGCCGCGCACTAGGTTGCAGAAGGCAGCGGCAGTGGGGGAGACCAGCGTTGCGCGTCCTTGAGCTTTGTCAGAGCCCCAGAGCGCCTCCAAAGATCCACGGGTAGAAATCAGGAGACAGGCAATCCCAGGTAGGTTTTAGCGGAGAGCACTATACAGTTATTCCCATTAGCTGTGAGCCCTGATACCTGCTGCTGTTTCACCCCACCACTTTTAAATGTCATTAGCTGCCACTGCATGTAGTACCATTTACTAGAGTCCTATATGTAAATTTAATATGCTAACTAGGTTTATGCCAATTGTACCATGTTTTAGGGAGACAGAACTTTATCAATGGTTAGCAATGGTAGAGTGTGCAGAGTCTTAAAGCCAACAAAAATGAATTTAGCAAAATAGGAGGGGCAAAGGCAAAAGGCTTGGTGGACCACCACCAGAGGGTGTCAGGTCTTACAATATATAATTATATATTGTAGGAATCTCGTGCATTGGTGGATCACTTCACTGCTTAGGACTATTTCTGAGGATCCCCTGTAAGAGAACATTGTCTACCATGGGTTCCCAGCCTGAAGTTGAGGAATATTTAAGCAAGCGAATCTATGAACGATCCATGGCTGGAGAAGGAAACACTCTTTACAGCTGGTGGAGAGTATCGTTCTGTGTTCACGATCACCAACCCTTGCTTGGCCATCCCGCATTGCTTTTTATGATATATTAGTAGTCTACACTAATACAACATTACCCTTCATGTTTTAGGTTTTACTGGCACTGGGACAATAGCAATCAAACACAACAACATGTTTAGTTCTCACTTGCCTAGTTATTGGATATTTTGTATGCGAATGTGAACAATCCCAGTCTTCTGCTGACATGTGAGTGGCAGACACATGAGTTATTACTAATTACCACCAACAGAGGCTTAACCCACATATGAAATTCAAGCATATATCTTCTTGTAATCCTTAACTGAACATTTGTAGCTCCATGATGCTGGAGGGATGGGAGGGGTGGCAGGGAGAGGAGAGGAGGTAGGGAATGACACAAATCTGAATTACCCACCTCAGTCTTGGAATCCATAGAGATGTTCTGTGCATTTGGAATACAGTCAACCTGGCACTGTTGCAATCTATCGAGGCCTGGAAACAAAGAACATTATATGAAGCCCACAAGTTCACTACAATATATTTGCTGTTGTTATGTTAGGCTTTTTCATAGTATAGTCGTTGGCAATTGCTAGCCAACTGCTGTTGGGAATTACGGCTGCAGACTGCCATCTACAGCCTTGCATGTCACACCAGAGGCAGCTCTATAGGGTGCATGAGGCCTTGTGAGCCTCCGCTTTACCCATGATCAGCCAGTCACTTTCTCTGAAGGGGATGAGGACTGACCTCACAACTTTCCATTGAACCCATTTGTGTGAGATCAATGAGGCGGGGGCTAACCCAAGTGACGGTGCTAAGGAAAAGGTTATTGGACCTGCAATCTTCCAGCCAGTTCACCATGTATGTTATCACTTGCTCAGGAATGAAGACATCTTACCCATGCAAGTGTGATCACTCTGTAGATAGCGCGTCCCCCACTGAACCAACTGATTATCAGGGATACTCTGTATTGCACTGTATGTATCATGTATATTTGTATTGTCAGATACTTTTGTGTGTGCCTTGCCTTGTACTCTTGAGCACGCCAGTTCCCCAGCCTGCACCTGTCAAGTGAACGCTTCTTGGTCCATGTTTACTTCTCTTGTTAGAAGGCAGAGGAACCAAGTAGATGAGAGAGACAGGTAGGAGATGTGACAGGAGGAGAGATGTTCATGAGGAGTATATGAAGTAAAGAAAGAGAGGAAACAAGGAGATGCAGAGGAAAGGAAAGCGCCTAGCGGGACAGGGGAAAGCAAAACACCAGTGAGAGACAAAAGCAGGGAGGAAAAAGGAGAGGCCAGAGAGGAGAGAGAAAGAGAAGCAGGGCAGGAGATACAGCATTAGTCACTGATATTTGGAACTGAACGACGTAAGAGTCCAAAGGTTGGGAAGTCCACTTGGGTGAACTCTTGGCTTCAAAGAAGTGGACCCCTTCTGAGCAAAGGTATCACACACCAATATGTTGAATTAAAAGTTGCTTACCTGTAATCCTACAGCTCTTTTAGGGAAATCCTCATCAGTCATGAGCACTCAAAAGTCCTGCCCTTGTGTGGGATCCTGGAGAACTTTTTAAAACGATATATAGATAATTCTCTAAGTTGATATGATCATGCCCCAACTTAGCTTATCACACCAGCTTGCTCCCTCCCTGACCTTATTTTCCCTTCAAGACCTTTTTTCCTCAAACCTTCACTTTACACTTGAGGAAACTGGAGTACCTATTGCTGCGATTAAACTAGGCAAGGGCCCAGGACTAGATACATTCTCAGCAAGCTACTAAGCCATGACATGTCGGTTTGTGCACCATATGTGAACTGCCTGAAGGATACAACAGCCGCAGGGGCTCCGATCCACGGGACATGGAAAGGGGGGAAATTATCCCGATTTATAAAAAGGGGGATCAGAGAATCCCTGGCCACTATAGGACAATAAGCCTTTTGGATATTCTCCAAACGGTTTATGCGAGGCAGTTGCCAAATAAACTAAATTACTTGATTGAATGCGCAGAGATCTTAATCTTTTTCTAAGCTGGGTTTTGACCCAAAGTCAGCACCACAGACCAAGTCCTGAGAATGCTCCTTTTAATCTACACAAAGCTCAAAGCAGATCATCAGTATATAGCTTTTGTTGACCTTAAAGCAGCCTTTGACTTGGTCCCTCGGGAGTTCCTACGGGCACACTAAAAACCTGAGGGGTTCTTGACGCCCTTCTTGGCCAAACAGTAAGAATTCATCAAGATACCTATGCGCAGGTGAAATGGGGGCCCCAGGGGCAACTAACAGACTGAATCCCAATATGGAGAGGGGTGAGACAAGGATGCGTGTTTGCCTTCACCCATTTCCCCTAATTTGTTATTGTTGTTACTGAGGCCCTTCGTCAAGGATATATAGACACCTTCAATTTAGAAGGGGATAGTGTTCCTGCTTTATTATTCACTGACAAAACCCTCCTAATCTCTCAGACGCTTATGGGATTGCAGCAACTATTGGACAATTTTAATACTTTTTGTGTGGCTAAAGGCCTGGAGATTAACATCTCAAAAACAAAATGTATGGTATTTAGAACACATAGATCATCCGAAAACATCCTAGCCCTGGGCAATGAGGATCTGGAATGAGTTTTTAGATTTGAATATTTGGGCATTATGTTCAATAGCAGGGCCTCGTGGACCCTCAATATTCAGAAAAGAAGGGCAGTGCTCACACCAGGATCAACCAAAAAACACCAGGGAATAACTTCAAGAGCTTGTGGCTATAGAGCTATACAAACTAAATGTTCAATCACGGCCTTATGTGACAATGAAATATGGGGCCACATGCATACAGACCCACACTATCTTAGCAAAAACACATTTGTTTGCTTGCTTCTCCATATTCCCAAGAGTACTCCCCTAACCCCCATGTTCCTTGATGTGGTACTTAAAAGGGTGGAAGAAATTGCCCGGCTAAGGCCGCTTACATACTGGGTGAGGAGGGGCGTAAGCCATACTGAAATGTTGTAAAGGAATTGCTGTCTATTGACAAAGGCCTGACTTTCCCGTGGCTCAGCATGTCCAATCCTGGTTTGAAAAATTAGGCCTTAGATGAGTTTGGTCGGACCCACATCATTGACTCTTGCCTCAAAGAAACAGTTAAAAACTGATTATTTGGAGTATATCCAAGCTAGTCTCTTCCATACTGGTCATGGGAGACTAATGTACGAGTTACTTACCTTCAGTAACAATGTATCTGGTAGAGATGATTGTAGCCACAAATTCCTTCACGTAGAATTATCCCCAGGCATCACACGACTCCGCCCAGGTGTTGTCAAAGTACGTGACGTCAGCAAGGTCACATAAGTCCCACCCCGGCGCGCCCATGTCAGTTTTCTTCGGAGAACTTTTCCGCTCCACAACACGGAGCCATCAGACAAAACTGTGAGAGTATAGGAACAGTGTGCATAGAACAGAAAAGGAATGGTGAGGAACAACACCATGAGGAGCAGTGACAGGCACTGCAGCACCCAAAGGCAGTAAAAGATTAAAGAACAGAGCCCAGCCCTGAGCAGCAACCCTGTCAGTACAGAGATAGCCCCCCTGGAGACAAAGGGCACATGTAAAAATGTCATGGCAACATGTGGCAGGACTACAACCCCAACCAAAGCAACAAAGTGGTACCAGTCTGGGACAGACAAGGAACGACAAAACTCCAAGACAGCCCCATCACAGAGTGTGACAACCCCCACAAGGAACAAAGGGTAGGGGCACAGCCAAAAGTCCCTAACTTAGAGGACAGCAGAGGGCCCGGAACCCTAGTAAGAAAAGGGGGGAGGAGTGGAGGGATGGGGTGGAAGGTAGGCCCCAACCGGGAGCAACCAGAGCATAAGGGAACAGAAGCACCCACAAACCTATCCTCCAATGTGCCAAAAGAGGAGGACGTAACAATTAAACAGGACGAACATCCTGCCAGAAAGAGGGAAAGAATGTACACATAGAAGACACAGTCACCCACAGGGAGGCAAGTGCAAAAGACCAAGCCAAAAGTCCTCGCTGAACGGGGAGGAAGGGTGGGCCATGAAGGAATCTGCAGTTAGAATCGTCTCTATCAGATACATCGTTACCGAAGGTAAGTAACTCGTACATCTGATAGAGACTAATAGCCGCAGATTCCTTCATGTAGAATAGATACCCTAGCCACACCCAAGGGGAAGGAGGGTCTGCAAGAGGACCCCACCTGCCTGGCCATAACAGAGGGTCCCACGGGGGCCGAGACCGAAGACAGGATGAGGAGCCCCGTCCCCCGAGGCAAAGGGAACCCCGCCAGTGGAAGACCACCAACCCCAAAGGGGATGCAGGAAAAGAAAGAAGAGGCAGCCTGTCCTTCACCCAGCAGAGGAAGCAAGGCAAGGCAAAAGGAGGCCAAGCACCCCACGCCCGTACAGGCAACAAACCTCCGGCCAAGGCCAGGAAGAGGAGCACCGAAGGAGAAGAGTAACCTAGAGACCCCAAGGAGAAGAGGCAGAGCAAAGGCAATCCCAGACACAACGGCGCTGCCAGCAATAAACAGGCAGAAGCCTAAAAGCTTAACTTAAGGTCAACCAGGAAGAACCTCCCAACAGCCCGCAGGGACGAACTGCGCCGCAAAAAGGGACAAGACGACAGAGACCAACTCCTCCCACAGGAAGAAGAGGTAAAACCGGGTGCAAGGCCCATTGGAAGAAGCATTCAGACCAAGCCAGACTCCACCCGAAGAAGAAGAAGAAGACGAGTCCGGACACGCCACAGGGAGGAGACCGCACACACGGCCCAAAAAGAAGTGGGACTGGACAAGACCATGACACCAGGCAATGGACAGCAGGCCAGACCAGGCAAAACAGCGCAGTGACCCCAGAGAAGAACACCCTGTGGCGGAACTTAAGCTACCCCAAGACATCAGCAAGAAGATTGAACCTGCAATATACTATAACGCCACGGAGAGCAGAAGCCTGCAGGCTACCACAGCTCCCCAGCACATAACAGGGCTATGTAACAGCCACCAGTACCCCAAATAGGGCAGATCACGTCCCAAGACATGGGAACCTCTTAGGAAAACACTTCCGCAGCAGAGGACAACAAAAAAAGACCTGCGGCAAAAACCTGCAGAAGGCTTACCAAGCAGCCAGAGAGGAAAAATACAGAAGGCCCAATCTCAGGGCCAGCATGGTGCAGAAAACCCGAAGAAAAAACAAACAGTCAAGAAGAAGGGCTGGCTAGCAGCTAACAGAACCACAGTCCCAACAAGGAGGACTCGGGTGGCCGTGAAGCACACAGAACAGACAACCGGGGCAGCTCGCCCCAACGGAAGAACACCTCCAAGAACCAGATCAAAGCGCAGGTCACTGAGGGGGAGGAGGAGGACGAAGCCCCGCCAAGAACCTCTGGATGGCAGAGTCCCCAGGGGCATGGAACAAAAGAGCACCATCGAAGGGAAGGTCCACCAACCATTCTCGAACGTTCTCTGTGAGCACACTGTCCTGAAGCCAGGCATGGCAACGAAGAGCAACTGAAGAAACCATGGCACGACCCAGCACCTCCGAGATGTTCAACGTGGAGCGAAGAATAACGCCGCTAGCTCCCGGCCATCCAACACATGGTGTCTCAAATCAACACAGACACCCTCCTGTGAAGCAGCAGACATAAGGGACGCCGCCGAGTCCCAGAAGCAAGAAGTTGCCCGAGCCGAAACACACAGTGTGTTAAGTGCCCACAGAGCCGCACTGGTCGAGGCAAACATATTGCACCCCCAGGAGTCCAGAGAGTGGGCCTCCCGCGACGGGGGAGACAAGAGCGGCGGCAGAGAAGGAAAGGCAGTCTGCAAAAGAGGGCCTATGGTAGAGGGGTGAAAGGAAAGACACATCGGATCACGCGTCGCCGGATGATGGCGGTGTAGAAGGCGTTCGGGCGCCGGGTCCCCCGTGGCGGGACGGCCCCAAGTCCCCAAGAGAGAAGAATGGAGTGAACTTTTGAAGGGAAGCAACAGCTCCCTGCCACCAGAACCCTGATGGAGAACCTCCAGAAGAAGATTTGGGGGGAAATGGGTTGCTGGATCACCCATGCGCAAAATTCCCACAGCCGTGGAAACAGCGCGAGCGAAAGCCGCACTCACCTCTGTAGGGCCCAGCGGAGGGGAAAGCAGCTCCTCGTTAGATGATGGCTGCAAGCTAAGGCGGTCATCCTCCAAGCGAACCGGAGGAGTGAAGGGCCAGGTCTGGAAACAAGGAAGAGGGACCGAGGAGTGGGGAACCTGCGGCTCCTCTGGCGAAGGCCGCGGAGACAGCAAGGAGCTGCCCTTAGATGATGTCAGTAAAAATGCCACGACGTGGCGGCCCGTCTCCGGCAAGGATCACACCAGCAAACGCCAAACCTCTGGAGAAGAGGAGGCGTTTGAAGACGAGTCAACAACCAGACCAGGGGTGACCGCCACGGTGCAGGGGACCGGGGCTGGGCCGGAGCGGCGAGGGAACGGCGCCGGAAAGGCATTAACCCAACCAACGACGAGGCAGCCACCTGCGTGGAGGGATGAGAGGGACCCGGGACGAGAGGGGCCCTCCGCCGACCCCTGTGGCACCGCCAGGCCCAGCACCCGCCGGCGCCAAAGCGGCGTCACCTTGGCCTCGTACAAGACCGCCGCCTGTCCAGAGGACCGCAAGGAGCTCAGGGTGCGTCCCAAGACCTGGCGACCTCCAGCAACACCACAGGGACTCCCGCTGGAGTTTGCAGCGAAGCAGAGGCGCCGTGGTCCAAAGGAGGGAACCCCAAAGGGCCGCATCCCAACGGCACCACATCCTCCAAAGCTGGATCCGAGCCAGTAGGCGCCTGGGCCGGAGCCACCGGCGACGCCACGGAGGTCCTTGCACACTGCAAGGGATCCGCTGAGGTCCCAGGAGGGGAAGGAGGAGTGGGAAGAAGCCGGCGAGGCCTGCAAAGCCGCCCCATATGTTTCCATCTGGGCTCTAGGCGCTCGCACACCGGGAAACTGCGGATAAGAGGACGGCACGCGGGGCCGCACCACGTGAAAGCCGACCCTTGGGGACAAACTGCGACACTTACAGACAGGCGAGCGACGCTCTTGCGAACAGGTATAAGGACGCTGTCGACGAGGGAGGCAGTGGGTTCGAGAACCCTCCGCAGGGGCCGGGCGAGAGGACGCCGCCGACCTGGACATGCAAGCCGAGAGGAGTTTTATCCGGCGCTCCCGCCGGGACTTCAGCTTCCTCTGCTGGCACGCCTCACAATCAGTGGAGTCGTGGTGTTCCCCAAAATACCACTTGCAGGTGGGGTGAGGTTCCGTCGCAGACATCAGGGGTCCACAAGACGAGCACGTTTTAAAGCCAGAAGGCATTCGCACACTGTTCCCACACACACGCAAAAGCGAAAGGGAAAGGCCTAAACAGGCCAAGTAGCACAAACAGAATCCGCACTGCCCGTGGAAAAGGAAAACGTACGTTTACAACGCCTGGGCGGAGTCGGGTGATGTCCCCCCCCCCGGTGCGCAGGGATTCTGCGCAAAAGATTGTCCGGATCCAGATCATGCCTGGGGATAATTCTACGTGAAGGAATCTGCGGCTAGTAGTCTCTATCAGATAAATCAATTTTGCTTCTCAAAGACAACTCATCATATGAAGTTTTTCTAGAAATTCCTCAAGAGCAATTGGCAAAAACCCTGTATTGTATGTATGTATTGTGTTCTTATATAGCGCTGCTATCAACCTACGGGTATCTTGGCGCTCAGTCTGATAGGTCTGATAGAGCTATTTGATTTATCAAGCACGCTGGGCTAAACTAAGTGAATTTGTTTCCCCTCCCTTATGATTAATCAAGGAAGGATAAGTTACTTACCTGAAATCCTAGTTCTCTTCCAGGGGTATCCTTATCAAAGTCATAAGCACATGAATACTCCTGCCCATGCGCGGGACCCCAGAATATTCCCAACCAGCCACGGGACCCTGGAAACATATATGTGGAAACCATTTATGTAGTTATATAATAAATATAAATTATATATATATATATATATATATCAAACAACGAAGGTCCCCTTCATGAAACGCCCACACGGAGAGTTCAATCACCTGTTTATTGTCGACTGCACCAGTAAAACAGTTCCATCATTGCCCCCACACTATAAAGCCAAACGCGTTTCAGAATATTCATTCCTTCACCAGTGGCATTCAGCAGGAAACAACAGCATCTCTAAGGAACTCTTTAAATATTCTCAAGTCCCACCCTGTGGGCGTGTGCAACACTGCATCTCGGTACTTGAAGTTCCTTGTTTATTAATCCCAAGTGGTTGCTTGTTGTGACCCAAGTTCAATACAAGTTACGGACCCCAGTGGGTTGGTGCCGATGCGGAAACCTGTAACTGCTGCCTTTAAAATGTCCAACAATCCGTGGCTCACCGTTCTTTAAGCACCAGGTAGGTACGTGATGCAGATCTGCATAGTATGTAGCAGGGCATCTTCGCGGCCGGGAAAGCCGCTAAACATCAAACAACAAAGGTCCCCTTCATGAAAATGCCCACACGGAGAGTTCAATCATCTGTTTATTGTCGACTGCACCAGTAAAACATATATATATATATATATATATATTTTGACACAAGAGATGTGGCACAACACAGTTCCAATTCAGTTTCATAACGATTTATTGCTCCAGCTCAGACCATATATATATACATATATACACTAGCAGCCCGTGCAGAAAGGGGCTGGGGGCAGCATCGCAGCAGGAGAGGCGCAGCAGAGCGGCCGCTTCTGCACACGCTTTGTTTCCCCCAACGTCCTGACTTTGTGTAAAATGCTTTTTTATCACTCTCTGTTCATGGCCCCCGCCTGTCCCTCGCTGCGCACCCTTTATCACTCACTGTTCATGGCCCCCGCCCGTCCCTCGCTGCGCACCCGCGGATGCTTGACTTACCTCATCCGCCGCTCCTTCCCGCGCTGCTGTGTTTACCGCTCCACTGCTCCTCCGCTTCTCACCGCACCTGACCGCTTGTCCGCTACCTCATCCGCCGCTCCTCCCCGCGCTGCCACTGCTCCTCCGCTTCTCGCCGCTCCTTTCCGCTTGTCCTCCGCAGCTCCTCCCCGCGCTCATGTCCTCCGCTCTTCCTGTTGCTCCCGAACGCCGCTCCTCCCCGCGCTCCCGATGTCATCACGCAGACGTCGCGGCCGGCGCTACTTTCTAGGGACTACTTTATTTTTATTCGTAAATGTTTTTATATTTTTAATTTTTATATCGCCTATGTCCTTCTGCTTGCCCTGAGGTTTTCATAGATGTCTTGGGTGTTTAGATTGGTGGTGTACTTTTCGAGTTTACCTGGCTCAAAGGACAGACTTCTCTCTTTATAATAGTAGTATAGATATATACACACAAAACAATAAACACACAATGCAGCCTTCCATAACAATGCTGAGCAAAAGGGGTTTGGCTGGAGTAAGAAGGGGTTGAAGGAGAGAAGGAAGGGTTTTTAGAGGGACATGAACTAACTCACCTCAGGTGCAGGAAGCGAAGTGAAGCACATTTTTCAGTTCCCACCAGCTTGAGGATGGTGCGATTTTTCTAATCAGGGTTAGGGCTACGGCCCCCTCCAACAGGAGAGTGGCATAATAGTGTTTGTAGACACCCCAGGTAAGAGAAGGATAAGTTACTTACCTGTAATCCTAGTTCTCATCCAGGGGTATACTCATCAAAGTCATAATCTATGAATAATCTCCACCCATGCGCGGGATCCCGGAGCATATAGAAAATACATATAATATATATATATATCCCAACAACTTTTTCCCCGAAGGGGAAAACAACGGGTCGCACAACCAGCTTGGATTTAAACAGCAATCCTTTTTAAAAATAAAAAGGATTGCTGTTTAAATCCAAGCTAGTTGTGCGACCCGTTGTTTTCCCCTTCGGGGAAAAAGTTGTTGGGATAATTAGCGGCTTGGTTCTGCCGCAGGATACCACACATGCGAGAGCGCTGCATCAACTCCCGAGAAGGAACCGCTGTGGAGGTGATATATATACACCTATGTATGCATATGTGAAAACATATATATATATGCAGCCTAAAACATTTCCAAAATGACCAAAATGCATAGGTTTGAATTGTAGCACCTATACTCTCCCAACCCTTAAGGAAGAAAGAGAACAGTAAACATTTGTCATATAACAATGCTTTATTGCCATAAAGAAAACCTGTAATTGCAGGCATTTGCCAGTAGGTTGCAGTAGAGTATGAAGTAACAAATACAAACTGACACCTTGCCTTTAAGGTATTAGAGTAGGGAAACTGTGCCTTTAAGACCTGCAGGAGACCCCTGGCTCCCATGATGCACCATAGGTGGCAGTTAGGTCAGTTCTTTTTGGAGGTGCACAAGCACCTGAGTATATCCGTAATCTTCATACAATAACTTTCCAGTAATGCTCGTCCGGGGAGGTGGATGGGTCGCTTATGACTTTGATGAGTATAACCCTGGATGAGAAGGATAAGTTACTTACCTGTAATCCTAGTTCACTTCCAGGGGTATACTCAAAGTCATAAGCAGTGAATAATCCCCGCCCACGTTCGGGACCCCGGAGCTTATACCAATATATATACATATACATATATATATAAAAAAACATATATGTACATCCATATACAGGTGTATGCCCAGAAATTTAAGTTTATAAACTTTTAAAATTATACACCTAAATATGTATAAACGTACATATATGTAAATATGCAGCCCAAAGAAAGAATTCTTAACCAAAATAGGGACAAACAGCTAGAAAATAATTTTAGCAATACTTGTAGTAACAAAAAAAAATTAAGACTACTTGTAATAGAGACCATACACCCAAATGGATTCATACAATAATATTTTATTTTCCAGAACAAGGAAAAAAACAAGTAATTGCAGGCAGTTTGGCCCATAGGCTGCATAGGAAAGACTGTCCTCAGACAGAAAAGACAACTGGCACCTTGCCTTCAAGAATCTAGGCACTTTGCCTGTAAGAACCTTAGAGAGCCCTTCTGCTCAATGCATGCACCACGGGTGACAGTTAGGTCAGTTCTTTTTCTGGCTCCTTCTGAGAGGATTCTGGAGCTAGAGCTGGACAGTTTTTTTACCTTTTAGGCAGAAATTGTTATTTTTCTTGCTGTTTAGCAATTGCCCTGCGCTGGCGAAGGTTTTATGGTGGGTTGCATGTGAATCTATGAAAGACACCAATATTGGAGAACCACAGTTTACAGGTCAGTAACTTTGTTCATTTGGTGTAAGGACAATGCTCTCAATCCAATTCAAGGTCAGGAGCAGGTGATTCTCCCATACTTGTTACACTTGGCAAGGTCAGGCCAAGACTTCTCCAGTATTGGGGTGTCCTTCATAGATTCACATGCTTGAATAAGAGTAGTGAGCAGTAGAATTAGAATAATACAAGGTACTGATCAATCATCTTAATAATGACACTATAATGATAACCATAATCATGCACAGTCCAAAAGACTGAAGTATATAAAAAAGAAAAAGAAAGTACCTTGTATATAGGAGGAGGGAAGCAACAGAGGCTTATCTTATTTAAGAAGATTTCGAAGTACTGCTTGTCCCACAGCTGAATCAGCGTTGTACGCAGCATCTAGACAGTAGTGCTTCGTAAAAGTGTGCCTGCTGGACTATGTTGCAGCTCGGCAAATGTGATGAAGAGGCACACCAGCAAACAGCGCCGTAGACGTGGAAACTTTTCTAGTAGAATATGCTCTGACAGAGGTAGGAAGTGGCTTTCCTGCTTGTTGGTGGCAAAAAGGTAATAGCAGAAGATATCCAGCGTGCAATTGTCCTTTTGGTGACTGGATGTCCTTTCCGCATCATCCCATAGGCCACAAAAAGCTGGTCTGATTTACGTATGGTCGCTGTCTTTTGAAGATAGAATTTTAGACACCTTTTAATATCCAAGGAGTGGAGTGCTCTTTCTGCTGGTGTCTGAGAATTGGGAAAAAATGACTTAAAACTACTGGTTCATTGAGGTGAAAGTCTGACTGCACCTTAGGGATGAAAACTGGATTGGTGCGTTATAAGACTGAGTCCTTAGTAAACTGAAGAAAAGGCAGTCTAGTAGTAAACGCCTGAATGTCACTGACTCGACGTGAGGAAGTGAGAGCCAGAAGTAGAGAAGTTTTCCAGGTAATGTAATTAAGATCAGCTTTTTGAATTGGCTCAAAAGGGTGTCTCATTACTTGTGCCAAGACAATGTTTAACCCCTTCGATGCTGATGACGAGCTCAGCTCGTCATCAGCCACGGTGGTCGTGTGCTGATGACGAGCTGAGCTCGTCATGTAATGCAGCTTTTGGAAAAAAGCAGCGTAGCGCAAAAATAACCCCCGCACGCATGTGGTTAAATGCCAAGGAGGAGGTGGTCTACGAATTGGTGGAAACATCCGAAAAAGACCTTTAAAAAATTGTTGAATGACTCTGGAAGAGTAAAGAGAGTTAGAGCCATCCTGACGGAATCGTGAGATTGCTGCTAGAAAAACCTTTAAGTTGGCAAACAAGAGGCCTGACTTTGCCAATTGCAAAAAGAAAGGCAAAAGTTGCTCTGGAGTGGAATGTATAGGGTACACTTGGGCACCACTGCACCATAGCCAGAATCTTTTCCATTTAAGTTTGTATATCTTCACAGTGCTCTGGCCTTTGCTAGGACCTCTCTACAATCCCTAGGAATGTCCAAATTCATAAATTCATAGTGCTCAGGTTCCAAGCCGCCAAGTGTAGAGATGCTGGGTCGGGATGGCAAACTTGGCCACCGTCGACGAAGTCACATCCGACGAAGCCACCGCCGACGAAGACACCGTTGACGAGGCCGCCGTCGACGAGGTCACCACCGCCGACGACAAGGTAAGCGTTGACGGAGCCTTTTTCTTCTTCTGCTTGGACAGTATCGTCAACGATGTCAAAGGTATAGTCGACGAGTTAGGCCTCACCTTCACTGATACCACCGTCGACGGCGAAGATGCCGACAACAGGATCAAGGCCGTCCTCATAGATGATGATGTCGACGTCGTCGACGTAGACTCGACGACCGCAGCTCTCATCGATGGGGGTAGCGATGGAGTCGTCGACGAGGATAGCAGTTTCTGAGGTAAAAACTGCGTAGATGGAGTCTTAGACGCCTGAGAGTCAGATCTCGAGGGCATAACAGGAGTAGGAAGACTCTGAGGGTGAGAACTCACCCCTCTTGAAGTGGAAGGCTGGTCCTTGTGATGTTTCTTCACCACTTTAGGTTTAGGAGAGGTCTTCTGATGTTCACTGGTTCTCTTCAAAGATGAAGAAGTTTTGATAGAAGACACACTCTCAACATCAGAGACAGGGTTCTCTGAATTCTTCCACTTCTGTAGCCACAGAAGGAGACTGCCTTCTCTATCTTTCAAGGTCTTCTGTGAGAAGGTTCTACATATCTTGCAATCCTTAAATGGATGTTCAGGATACAGACAATAAGGAACATGCTACTTACCAGTATGCATCTGTTCTTGGCATTTAGGGCTGCTGACATTCATATCTGTGCATAGATCTCCGCCTAGTGTTGGGTCCGGATGATTGCACATTGTTGTCCTGGAAGAGTCTTCGAAGTATCACGAGATAGGTGGCTCCTCCCCCGGACTACAGTGCGCATGGGCATCCTCTCCATCCTCAGATTGTTTTTCGCCATTGTGGCAGAGATGGAGTATGATACAGTAAGTGATGTCCATGCTAGAGATTAATTCTGAGTGCTACAGCTGCGACAGGCACCGGGGAGGAGGGCGGGCGATATGAATGTCAGCAGCCCTACATGCCAAGAACAGATGCATACTGGTAAGTAGCATATTCCGTTCGAGGCATGTGGGCTGCTGAATTCATATCTGTGCATAGAATGTATAGCAGTCTCTCCCTTAGCAGTGGCTACCCGTGCCAGCTGCAGCAGTCTGAAAAAGAGTTTTGAGTACAGCCTGTCCTACAGCTGCTTGCTGTTTGGAGTGTACATCTACACAGTAGTGTTTTGTAAATGTATGTATGGTTGTCCATGTGGCTGCTCTACATATTTCTTCTAGAGGAATGTTTCCTAGGAAAGCCATGGATGCCCCTAACTTGCGTGTTGAATGCGCTCTTGGGGGAACTGTTAATGTGCGTTTAGCTTTCTGATAACAAATCTGTATGCACTTAACAATCCATCTGGCTACACCTGATTTGGAAATGGGATTGCCTTTGTGCTGTGGTAAAAAGGCAACAAATAGTTGCTTAGTTTTCCTGAAATGTTTTGTCCTGTCTATATAGTACAGGAGAGCTCTCTTAACGTATAGTGTATGTAGAGCTCTTTCTGCCACTGAATCTGGATTTGGGAAGAACACTGGCAGTTCTATTGTTTGATTGATGTGAAACTGGGAAACCACCTTTGGCATAAATTTAGGGTTTTTTCCGTAGCACTACCCTATTTGCGTGAATTTGGATGAATGGCTCCTGAATAGTTAGGGCTTGCAGCTCACTAACTCTTCTAAGTGATGTAATTGCCACTAAAAAAGCCACTTTCCATGTTAGAAATTGTATTTCACACGAGTGTAGAGGTTCAAAAGGTGGTCCCATCAGTCTGGTTAGAACCACGTTCAGGTTCCAGACAGGTGAAGGTGGGTGTCTTGGAGGAATCCCTCGTTTGAGTCCCTCCATGAAAGCTTTAATAGCAGGCACTCTGAAGAGTGAAAGGTGCTGCCTGTTCTGAAGATAAGCTGCCACCGCAGCTAAATGTATACGTATGGAACTGTAGGCTAGATTGCATCTGTGTAAATGTAACAGATAACATATGATGTTTTGAGTTGATGCATCTAGTGGATTTATGTCATTATTGTTACAATAAATGACAAATAGTTTCCATTTTGCCACATAGCATGCTCTGGTTGTAGGTCTTCTTGCCTCCTTGATAATATTCATGCAGTCAGGAGGCAAGTTTAGGTAACCAAACTCTAGGACTTCAGGAGCCAGATCGCAAGGTTCAGCTGTTGCGGATCTGGGTGCTGAATGTCTCCATGGCTCTGCGTTAAAAGACTGGGTGTTAATCGCAGCCTTTGATGAGGCACCACGGAAAGTTCTAGGAACGTGGTGTACCACTGTTGCCTCGCCCACGTTGGAGCAACTAGGATGAGTGTCATCGAGTGTTGTCGCAGTTTGCGTGCCACTAGTGGTATGAGCGGGGCTGGGGGAAAAGCGTACGCAAACCTGCCTGACTAGTTCATCCATATCGCATTGCCCTGAGACTGCGGATGTTGAAACCTGGCGGCGAAGCTTTGGCATTTTGCGTTTTCCCTTGTGGCGAACAGGTCTATCTCTGGGTGACCAAACTGCTGGAAGTACGGTTGTAGCACTGAGGGATGTATCTCCCACTCGTGCATCTGGTGGCTGTGTCTGCTGAACAGATCCGCCATCTGGTTGTCCCTGCCTGGGAGGTGTTCTGCCATGAGGAATATGTTTCTCTGAAAGGCCCACTTCCACATGCTTTGCGCTAGATGTGACAACTGTGGAGAGTGTGTCCCTCCCTGCTTCTGTATGTAGTACATGGCAGTCATGTTGTCCGTCCGGATCAACACAACTTTGTTGCACAAATGTACTTTGAACGCCTTCATTGCCATAAAGATTGCCATCAGTTACAGCAGGTTGATGTGCTACTTCTTTTGCTGTGTCGTCCATAGTGCCTGCACTGTGTAATGGAGGACATGCGCTCCCCATCCCAGGAGAGATGCGTCCGTCGTAAGCACTATTTGTGGTACAGGGTCTTGGAACGGTCGTCCCCTGCAAAGGTTTTGTGGGTTCCACCAATGCAGAGAGTTGTATGCGCGACCGGTCACCAACACTAGGTCTTTTAATTGTCCTTGAGCCTGGTTCCACTGCCGTGCTAAGCACTCCTGAAGCGGACGCATGTGTAGTCTCGCGTGAGGGACTATGAAGATGCATATCAACTGCATAAACACCCGTGCTGGGAGCGAGTGTTGAGGTCTGAATTTCGGAATTAGTAATTGAATGCTCTTGATTCTTGCTGAGTTTGGCTGTGTCTTTGCTGCCAGAGTGTCTATTGTCGCTCCCAGGTACTGTCGTACATGGGCGGGTTGAAGATGAGACTTTGGGTAGTTTAATGAGACTCTGAGGCTGTGTAGGAGGTGAATAGTGTGGGACATGTGGCTGGCACATTGCTGGGCCGACTTAGCTTGGATAAGCCAGTCGTCCAGATAGGGGGTAGACGTGAATATGCTGTCTCCATAGGTGCGCAGCTACTGTCGCTAGGCACTTGGTAAACACCCTGGGGGCTGTTGTCACCCCGAAAGGCAGGACCTTGAACTGGTAGTGCTGATTCTGTATGGTAAACCTGAGATATTTCCTGTGTGCCGGATGTATCAGTATGTGGAAATATGCGTCTTTTAGGCCTAGTGTTGCGAGGAAATCTCCCTGACTGAGTAATGGTAGAACCTGCTGTAAAGTGAGCATGTGAAAATGTTCTGACAAGATGTATTGGTTTAGGGGCCTGAGGTCCAGTATTGGCCTGAGAGACCCGTCTTTTTTGGGAATTAAGAAGTACAGCGAGTATACCCCTGTACCCTGTTGTTCTATAGGTACGAGTTCTATGGCCCCTTTTTGCAGCATGCTGATGACCTCTTGCTGCTATAAGTGTATGTGCTCTGCGGACATAGGACGGTGCCTTGGGGGTATGTTGGGTGGAGTGGAGGTTAGCTCTAGACAATAGCCCTACTGGATAAGTTGTCTCACCCACCTGTCTGTGGTAATGCTTTCCCAGACTGGCAGGAACTGCTGTAATCGTCCCCCGACCAGTGTTACATGGTCTGGGGGCAGTGACAAGACGTCACTGTTCAGTATTGGCGGAGGATCTGGTGTTGGTATTCCCTCGTCCACTGCCTTTGTTGCTGTTGACAAGGTATCCACCTCTATTGTTTTTATTATAGGTGGTCTGCGTGCTCCCTTTATTGTATGGAGTCTGCTGGGATGCCTGGCCTCGTGCAGCTCCTCTGTTACCGGAGCGACGAAAGGAGCCTCCTCTGAATTGTTGTGACTGCAAGGCACCCATAGACTTGGCTGTGTCTGTGTCCTTTTTAATCTTTTCTAATTCTATTGTGTCCACATCAGGACCAAATAAATAATCAGGGTTCACAGGCTGATTTAATAATGTGGTTTGAATCTCAGGTTTGAACCCAGAGATGCGTAACCACGCATGTCTCCTGAGCATGACACTTGTATTGATGGCCCTGGCTGCGGTGTCTGCTGCGTCTAGCGCACATTTAATGGATGCGTTAAATATGAGTTTTCCCTCTTGTATTAGTGTTTCTGCTCCATCCTTGTAGACATCAGGCAAATGTTGTAGCAGTTGCTCTAGTGAGTCATTATGAGCCCTATCGTATCTGGCTAATAGGGCTTGTGTATTAGAAATTCTCCATATATTAGCTGCTTGAGCAGCCACCCTTTTTCCAGAAGCTTCTAATATCTTAGACTCCTTGTCTGGAGGAGCAGCATCACCAGTGGTTTGTGAGTTGGCACACTTACGAGCATTTGATACCACCAAAGAGTCCAGTGGCAGCTGTCCCTTAATATATGTAGGGTCCACAGGTGCTGGTCTGTATTTTCTTTCGATTGTGGGGTTAACAACCCTTGCTCTTGTGGTTTCTTTGAAAATGTCTCCTGCGTGTTTAAGGACACCTTTCAGCATTGGCAATGTCTTGACTGATTTCTCTGAAGTGGAGAAAGTGTCAAAATAGGAAGTCCTCTTCAATTGGGTCAGCATGCATTTCCACATCATGATTGTGTGCTGCCCTTTCTAATAATGCGTTATACGCAGCTGTATCTTCTGTTGGCGAAGTCTTGACAGGATAAGAAGGAGTGTCAGGAATAGTCTGTGACTCCCCCGGGTCAACAGGGTCTGTCCAGGCTTGAGTCTGGTCATCCTGATCCATGTCCGCAGGGTAATTAAATTCTTCATTGTAGTCATACCCCATATCCTCATTAGTGCGTGTGGGTGAGTATGCAGAAGTGTCCTGGCCATGGTCCCTTACAGTCTCAAAAAGGACAGGTGATGTGGAAGAATCCCTTTTCTTTTTGAGTGGAATTTTAGATGTTTCAAGAGGATTTTCTGACTTGATCTTCCTCTGATAAATAGTAAGTCTGCCAGAGTCGGAGTCGATATGTAGCTTCGACTGCTCATCATAGGAGGGCTCTTGGTACACAGTGTCCTCTTCTAGAGAATGACTCCTTTTCCCCATTGACACCTTCTTGGACGTTTCGATCCCAGTTTTCGGATCGACCGCCTTAGGCCGTGCAGTTGGGGGCAGTCCGAATTTTATCGGTGGCATAGTTTTTGTAGACAGAGTGACCTTCTTCGGGGCCAGCGTCGTTATTGGTCCAATCGACTTTGTCTTTTCCCCAATATGTTTTAGGCGCCTGTTGCGTTGGAGGTGCGCTCTTCTGCCTCGACTCGACGTGCTCCTTCGAGCCGCTCTTGGACTTCGGCTCGAGGCCTTTGACGAACTGTGGCCTGTCGACTCGTTGCTTCGGATCAAGAACCTTCCGAGACTCGAGTCCCTTATTTGTGTCGCTGTCCGTCGACGTCGACCTCGTCGGTTCGACGTGCTTGACTTTAGTCATGGACTTCAGCATACCGATCTTCGGTTCGACACTCTTTATTTGTGAACCCGCAGGGTCGTCGACACTTTTCTTCCTTGTCAAATCCGATGGTTTCGAACTCTTCGATCCGAAGACTTTCTCTAGCAGTTTCGGTTTCGTTTTCGACTCCATGGTTTTCGGTTTCGATTTACCTAGTGACTGGTAATGTTCGACTGGTGGCTCGTGTGATATATTCTTAGCCGGGCCGATACGCTGGGCTATAAAATGTTCGTCATGATCTTGGCTAAGGCCTTCTGGCGATGCCTCGACCTGAGCCCTTGGAAGTCTTTCAGTGTCTGTTCCGGGCCCCGTACTCACTGGTGGGCCTGGTTCATCGCTCGAGTCGTCATCGACGGCTCCGATGGGTGATGCGTCGTCCCCTTACCTCGACGACGTTTTTAACCTCGACGTTTTCTTCGTCGTCTTCATAATAGTTGGAGTCATGCTACGAACCGGGATCCGACTGCTGTTCTGGATCCTCATTCTCGACGGCCTCATCATCTTCTTCATCGAAGATATTCACCGGGTCGGGTGCTGGCATCGTCATCGTCTGCCTCGCTGCGCGTCGAAGTCTAAGCGTCTTCTTCGACCTGATTGAGCACAAGCTAGACAGTTGGCCTCATTGTGCCCCGGAGATAGGCACTTGTTGCACACCGGGTGTACATCGATGTGCGGGTACTTAGAGTTACAAAGGGGGCATCGTTTGAACCGGCTCCCTTCCATCGACGATCGGGCCTCGTGGTGGTAGACATTCCAAAAAACTAATTTCCTGAGAGATTTGAAAAGAAAACTGAGCAGAGCTCAGGGAGACTCCCTTCACACGACATGCAGTAGAAAATCTGAGGGCCTGAGCCTCTTAGGAGAACATTCAAAGAGGGTGCTGACGCCTGATTGGCTGGAATTTGGACCAAAACATAATGACTAAGAAATATCATAGAATTGATATGTTGTCTATCTAGGAAAACTCTATGGTTGTTTGCTTTCTCTATGTATATATGCTTGTGCTATGGCTACATTGCTATGTTATTTACAGCGGGACTCCCACTTCGACGACGGGGAATATTCAAGCATGTGAATCTATGAAAGACACCCCAATACTGGAGAAGTAAAACCTCTTCCACTTGAAAGCATAAGACTTTCTGGTGGAGGGTCTCTTTCCTTCTCTAAGTATGTTCATACAGTCAGCCTAAAGGTCTAGGTGACCATATTGGATGACCTCAGGAGCCATGCCGCCAATCGAAGGGAGGGAAGGTTGGGATGAAACACCCTCCCCTCGTCCTTGGTCAGTAAGTCCGGGCGGCATGGTAGCCTCCGGTGAAGAACCTCTGACAATAGGAGGAGATCCGGGTAGCACCACTGGCATGGCCACTCCGGCGCTATCAGAATCATTCTGGTGTTGGTCCTGTAGAACTTCTGTATCACCACCAGGATCTGAGGGAGTGGAGAAAAAGCGTACAGCAATGCCTGTGACCAGCTGATCAAAAGTGCATTCCCCCTTGATCCCTGCTGGGGGAATCTGCATGCGAAGACGGGGCATTCGAGTTTGCCGAGTCTGAAAACAGATCGATGTCTGGCACTCCCCATTGCCGAAACACTTCCTAGGCGACATCTTCGTTGAGCACCCAGCCATGCGCTTCTACAAAGTCTCTGCTTAGACTGTCTGCCTGAACATTCAGGATCTCTGGTAGGTGAACTGCAACAATGGAGAGACCTCTCGCCAGAAGCCACAGCCAAATGGATTGCGCTTCCAGAGACAGAACTTGTGACCTGCTGCCTCCTTGTTTCTTCAGATAGAACATTGTTGTTGTGTTGTCTGTCTGAACTTGAATGTGCCTGGACTGAAGAGACGGGTAAAGAGGCTTGAGCGCCATATAGACCGCCCATAGCTCCATGAAGTTGATATGATAGTTTCTTTCTGTCTCGGACCAGAGACCTTGTACCTGAAGCTGGTCCATATGAGCTCCCCAGCCTTACATTGAGGCATCTGTGACCACTGTCTGCGTTGGAGGCGACTGATGAAACTGAACCCCTTGCAGCAGGTGAGAGCGTTTCATCCACCATCTGATGGAGTCTCTGGCGAGTTGGTGGAGAGAGACACAATCTTCCCAGTGACCTGACCTCTGAGACCATTGATCCTAGAGTGCCTGCTGCAGAGGTTGCATGTGAAGGCGTGCATTGGGTACAATGTAGATACACGAGGCCATGGATCCCAGTAGTGACAACACTTGTCTTGCAGTGTCTGGCAGTAAGTCTCTGGGTGTCGAGAAGAGTGCGGCACTTAAGAAGCCTCGCTGATCACCTCTCCTCCGAAGGACACACGCTTGCCTCAGCGGAGTCCAGGGAGGCACCCAGGTAGTGTATTCATTGGGTGGGGTTGAGGACCGACTTTTTGTAGTTGGCCTGCAACCTCAAGGAGTGCATCAGGTTGAGGCAGTATGTGAGATGGCTCTGAAGTAGAGTAGGGGTGGAGCTTTTCAGGTATGGGTAGACTAATATCTTCCGTCTGCGGAGGAAGGCAGCCACCACCGCCATGCACTTGGAGAATGTCCGCGGGGCGGATTTGAGGCCGAACGGAGGCATTCGATACTGATAGTGGTGACAAGAGATCTGAAACCTGAGAAATTTGCGATGCTTCACTGAGACAGGTATATGAAAATAGGCGTCCTGCAGGTCGATGGCACATATCCAGTCTACCTGATGGAGGTGCGGAAAGATCTGGTGTAGGCCAGCATACAGAATTTCTCCCTTTCTGATAAACCTGTTCAGCAGGCGCAGGTCTAGGATAGGTCTGTACTCTTTGGCTACTCCTCGCTTTTGGACTAGGAAGTAGTAGGAATATACCACCTGATTTCTTTGTATGGGCGGGACCTCTGCTATGACCTTCTTTGCCAGAAGGATAGATACTTTGTCCTTTAACAGCTGACTTTGAATATGAGGAAGGCGCCTAAATTGGGGGGGCACTTGCAGAGAAGGAGGCTTGAACCTCAGCAAGTAACCATGCTGCACAATATTCAGCACCCATTTGTCCCTTGTTATGGTTTCCCACTCTTCCAGGTGAAAAGCTACACTCTCTCCCACCAGAGTGGCGAACGGTTGCGGAGGAAGCAACGACTCAAGGCTTGGGAGGCTGCTTAGAGGTGGACTGCTGTTTGTTATTGCCACCTACTCTTCCAGGGCGCCTATGTTGGAACTGTGATCTTTGTTGATTCTGGGAGGACCATTGAGGGGTTTGAACCCTCTGTTGGTAAAGCACGTTTGTCGTCCTGACAGAAACGTTTCTTGAACTCTTTGCGCTTTTCTAGGCCAACAGCCAGTGTCCATCTCTGCCTTCATTTTGTTCATCTAGTCGTCAGCGTGAGCCCCAAACAAAGACGAGCCATTAAATGGAAGGTTCAGTATTTTTTTCTGGGATTCAGGCTTGAGGCCTGTGAGGCGCAGCCAGGCTGAGCGTCGTGAACAGACTCCATAGGAGTAGCCAATGAGCGGCGAGATATTAAGCATCCGCTGCAGCACTTATCACCTGATTGGCTACTAGCCCCCCTTCTTGCAGAATTTCCGTGAAATCCTGCTGGTCTTCTTTAGGAAGCTTCTTGGTGAATCGTGCCAGGGAGTCCCAAAGAGATCTGTCATATCTCCAGAGAAGGCACTCGCAACCTTCATTGATGACGCTGAAGTATTGCACATCTTCCTCCCATATGAGTCCATCTGTTTACTATCTTTCTCAGTGGGGACAGAGGATGTTGTAGAAGCTGAGTGGGACTTCATGGCTGCAGCCACAATAACTGAGTCCGCTGGTGGATCAGCCCTGAGAAACAAGAGGTCCTCTGCTGGAGCCTTGTATTTTTTGGCAATTCTGGATGGAATGGAACCCACTGTCGCACGGGTGAGGAAGGTGGCCATAGTCGGTTCCAAAAATCCTGGCACCAGTAGTAGCAGCGGTCTAGGAGCTGTACGGTGATGTAAGGTATCAAAGATGACGGACGTGGGAACCACCGGGGTATGCAAAGTGATGTTGAGTTTTTTTGCACCTCTACCCAGAACATTTGTGAAAGTCGAGATGTCATCGATGGGCGACACCCGCGATGGAGGAGTTGAAGAGAAGGTCGGGGATTAGTCCCGGACCGAAGATCTTGTAGAGGAGGACCATGTGGGTGATCTTGTGCACCTTCTCTTATGGGGTCTGTCGTGATGACGGCCGTGACGACCCCTCGACCTAGACCGACGTGTAGAGGCTAATCTTGGTCTGGAAGGCGATCTTGGTCTCCTAGGGGGAGACTTCGAGGGTCCAGCCGGAGCGCTTCTCCAAGGAGTGGTCCTGGATGGCGAATACGTGCGGGAGTCGTCTGAGCCCGGACTACTGGGGCCACCTGACCCGGCACCTTGCGGATGGCGAGGCGACAGACCGTGGGCCCTCTCCTCTGCAGGTCTGGGGGATAACTCAGATGATATCTCCACAATATGCAGTCCTAGAGACGATGACCGGTCTCCAGATGACGATCTGGACCTTGGAACCGACTGCCGTTTGTCAGAAGCAGTACCTGAATTATCTTGATTCCGTGGGAGCGAATGACCAAGGCTTCAATGCTGAATATTTTCCAAATTCCCAAACACCCCTGCACCCGGATTTCTCCAAGCCCAGGAATGGGAAGGAAAGGGGAAGTGGATAACAAACAACAAAGAGAGACTTCCACACTGGTGCCTTCTTCACTACCTCTTGTGTTCGAGAAGCTGGTGAACACCTGAAACAATTAACAGATAATTACTATAGTTCAAACAACACTTGAAAATTCTACTCTCTCTCTGCTCCACCTCTCTATACCTGTTACTATGTGGATTTTCCCTCTCTCTTGTGGAAGAGTACTGCTACAATAAGTCTTTTCTTGCAGAATTGTAGGACTCAAGTTGTTGTTAGTGTCTGTTTTGAAAGTAGCGTCTAGTAGAGGTGGTAAATAACAGTATAACCATATGCATATAATTAATACTCCAATTTACTTGTAGTAGCTCGTAGATATCTTGTCTTGAAGCAGCACACTGTACTGAAGGAACTGCAGTTTAGTCACTGGAGAGTCACTTGACTATATTACAATTGAAAACTGCCTTTCATTCACTGCTGTGATTGAATTGACATAACTGAAAGAGTCTATTAAGAACTGCGCATACTCTACCAGAAAATGATTGTCTCTGCCACTCTGTAGATAATAATTCAAGAATAGCGCTGGACAGCACAAAAGCGCTGCAATGAAGTTTTTAATGAAGAATAGAAACTTCTTACAGCTCAAGTTCGGAATCGGAGCGGATGAATTACTTGCCAAAAGGAAATGTCCGCTGAAGAATTA
Source organism: Lissotriton vulgaris (assembly GCF_964263255.1). Classification (NCBI taxonomy): domain Eukaryota; kingdom Metazoa; phylum Chordata; class Amphibia; order Caudata; family Salamandridae; genus Lissotriton; species Lissotriton vulgaris. The sequence goes on from NC_141693.1 coordinate 2,026,576,243, forward strand.
CTGCCTCAGAAATTCCAACCGACTCCACAGAACACTCGACAATGCGGAGCTGCGGCAGGAAACGGAACGGAGCAAATATTGGACTTGGGACTACTCTATTTCACACAAGAGCCCAAAGATATGATTTGGAGAATTATTTGACGGGAAAGGGAGGCTATAACTCGACTGAACTAGGAGACTATGACAGGAGCCAAAAGCGGGACGTCTAGCTGCCGGGAATGGACAGTTGAAGTGCGCCACATAGAACGTGCAGGAAAAGGAAATGGCGGACAGCACGAGGAACACTAGAACGCTAACCTAACACCCTAGTGGAGCAATCAGGAAGCGTGAACCAAACCTCCCTCTGACTGCGAACATGAACCTGTTTCTGGATGGAACCCCAGATTGGAAACTGCTGCAAAGAGTTACCTTGAACCTTGAAAATAGGGGCTGAAGGGAGCCTAGTGACGGAACCTGGCATGGACCTGACAGTACCCCCCACCAAAGCCCCCTCCTTGGGCTTCAGTGGATGAATCTTATGGAATTCTGTGACCAATCTTGGAGCATGAACATTGCTACTGAGTTCCCAAGACCTTTCCTCAGGACCATAACCTTTCCAGTCCACTAAATAGAAGATTTTCCCTCTTCTCAATTTAGAGTCCAAAATCCTCTTGACCTCAAATTCTTCAGAGTTCTGCACTTGAATTGGGGCTGGGGGTAGGACACGTCTGAAATTTGGGGGGTTTCTTTTAATCAACGAGACATGAAAAGTTGGGTGGATCTTCAGTGACTTAGGGAGCGCTACTCTTACACTCACTGGATTCACCATCCGAACCACTGCATAAGGACCCACAAATCTCGGTTGGAACTTCCGATTCCCCCTCAACCGCATGTGTCGGCTGGAAATCCAAACTTTTTCCCCAGGCTCATAAATGGGACTTACTCTTCGCTTCTTGTCTGCCTGAACCTTGTATGCCCCCTTAGCCTTACTGAGATTAGAAGAAGCTATCTGATAGGATCTTTGTAAATTTCGAATCACCACCTCTGCCGCAGGGACCTCAACATCCACCCGCCCAACCAACATATTGGGATGACGACCTGAATTCAAAAAGAACGGGGAGAAACCAGTAGCTGAGTGGACTGAATTGTTATAAGCAAACTCTGCTGTGCTCAACAAAGAAGGCCATTCCCCTTCCTGATCCATCAAATACATCCGGAGATATTGTTCTAAATCCTGATTTACTCTTTCCGTCTGTCCATCCGTCTCCGGATGATAACTGGTGGACAGACGAGAGTCAACCCCCAAACCATTTAGGAAGGACTTCCAAAATCGGGAAACAAATTGTGGCCCACGATATGAAATAACTACCTTGGGGATCCCATGCAATTTGACAATGTGTTCCACAAACAGTGTGGCCAACTGAGATGCTGTGGGTAGGGTCTTCAGAGGAATGAAATGACTCATTTTAGAAAACTGATCCACTACCACCCAGATCACTGAATACCCCTGACTAGTGGGCAGATCAACAATGAAATCCATGGATATAGTGTGCCAGGGAGATGGGGCAACAGGTAAAGGCATTAGGAGACCCTGCGGGGATTGTCTCAAACTCTTGCCCTTAACACACGGTTCACAAGTGGTGATGTACTGCCTCACCTGAGTGTCCATGCCTGGCCAAAGGAAGGTTCTCTTGATCAATTCCAAAGTCTTCTTGGCACCTTTATGGCCAGCCAACTGATGATCATGGAACTGCTGAATGACTTCTTTTTGTAGATTCTCACTGGGGACGAACATCTTCCCTTGTAGGAATGGTTTCCCATCCCTAACATTTCGATCTGGACCTTCCATTTCCCAATTTGAAAATTCAGTCTTAGTGAATTCTTCTCTAATCCGATTCTCCAATTTATCCTCGACCGCAATGGCCACAATCTTTTCTTCTGGAATGATAAATCCCTCCACCTTGGCATCAATTTCTTCTCCCATACTCAAACTTGAAAGGGCATCTGCTTTTCCATTAGCTGAACCAGGCTTATAGGTCAAAACAAAATCATAGTCTGCAAAAAAGAGTGACCACCGCAGTTGCCTAGGAGTTAGAGTTCGGGCAGATTTTAAGAATTGCAAATTCTGATGATCTGTGAAGACAGTGATCACATGTCTCGCACCAAACAAGTAATGTCTCCAAACCTTGAAAGCCTCTTTTACTGCCAAGAGTTCCTTATCCGCAATTGAATAATTGATCTCTGCAGGAGATAGTTTACGGGAATGATAAGCCACTGGATGGAGTTGACCCGTGTCTTTCTGACGTTGAGACAAAATTCCTCCTATTGCCAAATTGGATGCATCAGCTTCAATAAAGAACGGTTCCTTCAAATTGGGGTGTTGCAGAACAGGAGCGGTGACAAATGCTTCCTTTAACAGCTGAAAAGCCTCCTCCGATTCACGTTCCCAAATGAATCGTACATTCTTCTTGAGTAGACGAGTAATTGGGCTCACCTTTTCTGAGAAATTCTGAATGAAGCGCCGATAAAAATTGGCAAATCCCAAAAAGCTCTGTATCTCCTTCACAGACCTTGGTGCATGCCAAGACTTGATTGCCTGAAGCTTAGAATTATCCATGGATACATCCTCTGGAGATAGGATGAAACCCAAAAACTCCACACTAGAAGAATGAAAAACACACTTTTCCAGCTTGACAAACAGATGATTCTCCAACAGCCGCTCCAGAATAGCACGTACATGGCAAACATGTTCCTCCAGACTGTTTGAATAAATGAGGATATCATCGATGTAAACCACGGCAAATCGGTCCAGGTACTCACGAAGCACATCGTTCACAAAATGCTGAAAAGCTGCTGGGGCGTTGCATAGCCCAAAAGGCATCACTTGGTATTCGAACAACCCTAGTCTTGTTCGGAATGCAGTCTTCTACTCCTCACCCTCAGCCATGCGCACCGAATGGTAGGCTCCACGTAAATCCAATTTGGTATACACGCAAGCATCCTTGACCTGATCGAGGAGTTCAGAAATGAGGGGTAGTGGATAACGATTCTTTTTAGTGACTAAATTCAAGGCCCGATAACAAACGCAGGTTCTCAAAGTTCCATCCTTCTTAGGAATGAAGAACAGAGGCGATGACACGGGGGATTGTGAAGGTCGAATGAAACCGTTGGCTAAATTTTGTTCGATGTAGTCCTTCAGATGGATGTTCTCTGGTTCCGATAAGGCATAAATTCGACTGCACGGCAAAGAAGCTCCCGGCTCTAATTCGATCCGACAATCATATTCTCGATGAGGTGGCAATTTTCGAGCTTCTTTCTCATTGAAAACTTCCTTCAGATCTTGATATTCCTCTGGAATTACAGGAACTTCCAGAGCACAAATCATCTGAATTTGATTCGCCAAATTTAATGACATGGTGGAACTTGAGGTCTCTGGAATTGACTGAAAACAGTGCTCACGACAAAAATCTGAGTTCATTTCCACTGTGCGTCTAGACCAATCGATCTGTGGATTATGCTCGGTGAGCCAAGGCAAACCAAGTATGAGCTGAAACTGAGGTGCATCAATGAGATTAAATCGGATGTAACTCCGATGTTCTCCCGGACCCAATACTGTTATCACTTCTGTATCATAGGCTATAGGCCCTGAAGACAAATTTGTGCCGTCAACAGCCCGAACTGGTTCTGGTCTTAGCTTCTTTTCAAATTGAATTCCTAAAGATTTGGCAAATTGGATGTCACAAAAGTTCTCTGTAGCCCCCGAATCAACCATCACAGAAACTTCTTCCACATGAGTTTTTCCGAAAAAAATCTTACTAGACAAAATCAAATGTGGGGCTGCAGACTGTAGAGTATTCGCCAAAAACTGTGGCTTTGGAGTGGTCTCTTCACTTGCTCCCACCAGTGCAACTGCGTCTACTGGTGGAGCCGGTCTTTTACCCACGAGCTGGTCTTGGGTTTCTTCTGACATTCCTTGACAAAATGGCCCGACTGACCACAATACATGCACAGCTTGCCCTGACGCCTCTTTTCTTTATTCCTTAGTAAGAGGACCTCGGATCGTTCCCACCTGCATGGGTTCTTCATTGGAATGACTTTGGCCCTCTTGGTTCTTGACCAACTCAGACCTGGCTCGATCAAATCGCGGTGGGAGAGTACGAACATCACTCCGACGTTAATTACGTCTTTCCGCCTGCCGCTGATCTATCTGCAAAACTATATCTATAAGTTCAGATACGTCGGTTGGTCTTTTTGGAATCTGAGCCAGTCCATCCTTCAATTCATCCTTTAGACCTCTGTAAAAAATTGCCGCCCTCTTAGATTCCGGCCAACTGGTTTCAACGATCAATTTGTTAAATTGTGCCAAATACGCCACCAGATCCCGATTTCCTTGCTTTAACTCCAATAGCTCATTGTCTGTAGTTTGTGAAATAGTTCTTCGATCAAAGATACGCAAAAATTCAGCCTTGAACTCTTCAAATTTGTACAACACCGGATCATTACAAGCCACCAGTGGTAATGACCACACTGCTGCATCGCCACTCAGGTAGGACAGCACAAACGCCACTTTAGACTGATCCTCCTTAAACAAAATGGGCTTGCAAAGGAAATGCAAAGAGCACTGTGTAAGAAAAACCTGTGCCTTATGGGGATCTCCCTGAAATCTCTCGGGGGGGCCAATGGAATGGTAGGGGACATAGCATGCACTACCTGTGTAGTTAACTCTGAAGAAGAAGAGGAAGAGGGCGCAAAAGAAGATGACTTGATACTCCCAAAATTTGGACGTGGACTTTCAGAAAGCTCTTCTATTCTCTGACGCAAATAACTAGCCTCCTGATTAGATTTCCTCACCTCCTCCCTAGTTTCACTCAACTGTTTCTGTAACCCCTCTAACACCGAAGCCAAGGCCTTGACATCCAACCCTTCAGCCATCTGGCCCAGACGGAAGGTAATTTAAGGCACTTCAATCTGTCAGAAGCAGTACCTGAATTATCTTGATTCCGTGGGAGCGAATGACCAAGGCTTCAATGCTGAATATTTTCCAAATTCCCAAACACCCCTGCACCCGGATTTCTCCAAGCCCAGGAATGGAAGGGAAAGGGGAAGTGGATAACAAACAACAAAGAGAGACTTCCACACTGGTGCCTTCTTCACTACCTCTTGTGTTCGAGAAGCTGGTGAACACCTGAAACAATTAACAGATAATTACTATAGTTCAAACAACACTTGGAAATTCTACTCTCTCTCTGCTCCACCTCTCTATACCTGTTACTATGTGGATTTTGCCTCTCTTTTGTGGAAGAGTACTGCTACAATAAGTCTTTTCTTGCAGAATTGTAGGACTCAAGTTGTTGTTAGTGTCTGTTTTGAAAGTAGCGTCTAGTAGAGGTGGTAAATAACAGTATAACCATATGCATATAATTAATACTCCAATTTACTTGTAGTAGTTCGTAGATATCTTGTCTTGAAGCAGCACACTGTACTCAAGGAACTGCAGTTTAATCACTGGAGAGTCACTTGACTATATTACAATTGAAAACTGCCTTTCATTCACTGCTTTGATTGAGGCCATCGCCGAGTACTTTGAAGCTAAAGTACAGGGCCTGACTAAGGATTTCGTAATCCCTAGCCTGACCAGTGACGAAGCTAATGGAAAGGAGAGATTGGTAGAGAAACAATTGACGAGCTTCCAACCTGTCAGCTTAGAGGAATCCCGGCGGACTATACTCCGCACCAAATCTGGTTCTCCATTTGACCCCTGCCCTATTAAACTTCTGCACCTTATTGTGGAGGTTGCCAACCCTGTCATTAACGACATTGTAAATAGTTCCCTGGCCACAGCCAATGTCCCCTCAGAGTGGAAAATTGCAGCAGTGAGACCCCTTCAAAAAAAACAGCTCCCTGATCCCACCACATTATCTAATCTGCGTCCCATTTCTTTACTTCCTGCTCTATGCAAAATCACAGAATCTATGGTCAATCAACAACTGACCAGGTTCTTAGAAGAGAGTGAAGTATGGCACCCTAACCAGGCAGGTTTTAGAGCACAGCACTCAACGGAGTCTGCTCTCTTGCATACTGCAGATACCATCCGTACAGCCCTAGACCAAGGGAAGAAGGCCGTCCTGATTCTATTAGACCTATCGGCGGCCTTCGATACGGTCTCACATATCATTCTGATAGACCGTCTGAAATCCTTTGGCATCACTGGCGTGGTACTTGAATGGCTCAAGAACTTCCTGAGTGGAAGGAGACAGGTAGTGACGCTAGGAGAATTTCAATCTGGGGAGAGAAGACTCACGACAGGAGTACCTCAGGGCTCTAGTCTTAGACCGACATTGTTTAATGTCTACACCGCACCCCTAATCAGCTTGATTGCTTCGTTTGGCATAGAAGCTATAGCCTATGCCGACGACACGCAACTGATCCTGACCATGGACAAAGACAACCAGGACTGGGAAGAGAAACTCAAGGGCTGCCTTACGGCGACCTTTGACTGGATGCGAACTAATCATTTGAAATGTAACACCGGGAAGACGGAGATAATACCGATGGGCCCAAACAATGAATTCATACCCAGACTGTGGTGGCCTGAGAAAGCAGAAATTCCACCCAATACTGCTATCACGGCCCGCAATCTGGGAGTGACCTTTGATAGGAATTTGTCCTTTAAACAGCAGGCACTGAAAGTGGCAGGTACGTGCTTTGGTGTTATAAAGAGTCTGAGAAAGTTCTTCGATCTCCTTCCTTTGGAGGCCAGGAAAACAGTAGTGGTCGCACTGGTAACATCTCATCTTGATTATTGTAATGGATTATATGCAGGCACCAATAAGGAGGTCACCCATAGGCTCCAAATGGTGCAGAATTCGGCGGCCAAACTAATATTAAAGTGGCCCAGAAGATCATCAGCGACAGAAGCCCTTAAAACTCTACATTGGCCACCTATCATTAAAAGAATTCTATTTAAAATATTGCTCATCACCTTCAGAGCATTTCATAAACGTGGACCACTGTATCTGCGGAAAAAATTCACCAGATATCATCCAACCCGAATTCTCCGCTCGACCAACGCCAATCTTCTGGCAGTTCAATCATTCAGGCTTAAGACCCGCGGAGGCAAGTCCATCGCGGTATTAGGTGCAAAAGCATGGAACACCCTCCCACCTCACATAAGAGCTCTGGACAGAGAAACTGAATTCAGGAAACAATTAAAAACCTGGATCTTTACCCTACCTGACACTACTGCCAGATCCCTAGTGTAAGAATTCTATCTGATCAGCCATACAAGTGGGAGCCAAGATGCTCCTTGGAGCGATAGTTGCGCGGTATAAATAACTCCTTACATTACATTACATTACAATTGACATAACTGAAAGAGTCTATTAAGAACTGCGCAGACTCTACCAGAAAATGATTGTCTCTGCCACTCTGTAGATAATAATTCAAGAATAGCGCTGGACAGCACAAAAGCGCTGCAATGAAGTTTTTAATGAAGAATAGAAACTTCTTAAGGCTCAAGTTCGGAATCGGAGCGGATGAATTACTTGTCAAAAGGAAATGTCCGCTGAAGAATTACTGCCTCAGAAATTCCAACCGACTCCACAGAACACTCGACAATGCGGAGCTGCGGCAGGAAACGGAACGGAGCAAATATCGGACTTGGGACTACTCTATTTCCCACAAAAGCCCAAAGATATGATTTGGAGAATTATTTGACGGGAAAGGGGGGCTATAACTCGACTGATCTAGGAGACTATGACAGGAGCCAAAAGCAGGATGTCTAGCTGCCGGGAATGGACAGTTGAAGTGCGCCACATAGAACGTGCAGGAAAAGGAAATGGCGGACAGCAGAGGAACACTAGAACGCTAACCTAACACCCTGGTGGAGCAATCAGGAAGCGTGAACCAAACCTCCCTCTGACTGCAAACATGAACCTGTTTCTGGATGGAACCCCAGATTGGAAACTGCTGCAAAGAGTTACCTTGAACCTTGAAAATAGGGGCTGAAGGGAGCCTAGTGACGGAACCTGGCATGGACCTGACACCGTTGGGACTCCTCCGTGATTCCTGTAGTTTTTTCTCTCGACGTCGAGTGCCTTAACGGCGATGAGGTCTGAGTCACCATCGGCGTTGAATGAGGTCTCAATGGTCGATCGCCTACGGCGATGAGGTGACCTCGACGTCGACCTTCGGCGTCGATTTGGAGATCTCGACGTTGATCTGCCATTGTGTTGAGTCGATGGCGATCTATCGTGACGTCGTGTCGACGGCGATGTTCCATGCCGTCGTGTCAACGTCGATCTTCTTGACGTCGAGTGGTGGGACCTCGACGACACTCTCGACGACGGCAAGCCCACTGATGGCAAGATGTTTGTCGTTGCGACTCTCGACGCTGACCCCCTCGAGGGCGGCCGAGAGTGTCTTGACGTCAACGGAAGCCTCGACGTCGACGGAGACTTAGGTCTCTCAGCACCCACAGACTTCGAGCCCGAAATGTGGTGCCTTGACGCCGAGTTACTTGCATGCGCGGAGACTCTCGACGACGAGATGGTGTTCCTGAAGAGTAAGAACAATAGTTATTTACTTGTAATCTGTGGTTCTCCAGTATTGGTGTCTTTCATAGATTCTCATGCCTGAATTATTCCCAGTCGTCGGAGTGGGAGTCCCATGGTACATAAAAAAAGCAATAATATGCAATAATATCCTTGGAAAAACTCTGTAATAACCAACCAGGAAGTAAAGTAGCCCAAGCTACAAGAGTGAAAACTTCCACACTCATGACTATACTAGTCATTTTGTATAGTCCAAACTGCAGCCAATCAGGCGACAGCACCCATCAGAATGTTCTCCCCAGAGGCTCAGGCTCTCAGATTTTCTCACACAGGAGTGAAGCTAAAAACTTCCTTGCCAAGAGCCTCTGAGGGGAGGTGGGCGGGTTGCATGTGAATCTATGAAAGACACCAATGCTGGAGAACCACAGATTACAGGTAAGTAACTATTGTTCTTCTCCAGTATTAGGGTGTCTTTCATAGATTCACATGCCTGAATCAGAATAGATAGCAGTACCGAAATAATGCTTGGAAGACGCCATTGAAACATAGTTTGTACATAGCAAGTATATACATTTACATAATAAAATGCCAACATTCATATATGCATGAAAAACTTGCAATCACATGAGAATGCACCCAATATAGGCATGGAATAAGCGTCTGGAAAGTAGTACAGAGGAGGAGGGAAAACAGAGGCTCATCTTATCTGAAAAGATTGCGTAGAACCGTTGACCCACTGACGTATCAGCCTAGCTGGCAGCATCCAAACAATATTGCTTGGTGAAAGTATGTCTGCTGGACATAGTCGCTGCTCTGCAGATTTGCTGACGAGGAACTCCAGCGAAAAGAGCAGTCAAGGAAGAAACAGCTCTTGTAGAGTGAGCTCTTTTATTATGCTGTAAAGGTCTTCCAGTTTGTAGATGGCAAAAGTCAATTGCTGCAGAAATCCGTCTAGCTATGGTTTGTTTAGACACTGCTTGTCCTTGCCGTATCTTTCCATAGGCAACAAACAGTTTATCGGATTTGCGAACGGCAGAGGTCCTTTGTAAATAGAATTTTAAAACATCTTCTGATGTCAAGGGCATGTAATACCCTCTCCGCAGGGGATTGTGGATTAGGAAAAAACATCTTTAAGATGACTGGTTCGTTCAGGTGAAAATCCGAAGGCACCTTAGGCATAAACTTTGGGTTTGTACGTAGCCCCACAGAATTGGACGTGAATTGTAAGAAAGGTGAATTGACTGTGAAAGCTTGAACATCACTGACTCCTAGCTAGCAAAAGAGAAATGTTCCATGTTAGGAATTTGAAATACACCCTGTGAATTGGCTCAAATGGGTGGCGCATGAGCTGCGCTAATACTACATTAAAATGCCATGATGGAGGCGGACGACGTACATGAGGAAACATTCTGAATAGTCCCTTAAAGAACTGTTGTATTCTTGAAGAATAAAGAGAGGTGGACCCATCCTGACGGTACCTTGAAATAGCTGCCAAAAAGACCTTCAACGTTGCATGAAATACGCCTGATCTTGCTAAGTGCAAGAAAAAAGGTAATATCTGGTCCGGTGTTGCATGAAATGGGTGAACCACAGCAGATTGACACCAAATGCTGAATCTTTTCCATTTAAATCTGTATGTCTTTATTGTAGCAGGTGCTCGCGCGTTAGCCACAGTACCTCCTTACCATCCGCAGAGATATTCAGATGAGCGAATTCAAGGTGCTCATGCGCCAAGTTGTTATTTTTAGAGAAGCCGGATCTGGATGGCAAATTTGACAATTCTGAATGGAGAGGAGATTCGGTATTGGTCGAAACTGTATTGGATCGCACTCTGAGAGGAGAAGAAGTTCGGTGAACCAGTACTGGCGAGGCCACCCGGGGGTGATGAGAATCAAGCGACACAGCTCTTTCTTCATCCTCCGGAGAACTCTGGGAACCTGAGAGCCCCAGTGGGGATGCCATTTTTTAAAGAACAGGCATTAGCTGTTCTTCTTGGTTGCAAAGAGGTCTAGATCAGGATGACCCCACTGCTGGAAGATTCGATCCGCTGTTGGCTTTTGCAGTTCCCATTCGTGGTTGGACACCGTTGACCTGCTGAGGGTGTCCGCCAGCACATTGCAACTCCCGGCACATGAACAACCAAGAGATTGACCCTGTGTCATATCGCCCAAACCCATGTCTCTTGGGCTTCCTGAGATAGAAGAACCGACCTCGTTCCTCCCGGTTTAAGTAATGCATACTTGTAGTATTGTCTGTGCGAACCAATGCTGTGGCCCCTTGAAGGATTGCACGAAAGGATTTGAGGGCTAAGAAGATGGCACTTAGCACTAGCAGATTGATGTGCAGATTGAGGGCTCTATTTCCCGCTGACCTTCAGCCCTTGAAGATGTGCTCCCCAACCCTCGAGGGATGCGTCTGTGGAGATTGTGTAATTTGGAGCCTCCTGAAGGAACGCACACCCCTTCTACAAATTTCTTTCTGGGACCCACCAAATAAAAGACCTCTCGCATCAGAGGAGTGATTTGAATGAGAACTTCGAATGAACTGGAGACTTGCAACCACTGCTGGTCTAGCTCCTCTAGCATTTTTCTCATGTGTAATCTGTAGTTGGGAACCAACGGGATGCAGGTGGAGGCCGTGGCCAGGAATGACTTTAAGGATCTACGGAAACTGACTTTTTTGTATGTAGAAGAACCACCAAGTGGGAGCTGCAGGCCTGTCATTCGTGTGAGACAAACACCGTTGCTAGGTTTGTATTGATTGATGCTCCGAGAAATGTTCATATCGGAGCTAGTACTAGTTGGGACTTGTCATGATTTATTGAAAACCAGGTTTTGAAACAGTGACTGACAAGTCTGGGTGTGCCGGACTGCTTGTAAATAAGAGTGAGCCCTTATTATACAGTTGTCTCAGTAATGATAATTTTGTATGCCTTGCAGACGTAGATAGGCTGCCACTGGTGCCAGGATCTACGTAAAGACACGTGAAGCGCACCCAAGTCCAAAAGGTAGGACTTTAATTGAAAATGTTTTGTACCTATTGTAAAGCGTAGCCACTTCCTGTGCTTAGGAAGGATTGGCACATGAGAATAGACATCCTGGAGGTTGAATGTAGTTATAAAGCCGTTCTGGCATAAGAACTTTAGGACTTTCTTGAGGTACAACATTCGTAAAGTTTGCGCAAAGATCTAAAATCAGGCACTACTTTCCTGATTTGCTTGCTGATGAGGAACTGAGAGTAACCCCTAACTCTGTTGGAGATTCGGAACCACTCCGACGGACCCTGTTTGTATCCATATAGACACTTGTGCAAATGACTCCCGTAGATGAGGAGGTGGAGATCCCTTTGGAGGTGTAGAAAGAGGGAAATTTGACAAATTCTAGAGAGTGCCCTAGGGCACGACGTTTAAAAACCCAATGGTCCTCTGTCACCTTTGACCAATAATAATAAATAAAAAAATAAAAAAAATAAAAGTGAGAGAGGAGACCTCCAACGTTTTTTGAGGGAATAAAGGTGGGTTCAAGGTAATCCATTGTTTCTTAGAAGAGTTGCCTCGGCTGTACGATGATTTTCTATGTAGGACCTGTTGGTACTATGCCTATGTGACTGCGTTTGATTTGAGTAACGCTGTTAGTTCTGATTGTAGGAGCCAATACTGGATGGAACTCCCTTGAAAAAAAGGACGTGGAGCTACGTCCTCGGCACCACGAAAAGGCTGCGATTCTATACTGGAGAGTCCTGAGGGTGGGGGCAGTATCTGTGTCTTTTAAGATGGTCTGCAGTGCCTCATCAACATGCTGACCAGAAGGGATCCTCTATCAAAAGGCAAGTGAAGTATTGAAGTCTGAACCTCTTTGCGAAAGACGTAGCATTGAAGCAAAATTGTCTTTGCCAGACTGCCCCTATTGCGAGCTGTCGAAAACCTGTACACGCAATGTCCGCTGCACAGTGTATTATTTCTGATGCACTTCTCTCTCTCGCTCCCTTCTGCAGGATCTTCAAAGCGTGAGGCTTGGAGGATTCTGGAATAAGTTCAACTAGCGCCAACATGTCAGAGCACATCTGGCGGCATACCTGCCCAACTGGATTGCAAGATAATCGCTGTGCCGCCTGAGTAATGACTGAGTCAGGGTAGGCTGAGAGACTAGAAAAGCAGGTGATTAGTCTGGAGCTTCACATTTCTTGTTGAGGCGTGGAAAAAAACCGCCGGCACAGAGTTTGGCCTCTGCATGAGTTTAACACCTTCTTGCTAAATAAAGTCCATGATAGTAAACTGAACAAACTTGTTTCTGTTTTTTTTTTTAAATCATAGAGAAAAACAGACCTCTTCCCTCAGGACGAGGCTAAAGGGGAAAACGATTTGCCGCTCTCTTCATAAGGAGGGGATCCAGTTGTAAGAGAAGACGTAATCTCGCCATGGTACAGGCCGTGGCAGCCTTGCTGTCAGAAATACATAATTCTGATCTGAAGAAAAAACATGTTCATACGGCAATCTGCTGTCCAAGAAGAATAATGGCGGAAGTAAAAAGCCATCACATGGATTTTGCGGAAAGCTGCTGTCGACGAAATAAATCGTCTACAAAAGCACTGTGCATAAAAGTCAACAGTGCGTGAAACCATCTGTCAACGGGCTCAACCGTCGACGAATCCAACAGTTCACAGGGTCATCCGTCAACGAAGCCAACTGGCGACGAAGCAGAATGTTGACGGAGCTCACAGTCTACAGAGCTCACCGTCTACTGAGCTCACCGTCTACAGAGCTCACCGTCTACAGAGCTCACCGTCTACAGAGCTCACCGTCTACAGAGCTCACCGTCTACGGAGCTCACCATCTACGGAGTCCACCGTCTAACGGAGTCCACCGTCTAACGGAGTGCACCGTCTACGGAGCTCAAAGTCTACGGAGCTCACAGTCTACGGAGCCCACAGTCTACGGAGCCCACAGTCTACGGAGCCCACAGTCTACAGAGCTCACCGTCTACAGAGCTCACCGTCTACAGAGCTCACCGTCTACAGAGCTCACCGTCTACAGAGCTCACCGTCTACAGAGCTCACCGTCTACGGAGCTCACCGTCTACGGAGCTCACCGTCTACGGAGCTCACCGTCTACGGAGCTCATCGTCTACGGAGCTCACCGTCTATGGAGCTCACCGTCTATGGAGCTCACCGTCTACGGAGCTCACTGTCAAAGAGCCTACTGTCTACAGAGCTCAACGCAGACGAGCCTACCGTCGACAAGGCCACAGTTGACGAGCCTACCGTCGACGAGGCCACCGTCGACGAGGCCACCGTCGACGAGGCCACCGTCGACGAGGCCCCAGTCGACGAGCCTACCGTCGGCGAGGCCAACTGTCGACGAAATTTACCATTGACGAAACTCCCAGTGGTCGACGAGCCTGCAGTCGACGAGAGGGCACTGTCCTCACTGTCGTTGACAAATGCCTGGAGCCGTTGTAGTTGCAGAGCACCAGTGACGGCAGAGATTGTTGTAAGAGAGTACATCGACCGTATCGTCAACAAGCTGGCACATTTTCACGTAGAAAAGTGCACAGAGTGAGTCTAGACGCCCAACAGTAAATCTCGTTGGCGTAGATGTGGGAGGCAGACTCAAAGAAGGCCAGAGACCCCTTAATTGTGATGTTACTTCAGCTGGTGAAGTAGAGGAGAAGCATCACTTAAAACCTTAATGTGCAGGACAAACAAAAAAATCCTCCCACATCAGAAGGGGGGTATAGTCTAAGCACAAAAACAACCCCTTCTCCTCCTACTCCTCCTCCTGATTGGAGGCAGGCGACCCCGGTGGCAGAGGGTTCGCGCCTGCAGTGGAACACGAGGCTGTGACACGAGACTGTGCTTGTAAACGCCCTGCAGATCGAGAGCAGCGGCGCTGGATCACTCTTACTATTTTTAACTCTCCAGAGTCAACAGGAGACAATCTTTTTAACTGTATTCAGCAGGGCTCGGTGGAGTGTGGGCGCCATCTTAGCTTGGGCTGGTCAGGCGACCTAGCTCGGCGCCACACCCCCCGCGCTCCGCCCCTACTTTGGAGCAGCTCCCTCAGCGCTCGACATTGGAGGCAGGCGACCCCGGTGGCAGAGGGTTCGCGCCTGCAGTGGAACACGAGGCTGTGACACGAGACTGTGCTTGTAAACGCCCTGCAGATCGAGAGCAGCGGCGCTGGATCACTCTTACTATTTTTAACTCTCCAGAGTCAACAGGAGACAATCTTTTTAACTGTATTCAGCAGGGCTCGGTGGAGTGTGGGCGCCATCTTAGCTTGGGCTGGTCAGGCGACCTAGCTCGGCGCCACACCCCCCGCGCTCCGCCCCTACTTAAACGTCCCCCTATGAGGAAGCGCAGCGGACGAGCGCAGCGGGCGCGACGAAGGCGCGCCGAAGTCGAGCCTAAGTCAAGCCCGTCTGCGCCCGTCCGCGGCCAGACGGGGCTAGGGGCGTGTTATCATGTCCTCTCCTACTCTTCCACTGATTTGCTTGCTCTTCAGGGCCCTTGGCCATTGGCTACACCCACTGTTAGGCGCATCTCAGCTCTTGGCCTTGACCCTACCTCCCATGACTCCATACCTACCAATTTGATCCCTTCCCTGCCCCATTCCCCTGATCCTGACCCCGCGCTCCTTTCTCCCCCCCTGTCTCTTATTTTACTCAATACCAGGTCGGCAGTAAAGCATCACCAGGAGCTATTTGTGCTGCTTGATACTCACCAGCCTGACATGTTACTGCTAACAGAGACATGGTTTTGCGACTCCTCCCTGCCTTATTTGTTGGCTGCCCTTCCCCCATCCTATGTGGCCCTTCGCGCTGATCGACCAGCGGGTAAGGCAGGAGGTGGAGTGGCTCTCATTGCCCGTTCCGAGCATAACTTTCAACTTCTCCCCTCCTCTACTGTAAATCCTACTGAGCACTTGGTAGCTCGTTCACTTGCCTTTTCTCCCCCGCTCACCTGTTTATTAATGTATCGCCCACCCCAGCCATCTCACCTGTTTTTGCCGGCCTTTCAGGACCTATTGGCCACTCTAGCGATTAATCACGCCTCAGTTTTGGTTTTGGGGGATTTTAATTACTGGCCTTCAGATCCCCAGGAATGTACTGCCTCTAAGCAATTCTCTGATTCACTTGCATCTTTCAAGTTTATTTCCCATTTGCATACCCCTACGCACACCCATGGCCATGTACTTGACCAGGTTTGGTCGCTTAATGCCTCGGTCTCTTCCATGACTGTGTCCCCTTGCCCGTGGTCAGACCATGCCCTGATTTCCTTTTCCCTTTCCCTTAAATCGGCAAAAAAGATCTTGCCGGCCAAAAACACCTGGGCACGGAATTGGAATAGGGTAGACCTTCCCGCTTTGTCATCCTCGCTGTTGAACGCCGCACCCAACTTAGAGGGCTTATCTTCCACCTCTCAAGCCGCAGCAATTGACACCTGGCTTGCTGGAGGCTGTGACACGGTAGCCCCATTACGACGGATTTCGATCCGTAGATCCAAGGAGTCTAATCGGTGGTTTGGTGACGACTTGAAGGCAAAAAAACTGACCCTTCGGCAGGCCGAGAGACAATGGAGAAAGGACTATTGCCCGCTACAAAAAAATCGATACCTGACTTTGCTGAGTGACTACAAAAGAGCCATACTAAGTGCTAAAACTACACACTTCTCAGCAAAAATCCTGACAGCGGAAAACAAATCCAGGGAGATTTTCTCCATTGTCCAGGAATTGGCCTATTCTGACAGAGCCACTCTCAAGCCCCTCCCTTCTCAGTCCCTCTGTGATTCTTTGAATACTTATTTTCTAGAAAAAATTGTCAACATCAGAGCTAACATTCCACCCCCCTCTCCCACTTTTTCTGAGCCCTCTCTCCCGACTATTCACGGTTCTCTTTCTTCTATCCCGTCGATCACTAAAGAAGGGTTTTTGGCAATCCTTCCCAAAGTAAAATCTGGTTCCCCGGCGGACATTTGCCCAGCCCACATTCTGCAACAGATTTACTCCGCTTGTCCCGAACCGCCTATATCCTTTCTCAATAGCTCGCTGGCCCAGGGGGTGGTAATTCCATCTCTTAAATCTGCCACCATAGTCCCCATCCTCAAGAAGCCTGGCGCGGACCCTTCCGCTCCAGCCAACTACCGTCCCATCTCTCTCTTGCCCTTTCTGGGCAAGGTGCTGGAGCGGCATGTAACATCGGTCCTCAGTGCCCATGTAGAAACTAATGGGGGCCTTGCGTCCCGCCAGGCAGGCTTTCGGCCTAGGCACTCCACCGAGTCCGTCGTGGTGTCGGTCCTGAACAATCTCAGGGAGGGCATGGACTATGGCAGTCACCAGGCTCTGGTGCTCCTCGATCTTTCCGCCGCATTCGACACGGTGGACCATTCCATCTTACTCTCCCGTGTCGGTGCGGCGGGGATCGAGGGCTCAGCCCTGGTCTGGTTATCGTCCTTCCTGAGGGGCCGCACCCAGGCGGTCCGGTTGGGGGATTTCTCGGCCACCCAACTCAAAGTCACCTGTGGTGTCCCTCAGGGTTCTTCTCTTTCCCCCCTCTTGTTTAATCTCTACATCTATCCTCTGATTGCTGCACTTCAACAACTGGAGGTCACTGTGTTTAATTACGCAGATGACCTCCAGCTTATCTTTAATCTGTCTTCTTCTCCTCATTCTATCTCTAATTTTCAGTCAATTATGATTTTCATCAGAGACTGGATGAACCACAACCATCTGAAGTTGAATCCAGATAAAACAGAATTGGTCCTTACGGGTGGTTCCTCCAGTCCCTGGAACTCTTCTTTCTGGCCTTCCTCTTTAGGTTCCCCTCCTGCACCTTCTTCCTCAGTTAAAACTCTGGGCATTAAACTTAATAACCAACTCAATCTTCATTCTCAAATTACTTCTGTGGTTTCTTCTTGCTTTTTTATTCTTCGAACTATCCGCTCTGTCTCTCGTTTTTTTTCTCCTCTCGCACTTAAGCTAATCATGTCCGCTCTGGTTATTTCCCGGCTGGACTACGCCAATGCCCTCTACAACGGCATCCCAGCGTATAGCCTGCGGAAGCTCCAGCTGGTTCAAAACCAGGCGGCCAGATTGGTGTATGGCCTCCCCCGATCCTGTCACTCTACTCCCCTGCTGAAAGCACTACATTGGCTACCTGTGAGGGAGCGTTCCCTCTTTAAAACCGGATGTATGGTCTTTCAGGCGCGCCAAGGGACTGCCCCGGCCTTCATCTCCTCCTTACTTAAAGAGTACATCCCTGTCCGCGAGCTTCGGTCATCCACACAATCACTCCTTCAGGTTCCCCGGTACAGACGCAAGAAATGGGGTGGAGCCAATTTCTCTTTTTTGGCACCCTCCTTTTGGAATTCCCTTCCTGATCACTTGCGCCTGGCCACACATTACTCCTCCTTTCGCAAAGATCTTAAGACCCTCCTTTTTACCCAGGCCTTTCTTAATATAAACTGATCTTTTTTACTCTCTATTAGTCCTGGATTTTTACTGCTAATTGAGCCTCCAAAGCGCCAAGAAACCGCATGGTGTACGCCGCGCTATATAAATATTTTAAATTCAAATTCAAATTCTACCATGTCAGAGACAGGCAGAGTGCTGGTCGATATACTCTTCAAGAGGGTTCACAGGAAAAGGTATCAGCTTTCCACAAGTGACGCAGGGTCTGAAGATAGACTTCGTCTAAGACGACATTAGAAAACTGTGATATATGAAGAAAAAATTGAAGCGAAATGAAGAAAATTGAAAGAAACTGAGCAGAGCTTAGGGAGACTCCCTTCACACGGCGTGCGGTAGAAAATCTGAGAGCCTGAACCTCAGGGGAGAAAATTCTGGTGGGTGCTGTCGCCTGATTGGCTGCAGTTTGGCCTACTTTACTTCCTGGTTGGTTATTACCAAGTTTTTCCAAGGATATTATTGCTTTTTTTATGTACCGTGGGACTCCCACTCCGACGACGGGGAATGATTCAGGCATGTGAATCTATGAAAGACACCCTAATACTGGAGAACTGGGGCTCTTCGACGGCGACTTCGACGGTGAATCTCTTGTTCCCTTCCTCGTAGAATGTCGCCGTTTCTGATGTTGCTTGCTGGAAGATGGTGGTCTGGGGTCTCCATGGCCACCACCCTGATGACTCTTGTCCTTTTCCAGCAGTGCATGGAGTTTTATGCGTTCCCTATTGGGAGGGTCCGCCTGGAGAACTTCGGGCAATGGTGGCACTGGTCAGGATTGTGCAAGACACACGACTCACACACCGAGTGTGGATCTGCCAGTGACATCTTCTTGTCATAGGAAGGACATTTTCTGAAGAAGGCTGGCATTCTGACTGGAAAACATTTATGGAAGTCCACAAAACCAGCAGAAGAAGCCTTTAGAATACAGAAAATGTCAAATGTTTTGAAAAAATTAGTTCAAAATCAGTTTTAGTCACAAAAACTGAAGAGCTCAAGCTCCAGGATCCTCTCAGAAGGAGCCGGAAAAAAGAACTGACCTAACTGCCACCTGTGGTGCATCATGGGAGCAAGGGGTCTCCTGCAGGTCTTAAAGGCACGGTACCCCTACTCTAATGCCTTAAAGGCAAGGTGTCAGTTTTTCTTTGTTTCTTTATACTCTATTGCAGCCTACTGGCAAATGCCTGCAATTACAGGTTTTCTCTATGGCAATAAAGCATTGTTGTATGACAAATGTTTTACTGCTCCCTTTCTTCCTTAGGGGTTGGGAGAGCTTCATCTCCCACCTGGGCTCCCACCTTCTCTCCTGGACTTCTTTACTTTTTGTTCTGTGCTGGCCGACATTTTGCTGCTGATTTCGGACAGTTTTCTCTGGACTCTGACCCTCCATCCATTCCCTCGTCCTTTAACCCTTTCCCCCTTTGATGATCCTCAAATGTTTCTTCCCTTTTCTGCTTTGCCTTCTCTCCATACCCTTGCATCCCTCCCACCCTCCCTTTGTGCTGTGACTGCATCCACACTTATGGAACTCTGCTTTTTTGCATATTGAAATAACTCTAATCACTAGTATATGCAGTAGACCTCTGTACTCTCTACCATTCCGATGTGACTCTTAGAGTATATCCAGTCATATCCCTTCCCTATGTATATAGAGATAACTCTAATCACTAGTATATGCAGTAGACCTTTGTACTCTCTACCATTCCCATGTGACTCTTAGAGTATATCCATTCGTATCCCTTCCCGATGTATATAGAGATAACTCTAATCACTAGTATATGCAGTAGACCTTTGTACTCTCTACCATTCCTATGTGACCCTTAGAGTATATCCATGTGTATCCCTTCCCTATGTATATAGAGATAACTCTAATCACTAGTATATGCAGTAGACCTTTGTACTCTCTACCATTCCTATGTGACCCTTAGAGTATATCCAGTCATATCCCTTCCCTATGTATATAGAGATAACTCTAACGACTAGTCTCCTATGTGACTTTTAGAGTATATCCAGTCATATCCCCTCCCTATGTATATAGAGATAACTCTAATCACTAGAATATGCAGTAGTCCGCTATGCTCTCTACCATTCCTATGTGACTCTTAGAGTATATCCATATGTATCCCTTCCCCATGTAGATAGAGATAACTCTAATCACTAGTATATGCAGCAGACCTTTGTACTCTCTACCATTCCTTTGTGACTCCTAGAGTATATCCATTTGTACCTCCTCCTTGTGTGACTTTACCTCTTGTACATTTGCATTTTTTTCTGTTTGTATCCTTTATGTAACACATGTAATCCTAAGTCCTTATGTTTTCAACTGGTTCTTATGTAAAGCGCTCTGACACCTTCGGGTAAAGTTTGCGCTATATAAAATCGCACAAATAAAAATAAAATAAATACAAACCTATGTAATTTCAGCATTTTGGCCATTGAGGAAATGTTTTAGGCTGTATACTTATATATATATATATATCTTTTCACATATTCATAAATAGGTATATATATGCATTTTCTATATGATCCGGGATCCCGCACATGGGCGGGGATTTTTCATAGATTCGGACTATTGATAAGTATCCCCTGGATGAGAACCATTGGTCCCCACCTGGCACTCCCCAGTACCACCCCTAAATCTACTATTTAAGTGGCACCCCCAGATCATGAAAGGAGGTCCCTGATGACCTAAGTAGTGCTGGACACAATAGGTTGGCACCAGCAGAGAAGACTACAGACACTAACTGACTTGGCCCCACCCCTACCGGCCTGTGAAAGTCCTTGACAATCCTGTGCCAAAAGATGACCCATCCAGTAGCCCAGCAACCTTCAAAGCCTTGGGAGGACTGACTGCCTTCGACAAAGACCAAGATCTCCTGTGAACAACAGACCTGTCCAGAAGAAACAAACTTTAAAGAACAAAGACCTATGCCCTGAGGAACCGCAAACCCACCCAGAACCCACCTCTGCACCTGACACCCATGACCTGAGTTCAAGAGGCTCACCGGTCCTGTGAAGGTTCCCCAGTGCTTCTGAGGAAGAGTCCACTATGGGCTGACCCCTGCCGGACTCCACCTCGACGCCTGCATCCTCAACTCGAAGACTCCCCCTGATCGTGATATGCCCGTTAAGACTTTTTCGACGCCTAATGACATCTCTATATCCAAAGCCCCTGGGCCTTGGTGAGTGCAACCAACGGTGCCCCTACATCCCCAAGCATCTCTACTTACCTGAGCAGCTGCGGGCTTTCTTTGTCCGGCCTCCTGTAATGAGCTTGCAGCCTTCCTTCAAGACCAATCTCCTCTATTGGTTCGCCCTGGGCATCCGACATTGTGATGGCACTCTGCACCCGGCTTCCCCCGTCCCACTGAGGGTATAACTTCAGTGCTGCCTTGTGGCCCCCTGTGCTTACCTGAATCTCCAGCGACTGGGTTATCATACTTTGTTACTCCCTTGTAAGCACCATCACTTTGATTACCCCCTTTCTCCATTGGCACCAGATCACAAGTTTGAACCCTGCAACTGGCCGCCCCGGTGCCGCTGAAGGTGCAGATTTGATACTTACCTGAACCTAGTCGAGTGGTGATTCTTCATCCTGAAAACTAAGACTGTAAGCTGAACACTTAGCCCCGAAAGGAAAATGCTACTTACCAGTATGCTTCTGTTCTTGGCATGTAGAGCTGTAGAATGACTTACTTGTGCATAGATCGCCATCTGGTGTAGGCTTGGATGATTCCAGTTTATTGTTGTCTTGGAAGAAGTCTTTGTAGTCACGAGATAGGTGACTCCTCCCTTAGGCAGTAGTGCGCATGGGCATCGACTCCATCTTTAGATTGTTTTTTGCCATTATGGGAAATGATGGAGTTTGTAAGAAACAGAAAAGATGTCCATGTGTAATGTATCTAAGTAAGATAACACTGGAACAGATAGAGGTTCCGAGGAGGCGGGTGGGCGTGTCTAACTCTGCAGCTCTACATGCCAAGAACAGATGCATACTGGTAAGTAGCATTTTCTATTTGAGGCATATGAGCTGACGAAGGGCAGGAGCTTGCCCGAAATGCATGGGGCTAAACAAACACACGTTTGTGTTTCTCAAGCATTTTTATGGATTCATACAGAAGAAAAATACATTTCATGAAGTAATGAAAGTACAATAACTCATGTCTTGAAATAAAATGACATGTTGGAGCAACCAATTTTGATTCAAATTTTTCCACTTGGATTTTCAAGTGTATCGTTAATACTCACCGTTCCGTTGGGGAACGAGGTCGAGTCACCTACCCCTCCTTGCCGGCACCGGATCAGTGTGTGTCAGTTTTCATGGGCGCTGAAGTACTGTTCCGGGTCACGTGCGAGGAGGGGGTGGAGCCCGGTTCGCGTAATACCTTGTTTGGTCTAGGAACTGCAGTAGTAGTGTTCCTAGCAATTACGGCGGCCATAACGATACTCTTGGAAAGGGTTCGTGACCGTACCTGACCGAACCCGCTGTAGGTGTGGTCAAGGATGGGAACAGGAAATTTAGTGTGCCGCCAATCTGGTACACCCGGTTACTCTCTGGGGGGCAGACCGGGAGGAATGTGGCTGGGATATTTATCCCGGTAGATGGTTGGGCGAACATCATTTCGAAGACGCTTAACACTGCAGTGGTGAGTGCGATAGCCCTACTCCTTTATTGTCCGTCCGCAGGGGTAAACTTTGGCTATCTTTGGTGTAGGAGAGAAAGGTCTGCAATCCTATGGTCACCCCAGATTTTTGCTTTTTGCTTCACTGGTTTACGACTTTTCCCGGCTGTGGGCCTGCTAATCAGACCCACAGCCTAGCTGTTCTCTCTCTAAATTGACATCCATGTACTTTAGGTGCATTTACCAATTGGTATTGGGTCACTCTTGTAAGTCCTTGTACAGTGTACCATAGGTACCCAGGGCATAAGTGTACCCAAGGCCTACCAGGGGCTGCAGCATGTATTGTGCCACCCCTGGCTGGCCATCTAAACAGACACAACTGGCTGGTAACACAGCTGGGGCAAGGTGGTGTATTCACCCATTGCTTTAGATATAGTATACCTATATCTAACCCTAAAATGGACATATATACTCCTATAAGTCACTCTTATGGCAGGCCTTAACAATCCTGGAGGCAAAGTGCTTGGAATTATGTGAGATGGTGCTCTAGCATGAGCTGAGCCTGCCGGCAGCTTTCGGAACCAAGTTCTTGAGCTGTTTCCATGATAATGCTATACCATATACTCTTAAGTGCATTATAATCCTCGCGGTTATTGCTAACTTTGGAAAAGCATTATCAAAACATGTTGAGAAAGGTGTCATACGAATTGTAATACTACCCCCTCGCCAGTTCTGGCGACGGGGGTAGCATTCCACCCTTTTAGAGGGACACGACATGTATGTAACTGTGAACCCCTGGTTAAAGTTAACCCGAGTCTCAGCATCACAAAATGGATGCTGCCACCACAGACACAAGTCTGACCTCCTGCTGCGGGAGTCCTTCCAGCGAGGGAGGCCTGGACAAAGGGTTTTTTGCCTTGGGAGGTGCTAGCACTACCCCAGACAGGATTTTGTGTATTGAGGTAGGACAGGCTGAAAGGAATGAGACATGCCTGGGGCACACAAGGTGTCCCTGTGCATATCCCGGTTCAAACCAGTTGCTGGGGCACTCCAGCCCCAGCTTTGGCGCGAAACCGGACAAAGGATAGGGGGTGTAACCACCCCCCTTCCTGGTCCCACCCATAGTCATAGTACAGCCCCCTTCAGGCGAATAAAGGTAGGAGCTGGTCCCATTCCAGATTAGATTATCCTGAATTTAATCTACAAGAAGAAACTCTGGACTTCGACGTTCTGCTCCACAGAAGACTGAAGAAAATCTCCCTTGTGGCCAAGGAGTGACCACCCTGCATAAGCAGGCACCATCAAGCGTCTTAGCAGTTCACTTCGTCGTCCTTCCTGCCTGGAACCAGACTTCAGAGCCCGACGAGATCCGGACTTCCAGACCTCTCCGACCTCTACCTACATCTGCAGCACAGCTGAGATCTGTGGGTGCGACGAGGACCGGCAATCTTGAAGAAACTGCACTTCGCTTCCAGCACGACTTCAGAGGCATCCTCGAGAAAGTGCTTTGGGGATTGAGAAGCCCCAGCCCCGAGCAGCTCCTGCACAGAAGATCAGCCCTCCAGCATCCACGAGATCTGCGTGGGGCCCTTTTGCGTGATTGCTGCTCGACGCGTTGTCTGGTCACTTGCCGGCTGGCTAGTGACCTAGACGACGATCCACGAAAACTACATCACTGGTCTGGTTGCTCCAGACTGGCCCTTGCTTCCCTGCAAAGGAGAAGCACCCCCGACTCTCCTGGTCCGCACCAGACGCCTTTTCCACTCACTGCATCGGTTGCCTTTGCCAAGGCCTGTTGATGCCAAATCCGGAACCAACACCGCCGACAGCGAGAGCCTACGTGGGACAGCTCGTGCCTCCATCCTGGTCGTCGAAGACACCTCCTGGTCCACGTGGCTGCAGAGTCAAGCGTCCACTCTTCACCTGATCGCGACGACAGCATCTGGTTCCTTCCTGGTTCCACTCCGGTCACTGGCTAGTGACTTTGAACATTTCCCCCTCTGCTTTCAGGTCCTCATCTTCCTCGATCCACCCTTGGATCACACCGGACATCTTCCTCCTGGTCGCCTGCAGCATCTTTCTTCAAGGCTCCATAGACTTCGACACGGAAACCAGACACACTTTCACACATATGCACCCGCAGCCCGTGGGTGAGATAACGAGAGCATTTCGGTGCTCAAGGGTAGATTGACTCTCCTAGTGTCCAGGTATCCAGTCGTTTTAGTCCTAACTAGTCGGAACTGTCTTTTACTTACCGTTTCGTAATTTGCAGTGTCCATTGACTTTGTCCTGCATCTCGCGTGTGAGTTCACACTCTGCACACGCGTCCCGTGGGCCTCCTGCTCCTTACCTAGGGTTAGGTTAGTGTAGTCCCAGCGATCCTACAGCCTTTGGACATCTTCATTTCCTCTATCGATTTCCTTATACCATTTACTTAGTATATGGTTTGTCGTGCCCCTAGGGCACATTGTAATTTGTGCAACTTATCGTATTTTTCTTAAGAGTCTTGTCATGTGCTTAGCCCTCTGATCTCATAAAGAGTTCAGAGGTGTTTTGTTAGTAATAAATATCTTGTTTACTTTCATAACAACCTGTGTGGTGTCCTTTCATTTGGTATTCAAGGGGTTATATGTGGTAAAACAGCTGGCTTTACATGCCAAAAGAGTTTAGCCTAAGACTGCTTTGTCCATGCTACCATTAGGATAGCTGGTCTATAAGGTTGACTTACAACCAATCACCATAAGGGTTGTTTGGACTGATACAAGGTGATCACTAGAACTAGTGAGCATCATATATCAGGCCAACTTCTCACATTTGGGAACCGGCAATACATTGAAATACTCCCTGCTGCTATCCACATAAGGGCAGGCGATGAGAGCAGGAACGGGTTGTGTACAACTATCTAACGACTTGTGACCTTTTCACCTTCCTTGCCTCACATGTTTTACAGGACACCATGTTCCAGGTGCCTACTAGAACCGCCGCACACCGACTGAGGTGACATTTCCAATATAGGGAGGTGAGTTGTACAACGACTGGCACCAATACCACCTTCTAGACACTATGAATGGAGCTTTTTATATACACAGTCATATGTTCTTTTGTATGAGTGAACCACTATTCCCTTGCGTGATGCCCTCACTACAACTCCCCTCTGGGGAGGGACAGTCCTTTGATTGTTTGCATATGGTTTTATTGAGGTATCTAAGATATGACCCCCCCACTCCCCTTTATTTCCAGCATGTGCTTAGATTTGTATCTCACTTTAATAGTCGCATTACAGTAAAGGAGGTGTGAGAAAGTGCCATCTTTCTTGCCTTGGTATGCCCCCACTTTTTTCTGAATTGCTGATGTGCTTTGACCGAGTGTGCCCTGGGCTCCTGCCAACCAGGTACCCAGGGCCTGTGTTCCTTTCCTAAAACTGTACTGAAACAAAACCCAATTAGCATCTATGGCCATATTTCAGCCCCTAGTAGTTGGTACCCTAGGTACCCAGGGCATGGTGACCAGAGAAGACCCCTGAGGGCTGCAGCACTTATTGTGCCACCATCAGGGGCCCTGTACCCTGGCACCCACACACTGCCTTTGCAGGCTGAGTGCATAAGTACAGAATTAAAACCAGAGTCGACATGGCACACATCCCTGTGTGCCATGCCCACAGAATCTTCATACTTCCGTCACCGCTGTGCCCTATGCCAGAGGTGTGGGCACAGGTGCATGAGCCCTGTGCCCCTACAGTGCCCAGGGCCATTCCTGGGCACTGTAAGTGCAGGGATGCCATTAAGAGTATATGGTGCTAGGAGGTTGTCATTACCAACTCCACAGCACCATAATGGCTACACTGAAGACTGACAAGTTTGGTATCAAACTTCTCAGCGCATTAAACCCGCACTGATGCCAGTGCGGGATGTAATGTAAAATGCACCAGAGGGCATCTTAGAGATGCCCCCTGAAACCCTAACCTACAATCCAAGTCTGGCTGAGTGGCTGCCACACAGCCGACATGTTGCTGGACCCCTGGGTGGAGAGCTCCCGCTCTCCTGGGCCTGCAACAATGCACATCCTGGGTGAGGTGCTAGGTCTCCTCCACCAGGATGGGCAGGGGGAAGCTTCAAAGGCATGCCGCCTCAATGAGCTTCTCCAGACCATTTGCTGTACCCAGCAACCAGCCCCCACCAGTCCTGCCCCCCACTATGGCGGGAAAACTATGTCAGGAAGGGGGAGTGCCAGCCTGTGCCAACCCCACCCCTCAGGTGGGGGAGACTAGGTTTAGCACGATCCGAGCTCCGGCCATCTTGAAGATGGGGAGCCCTGCCCTATCACAGCTAGGCTCCTGCCCCCCTCCCACAGGAGAGGAGCAGGCACGGGCGTGTACCCACCTCAGGGCAGGGACCCATTGGTCCCTGTCCTTGTATACCTGTAACGCCCCTAAATTCAGTATTTAGGGGCTCCCTGAACCTTCCTTCCTCAGATCCCGATATGAAAAGAAGAAAGAATATCAAGAAGAAGACCCGCCGTGCAGCTGCTAACAACAGGACAACAACAACTGACTTGGCCCCAGCCCTACCGGCCTGTCGATCCTGGAACCTGCTTCTGCTTAATCCTGGCGACTCCTGCGGACAGCAACATCAGGACACCCGGAGGACCTGCCTGCCTTGACCCTCTTGAAGACTGGGACTCCCATCAGCAGAGGTTCTGCTGCAACAACCCACCTGGTGCCAACCAGGAAGCTCCGGACCAGCCCACTCTGCACCCGGCGAGCCCGGGCCGTGCCCAACTTGACCAAGACCACGAGGACGTCCCCCCGGTGACTGGGACCCAAAGTCCAGTGCCCAAAGAACCTCCTTGACAAACCAGCCGACGCCTGCTGACTCAGAACTTTAGTATTTAACCTTACTGTGGACTTTTTATACCACAACATCTCCATCTCTCAGTCTTTCCTTTTTGATGTCAAATCATTGTTCAGCAGCAGCCAAGAGTACTACTTTGAACCTCTGGCCATTGCTTATAAGACATTTCAAAGGTGTTTTATGTAGGTAAGGGAGTGCATTTTTAAAATGAGCCCCCCCCGTTTGGCTTTAGTGAGTATCTGTATCTTCATTAACTTTATGGCTATTGCAACCTTTTGCCTTACTTTATATGCTGTCGGGTGCTTCTTTTCCAACATCTTTCATAATATGCTAAAATTATTTTCGGTTATTGGATTGAGAAATCCTGTGCATTTTTTTAAATCCTCACTATTGGAAAAAATGGAGCCATTTAACATATGATCATGCGTAACCTATCTTTTTCAAATTATGACTGCGTACCAGTCTATGAAGTGGAGAGTCTTTCTTCTGTACTCCCAGTTAGGGCTTTTTTAGGTCAGGTTTAAACTTCGTGTTTTGTGAAAGGGTGCTCTGGAAATACAAAACTTTAAAAATACTGCAAGATTTGCTTCATTTGATGGACCTGCAGCTTTCTACAACCTGTTGTACAGATAAGTACTTTTTAATACATACTCTTCTGCCTGGTTGTTAACTATTACCAGTTGCAGAGCTTAGACACAATCCCTACTTTCATATCCTGGTATTTATGTCACTGTACTGAGCACTGTCTTGTTCTTTCCCCCTCCTTCAAGTTGGACATTTAAATTTTGCATTAGTTATGGCTCATAAGGTCCTTAAAGCAATGGCACACATAGTGGCATGTGCAATCTCATTAAGTAGATGGTTTTTAATATTGCCATTCTTACAGGAGCTAGATACAAGGTGAAGCAGCTGTCCAGCTTAGATTTATAAAAATGTGTTTGTTATGCATACAATTGTATGAGTACCAAGATGTCTTGTAACAGCCTGGGAACAATGATTCAGGAGAAATATTAATATGAGACACTAACACATTTAAATACGTTTATAGCTCTAAAAATGCACAGATATGACTAAAACAGACCGGCATGGCCTTGGTGCTAGATGATTCAGGAGTGAAGCAGAAAGATGATCACCGCTAATTCTAATGAACAAACGAATCCAAGAGACTTGTCTATATGAGCATCCTAAATCTTAAAAGTAATATTGAAATGGTGGCCTTTCTTGATATCTCCTAGTTAGTCCGATGGAAATGACAACGCTGCCCTTCCTTTGCCTTTTTTTTTAAACACATGCTATAGTGTCATCAAAATCAGATAAACTGCAGCATCAAATAGAAGGCTTG
Organism: Lissotriton vulgaris; assembly: GCF_964263255.1. Classification (NCBI taxonomy): domain Eukaryota; kingdom Metazoa; phylum Chordata; class Amphibia; order Caudata; family Salamandridae; genus Lissotriton; species Lissotriton vulgaris. Next base: position 2,026,605,045 of record NC_141693.1, read on the forward strand.
TCAATGGAGTAATTTGGACATTTAAAAACTAAGCCACACATTTAGGTTGATTGTGAGTACACTACTAATGATGACTGGGATTCACAAAATGTATGTTCTTTTCACAGTATTCCAAAGATGCAATCCCTAAAATGATATGATACGATACTTAAGTGTTTTGAACCCACCCACTTGCCTGTATGCAAGGCAAATAGTTGGCCTAACGGCTAGGGCGCTCGACCTCGGACCTGGGGATCTGGGTTCGAGTCTCGGTAACAACGCCAAAACCTCCTGTGATTCTGGGCAAATCACTTAATCTCCCTGTGCCTAAAATGAATGTGTGTCCTCATGTAACGTAACTGGTGATATGTAGAGCGCTCTGATACCTGATTCGGTTCGGGTCTAGTTCGCGCTATATAAAACTCTGCAAAAAAAAAAAAAAAAAAGAACAAGGAGCCACCCCAACCGCGACCAGCCGAGGGTAAGCTTTTCCAACACCCAAAGACACCCCTGCACCCGGCGCCCTACAGCCCCCTGTGCCTCCCTTTGGAGTACCTACCTGTGCTCCAAGATCCAAACTTACCACTCGAAGTGCCCCTGGAGAGTCTCCGTCCCCGAGCCTGCAGCTTTTGTTCCTTTTTGACTTTACCCATTGGATAACATTGAGCGCCCGACGGCTAAAAAGCACCCTGCACCGAGCCGCCCGAGTGCCGCTGGCTGTGACCCCTGTGTCCTATCCTACTTCCCCCTTGCCCTGAGCAAGTGACCAGGAGCCCAGCTTCCACAGCCGCGTGGCCTGCTAGCCAGCAGCCACCAACCGAAGGCCCCCCTTCCCTCATTGGATATCATTGGGCCTACCTACCTCTGCACCCGGCCGCCCCTGTGCTGCTGGGAGTGAACTAACTGTACTTACCTGAGCCTGGGGGACCTCTGAGCCTATGCCCAGAACCTTAACCTCACCAACCAAGTACTCACCTGGAAACCAGTAATTTACTTACCTGCCATTGGATAACATTGACTCATTTTGACTCGAAATTTTTTCAAGTGTGAAGTTTTGAAACCTGAAAATATTCACATAAAATCAGCCAAAGTCCGAATTCCTAAGTACTCACCTGTGATCAGGGAAGAAGCCAGTGCTGTACCTTTCAGCCCAGTACTGAACCACAAAAGTAATCCCTGGCGGGTTTACTTGTAACCTGTATTTTCTCCATAGGAACCCATTGTCTGATTTTCTATGAAATTCCTTCTGTCTACTTTTGAAAACTTGAAATGTTGTCTAAAAACCATACGAAATACTGAAATGCAATTACCTACCTGTTTTTAGTTAAGACCCCAGTGCTGGCCCTAGGAGACCAGTGCTGGATTACGAAAGTAACACGATCGTACTTTACCTGCAACCTGAATTTTCTCCCATTGAATAACATTGTCAGATTTCCTTTGAAAAGTTTCTAAGTGTGAACTTTTAAAACAGCTTTATATTCATGAAAATTCACTACAGTAACTAAAACGTTTTTGCTAACCTGGTTTCAGCTTTGACCCCAGGACTGAATCTCAGATCTAGTCCTGGGACTACTAAAGTAATCTATATAGTAATCAACTGTACTTACATGTGGAAAATCCATTGAGCTCAATGATATAGTGTGTTTTAGGATTGTGTTGCTTACTGTCAATACTGTATTAATTGTGTGCACGAAATTTATTGCTCCTTTGCAAAGTAATTACATGAGAGAACTCATAACAAGAAAGGAAAATGCTACTTATTAGTATGCATCTGTTCTTGGCATGTAGAGCTGCAGAGTTACACACTATGCTTAGATGGCCACCTAGTGTTGGGCCCGGATGTTTGCAGTTTGTTTTGTTGTAGAAAAGTCTTTGGGAGTCACGGGATAGGCGACTCCTCCTTAGGATGATACTGCCCATGGGCATCGGCTCCATCCCCAGATTGTTTTTCGCCATTAGGGAAGTGATGGAGCTGTACAAGAAGTAGTGATGTCCATGTGATTTGTATCTAATCAAGATAATACTGGAACAGATAAAGGTAGCCGGGGAGGCGGGTGGGCGTGTGTAACTCTGCAGCTCTACATGCCAAGAACAGATGCATACTGGTAAGTAGCATTTTCCATTCGAGGCATATGAGCTGCAGATCACACACTATGCATAGATTGTATAGCAGTATCCACAGTTAGCGACGACCACCCATATCTGTTGCAGTAGTTTGAAACAGTGTTTTGAGTACAGCCTTGCCCACAGTGGCTTGTTGTTTTGCTTGCACATCTACACAATACTTTTTTGTGAATGTGTGCGGTGTGGACCATGTAGCTGCTCTGCATATGTCATCTAAGGGGATGTTCCCTAAGAATGCCATTGAAGCCCCTATCTTTCTTGTTGAGTGGGCTTTTCGAGGAATTGTTAATGTGCGTTTTGCTTTGTGGTAACAAATTTGTATCCATTTAACAATCCATCTGGCGATCCCTGATTTTGATATAGGGTTGCCTTTATGTGGCGGCAAAAAAGACACAAAAAGTTGTTTTGTTTTACAAAACGATTGTGTTCTTTCGATATAGTACAGCAGAGCTCTTTTAACGTCTAAGGTGTGTAGAGCTCTTTCTGCGAATGTTTGAGGCTGAGAGAAGAATACGGGCAGCTCAACGGATTGATTCAGATGGAAGGGTGAAATGACTTTGGAAGGAATTTAGGATTAGTACGAAGAACCACTTTGTTATGATGCATTTGCAAAAAGGGTTCTTGGATGGTAAATGCTTGTAGTTCACTAACCCTTTTAAGAGAGAGAAGTAATTGCTACCAGGAAAGCTACTTTCCAAGTTAGGAATTGCAATTCACATTTATGTAATGGTTCGAAGGGAGGACCCATTAACCTTTAAAGAACAATGTTCAGGTTCCACACTGGTGCTGGTGGAGTTCTGGGAGGAATTATTCTTTTGAGGCTTGTCCTACTTGGGTATCAGCTCTCGTGTCAGAATCAAGACAATGTATGGACGGACCGCCAGGTCGCCGCCTTACAGATCTCAGACATGGGCACATTATTGAGAAAAGTCGCAGTTGCAGCTCTTCCCCTGGTGGAATGCGCCTTGGGAGAAAACCCCAGGGGCTTTTGCGCTAGCTGGTAAGCAAGTTTAATACATGAAAGGATCCATCTGGAAATGGAACGTTTGGAGGCAGCATGGCCTGTCCTGATCGATCCATAATTAACGAAAAGATGATAAGAATGACGAATCACTTTAGACCTGTCAAGATAGAATTTTAAAACCCTTTTCAGGTCTAAAGAATGCAGAGTTGGAGTAGAGGGGTTGGGGAAAAAAGTGGGCAGAGAAATGGTCTGATTTACATGAAAATCTGACACCACTTTAGGTAGAAAAAATGCATGCGTCCGCAGCACCACCCTATTCAAATGGAACACCATATAGGGTTCTGAGGCACAGAGGGCTTGAATCTCGCTCACTCTGCGAGCTGACGTGATAGCCACCAAAAAAGCTGCTTTCCATGAAAGATGTTGTAAAGTAGCTTTGTGAATGGGTTCAAAAGGAGGACCCATTAACTTTGATAGCACCAGGTTCAACTCCCAGGGTGGGGAAGGAGGACGCACTGGAGGGTATACTTTTTTCAACCCTTGCAGGAAGTCCTTGACAGATGTTAGCTGGAAAAAAGAGGTTTGAGAAGATGACCGCCTATAAGCCGTTATGGCCGCTAGGTGCACCTTGATGGAATTAAATTTTAAACTTGCTTTAGCCAGATACAACAAATAAGGAAGAACTGCTTCTTCTTGACATTTGATCGGATCATGACTATTCTGTATACACCGCATATAGAATCTCTTCCACTTGCATGCATACGAATGTCTGGTGGAAGGACGCCTTGCCTCTTTCAGAATGAGCATGCAGTGGATGACCTCAGGAGCCATGCTGCCAAGCTCAGTGACGGAAGGTTGGGATGGTAGATCCTCCCATCCATCTTGGACAACAGGTCCGGCCTGCATGGTAGCCTCTTGTGAGGAGTCACTGACAGGTGAAGCAGGTCAGTGTACCACCACTGCCTCGGCCAATCGGGAGCAATCAGAATCATTGTTGTGCACAAGTGTGTTAGCTTGCTCACCACCTTCGGAATCAACGGGAACGCTTTGAGAGCTAGGTGGACTGCTCTCAGCTCCAGCATGTTGATATGGTAAGTACTTTAATAGTGTGACCACTGACCTTGCACCTGCAGTGGTCCCATGTGCGCTCCCCAGCCCAGAAGGGAAGCGTCTGTGATCAGTGTCTGCACAGGGGGAGGTTGATGGAACAGGACTCCCACCTGCATATTCTGAGCTTTTGTCCACCACGGAATAGAAGCTCGAGCTGCGTCTGAGATGGTGATGTGATCGTCCCAGCGAGCCGTTTGTTGGTCCCATTTGTCCTCCAGATCCTGCTGAAGACGACGCATTCGAAGTCTGGCATTCGGGACCAGGAAGATGCAAGACGCCATCGACCCTAGCAGGGAGGCAATCCTGCGCACTTTCTGAGCCTTGCCGCGAAGAATCAGTTGACATTTCTGGGTGATTGATGATTGTCTCTCCTCCGAAGGAAACACTTTTCCTGCTTCGGAGTCTAGCAGAGCTCCAAGGAAGTGGATTCTCTGGGTGGGCTGAATGACTGACTTTCCGAAGTGGACATGTAGCCCTAGTCTCTGGCAGAGCTGTATACAAGTCTGGAACTGATTTCTTACGCTGACTGGGGAAGGACCTTTCACCAGCCAATCGTCCAAGTATGGGTACACGAAGACCCCTCTGCGGCGTAGAGCAGCTGCCACCACTGCAACACACTTCGTGAACACCCGAGGGGCCGACTTCAACGCAAACGGTAGGATTTTGAACTGATAGTGGGAGGTCCCCACCCTGAACCGAAGAAATCTTCTGTGACTGGGGTGTATTGGAACATGAAAATAAGCATCTTGAAGGTCCAGCGAACACATCCAATCTCCCTTCCTGAGATGTGGATATATTTGGTGAAGCGCCAACATGCGAAATCTTTCCTTTTTGACGTGCAGATTTAGTGTTCGCAAGTCCAGAATGGGCCTGTATTCTGCCTTCTGTCCTTTTTTCTTGACCAGAAAATAATGGGAGTACACCCCTTTTCCCCTCTGAGAAACTGGCACCCCCTCGATAGCTGACTTTGAGTAGAGTGGCAACTTCTCTTTGCAGTAGGTGCAGCTGATGATTTGATGTTGACATCGGGGGAACCGGTGGAGGCAGATGATTGAAACGAAGACAGTACCCATTCTGAAGCGTCGACAACACCCATCTGTCTTTTGTGATGCTTTGCCACTCTTTCAAATGATTTGCCAGGCTTCCCCCCACTGGAGTGGTCCACGGCGCTGGGGGAAGAAATAACTCATTGCTTGGATTGAGTCTTGCCGGTGTTGTTGCCTTGGCGTTGATTACCTCCTCCCTTGTAATTACGCCTTCCTTTGTACTGGGACTTTTGCTGCCCCTGCTGATCGTGGCTCTTCTGCCAGTTCGGGGTTTGAACCCGCTGCTTTGTAGAGCGCGTGTTAAAGGAGCAAAATTTCTTCTTGAACTCCTTCTTCTCAAGACCCACCGCCTTGAGAGTTTCCAGCTCTGCCTTCATGCGCTGCATCTCTTCGTCCGCACTTTTGCCAAACAACGAAGTACCTGAAAAAGGCAAGTTCAATATGCACGCTTGGGCTTCTGGTTTCAAAGTCGTTAGGCGCAACCATGATGACCTCCTTGCCCTTACCCCATGAGCATACCCATGAGCTGCTAGGGTAACCCCATCCGCTGCGGTACTTATCACCTGGTTGGAGACTTGACTGCCTTCCAGGAGGATTTCTTCAAAGTCCTTACGATCCTCTGCTAGGAGTTTCTCCACAAAACGCTGCAGAGAATCCCACAGGGATCGGTCATAACGCCCCAAGATGGCTTCTGCATTGGCAACTTTGAGAAAAGCTGCTGATGTATTGCAGACCCGCCTTCCCCACGAGTCTTGCATCTTACTGTCCTTATCCGGAGGCACAGTGGAGGATGAGGCGACTGCATTGGACTTCTTCGCCGCCGCGATAATCACCGAGTCCGGATGAGGATCAGCTCTGAGGAATAGCGGGTCGTCCTCTGGAGATTTGTACTTTTTAAGGATCCTTGCCGGAGCCGCCTTGACCGTCACTGGGGTTAAGAGACGTCCATAACTGGCTCTATAATCCCGGCACCAAAGGCAGAAGAGGTTTGGGTGCAGACCTATGCTGTAGTGTTTCAAAAATTACTGAGGTCTTGATCTGCGGAGCTTTTAAGGTAACTCCTAGCTTAAGCTTGAAGAAAACACCAAGTAATTCTGACAGAAAGTTAAAAAAAGGTGGGAGCTGTTAACCAGGGTCCTGATAGAAGGAGCCGGAAAGAACAGCCCGACCTAACTGTCACCCCTGAGGCATGATGGGAAGCCTGGGGTCAGGGCTGCCTTAAAGGCACAGTGACATTTTTTTGTTGAAAAAGCTTTCATTTTCTATGTTATTGCTTTTCAATGCAGCCTGAGGTCAACAATGTCTTTTATGAGCAATTTTCAGGAGTTATGAGTGGTTTTACTCATTAAAACACAAAATTCAAAGGATATTTGATTTAATGTGTTCTTTGTTTCCTTTATAATTGCAGGACATTTACAAGGTTTTTGGGTGGGAATATTCAGTGCTTATGACTTTGATGAGCATCCCCTGGAAGAGAACGCTAGGTTGAGCTGAGCTTGGTTCGGTTGTCTGATCTCTCCATGGTTCTGCGTTAATAGGCGTGGAGATAGATTTAGTTTTTGATGTGGCACCACAGACATTTGCAGCAGCGTGGTGTACCACGGTTGTCTGGCCCAAGTTGGAGCGACTAGAATGAGTGTCACGGAATGTTGTTGTAATTTGCGCACCACTAACGGAAATAGTGGGAGAGGAGGAAAAGCGTACGCAAATAGTCTTGACCAGTTCATCCATATCGCATTGCCCTTGGACAATGGGTGTGGGTATCTGGCGGCAAAGTTTGAGCATTTTGCGTTTTCGTGAGTGGCAAAGAGGTCTATCTGAGGTTGTCCCCACATTTGAAGAACGGATGAAGAACTTGTGGATGAAGTTCCCACTCGTGGATCTGCTGTGTTTGTCGACTTAGCAGATCTGCGATAGTGTTTTGTACTCCTGGGACGTGTTGGGCTAAGAGGAAGATTTTTAGCGGTATAGCCCATCTCCATATCTGCTGCACTAACTGAGAGAGCTGCAGAGAGTGTGTGTCCCCCCCTTGCTTGTTTATGTAGTACATAGCTGTCATATTGTCTGTGCGGACTAAGACAGCTTTGCCTGACACTTGAGTTTCAAATGCTTTCAGAGCTAGAAACAAAGCTAGCAACTCCAAATGATTGATATGGAGTAACTTTTGTTGCGGTGTCCACCTGCCCTGCATGGTGTGATGCAGTAAATGGGCTCCCCAGACGGAAAGCGATGCGTCCACTGTCATGACTATTTGAGGAACTGGCTCTAGAAACGGTCGCCCCTTGGAAAGATTTTTGGTGTTCCACCATTGCAGAGAACGATGAGTCAGACCGTCTACCAACACTAGGTCTGTTAGTTGACCTTGAGCCTGGTTCCATTGGCGTGCTAGGCACTCTTGAAGTGGACGCATTTGTAATCTTGCGTGAGGAACTATGAATATGCAATATGCCATCATTCCTATGAGCTGCATGAACTCTCGAGCTGGTAGCGAGTGTTGCGGTTTGAATTTTGTTAGGAGAGTTTGTACACTTCTTATCCTGGCTGGAGAGGGATAGGCTAGTGTTAGTTGGGTGTTTATTGTAGCACCGAGATACTGTTGTATGTGCGAGGGTTGCAGATGCGATTTGGTGTGATTTACTGTGAATCCCAAGTTGTGAAGCAGTTGAATGGTAGCGTGTGTGTGTTGTACACACTGTCTGTATGAGCTGGCTTTTATGAGCCAGTCGTCCAGATATGGGAAGACGTGAATATGTTGTCTTCTTAGGTGTGCTGCTTCTACTGCTAGGCATTTGGTAAACACCCTTGGAGCTGTTGTGACTCCGAATGGGAGCACTTTGAACTGGTAGTTGTTGGACCTGGCCCTTTTGGCAGGTTCACCCCGAGACTTTTTCCTTTTTCCTAGTCTGTTTCTGGAACCTGGTGGGGTGATTTTAGGCCTCTGCGCACTTTTTCACTGTGGTACAGTGTAAAGTGCTTGCGCTCTCTGTATGTGTGGTGAGTGACCTGCCCTCCTATAGAAATGAATGGGAAATATGTATGCCCATGGTAGTTCCTGATGTGTGGGGAGTGCAGGGGCGAGTTTGGTATGAGAGAACTCGTGAGATGGAATGCTGCTTAATGGTATATGCGGCATGATTGTGTCTAGTCCAGAAGTGCCACTTTTAGAAGTTGGCATATTTGTGTAATTTGTGTCTGGCGTGTGATTGGCTGGTGAGCCTGGTCCAGGAGTGGCTGGGCCTGCTTGTGGATTGACTGTCTGGTTTGAGGGTGACAGGGGCTGGAGAGCCCAGGAGGTTGTCTGAGTCAGCCCATGAATGAAAGGCAGCATCTGCTGCCAGGGAAGTGGGAGGAGATGGCACCTGATAGTGAAGGGCTGTGCCTGCCTGACCACAATGCTGGCTCCACCCCCGCTGGGCGACTGTCACCTCTGTCCCTGATACTGAAGGGACTTCCCTATAACCAGTTCTAGCTGGTTCTCACACTGCCTGCACAAAGACTTCAAAGACTTTTCCCTGTATAAGAAGGGGCTGTGTCCCCTTCCAATTTGTTCTTGTTTCTGACTTGAATCTGCCAGGGGCGTGCTGCTGCTTGGGCTCAGGGGAATCCCTGGGCCCTGCCCAGCCCCTGGAGCTCTGATGGACTTTCCTGGATGCCTGGAGGACTTCTGGGGGACCCCTCTGCCTTGCCTGGGCTGATTGGGGGGACTTTGCTTTGCCCCTGGGAATCTCTGGGACCATTGGCAGCATGGAGAAGCTGCCTTTCCCTTCAGAGAACTTTTTCTTTCTTTTGCCTGGGCTTATGATAGCCTAAAAGTTCCTGGAAGCGCTTTGTTTGCCTCTAGCGCTTTGGAGCGCTTTATTTTGACCCTTTGCAGTATGGAGCTGCTCTCGGACCTGCTATTTAGCCCGAGTTTCAATATTTTTGGAGGTCTGTGGTGCCTCCCCTCGTGAATTCTGCTCTAGCGCGGTTGTGAGGCCGAGAGGGCGGTCTTCCCGTGACCTGCGCCCTCAAAACTCATCTGCCGCCTGTTCACCGCCACTGCCCGGGGCCAGGAATACCCCCAGAAGTTGCCGTTCGTAAACACAGGCTGCCGCGGTGAAGATCGGAGCCGCTGCGCTCCCATTGGCTGGAGGAGCCGAGCCCCCTCACCAACGCCGCGACAGGATAGGCCCGTGCGGCGCAGCGTCATCGCCGTGGTCGTGCCGTGATTGGCTGAGAAGCGGAGCGTCACTGAAAGCCTGTCCCGGGAGCCGCACTGCCATTGGCTGACTCCCGGGTGTGTCAGAGGCTCGCCCCAAACGCCGCGTCCGGATTGGTCCCTGTCTTCGGGACTGCTGGAGGAGCGAGAGAGCCGAGGAAGAAGATGGCGGCCGTTGCGGGGCTCCCGTGACCGAGAGGGAGCCCCGAGAGAAGGAGCGTGGCCGGCTGCAGGGACTCCCGTGTGCTGAGAGAGCCCCGAGGGAGGAGAGCCGCCGCTCGCCAGTAAACCGGTGAGTGGGGCAGAGGAAAGGGAGCGGCGCCGGGACACATTGTCGGTGTCCGACCCCCCCCCCCGGTAGCGCGAGCTCGCGCTCATGGTCAGCGTGAAGCCACGAGGGCTTCAAGGGTGGCCCCGGTTGGCAGTGGGTCGCCCCAACGTGTGTAGAGCCCCGAGAGGCTCCCTGCCCCTATGATTGTGTTTAGAGCCACGGAGGCTCTAGGGGGCACAGTTGTTTGGAGAGCCTGAGGGCTCCCTGGAGACTATTTTGTTTAAGAGCCTGTTTGGCTCCAGCGTTTGGCCATTTTTAATTAGAGGGGGCGTCGGGGCACATTGCCGGTGCCCGCCCCCTCCTGCCTGCGAGGGATTTGTTAAGAGCCTCGAGGGCTCCAGGGGCCTATAATTGTTCAACAGCCTGTGTGGCTCCAACGTCCTGCGCAGTGTGGGGTAAGAGCCTGTGTGGCTCCAACGATTGAGCGCAGTTTGTTTCCTAAGGGTCAGTGAGGACCCTGTCGCAATTGAAGTTCCCAGCTGCCCAGCAATTAGTGGGCAGCTGCACCGTTTAGGTCTTGTGTGTTCCCAGGTGCCCAGCAAGTAGTGGGCACCTGCTACGTTTAGGCTTGTGCTTGGACTGGCGCTGCATGGCAGCGCGCCCTGACATTTGGACACAGGGCGTCTGAGCCCCAACAAGGCCAATTGGTCTAGGGACTGCCACAGGAGGTGGCTCATGTGATTTTTGCGCTATTGTATTTGTTCTGAACACCGCTGAATGTGTAGGTTTATGCATCATGTGTTTCCCTTGTCTTACACCTCTGAATGTTTTTAGGCATCATGTGTTTCCCTTTACTACACCGCTGAATGTGTTTTCATGCATCATGTGTAATGTGTTGTGCTTATACCCCTAAATGCTGTGTGATACTTAGGTGGTTGTTCTTTTTAGTACAGGTGGTCCTAGTGAGGTCCTGGTACCTGTTCCCAGTAGTTACTGGATGTATTTTATAACTGTTATCTTGTGCTATACTTATTCTATTTCTAAAAGTGTTGATTCTGACAGTGTCCCATGTGGCCCTGTCCTGTACATAATCCCTTGTGAATATTGCCCGTGCCAGTTGGCACCATGTATATTGTGTGATACTATCTGATGTGTTTTTACAATACAAAAGTTATTATATAATAACCTTGTGTGGAGTTCCTTTTGTGGTGTGCCAAGCATGTTGTTGCTGTTGTGTGCTGGCGCAAATGCTTTACACATTGCCTCCGAGTTTAGCCTGACTGCTCGTGCCAAGCTACCAGGGGAGCAGGGGTTATCTTGGCGTGTGACTCCCTCGCCCTGACTAGAATGGTGGTTTCTGCCTGGCTTTGGCGTCAGCCTTAGCCTACCAGAAATAGCCAGTTCTAACAGTAGTGTTGTCCATTTAGCACAAATCTGAGATATTTTCTGTGTGCTGCGTGGATGGGAATATGGAAGTAGGCGTCCTTGAGACCTAGAGTGACAAGGAAGTCGTTTAGTCCCAGTAGTGGAAGGCCCTGTTGAAGTGCGACCATATGAAAATGATCAGACTGTATGTAAATGTTTAGAGGTCTGAAGTCTAGGATGGGTCTTAGGGATCCGTCCTTCTTTGGTATTAGGAAATATAGGGAGTATACTCCTTTGTTTTTCTGGTGCTCTGGAACTATTTCTATTGCATTTTTCTGCAGGAGGGATATTACCTCCTGTCTGAGCAATGTTAAATGTTCCTGTAAGATTGGACGCTGCTTGGGTGGTATGTTTGGGGGGGTAGATTGTAGTTCCAGACAATAACCTGATTGAATTATTTGGAGCACCCACCTGTCTGATGTGATGTTTTCCCAGGCTGGCAGGGACTGTTGAAGTCTTCCCCCGACAGGAGTGGAATGGGACGGGGGAAGGGGAAGGGAGTCATTGGGCAGAGGTAGAGGCAGAGACGGAGTTGTTATTTTTGCCTTTGCCTTTGTTATTGTTACCCCTGTACCCACCCCTTTGGTAGCCTTATCTGTAGGTACACTGTGTAGGGGCTTTGTACGAGGTAGAAGCTGTGTCTGAAGTATATCCCCTGGTGGCACCTCAATAGTTTGAGCGACGAAATGAACGTCTGGGAGCCTGCGACTGCAGGGCTCCCATAGATTTGGCGGTGTCTCTATCTTTTTTCATTTTCTCTAATGATACATCAACCTCGGGTCCAAATAGGTTTTGTTCGTCAAAAGGTTGGTTAAGAATGGTGCTTTGTACCTCGGATTTGAACCCTGATATGCGCAGCCAGGCGTGTCTGCATAGCAAGACGCTGGTGTTAACTGCCCTAGAGGCCGTGTCTGCTGCATCATGGGCACACCTAATAGATGTGTTGTGGAGGAGTGTGGCTCAATGGTTAGAGCGGCAGACCCTGATGCAGAGCTCTGGCCCGGGACCAGGGTTCAATTCCCGCTTCAGCGGGTCTTGGGCTCAATTTCCTCGGACCTGACAATTCTCGCCTCAGTGCCTATTCTAATCATGGGCCCCACGCTGCAACTCTGGGCAATAGCCTGCTTAACCTCCACACCGGCCCCAACAGCGCTAGGATGCCTGGCTTCACCCTGGGGGTGCCCAGGAGTGGACACTTCACAGGGAAAGCCAGGATGGGTTCCTCAGCGGTATGAGTAATAGCGCCAGGAAACCGCTTGGTGACAGTGCGCTCTACAAATACCTTGACATTTACATTTACATTTACATTTATGTGTTTGTGATGTTTTTCCCCTCCTGGATGAGCTTGTTTGCTCTATCCTTGTACTTGTCAGGGAAGTGCCTCATTAGTGACTCTAGCTCATCGTAACGTGCCCGGTCATATCTGGCTAGTAGTGCCTGTGTGTTGGTGATACGCCACATGATTGCTGCATGAGGCCCTGTTTTTTTGCCTGATACGTCAAGTAGCTTAGACTCTTTATCTGGTGGTGCAGCTTCACCGGATGTTTCTGAGTTTGCTCTCTTGCGTGCATTGGAAACTACAAGTGAGTTTAGTGGTACTGGGCCTTTAATATATGCTGGGTCTGATGGGGCAGCTTTATATTTTTTCTCTATCCGAGGGTTAATGACCCGAGTTCTGACTGGGTCTTTGAAGACTTCAGGAGCATGGGCAAGATGGATGAAGACCTTTGTGCATTATCAAATGTATCCATCAGGAAGTCTTCCTCAACAGGGCCTGTATAAATATCTACCACATGATGTGCAGCCCTGTGAATTAATTCATTAAACCCTATAGTGTCTTCTGGTGGGGAAGGCCTTGAGGGGTATATGTCATCCTGAGGGACATTTGGGACATCTGGGGTGGTATAATTGTCCCACAGGTCTGGGGATCCTGTGGGCGTTTTTGGATCAGGTGTGTTACCCCCCATATCGTCAGAGGTATCATCCCTGTGGAGTGTGATAGGGGAATGATGGAGAATGCTGTGGTGGTGGTGATGGTACAGGCGAGAGAGAAGGGGAAGGCAGTCTTAAGGGAGAGGTAGCCATGTCCTTCTTTGAATAAGGAGCTGGAGCTGGTGTGTCCAGTGGTCGCTTTTTTGGAGCCAAAACTAGGCGTCCAGTGACTGGGTCCTTAGCCAGAGTCTTTTGAGCAGGGTCTGGGTAGGATAAATCCACTGCAGGGGATCGATCTTTTGGTGAGGATGAAGTCTTGTGCACCGAGATGGCCTGTTTTGGTTTCTTGGCAATGTCTTTTACTGGGGAGGCAGCCGTCTTTTTCGGCTCCGAAGCTTTTTTCGGTTCGGAGTGTTTTTTCGGTTCCGGTACGGTTTTTGGATCCGATGACTTTTTCGGATCTGATGATTTTTTCGGTTCCGGTGATGTCTTGCAATCCGAAGCGAGCTTGCTTGGTTCCGGCCTGGGTTTCGGTGCCGAAGGAGTAGTGGTGTGCTTCGCTGCCGATGGCTTGGATGTCGGGCCGTTGTCTTTTTCGGTGCCGGTTTGTGTGCGCCGGCACCGTGTGAAGGTCGACTCGAGCTCGAGTCGCCTGGAGGCTTTGTTAGCCTCTTAGCCGGGCCCGAAGGTGGGGCAGTAGAAGCAGTTTGACGGTCTGCACCCGAGCTGGAGGGTGAGGGTATGACCGGGGCCTTCTGTGTTGAGGAGGGGTCGGGGTTTGACGGTCTTACATATGACCCGCTGCGCTGGAGTGATGTCCTCGACTTCGGAATTGTATGCTTCGGAGCTGCTGTCGACGTCATGCTTTTCAGGGACCTTGACGCCCTCCTCGAAGACACTGCGATGGGGGTTTTGAGAGAAATCAGATACTAGGGGCGCTCTGCCTCAATTAATACGTTACAGTGTGTGGAGTAAGTAGTCAAAGAGTAGTGCGTGAAGAGCAGACGGAAAAAACCCTTAACCGTCTAAAAAGTCCAGGACTTAGCAATAGTACACAGCTGTGCTCTCGCAACTACAATGGGGTAGATAAGTTTAGTACAATGACAAACACAATACAATAAATCAAAGCAGATCCTTTGGTGTTTCTCTTGTCCCAGCAAGATGAAGTTTTAATGTATCCAGACTTGAAGAACAGTCATAGTAAGCCGACACGTGTTTCGTCGTGTACAGATGAGTCAACACGACTCTTCAGGGCTTTTAACTCAACTCCGAGCAAGTGAGTTGAGAAAAGTCTGGTACTCATGGAGGTATTCACTGAGTGTGTATGTGCATGTGTACTGGTCAGTAGGACCGGTACATCCAGTAAAGCGCAAGAAAATAGTCTTGCTGCTATGTTCCGTTCAATAGGATTAGTCAAGTTTATCAGAGTTTTCCACTTAATACGGGTGTGTATAAGGCAGTAGCCGGGAGGGGATCCATCTGCTGAGGCACTTTAGAAAAACGGGTACGTTATTCTCCAGACACGGTGTGCGGTAGTATGGTATCCCTCCTCCGTTGTTTCCCGGTCGCCGTCCTCCTCGAAGACGTTGTCCGGAATCGGAGCTGAAGATCTTTGAGCCATTGTTCTCCTCGCTCTTCAGTCCCGGATAGTCTTGTTGGAGCGGAAAGAGGCACAAGCTGAACAGTCTTTCGCCTCGTGCTCCGGAGAGAGACAGAGGTTACACACCTCATGCAGGTCGGTGGGGGAAACTTCGACACACATTGAGGACACTTCTTAAATGGCATCCTTTCCATGAGCTTGAATTGAGGCCTAGGTAGGCCCGAAGGCCGTCGACGACGACCGGAATCGAGATCCTCGATGTTTGAAAATTAGCGTCGATTGGAAAGCGTTTGAAACTAAGTTTTGTAGTTTGGTGAGGATTGCGCGCCGAAGGAAATCGGTTCCAACACGGAGCGATGGAAACACATCCGAGCCCGGTGGCGGAAATAAACAATCTGGGGATGGAGCCGATGCCTATGCGCAGTATCATCCTAAGGAGGAGTCACCTATCTCTTGACTCCGAAAGACTTTTCTGCAACAAAACAAACTGCAAACATCCGGGCCCAACACTAGGTGGCCATCTATGCATAGTGTGTAATCTGCAGCTCATATGCCTCGAACAGTATATTTTTATAACTGTTGTGTCACGTTTTAGGCCCTTAATATGAAAACTGCATCTCCGAGGTTGCCTGCTGCTTAGTCTGTTGTTTGTGTCTTTGCTTAGTTCTTTCTGTTGCTATATCTTTTCTGTTCCCCTTCCTTCCGGTGCTTGTTACCTCTAAAGCCTATCTATCCTGAACCCAAGCGTTTGTCTAAGCCTTACGGGGCCCCTGGTTATGTCCTTGTGAAACATTTGATTGCTCGGAGTGAGCGGAGACCGAGCAAAAGCCGTGCTGATAGACTTTCCCGCTGCACGGCTCGTCTGTGCCCTTTGACCTGGAGCCGCGCTGAGAGAACCGGAGCCGCGCTGAGAGACCCGAAGCCGCGCTGATAGAAGGAGCCGGCGCCTGCTGCTTTTTCGGGTACGTGAGCATTGTTGGGCTTGACTGTACAAAGGGCTGAGCCACGGAACGCCGATTGTACAGCGCCTCCTCTCCGTACAGTGATAGAAGCGGACGCTTCTAATTAACATTCTTTCTTGGAGCTCCGTGACTCTTATCTTTTGAGCACCGCCTATATGTTTATCGGCTTGGATATTGTTTGACTAGTTGGAGCTGTTATCTCCTGTGGATCGGAAAAGACATGAACGAGTGTATATTTACTTGCCACGGAGAATTGGAACAGGCTAATTGAAATACGAGACTTCATTGAGAGAGCACATTAGCTTCCTAGATGTGCATTCGAGACTAAGAGTTTTGCTTTCTCTCTGGAGCTGTGACTCTTTGAATTTGTTTTCTTTTATTTATTCTTCTTTATCAATTTTCCTCTTGGATGTTTGTGGCAGTTCAGACTAGTGAGTATTCACCGTGTATCTATATCTCTATTGCTCTTGGTTTCATTAAGGGGGAGGGGGTGAGTATTTACAAGTGTCTTCTTGTGTATCCATGCAGACTCAGCAAGCAGATTTAGAGAGGAACACCTAACCTGTCTTCGCCTGCTGTAGATGGTTTCTGGCTGCCAGCCTGTTATATTTTCTTTCTCCTTTTTTTCCCCTTCCCTGGGGGAGGTCTTCCTAGAGGAGTGTTATACCTATGGCTCATCTGGGGAACCGCTCCTAGGGAGGAAGGAATTAGGCTACGACATCGCTCCTGCTGCATCTGAATATTAAGGTTAGTCATCCTGCCTAGTTTGTGACAGAGTGACAAGCCCACGTCCTCTTGCGGCTCGAGCGATGGATACCAACACTGTATTGCAAACCGTGTTGGATTCTTTAACTGCTTTACGGGTAGAGGTAGACGCAGTGAGAGGGGAGAACCATGATATGCGGAATGAGATGGGTGCTCTTAGACGTGATGTTGAGGGATTGGCCCAAGCTAGGACTACAGGAAAGCAGTATATTAGGGAGGCCACTTTACCCCCCCCCCCTGTCCAAACATCTTCCCATTTAGCCCCAGGAGTGCAGGGTCCATCCACCATTCAGGTTATACAACCTGTTCAACTACCATTGGCACCGCCTGAAAGGTTCTTAGGGGATCCTAGGAAATTTAGTACCTTTTTAGGGCAGTGTAAGCTGCACTTCATGTGCAAACCCTCTGTTTTTCCTGATGACCATTCTAAGACCGCCTTTATGTTGTCTTACTTGGGAGGCAACGCTGCGAGTTGGTCCTTTCCTTTAATTGATAAAAACGACCCTGTGTTAGCTAGTTTTGACGATTTTTGTGATGAAATGCGTAAGTTGTTGGACCGCAAGGCTCATATGTTGTCCTTGGATCGGGAACTTATAACGCTTAAACAGGGATCACTGGATTTATTAACCTACATCACCCATTTCAACCGTCTTGTTGTCGAGGCTGATTGGCCATCTGCCAAACGAGTTTCCTTGTTTTATCAAGGATTGAGAGGGGAACTGAAGGATGTTCTGGCCCAGGTGGTGAACATGCCCACTTCTTGTGAAGAATTGATAGATCTTACTATACAGCTAGATCATCGATTACAGGAACGTAAGGGCGATAAGCACCGCTATGAGTTGCGTTTTCCAGTACCAAAACCTAGAGTGGCATCGGAGGGTGCATCTACTGCGGACACTACAGAACCTATGCAAATAGGGGGAGTCAGAGGTCCATTGAGTTCAGAAGAAAGAACGCGCCGACGCAACCAAAAGCTTTGCATGTATTGCGGAAAGCCCGGACATTTTATCAGAGACTGCAAGGCAAAAACAAAGAGCATCAGAAACATACCTGCTGTTGAATATCCTTCACAGGATTCGGGAAACGAGAAGGCTCAAACAAACCAGAGGCCCTTGGTTTGAGCTATGACGAGGTGAAAGAGGTCTCTCATGCAATAGCTAATACCATGCAACCTTCTGTGCCCCACATGAATTTGTGTGTTACCCTTACATTGCCCGGAGAAATACCTGTAATGGTACACGCCATGCTTGATTCTGGAGCTACAGGTAACTTCATTGATGTACAATATGCTAGGAGGTTGGGAATTCCTTGCATCGAAAAAGAGGTACCTGAAGCAGGGAAAGCTGTAGATGGATCGGATTTGACATCGGGACCAGTGTGTCATCATACCTGTCCATTGGTGATGCAAGTAGGACAAGAACATTATGAACACATATCCTTTGATTTAATCGACGCTCCTCAGTTTAGGTTGATCTTGGGTATGCCTTGGTTAACCCAACATCACCCACTTGTTAAGTGGGCTGCTCGTTCTATTACACTGAGCTCTGTATATTGTGCAGAACATTGTATTCCAACGCATCCTCACGAGGAAATTAGAATGGAAACGCCTGCTAGTACGTTGGCTTCTGGAGGAAGAGAGTTGGGAGTCAACGCAATGACTACCCTTCCGGACGTATATCAAAGGTATCAGGAGGTCTTCAGTGAAAGAGAAGCCAGTAAACTACCCCCACACCGGGAGTATGACTGTGTCATAGAGTTGGAACCTGGAGCAAATATTCAGTGTAGCAGGGTATATGCTCTCACTGAAGCTGAAAACACTTACTTACAACAATATCTGAAGAAATTGTTGGAATCCGGATTCATCCGTCCGTCTACGTCTCCTGCTTCGTCGCCCCTATTTTTCATCCCTAAGAAGGAAGGGGGCTTAAGGACACGTATAGACTATAGGGCGATTAATAGAGTTACCAGGAAGAACAGGTACCCGCTGCCTCTGATTCCAGTCTTGTTGGACCAGTTAAAAGATGCTAGGATATTCACCAAGTTGGATCTGCGGGGTGCATATCATCTGGTGCGTGTCCGTAGAGGAGATGAGTGGAAGACTGCCTTCCGCACCCGATACGGGCTGTACAAATATCAAGTGATGCCGTTTGGCCTATGCAATGCCCCCGCGGCATTTCAATTCTTTATGGACGAGGTGTTGAGAGGCTTATTGGATGTTTCATGTATAGTCTATATAGATGACATCTTGATTTATTCCTCTACGGGAGAGGAACATGTTCAGCACGTGATGGAAGTCCGGGAACGACTGCAACAACATGAGTTGTATGCCAAGTTGGAGAAGTGCTTGTTTCACACGAGAGAAGTGGAGTTCCTGGGTTATGTCATCGGCCCGAATGGTATCCAGATGGATAAAAAGAAAACACAAGCTATTATCCAGTGGGAATCTCCCTCGTCCGTAAAAGCTTTGCAGAGCTTTTTGGGTTTTGCAAACTTTTACAGGAGGTTTATTAAAGACTTCTCTAGGATCATACAACGTTTGACCTATTTGTTGAAAAAATGAGCCAATTTCAAGTGGACTGATCCTGCGGAATGTGCCTTCCGAACTCTAAAGACATGTTTTGTGACTGCTCCCATTCTCCGACATCCAGATGCTAGCCAACCCTACATAATGGAGACGGATGCATCATACTATGCCATAGGAGGTACTCTTTCACAGAGAAACCTGGATACTGGACAACTACATCCGGTGGCATATTACTCCTGTAAATTATCCTCCTGTGAAATCAACTACAGCATCACTGATAAGGAATTGCTAGCCATTAAGAGGGCTTGTGAGGAGTGGAGACACCATCTTATGGGGGCCAGACACACAGTGGAAATCTTCACCGATCATCGGAATCTCCTTTTTTTGAAAAGCGCACGAGCGTTAACACCACGCCAATTAAGGTGGTCTTTGTTTTTCTCGCATTTTGATTTCGTAATTAAATACCGTCCGGGTCCCCAAAATGGTAAAGCTGAAGCGCTTTCAAGACCAGAATCAGCAGTGAGGGACCTTTCTCCAGACCCTGAGGATCCACCAGTCATTCTCCAGGAGGCATCCTTCTCTCCATCGGCTTCAGCTATTTCAGGCTCCCTTGATTTCTTGAAACAAGTTGAAGAGGAAGTCAAACTGATTAATGCGCAAACCTGGATAGCTGTGGAACCACAGCAGAGAACACTTCTAAACAGACTTCTTTTCAGGGACAGACAGTTGTATGTGCTTACGACAGAACTACAAAATCAAGTTCTGAAATGGACTCATGATTCTACATTAGGTGGTCATTTGGGTGTTCAGAAAACCTTGCAAACTGTCATCAGGTATTTTTGGTGGGAGACCTTGAGGAAGGACATTGCGGACTATGTGGCTAAGTGTCCTGTATGTACTCAGGCTAAGGCACAGCATCAAAGAAGTAGCGGTTTGTTACGCCCTATACCGATACCCCCAGCGCCATGGCACACCGTCTCTATGGACTTTATCGTGGAGATGCCTCTCAGTCACGGCAACAACACCATCTTAGTGGTTATTGATCATTTAACCAAAATGGGTCATTTTATAGCCCTAACTAAATTGCCTACCTCTGGGGAATTGGCCTTAGTCTTCTTGCAAAATGTGGTTAGGTTACACGGGGTCCCTTCTGTTCTTATCACGGATAGGGGAACACAGTTTACCTCTAAGTTTTGGAAGGCATTGTGTGACATCCTGAATATCGATGCCCGTTTGTCAACAAGCTATCATCCCCAGACAGACGGGAAAACTGAAAGACTTAATCAAACACTTGAACAATATCTAAGGTGTTTTACTCTGCAACAAAGTGAGGAATGGAGAACGTTGTTGTGGATGGCGGAGTTCGCCTACAATAGCGCTACCCATTCATCTTTGGGATGTTCGCCCTTTTATTGTCTTCATGGCTTTCATCCCAATTTTTTGTCTTTTGATCACCCTGGTGTTTCCTCCCTTCCTTCTATACAGGAGCATCATGCTCACCTTATCTCTATAGCGCAGGAGGCCAGAGAGCAGTTGGTGGCAGCCAGAGACCATGACAAAAAACAGGCTGATAGAAAAAGAACCCCTGAACCAGAGTATACTATAGGAGACAAGGTATGGTTGAGTACGAAGTACTTGAAATTGAAGGGGATCACAAGGCTGCAACCCAAATTTGTTGGCCCATATCCCATTCTTGCTGTTATCAATACGGTGGCCATGAAGCTTCGTCTTCCCCCTACATGGCACATACATCCAGTGTTCCATGTGTCTCTTTTGAAGCCGTATGTGCCAGGTACCAGAGCAATGGGGAGGCCACAGCCTGTGGATATAGATCGGGACACTGAATATGAAGTGCGAGCTGTACTCGATTCCAGGAGAGTGAGGGGTGCTTTACAATACCTGATTGACTGGAAAGGTTATGGGCATGAGGAACGCTCTTGGGAGCCTCGTTCTAATCTCCACTGCCCTAGCCTTTTGCGGCGTTTTCACGCTATGTACCCATCTAAGCCTGGTGGACCGCCGAGACGTCGGTCCTAGAGAGGTGGTTCTGTCACGTTGTAGGCCCTTAATATGAGTACAGCATCTCCCAGAGTGCCTGCTGCTTAGTCTGCTGTTTGTGTCTTTACTTAGTTCTTTCTGTTGCTATATTTTTTCTGTTCCCCTTCCTTCCGGTGCTTGTTACCTCTAAAGCCTATCTATCCTGAACCCAAGCGTTTGTCTAAGCCTTACGGGGCCCCTGGTTATTTCCTTGTGAAACATTTGATTGCTCGGAGTGAGCGGAGACCGAGCAAAAGCTGTGCTGATAGACTTTCCCGCTGCACGGCTCGTCTGTGCCCTTTGACCTGGAGCTGCGCTGAGAGAACCGGAGCCGCGCTGAGAGACCCGAAGCCGCGCTGATAGAAGGAGCCGGCGCCTGCTGCTTTTTCGGGTACGTGAGCATTGTTGGGCTTGACTGTACAAAGGGCTGAGCCACGGAACGCCGATTGTACAGCGCCTCCTCTCCGTACAGTGATAGAAGCGGACGCTTCTAATTAACATTCTTTCTTGGAGCTCCGTGACTCTTATCTTTTGAGCACCGCCTATATGTTTATCGGCTTGGATATTGTTTGACTAGTTGGAGCTGTTATCTCCTGTGGATCGGAAAAGACATGAACTAGTGTATATTTACTTGCCACGGAGAATTGGAACAGGCTAATTGAAAAACGAGACTTCATTGAGAGAGCACATTAGCTTCCTAGATGTGCATTCGAGACTAAGAGTTTTGCTTTCTCTCTGGAGCTGTGACTCTTTGAATTTGTTTTCTTTTATTTATTCTTCTTTATCAATTTTCCTCTTGGATGTTTGTGGCAGTTCAGACTAGTGAGTATTCACCGTGTATCTATATCTCTATTGCTCTTGGTTTCATTAAGGGGGGGGGGTGAGTATTTACAAGTGTCTTCTTGTGTATCCATGCAGACTCAGCAAGCAGATTTAGAGAGGAACACCTAACCTGTCTTTGCCTGCTGTAGATGGTTTCTGGCTGCCAGCCTGTTGTATTTTCTTTCTCCATTTTTTCCCCTTCCCTGGGGGAGGTCTTCCTAGAGGAGTGTTATACCTATGGCTCGTCTGGGGAACCGCTCCTAGGGAGGAAGGAATTAGGCTACGACATCGCTCCTGCTGCATCTGAATATTAAGGTTAGTCATCCTGCCTAGTTTGTGACATGTTGGTTCTAAAAATAAAACACCTATATCTGTGGATATAAATGCAATTGGCCTGGAGTTCAGTCCTTGAGTGTGTGAAACCTTTTGCTGACTGAGTGTGTACAACAACTGCTTTACACTGTCCTCTGGAACTGCCTTACTGCTCGACCAAGCTACCACTTTGGAGAGTAAGGTCAGTTTTTACTTTAACCTCTGTTATACCTCTGGGGTTGGTGGACTCTATACACACTGTACTTCATTCTAGTCCAGTATATATAGAGCAACTTTCTCACAGAAGGTGATTGGAGAGCAAGTGAGGAATACTCTGTGACTAGAATACCGGCGTTACATTTGTGTTTCCATTCATATATCCATTTCTTTAGGTTACTGAAAAACACTACAGAGAATTTGACCAGTAGTGAATACATGTAGTAGTTAGCAAATAGCCCCACCACAAGGTGTAGATAGATTTACTTAATTCACTGATTAGGTCCTTAAGAATTGCCACAGATTGAACTCACCATTAGGCAAGAAACATGTTGACCTGGAGAGATGAGCATAGCTTTAACTGAACCCTGGTGTCAGATAAGCTGTCACTCTTTTGTTTTAATGAGGTGGATAGCAGCCAGAATAAACGTGTTATTTGGACTATCTTACTTCTTTTAAATCACCTTTCCACTCCACTATATCTACACATCACAGGCCATACACCCCCATTTCATCATACGGCAAGGAACAAAAGATCTCCGATAAAGAGCCCCTTTACAGGTGCCTGTTGGGCATTGCAGCGCTGACCCAACGAGGAGCAGGTCCAGATGATGAAGCATGACACCTAGCTTGCTGGGTGTGTGAGGAGCCTAGTTCCGGTAGAAGGAATCCCTCCACACTCCCTCCCACGCCAGATACCACCTATCCTGTCATTACGAATGACAGTGGTTGGTCTACTGACTTTTTTGACTAGGCACCACTTCAAGAGGAACAGCATACCTTTAGGTAGTCAAATATCAATTCTGCCTTCCATGAGTGTTGGTGGGATGAAGTGAGTGCGACTCGTTAGAAATTGATGTTAATATAGAACCTTAACTTGTGACCTGCATGTCTTTTGAGGTCTTGTCATGTAGCTGCTATTACAACCTGGTTAACATTAACTTCTCTATAACTTTTTTAAGAAAATCCCATGATGGTGATCTGTCCACCTAGCTTATGTGAACATATCTTCAAGAGTTTGTTGTATGACGGATAGCTACCGCAGAGGGCAGATGTCTTGTCCACCACTGTCAATGGCACATTAAAGAGGGCAGACCGGATATTCCCCACTTTTTGGAAGAACCCCCACCCTATCCAACTCTGTAGATGGCTCTTAGACTTTGTATGTTTTCTTGTTTCAGGGGACTTTCTTTCTCTATTCTTCAAACAAAGGGGAACTGGCTGAGGGTGTGGCCACATGTCTGTCAATGTGTGCAGGGATGCTTGTGATTGGGAGTTTGCACAATTTACAGGATGCTGCTATATTCCATTAAATCACTTATCTAGAGGTCTGGTATTATCTCACCCGTTGGATCTGCAGGACTCTACTATCTGTCCTTCTCAGCGTTCTTACTTGATAGGCAAAAGGATAAACCTTCCTCTGTGGCTAAAGTGTTACACCCCCCTAAGTGGGCAAAGGTGGCACAAGCTCTGGCAAAGGGCAACAGCGTCTTCTGTGTCATGGCACCTACTCTCCTCACTGTTTAAATGGACACTGCCTTAGGGGTCAAATAAGCACACCCTTCTCAACAACAGAGGAAAAAGGATGAGTTCCTGAAGATGCAACATTCCGGTCACCTGTTTCTGGGGAATCTGTGTCCTCTTCCTCCTGGCTCACGCCAACACAAGGTTCTCCATCACAGCCTTCTTCTTCCAAGCTGAAAAAACCCAAAACGATCATTATTTACGGATGCCTGTTATCATTCCCCTGTTTTTTCCCAACTCTTTGTACCATGAGCAAGAAAAAAGCCCATTTGTCACATACTGATTTATATTTATTATATTGTTTTGTAACCTATGAAATTGCCTATCTTTGAACTCCAATAAAAAATTATGACACAAAAAAAAAAGCCCATAAACCCACTGCGTGCAGGGATCATCTGCAACGTATATTCTCTGCCCCACTCAAAGCACACGCGCCTAGGAGGGGCTGCGAGATAGGCAACTGGTCAGCCATGATAACTGTTTCGTGGGTTCAACCTTCCAACTAGCAAAATAAAAAGGGAACAATATTCCATGATAGAGTAAAAGAAAAAAGAATTCTAAAGTCCCAGGGAATACAAGCTTATAAACAGTTGTTAATGTTTCAAGGAGGCCACCACGCAGATCCATCACAAGCGCCGCCCACTTGCACCACAGGCACAACCTCCCTCTAGCTTATACACCTGCTCTGACTTCTCTCCCCCCTAATTTTGCTCTCCTCTGGATCATCACTCCACTAGATAGCTCCTCATTCCTTTGGTAACCCTAAATGTTTGACCTCTCTCTTGTTAATTCTGTTCTGCCCCTCTCCTTTCTCTATTTTACCCTTGCTTTTTTCCAGCACAATCTTCCACTCAGGCAGAGAAGTGAGGAAGACTGCCTGGTAGTAGTCCCAAGATAGGTCCCTGGACATGCCTTGGATCAGTACCGACTCAGCCTGTCCGCTGCACACGTCCAACACCACTGCCCTGAACCATCATCTGCCTCCTGTGCTGTCACTGAAGTCCCACCCATGACTCACCCTCCTCATACCACACAGAGCCGGATTCCCATTCGTCTCTCAGTCTGACAAGTAAGACTCCTGAGATTTCCCATATTTCTTTATAAAACGGGTAATTAACCTGCTGCCATCCCCAGTTCTGTATTGTGGGTGTTTCAGCTCATGTGCCTTCGATCAAATGCCTGTGATCTCTCAAAGGGTGCCCATTTCCATTAACAGTGCTTGGTGTGCTTGAAATTGTACGAAGGCGAGACTATATTCAGCCACCAGCATCTCCAATGTGGTCAGGACACCCTATGCAAACAGTACCCCACTGTTGTGATCCCTTCAGTGTCTCGCTGGGCTGCTTGCCTAGATATAAAATGCCCCTGATATCTAGGGACACCAAATAATAATCCTTCTCTGAACCCTGCCACGCCCACCTGAGGAAGGACCTTCTGCCTCTGCTGCAGCAGGAAGTCGAGGCTCTTTTGGCGAAAGGAGCCAGAGAGAGGGTTCCAGTGCCAGAAGTCGGACGTGATTTCAGGTGTAGAAGAAGAATGGGGCCTCTATTGCATAATTGACTTACACTCCCTCTCAATGCCTTTCTGAAAAAGGACAAGTTCAAGATGGTCACACTGGCCCAGGTCTTATCAGCCCTCTACCCTGGAGACTGGACGGTGGCATTGGACCTGTCTTGCAGCCCCATAGGTGTTACCTGCGCTTCACAGTAGGCCATGAGTATTTTCAGTTTGCTGTGCTCCCCTTTGGCCTTACTAGTGCCTCTCGGTGGTCGCGAAAGTGTCAGTGGTGGTTGCAGGATTCCCAGTCTTTCCCTACCTCAGATTCGCGGTTGAAGGTGGGCTTGCCCCAGGTAGTCATCTCCCAACTCCAGACTTCAGCAAACCTTTTAACATTGTTGGGGTTCACTATCATCTGACAAAGTCACACCGGAAGTCTCCAAAGATACTCCCCTTTCTACGAGGCATTCTGGACATGGTGCAGTGCATGCCTAGCCCACGGAGAAGAGAGTCTAGGACATTCTGGCTATGATTCGGTTTCAACATCTCTCCTGGATCTCAGTCAGTATGGCTCTGAGGCTGCTGGGACTGATGGCCGTGCCTGCATCCTGCTGGTCAAGCAAGCTAGATGGGATGTGCAGGCTCTACAGAGCAATCTGTAGTTCACTTGGGCATAGCACCAAAGGGATAATTCCAAGGTGGTCCAGATTTCTGAGGAGACTGCAAAAGATATGCAGTAGTGGCTGCAGGACAGCGATTTGCTCAGCGGCAGACTCTCTCTCCTTACCACAATCAGTGCTCATTGAGGTCACCAATGCACTGCTTCTGGGTTGGTGGGGGATCATCTTTGAGAGGTGGACATCAGAGGCGTCTGGTCTCCAGTGAACGCCCAGCTCCATATCAACCTTCTGGAGCTGAGAGCTATCTGCTTGGCACTGAAGGTCTTTCTGCCCTCCATCAAAGGGAAGCTGGTTCAGGTGCACACCCACAACACCATCCCCTACACCACATGCTACTTCAACAAGCAAGACTGGGTGGGCTCGTGGACCCTATGCAAGGTGGCTTGCAATCTCTGGATGTGGATAGGTGTTCAAGGGACTTTTCTGGCGAAACACCACCTAGCGGGTTACTTGAACAAAGTAAGCCATCAACGTCTTGCGAATCACAAATGAAAGTTACATATGAAGGGGCTGCACGGTCTTTCTGTGAATGTGAAGAACCCTGGCTCGATCCCTTTACCACTGCTGAGAATGCGAGAATGCGCAATGTCAGTACTTTTGCGTGTTGGACTTTCCAAGGTGTTTCTCACCACATAGAATGGAACTCGGGACTCCTATATGTCTTTCCGCAGATACGTCTTCTGCCTAAGTTTTGAAGAAGATCACGACCGACCAGGCCCAAGTCTTTCCAGTGGCTCCTGATTGGGCATGGAGAGTATAGTATCCTGACTTCTGGGCATGAGCATCTGCCTGGCCTGGTGGCTCAGTGGACTAAGGCGTCCACGGTTGGGGCCTGTGTTCAACCTCATGGTCACTGGTTCTAATCCCCCCGGGTCCACTCTGCCTTTAATCCCTCCAAGCTCGATGAAATGAGTACTATTGAGCTGGGTAACAATAAACATCTGTTATTCAACACCAAGATACCCTTGGGTGAACGTGCGCTTTACAAAGGCACATGCTAGGTTATGTCCTTCAATCTAGCTACCCCTTCGGCAAGATTTCTTGTTGGATCAGGAGAGCCGGGTCTTGATCCTGGGCATGCGCAACCTGCACCTCCATGCTTGGAGCTTGTGCGGCAACAGTTGAGTGCTTTCAACATTCCTCCAGAAGTAGTGAATGTCCTCTTGGAAGCCAGACGTCCATCATCCAAATCTATTTATGCCTGTCGTTGGAATAACTTTGTGACCTTGTGTGCTTCTAAAACGGTATACGAACATGTCTAACAATAGAAATGGGGGTCGTGGTCCTAAACAGCCACTTTTCAAAGAAGTGGTAAAACAATCTTCTTCTGTAACAGTTAAGGGTAATGGCTCAACGTCACCTCCTTCATCGCAAGTTGTACCGCCTTCAACTGACAAATCCTTATCTGACACTATTCAATGTATATTACAAGAACTCTCTGGGGTCAATCGCCGGTTAGAGGGTCTGGATGTTGCTATGTCTTCATTGACCACAGAAACAAAGTCTATCAGGGCAGAACTTACTACGTTTCATTCCAGGATTGATGTTCTTGACTCTAAAATAATAGACATAGAGGGTCGTCTGGATTCTGTTCAGGGTTCAGATCAAAACTTACTTTTCCTACACAGTAAGATCATCGACTTGGAAGATCGAAGTCGTAGGGATAATATCCGTTTTTTTGGTTTTCCAGAAAATGTTGAGAAGCAAGACATGAAGTCCTTTCTTTGTGATGCCCATCCCACTATGACTGGGATTTCTTTTACTCCTCCTCTTGAACTCCAACGTGGTCACAGATTATGCCCTTTGCGTCCTGGACTTTCGGCAAGACCTAGACCAATCATTGCTTGCTTCCTACGACATGAACAAACCAGACAGATTCTAACATTGGCTCATACTCATGGCTGCTTTCTATTTCAGGGTCATACCAT
The DNA here is from genome assembly GCF_964263255.1 of Lissotriton vulgaris. NCBI lineage: Eukaryota > Metazoa > Chordata > Amphibia > Caudata > Salamandridae > Lissotriton > Lissotriton vulgaris. The sequence goes on from NC_141693.1 coordinate 2,026,632,961, forward strand.
CCATATGGCTGCAGATTTCTCTAAAGAAACGAATGAACGACGAAAGGCGTTTCTTTCCATGCGACCCCAACTACGTCAAATGGACATCAAATATGGATTATTTGAGCCTGCTCGTTTTCGTATTATTAGGAATGGTGAGTCCAAAGACCTGCACTTCTACAGCAGTTTCTGAATGATATCAGATCCCAGGATATGGAAACGCAGACTCCTCCCTCTGCTCCCTCTTCTCGGTCCAAGTCCTCCTCTACAAATCTTCCAACATCTCAATTGTATTCCTCTCCTGAATTTAGAGAACGTGGCAGGGATTTCACTCGTCTGCCTCGCTCTCAGGATGGCAAGGAATTGGCTTTACGTTCTGTCTCCTCTCATACTACTATGCAGCAACGAGACAAATCTAGGTCGCCTCTTAAGACACCTTCTGATGCTGACTGAGTTTTAAATGCTTTAATGTTTTATTACTTTTTCTATTCTATAAGTGTACAGCAGTGTTTATTGTTCATAATGTTTTCTCTGCTCGTTTAGCTCACCAAGTTTTTAATGCATGGTGCAATAAGACCCACTCTCCTTAGTGTCCTATATAATATTCTATACCTTACTGTTCTCCTATATCTACTAATAAAACTGTGCTTTGCAGTTTGCAATTATTTAATTATTACAGGTTTTGCTTATTGTATACTATAAGATTATTCCTCATCCCACAAGTGCTTTTTCTCTCCTTTTGTTCGCCCCCCGAGCTATGGTGTTGTTCTATTATTACGCTTCTTGCTATTCGTTTCATATATTAATTACTCCGGTTTTATAGGATATTCTTTGTTTCTTTATTGTATTATTGCTATTTTTTAGATTAGGATAATTTCTAGTATCTGATGTTCTAATTGTTTTCTTCTTCACATGTGGATCTATAGTATTATACACTATGCACATTGTTTTATTTTGTGCTATATGTTTTATTGTTATACTGTGAGTTTTCAACAAATTGGAGTATTTATGCATTGTAGGTATTGCTCATTATATACTGTACATGCTTATTACATATGGGACTTACTCCCCATTAATGCCCCTTTTCCATGTTCTGGTTATTGTGTTTAGATTTACACTGTTCATCTGCTTTATCAGATACTTTGGGTTTTGACATAATACACTTTTATTATATTGTTCTACTCACTTATATATATATTGTCTCTAGTCATGCTCTCTTGTCTCCCTATGAGTGCTTTTCTTCTTTTGTCTACAAATTCTTTCTCTCTCTCTTCCTACGGCATTCTTTACTTTGTTCTCTTTCATACATTATTTCTCATGTTTCCTTCATATATCTTATTTCTTTCTTTTACTGTTTGCTATGGGGACTCCTTCATTTACTCCACTTCCTTTAGTCTTCTTTTCTTGCCCTCTCGAGTTATTATTTATTGAATTATATTTATAACATGCACTTAATCATTCTCTTTATTCATTGGTTTTGCTTTATGATAATACTTAATGTTTTGAAAAAAGAATCAATAGGTACGGTGCACAGCTAGTTGCGATTGTGTTTTTAAATACTTTGTTTAAGAAGAGTTGATCATGTATGGGTGCTCCTGCTGGTGGCGTAACCGTCCATTTACGCTACAAAGCATCAAACATTACCCAGGAAAAAGCAATCATGAGAGCAACCAAAAGTGAAGACACCAGAATGGTGTTAGTGTCGAAACACTCTACATTAAGCGGAAGATATAAAAAAATCATACTGAACCATTGGCGAATCCTATCATCTGAACCTGAATTTAAAGATCTTTTCAAACATCCACCAATATTTGCATACACCAGAGCAAACAAAATAAGAGAAATTCTGTCGAGAGACACAAGGGTCGACAAATTGAATACAAAGGAATGAGACCTTGTCTCAACTGCAACAGCTGCAATAACATCATTAAGGGCAACAAAATAAACCATCCTATGAAGGGTACTGAAATCAAAATCAATGTGAATGCAACCTGCGATTCGACCAACTTAATTTATCTGCTCAAATGCCCTTGTGGGAAAATCTATATTGGAAAAACTGAAAGGAAAATAAAAATTCGCCTAAACGAACACAAGTCAAACATACGGACCAAACAAGAAAAATACAGTGTGGCTATGCATTTCTTGGAACACAACCACAGTGTGGCACAATTAAAATTCATGGTATTAGAGCTAATTGAGAAGAAAGAAGGAAAAGACAATAACAAAGTTCTTCTACAGAAAGAAACCGCATGGATATATCATAAGCAATCTTTGAAACCATTTGGTCTGAATGACCGTATTGAACTTAGTTGTTTTCTATAAGTATCCACTGAGGTACATGTGGACACTGATTTCTGCTGTGCGTCTATTAACCAACATTCTTGTACATCCAACCCACTTTCAATACTCACTATATGTCATATAGCGTGCTTCTATGGTATACCACAATTTCACTGTGTGCACTTGATTAAGGTCCCTTTTTTTGTAACACATTTTTCTGCAACATTCTCTTTATCCTTTTTTGTTGCTTACAATTAAGGTTCCCCCTTTTTCTTTGTAACACTCCTTTCAAGATGGCCGACATGATTCAGTCATAAGTCCATCTTCGATGTCGCTGGCGCGATCGGACGCTATATACTAGTCATTCACTCAACCTGTCTGAATAGCTTCCCGTAAGTCCTCTTTTTATATCTACGCGTCACCGCGATAAACATTTCCTCCAACGCCGAGTCAAACTTCCGTATCCCGATCCTGATTCGGATGGAAGATATCAGGATACTTCGTGTACCCTTAACCATTTCAGTAAGTCGGGTTCCCCGCCTGCACGTTAAAATGATGAATTCACGTTACCACCAGGGTAACCTTTGCCACATATGCTGACTTTGTTTTGGTTTTTGTTACAGCTTCCTTGAAACCCTTTCGAACTTCAAGACCATGTGAGCCTCTCCTTGTTTTTCCTTTATGTCCGACGTTAGGTATTCCTCAACCCTTCACACTCCCGTATGCACCCGTTTTAAACCATGAGCCACTTTACCATTTAGGCGAGCACCTTTTTTCACTGACACTCATTTAAACCATAGCACATTCGTATACCATGGATGAATATGTTCTGTTACCGTTTAGTCACTTCAATTCAAACTCTATGGAACTTTTAAAATGTTGGATATAATTGTTTTTGCATGTATTTCGTTATTATGATGGGCTATGTAGCAAACCATTGCCGTTTTGAATTTTAGGGCTCCTTGAGAAAGGGCGACTCTTGCCCGAAATGCATTGGAGCATTATTTTGGAAATCATTACATTGTTGAAATACAAGGAATAATGAAATGAAAGTATGAACTGAATACACAACGTTATCATTTAATGAACAACAAATAAATTTACTTTAAAGTACAGTGGAGTCTGTCTTTCGTGACGAACCTTAGGGGAGTGCCCAATGCAGGGATGTGTACATAATCTATGAACACACTAATTTGACGAATACTTAATGTTTTCACACAATTTTTGATAATGTTGCCTTGCTCTTTTTTGTCTCGCATATTCCATATTCTCCTTTGCTCTCTAGATCCCCAGTCTTCTTTCCTTGGAGGGGGTCCGATTACCCCTTGGCGCTGTTTTCAGTGCTCCCAGACCCGTAGATAACAGTCTAGGTTCTCTTCTCTTTTTCTATTTTATTCTTTTTCTTTTGTTCGTTTCTACCTGATTTGTTTATCTTAGATACTTATTTTGCTTTTCTAAACTACCTCTGTATTTTCTTTCCTTCTTCTCTTCCTTTCTTTTCTTTTTCTTCTTTTCCTTTTCCTTGACTCACTTTGTCTATTATCTCCCAGTGCAACATCTTTCTTCTCTAATTTTTGTTCAAGTGTTTCCTTTCCTTTCTATTTACCTTTTGACCTCACCTACGATGTCCTCTCCTAATTCGTGGTCAGTGATTTCCTGGAATGTTAATGGTCTCACTCATTATATTAAGCGTAAAAAAGTACTAACATATTTACGATCTAAACATGTGGACGTTGCTCTATTGCAGGAAACACACTTAGATGACATTGAATCTAGTAAACTCAGCAGAGATTGGGTCGGTAAGGTGATTCATAGTAGTGTCTCCAAGCATGATCCCACCAACCCTAACCCTGTTCGTAAGTGTGGGGTAGCCATACTTCGCCGAAAGTCACTTCCCTTCACAATTCTCAAAACATGGTCTGATCCAGAAGGTCGGTATGTATTTGCCAAGTTGAAGATTGGGAACTCTTTCATCTGTCTTGGTTCCATTTATGCTCCATTAGGCTCCAAAAAACAGTTTTTTTCTCCGACTGAACCGCCTTTTCACGGAAATTGATGCCTCCCAGTTTCTCATTGGAGAAGACTGAAATCTGACACCAGATCCGGCTCTGGACAGAACGGGTTGTTTTGACACTGTTAATGCTCCAGATAGAGCCATTTTCCGGGACATTCTTGCTGATATTGGTTTAGTTGATCACTGGAGATTGAGTCATCCTCAGGACAAAGAATACATGTTTTTCTCCCCTTCGCATATATGTATGTATGTATGTATAACACACTTATAAAGCGCATTCTGTCACCTGACGGGCATCCTGGCGCTGAGATCAAACAGGTCCTGAAACACGATCAAAGAAGGATCATAGAGCAATTATCCTAACCTAGGAAACAAATGAGTTTTTAATAGTTTTTTAAAAGAAGGGAGGTCTCCTGAGCATCTGAGCGACAGTGGCAGATCGTTCCACAGCTTAGATGCCGTGAAAAACAAACGTGCGGCCACCCATTCGCTTTCTCCGGAACTTAGGAACAACCACCAAATAGGCAGAGGCAGAACGGAGAGCTCTTGCTGGGGTGTACCAAGTGAACATCTCCTGTAAGGGCAACGGTCCCGAGCCATGCAGAGCCCGGAAGACCAGACATAGCGCCTTGAATTCGATTAGTTGAGGGATAGGGAGCCAATGCAAGTCTCTAAGAGCTGCGGAAGATGAGTCAGAACGACGGCGGGAGAGTGCTAGCTTAGCCGCGAAATTCTGCACTCTTTGTAGCTTACCTATCGCCATAGCAGGTGCCCCCAGAAGTAGTGCATTGCAGTAATCCAGTCTGCTTAGAATGATGCTGCGCACTACTTCTGGTCTAGCATTGACAGGGAGCAGAGGAAGAATCTTCCTGAGAGAACGCAACAGGCCCATGCAGGTGGATACTGTTTGTCAATGAAACCGTCCAGTTGAAGACTCGGTTACATTGTCACTCCCAAATTCCGAACCGAGGTAGCTGCTGCCGCCGTGCCCTGAAAGGAGGGGGGCCAGAAGTCCTGTGGTAGAGATCGAGGGACCCGGTCCACTGAGCAGTGTAACACCTCTGTCTTTGAGCTGTTAAATTGCAGCGAGTTGTTACTCAGCCATGTTGCCGTGGTGGCCATGCAATGGTGAAAGGTCTCCAGGGACACCGCATTCTCCCCTTCGAAGGAGAAAATAAGCTGGGTGTCGTCAGCGTAGTTGGTGACTGAAATGCCAAATGATTTAATTAGCTTGACCGGGGGTGGAGGTACAGATTAAAAAGAATAGGGCTGATGGCCGAGCCCTGGGGTACTCCCTGACCAACCCTTTTAACGGTGGACTTAAAGGGGGGCAGGGCAACTACCTGATGTCTATTGGCCAAGTATGAAACAAGCCAATCCCGGGCCAGGCCCGTCACCCCAACCTCCTCCAGTCTCCTGGTCAGGATGGCATGACTGACCGTATCGAACGCTGCCGACATGTCGAGCAGCACTAAAAAGGCTGCTCGTCCATAGTCGGCACGCGAACGAAGGTCACTCAAGACAGTCACCAAGGCTGATTCGGTTCCATGTGCTGGTCTGAAACCAAACTGCGCCGCATCCAGACATTCATTAACTTCCAAAAAGCTGGACAGGTGTCTTGTGACCAGTTTTTCCAGGATCTTAATCGGAAAGGGAAGTAATGATATGGGTCTGTAATTAGCGGGGCATAAGGGATCCAGTGATTCTTTCTTCAGTAATGGAGAAACAACTGCAAATTTCCAGCTGTCCGGGACCTGGGCGGAGCCAAGAGATTGGCAACAAATTGCGTGGAGAGGAGGGTACAGCTCTTCCCTAAAGACTTTCCAGAGTTTGTGCGGAACAACATCAAGGGGGGACCCAGAGGATACACTATCCGCTAGGACACCAAACTCTGCAAAAGACGGGAGAGGGAAACTTTCCAGCCTGGCTTTCCCAGCCTCCAACTCCAATATAGGAGGATGAGCAGCCCCAGATGTCGTGGGATTTAGGTTGCTCAGGATTGTCGCGATCTTGTCTTCAAAGGCCTTGGCCAATGAATCGGATAGTAGCTGAGAGGCTGGGATAGCGGTGGTAGCACAGGCCGGTCGTGACAGCTCGTTGACAATTTTAAACAAAGCTTGTGCTTTGTTTGAGGCTGACAGTAAAGTCTCCTCCAGAAACCTCGCTTTTGCACACTTAATCTGTGCTTTGTAGGCTGCGAGTTCCTGTTTGAAGAGAATCTTATCCGATGCCAGATAATGTCTCCTCCATCTCTGCTCCGCCTGTTTGCACTGCTGAGTTAGTTCACTACTGAGAAGTTCCCTCGAAAACCATGGCATGGCAGTTTTTGTTCTGTCTCGCGTTTTTCTTAGCGGAGCCAGCCTATCCAAGGTGGTCTTAATTTGCTGGGTGAGCGCGTTATAGCTTTCATCCGCGTTGTCTGCCAGCTGAAAAGCTTCAGCAAGCAGATTTGGAAGGGTTGCGCCTCTCAGAAGCCTGGACCATTTTCTCCCCGTCCTAGCCATACCTGTGTTACTAGTTTTAGAGCAGCCCGTCAAGAGAGCTACTGAAAAAAGGACTAGGGCGTGGTCCGTCCAGCACTGCGGAAGGATATTGCTAACCTTTACCTGGCCAGCGTCAGCAAAGACCAAATCCAAAACATGTCCCATCTGATGAGTCTTAGAAAGAACCAACTGCTCTAGTTTGATATTGCGACAAGCCTGTGTGAGATATGTAAAGGCTGAGTCTGTAGGTCCATCTGGCCACATATTAAAATCCCCCAGTACCATCAGTCTGGCAAGGGAGTTGGAAAGGTCGTATATTAGATCGGTAAGGTCGGACACAGCCGATGTACCGCCAGCCGGAGGTCTATAACACAGAAGACCAGTTAATAGTACCCCACCCTGTCCCTTCAGAGAGAAACCCATCAGTTCATAATCCTTGATTTGCTTGATTTCAAACTGGGAGAAGTCCAGTGAGTCCCTATAAATCAGTCCTACACCTCCTCCTCTAGCCCCAACACGAGGGTTATGTCTAATCTTGTAACCTGGGGGGCAAGCTTGTCCCAGTTCTATACCGCTATCTGTCCTCGTCCATGTTTCAGTCATGAATAAGACGTCTAACTCATGTTGTTCTATGAGTAGCGCTATCTCTGTATGATGCCTGCATAAAGATCGCACATTTAGCAGGCCGCAGACCAGAGAATTGAGGTTTTCGGCAGTAGTAGAAGGAAGAGTTTCTCCCGTGACAACAGGGGTCGGGACTAGTAGATCTTCTTTGGTATGAGTTAGGGGCGTGAGGGGGACCGAGGCAGCATTTCCAGCCGCCAGCGCGTCCTGTGCGCGAACGGGCGCAAACGGGTTTACCTCTGGCGCATCTCCGGCGCGCCTACGACGCGCCCGCTGCGCGCCAACGCTGCACGCTGGGTGCACCATAGTTATTTATCACCGTGAAGCGCGGGAGACCGCCTATGGGATCGTCTAGCCCGCCAACCAAGATGGCGCCTAGTCACCGGCCCACTTTCCTAACCCACTCACCCAAGATGGCGGCTAGCGCCGCGATGTATGCCTCCCGAGCCTCAAAGTAGCCCCACTGACTAAATCCCACAAATGTGGGTGGGTTTTCCACAAATTATCGTGCAGGTAAGCCTCTCTAATTTTCCCCTCCAAACACAGGCGCGTCTGCGCAAATTACAGCACTAGCGCGAAGCATGAACAGAAGCCAGGTTGTGGCGATTTAAAATTAAAATAAAGATAAGGTTAAAAAGCTAACAGAAGCGGTAGCGTGCGTGCAGGTTCTATAAGATCTACCTCCTGAAAGTAAGGGCTCACCTTAAATACCAAGATGCGGAAGCAGAGCGCGGGAGACCGCCTATGCGATCGTCTAGCCCGCCAACCAAGATGGCGCCTAGTCACCGGCCCACTTTCCCAACCCACTCACCCAAGATGGCGGCTAGCGCCGCGATGTATGCCTCCCGAGCCTCAAAGTAGCCCTACTGACTAAATCCCACAAATGTGGGTGGGTTTTCCACAAATTATCGTGCAGGTAAGCCTCTCTAATTTTCCCCTCCAAACACAGGTGCATGGTACATTCTCACGTCTTGATTACTTTCTTCTTTCACAATGGGCAGTCCAATTGGTTACACAGTCCCAGATCCTGGAAGCAGCCATCTCTGACCATTCCCCTGTTCTCTTGTCTCTAGACTTGGGTCTTTCCAAACCCGGACGTAAACCATGGCGCTTGAATATAGCTAGGTACAGAGCACCAGCAGGTAAACTCCTTTTGCAATCACAGCTCCAAGATTATCTTATTCTCAATGATACATCAGTCTCTTCTAAGAGAATGGTTTGGGCAGCGGCCAAGGCAACGATTAGGGGTCAACTCATGCGGGACGCTGCTTTTCGCAATAAAGAAAAGGCAGATAAACCGACTGCTTTGGAGTAGGACATTCGCCAACTTTCTCAATCATATATCTTAAATCCAACCCTTCAGGTTCGGAAATCACTGGAGAAAGCGCGAATGTCTCTTAATAGTTCCTTTACTTCTAAAGCTAAGTACGCTTTACAAAGGATGAAAGGACGTCATTAAGAGCAGGGTGAAAAGGCTGGTCGGCTGTTAGCTGCGCAATTGAGACAGAGTGAGGCCAATATGGCAATCCCAGCTATTAAATCAAGTAATGGTGACGTACTTACTCGACCAAAAGAGATTTTTTTTTTTTTGTTTTTTTGAAAACCTTTATTTGACATTTTCAACCAGATACAAACACGGGCCTACAACCCCCAGGGCTGGCCGCCAAGCAATTGCAACACAATACTACGATCAAAACTTCAGACCCAGCCTCCCGGGGAACATAGTCGCTACATCCACAATGCGCACTGGTTGGAAGCCATATCAAATTGGGAACAGGATACAAAAGGTTTCATTTTATAATATTAAATTAGAAGGATCAGGTGCCATACAATATCTCAAGCTATGAAGAGGGGGCGAGCGAAATAGTGTGTCCACAGTTAATTCGTTTTTATGTAAATCAGTGGCGTTAAAGCAGACGACATCCGGATAAACAAGCATACTATTACGGTTCGCGCCAACATTTATGCCCGCCCCGTGGCCCCGAAACATCGCGAGAGTTGAGGCACAGATATGAAAGCAGAGATGGACCGAACAATGAACCCACTACACTGACCCGGAAAAGGAGAAAAGAAAAGGCCAAAGAAAGATAAGAAGAGAAAAAAAGGCCATAGAAACAAAGAAAAAACATAACTCCCATCCCCCAGCCCCCCACCCTGCACCCCTGCAGATGACTACGGCCTACCCCCCTAGCAGCGTGCCTGTCGCCCAAGAACGGAAACAGGGAAAAAAGGAAAAGAAATTAAACCCCACCCGAAGAGGGGAAATGGAGGAGGGCTTTATGCAACGCACTCCCGGTCTCTCGCCCCCATCCTAACCAACCCCGCCCCGGACTCCGTTAATGCAATAAAACAATCCCGTTAACCATAATACCACAATGAACAACCCAGACAACAATCTCAGCCTTGGCCCCGTCGATTAAATTCGCTGAGTCCGTCAGGGGAAGAAAGCCCCGTCCTCAAAATCTCAAAAGGTACACAGAAGTTGGCAGAACAGAGGTCCACAGATGAAAAAAGAACCGAAGGTCCCAAATTAGTCGCTGGTACCAACGATGCCCCTCCCCGTCTCCGAAGCCAGGCTTTATCCCATCCGCCATCTTGATAGACCGACTGGGGAGGGGGGCCGACACAGTCCAAAACAGGTCACAGTACCAATTGAAAGGATCCGAAGTGGGGACAGCATGTAAATGTTCCGACAGTTGAAAATACGGGGATTCCAACGGATTAATTGAGTCACCAAGCACAGTACTTTCGGGTAGTTCCACTGCGATAGGGGCAAATACAGCTTCCAGCACCGGGTCTAAGTACGCCACCGGGGCGTCAATCGAAAGGCGAGCTGGTCGCCGGGTCTCGGGCGTCAAGTCAGGATCCGGTCTCAATCCTTTGATTCCATCCGCCACCAACAACAGGCTGCAGGTCTGGGCTTTAACAGTCTCCTGAAGTGCCACAAGGGCCTCCAGCACCGTCCGCAATGACGGGCCACTTTGAGCCTGCTCCGTCAGCTTCCATTGTTCCTCAGGCATGGTGTTCCCCACAGAGAGGCGCCTTCTCCGGGGGAAGATTAGGCGGAGCAGGAATGAGCCATGAGGGGCAGATTGGTAGCATGCAGTAGCGCGTAGGGAGATTCCAACCCAGGGGGTACCGGCGATATGAATGCCGGACCCCCGGTCCGGGACCCCCGCAACACAGCGCCGTGCGTCACTCGTCACCTCACCTCATATAGAACACCAGGCAGCAGCTGGTAGCAGAGCAATCCCGAAATTCTGAATGTTCCAGAGACCGGACCCAACCGCATTCAACAGTCCGTTGTTGTTCAACTCGGACCCGGCTAGGCCAGCACTCGAGACCCCGGCTTCTCGGCTTGGTTAGGCCTCAAATCGGTCCTCGACGTTACTCCGCTCCACGATGTCGGATAAACCCCGGGATCACATCATCGGAGTGCAAATCAGGTCACACACACGGATCCGGGGCAGGAGATCAGGATAGGTGACAGGATAGTAGAGCGTAGGACGGAGGTCAGCGGAGCCGGGAGACTATGCGGCCATCTTGGTTGGTGTCGTAGCTCCTCCCCCCCACAAGAGATTGTTGAAGAATTTGCTTCATTCTACAGATCTCTTTACTCTCCAAGCACTCATATAGACACACTTGCGATGTCCAATTTTTTAGCTGCAGTCCATCTTCCATAACTCTCCGATGAGGGTAGAGCCCTACTGGAGGGTGTTATTACGAAGGATGAAATATCTTCAGCGATAGCTGCATTGCCATATCATAAAGCTCCGGGAGATGATGGATTCCCTCCTGAATTCTTCAAATGGACCGGTCAGAGTATGATCGATACTTTACATGCTGCATTTGGGGAGGCGGTGGAGGAGTCTTCTCTTGGTCCTATTTCCAACAAGGCCGTTATAGCTGTCTTACCGAAACCTGGCAAAGATCCTTTGTTGTGCAGTAGTTATAGGCCCATATCTCTTTTAAATTCTGATGTTAAGATACTTGCTAGCATTCTTGCTTCACGCCTTCGTAAAGTTCTACCTTCTTTAATCCATAATTCGCAGGTAGGTTTTGTTCCGGGTAGGTCATCTCGTAACCATTTACGCACCCTGTCTCATACTTTATGGTCAGCTAAACATCTTACTGACAATGCGTTACTCCTTTCTGTAGATGCTGAAAAAGCATTTGATCGTATCGAGTGGGAATACCTTTTTTCTGTCATGCAAAGGTTTGGGTTAGGTGATCAGTTTATAGATAAAGTGCGACTGCTTTACGATGATCCATCGGCTCAGGTCAATTGCGGCGGTTTCCTATCCACCCCTTTCCAAATCAGACGAGGTACTCGTCAAGGTTGCCCACTCTCCCCTTTTCTTTTCCTTCTCGCAATGGAACCTTTAGCTGCGGCGGTATGACAATCTACTGAGGTAATAGGTGTTCCCCTTCCAATTGGTCACTCAAAAATTTATTTATATGCAGATGATGTTCTCCTTACACTTACTGATCTCCCCCGCTCCCTTCCTGCTCTCCTCCGCATCATTAATGATTTCTCTTCCTTTTCTGGCTACAAGATAAATTGGGACAAGAGTGAAGCATTACCCATGACTATTAGTACAACAAAGGATGTGATTTCTGGTTTCCCTTTTCATTGGCAATCATCCCGGCTTAAGTACTTAGGAATCTTAATAAATAGAGGGTTGGATAATATAGTCACGGACAATTTGACTCCTTTAATTGCGCAAATGCAAAGAGACTTTGATAAATGGAAGGCTCTCGGTTGGTCCTTGTTGGGGCGAGTACAGGCGGTCAAGATGGTTACTCTTACTCGTTTCCTTTATGTCTTAGGTATGCTTCCTCTTCACATCCCCTTAACCACTTTGAGATCCATTGACTCCAAAATTAAACTTTTTGTCTGGGGCACGGCTAAACTGCGTCTTGCCTTTGAAAAATTAAAATCTCATCAGTCACAAGGGGGTTTGGGTCTCCCTTCTATCGAACATTACTCACTTGCTCTTCATCTTTCGCAACTTGTCTTTTTTCTACCTAAATCTAAAGATATACCTCAATGGGTCCCTCTTGAACATCACTTGTTAGCCTCTGGTCCAGGTTTGTCCCTTCTTTATGGTAAAGGGGTCAGTTCTTTTGATCCTAAAAACCCTATCTTATTTGCAATGTCCAAATCTTGGCAGAGGAGTCATCGTATACTTAAATCTAACACACGCATCCATATTAAAGCTCCTTTATGGATTAATTCTGCCGTTCGGGTTGGAGGTCGCACTCTGTCCTGGCCCATATGGCAGGAAGCTGGTATTCAGACAATAGATCAGTTGTTTCACAATAACACTCTTAAATCTTTTTCTCAACTCTGTGAGGAATTCCATCTGCCATACACTCAGCTCCAGCAAGCTCTCACGAAACATTTAGGTCCCCCACCTGATTTGATATCTGTATCTCCTCTTTTGTCCTATCTACAGCTGTGGGGGAATCTTAAAGGTGTGACTTCTGGTCTTTATAAAACTTTCTTGCATCCTCTATTTTCACAACCCCTCTCACAAGCTCTCCAGTTATAATGGCAATCTCGCCTCTCGGTTACATATTCCAATACTCAATGGGACCAAATACTGGAAGGGTTACATAAGGGAGTTCGCGAAGCCCGTCTTAAATGTTGTGTTTTTAAAATTCTACATGAATGGCACTGGTCTCCAGTCAAGTTACACCATGATAAGTTAATATCACATACTTTGTTTTGGAGGTGTTCAGCCTCTGGCTGTGATATTACGCATATTGTTTGTGAATGCCCTCATATGACACCTTTTTGGCTTTTTGTACGGAAGACGTTGGTTACTACTATGTCACTCCCTCTACCCCTTACCTCTCTGAATATTATCTTGCATGATTTTCGTAGCCTTCCGAAGCTTTCTAAACCACAAACTCGTCTTCTCCATACGGCTCTGGCCACGGCAAAAATTTGTATACTACGGCACTGGAAATCTCCTCTGCCCCCTTCGCAGGAGGAGTGGTTGGTGGCGATGTTGCAAACAGCTCTACATGAACGTACAATTTATAATTTGCAGGATCAAGCTTCCATTTTTCTCCAGGTGTGGTCTCCTTTTCTGGAAGCCTCTGTACGTGATAATTCTGGCTCCACTCCTCCTTCTCCTCTGATTGTCCCACCTTCTTAATTCTATTCTTTTGAGTCCTTCTCGTATTGCTCATCTATACATTTTCTTCCCTTACCTCTTTTTATGTAAATCTGTGTTGCTCTGGGATTTTTATCCATTCTTTTCTTTTTCTCTTCTTTTTCCTCTTTCTTTATTATTTTCTTCTTTTTCTGTTCTATTCTTCTTTCCTTTCCTTCATTCTTCTTTCATCTTGCACTTATTTTATAATCTTTTCATTATCATTGCATTTAGGATTATGGAATATACGTTATCCTTATGTTCTCATATTTATTATATTCTGTTTAATGCTTTTCTTCATTTGTACCATTTTTTACATACCAAAGATTTTACTCTGTATCATTATTTGCATCTGTACTTTTATCTTCAAATTTCCAATAAAAAATGACAACACTAAACAGATCAACCCACCCCATGCCAAGCAGTCCAAAGTTTTGTTGTTTGGTTGCTGGACCAGCCTTAATTGTTCAAATCAGTGGTGATGTATTTCCTCAAGGGGTTACAATATGGTTTTTCCTCCTCCTTCTTACGGTACGCCTCAAAGGGACGTGTTTGCCTTTTCAGTCCCTCCACAGTTGTCCTCTCAGGCTCCTTACCTTCAAGTCAGTCTTTGTTGTTGCCATAATATCAGAAGGGACGGGTCAGCGAGCTTTAGGCCCTTTCTGTTGACCTGCCTTAACTAGACAAACTAGTCCTCCAGACACGTGCCTCCTTCCTTCGGAAGATAATGATTCCATTTCATGTTGCTCAGACCATTACCCTTCTGGTGTTCTTTGCTTCACCTCATCCTTCTAAGATGGAGGAATCGCTTCACAGGTTGGATTCGAAAAGAGCTCTCCGCTTCTATAACAATCATACTAGTGACGACCGGGTGGATTATCAGCTCCTTATTGAGTTCATAGGGGAGAAGAAATGCAAAGCTGTGCAGAAAAGGACCATCTTCCACTGGATTCTGCTCTGGATTAAGATCTGCTACTCACTGGTCAAAAAGCACCATACAGATGGCTTGCAGGTTCATTCTACCAGAGCAAGGCTGCTACCACTGTGTTGGCCCATGGGCTGCCTGTTCCAGACATGTGTCCAGCTGCTACAAGGGTGTCACTCCATATGTTCAAGAGGCACTATTGCCTGAACCGTCAGGACCCTGCGAGCCCACTCAGTCCTCCAGGACTTAAAGGTTTGAGCTACTTCCGAAACCCACCTCATAGGAGTTATTGCTTGGGCATCTATTAAAAATGTGAAGCATCTGCGGTGAGAAGTCTCTAGCAGAAGAATAAGTTACTTATCTTCGGTAACACTCTTTCTCTCTAACTGCAGATTCCTCATAGACCCTCCCACCCCCGTTCCATGAACTGGTCTCCCCACATTAAAAGATCTCAATCTAGGGATCTGCATATTGGTCTTTACTAATGAGTTTGGTCTGCTTCTGCGGGCGCATGCAAAGAAAGGAACTGATGTAAGTGCGCATGGGTGGCTTCGATATATATGCCCGCACACGTCACATCTAGCGAGGAACGACAAGGAGGCAGAGCCACTGGGCTGTCTACTAGCATGCAGTGGTACTGCTGAAGATTTTCCACATCCAATGTAAAGTCTGGGAAAATATCCAAAAGGTGCGGAATCCGCAGTTAGAAATCCAAATTGTTGGTACATTTGGTGCCTGATCTAGGGCCTAAAATCCACACAGATCCAAAATGAGAAAACAGGTCGGTTTTGAGTGGAAACATTTGATGTGTCCATGTTATACTAAAAGCCCTTTCATGCTGGTGGCACTAGGCCCACCCACACAAGTGAGGTACCATTTTTATCAGGACACGTGGTAATGCTGGATGGTAGGAAATTAGTGGCTCTCAGCGGATTCAGTAACTCGCTCTCTGAAAATTTGAGAAAAATGCAAGTTTCAAGTCAAAGTTTGAGGTTTGCAAAGGGTTTTAGGTAAACAAAACCTTGTGAGAACCACACAGGTCACACTACCCTGTATGACCAGCTTTCCGAAATGCCTGGGTACGGTAGGCTTCCCTGGGTGGCGGTTAAGCTAGTGCTCAAAATCTGCAGCTACCCACATTGTAAAGAAACATTTATTTTGCTGGGTGAAATGTGATGTCTCCAAGTAATGTTTTGAGATGTATTTTGTTGCAGGCGATTGGGCAAGCTACACAGGTGAGGTACAGTTTTTATCGGGAGAAAAGTGGGAACATAGAATAGTAGTACACTTGTTATTAAGTTTTGGATTGCTCTGCATTTCTGGATTCCAAATATAAGCTATTGTGTATAAAAAGGAAGAAAACAAGTTACTTACCTGTAACTACAGTTATCCAGTATTGGCATTTTTGATAGATTCACATGCCTGAATCATTCCCTGTCGCCGTGGCGGGAGTCCCACGGTAATAATATATACAATAGCAGTGCCTTAGAAAATTATTTGTAGTAGGCTGAAAAGACTATAGGCCCAACTAGGCCCAAACTTTGCAGCCTATCTACTTCATTATGTAAAAAGGACTGAAAAGTAGTCCCAACCAATCAGCTGACAGCACCCTCTAGAACCTTCCCAACAGAGGCAGTTCTCCTCAGATTTTCCTAGCACAAGTGAGAAGTATGTATCCCTAATAAAGAACTGCTCTGCCGGGGAGGAGGGTGGGTGCATGTGAATCTATGAATGATACCAATACTGGGTAACCGTAGTTACAGGTAAGTAACTTGTTTTCTTATCCAGTATTGGGGTATCTTTCATAGATTCACATGCCTGAATCAGAATAGCAAGCAGTAAAACCATATCTGTCTTTTGCGGAAGGTGGGAGACAAAGCGTAATTCTACATATCCCCCACTCACCCGGAAGGTTATAGAGCACTAAAATGTAAATATACATATATGCAGAAAATCTTCTTAAAGGAATAATTATATTCAGATAATATATTTCATAGTAATTTGACAATCAAAACATTACAGTATATCATACATAGTCTTATGACAGCAATATAATATGTGAGACCTTTTAAAAGTCTAACCTTAATGAAGAAGATGCTGCAGCACCGCTTCTCCAACTGCTGTATCATCCTGTGATGCCGACTGCAAGCAGTAATGCTTTGTAAAAGTATGGACACTCTTCCATGTAGCAGCTCGGCAAATGTCCTCCAGCGTGACCCCAGCAAATAAGGCTGTCGACGCCGACATCATTCTGGTGGAATGTGCTTCTGACTAAAGGTCTGTTAGCCTTTTCGTGACAGAATTGTATTACTGAGGATAACCACCTAGTTATATTTGCTTTCGTCACGGCTTGTCCTAGCGTGACCGGTCCATAAGCAATAAATAGCTGGTTAGATATTCTTATGGCCTTAGTTTTTTGAAGATAGAACTTTAGACATCGTTTCTCATCAAGAGAGTGCAGGGCCTTTTCTGCCGGTGTGACAGGATCCGGGAAAAAGTCTTTAACTTTACCGGCTGGTTTATATGAAATTGAGATGGTACCTTAGGGATGAACTTCGGATTGGTTCTCCGGGTGACATAGTCCTTAGAGAAAGGAAGGAAAGGCTCTGAAATCGTGAAAGCTTGTATCTCACTAACTCTCCGGGCTGAAGTGAGAGCTAGTAAAATAGCCACTTTCCAGGTTAAAAACTTTAGTTCAGCTCTGTGAATAGGTTCAAAGGGCCTCCTCATTACCTGGGACAAAACGATATTGAGATCCCATTCAGGAGGTGGAGGTCGGATTGGAGGAAAAGCCCGAAATAATCCTTTGAAAAATTGCTTTATCAATGAGGAAGAGCATAGTGATGGCTTGTTTGAACTTTTTCTGAATCTGGATATAGCGGCCAGATGTACTTTTATAGAAGAGAAGACCAGACCTGCTTTGACTAGCGATAGCAAGTAAGGAAGGATATCCTCAGGTGGAGCCTGGAGCGGATGAATATTATTTGCTTCACACCAACTACAGAATCGCCTCCATTTAAAACGGTACGTTCTGATAGTTCTCGGAGCACGGGCTTGAGACAGAATCTCTCTACAGTCTGAAGAAATCTTGAGATCCTTAAACTCTAAGAAGTCAGGAGCCAGGCGTGCAAGTGAAGCGATTGAGGATCCGGGTGTAGAATCTGACCTCCTTCCCTTGTCAACATTGAAATTGTCGGTTTGAGACGAATTGGAATCTGTTGAGATAGCAGGAGCAGTTCTTGGAACCAGTACTGTCTCGGCCAGCGAGGAGCAATGAGGAGAAGAGTGCAATGTTCCCTCTACATCTTTGCAGTATCATCGGTATTAAAGGAATCGGGGGAAAGGCATATGCATAGATTCTGGACCATCTCATCGACAGGGCATTTCCTCTTGACCCCCGTTGAAGAAATCTGCTGGCGTAGTACAGGCATTTGGTGTTCTGTGGCGTCGCAAACAGATCCAGAGTTGGCGTGCCCCATTTCCGAAAGATCCTGGTCACCTGATTCTGCTCTAGAACCCAATCGTGGCAACCTGTGAGAGATCTGCTGAGGTTGTCGGCTAGAGAGTTTTGAACACCCCTCACAAGCTCCGCTCTGAGGGTTATGCCGTGTTGTATAATCCACTCCCACATCTCTTGAGCTTCCTGCAAGAGGGAGAGAGATCTCGTCCCCCCTTTGTTTGTTGATGTAGAACATGCTGGTGGTATTGTCCGTACGCACCAGTACTGAGGAATTTGCAATTCTCGGCAGGAACGCCTGCAGAGACAGGAAAATG
The DNA here is from genome assembly GCF_964263255.1 of Lissotriton vulgaris. Classification (NCBI taxonomy): domain Eukaryota; kingdom Metazoa; phylum Chordata; class Amphibia; order Caudata; family Salamandridae; genus Lissotriton; species Lissotriton vulgaris. Next base: position 2,026,651,204 of record NC_141693.1, read on the forward strand.
ACTCTTAACTCTAGACGGTTGATGTGTTTCTGCCCATATTGGTGAGACCATCGCCCTTGAATCTGAAGGTCCTGGATATGACCTCCCCAACCTTCCATAGAAGCGTCCGTGGTCAGGATAAACTCTGAATGGTTTGGAGAAACATGAGGCCCGGTGACAGATTGTTTTCTTTTGACCACCATAGAAGAGCTTGTCTCATTCTGAATGTCACCTTTATGCGATTGACGAAAGAACCTCCTATTTGTCGCCATTGTCAGTGTAATTCTTCTTGCAGCGGCCTCATCCTGAGTCTTGCCAATGGGACTAGACTGATCGCTGACGAGCACATCCCCAGAAGAGAAGCATATGTTCAGACAGAAAGTGACTTTTTTGTTGAGATTAGTTTTGCCAGTTTTTGAAGTTTGTTCTGCCGTTACTGAGACAAGAACGCCTTGCACTGTTGGGTGTCCAGTGACGTTCCCAGAAAGGTTAACACTTGACGGGGCTGCAGTTGAGATTTCTTTGCATTGAGAGTGAGCCCTAGGTTTGAGAATAGACGGAGGGAGCTGTTGACCGCTTGCCTTGCAGCCTGTCTTGATGGTCCCTTGAGCAGCCAGTCGTCGAGGTATGGGAAGACTTGTATTCCCTGCGACCTCAGTGCTGCAGAAACTGGGGCTAAACATTTTGAAAATATTCTTGGTGCCGATTTCACACCGAATTGGAGCACCTTGAATTGAAAGTGGACGCCAGCCACTGTGAATCGCAGGTATTTGCGGTGTTTGGGGTGTATAGGGATATGGAAGTAAGCGTCTTCCAAGTCCAGAAAAGCCATGAAATCCCCTTCGACAATTGAGCACATTTGCCAACGTCACCATGCGAAAACCCTGTTTCTTCAGGAATATGTTGAGTTTGCGCAGATCCAAAATCGGGCTCCACTCTCCCGACTTCTTTTTTATGGGAAGAAGCGAGAGTAGAATCCTTTTCCTTTTTGCGGAATGGGAACCTTCTCTATCGCATTCTTGCGAAACATGTTTAAGGCTTCTTTGAACAGTAAGTGAAGACGACGAGGAGGGGTACCCCTGGGCGGGGTTGCAGGTGGTTTCTTTAAGAACTCCAGAGTGTGTCCTTTTTTGACTAGGTCGAGGACCCACTGATCCGAAGTAATGTTCCGCCATTGCTGGTAAAAGGCGGAGATCTTCGCGCCCACAGGGAGGGGAGGCTGTTGGACTGGCATCCGGCAGAGCTCATTGGCGTTTGTTGGAATCTCGTCCCTGATTTTTTGTTCTACGTCTTCCTCCCTGACAAGAGAAATTACTGGAGGTAGATTGTCTGTATGAAGAGTGGTAATATGGCTGTGTGTACTGAGATTGGTACTGTGAGAAGTTGGCCTGGTATATGGCGTTCACTATTCTAGTGATCACCTTGCACCCGTCCAAACAACCCTTATGGTGATGGTTGTAAGTCAACCTTATAGACCAGCTATCCTAGTGGTAGCGTGGACAGAACAGTCTTAGGCTAAAAGATTCTTGAGGGCGTGTCAAGCCAGCTGTTTTACCAAATGTAACCCATTGAATAGCAAATCAAAGGACACCACACAGGATATATATAAAATATATATGTATTTATTTCTAATACACTCCTCTGAAAAGCACATAATAAGACACTTAGTTATTATACATTAAGTTGTATATTTTACGGTTAGGCCCTAGGGGCGAAGCAAACCATAAATTAAGAAAGTGGTATAAGTACCACATCACGAGAAAAGGAAAGGCCTAGGGCCTAGGGAATCGCTGGGGCTACACTATCTCAACAATAGGTTAGAAGTAGGAGGCCCACAGGCGACGCGTGCAGTGTCTTTACACACACACGCAGGATTCAATGCAAAGTCAATGGGAACTTAGAAGTTAGATTTAGAAGGATTTAGGGCACTTCCGGTTTGGCTAGAAGGAAACACCTAGAGACTTAGACACTTGGATAGTCAATACCCTTGGGAGCACTGAAGTACTCGTGTTACCTCACCCACGGACGGCGGGTGCATAGGTGTGAAGATGTGTCGGGTTTCGTTGTTGAAGCCTATGGAGACCAGAAGAAAGATGCTGCAAGCGACCAGGAGGAAGATGTCCGGGTGGATCCAAGGGTGGATCGAGGATGAAGAGGACCTGAAAGCAGAGGGGACAGAGTCTGGGTCACTAGCCAGTGACCGGGTGGAACCAGGAAGGAACCAGACGACGTCGAGGAGCAATCAAGTGCTGTCTTGAAGCTTGTATTGGCAGCCACGTGGACCAGGAGGCGTTGACGACGACCAGGTGCTGGAGACGGGCTGTCCCACGAAGGTTCTGGCAGATGGAGGGGTCGACTTCTAGATTGAAGTAATCAAGCCTTGGCAAAGGCAACCCACGCAGGATACAACAAAGGCTCCGGGTGCAGACCAGCAAGGTCTGAGGTACTTCACCTTTGCAGGGAAGCAAGGGCCAGTCTGGAGCAACCAGACCAGCGAGGTGGTTCAAAAGGATTGTCGTCACAGAGGCTACTAGCCAACGGGCCAGCAACCGGACAACGCGTCGAGCAGAACAAATGCAGAAGGGCCCCACGCAGGACTCGTGGAGTGTGGTGGGCTGATCTTCGTCGCAGATGGAGCTCGGGATCAGGGCTTCTCAATCCCCAGTGCACAGCTTCGAGGGTGCCTCAGGAGCTGCACAGGTAGCAAGTTGCAGGCTTTTCAAGATATCCGGTCCCACGTGTCTCGTCGCCTCCATGGATCTCAGCTATGCTGCAGTCGTGAAGAGAGGGTCAGAGAGGTCTGTAAGTCTGGGTCTTGTCAGGCTCTGTGCTCGGGTTCCGGCGGGAATGTCGACAAAGCAAGCCGTTGATTTGCTGGATGGTGCCTGGTTGCCCAGGGTGGTCACTCATTGGCCACAAGGGAGATTCTTCAGTCTTCAGCTTCAGCAGAATGTCGAAGGTCCAGAGTTTCGTTTCGGGTTTCAGTCAGGATCTAATCTAAAGTCTCAGGACTGGGAAGGGGCTGGATTACTGACTAGGTCCCTCCTGTGGGTGGGACCAGGATGGGGGGTGGTTTAGACCCCTCTCCTTTGTCCAGTTTCGTGCCAGAGCTGGGGCTGGAGTGCCCCAGCAACCGGTTTGAACTGGGGTATGCATTGAGCACCTAGTGTGCCCCAGGCAGTGTCTCATTCAATTCAGCCCTCCCTGTCCCAATACACAAAGTCCTGTCTTGGGTGGTGCTCGCACCTCCCCAGGCAGGAAACCTATTGTCCAAACCTCCGTGACTGGAAGGACTCCCAGCAGCAGGAGGTCAGACTTGTGCCGGTGGCAGCAGCGTCCATTTTGTTACGCTGGGGCTCTGGTTAACTTTAACCGGGATAGTCAGCAATAACATGTCTTCTCCCTCTAGAAGGGTGGAATGCTACCCCCGTCGCCAGAATTGGCGAGGGGGTAGTATTCCAAAGCGTATGACACCTTACATTACATGTTTGGATAAAGCCAAACCCAAGTTAGCATTAACCGCGAGGATTATAATGCACTTAAAAGTATATGGTATGGCGATATCATAGAACAGCTATAAGGACATGGTTTTGAAAGCTACAGACAGGCTCAGCTCATGCTAAAGCACCATCCCACACATAACCAAGCACTCCTCCTCCAGGATTGTTAAGACCTGCCATAGGAGTGACTTACAGGTTATTATGTGTCAATATTTAAATAGGTATAGGAATACTATACCTCAGCAAGGGGTGATTACACAGCCTTGCCCCAGCTGAGTGATCAGCCAGTTGTGTCAGTTTGGATGGCCAGCCAGGGGTGGCATAATACATGCTGCAGCCCCTGGTATGCCTTGGATGCACCTATGCCCTGGGTACCTAAGGTACACTGTACAGGGGCTCATAAGGTGACCCAATATCCAATTGGAGATGTACCTAAAGTACATGGAGTCCATTTTACAGTGAGAGCAGATAGCCTGGGGCCCTGATTAGCAGGATCCCAGGCCAACTAAGTCGAAAACCAGCTAAACACTAGGCAAAAAAATCTGGGGTAACCATAGTCAGGTATCCACCTTCCTACGGGTACTGCCTGTTCTGTTGATTGTGGTAATTTCCCCTGGAAGAAAAACCACGACCCCTTGCCCCTCTAAAAGAGCCTCTCTTATATTGCAGGGTGCCAAGTGATTTGGTGGTGTCGGTATCCGTCTTGATTGCAAGTAAGGCGTAGTCTATGTGTTTACCGAAGAGTGAATCCCCGTCGTAAGCCATATCCAGGATCTTAGTTTGCACTTCCGGTCTGAAGGAGGGAGCTCTGAGTCAGCCCTGTCGTCTGAGGACTGCCGCGCCTGCTAACTGTCTAAAGTTAGTGTGTGCGATGTCTAGGGCGCAGTCTATTATTTCTGATGCCGCCCTCTCTCCTTCCAGCACTATTTTACGTGCTTCCTGTTTATGATCTTTTGGTATTAAATCTATGAATTTGGATAGATCCGACCACATCTGACGGTCATAGCGAGCAAGGATTGCCAAGGAATTCGCTGCTTTAACGGAAGCTGCAGCATTGGTGGAGAACTTTTTTCCTATAAGATCCAATCTCCTGCCCTCCTTGTCCGGTGGTGTTGAGATTGGAGTGGATGGATTTTTGGACCTCTGTTGAGCAGCTTGAGATATAACAGAGTCTGAACGTGGATGGCCCACCAGACGAGATGGAGTGTCTGGCGATGCTCAATATTTCTTCTCAATACGAGGAAGAACTGCAGGAATAGTAGCGGGGGTCTTCATAATGTTAATACCTTCCTTCCAAATAAAATCTATAATGGTTATAGCCCTGGTGATCTTCCTATACCCCTCTTTGAAGTCATGTAAACAGCAGTCTGACTGCTCAATAGTAACTGGCAGTTGAAATCTTGTAGCAGCCCTTTGCATAATATAATGAAAGCCGCCAATGTCCTCCGGTGGGGAATCCGAGGGTTGCGGCAAAGGAGGTGAAGGCATGGGGATTATGTATTCATCCCAAGGATCTGCAGGTGTGTTGTCATTAGGCAACTTGCCTTCCTCTCTTCCATCTTCATCCGCAGAGGAAGAATCCTGATCATCTTGTGGTGTAAGGTCCACAGTGTGTCTTGGTGACACTGGAGCCTGTGGTGATGGAGGCCTGGGTACTTCTACTGGTACCGGAGGCACAGCTGGCGTGGACGGTATAGGCGGGAACCTTTGGCCATAGTCTGCTAACATGGCTTTTAAGTCATGGATCAAAGAAGGGGGGAGATGACTTGTCTCCTCGGAACGTGGAGGTCTGTATGATTGTCTATAGCAAGGTGTAGACAAATCTTCCTGATAGAAATGCTCTTGCATATCGTCTTCTTCATCTTCTTCCTGACATTTGATCCGCAATTCTGACGGATGACGTGCAATCCCAAAGGGATCTTCTTCATCTTCATCAATCTCATCCGATTCCTCCTCGACATACGTTTCCAAAATGTGTGACGGCAGAAGCGGGGAAATATTAGAGTAGTCCTGCCTCTGATAGGTCTTCAACTGAAAATGAGTGTATTGCACTCTTGCAGGTGGCATCTTGTTGAGAAGGTGCACTGAAAGTGGTTGGCTCATTGATGGAATTGCCGTAGACGAGCTCGTCGTTGACGGACTCGTCGTCGAGGGTGACGTCATCAACGGTTTCACAGTCGACGGGTCCGCCGTCGACGGTGACGTCGTCGACGGGGCTGGCATCGATGGAATCTTCGTCAACATGACAGACGTCGACGGGGCTGACGTCGACGTGACCGACGTCAACGGGGCTGTCGTCTACGGGACTGTCGTCGACTGGCTCTTGGTCGACAAGATCTTCATCGTCGACGGGCTCTTCGTCGACAAGATCTTCGTCGTCGACGGGCTCTTCGTTGTCGATGACTTCGACGTCGATGGGGCTTTCGTCGACGATGACTTCGACGTCAATGGGGCTTTCGTCGACGACAACTTCGTCGACAATAGCATCGTCGTCGTTGGAACAGTCGACGATGTTTTAGAGGAAATAGAAGAAATGTCCTCAGCTCCAGAAGATTTCTTTGAGGAAACCTTCGCTGACACAATAGGTGATAGAAGAAGTAGACACCGTAGCAGAAGAGCTTGAGGTGGTAGAAGTCACAGATACTGTGTGAGAAGACACCAGAGCAACAGTTTTTGCCTGGGCTGTACTCACAGTTTTTGTTGAAGATCCTGAGGTTGGAGTTGATGGAGATCCAAGGGGAGGATACGATGACCTCCTTGCGGGTTCTGTAGCTCTATGAGAGGATTCGTGATGTTTTGTCCTCTCAGGAGAAGAGCTATCTTTAGATCTGGCTCTTTTGCTTGAAGTAGTAGCTCTGTCCTCATCATCTGTAGAAGATGATTTTAGCCATAAAAGAACCCTTGCCTCCCTGTCCCTGATAGTTTTGGCAGGGAAGGTGCGGCAAATCCTGCAATCCTTCTCAATGTGAGAAGGATGCAGACAGTAGATGCAGTCAGAGTGCTGATCATCTACATGGACCCTCTTTTTATCACAGGTCCTGCAGGCCTTGAAAAGGGCTTTCTTTTCAGACATTCTGAAGGAACAAGTAGAAAACTGAGTAGGCACTCAGGGAGACTCCCTTCTACACGACGTGCAGTGAAAATCTGAGGAGAACTGCCTCTGCTGGGAAGGTTCTAGAGGGTGCTGACAGCCGATTGGTTGGAACTTCTTTTTCAGTTCTTTTTATATAATGAGGTAGATAGGCTGCTAAATGTTGGGCCTTGTTGGGCCTATAGTCTTTCAGCCTACTACAAATAATTTTCTAAGGCACTGCTATTGTATATATTATTACCGTGGGACTCCCGCCTCGGCGACGGGGAATGATTCAGGCATGTGAATCTATGAAAGATACCCCAATACTGTATAAAATGCTACTTACCAGTATGCATCTGTTCTTGGCATGTAGAGCTGCAGATTCACACATTATGCATAGATCGCCATCTGATGTTTGGCCTGGATGTTTGCAGTTTGTTATTGTCTTGGAAAAGTCTTTGGAAGTCACGAGATAGGTGACTCCCCCTTTGGACAATAGTGCGCATGTACATCGACTCCATCTTTAGATTGTTTTTTCGCCAAGAAGGGAAATGATGGAGTTTTGTGAGAACAGAAAGATGTCCATGTATGTTGTATCTAAATAAGATAATACTGCAACAGATAAAGGTAGCCGAAGAGGTGGGTGGGCATGTGTGAATGTGCAGCTCTATATGCCAAGAACAGATGCATACTGGTAAGTAGCATTTTCCGTTCGAGGCATATGAGCTGCAGATCACACACTATACATAGATCGCATAGCAGTACCGTACCTTTAGCAGCGACCACCAGTATCTGTTGCAGTAGTTTGAAATAGTGTATCGAGTACAGCCTGGCCCACACTAGCTTGTTGTTTTGCTTGCACATCTACACAATAGTGTTTTGTGAATGTGTGCGGTGTAGACCATGTAGCTGCCTTACAGATATTATCTAGGGGAATGTTTCCTAAAAATGACATGGAAGCCCCTATTTTGCAAGTGGAACGAGCTTTAGGGGGAATAGAAAGTCTACGTTTTGCATTGTGATAGCAAATTTGTACACATTTGACAATCCACCTTGCAATTCCTGACTTTGATATGGGATTACCTTTATGTGGTGGTGAAAAGGAAACCAACAGCGTTTTTGTTTTACGAAAAGGTTTTGTGGTTTTGTTCTTTCAATATAGTAAAGAAGTCCTCTTTTTACGTCTAAAGTAGGAAGAGCTCTTTCTGCTACTGTTTGTGATTGTAAGAAGAAGACTGGCAACTCTACAGATTGGTTGAGATGGAAGGGAGTAATAACCTTTGGAAGGAATTTAGGTTTTTTTCTGAAAACCATTTTGTTATGACGGAGTTGTAAAAATGGTTCTTGAATAGTTAGTGCCTGTAGCACACTGACTCTTCTGAGAGATGTGATAGCTATAAGGACCGCCACTTTCCATGTAAGAAATCGTAGCTCACATTTATGCAGAGGTTCAAATGGAGGGCCCATTAACCTAGTGAGAACGATGTTTAGATTCCATACTGGAGAGGGTGGTACCCTGGGAGGAATTATTCTTTTGAGGCCTTCCATAAATGCTTCAATGGCAGGTACCCTGAATAATAAGAGATGTTGTCTATTTTGCAGGTATGCTGCTATGGCAGCGAGATGTAACCTGATTGATGTGTAAGCTAGATTCCACTTTTGAAGATGTAGTAGGTAACATATGATGTTTTCAATAGACTCATTTAGAGGATTGATTGTGTTATTGGTACAGTGTGCTGCACAGATAACTGGCCCAATTGACCCGTTTATCACTAGGGCTAACGAGGCAATTGACCAAGGCATAATCCTGCTAGAACGAAGGGTATCACAGGATTTGGTCACGGCCAAACGGTCCTCGATGGGTTCCCTTGCTGTTGATAAGACACCTACACGCCTACTGGAACCCGGGTCACTACTGGAAGTACACGTAGAAACACACACTGTGCCATGTACAGTCGACCTGTCAGCATCTTTAGAGTTTTCAGACTCGCAATCATCTATGCTGTTAGAAAAAACACCTGTTCTTTTTGCAAGCCCGAACCAGGAGGATTCCACCACAGCACTAAATAGGGGATTAAGGGAGGGAGCGATACCTAAACAGAAGAAAACAAAGAAATCGCATACAGTGAACCATCCCAAGAAACAACTTAATCACAAAGCCTTACCTACCATTCAGTTAGAAAATTAAAGGAGGACCCCACACAGGCTAAATAGGGGACTGGGGGGATAGTGGTTTACAAAAAGGACAAGGGCGTCCCCACCAAAAGGACGGTATGAAGGTGTGTCCACTCCTATTGAGTGCACATTATAGTGAGCTTATTATTCAATACGCATGCCATTAATCAGGCGGGAAAGGTAAAGTTACAAAGGGTCAATCACCAGTACTAACAGTATATTTCAGCTAAAAAAGTAAATTCTGTGTACCAATGATAATGTGTATTTAACTGATGCCACGTGTTTAACAAGCATTTGCAATGCAATGGTCTCGACATCATTAAAGGTAGAGCTATTGGCATTGCTCATGACATTTTTTTTCTTTAAATCAAAAATAAATGGGCATTGTCATTAACATTGCCAATACACAGCACTCTGCACTCAACAGCACACAATGCTCTGCACACTTGCTCTGCACTCACTGCTCTGCACACTCACTCTGCACACTCACCACTCTGCACACTCACTCTGCACACTCACCACTCTGCACACTCACCACTCTGCACACTCACCACTCTGCACACTCACCACCCTGCACTCACCACTCGCCACTCTGCCCTCGCCACTCTGCACTCGCCACTCTGCACTCGCCACTCTGCACTCGCCACTCTGCACTCGCCACTCTGCACTCGCCACTCTGCACTCGCCACTCTGCACTCGCCACTCTGCACTCACCACTCTGCACTCACCACTCTGCACTCACCACTCTGCACTCACCACTCTGCACTCACCACTCTGCACTCACCACTCTGCACTCACCACTCTGCACTCACCACTCTGCACTCACCACTCTGCACTCACCACTCTGCACTCACCACTCTGCACTCACCACTCTGCACTCACCACTCTGCACTCACCACTCACCACTCTGCACTCACCACTCTGCACTCACCACTCTGCACTCACCACTCACCACTCTGCCCTCACCACTCACCACTAAAAATACAGAAAGCGGACACCTCCCTGTTAGAATCCGAGGGAAGCGAAGACGCGCCCAGAGATGACCACGTGAGCTCGTTCGCATGGGGAAGGAACATCGCTTAATCTTAAATACCATGAAGTGATTGTACTGTGGAAGAACGCCGCTACTCGGCCAGCATGGGCTCCAACTTGTTAAGCTCTTGGGATAACTAAATTAATTAGCGTGAATGCCCTTGTGGGAAATCAGCCCATTCTCTTGTACAAGCCGCCCGTGAATACAAAGAAAACACAGGCTACCTGATGTACGGCAGCCAACCAAAACACCGGCGGAAAGCAATTACTTTCCGTCAGGCCCGTACACTTCTCATAATAAGCGCCAATGGACGCGACATAAAGCAATCTGCAATGCATCTTTGTTCTGCGAAATAACCGCTCGTGGCCCGCATCGCTATTGTTTAGGCACTAATCAAATGCTACAGCTGGCTGCGCCGCACGACGCCAACATAAATAAGGTTGGCACTTTCACACTCACCCCTTGCTTGCAGCCATTGTAACTCCACAGACCACACTTTGTCCCCAGCAGTCTCTTAGTATCGCGGCCGCCCCGGAAGTCAGGCACGGTCGCCTGTGACGGGGGCGGGGCCACGTTCAGACCGGAACTGAAGAGGAGGCAGGCGGAGTCGTTGCGTCTCGCGGCCCGGGGCTCCTGTGAGCGGTGTAGAGCCCCGGGGCCGCGCCAGCAGGAGGTTGGGCGCCGCGTGCTGAGGTAAGGTAAGTTCCTAAAGGCTGGAGCAGGATTGGTGCACGTGTGTGTGTGTGTGTGTGTATGCTCGTGTGTGTGTGTGTGTATGTATGTGTGCGACGGTGACGGCGGGGGGGGGGGGGGAGGGGGAGGGGGGCGGGGGGCCTCGGTGCACTTGCGTGTGTGTATGTGTCAGGGGTGGTGTCTCTGTATGTATGTATGTGCGTGCGTGCATGGGCGCTTGTGTGTGTGTGTATGCGCATGCGTGTGTGGTGCTTGCGCTTCCCAGGAGACAGCGCCTGGCCACAGCGCGCGTTCCAGTTACAAATCGCCTGGATGCGCGTGGCCGGGACTGTCTCCTGGGAAGCATAGTCGCTGACAAAAGATCTCCGGCGGAGACGCGCTTCCGCGCGTTGACGCAGAGACCTAAAAAAGGACCTAATTTTTGGCTATGTATTCAACTCTATTCAACTCGGACACGTCGAGAGCTCAATTCTGTTTATCATCGGTCTTTCGCTGGCTGGCTTGTGCCTAACTTAAATGTAATGAGAGTAAATCTGAAATCCTGCTGTATGGTTTCTTTTCAGATAACTTTAGTGACTCTCTCTGGCCCACCGATCTCCCATGCCCCAAATCCATCGGTGGACCTGCAAAAAACCTAGGAGTCTGGTTTAGTAACAACCTCAGATTTGAAGACCATCTGAAAAAACTTACTGGAATTTGTTTCTCCACACTCAAAACCCTGCGCAGATTTCTCCCTTTGCTTCCGAGAGAGGCCAAGGAGACGGTCATTCGCGCTCTCATATTATCCAGATTGGATTATGCGAATGCCCTCTTCTGCGGACTCCCGGCCTATTTGATTCATCGCCTCCAAGTCATTCAAAATGCTGCGGTTCGGCTGTTGTTTAATATACCCAGAAGTTCTAGTGTCCGTCAACCTCTTAGAACTCTTCACTGGCTTCCAGTTGCTCAAAGGATTTTATTTAAAATCCTTGTGCTGGCATACCGAGCAATCCATCAAACGGGTCCAGCTTACCTGAGGAAAGGATTTTCCCTTTATGTCCCCAACCAGGTCAATCAATCTCCACCAAATGAATGTGCCAAAGTTTAAATACAGCAGGCTCGGCGGCCAATCCATCTCTGTCAGAGCGGCGAGAGCTTGGAATACCCTTCCTCTTCATTTGAGAACATCCTCATCCATTACGGCGTTCAGGAAGGGCCTAAAAACCCATTTCTTTAACATCACTGCTTAACGGATGTCTCTCTAATCTGGATATAATTTGATCTGTTCTCCCTCTCTCTCGCGCCAGGATACTATTTTTTAGTAACAGAGCGCGCTACAAAAGCCTCTATAATAATTATAATATTTATGTCATCAAAATCTGCTATATTTAATGAATAACACAATTCAAACAATTAAAAAGAGATGTTTTCCACACCGTAAGTACCTACCATTCAGCCTTCAGGACAACCTGGTCCAATACAGAGAGAGTTGATTTCTTCACCAGCAGAAATAATTAATCTTTCCACAGACGTAGCAAATCTCAGTGCAAACAGTAACACGGGTGGAGGGTGTAAAATCTGCGGTATAAACAACCAACTGCTAATTAGATTAGGGGAATTAATTAAAACCTATATCCAACCCATTGAACAGACCCTCCTAAAGATAGAAAAACAGATAGCAGCTCTGACTGCAACCTCAATAATCCAAAAGGGGACGGGTCTTGGACAAACAATGGTGCAAAAAGCAAATAACAAAACTACTAAAGCAGGGGCGCAAGCCACAAAACCCGCCACTGAAGTGTCATCTGTACAACAAAAGCCCCCCGCCACAATGGTGAAGAAGGGCCCTGTTACTACAAAAACTCTAGCTCCCCCTAAAACCCAGACGTCCGACCAAGCTAAGCCTCCAGGGGTACAAAATACCAACACCAGGTCCAGGGGAAGGGTTGGACACCCAATACACCTACCACCAGAAGCAAGTCCCTATGTGGTGATTATGGCTGGCGTTCCTGAGCTGAGTACAAACACAGAGGAACCAGGCTGGTCTTTAAAAAACAAAGTATTGCACTGGTTGTCTATTAACAGACCTCTACCACCGTACTCCGCTAGTCTCAATAATTCGCAGGGTCCCATGGCTAGGCAAAGAGCCGAAAAGAATCCTGGGTGACTGCGTTATTGTCAACTTTGATGACCCACTCACAGTTGAGCACATCTGTCTAGGAAGGTGGATATCGGACTATGGTTGCCCCCAACTTTTTTCCTGGTGTTTTGCTGGTTTTTCGACTTAGTTGACCTGGGGCCCTGCTATTCAGGACCCCAGGGCCACTGCTCTCTCTGTAAAATGGATTCCATGTACTCTAGGTACATATCTAATTGGATACTGAGTTACCTTATCAGTCCCTGTACAGCATACCTTAGGTATCCAGGGCATAGGTGTACCCAGGGCCTACCAGGGGCTGCAGCATGTATTATGCCACCCCTGGCTGGCCACCCAAATCTGACACAACTGGCTGCACGACAGCTGGGGCAAGGTGGTGTAATCACCCTTTGCTTTCGATATAGTATTCCTATATCTAACCCTAAAATGGACACATATATTCCTATCAGTCACTCCTATGGCAGGCCTTATCAATCCTGAAGGCAGAGTGCTTGGAATTATGTAAGATGGTGCTCTGGCATGAGCTGAGCCCGTTTGCAGCTTGCGGAACCAAGTCCTAATAGCTGTTCCATGATAACGCGTACCATATACTCTTAAGTGCATTATAATCCTCGCGGTTATTTGCTATCTTTGGTATCGCTTTATCAAAACATGTAGAGTAAGGTGTCATACGAATTGGAATACTAACCCCTCGCCAATTCTGGCGACGAGGTTAGCATTCCACCCTTCTAGAGGGATACGACATGTATGTAACTGTGAACCCCGGTTAAAGCTTAACACAGCCTCAGCTCCACAAAATGGATGCTGCCACCACAGACACAAGTCTGACCTCCTGCTGCTGGGAGTCCTTCCAGCGAGGAGAGCTCGGACAAAGGGTTTCCTGTCAGGGGCGGTGCTAGCACCATCCCAGACAGGGTTTTGTGTATCCCAGGTAGGCAGGGCTGAGAGGAAGGTGACTGCAAGTGGCACCCCGGTGCTCACTGTGCATATGCCGGCTCAAACCAGTTCCAGGGGCACCCCAGCCCCCGAGCTGGGGAGAGACTGGACAAAGGAGAGGGGTGTAACCACCCCCCTCCTGGTCCCACCCATGGGCAGGACCTAGTCGCGGGCCAGCCCCTTTTCTTAGGATAAAGGTAGGAGCAGGCCCCCTTCCCAAATTAGATAATTCTGAATCTTGACTACTTTCCACGAAAGAACTCTTGAACATTTCTGAAGACTCTCCCTTGTGGCTAAGGAGTAGCAACCCTGCACCAGCGGGCACCATCTAAGCGCTTGCGGTTTGCTGTAAGTCCATCCTCCGGATCAAGACTGCCCAGCTCGACGAGACCCGGATTCCCAGGCATCTCTGACCTCTACCTGCATCATCAGTCCAGCTGAGATTCGTGGGTGTGACGAGACCTGAAGGGACCAGGCCATCTTCAAAACTGCACGACGCTTATCCAGCACGACCGCCGAGGGATCCTCGAGTGAGTGCTTTGGGGTTTGAGAAGCCCTAACCCTGAGCAGCTCCAGCACCGAAGTCCAGCCCCCCAGCGAGATCTGCGTGGGGCCCTTCTGCTCTTTGCTGCTCACCGCGTTGTCCGGTCACTTGCCTGCTGGCTAGTGGCCCTCCTGACGACGAACCACGACGATTGCATCACTGGTCTGGTTGCTCCAGACTGGCCCTTGCTCCCTTCCAAGAGAGGAGCACCCCGGACCCTCCTGGTCCACTCCAGACGCCATCTTGACTCCACCGCGTGGGCTTGACTTTGCCAAGGTTTGTTGCCCCAATCCTGGGTCCAGCATCGCCGACAGCAGACACCTTCGTGGACAGCTCGCACCTCCATCCTGGTCGCCGACAACGCCTCCTGGTCCGAGAGACAGCAGAGCCCAGGGTCGCCCACTCACCTGGTCGAGGTGACTTCATCCGGTGCCATCCTGGTGCCCACCTAATCACTGGCTAGTGATTAAGAACTGAGTCCCCTCTGCTTTCAGGTCGTCTCCAACATCGATCCAGGCTTGGATCCCTCCGAATATCTTTACTGGTCGCCTGCCAGCAACTTCTTCTTTCAGGCTCCATAGACTTCAACGAGGATTCCCAACGTCTTTTGAACCCTATGCAGCCGCAGCCCCTGGGCTAGGTAACCTGAGCATTTCGGTGCTCCAACGTAGGTTCACTATCCAAGTGTCCAGATCCTTTGTCGTATTCAGTCTATCTAGTCGGATTCGTCCGATAACTGTAACTTTACGAATACTAGCATCCATAGACTTTGTCCCGCATCCCGCGTGAGAGTGCACACTCTGCACCCGATCTCCCTAGGCCTCCTGCTCCTAACCTTAGGGTTCAGTAGTGTAGTCCTAGCGATCCTGAAGCCTCTGGATCTTGTTACTTACCTGCTAGTATTTCGCATTCCACTTTTAGTGTATATGGTTTTTCGTGCCCCTCGGGCATTTGTGTAAATTGTGCAACTTAAAGTATTTTCTTAAGAGTTTTGTATTGTGCTTAGCTCCCTGACTCATAAAGAGTTCAGGGTAGACTTGTTATAAATAAATATCCTTTTATTTTCATAACAACTTGTGTGGTGTCCTTTCACTTGGTGTTCAAGGGGTATATGTGATGGTTTAACAGCTGGCTTAACACGCCCTCTAGAGTTTAGCCTAAAGACTGCTCTTGCCCATGCTGCTAGGATAGCTGGTCTAAAGGTTGACTTACAACCAATCATCAATAAGGGTCGTTTGAAATGATACACAGTGATCACTAGAATAGTGAGCACTATATATCAGGCCAACTTCTCACATTGGTGAGCAGCGGTTGGGATTTGAGCTTGCTGTTGTTTTACCACACGTATCCTAAGAATATCATTTGAAAGATCACAGAAGTACCAAGGTACATATAACTTAGCTTAGAATACTCTGAGTTCTACTGAACCAGCTGTTGTAGTGTAACAGGGCTTAGCACACCCTGACTACAACTCTTAGCAAGGGATCAGTAGGTAAACATATAGTGTAGGTAGGTGCATCACTTACACCTCACTAGAAAAGCATGTCTGACAAAGGAGGGAACTCAGAGGCCCCCATTGTGTCAGTCGACCCTCCACATGTCATATCTAGATATGCAGCTCTTAGCTTCCAGGAGATGAGACAAGTGTGTACCTCCAGGAAGCTAAAACAGGGTTCTAACCCTACCATCCCATTTCTGATTCGTCTCTTAGAGACTTATGATGCCAGGAGAGCTTCTAACACAGGCCCTTCTAATCCAGATGGGAACATGCCACCCTTAGAGGGAACCCTTGGGGACCCTGACCTCAACCTCAATGGAACAGGAAGTGAAGGAGAGGAAGAGGATCAGGAGTTGTCAGGGGATGAGGCAGACAAAGGTCAGGTAGTAGTCAGAAGGCTCACCAGGACCAACTTAAGCATGCATGAGAATGGAACTGGGGGACCCCCAGGACCACTCTCAGGTGGGCTTAACATTGGGAGTGGACGAGTTAGGTCTCTATCCAGAGGCTCTAACAGATCCATTCGCACCAATGGCTCTCAGGCCTCTTCTCACAGAGGGATGACATCCCCTCAGAGAAGAGAGCATGAAGCAAAGATGAGCGAAGTCAATCTGAGGATTGAGAGGGAAGAACTTGCCCTTGCCAAGGAAAGACTTGCCTTTGCTAGAGAGCAGAAATTGAGTGGGGCAGACCCCACTGGTGGCAGCATTATCCCTAGAGATAAAGACAGGAGTTTTGATACTAGGCACCTGAGTAAAATAGTGCCCCCCTTTAAACAAGGGGATGACATCCACAAATGGATGACTGCTTTGGAGAGGGCCTGCACTGTCCAGTGCATCCCCCAAAGTCAGTGGGCAGCTATATTGTGGCTCTCCTTTGAAGGTAAAGGTAGAGATAAGCTCCTCACTACTAGAGCTGAGGATGCTAACAATTACCAAGTCCTGAAGAATACACTGGTTGATGGGTTTGGCTTAACAACTGAGCAGTACAGATTGCTGTTCAGGGACACCCAGAAAACTCAGTCTCAGGATTGGACTGACTTTGTTGATTGTGCCACTAAGGCTCTAGAAGGCTGGCTATTGGGTAGTAAAGTTACTGACGTCACAGGATTGTATAATCTTATTATGAGAGAGCAAGTCTTAAATAATTGTCAGAACCAGTTATTACACCAGCACCTGGTAGACTCTGATCTGACCTCTCCACAAGAATTGGGTAAGAGGGCAGACAAATGGGTCAGAACCAGGATTAGGCCTAAGAATCAGGGTGGTAACCAAAAGAAGGAATCAACCAAGCCTCAAGAGAAGGGTGGGAATAAATCTTCTGATCAAACCACAGGGCCCCAAAACTCCTCTGAAAAGGGTGGGTCCCAAAATCCTTCCAATACCCAAAATAAACCTTATTGTCATACCTGCAAACAGGTAGGCCATTACAAAACTGACAGCAGTTGCCCAAGGGCCAACAACAATAAGGAGAACATACCCCTAAGTAACACTTACAAGCCTCCTGTTACTACTAGTAGTAATCCCCCAGGTGGTGGGAGTGCCCCCATGAATCTGGGTGCATTTACTTTGGGAGTTCCTGGGGACTCTGGCCTAACCAGGTCCCCAGACTTAGATACTCTTGTCTGTGAGACTGGCATGGGGTTTGCCAACTTCACAGCTTGTCCCAACACTTTGGGCAAGTACAGACAGGAGCCCCTCATCAATGGTTCAAATGTTGAGGCCTACAGAGACACAGGGGCTAGCATCACCATGGTGACTGAGAGCCTAGTCACCTCAAGGCAACTTATACCTGGAGCCACATACCAGGTAACCAACATTGATGGAGTGCAGAGAGATCATCCCATAGCAGTGATCAATCTCAGCTGGGGAGGTGTCACTGGCCACAAGAGAGTGGCAGTGTCACCAAACTTGCCTGTAGATTGCCTACTGGGGAATGATTTAGAGATCTCAGCCTGGGCTGAGGTAGAGCAAGAAACCCATTTTAAAATGGTAAACCTCCCTGGTAAGGTTAGTGGGGCAGTAATAGCCACAGCCCCAGTCCAAGATGTCCTCCCTGAACAGGTCAGGAGGGCTGTGCCAGTCACAGCCCAATCTCAGACAGATTCCTTCCCTGAACAGGTTGGCAAGGCTGTGATGGTCACAGCCCATACCCAAACTGAGTCCCTTCCTGAAAAGGTTGGTGGAGTTGTGATGGCCACAGCTCAAACTCAGACAGATAATAGTGTTGTGAAGCCTGAAACTATGGATCACTCCACTCAGACAGAGAGCATTGAGGAGGAAGAGAAATCTCCCTCCCACCAGACTTTAGGAAAGGATCAGCCTCCTCAGGGAACTGATCTGACCCCTTGTGAAGAAACTACCCCAGAGGTAGTCAGGCCCAGCCTGGCAGAGCCTCTGCTGTCAGTGGGCCCTTCCAAGGTGGGACCCAGTCTGGAGCAGGTAACCTGCCCCTCTCTACCCTGCCTCAATCAGCCCAGGGCTGTGGAGATCAGGGAGGCCAGTGGTGGACCCCAAAGGGTCCCCTGTCCAAAAAAACTTCCCAATCAGCAGATTAAGGGCACTGAAGCTAGTAGTCCTAGCCCAGTGAAACTAAAACAAACTCCTGAGGGATCCCCCTTAAAATTAGCTACGGACCTCCCACAGATTGACACTGTTGGGCACAGCCAAACCTGGGGCCTAAAAACCCCAAACCTGACCTGTTCCTCCAGTAAGCCAAACAGAGGGACACAGCCTCCAGCTTTAGGTAGCCAGAGGTTGACCCTGAGAGCTCACAGCAACTCAGTCCTGGAAAGAAAGGCGCATATGGTGGATAGTGATTGGAGGAAGTTGAGCCCAACATTAGTGGAGTCTCACTTCAGTACTCCATCCCAACACCAGCCTTTTACTTTGCCAAAACACACCACAGGTAGAGATTCCCTATGGTGGAGACCCTCAGATACCCTTAGGGTGAGGGATTGCTTAGTGGACCATGAAAAAGGGGGTAACCATGCCAGTGCATATACCACCTCATATGGCCACTCAGGCAATATAGGCTTACCTGGTCAAGGATAGCCTTATCTCCTTTCGTTTGGGGGGGTTATGTAGGAAGGTGGATATCTGACTATGGTTGCCCCCAACTTTTGGCCTGGTGTTTTGCTGGTTTTTCGACTTAGCTGACCTGGGGCCCTGCTATTCAGGACCCCAGGGCCACTGCTCTCTGTAAAATGGATTCCATGTACTCTAGGTACATATCTAATTGGATACTGAGTTACCTTATCAGTCCCTGTACAGCATACCTTAGGTATCCAGGGCAAAGGTGTACCCAGGGCCTACCAGGGGCTGCAGTATGTATTATGCCACCCCTGGCTGGCCACCCAAATCTGACACAACTGGCTTCACGACAGCTGGGGCAAGGTGGTGTAATCACCCTTTGCTTTAGATATAGTATTCCTATATCTAACCCTAAAATGGACACATATATTCCTATCAGTCACTCCTATGGCAGGCCTTATCAATCCTGAAGGCAGAGTGCTTGGAATTATGTGAGATGGTGCTCTGGCATGAGCTGAGCCCGTTTGCAGTTTGCGGAACCAAGTCCTAATAGCTGTTCCATGATAACGCGTACCATATACTCTTAAGGGCATTATATTCCTCGCGGTTATTTGCTATCTTTGGTATCGCTTTATCAAAACATGTCGAGTAAGGTGTCATACGAATTGGAATACTAACCCCTCGCCAATTCTGGCGACGGGGTTAGCATTCCACCCTTCTAGAGGGATACGACATGTATGTAACTGTGAACCCCGGTTAAAGTTAACTGAAGCCTCAGCTCCACAAAATGGATGCTACCACCACAGACACAAGTCTGACCTCCTGCTGCTGGGAGTCCTTCCAGCGAGGAGAGCTCGGACAAAGGGTTTCCTGTCAGGGGCGGTGCTAGCACCATCCCAGACAGGGTTTTGTGTATCCCAGGTAGGCAGGGCTGAGAGGAAGGTGACTGCAAGTGGCACTCCGGTGCTCACTGTGCATATGCCGGCTCAAACCAGTTCCAGGGGCACCCCAGCCCCTGAGCTGGGGAGAGACTGGACAAAGGAGAGGGGTGTAACCACCACCCTCCTGGTCCCACCCATGGGCAGGACCTAGTCGCGGGCCAGCCCCTTTTCTTAGGATAAAGGTAGGAGCAGGCCCCCTTCCCAAATTAGATAATTCTGAATCTTGACTACTTTCCACAAAAGAACTCTTGAACATTTCTGAAGACTCTCCCATGTGGCTAAGGAGTAGCCACCCTGCACCAGCGGGCACCATCTAAGCGCTTGCGGTTTGCTGTAAGTCCATCCTCCGGATCAAGACTGCCCAGCTCGACGAGACCCGGATTCCCTGGCATCTCTGACCTCTACCTGCATCATCAGCCCAGCTGAGATTCGTGGGTGTGACGAGACCTGAAGGGACCGGCCATCTTCAAAACTGCACGACGCTTATCCAGCACGACCGCCGAGGGATCCTCGAGTGAGTGCTTTGGGGTTTGAGAAGCCCTAACCCTGAGCCACTCCAGCACCGAAGTCCAGCCCCCCAGCATCCACAAGTTCAAGTTCAAGAATTTATATAGCGCACTACTCACCCAGAGGGTCTCAAGGCGCTGGGGGGGAGGAGGGGAGGTCGGGGGATTGGGGGTGGAATAATTATTTATCGAATAGCCAGGTTTTAAGTTCTTTTCTGAAGGAGATGTGGTTCTGTGTAAGGCGGAGTTGAGTGGGGAGTGAGTTCCAGGTCTTGGCCGCCAAGTAGGAGAAGGATCTACCTCCCATCGTGGATCTTTGGATACGCGGAACTGCGGCGAGGCCTTGATTGGAGGATCTAAGTTGGCGGGTGGGTGTGTAGAAGGATAGTCGAGTGTTGAGGCATTCGGGTCCTAGTTTGTAGAGGGCCTTGTGTGCGTGGGTGAGGAGACGGAATGTTATTCTCTTGTTGACGGGAAGCCAGTGGAGGTCTTTCAGGTGGCCGGTAATGTGATCTTGGCGAGGGATGTCCAAAATGAGTCTCGCTGATGCATTTTGGATGCGTTGGAGTTTTTTCTGTAATTTGGCTGTGATTCCGGCGTAGAGGGTGTTTCCATAGTCCAGTCGGCTGGTGACCAGTGCGTGGGTGACCGTCTTTCTTGTTTCGGCGGGGATCCAATGAAAGATTTTTTTGAGCATACGAAGTACGTTGAAGCAGGAGGATGAGACGGCGTTGACTTGTCTGGTCATCGAGAGTGAGGAGTCTAGGATGAAGCCAAGGTTACGTGCATGGTCTGTTGGAATGGGTGCTGGGCCCAGGTCCGAAGGCCACCATGAGTCGTCCCAGGCAGAGGGGGAGGAACCTAGGATGAGCACTTCTGTTTTGTCTGAGTTAAGTTTTAGGCGGCTGTTTTTCATCCATACGGCAACTTCTTTCATGCCTTCGTGAAGATTCCTTTTGGCGGTGTTGGGGTCTCTGGTGAGGGAAAGGATCAGCTGGGTGTCGTCAGCATAGGAGATGATGTTAAGGTTGTGTTGGCGTGCGATGGAAGCGAGTGGGCTCATGTAAACGTTGAAGAGGGTGGGGCTGAGTGATGATCCTTGTGGTACACCGCAGATGACTTTGGTGGCTTCTGATTTGAACGGGGGAAGTCGGACTCTCTGAGTTCTCCCAGCTAGGAACGAGATGATCCAGTCCAAGGCTTTTTCTTTTATGCCGATGTTGCTAAGGCGTTGAATGAGGGTGCTGTGACAGACAGTGTCGAAGGCGGCGGAGAGGTCGAGTAGGATGAGGGCCACTGTTTCTCCGTTGTCTAGTAGTGTTCGGATGTCGTCTGTTGCTGCGATGAGGGCGGTTTCGGTGCTGTGTTTGGCTCGAAAGCCTGATTGTGAGGGATCGAGGGAGTTGTTGGATTCAAGGAAGGCGGCGAGCTGGTTATTGACGGCTTTCTCAATGACTTTGGCCGGGAATGGGAGGAGGGATATGGGGCGGTAGTTTTTAAGTTCAGAGGGGTCCGCAGTGGGTTTCTTCAGGAGAGCGCTGACTTCAGCATGTTTCCAGCTTCCTGGGAAGGTAGCAGAGTTGAAGGAGCAGTTGATGACATCACGGAGATGGGGTGCGATGATGGAGTCAGCTTTGTTGAAGATGTGGTGGGGGCATGGGTCTGTTTGCGAGCCAGAATGAATGGAGTTCATTAGGCGGATGGTGTCTTCGGTGGTGATTGGGTTCCAGGCGTTGAGGTTGTTCGAGGGTGGTTTGTGTTCTGCAGGGGGTGGAGAGGATTGTTCGTTGGAGCTGTTTTCGAAACTGTTATGTATGTCTTCAATTTTGTTGTAGAAGAAGGAGGATAGCGAATCGCAAAGGTCTTGTGAGGGAGTGATGTCGTTTGAGGCTGCGGTCGGGTTGGTGAGTTCTTTGACGATGTTGAATAGTTCCTTGCTGTTATGGGCGTTGTTGTCGAGTAGGTTCTTGAATGCTGATTTCTTAGTGGATCGAATCAGCTGGTGGTGTTTGCGGGTGGCTGCCTTGAAGGTGGTCATGTTGTCGGTGGTTGGGTTTTTTCTCCAAGTTTTCTCGAGAGATCGGCATAGTTTCTTGGATTTCTTAAGTTCATCGTTGAACCAGGGGGCCTTTTTGCTGTCTTGTTTGGTGTGATGGTTTTTCAAGGGTGCTAATTCGTCAGCACTGTGGGTGATCCATTGTTTGAGTTTGAAGGCCGCTTGGTTTGGGTCCGAAGAGAGGGGGGGGTGGGTTTAGGTTGAGCGATGTGAGGAGTTGGTCGGTGGTGACTTTGTTCCATTTTCTTCGGGGAATAGGTTGTGGGGGGTTGTGGGACGAGGTGGTTTTGTAGCTGAAGTGAACACAACTGTGGTCCGTCCATTGGAGAGCTGTGGTGTGATCAAAGGAGATGTGTTTGCTGGAGGTGAAGATTGGGTCGAGCGTGTGTCCGGCTACATCGGTGGGGGTGTCAACAAGTTGTTTGAGGCCGAGATTGGTCAGGTTGTCAAGAAGGGTGGTGGTGTTGCTGTCGTTTTTCTTTTCCAGGTGGAAGTTGAGGTCTCCCAGTAGAATGTAGTTCTCGGAGGCGAGGGCATGTGGAGTGATGAAGTCGGTGATAGATTCGCTGAATTGTTTACGGGTTCCTGGAGGTCTGTAGATGAGGGTGCCTCTGAGTGTGGTCCTAGGGTCGGTGTGGATCTGGAAGTGAAGATGTTCGGCGGTTGTGAGGATGTCGTCGGAGCTGGTCTTGATTTTGATGGTGTTCTTATGGACGATGGCGATGCCTCCTCCTGTTTGGATGGTGCGGTCTTTTCGGATGATCTTGTAGTTGTCCGGGATGGCTATGGCGATGTCGGGTGTTGATGATGCGTTCATCCATATTTCAGTAAGGAAGGCGACGTCCGGTGATGTAGTGTCGAGTAGATCCCAGAGTTCGGTGGGGGAGATCTGCGTGGGGCCCTTCTGCTCTTTGCTGCTCACCGCGTTGCCCGGTCAATTGCCTGCTGGCTAGTGGCCCTCCTGACGACGAACCACGACGATTGCATCACTGGTCTGGTTGCTCCAGACTGGCCCTTGCTCCCTTCCAAGAGAGGAGCACCCCGGACCCTCCTGGTCCACTCTAGACGCCATCTTGACTCCACCGCGTGGGCTTGACTTTGCCAAGGTTTGTTGCCCCAATCCTGGGTCCAGCATCGCCAACAGCAGACACCTTCGTGGGACAGCTCGCACCTCCATCCTGGTCGCCGACAACGCCTCCTGGTCCGAGAGACAGCAGAGCCCAGTGTCGCCCACTCACCTGGTCGAGGTGACTTCATCCGGTGCCATCCTGGTGCCCACCTAATCACTGGCTAGTGATTAAGAACTGAGTCCCCTCTGCTTTCAGGTCGTCTCCAACATCAATCCAGGCTTGGATCCCTCCAAATATCTTCACTGGTCGCCTGCCAGCAACTTCTTCTTTCAGGCTCCATAGACTTCAACGAGGATTCCCGACGTCTTTTGAACCCTATGCAGCCGCAGCCCCTGGGCTAGGTAACCAGAGCATTTCGGTGCTCCAACGTAGGTTCACTATCCAAGTGTCCAGATTCTTTGTCGTTTTCAGTCTATCTAGTCGGATTCGTCCGATAACTGTAACTTTACGAATACAAGCATCCTTAGACTTTGTCCCGCATCCCGTGTGAGAGTGCACACTCTGCACCCGATCTCCCTAGGCCTCCTGCTCCTAACCTTAGGGTTCAGTAGTGTAGTCTTAGCGATCCTGAAGCCTCTGGATCTTGTTACTTACCTGCTAGTATTTCACATTCCACTTTTAGTGTATATAGTTTTTCGTGCCCCTCGGGCATTTGTGTAAATTGTGCAACTTAAAGTATTTTCTTTAAGAGCTTTGGATTGTGCTTAGCACCCTGACTCATAAAGAGTTCAGGGTAGACTTGTTATAAATAAATATCCTTTTATTTTCATAACTTGTGTGGTGTCCTTTCACTTGGTGTTCAAGGGGTATATGTGATGGTATAACAGCTGGCTTAACACGCCCTCTAGAGTTTAGCCTAAAGACTGCTCTTGTCCATGCTACTAGGATAGCTGGTCTATAAGGTTGACTTACAACCAATCATCAATAAGGGTCGTTTGGTATGATACACAGTGATCACTAGAATAGTGAGCACTATATATCAGGCCAACTTCTCACAATCTGCTCCTGGGGTATGCCAGCAACAAACGACGGGATAGATACAAAAAGACTCTCCTACTTCTACCCGCCAACACCTCGCTACAACGAAGGCCCAGAATGGAGCTGGACCCAAGTAGGAAACTGGGACAGGAGAAGAGACTGGGTTGACTGGCCTGGATATGGAGGTAGAGATGCTGCCCCCCCCTTGGGTTGGAGAGGCATTCCACTTGCAAACAGATTTGACTGCCTAGAAATGGTAGATTGACCATCATCGTGTACTAGTCAGGAAAGCACAGGTCCCCCGCTCTCGGAGTTTAAACCCTTACCATCATCTTCACGCTCCCCGAAATCATGTTCCATAAATGGTATCCTTGATATGATGACAGAATTAAAACTAATAATATCTTCCTCCCCCGTAGCAATAACCTCTGAATCATCAATGTCCTTAGACGCAATAAAATGCATCGAGTTATCTGGTAATACGGGGAAGGTAGTTCCCCCAAGATCAACAGATTCAGATTTATTGCTAGAGAACTCTATTATCCCTGATGACCCCTCTGAATTACATCCCTCACCTCCAATATCACATCTATACTCACAGTCAGGTACACTAGATCCCAACGCTCTCTCCAACACAAAAGACCCGGTAAACTCTACTCAGACCCTTTCTGTCCTATTTTGTAACGTCGCTGGCCTCCGCTCCACCATAAACCACAAACCATGGCTAGACACAGTAAGTGCACACCTAATAGTATGCTTACAGGAAACCTGGGCCATTGAGCCTATACACATTCAGGGTTACAAGACATACTATGTCCCAGCTAGCCTTAAAACCTACGGTAGACCTAAGGGGGGTCTAGTAGTATACACCTCAAATAACTTACCATCCATGAACTTAACTGTTCTTCTTTCCAATGAGAACTTTCAAATCTTAAAGGTCTCATTTAATAAGTGTATACTGTATTTTTTTGTTAACTTCTATAATAACCTCCAGTCCGCCGAATGTATCAAAACTTTAATTGAAATCACATCCTTTCTAATAGAACAATGGAACAAGTACACCTCTCTTACTTTCTATGTGATTGGGGGGGGGGGGATGTTAATGTTTCTCTGTGCAATAACCATAAGAATGGCACCTGTGGCCTCCAAGACGAAAACGTTTGCTCCCTGACCCATTTCACACATACGAACCTAGGTAACTGCCTGAATGAGTGTTTTTTCTTATTGGAGTTGGAATACGCAAATAACCTTGTGGATCCACCCGCCGAATTCCTTCCAATATTTCATGGAAGGGGTCTGTCAAGTGTCATCGACTATATTCTATGCTCCCAGATATTAAAGGGTCAATTGAAAACTTTTAAAACAGGCTCAGATATTAGTAGCGATCATTTTCCTAATAGTGTCACCCTGTCAATTAACAATGTTTCACTTCAGCTAACTAGGGTCAGCTTATTAAACCAACAAACACTGTCCATGGATAAAGTAAACGGCTTCTCGGTAAAATGGTCCAAAGTCGACCAAGAAGCAATTACTGGCAAAGTGATACCTAGAGCCCTCCCATGGATGAATAATTGTGTGGCAACAGATTCCCCTCCACAGTTGATTATATCTAGTTTTCTGGAAATTATCAAAATTATACGGGCAGAACTGTTTCGCAAACATAAATCCAGAAAACGGAAACCAAAGGTTGGTTTAACTCAACCTGCGGTAAAGCTTTAACTGACCTAAAAAGAGCCCTCCACAACCACGACAGAGATCCTGCTGAGATAGTTAAACTTAGAAATGTCTACAAATCGGCACAGCACAACCGCAAAAAGGAAATAAAGAAAAATCTATGGGCCCAACTACATGAGAGCTGCCTACGTAAGGACAGTTCTCTGTTTTGGCGCACGGTCAAATCACCTTTTTTGGTAGATGCCACATCTTCCCAACACCTAGATGTTGCTGTGACGGCCGACGAGTGGGTGGCTCACTTTTCAAAGATATTTGGTGGCCCATCCGCAGATACTATAACTGAGGTTCAGGTGGCAAGCGAAGGTACCGGGGACCAAATATTTCCTATTGACCTCCACTTTGATCACAATGAGGTCATTAATGCATTGTCATCTTCCAAAACTGGTAAGGCCCCGGCCCGGATGGGGTTCCACTAGACATCTTTGTAAATAACATGTAACTCTGGTCACCTCTCGTCACCCAGGTAATGGCAGCAGTTACAAAAATAGGCCTAATAGATTCTTGGTCATCTTCTATCCTGCTCCCAATTTTTAGGAAGGGCGAACGTAATAATCCAGCTTGTTACAGGCCCATTTCCCTCCTGGACTCCCTGGGGAAAGTCGCTGGCCGGCTGATCTTGGAACGTCTCCAGGATTGGGCGTCTATGAATAACATTCTGACAGATCTTCAGTCAGGACATTCCATCTATCAATCACCACCCTATTCCCGCTCTGCTTTACGCGGACGACTCTGTAATTTTAGCAATAACACTAATCCAGTTACAAAGACAGTTAGATAAATACTATCAGTTTATACTCTCCTTAGGGCTGAAAGTGAATAAAAATAAAACCTTTGTTATGCACATCGGCCCCAAGGCGAAGAACCCTAAACCAGTTTTCATTGAACAAGTTAGGTTGGAATGCACCAGGGAATATCCTTATTTAGGAATCTTAATGAAATGAAATGAAATGAATGAAACTTATATAGCGCACGACTTACCCTGGGGCATCTCAGCGCTTGCTTAGGGAACCCGTCCTGGTATTCCCCTGTGAGATAACCCTGGCAGGGTATCCACAAGGTGAAAGCCAGGCATCCCACCGCGAGGGGCCGTTGTGGAGATTAAGCAAGCTATTGCCCAGAGTCGCAGATAACATCAGATGCCAGCCGATTCTGTTGTGGCACCGTATTTGGACCAAAACGCAATGCCATCTAACCCGTACATTGATTACCGATTGCTAAGCCCTGGCAAATTGGAGCAAAATCCCTTGGCTTCTATATGTCTCCAATTTCCTTAAGGATTTGAACTGTACAATTTACTTCTCTGAGCCCATGACAAAGTCAGACATCACCAGGAAAGACCTGAAAAACCTTTGTCTAATCCATCTCAGAGTGTACAAAAAATAGGAGTTGAGAGGGATTTCAGGGACTAGGTAGCCCTCCACTCATGCAGTCACAAAACACAAAACACCTAGTCCCAAAGGCAATACTTTATGTAGAACTATGGGCATGATTGGATTTGTCAATAAATCATTCCAATTACTCATCTAAAGATAGAAGTAGTTGTCATGCTCAAGAAACTTGCCAAAAATAGTTAATAAAAGTAGCCACTCTCTGATACATCTAAACATTAGACAACACAGTACTAACATTCACTAGAAAGACAACATTTGAAAAAATGTGTGAATAGCTAGCGGACACCTCACGGGCGAACCACCAATGGGGCTCCTGGTTGGTACTCACCAGGTTAGCCCTGTTCTCATCATCGGTGTCCACTAGCTTAACGCAAACGTGTCCGACTCCCAAAAGTAAAGAGACAGTGAATGGTGCAGTGTACACAAACTTATATGTGACAAAAACTAACAACATTCAACATATAACAAGACCATATACTGTGCATGCAAGACACATAGACCTTTTTATTTGTATCTTCTTGTCTGCAACAGTAAACATATAAACATAAAAGAGGAGAAAAGCGAATACTACCTATCGATTCGCTTTCACCTCATTGCCGACATGTTTCATTGCCATGGTAGATTTTCAGGCAATTTCTTCAGGGCGAATGATTTTAAAGAAAGCCACTGCCAGCAGTACTATGGTGGACGTGCTGGTTTAGGACTTGTGCTATCATACCGCTTATGATCGCATCTTTGGACGTCAGACAACCCACTTCCAGACGGTAAGTGTGGTCTCGTGCTCCCTTAACTTGTATCTGTGGAGAAGGCACGGGCGGCGTCTTCTCAACACCGGATCCGGTGTTGAGAAGACGCCGCCCGTGCCTTCTCCACAGATACAAGTTAAGGGAGCACGAGACCACACTTACCGTCTGGAAGTGGGTTGTCTGACGTCCAAAGATGCGATCATAAGCGGTATGATAGCACAAGTCCTAAACCAGCACGTCCACCATAGTACTGCTGGCAGTGGCTTTCTTTAAAATCATTCGCCCTGAAGAAATTGCCTGAAAATCTACCATGGCAATGAAACATGTCGGCAATGAGGTGAAAGCGAATCGATAGGTAGTATTCGCTTTTCTCCTCTTTTATGTTTATATGTTTACTGTTGCAGACAAGAAGATACAAATAAAAAGGTCTATGTGTCTTGCATGCACAGTATATGGTCTTGTTATATGTTGAATGTTGTTAGTTTTTGTCACATATAAGTTTGTGTACACTGCACCATTCACTGTCTCTTTACTTTTGGGAGTCGGACACGTTTGCGTTAAGCTAGTGGACACCGATGATGAGAACAGGGCTAACCTGGTGAGTACCAACCAGGAGCCCCATTGGTGGTTCGCCCGTGAGGTGTCCGCTAGCTATTCACACATTTTTTCAAATGTTGTCTTTCTAGTGAATGTTAGTACTGTGTTGTCTAATGTTTAGATGTATCAGAGAGTGGCTACTTTTATTAACTATTTTTGGCAAGTTTCTTGAGCATGACAACTACTTCTATCTTTAGATGAGTAATTGGAATGATTTATTGACAAATCCAATCATGCCCATAGTTCTACATAAAGTATTGCCTTTGGGACTAGGTGTTTTGTGTTTTGTAATCCATCTCAGAGACTTGCGTCTTTCCTAAGAAGTAATTAAACCATCAAATGTACAGATTCTATCGGTCCAGTCAGCTCTTGGTATTCAACCATACCTAACATTTTTTCTAACTAATCATGAAAAATATGTTTTGACTAGGTTTCGATTTAATTCTTTTTTTCGTCTTGTTACCTTTCCCAATCAACATGACTGGTCGCATGATTTAATGAAATGCCCTTGTGACGGAATATCATCCCAGTCCTCAAAGCATGTAACTTTGTTCTGCAGATATTACGAGCTCCCCCGCAAGCGTTGGATCATTCCCCTTCTTCGTAAAATGGGCCTGAGAACCTGCCGGCCCGTTTATCTGGCCCTTCAGTCTTTAGATTCTCAATACGCTGCTAAGTGCGTAGCTTGCTTTTTAAAATAATGTTTAAAAATTCGCTGTAAAGTTTGACCTTCTGTTTATTTGATTTCTTGTTCTCTTGTACAGCATCTTAATGAAATATTTTTAGAAAAGGTTTTTAAACGAATCAAAATATTGAGATTTTAACATGTATTGCAATATTTTATTTCTGTACTTTTTATGTAAAAAATTGTAAATTGATACTTGTATAGCGCACTACTCACCCGCAAGGCTCTCAAGGCGCTTGTACGAATACCGCTGTGGAACCCATCCTGGCTTTCCCTGTGAGGCGTCCACTCCTGGGCAACCCCAAGGTGGAGGCCTGGCATCCTTAGCGTTGTGGGGGCCGTTGTGGAGATTAAGCAAGCTTCTGCCCAGAGTTGCAGAGTGGGACTCCATGATTGGAATAGGCACCGAGGCGAGAATGATCAGGTCTGTGGAATTTTGAGCCCAAGACCCGCCGAGGCGGGGAATTGAACCCTGGTCCCGGGCCAGACCTCTGCATCAGGGTCTGCCGCTCTAATCATTGTCTGAAAACCGAATAAAAGTTTTGAAACGGTATAGTGTATCACAAATCTTTTCCACTTGGCTGCATAGCAGGCTCTAGTGGTGGGACGCCTAGCTTCTTTGATCACATTCATACAATCAAGTGCAAGATTTAGGCACCCAAGCTCTAGGAACTCAGGAGCCAGATCGCTAGGTTGAGCATGACTGGATCTGGGTGTCTGATTTCTCTATGGTTTCGGGTTAACAGTTTGATGCGATTACTAGTTTTCAGACACGAAAGGGAACTAGTATAAGTGAAAAACACACAACACCTTTCTCTGTTTTGCATGAAATCCCGTTATTTCACAGTTTGCCCTATTGCACTACATCCCCCAGAAGGCCATGGGGCACAGTGATAGGAAGGAGAAACCATGTGACAACCAAAAGACTGTTCCGATATAAGCCCTGCCTTGTGCAGAGAACGGCGCTTGACAAACCTTCCAGACCGAGTAGCGGAAGGTGCTTCCCCGCTCGAGGTCGCTCGGGTCACTGCCAGAGATAAGCTTTCTCTCCTCGAAGAAGCCTGCTTGAATCCTGCGAGCAGAACAACCCTACGCGTTATCAGGTATTCTGGATCATCTCCTCTCGGGGCTGAGGGGCATTGCAGGTGTTTTTGGGCTCTCCGCTCCGATTTCATTATTTACATTTTTTACGTGACAATTACACCGCAATGGGTATGCGGTTCGTAGCGGGGCAGTTTAAAGTAACAGGCTGCCTGCGCCTTTTGTGATGTGTTCGCTACTGTGAAAAGACACCAGCTAGTGCTTTCTTCTGAGAACACAGTATCCTGAAGTTTCTGTTTGGCCCTCCAGATTCTCGAGTATTACTTTGGAAATGCATAAAACCTTGCACATTCTCTTGGATCCTTCTCACAGGACACAGAAAAAAGAAAGAGTGATTGGGGCAAATTGACAGTAAAAAGTATCAAAGGTAGAGGGACCTTAAGTAGTTTGATAGCACTCCTGAATGATTGATGCCGATTAAAAACCATACATTTTTGGGGGGTATTATTGATTACTAACCCTCGTATACTGAAGAAAACTGCAAAACACTCAGAGTTTTAGAGATAATGAGCGCGTCATCTGCAAATAAAAGGATAGAAATCTTTGTACCTGATAGAACCGAAGGACTAAAGGTAAATTCGACAGTGTGCTTGCTTTGCTGCTCATCTTCCTTTGCATATTGTCTAGCAAAGTGTTCAGTCCCTGTATCTGGAGTTATATACTTTTTCGGGGGTATTGGTTGCCCTCCTTTCCCATTTAACTAAGTGCCAAAAGTGTTGGAGATTTTTCCCAGAGCTTGCTAATTTGAGGTCCTACCATCTATTTTCGTACCAATCTTTTTGCTGGCCCTGGATAGTCTTATAAGATTTCCTTGATTGTTGGATGCAGATTGAGTTTTTGGATTTTATAGCCTCCACAAGAAGCTTTTGCGCTTGTCTGCATTTTTCTTTATTGTACCAATGTTGCTGTGACTTAGGAGGATTGCCATTGATATGAGAGTGTCTATGAAAATGGGTTAGGAGTTTATCAAATAGTTTATAATTAATCTTTGTCCTAGCTCTGCTGTTGCAAATGACACATCTCTGCTCATGGTGGATAATATATCTGGCTTTTCTACTACCTTAGTCCACTTGACTCGTCTCATGTCAGTAGAGATTAACAAGTCTCCGGTCAAGGTCAAGGTATTAGGAGATTTTCCCTTGCTGGTATTCAATTGCAAAGCTCAGTAGATTGTGGCGACTCTCAACTCTCTCGATAATCACCATATAAATGAGAGCAGACCACAGTTTCAGATCAGATATCCAACTATTGTAGGTATTGGGCTCCTGTTTGTCGGATATGGTTCTCAGCAGAGAGCTTTGAGTTGAAGGGCTGCTTCTGTCCATCTTTTATCAGGTGCTAATTATAGACTTGGGAAGTCCCAGCGTGCATCTTCCTCTTCGGTTAGATTGTTCTCATCTAGATCAAGTGGTTCGAAAGTTAAAGTACGCGGTTATTACAAGAGAAGATGTACCTGAGGACTTTCTAATAATCCATCAAGGGCAATCACGGTTCTGGACCTCTCTCCGCCTTTTAGTCCTCTCGTATAAATATTAAAAATGTCAATGTTGACATGAGAGCTGGTCTGTCAGGGCAATGTGTAGCAAGGGCCAGTATCTTATAGCCTATGTCCTGTTTTATCCATATTGTTAACCCACACGGGTCGCCAGGACATAAAAAGTCAAAAACCCAGGGTGAAATAATGGATCTATGGACCATGTTTCTTGGAATAGGAAAACATCATACTGTTTAACTAGGCTATTCCAATTTGGGGAGACACTCTTGGATCTTAGGCCCGCTATGTTCCAAGACAAGAAGGATATCTGAAATGCAAGAGTGCTTGCAGTTAGTTGTGTTCAGTGGCCCTTCCAGAGTATACAGGAAACAAAACCTGATTTTGCACTTGGGAGGGTATCCATGAACATCAATCCAGTAGGTTTTACATTATAAGGCCATCAAGTTTCATTTAAAACTGAATTTGAACATAAGAAGTTGAAATGTAGTTTAAAAATGTCAGAATGGGGAGGAGGAGCCTAGCACGGGACCAAGATGGCCGCGTGATCGTGTAGCTCTGTCAGACCCGTTCCTCCGTTCGTCTATCCTGCCAGTTATCCTGTGACCTGAGGACCGCATTCGATGGGAGAATAGCATTGCTGCGCCCTGGTGAAATTGCGGCTCGAAAGGTGCAATTCTACCCTCCCGGATCGTCGTCTGAAATTTTGGGCCTTTCCGTCGCCTGAGTCGCGGACTGTTGTGACAATTTTGGCCGGGCACTAATGCGACAACAGCGGCTGTGTCGACCGGAAGTGGTGCCTCCACCTGAACCTTTACCAGGAATTATTCCTGACGGCTTGGCGTTTTGAGGGGGCCTTCCCTGCACTAATTGACTGCTTCTGGTTCGGCTCTTGGAACGCGGAGGAGGTGTGAAGTGTTGTCGGAGGTGTGAACTTGTGCGACATCGGCCGATTGATTGAGGCCCCCTCGCTCACCCTCCATGGCGGCGAGGTCGGAGACCGAGAAACTTCCCCCCAAAGGTGGGAGAGTACAGAGAGCTGTCCAGTCCAATAAACTGGACAGATATACACTTCCTAAGGGATCTCCGAGCGACCAGAGGCAACACCCCGCGACCAGACCCGCCTCCCCAAGTGGCAGCTCCAAGCCTTCTCTGAAAGACATAATGGATGTTGGCACTAGGATTGAGGCGTCTATGGGGACTAGGATGGATGCGCTTGATACCAAACTGGACTCGGTTAAGATTGATGTTAACCTTCTGCGCACGTATCACGCTAAGACTAGTGAAAAAGTGAGGTCCCTGGACATCAAAACGACCAGCCTGGTGGATGACGTCGCTGAAGTACAGAGAGAGGTCCGGGCCTTGCAAGCGGCACGGGAGGAGACCCGACGGCTGCTTGATGACTATGAGGGCCGTAATCGGCGCAACAACATTCGCATCCTAGGTGTACCGGAAAAGGCGGAAGATCGTACACCTGATCTCTTTGTAGAAGACCTGATCCTTAAACATCTGAAGCCTAAGGGACTCAGCAAGTTTTTTACAGTGGAGAGGGCGCATAGGGTTCCGGGCAGGCCGCCGAAAGTGGGGGCGCCAGCTAGACCCATAATTGCGAGGGTCCTGAATTTTCAGGACCATGATGTCATACTCCAGGCCTCAAGGATGGATGGCCCGCTACGGTACGAAAATACCACTGTCATTCTTCCCGGACTTTACACAAGCTGTACAGAGGATGCGTCAGAGTTTCCTCCAAGTCAAGCGGAGGATGAGAGACAAAGAGATGAAATACTCGATGCTATGTCCTGCTAAGCTACGAGTCGAAACAAATGGGAAGACTTGGTTTTTTGACAATGCGGAGGTGGCATCGGATTGGTTGGACACTGTGATGGCGGATGGTGCTGAAGACCGGCGACAAGAGACTGAGGACGAGCGGCAGGGCCCGGAATGAGAGACTTCTGCACTGAACGATTTAATTGGTCTTTGGACACAGGGGTGGATATAACCTTTTCTTATTGTGTAACAGTACTGCTTTGGGCTACTAAGTTTGTTCCTTAGACATGAATCTTTTGGGGAGATGGGTTAGCGGGCTATGCGGCAGGCGCCTCCTCTTCCTACTTTTAGTTACCATTGTTGGGCGGGGCGACAGGCACACTGCGAGTTGGGGTTGGGGCGTAGTCCTAATGCAGGGGTGCAGGGAGGGGGGAAGGGTTTTGAGTGAGGGAGGGGAATCGTTTGTTTCTTTATGGTTTCAGTTTCGTTTTGATATGCATTGGGTGTCGGCGGATGTGAATGTGCGCTTGTGGAATGGGGTGAATGTCTTGCTCTAATCATGAATCGGGGATCCGGGTGTTGAGTTGGAACGTGAATGGTTTGGGGGACAAAATCAAGAGAGGTATGGTTAGTCAGCTTATCAGGCGTCACTCACCAGAGGTGGTACTTCTGCAGGAGACACATCTTGTGGGTAATCGTTGTATGGCCCTTCATAGAGGGAGATATAAACTGATCGCACATGCAGGGTTCATGACAGGCTCTAGGGGAGTTGGAAACTTGTTGAAGAAGGCCTTCCCATTTGAGGTTCAGGCTACGTGGTCCGATCAGCGGGGCAGATATGTGGGTGTCTCTGGGAGGATCGGGGGTAAAGCTGTCACCTTTCTCTCTATCTATGTTCCCCCAGGCCTCCAATCTGACACCTTTAAGGATCTTGCTAAGGTTTTTCTCTCGCTCCCACTTGGTCTTCTAGTTCTTGGTGGTGACTTTAATACAGTTGCCGATGGTAGTTTAGACCGTACCCCGCCAAGCTCGCTCCCTCCATCGCGTCAGTGGCTCCCCGAATTTTTGGATTCTTTGGGTCTGATTGATTTGTGGCGTCTCTTGAATCCTGTACTACGGAGCTATACACATCTCTCGGCGGCGCGTGGCTCTATGTCGCGTCTTGACTATATTCTGTTGCCTGCGGCTATGGCTGACACTATCAGGGAGGCGCGTCATTTGGGTAGGGGTATCTCCGATCACTCCCCAGTTTGGGTCCGAGTTGAGATGGGACAGCCTACGGTGGGTAGAGTTGCGCCTATTAACGCCTGGCACCTTCGAGACCCCGTCATTAGGAAAGAGATATGTAGGGCTTCTGAACAGTATTTTGAACATAATCAGGGTACCGTGGATTCTGCGCAGACGCTGTGGGAGGCCTATAAAGTTGTTCTACGTGGGGAGGCTTTGTCTCATTGGGGGGAAGAAAAAGACGTCTGGTGGAGATTAATGTTGTTGAGGCAGAGGTTGTCGACTTGGAGGAGCAAGTTGCCAGTGGTGCGTCTGCCGAGAATCAGCATCAGTTACTCCTCAAGCAAGACGAGTACCATAGGCTGTCTAGGGAATCGGCGGTGACTCAACATAATGATGTCCAGAGTAGGATTTATGAACATGCGATAGGGCTGGCAAGCTCATAGCGTGGCTGGAGCGTTGGGAGCGCGCCTCTCGGTTGGTACCTGAGCTTGAGAGTGGCGGTCCTGAGGCGCTCACAGATCCTCAGATGATCGCGGATTCTTTTGGCTGCCACTATAAGAGTGTCTATGCTTCCTCGGACGCATATACTGGCGCTGTACATGGCTGAGATGATTAGAGACATTATTATGCCTAGTTTGTCTGAAGAAGATCGGAAGTATACAGATTCTGCTATTACGGATGACGAAATAGTGGGAGCCATCAAGAGCATTAACTCGGGGAAGGCAACAGGCTCCAATGGTATTCCGATTGAGTTCTATAAATTAAATGCTTACAAAATCGCGCCGCATATTAAAGCCATGTTTCTTGAGAGTAAAGAGTCTGGTAGCCTCCCCTATGATCAGCGGATTGCGAATATAAACCAGGTAAGCCCTGAGCCTCCCCCTCTTCCTATAGACCTATTTCATTGCTCAACGCAGAACCCAAGATTTTGGCTAAAATACTGGCGATCAGGTTGGTCAAGGTGATCTCCACTTTGGTACACCCAGACCAGTCTGGCTTTATGCCACGCTACAACACTGCATTGAATCTTCGGCGTTTACACGGAGTGCTGGGTAGGGCCCGTGATTTGTAGCAACGCGCTGTGTTGCTGTCCCTGGACGCCACCATGGCCTTTGATCGGGTCGAATGGTCGTACCTGTTCGCAGTCTTGGAGAAGCAGGGTTTCGGGCCTGAGTTTATTGGATGGGTGCGCCTGCTATACACTGCCCCCTTGGCTCGCGTCGTTGTGAACAATTGTCAATCCGGTGATTTTGCATTGGAGAGAGGGACGTCCTCTGTCGCCCCTTCTGTTTGCGTTGGCGCTGGAGCCGTTGGCGGCTTGGGTCAGATGGGATAGGTCTGTACGTGGGCTGCGGTGGTCCCCGGATTGGGAAGACAAGATTTTGCTTTACACAGATGATGTGCTTCTCTATCTCACTTCGCCTAGATCCTTGTTGCTTGTCTTTCTTGACATTCTCAGAGTGTTTGGTGAGTAGTCAGGATTTGCTATTAATTGGGTGAAGTCTGTATTGTTAGTATTGTCGGGAGACCCGCCGGTGATTCCACAGACCTGCAACCTCCAAATTGCTACTACGGGCTTTGTTTACTTGGGAATTTATATTGCCCTGGACGCCAGGACAAGATACGCAGAGAACTTGTTGCCACCGCTGGTTAGACTACGTACTGATGTTGAGCGTTGGAGGGCCTTGCCTCTGTCTCTCCTGGGCAGAGCAGTATTGTTTAAAATGTTGGCGCTTCCTCGGTTTTTATATGCTCTCCAAAATGCCATGGACCCTGTGCCCGCTAAATACTTCAAGGAAATAGAGGCGCTTGAGAGGCTGCTTCTGTGGGATGGTAGACCCCACATCGCCTATGCTAAA
Organism: Lissotriton vulgaris; assembly: GCF_964263255.1. Taxonomy (NCBI): domain Eukaryota; kingdom Metazoa; phylum Chordata; class Amphibia; order Caudata; family Salamandridae; genus Lissotriton; species Lissotriton vulgaris. The sequence continues at coordinate 2,026,688,017 of NC_141693.1, forward strand.
CTCACCCTGGCTTGGTATGATGGAGGTATCGGGCTTCCCGATCTGAAGAAATATTATTGGGCCTCCCAGTTGGCGGCTATTAATCAGATAGTGTGTATGGCTTGCCAGGGGACCCTGGGAATGCCATGGATCGTAGTTAGTCGCCCGGGGGGGACTTCCTTCGGGCCTTGTATAATCGGCTGGGGCGGTTTTCGCTTACGGGTCCCACCTCACATGCGGTGAAGGTCTGGCATGCGGCTAACAGGAGTTTGGGATGGGAAGGGAAATTGACTCTCGCAACCCCTCTCTTTAGCTCCGCCAAATTGGGCAATCTGTGGACCACCAAAGGATTTGACAAGTGGGAGTTGATTGGTATTGGTCAGATTAAGGATGTTTGGGGGAAAGGGGAAGTACTGTCCTTTGAGGCGCTCCAGCAGAGACATCACCTTCATAGTAATGAGCGGTTTCGTTACCTACAGGTCAGGCATGCCCTCCTCTCCCATGTTTTACCGGGGGACACCCTCCCCGAGGCCTCCCCTCTTGAAGATCGTGTATTGGATGGGCATATCCCAGAGAAAACTATTTCATTGATCTATCTAAAGTTGATTAATCACATGGGCGACCCGTTGGGGTCTCTCAGGGTGGCGTTGGTTGCTGATGGTTTGGAGATAGACGATGAGGATTGGGTTGATGCTGTGTCCTTCACCTAGGGTAGTGGCAATACAGATGAGGTTAGGTCTGGTGGAATTAAAGATTCTACATAGATCGTATGTTACGGGTCCGGTTCTGGTGAGGATGGGATGGAGTACGAATGGCGAATGCAAGAGAGGCTGTGGAGAGATGGCGACGTTTTTGCACATACTGTGGCACTGTGATAGTGTTCAGACACTCAGGATTCCCCTTGATTCTAAGTTTTATACTATTCTGTGTATCATATTCTGTTTGCAAGACTTCCTCTGCTCCGAACACTGCAGAAATATTGTTGATGGACCCCCAATGCATTTGTTAATTTTGTTTCATTGATTTTTATATATTAATAAAAAGAAATATAAAAAAAAAATGTCAGAATGAACCTGTTGGTTTTTCTGAAAAAAAGTCCCTCTTGAAAGGCTGATTGGAGACAGGTGGATTATTCACACCCTGTGTTCTATTATATGAACACCAGATCTGTGGTACGGTGCTCCAGATCCACGCAGACAGTAGGAGCTCATTCAAGCGTTTACGACTATCAATGAATAGCAATAATGCAGAACCCTCCTTAAAAGAGGAAGTAAAAACATTCAGATGGTGTGCACGAATTCTGAAAAAGACTGCAAGAACAACAGCCTAATTTACATGAAAATCAGAGACTACCCTGGGAAGAAAATGCAAGTGTGTCCTTATGAGAACAGTGTATAGCTCATTTGAATATAAAGACTTCATTTCACTAACACCGGGAGCGGATGTGATCAGTAGTAGGGAAGTAGTCTTCCACAAAGTGTGCTACAGGTGGCCCTATAAATAGTTTTGAAATGGGGACCATTCATTTTGAAAGAAGGCACTGAGTTCCAAAGGTGGTAGTGGTTTCCTGACCATTAAGGAAACCTTTTTTATGTGTTCTAGGAAGTCTTTAACTAGGACCCTGGAGAAAGAGGTTTATGAAAGACACTTCCTATAAAAAGCAGCAGCATTGACTTTTTTAAAGAAGAGAACTACAAGCCTAAATATGGAAAAATAGAGTTAGAAGAACTGCTTCTGTCGGATATTTTTCCAGCCATTTTTTCAGATACAAAATCTTTGAAAAGTCTGAAATTCTAGTAGATGAATATTTGGCATCCATTAGATTAGCCACACAATCAAAGTTCAGATGTCACTTTGGCAAATTGAAGGATAGTAAGTTGGGGGGGAGGGTCCGGCCCCTATTATTGTGGAGGAGATCTGGTCTGCACTGCAGTCTTATGTGTGGAAGCTGCGATAAATCCAGTAGGCTGGTGAACCACCATTCTGGTGCAATGAGGATCATACTTGTTCTGGAGTAAGTTCATTTGATTATTACTGATGGGATCGGAATATCAGCGGAAACACATACTGAAACGTCCCTGACCATTCGGTCTAAAGGGCATTACCCTAGGTTGCTGGGTGGTCGTACCAGGTGCTGAGATCGGACACTTCACGCTTTCTGCATTTGAAAACAGATCTAGTAGCAGTTACTCCCAGTAGTTGAAGACTTTGCTGCCTAATGCTGCAGAGTGAATCCACCTCGGCATTTTAAACAAATCAGTGAGCTCTTTGAGAGACAGCACTCTGCATCTGGTAATGCATGTTTAGATAATGTGTGGTCTTTATTTCTGGTCCAAAATATCTGAGAGCGTCGTGGACATTCCTCGACTCCATCAGACTGGTATGGTTGAGCGGGGTTGATATGGGTCCATGCGCTTTATACTCTGAGACGATCCATATGAGCTCCCTAACCTTTTAGGAACTGAAGTGATCTTTGCCAGAGTGATTAGTAGCCCAACCTTGATCCAGTACACCCAGCTGGATCAGTGGCGGTCTTATTTTTATGGCCACCTCTCTCGGGTGCATTACTGCTGCTTTCTGATCTATATATTCCACTGAGCCTAGGTCTCTCTCCGATGTCGCCCTTAGCTTCTGATGGCAACCTGGTTTGTTATTAATTACAATATCACCTTACAGCTCAGTTCCTCTTTTAATATCTTATTTTTCATCTGAGTGTAATCTGGCATGTCTGTCTAGTCGTGTCTTTCATTGTATAGGGTGACAGATAATTCTTGCAGTTTGGGACAATATGTGTGAATTCTTCCTCCAGTCCCTTTCCATCAAATCAGAAAGTAATGGAAATACATTCCCTTTTCTTCTAGAGAAAATGGGACTCCTTCTCCAGACTGTTTTACCAGAAAGGTGCTGGCCTCCTGTTGAAGCCAGTCTAGTTAAGAGTAGGGATGACAACTTTAGAGGAATGCCTAGAGGAGATGATGTAGCCCTGTTGCACAATATTCAGCACCCAATTGTCTTCTGCGATGCTTTGTCTCTGTGGAAGGTGTTTCACTAGGCTTCTCCCCATGGAGAGACGTATGTTAGAGGAGGACTGGGGGAGTCACCATTTTCCTCCTGCAGGTGGTGTTGCCAGTGGCCACTAATGATGGCTGACCACCTGCCGCACAAAGATTACTTATACTGATACAACCTATCTTGTGACTGATGAAGCTGAAGCCACTGAGGGGGCTCGAATCCTATGTGGGAAGTACAACTGATCCGACGGGCTGCAATGTATCCTGTATTCCCGTTTCTTTTCCATGACTACGGCTTTCAAAATTTCCATCGCAGTCTTCATCCGCTGCAGCTCCTCATTAGCTTGAGAGTCAAAACCAAAAAGTGTGGTACCAGAAAAGGGCAGATTCAAAATATGCTGCAGCACTACAGGTTTCAATCCTGTCCACCCTAGCCAGGATGAACGACCCATTGCTAGACCCTGACAGGAGCTATGAGTTTCAAAATCAAAGTCATCTGAGACACAATAATCATCTGGTTCACTATCATTCCTTCTGTCAGATCCCTCTGAAAGTACTCTCGCTCTCTTTGTGAGAGAGTCTAAGAAACATTACAAGTCCCATAAGGGAACGCTCTCCCTCGAGACCTGAGAACAGAACCTAACTATTTACATTTTAGGAAACGGCTGAAAACTCACCTGTTCCCTTAACTTAACTCTCCCCCTCTATTCCTGCTTTCCCTCCCTCCACCCCCCTTCTTTTTGCCCCCGGACCCGCAGACGTAGGGATCCTAGCGCTGGGATACCTCCGGGTGACTATGCGCTCTATAAAAAATTTTCATAATAATAATAATAATAATAATAATAATAATGATCTGACCCTCCTGCCAACAAGTAAAGCTGTTGTTCTGGCATCTTTAACTTTAACACCAGGAGCATATATGCCACACATTTCCGCCTCTACAGAATCCAGGTGTTTCGTTTCTTTTTTCAGGGTGAGCTGCAGACGCATAGTATTTCCTTGCTGCTGGAATGATGGCGGAATCAGGTTGTGGATGACCCCTTAAGAAAAGAAGACTCTGTTAGAGGGTCTTGTATTTTTTTCTGCTGTCTAGAACACAGGTTGAAGCTGATTTTGTATAAAGACCCCTGGCAGTTCCAAAAGAGGATGTGAAGGCCTGGCTGTAGAAATGTAAGTGTGTCTCAAAAACGACACTGGTATATTGAGGTTTGCTGCCCCAGTAACTAAAACTTGATTAAACATCATTAAGGCAAATCGGTTGGAAAATAGCTTCCATAAGACGAAGAGGATGCTGACTATATAGAGGTGTACGGAGTCTGTGACAGGAATGATGCCTATCATGCCTATGGGGAGGAAATCTTCCTACCACGCTCTGTATCCCATACTTCTCTATCGAGAGAGGATGCTGACGATATAGACTTGTACGGAATGATGCCTTTCATGCCTATGGAGAGGAAAGCTTTCTTCCACGCTCTGTATCCCATACTACTCTATCGAGAGAAGGGGATGCTGAAGATATAGAGGTGTACGGAGTCTGTCACAGGAATGATGCCTATCATGCCTATGGAGAGGAAAGCTTCCTTCCACGCTCTGTATCCCATACTACTCTATCGAGAGAAGAGGATGCTGACGATATAGAGGTGTACGGAGTCTGTCACAGGAATGATGCCTATCATGCCTATGGGGAGGAAATCTTTCTACCATGCTCTGTATCCCATACGACTATGGAGAGAAGAGGATGGTGAAATTTTGCCAGAAGCGCCACAGGCTGCTTTGGAAACGTTGGCAGTGATGTAGGTGGCACAGAGGCTGGTGGCAACATATGTCTGGAAAGGACCTAAGAGGCGGTGCAGACGATGAAATGCTCACTGCAGTACATCACTAGAAGGAAGGTGGGCACAAGAATACTCAGAATCCTAAGTTGCTTGCAACCTCTTCTTAAGGTTCCTAACTGATTTTCCAGACAGGTTCTATTCAGAATACACTGGGCTACATTAACATCACTATAGTGCTAATGATCAAGGATGACATTTCCCTTTTGGGGTAACACATTGAAAGTATGTTGGTTGTTTGGAGTGACTTTTGTTTTGTAGTGTCACGGACGATAGAGATGTGTGAATGGAACGTAAAGGGTGGACAATCCACCATGGAAATTATCATTTCAGTGTATTGCTTTTTCCCCCTTTTAGAGCGGTGCCTCCTTTCTCCTGAGTTGTTGCCAGGTGGGGTGAGGTATTTCCTCTATACTTTTGAGGCAAGGCTCGATAGATGAGTGCCCACGATGGGGGCTAGTCTGACAAATTAATTATGATTGCATAGACTTTTGGATAGGACGAATATAATGTATCCCAAGACTTTTCTTGTACCACTTGTATCTTTTATAGATCTTTCAAAAGACACGAGGATTGAGCGCTGTGAGAACTAAGCTGTGGAGTTATATTGTTCCACAGTGTATCCTTTTTTGGTACTTTTTCACATTTGTGTATTTCACATCACATTGCAGTAGCACTAATATTAATTAGGTTCTGAAGAAAGCATCAGGTGGACTTTTACCTGTTCATGCTGAAACATGTTGACCGATTGATTAGTTATGGACAGCTATCTGTTGAAACTGTTCCTTTGCACTGTTTTTAACCTTTGACCGTATCAGCCAATAATAAACTTGGGGGCCTGATTACGCCTAAATTTTAGATTTAGAAAAGGGGGTGGTGATGAACAGAGTGTCTGAATTAAGCAGACCACTCTTACCCAGTCCAAAGATCAGGGCTTGATCCATCACCGTTATTTATCTCACTGCACCATCCCAGCTCAGAACCTGGCTATATGCAAATCAGTCTGTCCCTGGCCCAGTGCATCATGGGAACAGGGCAGACTAAACTACCAAGCCAATTCTTCACCAGAAAGGAGACAAGCTACCGGGGACCGGTTTCTGGCATTTCAGCCTTCTTCGGCCCGGCTTGCTTGAATCCTGATGGTGCAGTGAGTCCATCACCACCCCCTTTTCTGAATTGTTTTGTTCACCATAAGCGTGGAAGGGTATGCTCAGATGTGAGTCCCTAGCTCATTGCACCATCAGGATTCAAGCAAGCCGGGCCGATGACGGCTGAAATGCCAGAAACCGGTCCCCGGAAGCTTGTTTCCTTCCCAGTATAAGAATTGGCTTGGTAGTTTAGTCTGCCCTGTTCCCATGATGCACTGGGCCAGGGACAGACTAATTTGCATGTAGCCAGGTTCTGAGCTGGGATGGTGCAGTGAGCTAAAAAACGATGATGGATCAAGCCCTGATCTGTTGACTGGGTAGGAGTGTTCTGCTTAATTCAGATACTCTGTCCATCACCACCCCCTTTTCTGAAATTTTAGATTTCACATCACTTTTTGCACTGCACTTTCCCATACACCTTATGAACATACTTGCTCACATCTGTTTTGATATCTGAAAACATCCTTGGGCTCCTCCATCATTAGGGTGGAGTTGAAGCCCTGTAAAAGGAGACCCAGATGATGAAGCATGTCACCAGGACTGGTGAGTGATGGGAATCCATACAATTTTTGTATATTCCACTAGAGTCTTGGTTTATGAGTATTTGTGATCCTATTTACTAGACTTCAGGATATTTTTTGTGTTTTTGAATGTCTTATATGGGGCTGTGTATCCCGTAGAGTCTTTAAATATTGGCTTCTGACCCTACCCTAAATATAGTGTGTTATCTTTCATAGATTCACATGCCTGAATCATTCCCTATCGCCGAATTGGGAGTCCCACGGTATATATAAAAGCAGTGCCAAAAGTAAATTACAGTAGTAGGCCCTATGAGAAAGGCCTGAGGCCTAGATTGCAGTAGCCTATTGCTAAAAAGACCAAAGTCTTTGTTCCAACCAATCAGCTCACAGCACCCTCTAGAACCCTCTCTGCAGCACCAGTTCTCCTCAGATGTTCGTTAGCAAAAGTGGGAAATGAGTATCCCAAAAATGAGAGGACTGACTCTCTGGGGAGGAGGGTGGGTGCATGTGAATCTATGAAAGATGCCAATACTGGATAACTGAAGTTACAGGTAAGTAACTTGTTTTCTTATCCAGTATTGGGGTATCTTTTTTAGATTCACATGCCTGAATCAGAATAGCAATCAGTATGCCAGACAAAAGTCGGTTGCGGATGGTGAGAGACTTATTGTGATACACTCCCATAAACATATATTTAAAACCACAACATCAACAACAGACAAAGGACTACTACTCTTGTCTGTCTATATGTTATTTTGGCGGCCATCTTTGACTAGTCCTCCACTTTGGTGGCCATCTTAGACTAGTCATCCTCATCAACTGCCCATACCTAAGGCTATCCTCAATTTTTATTTTATTTTCATTCTTACAGCCCTGTAACCTCACACACTCACCCACGCACACCACCCCCCTCTTCTACCTACACCTCTTCCACCATGGAACGCATGGGCAAGCACACATACAAAATTAACTACCCACCCGAGTTCACCAAAAAAAATGCCAAACGCTTCAAACACAACTTCCTGAAGGCCCACCCTGAAACCCTGTTTGTGGACACCTACTTTTCACTGATCAATGGAGCCACGAGCACCAATATCATCCTCTACACTCTACGTAGAGCACAGTGGAGGAAAGCGTTCCTCTCCATTCCCTACTATCTCCACCACCAGAAAATCCGCTCATGGCCTAACGCTTTCTATCACACCATCCCAAGTTTTCCCAGGCAGAGCCACCATCACCATCTACAACAACGGGACCATCCTATTCCAATCCACTGATAGGAACCTTGACCTACTCGACAACCTGTTCCCCACCTTCATAGAACACATCTCCAACCGGCGGACCTCCATTCCTAACACCACATACTACACAACACCCTCCACTTCCAATCTTCAATCTAACATGTCTAACCTATCACAACAGCTGAACGACACACAACTCTCCCATCCCCCCAGCGCTGTAGTCAGTCACCCACCCAATGTAACCTCTCCACACCCCTCATTCACTGGCGAAGATCACTCCCCCTCATACATCCTCCATACCCCCACCTTCCCTACCCCCCTCCTCACACCTCCTACGAGTCTCGCAGAAACCACCACCGCCCTGAACTTATCTCCCCCGTCCCGCGGCAGGTCCATCTCCCACCCTATCTCCCCCCCCCCCACTCTCACTCCCCACTACCCCACTCTCCCAACTAGACTCACAGAACACACCACCTCCCTTACCTTAACCCCTCCTCCTCTCTCCCCCCATTCTCAGCCCCCACTACCTTCCTTGCACCCCCACCGTCTCCAGCCTACACTCATTCCTCAACTCACCTGCGCCGCCTCCCACCAGCGTCCTCACCTATGCCTCCAACCTCCCCCCTACCTCATCCACACCCCTCACCCACAAATTCTCTCAGCCATCGAATGCCACCCCACTTACTATTAACGCAGAGCCCTGCACTAACGCTAGCATATCCCTCCCCCCCTCCCCAGTTCCCTTTCCAGCTCCCTACTCAACCACTCGCCCACGGCTCTCATCCCCAACCCCATCCCCAATCCAACTCTGGACATGATTATATCCACCCTCCTGCAAGTCAAAGAAGATCTCCACACAATCAAAGAACTTCTTTTCACACACCCCAGACACCCCCTACCTACCACCACTTCCTCACCCAACAAGTCCCCCACCCTCCCCACAGACCCTCTCAATCAACACTCCCCGCGTTGGCCCTCTATCCCCGCTCGCAATCACACCTACCGCCCCATCGCCCTCAACACCCTTTCGGACCCCGACTTATGCACCCTCCTTCGCTCATTTGGCCCAGGTCCCTTAAAACACACAACCACCACACACCTCCCCATACCCAAAATTCTCACAAATCCCCTTAGGCCCCCCACTCTAAGCAACAGATGTCCCCAATAATCTCAGAAAAGTCCCCCTCTCTCTAGAACACTCGACCACCCTTCTCACCCCCAGACTCAAATGCATCCTACTCAACTGGTGACTCCGGAGATGCTGGCCCAGGCCTCTCTGGACCATCCCCTCCCTTTTACGGGTGATCTGGACAAAGACCTAGAAGCCCTGCAGATGTGGCTAACAGACAGGCTGAACGATCTAGCCCCCGTGATTCCCCCCCGAACTACATTCAAACGGGTCTCTGCTCCTTGGTTCACCGATGCGCTGGTGCACTCCCGTAGGCAGTGTAAAGTTGCCGAAAGGGCTTGGCGGTCTCAGTATGACGCTGAGGCGAGGCTTACCTACAGGTCAACGGTTAAAGCCTACCACTGGGAAATTCTCCAGGAGAAAAAAGGCTATTTTGCCAGGAGAATTGAGGACGCAGCCAACTCTTGTAAGGAGATCTTTTCGATCGTTAGAGAATTCACAACCCCGCGTTCAAATTCTACGCAGGTCGCTCCTTCTGAGTCATGGGTTGCTACCCTCGCCAATTTCTTCACCACAAAGATAAAGGTGATCCAGGACTCCTTTCCTACAAAGCTGGTTGATGTTCATCCCAGTCTCGCGGATGAGCCAGTCCATCCAATTACTCCAGGTCCAGTCTTGGCAGCTTTTCCGCCACTGTCGGCACCCTCGTCGTTGGCACTTATGGCCAATCTTAAATCTGGGTCGCCCCTTGATCCATGCCCGGCCAAATTTTTGGCGAAAATGGCGGTTGCCATAAATCCTCTGGCAAATCCGCTCTTGAATCTCTCCCTGAGCCAGGGGGTGATCCCGCAGGTGTGGAAGCAGGCTATGGTCATCCCCCTTCTTAAGAAGCCGAGCCTTGCCCCGGAGGCTCCCGCCAATTATCGGCCCATCTCGCTCCTCCCTGCGTTGGCTAAGATCTTGGAGAAACATGTACATATCGTGTTCTCCAATTTCTTGTAGTCTCACAATCTGTTACACGCCTCCCAATCTGGCTTCCGCCCCAATCTAAGCACCGAGACGGCGCTGCTGGAGGTGTCGGAGGCCATTAAAGAGTCGCTGGATTCAGGAGGCAAAGCTATGCTGGTCATGCTTGATTTGTCGGCGGCTTTTGACACCGTCCCCCATGAGGGTCTCCTCGCCAGAGTTTATGAGATCGGTCTGAGGGGGACGGTGTTCAGCTGGTTTAGATCTTTCTTGGCTGACCGCCGACAAACGGTCTGGGCCTCTTCTAGCTCCGCCGAGATGCCGCCATTGGGAGTCGGAGTCCCTCAGGGCTCCGTATTGAGCCCGACTCTATTTAACATCTTTAGGACCCCTTTGGCGACATTGGTGGAGTCCTTCGGGGCCCAGATCGTATCTTATGCCGATGATACCCAGCTCCTCTTTACTTGCCGAAAGGGAGAAGATTTTGACGGAGAGAGTATCCGTGAGTGCCTTGGGGCTGTTTTTAAATGGTTCCAGCTAAACAGCCTCAAGTGCAACTCAGATAAATCTGAGATACTTTTCTTCGGCTGCCCACTTGACCCAGATTGGCATGGATGGTGGCCTGCCGACATGTTCCCTCCAGCGCACTCGTCCCAGCTAGCTAAGAACCTGGGAATCAAGATTGACAACGGGCTGACGCTTAGATCCCAGGTTCTGACTCTCACAGGAACTTGTTTTGGCATCCTCAGGATGCTCCGGAAGTTCTTCCCTTTGCTCTCCGAGGAACATAGGAGGACTACGGTTCAGGCCTTAATCGGTTCAAGATTAAATTACTCCAATATACTATATCTTGGCCTACCGGAGTATCTCTTGCACCGCCTGCAGGTGGTCCAGAACACGGCTGCACGGGCCATCTTTGGCCTCCACAGGTGGGCCAGAGCCTCTAGCCTATTGCAGTCGCTCCATTGGCTGCCTATCCAGAAGCGGATAACATTCAAGGCTTTGACACTGGCCCATAAGGCTCTGTACGCCTCGGGAGCCCAATATCTCCAAAGGAGGCTCGCCTTTTACCATCCGGCACGATCTTTGAGATCGGAGTCCCTTTTCCTGGCTGTGGTTCCCCGAGTAAAAAAGGCCCGTATTGGAGGCCGTTCTTTCAGGCTGCGAGCTCCGCAACTCTGGAACTCTCTCCCTTTGACTCTACGTAGTACATCTAATTTACTGGCTTTTAGGAAGGGCCTAAAGACCTGGCTCTTTGCCCGCTAGGGCGCTCTTTATAGTGCTGGTCCCCTTTAGTCCTCTGTATTGAACCTGTTATGGTTGTGTGTTGTCTGTTTTTTTCTGGTCACCAATAAAAAGCGCTGGGACACTCCTTTGGAGTAGCCGTGCGCTATAGAAGACCATTTTTAACATTAACATTAACTGCAGATCGGCCCAGAGACACTCCTCCGACATCGCGGATCTCATCATAACAATGGATCTTGACCTAGCCATTCTGACTGAAACGTGGCTAACTGAAACTTCTACACCTATAATGGACATACTAGTCCCCCCCCCCCCCCCCAACTACCACATCATTAGACTCGACAGGACTGGCAAGACGGGCGGGGGAATCGCATGCATTTTTAGGAGCAACCTCGCTGTTACTAAAGTCACCTCCCCCTCCCTCACTTCCTGTGAACTCTTCTGCCGCGATATCTCCAGCGAGGGCAAACCTGTATGCTCTTTACATGTCATCTACCACCCGCCCGGTGACAACCTCACCTTCACCCAACAACTCATAGACACGATCTCATCCAACGCCGGTCGGCAGATCACTCAAATCTACCTGGGTGACTTCAATCTCCACTGGAACGATCAGAAAGACGCAGTGGTGAATAGTCTCAAAACTTTCCTTAATGCGCTTGACCTCACCCAAATCTGCAACAGCCCGACACACGACAAAGGCTCGATCCTCGACCTTATCATCGCCAAAGAGGACTCTACCCAACTGGGGGCGATCCAACCCTGTGACTGGTCAGACCACCACATTATCACTTTCTTCATCAACGAAAAAGTTAAACTTAACCCGGCTCAACCCACCAAATCCAAGATCTGGAAAAGGGACATGAAGAATCTTAACCCAAACTCCTTGCCTTCCCACACCTGCAGTCTTCTCCTTCCCCCTTCGGGCGCCTCTGATGTTCAATCACTGACCGACCTCTACCTCGATTCTATGAACTCAATAATCAACGAAGCCGCCCCCCTGCAACTGAAGAGAGTCTCCACCAAGAACTCGAACCCTTGGTATGATGGTAGACTCAATGAAGACAGGCGTGCTATGCGAATGGCAGAGCGCACCTGGAGATCTGACCCCTCAGCACTGCACCTTAAAACGCTTCAGAACAAGAGAAATGCCTACTTTAGGAAAATCAAGCGCTCAAAATCTGACTTCTTTAGCCTCCAGCTGGACCAAGCAAAAAACTGACCAAGAAAACTGTTCGAACTAGTCAAAACTCAAACCAAGATGCAACCCTTACAATCACACAGCACAACAAGCGATATTCCACACTGTGAAGACTTTTCTGCTTTCTTTAAGCTAAAGACCGACAACATAAGAAGTGATCTCCTCAATGATGTAAGCCGATACTCCAGCCCCATCAGCATGACTACCACTCAACCTAAAAACAACGCATCATGGACGTCCTTCGACACCTACTCTGAAGAAACAATTCACAAACTGCTCGGCACCTTGAAGCCCTCTAATCACTTCACAGACCCCCTACCTGCTAATGCTGTAAAAGACTTCACCCCCCTGCTCCTCCCACTCTGGACTAAAATCATTAACAGCTCCCTTCAACAAGGACTCATCCCAGACTCCCTCAAGGTGGGGCAAGTCACGCCTATACTCAAGAAACCTACAGCTGACCCGGCTGACCTAAACAATTACCGCCCTATCACCAATATCCCCACCTTGGCCAAACTGCTGGAAAAATGGGTACAACTCCAACTAACAAAACACATTGATCAGTTTGACCTCCTCAACCCTCATCAATCAGGCTTCCGAGCGAAACACAGCACGGAAACGGCTATAACGCACATAATTGATGACGCCCTCCAAATCCTTGATCGCAATGATTCCTGCCTCCTCATCCTTCTTGATCTCTCCTCAGCATTTGATACTGTCAAACATGAGAACCTATTGGAGCTGTTAAATACCAGAATGGGTTTATCCGGGACTGTTCTCAAATGGTTCACTTCCTTCCTACATAACCGGTCTCAGAAGTTCAAGATCAACAACGTGCTGTCCTCATCTGTGCCTGTAACTTTAGGCGTCCCACAAGGATCTTCCCTATCTCCCACATTGTTCAACCTCGTCATGGAACCACTCACCACCTTGCTTCAAGCATCTAATGTACACTTCCATATGTACGCCGATGACACTCAACTTTACCTCAAGGTACAATCCCCGGAAGACATCAAACTTCTGAACTCCACACTCAGAAACACCCAATCATGGTTGGCCGATAATCACCTCAAACTAAATGCTCTGAAAACTGAGTTCCTTCTGATCTCACCTCCTGCGAAAATCGCCATCACCCAAATCTGGCTCAATCACCTAACTGTGCTCCATGTCCAACCCACCATTGTGGAATCCGCGAAATCCTTAGGCATCACACTGGACGCCAACCTCAACATGCAGCAGAACATTAGCAAAGCAACCAAAGGAGCTAATTTCCAAATCAACACTCTGAGGAAACTTAAACCCTTCTTCCCAGCTAAGGACTTCCAAACTGCTGTACAAGCCCTAGTCAACCCTCGCATAGACTACAGAATTGTGGCCCTCAGCGGACTCCCCCTGTCAACAACCGCACCCCTAAGAGCCTCCTTGAACGCTGCCGCGAGACTCATCACTGGTTCAAGAAAACATTCGCATATATCCCCTGAACTGGCTGCCTTTTGAAGCCAGAATACAGCTGAAAATTGCCTGTATGACACACTCGGCCGTACACCACAAGTCACCCAACTACCTCACTCATAAGATGACTATATCAGGAGGCTCGAGATCCAATAGAAGTACAAAAATTCTCCTCCTGAAACCTCGAAGATTCCGGAAGGAAAAAACATACAAACGCTCCTTCTCAGGAATGGCACCCAGGATCTGGAATTCACTCCCTCCTGAAACCAGGCTTATCTCCTCCACTGCATTTTTTAAGAAAGAGGTAAAAGCCATCCTTATGGCCAAGTTCACCTGAACTCTATTGTTGTTGGATCAAAGACTTTGCACCGTTTTTGTATTATTGGTTACCTGATTGTTTATTGGTATTATATTTTTACATGATTGCTATCCTATTTTACTACTCACTTACTACCGACTACTATATTGTACCCAATAGTTTGTTTAATCACCCTCTTGTTGCCCCTACCCCTTGTTTCTGTAAAGCGCTCTGATATCTGCAAAGATCTTGTTCGCGCTATATAAAACTTTGAATAAATAAAATAAATAAATAAATAAATAAATAAACCACAATAGTGAAGTAAATACATTATCAATGAAAAACATGACTAAATGCTAAAGAGCAGTCATATAATATTAAACAGAAAAAGTAAGAATATGCTACTTACCAGTATGCATCTGTTCTTGGCATGTAGGGCTGCTGACATTCATATCCGTGCATAGATCGTCGCCTAGTGTTGGGTCCGGATGATTGCACATTGTTGTCCTGAATGAGTCTTCGAAGTATCACGAGATAGGTGGCTCCTCCCCTGGACTACAGTGCGCATGGGCATCCCCTCCATCCTCAGATTGTTTTTCGCCATTGTGGCAGAGATGGAGTGTGATACAGTGAGTGTTGTCCATGCTTCATAGTAATTCTGAATGCTACAGGCGCCGGGGAGGAGGGTGGGCGATCTGAATATTAGCAGCCCTACATGCCAAGAACAGATGCATACTGGTAAGTAGCATATTCGGTTCGAGGGATGTGGGCTGCTGAATCGATATCTGTGCATAGATTACATAGCCGTCCCTCCTATTAGCGGAGGCTGCCCGTGCCAGCTGCAGCAGTCTGAAAGAGAGTTTTGAGAACAGCCTGCCCTACAGCTTCCTGCTGTTTAGAATGCACATCTACGCAGTAGTGTTTCGTAAATGTATGTGTGGTGGACCATGTGGCTGCCTTACATATCTCTTCTAAAGGAATATTCCCCAGGAAAGCCATGGATGCTCCTAGTTTACGTGTGGAGTGTGCTCTTGGTGGAATGGTTAGTGTGCGTTTAACCTTAGCATAGCAAATTTGAATACACCTAACGATCCACCTGGCTATCCCTGCTTTGGAAAACGGGTTGCCTTTGTGTTGTGGTGAAAAAGCAACAAAAAGCTGTTTTGTTTTTCTGAAGTCTTTAGTTCTGTCTATATAGTACATAAGAGCCCTTTTGACATCTAATGTGTGTAGGGATCTCTCTGCGACATTTTCTGGATTGGGAAAGAAAACCGGCAGTTCTATGGTCTGGTTCATATGGAACTGCGAAATCACCTTAGGCATGAATGTAGGGTTGGTGCGTAGTACAACCTTATTTGCGTGGACCTGTATGAACGGCTCTTGAATGGTTAAGGCCTGGAGTTCACTAACTCTTCGTAGTGAGGTAATGGCTACTAGGAAAGCCACTTTCCAGGTTAGAAACTGAAGCTCACAAGAGTGGAGAGGCTCAAAAGGTGGTCCCATCAGTCTGGTGAGGACCACATTGAGGTTCCAGATCGGTGAAGGCGGGTGTCTGGGAGGGATCACTCTTTTGAGTCCTTCTGGAAAAGCCTTAATGGCAGGCACTCGGAATAGCGAGAGGTGCTGCCTGTTTTGAAGATAAGCTGCTATTGCGGATACATGCATACAAATGGAACTGTACGCCAAATTACACCTGTATAAGTGCTGCAAATAACAGATGTTTTGAATAGATGTGTCCAGTGGGTTAATGTCATTGTTGTTACAATATATGACAAGAGTAGAGATATCAATATAGGACTAGCTATGTTGTGTTAGAGGAGACTCAGAAGGTATATCTGTAGGCAAACCCTTAGGTTTGGACATGAAGCCCTCACACACCAACCTAGTTGGTGTCATGCTTCATCATCGGGCCCACCACAGTGACACCGAATGTGTCCCGGGTGTGCTGCGACTCCAGATTACTGAGGAGCAGGTATTCTTACTGAGTGTGCAGTGCTGGTGAGAATGGAGGTGAAAGGTTTAAAAGCTATCCAGGAGGTCCCAGTTCCCGAGGGTAAAGGTAAATTTAATACCTGGGCCCCTGTTAGCAAGATAAAAAGGCTGTGGACGTTGTGGAGTATATTAGGGGCTCCTACGTCCTTGTGGTCTACATGTTTCAGCCAGGCCTTTTGATTAAAACTGGCTTTCCTCAGGACCAAATGAGTATGTGTGAGTGAAAATAAACTATATTAAGTGAAAGTGTATGGTAAAAAAGTGTTGCACTCGCTAAGGTGCCGTACGTGTAAGAGGGGGATTCCCTCTGCTTTACTGTACATAAAACACAAAACAGTACAGACATACAAAGAGAGTCATTGAGAATGGTATTAACCAAAACACAACAATTGCCGGCTTCTGGTGTGCGTGAGCGACCTAGAGCGGCAAAGAACTTAGCCATGAGTGTGCCATGGCTATAGTGAACTATGGCGGTAAATTATTAAACGCAGTGGCAGTGGTGGGCTACACAGCGAAACAGGCATAGCGTGAGGTACAGGTAAGTGTAGAACATAATTCCTCACACTTGCTACTTGCTGTTAAAGCCTCATGGGTCACTTGGCAGGGAGGGAAAGGAGACCCTAAACATTTGTAGAGGATTACAGTTAGGATATCACCTGTGGAGAGAAATTGTTGCTTACCCAGAGCGTTGTGCAGAGATCAAGCTTACTCACGGTATTTCCGATCAGCGGTTCCTGCGACCTATCGTCCTGCTCCAGTGTCCCGAGTGAGCTTTGCCAGAGTCAGGTAAGGGCTTAAATAGCCGGTTTGATTGTTATCACCTGGAGAGGGGAGAGGGCGCGGTCGCGTTTTCTGTTTAGGGCGCAGGCGCTGGGAGCTAGCGGTTTTTACCTAGCGCATGCGCAATGTGAGGGTTCCAGCGCATGCGCGGTAGAGGTGAATGCGAGCGCTATGCAGTCGCGCATGCGCCATGGTACTGGGTTGGCAATGGTAGTGGCAAGTGCGCGCGGGTCCGTGCGCCACTGAAGGAAAAAGAAAGGAATAAAGTAAAAGGCCCAAGTGGGTCCCTTATTATTTAAAAAGCAACAACAGGTATATATAGGTCAAGGAGGCAATTACAGAATAGGGACAGACCACGAGTCTGAGCGCAGACAGGGATACTGACCAATATCTTACATATGTGTTTTTTATCTCGCCAGAGCATTCCACGGGATGGAATCATTGAGCCCCTCTATATGGGTAGAGAGGCGATAAATCCAGCGTTGCTCTTTGGTGAGCAGGGTCTTCTCATCACAACTTGAAAGTGCGAATTGTTCGATCACCGTCCAGGTGAAATCATTCGGGGTGTGATTTTGCACGATGAAATGCTGGGTCAGTTTGCTGATGTTTTTACCACAGCGCATGGTGCTTCTGTGTTCAGTCATCCTAGTTCTGACCTTCCTAGTCGTCATGCCTACGTATCTCAAGCCACAGCGACAGGTGATTAGGTATACTAGGTTAGATGAATTACAGTTTGTGAATTGTCGTTGTGTCCAGGTTTTCCCAACTTCCAACGACAATGTCTTTGAAGGGGTAGTCAGGTGGCAGACGCTACAGTTGTAACACGGTTGGTGGCCTATTAGTTCTGGTAGGCCCCAGGTGTTTAAAATTGTCTGGCTGGTTTGGTGTGTTTTTCTGGGTCTCGTAGTGACCAGCTGATCCTTCAAATTTTGTGCCCTTTTGTATGCGAAGCGTGGGAGGTCCCAGTTCCTCGTGCCTGAATTGATGATTTTCCAATTTTTGCGAATTATACTGGAGACCTGATTGGAGGCGGTGTTATAGGTGGTCACACACGTCATGGTTGGTGTTTCTGGTGGTCTGACCACGGCCTCCAGAAGGGCCTCCCTATTCTGATTGCGTGCTCGTTTACAGGATTTTGTAATGATTCTGGACGGGTAGCCACGATCTTCCAACTTGTGGACCAAGGCTTTGGACTGGTGTTTGAAGTCATGGAGGTTGCTGCAGTTCCGGCGAATACGGAGGAACTGGCCAAATGGCAGATTCTCCCTCAAAGGTCTGGGGTGGAAACTGTCAAAACGCAACAACGAGTTCCTGGAAGTTGGTTTGTAATGAGTCGTTGTGGTCAGACCCCCCTGATCAGCTTTTATGTTGAGGTCCAGGAACGCCAGTTCAGTAGAACTGCTAGTGCAGGTGAACTTCAGAAAGGGATCAAGGCTATTGATCCAGGTGAGAAAATCTCTCAATGTCTCCTCATTGCCTTCCCAGATAATGAGGATATCGTCAATGTATCGACGCCAGATTGTTATATTTGCTGAGTAGGGGTTCGTGGGGGCTTCGATGTTTGTCTGCTCAAAGTGGTGGACGTATAGCCCCGCCACGCTCGGCGCAAAGACACTGCCCATCGAGGTACCATTCGTTTGTAAGAAGAATGTGTCCTCGTATTGGAAATAATTCTCTTTTAATGCCAACGTGGCGCAATCCAAGATGAAATGACGGGGTGTGCGATGTTGCCAGTCAATCTCCATCAAGACATCATGGAGTACCTTCAGTGTGGCATCCTGAGGGAGGCTCGTATATAAGCTCTCCACGTCTAATCCCACCAGGAGGTGCTTGTCACTATCGAAACTGACATCCTTAATGATGTTAAGGAGGTGCTTCGTGTCTTTGACGTAGGATGGAGTTTTTTGAACCAATGGGTTGAGGTAGTGATCACAGAACCGCGATAGCGGTTCTAGGAGGGACTTTATCCCAGACACTATGGGTCTGCCCGGTGGTGGGGTGACCCCTTTGTGCACCTTGGGCATGATGTAAAAGTAAGGTACTTTTGCATCACGTGTGTTAAGATATTCAGCTTCTTGTTTTGAGATGTATTCCGCGTCAGAAGCCTCCTGTACTAGTTCTGTGATCTTTTTCTGTAGATCTTTGGATGGGTCTCTCAGTAATTTCCTATAGTTACGAGTGTCACTTAATAGCCTGCGGCATTCGGTGTCGTAGTCGATCTTGTTCATGATGACTATCCCTCCACCTTTATCTGCTGGTTTGATGATGCGGGTAGGGTCATTTTGGAGTTTTTTGATGATTTCCCTATCCTGAAATGACAGATTGTTGAAATGGTTTTGGGGTTGTAATTTCTCAACTTCTGAGTATACTGCCAATTCGAAAGTACTGATCTCTACTGGCACGGTAGCCGGTGGTGGAGTGAAGTTGGATTTAAGTTTCAGCCCTGTTTCATTGGTGTTTTCTGAGTCAAGGGGTTTCTCCTTGTTTTCGAAAAACGCTTTTAGCTTGAGTTTTCTAAAAAACTCGGCCAGCTCGACATGGAGTTTGAAAGTATCTAGTCTGATGGTCGGGACAAATGACAGTCCTTTATTCAGGACATTGGTTTCTTCATTGGTGAGGGGTACGTCGGCGAGGTTGAATACCAGGGTGCCGGTATTGGTTGGTTCAGCTACTTGCTGGGGCCCGCTTGCTCTTTGGCTTTGTTCCTGGTGTTGGCACTGACCGGGTCCTCTTCTGTGGACCACTGTGCTGGTTGAGGCGCCCACTGTACTTGCTGTGGTGGATTCCTTCTCTTGCCGCGGGGTCTGTGGCCTTGGCCTAAAAAAGGATACCGCTGATTTGGGTTGTTCTGGTAGTATGGTACCTGGCCAGGCGGAAATAAAGGTGGATATCCATAATATGGAGGCATTGGGCCGAATGGCGGAGGCCCGAAGTTTTGGAATTGCGGGGGGCCTTGCCATAGTTGTGCTTGTTGTTTTCCTCCACGGCCTCTCCCTCTGGCTTTGTAGGATCCATTACTGGAGCCGCTAGAGATTGAACTAGTATCACCTGAGCTGTCCGTGTTCTGGCCTCTTGTGGGTGCAGTATACGTGTCGTCAGCATAGGGATAGGTTTTTAGATAGCTAAAGTTTTTTAGATCCTTTTCGAATTTCTTTATCTTGGTTTGGGTTAGGTATTCTTTATAATCGTTCATCTCCCGATTTTGATCTTCCAATTTCTTCTTGTATCCTGTCAGAGTGGTTTTGAAATGGGTCTCAGTCGCCTGGATCTCTATCATCACTGCGTCTGAAAGGCGTTTGGCAGTTTTTATTATCAAGATGAGCCAGTCCCTGGTGCAATGCCAGGCTATCTGAGCCCAGTCTTTCCTGAAGGTGACATCGTCAAGGAATATTCTAGGAGCGTTAGTGACCAGTAAGCCTTTAGGCGCTGTGTTGGTCCTCAGGTATTGTGCGAGGATAACGCCATGCAAAATAGTGCGTATCCTGTTACGCTTTTTCTCAGTGAGAGTGTCCCAATCTGTAGTTTGCGCTACTGTTGTTGCTGTGTTAAAATCTGCCAAGAGTGTGGGGTCATCGAGGATCTCAGTGACGTCATCCTCGGTGAATGTTAGGCCTGTGTTTTGTGCCATCTTGCATCAGTTAGGTATCTCTCGCAGCTGCGCGCTGCCAATTATCAGCAAATCAAAAAGGAGAGAGAGGACTAGGTAAGCCAGTCCGGGTCCCCTGGTTATATGTAGAGATATCAATATAGGACTAGCTATGTTGTGTTAGAGGAGACTCAGAAGGTATATCTGTAGGCAAACCCTTAGGTTTGGACATGAAGCCCTCACACACCAACCTAGTTGGTGTCATGCTTCATCATCGGGCCCACCACAGTGACACCGAATGTGTCCCGGGTGTGCTGCGACTCCAGATTACTGAGGAGCAGGTATTCTTACTGAGTGTGCAGTGCTGGTGAGAATGGAGGTGAAAGGTTTAAAAGCTATCCAGGAGGTCCCAGTTCCCGAGGGTAAAGGTAAATTTAATACCTGGGCCCCTGTTAGCAAGATAAAAAGGCTGTGGACGTTGTGGAGT
Organism: Lissotriton vulgaris; assembly: GCF_964263255.1. Lineage (NCBI taxonomy): Eukaryota > Metazoa > Chordata > Amphibia > Caudata > Salamandridae > Lissotriton > Lissotriton vulgaris. Next base: position 2,026,708,885 of record NC_141693.1, read on the forward strand.
ATATTAGGGGCTCCTACGTCCTTGTGGTCTACATGTTTCAGCCAGGCCTTTTGATTAAAACTGGCTTTCCTCAGGACCAAATGAGTATGTGTGAGTGAAAATAAACTATATTAAGTGAAAGTGTATGGTAAAAAAGTGTTGCACTCGCTAAGGTGCCGTACGTGTAAGAGGGGGATTCCCTCTGCTTTACTGTACATAAAACACAAAACAGTACAGACATACAAAGAGAGTCATTGAGAATGGTATTAACCAAAACACAACAATTGCCGGCTTCTGGTGTGCGTGAGCGACCTAGAGCGGCAAAGAACTTAGCCATGAGTGTGCCATGGCTATAGTGAACTATGGCGGTAAATTATTAAACGCAGTGGCAGTGGTGGGCTACACAGCGAAACAGGCATAGCGTGAGGTACAGGTAAGTGTAGAACATAATTCCTCACACTTGCTACTTGCTGTTAAAGCCTCATGGGTCACTTGGCAGGGAGGGAAAGGAGACCCTAAACATTTGTAGAGGATTACAGTTAGGATATCACCTGTGGAGAGAAATTGTTGCTTACCCAGAGCGTTGTGCAGAGATCAAGCTTACTCACGGTATTTCCGATCAGCGGTTCCTGCGACCTATCGTCCTGCTCCAGTGTCCCGAGTGAGCTTTGCCAGAGTCAGGTAAGGGCTTAAATAGCCGGTTTGATTGTTATCACCTGGAGAGGGGAGAGGGCGCGGTCGCGTTTTCTGTTTAGGGCGCAGGCGCTGGGAGCTAGCGGTTTTTACCTAGCGCATGCGCAATGTGAGGGTTCCAGCGCATGCGCGGTAGAGGTGAATGCGAGCGCTATGCAGTCGCGCATGCGCCATGGTACTGGGTTGGCAATGGTACTGACCAATATCTTACATATGTGTTTTTTATCTCGCCAGAGCATTCCACGGGATGGAATCATTAAACACATATGTAAGATATTGGTCAGTATCCCTGTCTGCGCTCAGACTCGTGGTCTGTCCCTATTCTGTAATTGCCTCCTTGACCTATATATACCTGTTGTTGCTTTTTAAATAATAAGGGACCCACTTGGGCCTTTTACTTTATTCCTTTCTTTTTCCTTCAGTGGCGCACGGACCCGCGCGCACTTGCCACTACCATTGCCAACCCAGTACCATGGCGCATGCGCGACTGCATAGCGCTCGCATTCACCTCTACCGCGCATGCGCTGGAACCCTCACATTGCGCATGCGCTAGGTAAAAACCGCTAGCTCCCAGCGCCTGCGCCCTAAACAGAAAACGCGACCGCGCCCTCTCCCCTCTCCAGGTGATAACAATCAAACCGGCTATTTAAGCCCTTACCTGACTCTGGCAAAGCTCACTCGGGACACTGGAGCAGGACGATAGGTCGCAGGAACCGCTGATCGGAAATACCGTGAGTAAGCTTGATCTCTGCACAACGCTCTGGGTAAGCAACAATTTCTCTCCACAGGTGATATCCTAACTGTAATCCTCTACAAATGTTTAGGGTCTCCTTTCCCTCCCTGCCAAGTGACCCATGAGGCTTTAACAGCAAGTAGCAAGTGTGAGGAATTATGTTCTACACTTACCTGTACCTCACGCTATGCCTGTTTCGCTGTGTAGCCCACCACTGCCACTGCGTTTAATAATTTACCGCCATAGTTCACTATAGCCATGGCACACTCATGGCTAAGTTCTTTGCCGCTCTAGGTCGCTCACGCACACCAGAAGCCGGCAATTGTTGTGTTTTGGTTAATACCATTCTCAATGACTCTCTTTGTATGTCTGTACTGTTTTGTGTTTTATGTACAGTAAAGCAGAGGGAATCCCCCTCTTACACGTACGGCACCTTAGCGAGTGCAACACTTTTTTACCATACACTTTCACTTAATATAGTTTATTTTCACTCACACATACTCATTTGGTCCTGAGGAAAGCCAGTTTTAATCAAAAGGCCTGGCTGAAACATGTAGACCACAAGGACGTAGGAGCCCCTAATATACTCCACAACGTCCACAGCCTTTTTATCTTGCTAACAGGGGCCCAGGTATTAAATTTACCTTTACCCTCGGGAACTGGGACCTCCTGGATAGCTTTTAAACCTTTCACCTCCATTCTCACCAGCACTGCACACTCAGTAAGAATACCTGCTCCTCAGTAATCTGGAGTCGCAGCACACCCGGGACACATTCGGTGTCACTGTGGTGGGCCCGATGATGAAGCATGACACCAACTAGGTTGGTGTGTGAGGGCTTCATGTCCAAACCTAAGGGTTTGCCTACAGATATACCTTCTGAGTCTCCTCTAACACAACATAGCTAGTCCTATATTGATATCTCTACATATAACCAGGGGACCCGGACTGGCTTACCTAGTCCTCTCTCTCCTTTTTGATTTGCTGATAATTGGCAGCGCGCAGCTGCGAGAGATACCTAACTGATGCAAGATGGCACAAAACACAGGCCTAACATTCACCGAGGATGACGTCACTGAGATCCTCGATGACCCCACACTCTTGGCAGATTTTAACACAGCAACAACAGTAGCGCAAACTACAGATTGGGACACTCTCACTGAGAAAAAGCGTAACAGGATACGCACTATTTTGCATGGCGTTATCCTCGCACAATACCTGAGGACCAACACAGCGCCTAAAGGCTTACTGGTCACTAACGCTCCTAGAATATTCCTTGACGATGTCACCTTCAGGAAAGACTGGGCTCAGATAGCCTGGCATTGCACCAGGGACTGGCTCATCTTGATAATAAAAACTGCCAAACGCCTTTCAGACGCAGTGATGATAGAGATCCAGGCGACTGAGACCCATTTCAAAACCACTCTGACAGGATACAAGAAGAAATTGGAAGATCAAAATCGGGAGATGAACGATTATAAAGAATACCTAACCCAAACCAAGATAAAGAAATTCGAAAAGGATCTAAAAAACTTTAGCTATCTAAAAACCTATCCCTATGCTGACGACACGTATACTGCACCCACAAGAGGCCAGAACACGGACAGCTCAGGTGATACTAGTTCAATCTCTAGCGGCTCCAGTAATGGATCCTACAAAGCCAGAGGGAGAGGCCGTGGAGGAAAACAACAAGCACAACTATGGCAAGGCCCCCCGCAATTCCAAAACTTCGGGCCTCCGCCATTCGGCCCAATGCCTCCATATTATGGATATCCACCTTTATTTCCGCCTGGCCAGGTACCATACTACCAGAACAACCCAAATCAGCGGTATCCTTTTTTAGGCCAAGGCCACAGACCCCGCGGCAAGAGAAGGAATCCACCACAGCAAGTACAGTGGGCGCCTCAACCAGCACAGTGGTCCACAGAAGAGGACCCGGTCAGTGCCAACACCAGGAACAAAGCCAAAGAGCAAGCGGGCCCCAGCAAGTAGCTGAACCAACCAATACCGGCACCCTGGTATTCAACCTCGCCGACGTACCCCTCACCAATGAAGAAACCAATGTCCTGAATAAAGGACTGTCATTTGTCCCGACCATCAGACTAGATACTTTCAAACTCCATGTCGAGCTGGCCGAGTTTTTTAGAAAACTCAAGCTAAAAGCGTTTTTCGAAAACAAGGAGAAACCCCTTGACTCAGAAAACACCAATGAAACAGGGCTGAAACTTAAATCCAACTTCACTCCACCACCGGCTACCGTGCCAGTAGAGATCAGTACTTTCGAATTGGCAGTATACTCAGAAGTTGAGAAATTACAACCCCAAAACCATTTCAACAATCTGTCATTTCAGGATAGGGAAATCATCAAAAAACTCCAAAATGACCCTACCCGCATCATCAAACCAGCAGATAAAGGTGGAGGGATAGTCATCATGAACAAGATCGACTACGACACCGAATGCCGCAGGCTATTAAGTGACACTCGTAACTATAGGAAATTACTGAGAGACCCATCCAAAGATCTACAGAAAAAGATCACAGAACTAGTACAGGAGGCTTCTGACGCGGAATACATCTCAAAACAAGAAGCTGAATATCTTAACACACGTGATGCAAAAGTACCTTACTTTTACATCATGCCCAAGGTGCACAAAGGGGTCACCCCACCACCGGGCAGACCCATAGTGTCTGGGATAAAGTCCCTCCTAGAACCGCTATCGCGGTTCTGTGATCACTACCTCAACCCATTGGTTCAAAAAACTCCATCCTACGTCAAAGACACGAAGCACCTCCTTAACATCATTAAGGATGTCAGTTTCGATAGTGACAAGCACCTCCTGGTGGGATTAGACGTGGAGAGCTTATATACGAGCCTCCCTCAGGATGCCACACTGAAGGTACTCCATGATGTCTTGATGGAGATTGACTGGCAACATCGCACACCCCGTCATTTCATCTTGGATTGCGCCACGTTGGCATTAAAAGAGAATTATTTCCAATACGAGGACACATTCTTCTTACAAACGAATGGTACCTCGATGGGCAGTGTCTTTGCGCCGAGCGTGGCGGGGCTATACGTCCACCACTTTGAGCAGACAAACATCGAAGCCCCCACGAACCCCTACTCAGCAAATATAACAATCTGGCGTCGATACATTGACGATATCCTCATTATCTGGGAAGGCAATGAGGAGACATTGAGAGATTTTCTCACCTGGATCAATAGCCTTGATCCCTTTCTGAAGTTCACCTGCACTAGCAGTTCTACTGAACTGGCGTTCCTGGACCTCAACATAAAAGCTGATCAGGGGGGTCTGACCACAACGACTCATTACAAACCAACTTCCAGGAACTCGTTGTTGCGTTTTGACAGTTTCCACCCCAGACCTTTGAGGGAGAATCTGCCATTTGGCCAGTTCCTCCGTATTCGCCGGAACTGCAGCAACCTCCATGACTTCAAACACCAGTCCAAAGCCTTGGTCCACAAGTTGGAAGATCGTGGCTACCCGTCCAGAATCATTACAAAATCCTGTAAACGAGCACGCAATCAGAATAGGGAGGCCCTTCTGGAGGCCGTGGTCAGACCACCAGAAACACCAACCATGACGTGTGTGACCACCTATAACACCGCCTCCAATCAGGTCTCCAGTATAATTCGCAAAAATTGGAAAATCATCAATTCAGGCACGAGGAACTGGGACCTCCCACGCTTCGCATACAAAAGGGCACAAAATTTGAAGGATCAGCTGGTCACTACGAGACCCAGAAAAACACACCAAACCAGCCAGACAATTTTAAACACCTGGGGCCTACCAGAACTAATAGGCCACCAACCGTGTTACAACTGTAGCGTCTGCCACCTGACTACCCCTTCAAAGACATTGTCGTTGGAAGTTGGGAAAACCTGGACACAACGACAATTCACAAACTGTAATTCATCTAACCTAGTATACCTAATCACCTGTCGCTGTGGCTTGAGATACGTAGGCATGACGACTAGGAAGGTCAGAACTAGGATGACTGAACACAGAAGCACCATGCGCTGTGGTAAAAACATCAGCAAACTGACCCAGCATTTCATCGTGCAAAATCACACCCCGAATGATTTCACCTGGACGGTGATCGAACAATTCGCACTTTCAAGTTGTGATGAGAAGACCCTGCTCACCAAAGAGCAACGCTGGATTTATCGCCTCTCTACCCATATAGAGGGGCTCAATGATTCCATCCCGTGGAATGCTCTGGCGAGATAAAAAACACATATGTAAGATATTGGTCAGTATCCCTGTCTGCGCTCAGACTCGTGGTCTGTCCCTATTCTGTAATTGCCTCCTTGACCTATATATACCTGTTGTTGCTTTTTAAATAATAAGGGACCCACTTGGGCCTTTTACTTTATTCCTTTCTTTTTCCTTCAGTGGCGCACGGACCCGCGCGCACTTGCCACTACCATTGCCAACCCAGTACCATGGCGCATGCGCGACTGCATAGCGCTCGCATTCACCTCTACCGCGCATGCGCTGGAACCCTCACATTGCGCATGCGCTAGGTAAAAACCGCTAGCTCCCAGCGCCTGCGCCCTAAACAGAAAACGCGACCGCGCCCTCTCCCCTCTCCAGGTGATAACAATCAAACCGGCTATTTAAGCCCTTACCTGACTCTGGCAAAGCTCACTCGGGACACTGGAGCAGGACGATAGGTCGCAGGAACCGCTGATCGGAAATACCGTGAGTAAGCTTGATCTCTGCACAACGCTCTGGGTAAGCAACAATTTCTCTCCACAGGTGATATCCTAACTGTAATCCTCTACAAATGTTTAGGGTCTCCTTTCCCTCCCTGCCAAGTGACCCATGAGGCTTTAACAGCAAGTAGCAAGTGTGAGGAATTATGTTCTACACTTACCTGTACCTCACGCTATGCCTGTTTCGCTGTGTAGCCCACCACTGCCACTGCGTTTAATAATTTACCGCCATAGTTCACTATAGCCATGGCACACTCATGGCTAAGTTCTTTGCCGCTCTAGGTCGCTCACGCACACCAGAAGCCGGCAATTGTTGTGTTTTGGTTAATACCATTCTCAATGACTCTCTTTGTATGTCTGTACTGTTTTGTGTTTTATGTACAGTAAAGCAGAGGGAATCCCCCTCTTACACGTACGGCACCTTAGCGAGTGCAACACTTTTTTACCATACACTTTCACTTAATATAGTTTATTTTCACTCACACATACTCATTTGGTCCTGAGGAAAGCCAGTTTTAATCAAAAGGCCTGGCTGAAACATGTAGACCACAAGGACGTAGGAGCCCCTAATATACTCCACAACGTCCACAGCCTTTTTATCTTGCTAACAGGGGCCCAGGTATTAAATTTACCTTTACCCTCGGGAACTGGGACCTCCTGGATAGCTTTTAAACCTTTCACCTCCATTCTCACCAGCACTGCACACTCAGTAAGAATACCTGCTCCTCAGTAATCTGGAGTCGCAGCACACCCGGGACACATTCGGTGTCACTGTGGTGGGCCCGATGATGAAGCATGACACCAACTAGGTTGGTGTGTGAGGGCTTCATGTCCAAACCTAAGGGTTTGCCTACAGATATACCTTCTGAGTCTCCTCTAACACAACATAGCTAGTCCTATATTGATATCTCTACATATAACCAGGGGACCCGGACTGGCTTACCTAGTCCTCTCTCTCCTTTTTGATTTGCTGACAATATATGACAAACCTTTTCCATTTAGCCACATAGCAAGCTCTGGTCGTGGGCCGTCTTGCCTCCTTGATGATATTCATACATTCTGGCGGCAAGTAGAGGTAGCCAAATTTCAAGACTTCAGGAGCCAGATCGCCAGGTTGAGCTGTTGCGGATCTGGATGCTGAATGTCGCCATGGCTCTGCGTCAAAAGCCTGGGTGTGAGGTGTAGCCTTTGATGCGGTACCACGGATAGGTCTAGAAACGTGGTGTACCATGGTTGGCGTGCCCACATTGGAGCAACCAGGATGAGGGAGTGTTGCCTCAGTTTGCGTGCCACCAGCGGTATTAAAGGTGCTGGGGGAAAAGCGTACGCATTTGCCTGACCAGTTCATCCATATCGCATTGCCCTGCGACTGTGGATGTGGGAACCTGCTGGCGAAGCTTTGGCATTTTGCGTTTCCCCTTGTGGCGAACAGGTCTATCTGTGAATGACGCCACTGCTAAAAGTACGGTTGGAGTACTGATGGATGTAGCTCCCACTCGTGCATCTGGTGGCTGTGTCTGCTGAGCAGATCCGCCATCTGGTTGTCCTTGCCCGGGAGGTGTTCCGCCATGAGGAAGATGTTCCTCTGAATGGCCCACTTCCACATGCTCTGAGCCAGATGAGACAATTGTGGAGAGTGTGTTCCTCCCTGCTTCTGTATGTAGTACATGGCAGTCATGTTGTCCGTCCGGATCAACACGACCTTGTTGCACAAGTGTACTTTGAATGCTTTCATCGCCGTGAAGATTGCCATCAGTTCCAGAAGGTTGATGTGCATCCTCTTTTGCTGTGCTGTCCATAGTCCCTGCACTGTGTAGTGGAGTACATGAGCTCCCCATCCCTGGAGAGACGCGTCCGCCGTCAGTATAATGTGTGGCACAGGCTCTTGGAACGGTCGGCCCTTGCAAAGGTTTTGTGGGTTACACCAATGCAGAGAGTTGAATGCCCGACCGCTCACCAACACTAGATCCTTTAGCTCTTCTTGAGCCTGATTCCACTGACGTGCCAGGCACTCCTGAAGCAGACGCATGTGTAGTCTCGCGTGCGGGACTATGAAGATGCAGGAGGCCATCATGCCCATCAACTGCATGAACACTCTTGCTGAAAGCGAGTGTTGGGGTCTGAATTTTTGTATCAGCAATTGCATGCTGTGTATTCTCGCTGAATTTGGCTGAGCTTTGGCTGCCAGAGTGTTTATCGTCGCGCCCAGGCACTGTCGCACGTGGGCGGGCTGAAGATGTGACTTTGGATAATTCAGCGAGAATCCCAGACTGTGAAGAAGATGAATGGTGTGGGACATGTGGCTGGCACACTGCTGGGCCTTCTTTGCTTGAACAAGCCAGTCGTCCAGATAAGGGTAGACATGTATGTGCTGTCTCCTTAGATGTGCTGCCACCGTCGCCAGGCACTTTGTGAACACCTTGGGTGCCGTCGTTACTCTGAAAGGGACACCTTGGAGGCGAAGAAAAGCCATGACCGGAGCCAATATCTTGGTAAAAACTCAAGGAGCGGAACGGAGGCCAAATGGCAGGACCTTGAACTGGAAATGCTGTTGCCCCACTTTGAATCGTAGAAACTTCCGATGACCTGGGAGTATTGGGACATGGAAGTAGGCATCTCGGAGATCGATAGTCGCCATGAAATCTCCAACTGAGAGCAAACGCAAGATTTCTGTAAGCGTCAACATGCGGAAAGATTGAGTCTTGAGATTTTGATTGAGCGCTCTCAAGTCCAAAATGGGTCTCCATTCTCCGTTCTTCTTGACAATTAGGAAAAAACGGGAATAGAACCCCTTCCCTCTCTGAGACCTTGGTCCCACTTCTACCGCACCCTTCTGAATCAGAAGGCGAACCTGATGAAAGAGTTCTTTGAGGTGCGGGGGTGGAGGCCCGGAAGGTGGCGACGGAGGAGGTATCTCGGTGAATTCCAATGCATGGCCTTTGTTTACAATGTCGAGCACCCAATGGTCCGTGGTGATGGAGGACCATAGAGAACCAAACAGAGAGATTCCAATTTGCAGAGTTAAAGGCAAGTCATTGTCGTTTGTTGGAAGTTCCTCTGTAAGTGGACTTTCCTCTATAGGTCTTGGCTGGCTGTTGACGAAAAGATTGTTGACGGTTTCCGGAGAAACGCTGATTGGTTTGGTTGTAGGAGCGATATTGATTGCTTCCTCCTCGAAAATTGGAATTAGTGCCTCGTCCTCGAGCACCCCGAAAGGGCTGTTTCTTAAATTGAAGCGTACCTAAGGCACGTGCAGTGTCCGTGTCCTTCTTTATAGATGTCAATGCCTCGTCAATGTGCGCTCCGAAGAGGGATTCGCCATCATAAGGCATAACAAGAATTCTTGCTTGAACCTCCTGACGGAAAGAGGTTGAGCGCAACCAACCTTGCCGACATAAGACGGCCGCTCTAGCGAGTTGTCGAAATTCAGTGCAGGCCACATCCACTGCACAATCAATTCCTCGGAAGTACGTTCACCTTCCTGAAGAAGCTGTTGCGCTTCTGCCTTAGAAGCATCCGGAAGTAACGCCACATAGGCGGACATATCTGCCCAAACTTGACGGTCATATCGACCCAAAATGGCCATAGCGTTAGCCACTCGCACAGTAGTGGAAGATATTGATGAAAATTTACGACCTATAGCATCAAGGCGTCGGCCCTCACGGTCTGGGGGAGCTGTGATAGTAGATGCAGGATTCCGCGATCCTCTCTGAGCTGCCTGCGTAACGACAGAATCAGGCTTCGGCTGGCCCGTAAGGCATGCTGGAGATCCCACCGGCGCCTTATATTTCTTCTCTAACCTCGGCAATTGCGCCGGTAAAGAGTTTGGGGTTTTCATGAGTTTCACCCCTTCAGCCCTGATAATCTATTATTGGAACAGTATGAATCTGTTTATATGGTTGGTTCTTAAAATCATATAAGAAACAATCCTCCTCTCTTTGAACTCGTGGCAACTTGAATCGTTGAGCTGCTCTGTCCATCAATTGATGGAAGCCTGCAATATCCACCGGAGGAGAATCCCCTGGCGTCACCTGAGATGGGGATGGTGTCTGTGCCCGATAGTCGTCCCACTCCGCCATCTGATCATCACCACCCACATCTGTAACTTCACCATCCTCTCGCTCAGGAGGGTTCTCGTCATCATCATCAGGATACAAAGTTGCGTGAACCTGAATTGAAGTTTGCCTCTGACTGGTAGCAGGCAGTGAAGGTTCCGGAGGAGCGGTAGACGGCTCCGTAATCGGGGTCAAAACAGATGGAACAGTAGCCACTTGAGGAGATGGAGGGAAACGGCGATTATAGTCATCCAACATATTTTGTAGGCTTGAAATCATTGAGAATGGCAACATCGCAGCCGGCATTTGAGTCTGAACCTCATCATGATGGCCGTACTGCTCCTCCTCATCATTACTGAAGTCCTGACACTTTATTATCAACTCTGATGGACTTTGAGCCTCTTGAAAAGCTTCATGTTCCTGCCCTTCAGACTCCTGATCTGAATCTGTAGCGAACAAAGGAGAGGGTGGAAGAGCCATTTCCGTTTTGCTGGAAGACAGCTGCAACAAGGGCAATGTGGCAAATGAAGACAGTGTCACTGTGACTATATCTTGAGATTTTGACGTCGATGACAATCCTTCCGTCGACGGAGCCTTCGTAGGCATAGACGGTGCAATAGTCTTTGCGGTCTTCTTACTTGAAATCGCCATCGAAACCGTCGTCGATGAAGACATCGTCGACGGGGACATCGTCGACAGCAGTGGAGCCGTCGACGGAACCTTCATTGACGTCGATGACGACGAAGTCTTCTGTTTTATCTTTTTTGTCGACGGGAAAGTCGTCGACGGAGCAGTCGCCGACGGGACAGCTGTCGATGGAACAGACGATGACGTAACACTCGTCAACACTCGTCGTCGAAGGCGTCGACGAAATCAACATCTTCAAACCTTTTGTCGACGACGATCGGACTGTCGACGACGGAGGTTTCTTCGTCGACGACGGAGGTTTCTTCGTCAACGACGAAATTGGGATGATTGATGAAACAGTCTTAGACGTGAGAATTACTCTCATCGACGACGAAGACGTCGACGAAGGGGCTGTCGACGATCTGGATGCAAGCTTCGTCGTTACCGTCGTCGTTGACTTGGAACCAGATACAGTAAATCTCGTCGACGGAACTGTAGACGACACCGTCGTTGACGGAAAATCAGTTTTTCTTCACAGAAAAACTAGAAGTAGATGCAGAAGGAGCCTGAGAGCCAGGTCTTGTGGGCCCAGAAGTGGTAGGAAGTGGTGAAGACACCGCAGGGGTCAAGGAGAGAGACATCCTCTTCTTTTTCAAAAATGGAGAAGGCACCTCCTGCACACTACCACGCTTTGAACCTGCTTTAGACTGGCCGGAAATTAGACTTTCAGCATCAGAAAGTACATTGTCCTTATCCTTTAGCCTCTGAAGCCAGAGTAGTACGGCCTTCTCTGTCTTTTAAAGTCTTTGTAGAGAATGTTCTACAGAACTTACAACTCCCCACCTCATGGTCAGGGTAAAGACAGTAAATACACTTACTGTGTGGGTCCTCAGAAAAAAGTCTTAGTTTTCCACAGGATGAACAAGCTCTGAAAAGAGACTTCTTACTTGTAGACATGTTGAGAAACAGGAAAAAACTTGAAGAGATGAGAAAAACTGAGCAGAGCTCAGGGAGACTCCCTTACACACGACGTGCGGTAGAAAATCTGAGGTGCTGAGCTCTGAGGAGAAGGTTCTAGAGGGCTGCTGTCGCCTGATTGGTGCATTCCTATGTAGAATTTTGGTTAGGCAGTGTATACCTTCTCTAATATGTAATTCAGGGTTTTTCTCCTGATTATATATGTATCGCGCCACTCCACTCGCACGAGCAGTCGCCTGCGCCTTTCTCCTTTGAAAAGAACGTGGAGTACAGACCCAAATAAGTGCTCAGAATCTTCTTTATTTAGCTGTGCAGATGTCGGCCATTACGCGTTTCGGTACAACGTACCTTGATCACATGACACGAAATAACGTCACCTGACCCCTTAAATGCCAAACCCACCACTTTTTTCTCTTTTCATTTTGCTAGTGATGCTGTGTTAAAGTGACAGTGCTCATTTGTACATTAAAACAGTGCTACTTGGTAGTTTCTTCAAAGTGACAGTATCGGTCTAGTGCCATCTTAGTTAAATTTTTAGTAATTTCTCTGTTTCTTTTACAGTGAGTCTTCACAGATATTTTTCATAATTGTTGTACCCTTGACATGGACACTTGTGCAAATAACGCTTGTGCAAATATCGCAATACAGTACATATTTTCATGTGCAAGTCACTGCATATAGCTGCCTTTTACAAAGTGCAAATTGTGCCTCTCTAGTAAAACAATTATATGTGCAAATTTATGCGAATGTGCAAATTTTAGCATTAAAGTCACGGTATGAATACCTTATGCAACATTTATGTTGTTCTGTGCCAATTCATGTCAACTTCATCATGGTTTAAATACCATATGTACAACCAATCTTTTTATCTCTCAGATCTAATGTAACACTGTATTCTACAAATATTTCCTATACATTTAAAAAATTCCATATAGATTAAAATATAAAACTTTATATTTAAAATCATCAATATGCATATTTTTTTCCTTATATTGGTTTCTACATGGTCTATTACTTTCTTTCCACTGTCACTCTTATCTTAATACCTTTATTTTCATCTTATTAGCTACCTGTTTTACCAACTAGAAGCCTCTGTTGGTAATATATATTGTACTCTCTAAAAATTATGTGAGAAAAAAGTGCTTAAAAAAAGGGTGAAGTTGAATTAAAAACATTTGTACAAGGATCACTGGTGATAGGCTAGGAATAAACTTTCTTTTGTCCTTTATTTAAAAACCATTGTTAAAGAAAGTTTTCTAATTCTTATGTATTCCTGCCTTTTCCAATGCGTGAGGTTTAATGTTTATGTTGACTCTGTTTCTCGGGTATTAGATCTTTTCCCTCCGTCCTCTGATTGATATTTTCAGTTTAGGGAATAAGCTTTTTGATCCCCACATCTTAACTAAATACTTCTGTAGATCTAGAGACAGGTATACAGGTCTTCGGTGGCGTTCAGACCATGTGGATGTTTCGAATCTAGATCCAAGATATATTTGGTCTCTAGTCTTCGTAATTTCTCATCCCTGTCTCCTCCTCTCTTACTTGGGGGTATAGTATCGAGTAAAAAGTACTTTAATAATTTTTCATCTCCTTGATGTTTTTCATTGAAATGTCGAGCAACTGGGTACATAGGATCTTTGTTCTTTATAGCCCGAATATGTTGTAATATTCTTTTATGCCCCTGCAGCTTTGTGCTTCCCAAATATTTTAGCTTGCAGGGGCATTCTAGAACATAAATCACATATTCTGTTTTGCATGTTAGCATATGTTTTATTACATGATCCCCTTTGCCAAATGCCAGTTTAACACTCTTAGTATTTACACCATTTAAACAAGCCTTGCATACCTGACATTTATAGAACCCCTTCCTTTGGTTAAACCAATTCTTTTTCGGGAGTTCTATAGGATTATTAACCACCAATCTATCTTTCATATTTGGCGCCCTCCTACTGGTGACCGTGGGTTTACTGGGGAGATGGTTTTCTAGTGTTGGATCATTTTTCACTAGAGACCAATTCCTCTGAATTATTTGTTTAATCTCTCTATACTGTTTATTGTATCTTACAATCATCCTAAAGTCTTTGTCAGATTGTATAGGGGGCTCAGATATCTCATTGGTCATTGGTAATTGTGCTAGGGCTGAGTGTAAGAGTGTTGATCTAGTTATTGCATTGCTTTTCTTAATGGCTGTATCTATACATAGTGCTGTGTACCCTCGTTGCAGAAAACGGAGTTTACTGGCATCTTGTGCAATTTTTAGTTCCTGGGGTGTGCTACATATGCGCTTTAGTCTTAGCATTTCCCCGTAAGGGATGCTTTGTACCAGGTGTCTGGGGTGATGACTGTTAGCATGCAGTATAGAATTTACTGCAGTGGGTTTTCTATGGATTTTAGTTTCTAATTTCCCACTCTCTATGTATAGCTCTACATCCAGGAATGTTGCATTTGTTGGACTTATTTCTGAAGTAAAATGCAAGTTAATTTCATTCTGGTTCAAATTCTCAATAAATATTTCAGCCTCTCTTTTTGTACCCTTCCAAACAATAAATAAATCGTCAATATATCTCCACCAACATTTTACATGTTCATTGAGTATGTCTCCAAATTTTCTATGGAGGACCAGTTCCTCCCACCATCCCATATGGAGACAGGCGTAGCTTGGGGAGAAACTGGCCCCCATAGCTACACCTCGTATTTGTTGGTAAAGAACATGTTGGAACAGAAATATGTTGTTATGTAAACAGAAGTCCATCATGTCCAAAAGCATTTTGCTATGTTGTTTATGTTCATCTGGTCTCTGTCTAAGATAAAATTCTGTTGCCCTCAAACCATCTTTATGGCTGATACTGGTGTACAATGATGTAATGTCCATTGTTATCAGTAAATAATCTGATTGCCAATCTATGTTGTTAATTTTGGCTAAAAAGTCACCAGTATCTCTTAAATATGAGGGCAGTTTGTGCACAAACTCTTGTAAAAAGTGGTCGATATATTGCGACATATGTTCCGTCAAGCTGTTCATTGCCGAGATAATTGGTCGTCCCGGAAGGTTTAGAGGATTTTTGTGGAGCTTTGGTATAAAATATAACACCGGTGTCGTGGGTTTGTCATTTTTTAAAAATAAAAACTCCTCTTTACTTATTAAATCCAATCCTTTCCAGGCCAACAGCCTATTATATAACTGATCATTTGTCTTTTTCAATGTTGCCTGGTCACAGCGACGGTAACCATTTGTATCTGCCAGTTGATTTTGGGCCTCTTGTATATAGTCTGATTTTTTCCAAATTACAAGATTGCCCCCTTTATCCGCATTGTGCACAACAATCTGTCGGTTTTTTGATAATTTCGTCAACAACTGGTTATAACTTTTTTCCATTTTCCTTTGTTTCCTTTGTTTGGGTTTATTTATGGCTGTATTCGAATCTTTGAGATCTCTAATGATTTGTTCATGATATCGATCCCATCACGAGGCATAATTGGAACTAACTTTGATTGAGGTTTGAAGTTTGTGATGCATTTGTCAAGTTTTTGAGACACAGTATTTGGTTCACATGCTCCTAGTGTCATGAGTTCCTGGGTTTGTGTAGATCTCATGTCATCTAAGTCTTGAATGAACTCCCTCTCCTGTGTATTGAATATTAATTCACTTTGTATCCGTTCATCAGGGGCAGGTTCACTTGTGCTATTTAATTCGGAATTCTTTTTGAGTAGATGGTATTTTTTCAGTTTTAGTTTCCGTATTCCTTTGTGTATATCCATTCTTGTGGATGCGTAGTCAAAAGTGCTTTCAGGAGCAAAGGACAATCCCAGAGATAAGAGTTGTAATTCAGCTGTATTTAGTGTTACCTCTGACAAATTGGTTACTGTTATATTTTTGTTTGTATTTCTTTCATCCCTTTTGTTTATTTCTTGTCTTACTTGCGATTCCACCTCCGTGGGTATCTTCTGTTGCTCTCTCCTTTGTCTTGCCCGTCGCCTTTCTCTGCGTTTGCAGGTGCGGCTTTTGGTTTTGCCAAAGGTTTGTTTGTTTGGCGTTTTGGCCGGAGGGTTTGGTTCTGTTCTTCCACCAGAAAACCCACTTCTTCCACTAGTGAGATGGACGTTGGGACTCTCCCTTGTCGTGCATCATCTGTTTCACTCTCAACTGCTGAGCTTAGACTTGACGCAGAAGAGTGCCCTGCTTTAGTGTGCAGATCAGCTCTACTCGCATTTGTATTTAGTCCACTGAATTTAGAGATTTTCATATTCTCGTATTTCTTGGCAAAAGTAAATATTCTGCCGCATTCATAGTCCATTCTATCTCGATGGTACTTGTATGCCTTCCTTTCCCTGATCTTTTCCTCTTCTTTTTGTAATCTGCTTAACATATCTTTTCTCAGTTTCTCCTCTTCCTCTGTTTGTCCAATATCTTTAATTTCTTTGTTCAGTTCATCAATTTTTTCCTGTATTTTTTCGCGGTCTGTTTCCGCATATCTGACCAGAATTACATATATATATATATATATATATATATATATATATATATATATATATATATATGTATGTTTTATATATATATATTATATTTAGTATTTATTGCTATTTTATTTACCGTGGGACTCCCACTCCGACGACGGGGAATATTCAAGCATGTGAATCTATGAAAGACACCCCAATACTGGAGAAACTGCACTTCGCTTCCAGCACGACTTCAGAGGCATCCTTGAGAAAGTGCTTTGGGGATTGAGAAGCCCCAGCCCCGAGCAGCTCCTGCACAGAAGATCAGCCCTCCAGCATCCACGAGATGTGTGTGGGGCCATTTTGCTTGATTGTTGCTAGACGCGTTGTCTGGTCACTTGCCGGCTGGCTAGTCACCTCCTAGACGTCGATCCACGAAATCTACACCGCTGGTCTGGTTGCTCCAGACTGGCCCTTGCTTCCCTGCAAAGGAGAAGCACCCCGGACCCTCCTGGTCCGCATCAGACGCCTTTTACACTCACCGCGTGGGTTGCCTTTGCTAAGGCCTATTGACTACGAATCCAGATCCAACACCGCCGACAGCGAGAGCCTGCGTGGGACAGCTCGTGCCTCCATCCTGGTCGTCGAAGACACCTCCTGGTCCACGTGGCTGCAGAGTCAAGCGTCCACTCTTCACCTGATCGCGATGGCAGCATCTGGTTCCTCCCTGGTTCCACTCTGGTCACTGGCTAGTGACTGTAAACATTGTCCCCTCTGCTTTCAGGTCTCCAACTTCCTCGATCCACCCTTGGATCGCTCCGGACATCTTCCTCCTGGTCGCCTGCAGCATCTTTCTTCAAGGCTCCATAGACTTCGACGCGGAAACCCAACACACTTTCCATCAGCCCGTGGGTGAGGTAACAAGAGCATTTCGGTGTTCAAGGGTAGATTGACTCTCCTAGTGTCAAGGTATCCTCTAGTTTTAGTCTTAACCAGTCGGAACTGTCTTTTACTTACCTTTTCGTAATTTGTAGTGTCCATTGACTTTGTCCCGCATCTCGCGTGTGAGTTCACACTCTGCACACGCGTCCCGTGGGCCTCCTGCTCCTTACCTAAGGTTAGGGTAGTGTAGTCCCAGGGATCCTACAGCCTCTGGACATCTTCATTTCCTCTATCGATTTCCTTACACCATTTACTTAGTATAAGGTCTGTCGTACCCCTAGGGCACCATTGTAATTTGTGCAACTTATCGTATTTTTCTTAAGAGTCTTGTCATGTGCTTAGCCCTCTGATCTCATAAAGAGTTCAGAGGTGTTTTGTTAGTAATAAATATCTTGGTTATTTTCATAACAACCTGTGTGGTGCCCTTTCACTTGGTATTCAAGGGGTTATATGTGGTAAAACAGCTGGCTTCACATGCCAAACAAGTTTAGCCTAAGACTGCTTTGTCCATGCTACCATTAGGATAGCTGGTCTATAAGGTTGACTTACAACCAATCACAATAAGGGTTGCTTGGACTGGTACAAGGTGATCACTAGAACTAGTGAGCATCATATATCAGGCCAACTTCTCACACAGATCATACCTACTCTTTATCATGCCTCAAACTCAAGCTTGTTTCAAAAAGGCAAGCAGCCGCCAGAGGAAGGAAAATGAACAAAGAGCAGAGAGAGTAGCTCAGGCATAAATAGCTCAATTACTTAGCAGATTACCTCAGGAGATAAAATTAGTACGACTCAAAGAAACAGTTGGTACAAACCAGAAAGCAGAGAATGAATAAATATCCAAGGTTTCCTGGATATACTTAGAAGAGACCTCTGTGATGGTGATATGCTTTTAGAAAAGCTACATCTGCAACCACAGCTCTGCTGGACGGGCCTTCGATCACCCATTGAAAGAAGTGTGTCGCATTTTATAGAAAATTGTCAAAAAGCAGAGTTTTCAGGCCCTGAGGCTGCAGTATTCACTGCAGTGGGGGGGAATTGAAAGTTCGAGACAGCAGCACTCACCCTCTGACGACAAGAACATTCATTTCCACTTCTGGGAAGAAATGTGGTGGTGATGGCTACACAGAAGAGCAAGAGCTAAACTGTAATTTGTATCCATGACTAGGGAGAGTAGACATGCCCTGATCATCTAGTTACAAATCCATGACAGAGAAATCCTTCCATTCAACATAAGGAAAACCAAACGCACCAACCAAGAGAGGCGCCCAATCTCTTTCTACACAAGCCTTGACCAAACCAATACCTCTTCAGCCTCTTCGCCGAGGGCTCAGGCCCGTCTTCAGATGTAGATTCCGCTTGGTTTTCTGGTTCTAAAAAACAGATCACATATTTTAAAATACATAAAAGAAAAGCTAAAAAAGCAGAACAATTGTCATGAGCGAGGAAGTACAGCTTGGGAAGTACAGAAGTCAAATGAAATAAGAAACAAGCTATGTACCTTTCTATTTTTTAAATGCAGAGGTACATAAATATAGTAACGCACATTTACAAGAAATGCATAATTTGATAAAATAATGAATACAATTAGTCTACTTTGTCATATATGCCTCAAGTCAAGCTTTAAAACACTAAAGTGCAGAAAGGGAAAAAACGTAATGTTACGTCTCAAACTGCACAAGAATAGAATTCATTAACGGAATCATTCTGACCCATCTACATACCAACAAATAACGGGACACAGACAAATGAATGCTAAAATAACATGTAATAGTGAGTTAGACAAACAATTCCTCCCATATTTTAGGAAGCTTTTGACTTGCTCCAGCTGCTTCGTATAGAATTCTTCACACTACCAATGCTTGGATGATGGCATTAACGAGTATGCCACCAGCACTTAAGTATAGATCACATTTTGACATCTTGAATTGAAAGAATACTTTCAAGATATTCAATTATGGAGTACTAAAAACTGGATAAACTAGGACAGATCTATTTGCGCCTTTGGTGGCCTAACATCTAAAACAATTTATTGAGCTTTCTGGGTGGATTTTATTGTAATAAATTGTTCTACAATACACCAACCTCTCGTAATAAAATTAGATTTTTTTAAACTTGCCACTTAGTACAGAAAAGGTAAATACATTAACTTTGCTCTATGTTTCTGATGACACAATATCCTGCTTCTGCCAATTAGTGGAAATTTTGAGAAATAAAATTATTTGCTCGACTCTCATCAGATATTGTTTCCTGCGTTTTTAATACAGCGTCTTCAATTAAGTTGGTCGAATATCCGCAAGGAGGAATCGTCCTACGAGTAAGGTAAATAACACTGGAGACCAAGGGAGCAAATTTGTATTCATCATCACTGCTGTCTATTTTTCTTTTCAAATCTTCCATTTATTTCCAGCTGAAAAAACAAAGTTCATTTGGAGAAGGAATTTGATTTTCATCTATCTAATATTGTTGTATAAAAACGAATCCTGATTTTTAAAAGCCAAACTCTCTAGGCGAGACACAATAAAGTATGGAATTGCGAAATTCTTATAAAACTGGGCTTTCGATTCAGAAATTACTGAATTATTCTTTTATTGTCTTTTTAGGTCGAAGCACGACCTGCACTCAATGTGAAGCATTGATTGCTGTCAGCTTTGACAACTATTGTTATCCGTATTTGGGAATGTGGACACGACTCAGACGCGCGCTTTTGCAGTCTCAGTTTTGACCGCGGGAGCGCGCGTCTGAGCTGACCTTGCGCAGACTAACTTCCAGCTCCGCTCCTATGCATTAACGGCGCACACACACAGACACAGCCAGCCCCCACCCCTATGCATGCATGCACGCACACACACAGGCGCGCGCATGCACACGCAGGCACACACATACAGGCACACAGCCCCCCCGCCCCCCCTTTACCTCACAGAAGTCTGACTCGGGCTCGCACCATCTGCCAAGGGAGCCCCGCAGAGCACTCGAGCTCCTCTGCCACTCTACCAAGAAGCGGAGCTCTCCCCATAGGCATGGGGGCCCAGCAGTCTCCCCGCGGGTCTTCACCCGGGCCGACTCCTGGGACCCGGGACTTCGTGCGGCACTTCTCTTCTCCGGGCTCGCGCTCGTCAAAACGAAACTTTAGAGTGGCGCGCATGCGCAGGCAGCCCCCGCCCTCCCACTCCTCACAGGCCGGCGAAGAGCTGATGGCAGCGCGGACTGGTGTTTCTCAATCAGACTCCTCGTAGTGATCGCATCAACCTTCGTTGGATGAAAGTTTACGTCTGCCCTACCACGAGTCAACATGTTTGACCTGCAGTTTACCCACCCAAATCTTCAGTGGACATGGTCTCAAAAGCTCGAGAAATATTCCAGGAGCTGTGGCATCCTTTCTGTCCTTTCAAGCTGGTCTTAAAGGCCTTTTCTGTGTACAGTAGCTTCAGGCACACACTTCCCAACGGAGCATTTGAAGTCCGTCTCAGACAGCAGACTTCCACCCCTAATCACATTCAAATGTGCGTTCAAAGCGCTCTGTAAACAGCGTGCTTGTCCGAGCCAGGCTGCAGCCGCAGGCATCGCACACATGCCTCCCGCAGCTCGCTCTCGGAGTATGGCTTTCAGAGCAATCAAAGGACTGCCTGAAATTGCATTTGCTGAGTCTTGTAATTAGACCCGCTATCAGGCTCTTGAAGGCATGATGCCACATTGCCTCTGGCACTTCGTTCGCTTGCCACTGCCTCTGCCTACCATTGGATAACAAACATTGGCAAAGTCAATGGGCTTGGCATGCGCATAGGGTGCGAAGGGATGTATCCTATGCATGGCATCAGAAAACTGTTGTCAAGGATTGGAGTGGTGTGAAACTATGAAAAGGCCTGTGGAGTGACTGCGAGTGGTACATTTGTGGTTGTTTTGTTTGGGAGTGTAGGCTGGCTCTGTTTTGTGTTGCAGATGTGGACGGTAGGATGGGATGAGGACTAGTGTTGTTTGTGTGCATTAGGGGGATATCTGTTACTTAGGCAGAGCAGATATACTGTGCATTCTATTTGCGTGGAGTTCAAATGAGGCACACGTGTGCACAGTGTGGTGCTTTTATGGTAATTGCAGGGTAGGTATCCTGTGCGTCGTCACAGTACGTGCCTAGCAGGTATTGTTGGCACGCAGGACATGTTTACAAATGGTAAATCATATAGCTGTGCCTACCGCGCAACTGGATTGCAGAATGTATACAGTGAGTGTATTGTATTGAAGGGAACTTCCGAGAATGTATGCCGTGGACACTATACACACATACATGCTTTGTATTCTCAGAGTTAAGGGACGTTTCTAGTCACATCGTGTGCATTGCTTGACTATTTAACGATTCTACCTTGTATTGTAACATTGTGTCGACGTGTTTTGGTGTCTATTCTGCATGCGAGCGGAGGATGTTTTGAGAGCACGTGTCAAATTTTGGATGTCAACAAAACAGGTGATGGACAGAATGTGGATCAATGTCACACATTCACCCCGGTCCAAAGATCTGGGCCCAAATCCATCGTTTTTTTGCACTCCACACCACCCTGGGTTAGACAATGGCGATATGCAAATCAGCTCTGACCCTGTGCCCCATGGGAACAGTCCAGTCCGAACTACAAAAGCCATGTCCTTCCCAGAACGGAATCAAGCATCCGAGGACTGGACCGGATTCGAGGTAACACCTCTCATCAGCCCGGCTAGCTTGACTCCAGTGGTGTGGAGTGCCTGGGACCCACGTCTGAGCATCCCCAGCGCACTTATGGCGGTAATTGCAAACAAAACAGGTGATGGACAGAATGTGGATCAATGTCACACATTCACCCCAGTCCAAAGATCTGGGCCCAAATCCATCGTTTTTTTGCACTCCACACCACCCTGGGTTAGACAATGGCGATATGCAAATCAGCTCTGACCCTGTGCCCCATGGGAACAGTCCAGTCCGAACTACAAAAGCCATGTCCTTCCCAGAACGGAATCAAGCATCCGAGGACCGGACCGGTTTCGAGGTAACACCTCTCATCAGCCCGGCTAGCTTGACTCCAGTGGTGTGGAGTGCCTGGGACCCACGTCTGAGCATCCCCAGCGCACTTATGGCGGTAATTGCCAACAAAACAGGTGATGGACCTAATAGCTGTTCCATGATAACGCATACCATATACTCTTAAGTGCCTTATAATCCTCGCGGTTATTTGCCAACTTTGGTATCGCTTTATCAAAACATGTCGAGTAAGGTGTCATACGAATTGGAATACTAACCCCTCGCCAATTCTGGCGACGGGGTTAGCATTCCACCCTTCTAGAGGGACACAACATGTATGTAACTGTGAACCCCGGTTAAAGTTAACTCAAGCCTCAGCATCACAAAATGGATGCTGCCACCACAGACACAAGTCTGACCTCCTGCTGCTGGGAGTCCTTCCAGCGAGGTGAGCTTGGGCAAAGGGTTTCCTGTCAGGGGCGGTGCTAGCACCATCCCAGACAGGGTTTTGTGTATCCCAGGTAGGCAGGGCTGTGAGGAAGGTGACTGCAAGTGGCACCCCGGTGCTCACTGTGCATATGCCGGCTTGAACCAGTTCCAGGGGCACACCAGCCCCTGAGCTGGGGAAAGTCCGGACAGGGGAGAGGGGTGTAACCACCCCCCTTCCTGGTCCCACCCATGGGCAGGACCTAGTCGCGTACCAGCCCCTTTCTTTAGAATAAAGGTAGGAGCGGGGACCCTTCCAGATTAGATCATCTTTGAATCCTGAAACTACTTTCTACGAAAGGAACTCTCGACTTCTTCTCAAGATTTCTCCCTTGTGACTAAGGAGTAGTCACCCTGCAGCAGCAGGCACCAACTAAGTATCTTGCGGTTTGCTACCCGTCCTTCCTCCGGAACCAGACTGACCAGCACGACGAGACCCGGACTCCCTGCCATCTCTGACCTCAACCTGCCTCTTCAGCACAGCTGAGACCCGTGGGTGCGACGAGACCAGAGGAACCGGCTATCATCAGAACCTGCACGACACTGACCCAGCACGACCGCCGAGGGACCCTCGAGTGGGTGCACTGGGGTAAGAGAAGCCCCAACCCCAAGCAGCACGAGCACCGAAGTCCAGCCCCCCAGCATCCACCAGATCTGCGTGGGGCCCTTTTGCTTCTGTGTTGCTTGCCACGTTGTCCGGTCACTTGCCCGTTGGCTAGTGACCCTCCAGACGACGTCCTACGTTTGTTTCACCGCTGGTCTAGCTCCTCTAGACTGGCCCTTGTCTCCTCTTGAAGGGGAACTTCCTCGGACCCTCCTGGTCCACTCCAGACGCCATTTTGTGTCGCCACGTGGGCTTGCCGTAGCCAAGGCTTGTTGCCTCCTTCAACAGATCCAGCATCGCCAGCAGCAGACATCCGACGTGGGACAGCTCGCAGACCTCCAGCCTGGTCGACATCAGCGCCCTGGTCCGTGCAGCAGCAGAATCCAGTGTCACCTCTTCACCTGGCTGAGTGACGTCGTCCGGTGCCATCCTGGTGCCCACCTAATCACTGGCTAGTGATTCAGAACTTGGTCCCCTCTGCTTACAGGTATCCTTCTTCACTGATCCATCCTTGGATCAGCCCGGAACATCTTCACTGGTCGCCTGCCAGCAACTTCCACTTCAGGCTCCTGGTTCATCAACGAGGATTCCAGACGACACTTGAACCCTATGCAGCCGCAGCTCCTGGGCTAGGTAAACCGAGTACCACGGTGCTCCAGCGTAGAACTAATCTCTAAGTGTCTAGATTCACTTTCGTTTTTGACCTACCTAGTCGGGTTCGCCCGAGAACACTAACTTTGCATTTACTAGCCTCCATAGACTTTGTCCCGCATTGCGCGTGAGAGTTTCCACTCTGCACACAACGTCCCTCGGCCTCCTGCTTCTAATCTAAGGGTTCAGTATTATAGGCCTAGCGGTTCTAAAGCCTCTGAGAGTAGTTACTTACCTGCTAGTAATTCGCATTCCACTTTTGTAGCATATGGTTTTTCGTGCCCCTCGGGCATTTGTGTAAATTGTGCGACTTTCAGTATTTCTTTAAAAGTTTTGTATTGTGCTTAGCACCCTGTCCTCATAAAGAGTCCAGGGTTGTTGTGTTATAAATAAATATCCTTTTATTTTCATAACTTGTGTGGTGTCCTTTCACTTGGTGTTCAAGGGGTATATGTGATGGTATAACAGCTGGCTTAACATGCCCTCTAGAGTTTAGCCTAAAGACTGCTCTTGTCCATGCTACTAGGATAGCTGGTCTATAAGGTTGACTTACAACCAATCATCAATAAGGGTTGTTTGGACTGATACATAGTGATCACTAGAATAGTGAGCACTGCATATCAGGCCAACTACTCACAGGACAGTTTAACGTGCTTAATGCCAACCTAGGGCTGGTAATATTATTTACAGATTGACATGTCTATATAGTTCCCACTCCTCGAGTTTGAAGTGCCACAATAACATTAAAACAGCAGAACAACCCTAAACCGAGCCTGAATGGCTGAAAACAGTCACGTAGCACAATCATCTCATTTGAATATCTCATATATTCAGCCAAGAGAACACCGCTCCCCCTGAGGCCACCAAACCTCAGAAAATTTGGGTTTGTGCGGAGCACTACTGAAAAAGACGTGAACTGTAAAAAAGGTGAATCGACAGTAAAAGCCTGGACATCACTGACTCTTCTAGATGAAGTCAAAGCCAACAACAGAGACACTTTCCATGTTAGGAATTTTAATCCACCCTGTGAATTGGTTCAAAAGGGTGCCGCATGAGCTGCACTAACACTATAATGAGATGCTATGATGGAGATGGACGACGTTTTTGAGGAAACATTCTGAAAGGAAAATGCTACTTACCAGTATGCATCTGTTCTTGGCATGTAGAGCTGCAGAATCCTACATTTAGCAATAGATCGCCACCTGGTGTTGGGCTGGGATGATTGCAGGTTGTTGTTGTCTTCTTGGAAGAAGTCTTTTGTAGTCACGAGATAGGTGACTCCTCCCTTGGACAATACTGCGCATGGTCATCGACTCCATCCTTAGATTGTTTTTCGCCATGATGGGAAATGATGGAGTTAGTAGAAGTAAAGAGATAGGATGTCCATGCGTGTGCATCTAAGTAAGATGAGTACTGGAGCGGATACAAGTCCCGGGGAGGCGGGAGGGCGTGTACGAATCTGCAGCTCTACATGCCAAGAACAGATGCATACTGGTAAGTAGCATTTTCCGTTCGAGGCATATGGGCTGCAGATCGTACACTTTTGCAACGATTGTGCAGCAGTGTCTCCCCTAGCGGTGGTCGCTTGTATCCGTTGCAACATACTGAAAAAGTGTTTTAAGGACAGCTTGGCCTACTGCAGCTTGCTGCTTGGCTTGCACATCAACACAATAGTGTTTAGTGAAGGTGTGTATTGTAGACCATGTTGCTGCCTTGCATATATCTTCTAATGGTATGTTTCCTAAGAAAGCCATAGAGGCTCCTAGTTTGCGAGTGGAGTGTGCTCTAGGAGGAACTGTTAGTGTACGTTTAGCCTTGTGATAGCAGATTTGAATACACTTAACAATCCATCTAGCAATACCTCCTTTAGAGATAGGATTGCCTTTGTGTGGGAGAGAGAAGGATACAAATAGTTGTTTTGTTTTCCTGAATGATTTAGTTCTGTCTGTGTAATATAGTAAAGCTCTTCTAACATCTAGGGTGTGTAAAGCTCTTTCTGCAACAGAGTCCGTTTAAAAAAAAAAAAAACTGGTAACTCTACTGATTGGTTTAGGTGAAAAAGAGTAATCAATT
Organism: Lissotriton vulgaris; assembly: GCF_964263255.1. Taxonomy (NCBI): domain Eukaryota; kingdom Metazoa; phylum Chordata; class Amphibia; order Caudata; family Salamandridae; genus Lissotriton; species Lissotriton vulgaris. The sequence goes on from NC_141693.1 coordinate 2,026,734,869, forward strand.
TTGGTAGGAATTTTGGATTGGGTCTAAGAACCACTTTGTTAGGATGTATTTGAAAAAATGGTTCTTCTGTTGTGAATGCTTGGATTTCACTAACTCTTCTGAGAGAGGTGATGGCAACAAGGAAAGCAGTTTTCCATGTTAGAAATTGTAATTCACATTTAGGTAACGGTTCAAAAGGGGGTCCCATGAGTCTTGTAAGGAACACATTTAGGTTCCATACTGGAGCAGGTGGTAACCTGGGGGGATTATCCTTTTTAATCCTTCCATAAATGCTTTTATTGCAGGACTGTCAGATGTATGTTTTGAGGGATGGCCCATCTCCAAATGTTCTGTGCAAGTTGGGACAGTTGCAGAGAGTGTGTCCCCCCCTGTTTTTGTATGTAGTACATGGCTGTCATATTATCCGTCCGGACTAGGACAGCTTTGTTTTGGATTTGTACTTGAAAAGTTTTGAGTGCTAGGAAAATTGCTAGCAACTCTAGATGGTTGACATGGAACCGTCTTTGTTGATTGTTCCATTGGCCTTGTGTGGTATAATGCAAGAGATGGGCTCCCCATCCTGCGAGGGATGCATCTGTCGTGAGCACTATCTTTGGAATAGGATCTAGGAACTGCCGTCCCTTTGTCAAGTTTTTGGTGTTCCACCATTGCAGAGAGCGATATGTACGGCTGTCCACCAACACCAGGTCTGTGAGCTGACCTTGAGCCTGATTCCACTGTTGTGCTAGACATTCCTGTAGTGGGAGCATTTGCAGTCTTGCGGGGGGAACTATGAAGATGCAAGATGCCATAATGCCTATTAGTTTCATGAACACTCTGGCTTGGAGAGAGTGCTGGCATTGAAAAAGGGAGACTAAGTTCTGAATACTTTGAATCCTGGCTTGACTGGGATAGGCTTGAGATACTGATGTGTTTATAGTAGCTCCTAGATATTGATGAACATGCGAAGGCTCTAGGTGCGCCTTGGTGTAGTTTATCGTAAACCCTAACTTGTGCAGTGTTTGAATTGTTTGCTTTGTGTGTTGTGCACACTGGTTGTACAATCTTGCCTTTATGATCCAGTCGTCTAGGTAGGGGAAGACATGTATTTGTTGTCTTCTGAGATGTGCTGCCACTACTGCTAAGCACTTTGTAAACACTTGTGGTGCTGTTGAAACCCCGAATGGGAGGACTTTGAACTGATAGTGCTGTCCTTGTATGACAAACCTTAGATACTTCCTGTGCGCAGGATGTATAGGAACATGAAAATAGGCGTCATATAGGTCTAGTGTGGACAGAAAATCTCCCTGTTGTAGTGATGGGAGTACCTGTTGTAAAGTGATCATGTGAAAATGATCTGATTGAGTGTAGTGATTGAGTGGCCTGAGGTCGAGAATTGGTCTTAAAGTCCCGTCTTTCTTTGAAATTAGGAAGTACAGGGAGTAGACTCCTGTTCCTTGTTCTTCTAATGGAACTACTTGAATAGCATCTTTTTGTAGGAGTGCTAGAACTTCCTGTTGAAGCAGAGTTATGTGTTCTTCAGACATTGGACGCTGCCTGGGTGGTATGTTTGGGGGGGGTTGCTGTGAGTTCTAGGCAGTAGCCATGTTGGATAATTTGTCTTACCCACCTGTCTGTTGTGATGGAGATCCAGACAGGTAGGAACTGTGAAAGTCTGCCCCCCACAGAAGTGGAATGCTGTAGGGGAGGCAGAGGGAAGTCATTGTTTGGGAGTGGAAGAGGAGCGGTTGTTGTTACTACCTCTACCTCTTCCCTTGTTGTTATTGCCTCTGTATCTTCCTCTAAAAAATCCTCTATTAGAGGAGGTCTGTGTGTGTGTTTTAAAAGATGATGTTGTGTCTGCGCAGGTCTGCTTGGAGCCTCCTCTATAAGAGGAGCTGCGAAATGAACCTCTAGCTTGGGTGTATTGTAACGCCCCTATAGACTTAGCGGTATCTGTGTCTTTCTTCATCTTTTCTAATGTATTATCTACCTCCGGCCCGAACAATTGGTTCTGTTTAAAGGGCTGGTTTAGAATGGTAGTTTGTACCTCTGGTTAAAACCTGAGATGCGTAACCATGCGTGACGCCTGAGAATAACACTAGTGTTTACTGCTCTGGATGCTGTGTCAGCTACATCTAGTGCACATTTAATTGAGGCATTTGAAATTAATTTGCCTTCTTGTAAAAGTTCTGCTGCTAGATCCTTGTGTTGATCTGGTAGGTGTTCCATTAACTTTTCTAGTTGATCATAATGAGCCCTGTTGTAGCGTGAGAGTAAGGCTTGTGTATTTGCTATGCGCAATATGTTTGTTGCTTGTGCAGCAATTCGTTTCCCTGACGCATCAATGATCTTGGACTCTTTCTCAGGCGGGGGTGTGTCCCCAGAAGTTTCAGAATTGGCCCTTTTGCGTGCCTTTGACACTACCAAGGAGTATAATGGCAGATGACCCTTAATGTATACTGGATCAGCTGGTGCTGGTCTATACTTTTTCTCGATTCTAGGATTTAACACCCTACTGGATCTTTAAAAATCTCTGGAGCATGTTTTATGACTCCCCTAATCATTGGTAATATCTGGGTAGACCTTTGTGACTGTTCAAAAGTGTCTAACAAGAAGTCCTCCTCAATGTCATCAGAGTGCATGGGAACCCCATGGTAAAGTGCAGCTCTGTTTAATACATGATTCATCCCAATACTATCCTCTGTAGGGGAAGGTTTTCTTGGGTAGTACTGAGGATCAGGGATGTCTGGTGCATTATTTGGTGAAAAATTATATGCATCCTCATCATCCTTAGGGTAATCTGTGTTAACATCCTCATCTAAAGGGTATGTATGTGTTTCTGGAACATCATCCCCCCCACCCAAATCATACTCCTCATCAGGGTGGTGTGGTATAGGTTCTACACATGGAGTAACAGGAGAGGAAGAAGGTGAAGGAGAAGAAGGGTGCATTGGAGAAGTTGCACAGTCCTTTTTGGCAGGAACCACAGGTGTAAGTGGTGTGTCTGCTGGTCTCTTCTTATAAGGGATTGCTTCCACATGTCCAGTTTTTTGGTTAATATGGACTTTGTTCTGTCTAGGATCTGGTTTAAACAGTTCTTCCTCTTCTATAACCTTCTTCGGCGTCGATCTTTTTGGAGCCGATAGAGGTTGTTTAGTACTTTTTCCCTTGTGAGGAGTAGTCGAGTCCTTTGGCAACGTTTTCGGTGCCGAATGTTGTTTAGCCTTATCTGGGGTCTTCGGTACCGGTATTTGAGCTTTCGGCGTGGAGACAGGTTTTGCTGGGCCGGTGGCGTCGAAAACAGGCTTCCCCTCTTTGTTTTTTGAACCGGAAGGTTTCGGAGTCGAAGCTTTCAGGTTTGGTCCAGTTTTTGTCTTTGGCGCTGATGGTACGGGTGCCGAAGTGTCTTTATCTTTGGGCGCCGAAGGGTTTTTTATGTTCGGTGCCGACGAAATCTTCGGTGTCGAAGGATGTTTTGGTGACAATGGAGGAGGTGTAACTGGCACATGGTGTTTCTTCGGTGCCGAGGCACCGGAAGGCACCGGAAGGCCATTTGTCTTTCCTCGGAGCCGGGCCCGAAGGAGGGTAAATGTCTGTCTCGACTGGGCCCCATGGGCGGAGTGCTGACCGTTGCCTTCTGTTTGGGTAATGTATGTCGTGCAGGGGCAGGTGTACTCACGGGTTGTCGAGACGGGATCGAGTCATCCGAATTCTCTGCCCCCGATATTATCTGGAGATCAGGCGAGTCCTCCTCTGCGCCGAGTGGAGCCTCGTCCTCGGAGATATCTTCGATTGAATATTCGTCCTCGGAGACGTCCTCTTTGACGATCTCCTCTTCAAAGATGGCCTCCGGTGCTGGTGCTGATCTTCTCATTTCGTGTCGACGGGCCCTCCGATCTCGAATTGTTTTCTTCGATCGGAAGGAGGCACAGGCTGTTCAGGTCGATTCGTGTTCTGGCGAGAGACAGAGGTTGCAAACCTCGTGATGGTCGCTATGAGGGAATTTTGCTCGACATACCGGCCATCTCTTGAATGGAGTTCTTTCCATGAGGCGTAGGCTGCACGGCGCCGATGGGCCCAACGGCGCGCGTCGACGCACCGGAATGTAGCTGGTGATGTCGAGAGTCTGTTCGATGTCGAAAGAAGTTTGTTTGAAGTTTCTCGCTTCGAAAAAAGCAGAAAAAGTATTTTTCTAGCCGGAGCGGAAAACTTTCATCCGAACCCAGAGGCGGAAAAAACCAATCTGAGGATGGAGTCGATGACCATGCGCAGTATTGTCCAAGGGAGGAGTCGCCTATCTCGTGACTACAAAAGACTTCTTCCAAGAAGACAACAACAACCTGCAATCATCCGAGCCCCACACCAGGTGGCGATCTTTTGTTAAATGTAGGATCTGCAGCTCATATGCCTCGAACAGTCTTTTAAAGAACTGCTGTATTATTCTTGAAGAATAAAGAGAGGTGGACCCATCTTGACGGTACCTTGAAATGGCTGCTAGGAAAACCTTTAGTGTTGCATGAGATAAACCTGATCTTGCCAGGTGTAAGAAAAAAGGCAATATCTGATCCAGTGTTGCTTGAAAAGGATGAATCCCAGCTGATTGACACCAGATACAGAACCTTTTTCCATTTAAGTCTGTACGTCTTTATCGTAGCAGGTGCTCGTGCATTAGCCAGTACCTCCTTAAAAACTGCACAGATATTCAGAAGGGCGAATTCAAGGTACTGAGGCGCCAAGCTGCTAATTTTAGAGAGGCCAGGTCCCGATTGTAAATCTGGCCATTCTGAATGGAGAGGAGATTCGGTATTGGTCGAAATTGTATTGAATCGCAGTCTGAGAGGAGAAGGAGCTCGGTGAATCAGTATTGGCGAGGCCACCTGGGGGCGATGAGAATCAGGCGACCTGGCTCTTTCTTCACCTTCCGGAGAACTCTGGGAACCAACGGTATCGGAGGAAAGGCGTAAGCATATGTTTGAGACCAGTTGATTGAAAACACATTCCCCTGAGAGTCTCTGTGGGGATGCCAGCTTGCAAAGAACAGGCATTTGCTGTTCTTCTTGGTCGCAAAGAGGTCTAGATCGGGATGACCCCACTGCTGGAAAATCAGATCCACCGTTTGTTGATAAAGTTCCCATTCGTGGGTGGACCCCGTTGACCTGCTGAGGGTGTCCGCCAGAACGTTTGCCGTTCCCGGTACATGAACAGCCAAGAGATTGATTGTGTGTCGTATCGCCGATGTCCATATCTCCTGGGCTTCTTGAGATAGACGAACCAACTGAGTTCCTCCCTGTTTGTTTAAATAATGCATGCTCGTAGTATTGTTTGTGCGAACCAATACCGTGGGCCCCTGAATGATTGCACGAAAAGACTTGAGGGCTAGGAAGATGGCTCTTAGTTCTAATCGATTGATGTGCCAGAATTTCTGTTGAGAGCACCATCTCCCGCTGACCGTCAGCCCTTGAAGATGTGCTCTCCAACCCTCGAGGGATGAGTCTGTGGTGATTATATGGAGTGGTGTGGCTCACTGGTTAGAGGCGGAAGACCCGGAAGCTGAGGACAGCCCGGGACCAGTTTTCAATTCCCGACGCGGCAGGGTCGTGGACCAGTGTCAGCGGACTCGATAAATCTCGCCTCGATGCCTACTCTAACCAGGGATCACACTCGGCAACTCTGGGCATTAACTTGCCTTATCTCCACAACGGCCCCCCACATACGACGGGGATGCCTGGTTTCACCTTGGAGATACCCAGCAGGGACCATCTCACAGGGAAAGCCAGGACGGGTTCCCCAGCGGTCTACAGCGCTGAGATACCCCATGGCGGGGTGATACATGTGCTTTACAAGACACCATTACATTACATTACATTATGTAGTTTGGCGCGTCTTGAAGGAACGCGCAACCCTTCTGTAGATTTCTTTCTTGAATCCACCAGAGAAGAGCCTCTCGGATGCGAGGGGTGACTTGAATGAGATCTTCGAATGAGCCGGAGACCTGCAGCCATTGCAGGTTGAGTTCTTCCAGAAGAGGCCTCATCCTGAGGCGGCAATTTGGTATCAAAGGAATGCAAGAAGGAGTACCTGTAATCCTAGTTCTCTTCCAGGGGTATCCTCATCAAAGTCATAAGCATTAGAATATTCCCGCCCATGCGCGGGACCCCGGAAGCACTATATTATATGTGCCCCACATATATATATATAACCATGTATATATACAATTGCAGCCTAATAAACACCAGAGCTGAATCATGCTGTAAAGAATTTCCAACATACATGAATAACATACGTTAGAAACATGAGAAACAACAAAGTTTGTTTAGCAACTGTTTTAATGCTTAGAAAGCAGTAGAAATTCTCATACAACACTGAAAGCATAGAAAGCTCCCAGGATGCATTGCAAATACACAGTCTAAAACGACTAAAAAGCTAACCTGTAGCTGCATAGCAATAAACTGACACCGTGCCTTTAAGGCACTCATGACCCCAAGCTTCCAATCATGCCAGTTAGGTTAGTTGTTCTTTGGGGGGACTGAAAAAACCATTGAACAAGGAGGTTAACAATTTCCAGATTAAAATAGTCCTTTGCCCGGGGAGGTGGGAGGGTTGCTTATGACTTTGATGAGGATACCCCTGGAAGAGAACTAGGATAACAGGTAAGTAACTAATCCTTCTCTTCCAGGGGATCCTCATCAATAGTCATAAGCATTAGAATAAAATAGAGAGCCTCATCTCATCTCCCTGAGGGCAAAGGAGAACACAGAAAACGTGATCAGTAAGCCTAGTAAAAACCAAGCTAGGATAGAGGAAACAACTATCCGAACAGATTTCTCAAGGAGGCCTGGCCTACTTGAGCATCAGCCCTGCAATCAGATTCTAGGCAGTAGTGCCTCGTGAAAGTATGAACTGATTTCCAGGCTGCGGCCTTGCAAATTTCTGACATAGGGACGTCATGCAAGAAAGCAACAGTGGCCTCTTTCCCCCTGGTGGAATGTGCCTTGGGAGGTTAAGGTAAGGGCCTTTTCGCCAGCTGATAAGCTAAGGTAATGCATGAAACAATCCATCTCGAAATGGATCTCTTAGCGGCTGGGAAGCCTGTTCTCATGGCGCCATAATTAACAAACAGTTGATCTGTTTTCCTTATTTCCTTGGTACTTTGTAAGTAGAACTTAAGCACCCTCTTAAGGTCTAAGGAATGAAGCGTCCGCTCAGCTGGGGTCGCTGGATCAGGGAAGAAAGATGGCAGGGAAATGGACTGATTGATGTCAAAATCAGACCCCACTTTAGGGGAGGAAAAAAGAAGGATGCGCCCTTAAGACTACTCTGTTATGGTGGAAAACAGTGTAAGGCTAATTGGTACACAGTGCTTGGATCTCGCTTACTCTGCGCGCTGATGTAATGGCTACCAGAAAAGCGGCCTTCCAAGACCAATGCTGCAAGGAAGCTCTGTGGATTGGCTCAAAAAGAGGGCCCATCAACTTTGATAAAACCAGGTTCAACTCCCACGGAGGAGAAGGGTTTCGAACAGGGGGATACACTTTCTTCAACCCCTGTAAGAAGTCCTTGACCACCTGCATCTGGAAAAAGGAGGGCTGACTAGGTGACTTCCTGTACGCCGTAATGGCAGATAAATGCACCCTGATAGAAGCATACTTAGGACCAGATAGAACTAGTTACTTACCTGTACACTATGGTTCTCCAGTATTATCTTTCATAGATTCACATGCTTGTATTTGCAAAAATCTTTTGTCTTCTCAATGTCAAATTTTAGGCATCTGCCAATATCCAGTTCTGTCGGCTCCGTTCTGGACACAAGTGTGGAAAGAGCGTATCCTTCGGAGGAGACACTGTCTTCCATGAGACAGAGATGCAGGCTTCTGCTCCAGGTGCAGAATCTGACAGTCCGGCAGGTGGCTTCCCTGCTAGGATCCATGGCGTCCTGCATCTTTCTCATTCCCAAAGCCAGGCTGAGGATGCGTCCTTTGCAGCAGACTCTGGAGGACCAGTAGGATCAGTTGACAGGTTGCTGGGAGGATCAGATCTCTCTCTCCCAGGCGGCGAGATCCTCCCTCTCATGGTGGACTCAGCAGCGGAATCTGATGGTAGGAGTCCCTTTTCACCAGCCACTACCAGTGCAATCGGTGGTGACAGACGCGTCTCTGCAAGGCTGGGGGGCACACATTGGGTGCCTTCAGATTCAGGGACATTGGTCGGCAAAAGAACAGACCTGCCACATCAACATGCTGGCGCTACGAGCAGTCCATCTGGCTCTGAAAGCTTTCCTGCCAGCAATCGAGTCCGATTCAGTCCTGGTCCAGACAGACAACACGACGACCATGTTTTACCTGAACAAGCAGGGTGGAACTCGGTCGCGTCCTCTCTCCCTGGAGTCGCAAGCGATCTGACACTGGCTGCTCGCCCGGAACCACTCGTGGTGGCGGTGTAACTTCCAGGAGAGCTAAATGTCAAGGCAGACGCACTCAGCAGGCACTTAGAAGATCAGCCAGACTGGGTTCTACACGACGAGGTGGTGGCGGACCTTTTCCATCGTTGGGGTCGTCCGGAAATAGATCTATTCGCAGATAACGAAAACACAAAATGCCACGCCTTCGCGTCCAGATTCCACCGTCCAGGGACAGAATGCTCTTTTGATGGACTGGTCATGGACATTTGCCTACGCCTTTCCTCCTCTGCCCCTGATCCCAAAGGTGGTGTTCAAGCTACTCAGATCCAGCATGACCATGATTCTGATAGCTCCAGACTGGCCACGGCAGTGGTGGTACCCGGACCTTCTACATCTGTCGATACTTCCACACAGGAGACTACCTTGCAGGCCGGACCTGCTGACTAAGATGGGAGGGAGTATTCTTCATCCCAACCTTCCCTCACTGAACTTGACAGCATGGCTCCTGAGGTCCTGCAATACGGACATTTAAATCTGCCTCCTGATTGTATGCATATTTTTTAAAAAGCAAAAAGACCCTCCACACGAACGTCATACGCGTTTACGTGGAAGAGGTTTTTTCTGTGGTGTAGAGCACATCACTTTGATCCTACGAAGGGGCAGGAGGATGTTATCCTCCCTTCCCTTCTGTATCTAGCAAGTTCTCCAGTATTCAATCTTTCATAGATTCACATGCTTGTTACTTCCCCGTTGTCATGGTGGGAGTCTCCCGGTAAATAATAACCATAGCAGTAGAAGAAAAACTGCCTGAAACCATAGAGTATTGAAACCAGAGGGTAACCTCTCCTCCTCATTATGTGGCCCAAACTACAGCCAATCAGCAGCCAGCCCCAGCCTACACCATTCCCAGCAGAGCCACCATACCTCAGATTTCCTACCGCCCAAGGGTAAGCTATGCAGGAAACCAGAGATAAAAGGTGGCCTACCTAATGGAAACGGGGAGGCGGGGCGCATGTGAATCTATGAAAGATAATACTGGAGAACCATAGTGTACAGGTAAGTAACTAGTTCTTTCTCCAGTATTCAATCTTTCATAGATTCACATGCTTGTATCAGATTAGATAGCAGTCCTTGTAGTTAGAGCGTTTCTAGGCTAGACCCCTTTCCTTTCCCGGGGCTGTGTGCCATAAATTGCTTCTATTAAAAAAATAACTTATTACAAATCCAAAGGAATGAACAATCAAACTTTGCCATTATAATTATTAGCGTAAAGAGAAAAACATATCATATAGAAAAAATTAGTAGAATACAATTCATAAACATGTACCTTATTTAAAGAGATGTCGCAGAACTGCCTGCCCCACTGCTACGTCTGCTTTCCATTCCGTGTCCAGACAGTAATGCTTAGTGAATGTATGAGCAGTCGACCAGGTTGCTGCTCTACATATGTCTGGAAGGGATACTCCTGCTAGCAATGCAGAAGACGTCACCATTTTCCGTGTATCATGGGCACGGACTTTCATGTCGAGAGGCCTTCCTGCTTTCTCATGACAGAAGGCAATAGCGGGTGCAATCCATCTGGAAATGGAGGAACGTGACAGGGCCAGACCTTTTCTGGGCCCCGAGTAAGCGACAAACAGTTGGTTTGATTTGCAAAAATCTTTTGTCTTCTCAATGTCAAATTTTAGGCATCTGCCAATATCCAAAGTATGTAGAGCTTTTTCAGCCGCTGTGGAAGGATTTCTAAAATATGTAGGCAGGATCACAGGTTCATTTAGATGAAAAGAAGAAGGTATTTTAGGCACAAATTTTGGGTTAGTTCTTAGCATCACTTTATCTGGCCTGAACTGTATAGAGGGGTCCAAAATAGAAAAGGCTTGGATCTCGCTCACTCTCCTGGTTGATGTGAGCGCCAGCAGTAATGCTACCTTCCATGACAAGAATTGTAGTTCTGATTTGTGGATGGGCTCGAACGGAGCTTTCATAAGTTGTGACAAGACTGTGTTAAGCTGCCATGAAGGTGGAGGACGCTTAACAGGAGGAAACTTTCTGAACAGCCCTTTTAAGAACTCTTTGATTAGTCTGACCACAAAGATGGACATCCTGGAGATCTTTTTTATCTGGATATTGCTGCTAGATGGACCTTAATAGATGAGTGCGCAAGTCCTGCTTTGGCTAAATGTAGTAAATAAGGAAGAATTTGCTCAGCAGAGGACGACAATGGATGCACTGCGTTAGCAACGCACCAATTACAAAATCGCTTCCATTTTGCAGTATGTTTTGTTGGTAGACATCGCTGTGGCACTCTGCAATATTTCATGGCATTCCGGAGGAATAACTACTGACTGGAATTCGTGCTCAAAAGGTTCCAAGCCGACAATTTTAGAGAGGTCAATTGTGGATGAAGAACTTGGCCCCCGTTCATGGAAATCAGATGCTTGGTTATTGAGAGCTGTATCTTTGGTTCCACTGACATTTGTAGAAGCTCCGTATACCAAAACTGCCTCGGCCAGGCTGGGGCTATTAGAATTATCTGGCAAGGTTCTGGTCTCATTTTCCTCAGTAATCTGGGAATTAGGGGAAAAGGAGGGAAGGCATAGGCGAACATCCCTGTCCATCGGAGGTGAAGAGCATTCCCTCTGGAACCTTGCTGAGGGTGCAGAATGCTGCTGCACGGGCCATTGTAGGTCTTCCGAGACGATGTTCTGTCTCTCCTGTACTGGCCTCTCTGCACTGGCTTCCGGTCAGACAGAGAATTAAATTTAAGGTTCTCTGTCTGGCATTTAAGATCTTAAAGCTTTCTTCTCCTCCGGCTTTGACAGGCCTTATTTCTTTTTATGTCCCCACGCGATCCCTCAGATCCGAAGCCCAGTATTTGGCGAACAAGCCTAGGTTCAGGCTTAGCAGGATGGGAGGACGTTCCTTCCGCGTGCTGGCGGCAGATTTGTGGAACTCCCTTCCTGTTCACATTCGGGCCCTCAACAGCTTGACCCTTTTTAGAAGGGCCATTAAAACCCACTTGTTCATTTCTGTAGGCTAGTATCCCCCTTCGTCAGCTCTGATCGGTTGTGTTGTTGCATATGATCAGGCGCCAGGACGCCCCTTCGCTGGGGCAGCTGTTGCGCCTAATAAATGTTATTAACATAACATAACATAACATAACAGGGAACCTGCTGGCGTAATGTCTGCACTTTTTGTTGCTCTGAGTTGCAAACAGATCCAGGCTCGGTCTGCCCCACATGCTGAAAATCCGATCTAGCTGGACTGGGCATAGTTCCCACTCGTGGCAAATGTCTGATGACCTGCTTAACAGATCCGCCCTTGCGTTGTCTATTCCAGGAACATGTTCCACTTGCAGCGTTATGTTCTGGCGCAATAGCCAGTTTCAGATTCTCTGTGCTTGAATCGATAGAGGTTTCGATCTCGTGCCACCCTGCTTGCGCAGATAAAACATTGTTGTTGTGCTGTCTGTTCTCACTAAGACCGATGAACCCTGGATTCTGGGAAGGAAAGCCTGAAGGCCCAGAAAGACGGCTTTCAATTCTAAGAGATTGATGTGAAGTTTTGCCTCTTGAGGAGACCAAAGGCCCTAAATCTCTAGGTCTTGCAGGTGTGCTCCCCAACCTCTCAATGAAGCATCTGATGTCATCACGTAACTTGGTGACTGAGGTTCGAATAACAGCCCCTTCGTAAGGTTGCTCCTGATACTCCACCATGACATTGCTTGTTTGATCTGACCGGTTAGGATCAGCTTGTCGTCGAATGATCCCAGGGCTTGGACCCATTGCTTGTCCAAGGATTCTTGCAGCGGTCTCATCTGCAAACGGCAGTTTGGGATCAATGGAATACAGGAGGACTTTGTAGGAGAGTAGGGTCTGCAATCCTATGGTCACCCCCGATTTTTGCTTTTTGCTTCAACTGGTTTACGACTTTCCCTGGCTGTGGGCCTGATAATCAGACCCACAGCCTAGCTGTCTCTCTCTAAATTGACATCCATGTACCTTAGGTGCATATCCAATTGGACTGAGTCACCTTATCAGTCCCTGTACAGTGTACCCTAGGTACCCAGGCCATAGGTGCACTCAGGGGCTGCAGCATGTATTATGCCACCCCTGGCTGGCCATCCAAATCTGACAACTGGCTGATCAATTAGCTGGGGCAAGGTGGTGTAATCACCCTTTGCTTTAGATAAAGTATCCCTATATCTAACCCTAAAATGAACACATATCCTCCTATCAGTCACTCCTATGGCAGGCCTTATCAATCCTGAAGGCAGAGTGCTTGGAATTATGTGAGATGGTGCTCTAGCATGAGCTGAGCCTGTCTGCAGCTTTCGGAACCAAGTCCTTTAGCTGTTTCCATGATAACGCTATACCATATACTCTTAAGTACATTATAATCCTCGCGGTTATTGCCAACTTTGGTATAACATTATCAAAACATGTCGAGTAAGGTGTCATACTAATTGGAATACTCGCCCCTCGCCAATTCTGGCGACGGGGGTAGCATTCCACCCTTCTAGAGGGACACGACATGTATGTAACTGTGAAACCCGGTTAAAGTTAACTCGAGCCTCAGCATCACAAAATAAATGCTGCCACCACAGACACAAGTCTGACCTCCTGCTGCTGGCAGTCCTTCCAGCGAGGGAGGCTTGGACAAAGGGTTTCCTGCCTTGGGAGGTGCTAGCACCACCCCAGACAGGATTTTGTGTATTAGGCAGGACAGGGCTGAAAGGAATGAGACATGCCTGGGGCACACAAGGTGTCCCTGTGCATACTCCGGTCTAAACCAGTTCCTGGGGCACTCCAGCCCCAGAGCTGGCGCAAGACCAGACAAAGGATAGGGGGTGTAAACACCCCCCTTCCTGGTCCCACCCAGAGGAGGGACCTAGTCGTAGTACAGCCCCCTTTAGCCGGATAAAGGTAGGAGCTTGTCCCATTCCAAATTAGATTATCCTAAACAACTTTACAAGAAGAAACTCTGGACTTCGATGTTCTGCTCCACAGAAGACTGAAGAAATCTCCCTTGTGGGCAAGGAGTGTCCACCCTGCACAAGCAGGCACCATCAGCATCCAGCGGCTTCCCTTTGTCGTCTTCCCTCGAGGATCCAGACTTCAGAGCCCGACGAGACCCGGATTCCCAGACCTCTCCGACCTCTACCTACATCTGCAGCACAGCTGAGATCCGTGGGTGCGACGAGACACGTGGGACCGGCCATCTTGAAAGAAGCAGAACTTCGCTCCAGCACGACTTCCGAGGCATCCTCGTCCAAGTGCTTTGGGGACTGAGAAGCCACGACCCAGAGCAGCTCCTGCACCGAAAATCAGCCCTCCAGCATCCACGAGATCTGCGTGGGGCCCTTCTGCCTGTTTGCTGCTCGACGCGTTGTCTGGTCACTTGCCGGCTGGCTGGTGACCTCCTAGACGACGAACTCCGACAACTTCACTGCTGGTCTGGTTGCTCCAGACTGGCCCTTACTCCCTTCCAAAAGAGGAGCACCCCGGACCCTCCTGGTCCACTCCAGACGCCGTTTCCACTCACCGAGTGGGTTGCCTTTGCCAAGGCCTGTTGACTCCGAATCCGAAGCCGACACCGCCGACAGCAAGAGCCTGCGTGGGACAGCTCGTGCCTCCATCCTGGTCGTCGAAGACACCACCTGGTCCACGTGGCTGCAGAGACAAGCATCCACCTTCACCTGATCGCGACGACGACATCTGGTTCCACTCCTGGTTCCACTCCAGTCACTGGCTAGTGACTTTGAACATTGTCCCCTCTGCTTTCAGGTTCTTCTCTTCACTGATCCACCCCTGGATCACACCGGACACCTTCCTCCTGACCGCCTGCAGCATCTTTTCCTCCAGGCTCCATAGACTTCAACGCCGGAACCCGACACGACTTGGCACCTATGCACCCGCAGCCTGTGGGTGTGGTAACACGAGCATTTCGGTGCTCAAAGGTAGCTTGACTCTCCTAGTGTCCAGTTCCACAGTCGTTTCAGTCCTATCTAGTCAGGGACGTCCGTACTCACCTTTTTCTTAAACTGTACTGTCCATAGACGTTTGTACGCATCTCGCGTGTGAGTTCACACTCTGCACACGTGCTCCGTGGGCCTCCTATTACTTACCTCAAGTTAGTATAGCGTGGTCCCAGCGATCCTACAGCCTCTGGACAGCTCCATTCCTAGTATTGACTTTCACATTCCACTTACTTAGTATATGGTTTGTCGTGCCCCTAGGGCACCATTGTAAATTGTGCAACTTAAACGTATTTTTCCTAAGAGATTGTCATTTGCTTAGCCCTCTGATCTCATAAAGAGTTCAGAGGTGTATGTTAGTTAATAAATACTTGTTTATTTTCATAACAACCTGTGTGGTGTCCTTTCACTTGGTATTCAAGGGGTTATATGTGGTAAAACAGCTGACTTCACATGCCAAAAGAGTTTAGCCTAAGACTGCTTTGTCCATGCTACCATTAGGATAGCTGGTCTATAAGGTTGATTTACAACCAATCACCATAAGGGTTGTTTGGACTGATACAAGGTGATCACTAGAACTAGTGAGCATCATATATCAGGCCAACTTCTCACATACATCATCCCCAGTAATGACTTGAATATTCTGATGGAAGTGAACTTTTTTGATGTCAGAGTTGCAATCAGATTCAAGATTTTTGTTATTCGATCTTCTGACGGGAACGCTTTTAGTTCCTGTATTTTCAGGATTGCTCCTAGAAATTGTAGAGAGCGAGTCGGATGAAAAAACGATTTCTCTCTGTTTATCCGAAGACCTAAACTTTGGAAGAGATCTATGCACATCCTCAGAGATCTCTGTGTTGTTTGGAACGATGGTCCCTTTATTAACCAGTCGTCCAAATAGGGAAAAATTTGGAGACCTTGCTGTCTTAATTGTGCCGCTATTGGAGCCATGCATTTTGTAAATACTCTGGGGGCAGACTTCAGGCCAAAAGGCAAAACTTTGAACTGGTAATGGCGCCCCGCCACCGTGAATCGCAGATACTTCTTGTGTTTTTGGTGTATTGGAATGTGGAAGTATGCATCCAACAGGTCTAAAGAGACCATGTAGTCTCCCTTGCGAAGCAACAGAAGAATTTCACTGTCTGCTTCCCTCTGGCGGCGGACCTTCTTCTTCCCTGTTGATGGAAAGAAGTGTTTGGAGCCCGATATTGCTGGTTGGGGGAGTACTGACGGTATCCCTGCTGGTTGTAAGGTTGATACCGATTTGATTGGAAAGAGGATCGTTGTTGAAAATTTCCCCTGGAGCCTCGGCCACGAAAGGATTGAAAACGGTTCTGCTGTAGTGAACCCAAGGATTTAGCAGTGTCCGTATCTGCTTTTATTTCCTGCAATGCATCGTCAATGTGTTTTCCAAAGAGGCTTTCGCCATCAAAAGGCATGTCCAAGATTTTAGATTGAACCTCTGGACGGAAGGATGTGGCTTTGAGCCATCCTTGCCTCCGTAGAGCTACCGCCCCAGCCATCTGACAGAAAGCTACGGAAGCTATATCCATTGCCACATCTATGGATTCTGATGCTGCCCTGGCTCCATCCTGTAAAATGGTAGTTGCCTCCTCTTTTTTGTCCTCCGGAAGGTGCGACAGAATTGGTGCGATGTTCGACCACATCTGCCTATTAAACCGGCTCAGAAGCGCCATAGCATTAGTTGCCTTGATTGAAGCTGCTGCCATGACTGCGAAACGTTTACCTATGCCAGCCATCTTCTTGCCCTCTTTATCAGGAGGTGCCACGCATGTTGCCATTGGGTTCTTGGAACGCTTCTGCGCTGCTTGGGTCACCACCGAATCCGGCCAATGAGGCATGCTGGAGCCGTCTCTATAGCGCGATACTTTTTATCCAGCTTGGGTATAGAAGCTGGAACTGAGGCTGGATTCTTCATCAGCTTGAGACCTTCAGACCAGACATGATCAATAATCGGTATAGCTCTCACGGATTTCCTGGATGACTCCTTGAAGTCGTAGAGGAAACATTCACTAGCCTTGGCTGGCATTTCAAGCTGAAATCTCTTAGCCACCTTTTCCATTAAATCATGAAAACTGGCTATGTCTTCTGGCGGAGAGCTTGATTGGGGCAATGGAGACACCGGAGACGTTGGAACTATATATTGGTCCCATTCATCCCCAACCACGTCATCTTGGGTGATTTCTCATTCCTCTTCTTGATCATCCTGATCAGAATCATGCAGATCATCACGAATCGTGATAACCTTTTGTACCTCCTTCCGAGGAGGTGGAGGAGGAGTAGGAGGCTGAATCAGGGGTGTTTCTTTTGCTGGTTGTGAAACATTCCCAGCGGCCGCGGAAGAGACGGGCGCATTATCCTCCGGAAATCGACGGTAATAACTGTCAATCATGCTTCTCAGATCTGAAATAAGAGAGACAGGCACTGACATAGCCTCTTCCCTCGCGGGCGTATCTACTTCCTCTTCGTCGTCATAATGACAAGCCTGATGAAATGACTCGTATCTCATCTGGCCCTTGACCGGCCGATCTCTAAAAGAGAAATGCTCCTCTTCCTCTTGTTGGCCTTCCTCATCAGTATCCTGATGCTTAATATGGAGCTGCGACGGACTGTACGCAACACCGTAGAATCTTTCCTCCTCAGATTCCTGGCAATCCAGACTAGTAGAGGGCAGCAGGGGTGAAATCTTTGGCGTAGAAAACTCCCCTCTTTTGCTCGTCAACGGTCCCGTCGACGGAGTCATCCTCTTAATAGAAATATAAGTAGAAGTAATCCTTGTAGGCGATGCCATCGTCGACGTTTTTTCATCGTCGACGGGGTCGTCGACGGAACAATCATCGGTATCGTCGACGGTACGCTCGTCGACAAGGATCTTGCCGTCGACGAAGGTCTGGAACTCACCGTCAACGGAGTCGTCGTCGTCGACGAAGCTGTCGTCGTCGAGATTGTCGTAGTCGTCGACGAGGTGGTCGTCGTCGAGGCCGTCGACGGTCTCGTCGGCGATCTGACTGGAATTTCGATAGTTTTCGTCGACGGAAGCGACGACGGAGCCTTCTTTCCTGAGGAAGGCTTGAGAGGAGTTGGAGGGAGAGAAGTAGAGGATTCACCTTCCTTAGATTTTCCTGCTTTAGGTTTCTTCCCATCTCCCTTTTCCTCAGAGGACCCTCTCTTCTGTTTTTTAGAGGTGTGTCCTTTGGCTTCCCCCTCAGACTCAGAGTCTGGAGCTTTCCTTTTCTGAAGCCATAATAAAAGGTGCGCTTCTCTATCCTAGTTTTGGCAGAGAAGGTCCGACAATACTTGCAGTCCTTAGGAATATGCTTAGGGTACAGACAGTACAAGCACTCCTTGTGAGGATCCTCAGAAAATAGCCTGGCCTTTCCACAGGACCTGCAAGCTCTGAAAAGGCTCTTCTTGGAGCTTTCAGCCATTCTGAGATTATTAATGCTGACAAGAACAAACACAATACCTGACTCTGAAGAGTGAAGGTCAAAAGTTCAGTGAAGAGAGAAAAAACTGAGCAGAGCTCAGGGAGACGACTCCTCACACGAAGGCGGTTGGAAATCTGAGGTATGGTGGCTCTGCTGGGAATGGTGTAGGCTGGGGCTGGCTGCTGATTGGCTGTAGTTTGGGCCACATAATGAGGAGGAGAGGTTACCCTCTGGTTTCACTACTCTATGGTTTCAGGCAGTTTTTCTTCTACTGCTATGGTTATTATTTACCGGGAGACTCCCACCATGACAACGGGGAAGTAACAAGCATGTGAATCTATGAAAGATTGAATACTGGAGAACTTGCTAGATACAGAAGGGAAGGGAGGATAACATCCTCCTGCCCCTTCGTAGGATCAAAGTGATGTGCTCTACACCACAGAAAAAACCTCTTCCACGTAAACGCGTATGACGTTCGTGTGGAGGGTCTTTTTGCTTTTTTAAAAATATGCATACAATCAGGAGGCAGATTTAAATGTCCGTATTGCAGGACCTCAGGAGCCATGCTGTCAAGTTCAGTGAGGGAAGGTTGGGATGAAGAATACTCCCTCCCATCTTAGTCAGCAGGTCCGGCCTGCAAGGTAGTCTCCTGTGTGGAAGTATCGACAGATGTAGAAGGTCCGGGTACCACCACTGCCGTGGCCAGTCTGGAGCTATCAGAATCATGGTCATGCTGGATCTGAGTAGCTTGAACACCACCTTTGGGATCAGGGGCAGAGGAGGAAAGGCGTAGGCAAATGTCCATGACCAGTCCATCAAAAGAGCATTCTGTCCCTGGACGGTGGAATCTGGACGCGAAGGCGTGGCATTTTGTGTTTTCGTTATCTGCGAATAGATCTATTTCCGGACGACCCCAACGATGGAAAAGGTCCGCCGCCACCTCGTCGTGTAGAACCCAGTCTGGCTGATCTTCTAAGTGCCTGCTGAGTGCGTCTGCCTTGACATTTAGCTCTCCTGGAAGTTACACCGCCACCACGAGTGGTTCCGGGCGAGCAGCCAGTGTCAGATCGCTTGCGACTCCAGGGAGAGAGGACGCGACCGAGTTCCACCCTGCTTGTTCAGGTAAAACATAGTCGTCGTGTTGTCTGTCTGGACCAGGACTGAATCGGACTCGATTGCTGGCAGGAAAGCTTTCAGAGCCAGATGGACTGCTCGTAGCGCCAGCATGTTGATGTGGCAGGTCTGTTCTTTTGCCGACCAATGTCCCTGAATCTGAAGGCACCCAATGTGTGCCCCCCAGCCTTGCAGAGACGCGTCTGTCACCACCGATTGCACTGGTAGTGGCTGGTGAAAAGGGACTCCTACCATCAGATTCCGCTGCTGAGTCCACCATGAGAGGGAGGATCTCGCCACCTGGGAGAGAGAGATCTGATCCTCCCAGCAACCTGTCAACTGATCCTACTGGTCCTCCAGAGTCTGCTGCAAAGGACGCATCCTCAGCCTGGCTTTGGGAATGAGAAAGATGCAGGACGCCATGGATCCTAGCAGGGAAGCCACCTGCCGGACTGTCAGATTCTGCACCTGGAGCAGAAGCCTGCATCTCTGTCTCATGGAAGACAGTGTCTCCTCCGAAGGATACGCTCTTTCCACACTTGTGTCCAGAACGGAGCCGACAGAACTGGAAGTCGTGACTCACTTGCAGTGGGGATGGACCTTTTAGCAGCCAGTCGTCCAAGTATTGATAGAAGAAGAGACCTTTTCTGTGAAGAAAAGCTGCCACCACTGCCATGCATTTGGGGATGGATCGGTCCTCGCGGAGACGACTTCAGTCCAAAGGGCAGGACCTTGTACTGATAATGTTTGTGGCCGAACACAAACCGCAGGTACTTCCGATGACGTTTTGCGATGGAAATGTGGAAGTACGCATCTTGGAGGTCCACAGAACACATCCAATCCCCTACTTGCAGATGTGGACATATTTGGTGAAGGGCCAACATGCGAAACTTCTCCTTCACAATGACCTTGTTCAGAAGTAGAAGGTCCAGGATTGGTCGAAACTTGTCCTCCTGATCTTTTTTGGGGACAAGAAAGTATCTGGAGTAAACTCCTTTTCCTCTTTGAGCAGGTGCAACCTCCTCTATCGCCTGCTTTTGGAGAAGAGCTCTCACCTCTATTCGAAGCAGCTTTAACTGATGAGGACAAGACTTTTTTGGTGGTATGTCCTTCGGAAGCGCACGGAAACGTAGCGCATATCCATTGCGTAGTATATTCAGCACCCAGCCATCTCCTGTGATTCTGGCCCACTCTGCTAAATGTTGAGAAGCACTTCCTCCAACTGGAGTGGGCAACAGCGGAGGAAACAACTGCTCATGACTTCCCGCCTCTCGTCGTGGTAGAGGACTGCTGTTGGTGACCACCTCTACCTCTGTTGGACTTTCCTCCTCGAAACTGGGTCTTCCCCTGGTTCTTGTTTTGGGACCACTGAGGGGTTTGAACCCTCTGCTGAGGCCCATTGCGCTGGTTGAATTTGTAGCGGCGCTTAAACTCCTTTTTCTTCTCCAACCCAACCGCTTTGACCGTGTCCAACTCGGTTTTCATCCTATTCATCTCTTCGTCAGCGTGAGTGCCGAAGAGAGAAGAGCCAGAGAACGGGAGGTTCATGATTCTTTGCTGAGCATCTGGCTTCAGTCCTGTTAATCGTAACCAGGACGATATCCTGGCGCATATTCCATGCGCATAAGAGTGCGCTGATAGCACCGCGCCATCTGCCGATGTGCTTATCACTTGGTTAGCCACCAAAGATCCCTCTGTGACTATCTCAGCGAAATCCTTTTGGTCTTCCTTTGGGAGCTTGGTTTTGAAACGCTCCAAAGAGTCCCAGAGAGCTCGGTCATACCTGCCAAGCAACGCAGCAGCGCTGGAGACTTTAAGGGAGGCAGCAGCAGACTTGCAGGCCCTGCGATCCCACGAGTCCTGGGACCTTCTTTCTTTGTCTGGTGGAACAGATGAAGTGGCCGAAACAGCATGCATCTTCTTCGCTGCCGCCACAATGACAGAGTCTGCAGGCGGATCTGTCTTGACGAAGACCGGATCCAAGGTAGCTGGCTTGTATTTCTTCAAGAGACGAGCCGGCACCACCTTAATGGTTGCTGCAGTTAAAAAAGTGTCCATGACAGGGTCAAGGATCCCAGGAACCAATGGCAGCAAAGGACGAGATGCTGTCTTCTGATGAAGAGTCTAGAAAATCACTGTTGTCGTGAGTTGCGGACAGACATCTCAATATTGAGCTTCTGCGCACCTATCTGCAGAACCTCATGGTAGGTGGAAATTTCGTCTATGGGAGAGACCCTGGAAATCGGGCTGTCCGATAGTGTGGAGGAGTAACCCCTCCTGGAGGATCGGGTGGAGGAAGTCGAGAAAGTAGATGCGTTCTCCTACTTCTTCAGTGTGCACTACTACTCCTTTCTCTCAATCTCACAGTGTGTTCCTCGCGTCTCGGAGAACGTGACCTGTCGTGCCTTCTCTCCAGAGACCTCTCATGCCTGTGTCTAGGAGGGCTCGCTCTGTCCGCTTCGTCCACCAGTCTCTGAAGAGGAGACCTATGTGCAGAACTGGCATATTCCTGCATCCGTCTTACTGCTCCAGAGTCCTGCCAATGACTTACAGGTAGATACCATCTTTGGAAACACTGAACTGCAGCAGGGGCCTCCTTTGGTTTCGAAGGAGACTTGCGGACGCGGTAGCAGGTTCCGGAGTGGGCGACATAGAAGAAGCCCTCCTGGAAGAATGAGAGGACGAATGGCGTGAGGCTGACTCCGTCACCAGGAGGACGGATCCATCCCCAGACCTCATTGAGGCCTGTCTCGACGTTGAACGTGCTCCAGACGCCGATCCAGGCTCCTGCCATCTTGTCGACGTCGAACGCCGTCTTGACGGCGACTGGTGTTGATGAGAAGCAGGTGAGTGCTGTCTCAACGTCGAACGGCGATGAGAAGCAGACGACTAAGGATGTCTCTCACTCGACGCCGAGTGTCTTCTAGACGACGGCGGAGCTGCATCCGGTCTCGACGTCGAAGGTCTTCGAGATGTCGAAACCGAATGTCGTCGAGACGACGACGGAGACCTCATCATCGACGCCGATCGTCGCCCAGTTGACGACGGCGGAGGGGTCCTTGTTCTCGTGGTCCACTCCAGACGCCATCTTGAGTCCACCGCGTGGGCTTGCCTTTGCCAAGGTTTGTTGCCCCAATCCCGGGTCCAGCATCGCCGACAGCAGACACCTTCGTGGGACAGCTCGCACCTCCATCCTGGTCGCCGACAACGCCTCCTGGTCCGAGAGACTGCAGAGCCCAGCGTCGCCCACTCACCTGGTCGGGGTGACTTCATCCGGTGCCATCCTGGTGCCCACCTAATCACTGGCTAGTGATTAAGAACTGAGTCCCCTCTGCTTTCAGGTCGTCTCCATCACCGATCCAGGCTTGGATCACATCGAACTTCTTCACTGGTCGCCTGCCAGCAACTTCTTCTTTCAGGCTCCAAAGACTGTAACGAGGATTCCCGACGTCTTTTGAACCCTATGCAGCCGCAGCCCCTGGGCTAGGTAACCTGAGCATTTCGGTGCTCCAACGTAGGTTCACTAAGTGTCCAGATCCTTTTTCGTTTTCAGCCTATCTAGTCGGATTCGTCCAATAACTGTAACTTTACGAAATACTAGTATCCATAGACTTTGTCCCGCATCCCGCATGAGAGTGCACACTCTGCAACCGATCTCCCTAGGCCTCCTGCTCCTAACCTGAAGGTTCTGTAGTGTAGTCCTAGCGATCCTGAAGCCTCTGGATCTTGTTACTTACCTGCTGGTATTTCGCATTCCACTTTTGTAGTATATGGTTTTTCGTGACCCTCGGGCATTTGTGTAAATTGTGCAACTTAAAGTATTTTCGTAAGAGTTTTGTTGTGTGCTTAGCTCCCTGACTCATAAAGAGTTCAGGGTAGACTTGTTATAAATAAATATCCTTTTATTTTCATAACAACTTGTGTGGTGTCCTTTCACTTGGTGTTCAAGGGGTATATGCGATGGTATAACAGCTGGCTTAACACGCCCTCTAGAGTTTAGCCTAAAGACTGCTCTTGTCCATGCTGCTAGGATAGCTGGTCTATAAGGTTGACTTACAACCAATCATCAATAAGGGTTGTTTGGACTGATACATATTGATCACTAGAATAGTGAGCACTGCATATCAGGCAAACTTCTCACGTTGGTGAGCAGCGGTTGGGATTTGAGCTTGCTGTTGTTTTACCACACGTATCCTAAGAATATCATTTGAAAGATCACATAAGTACCAAGGTACATATAACTTAGCTTAGAATACTCGGAGTTCTACTGAACCAGCTGTTGTAGTTTAACAGGGCCTAGCACACCCTGACTACAACTCTTAGCAAGGGATCAGTAGGCAAACAAATAGTGTAGGTAGGTGCATCACTTACACCACACTAGAAGCATGTCAGACAAAGGAGGGAACTCAGAGGCCCCCATTGTGTCAGTTGACCCTCCACAGGTCATATCAAGATATGCAGCTCTTAGCTTCCAGGAGATGAGACAAGTGTGTACCTCCAGGAAGCTAAAACAGGGTTCTAACCCTACCATCCCATTCCTGATTGGTCTCTTAGAGACTTATGATGCCAGGAGGGCTTCTAACACAGGCCCTTCTAATCCAGATGGGAGCATGCCCCCCTTAGAGGGAACCCTTGGGGACCCTGACCTCCAACTCAAAGGAACAGTTAGTGAAGGAGAGGAGGAGGGTCAGGAGTTGTCAGGGGATGAGGCAGACAAAGGTCAGGTAGAAGTCAGTAGACTCACCAGGACCAAC
Organism: Lissotriton vulgaris; assembly: GCF_964263255.1. Taxonomy (NCBI): domain Eukaryota; kingdom Metazoa; phylum Chordata; class Amphibia; order Caudata; family Salamandridae; genus Lissotriton; species Lissotriton vulgaris. The sequence continues at coordinate 2,026,758,542 of NC_141693.1, forward strand.
TTAAGCAGGCATGAGAATGGACTTGGGGGACCCCCAGGGCCACTCTCAGGCAGGCTTAACATTGGTAATGGGCGAGTTAGGTCTATCCAGAGGCTCTAACAGATCCATTAGAACCAATGGCTCTCAGACCTCTTCTCACAGAGGGATGACATCCCCTCAGAGGAGAGAGCATGAGGCCAAGATGAGGGAAGTCAATCTGAGGATTGAAAGGGAAGAACTTGCCCTGGCCAAAGAGAGACTTGCCTTTGCAAGAGAGCAGAAATTGAGTGGGACAGACCCCACTGGTGGCAGCATTTTACCTAGAGAAAAGGACAGGAGTTTAGATACTAGACACCTGAGTAAGATAGTGCCCCCCTTTAAACAAGGGGATGACATCCACAAATGGATGACTGCTTTGGAGAGGGCCTGCACTGTCCAGTGCGTCCCCCAGAGTCAGTGGGCAGCTATCTTGTGGCTCTCCTTTGAAGGCAAAGGTAGAGATAAGCTCCTCACTACTAGAGCTGAGGATGCTAACAATTACCAAGTCCTGAAAAATACACTGATTGAAGGGTTTAGCTTAACCACTGAGCAGTACAGGTTGCTGTTCAGGGATACCCAGAAAATTCTATCTCAGGATTGGTCTGATTTTGTGGATTGTGCCACTAAGGCTTTGGAAGGCTGGTTGCTGGGCAGTAAGGTTACTGATTATACAGGGTTGTACAATCTGATCATGAGAGAACAGATTTTAAATAACTGTCAGAACCAGTTGTTGCATCAGCACCTTGTTGACTCAGATCTGACCTCTCCCCAAGAATTGGGAAAGAAGGCAGACAGATGGGTCAGAACAAGGGTCAAGCAGAACCAGGCTCAGAACCAGGGTGGTCAGAAGAAAGTAGACCAGAAGGGTAATAACCAGAATGAGCAAAATGACCAGAAGTCTTCGACAGGCCCCCAACAAACCAAAGAGGGTGGGGGTCAGGCTTCACAGCAGAAAAAGAAGACTCAAGAAGGCCAGTCTAAAAGGTGGTGCCAATACTGTAAAAGTAAAACTCACTGGTTTAGTGAGTGCACCAAGAAAGGAGGGCAAACTCCTACCACTACAGCCCCTAAGGCACCTGCACCCCCTAGTACAGTCAGTAGTGGTAGTGCACCTCCCAAGGGATTAGTTGGGTTAACCTTGGGATCTGAGGGGTATGACAACCTAGTTGGCGCACTCACTCAGGCTGTCCTTGTCTGTACAGGGGATGTGGATATATCCCCTGATGCAAGTCCCAATACTTTGGGCAAATACAGGCAGACACCTTTTATAAATGGAAAAATGGCTCAGGCCTACAGGGACACTTGTGCCAGTGTCACAATGGTGACACCTAACTTTGTGGACCCTGGACAGATCATGCTAGGTCCAGAGTACCTAGTGACCAATGCCAGCAATGTCACTACCCACCATAGTATGGCAATTGTTGCTTTCTCCTGGGGAGGGGTAAGTGGCCAAAAGAAAGTTGTGGTTAGTTCAGACCTCCCAGTTGAATGTTTGTTGGGCAATGATTTGGAGTCATCCCTATGGTCAGAAGTGGAGCAGAGGACTCACATGGAAATGTTAGGTGTGCCAGCACATGTCCTTGCTGTGACATGTCCTTGCCTTCCCCCTTGCCCCAGGTTGTGGATCAAGTCTCAGAGGAGGCTGACCTCAAAGAGCTGAGGGAAACTGAGCCTACAGAACTTGAACCTGATCAGGTTGAGTTTCTGGGTTCAGGGGGGCCCTCCAGAGAAGACCTGGGGAAGGCACAGTTAGACTGCCCTTCTCTTGAACCCCTCAGACAGCAGGCTGCTGCTGAGGCTGCAGGGAACGCCACAGGTGCCCACAGGGTATACTGGGATGATGGACTCCTGTACTCTGAAGCAAGAGACCCCAACCCTGGTCAACCAGGAGGCTGGTTATCCCCTTGTCACAGAGAGGTTTCCTTCTTACCTTGGCCCATGAGATTCCCCTTGCAGGACACTTAGGCCAGAATAAGACTTGGGACAGACTTGTCTCACACTTTCACTGGCCTCACATTAATGAAGATACCAGGGAGTTTTGTCGCTCCTGTGTCACTAGCCAAGCCAGTGGTAAGTCAGGTGGCACAACAAAGGCCCCCCTTATACCACTACCTGTGGTGGAGGTACCCTTTGAAAGAGTGGGGATTGACATTGTTGGTCCAATGGAACCCCAGACAGCATCAGGGCACAGGTTTATACTGGTGGTGGTGGACCATGCCACCAGGTATCCTGAAGCTATTCCCCTTAGGACCACTACAGCACCTGTTGTGGCAAGAGCCCTAGTTGGAGTGTTCTCCAGAGTGGGCTTCCCTAAGGAGGTTGTCTCTGACAGAGGTGCAAACTTCATGTCAGGATATCTGACTGCTATGTGGAAGGAATGTGGTGTCAACTACAAGTTCACCACACCCTATCATCCACAGTGCAATGGGCTTGTTGAAAGGTTCAACAGGATCCTAAAAGGGATGATTCATGGACTACCTGAAAAGCTCAGGCGTAGATGGGATGTCCTGATACCCTGCCTTTTGTTTGCTTACAGAGAGGTCCCACAGAAGGGGGTTGGCTACAGCCCTTTTGAACTTTTGTATGGACATCCTGTAAGAGGACCCCTGTGTTTGGTGAAGGAAGGATGGGAGAGACCTCTCAAAAAGCCTGCAACCAACATAGTGGACTATGTACTTGGTCTCCGCTCCAGGATGGCTGAGTATATGGAAAAGGCTTCTAAAAACCTTGAGGCAAGCCAAGAACTCCAAAAAAACTTGGCATGACCAAAAGGCTGTCCTGACTGTGTACAAGTCTGGACAGAAGGTGTGGGTGTTGGAGCCAGTGGCCCCAGCAGCACTCAAAGACAAATGGTCTGGGCCCCTCACAATCATTGAGCAAAAGGGAGAGGTCACCTACCTGGTGGACCTTGGAACTCCCAGGAGCCCCCTCAGGGTGCTCCATGTGAATAGGCTCAAGGCATATGTCGACAGGAAGGACATGAGCTTGCTCATGGCCACAGATGAGGGACAGGAGGAGGAGAGTGACCCTCTCCCAGACCTGCTCACTCAGAACCCTGATGATGGGTCAGTGGATGGTGTTGTCTTTTGTGGCAGCCTCTCTGAGCATCAGCAAAAGGATTGCAAAAAAGTTCTTCAATCCTTTAGACATATGTTCTCTCTGACACCCAGTCAAACCAATTGGTGTACCCATGAGGTTGACACTGGTGACAGTCTGCCAGTTAAGAGTAAAATCTACAGACAGCCTGATCATGTCAGAGACTGCATTAAATCAGAAGTGCAGAAAATGTTGGAGCTGGGAGTCATTGAGCCCTCAGATAGCCCTTGGGCTAGACCAGTAGTTCTAGTGCCAAAGCCTCACACCCAGGGTGGTAAGAAAGAGATGAGGTTTTCCGTAGACTACAGAGGCCTCAATGCAGTCACTAAGACTGATGCCCACCCAATACTAAGGGCAGATGAACTTATAGATAGATTGGCTTTTGCCAACTACTTAAGCACATTTGACCTGACAGCTGGGTATTGGCAAATCAGGTTAGCTGAGGAAGCCAAGCCCAAGACAGCATTTTCTACCCCTGGTGGGCATTATCAGTTAGTGGTAATGCCCTTTGGTTTGAAAAATGCACCTGCCACCTTCCAAAGGCTGGTGAATCAAGTTCTCACTGGGCTGGATGACTTCTGTGCAGCATATCTTGATGATATAGCTGTCTTTAGTTCTACCTGAGAGGACCACCTGGTCCACCTGAGGAAAGTGTTAGAGGCACTGCAAGCAGCAGGTCTCACTATCAAGGCCACAAAGTGCCAGATAGGGCAGACACAGCTTGTATACCTGGGCCACCTTGTAGGTGGAGGCCATGTTCAGCCACTGGAGAGCAAGATACAATCCATCAAGGACTGGGCTCCTCCAACCACCCAGACTCCGGTTCGAGCTTTCTTGGGCCTGACTGGTCATTACAGGAAATTTGTCAGAAATTATGGATCAATTGTGACTCCACTTAATGACCTGACAAGTAAAAAGATGCCAAAGAAAGTTCAGTGGACAGCAGGCTGTCAAAAAGCATTCAATGACCTAAAGCAGGCCATGTGCACAGCACCTATCCTAAAGAGTCCAGACTGCTCCAAACCATTCATTGTCCAAACAGATGCTTCTGAGTTGGGTGTGGGAGCTGTTCTATCTCAGCTGAATTTTGATGGTCATGACCAGCCCATTGCTTTTATTAGCAGAAGGCTGACCCCCAGAGAGAAAAATTGGTCAGCTATTAAGAGGGAGGCCTTTGCTGTGGTTTGGGCCCTGAAGAAACTGAGGCCATACTTGTTTGGCACTCATTTCAAGATTCAGACCAACCATAAGCCCCTCTTGTGGCTAAATCAGATGAAGGGTGAAAACCCCAAACTGCTTAGGTGGTCCATTTCCCTACAGGGGATGGATTTTACAGTGGAGCATAGACCTGGCACTGATCATGGCAATGCAGATGGGCTCTCCAGGTATTTCCACTTAGAGCAAGAAGACTCACCTGTTCAAGGTTAGTTTATTGTCCCAAAGTTTGGGGGGGGGGGGGGGGGGGGGTCATGTAGGAGAGTAGGGTCTGCAATCCTATGATCACCCCAGATTTTTGCTTTTTTTGCTTCACTGGTTTACGACTTCCCTGGCTGTGGGCCTGCTAATCAGACCCACAGCCTAGCTGTTCTCTCACTAAATTGACACGTGTACCTTAGGTGCATTTACCAATTGGTACTGGGCCACCTTATCAGACCCTGTAACTCAGGGCATAGGTGTACCCAGGGCCTACCAGGGGCTGCAGCATGTATTATGCCACCCCTGGCTGGCCATCTAAATCTGACACAACTGGCTGCACGACAGCTGGGGCAAGGTGGTGTAATCACTCTTTGCTTTAGATATAGTATACCTATATCTAACCCTAAAAAGGACACATATATTCCTATCAGTCACTCCTATGGCAGGCCTTGACAATCCTGAAGGCAGAATGCTTGGAATTATGTGAGATGGTGCTCTGGCATGAGCTGAGCCCGTTTGCAGCTTGCGGAACCAAGTCCTAATAGCTGTTCCATCATAACGTGTACCATATACTCTTAAGTGCCTTATAATCCTCGCGGTTATTTGCCAACTTTGGTATCGCTTTATCAAAACATGTCGAGTAAGGTGTCATACGAATTGGAATACTAACCCCTCGCCTATTCTGGCGACGGGGTTAGCATTCCACCCTTCTAGAGGGACACGACATGTATGTAACTGTGAACCCAGTTTAAAGTTAACTCAAGCCTCAGCATCACAAAATGGATGCTGCCACCACAGACACAAGTCTGACCTCCTGCTGCTGGGAGTCCTTCCAGCGAGGAGAGCTTGGACAAAGGGTTTCCTGTCAGGGGCGGTGCTAGCACCATCCCAGACAGGGTTTTGTGTATCCTAGGTAGGCAGGGCTTTAGAGGAAGGTGACTGCAAGTGGCACCCCGGTGCCCACTGTGCATATGCCGGCTTGAACCAGTTCCAGGGGCACACCAGCCCCTGAGCTGGGGAAAGTCCGGACAGGGGAGAGGGGTGTAACCACCCCCCTTCCTGGTCCCACCCATGGGCAGGACCTAGTCGCGTACCAGCCCCTTTCTTTAGAATAAAGGTAGGAGCGGGGACCCTTCCAAATTAGATCATCTTTGAATCCTGAAACTACTTTCTACGAAAGGAACTCTCGACTTCTTCTCAAGATTTCTCCCTTGTGACTAAGGAGTAGTTACCCTGCAGCAGCAGGCACCACATAAGTATCTTGCTGTTTGCTGAAACGTCCTTCCTCCGGAACCAGACTGCCCAGCTCGACGAGACCCGGACTCCCTGCCCTCTCTGCCCTCAACCTGCCTCTACAGCACAGCTGAGAATCGTAGGTGCGATGAGACCAGAGGACCCGGCGACCATCAGAACCAGCACGACACTGAACCAGCACGACCACCGAGGGACCCTCGAGTGGGTGCACCGGGGTAAGAGAAGCCCCAACCCCAAGCAGCACGAGCTCCAAAGTCCAGCCCCCCAGCATCCACCAGATCTGCGTGGGGCCCTTTTGCTCCTGGGCTGCTGCTACGTTGTCCGGTCACTTGCCCGTTGGCTAGTGACCCTCCAGACGACGTCCTACGTTTGTTTCACCGCTGGTCTAGTTCCTCTAGACTGGCCCTAGTCTGCTCCTGAAGGGGACCCTCCTCGGACCCTCCTGGTCCACTCAAGACGCCATTTTGTGTCGCCACGTGGGCTTGCCGTAGCCAAGGCTTGTTGCCTCCTTCACCGGATCCAGCATCGCCAGCAGCAGACATCCGACATGGGACAGCTCGCAGACCTCCAGCCTGGTCGACACCAGCGCCCTGGTCCGTGCAGCAGCAGAATCCAGTGTCACCTCTTCGCCTGGCTGAGTGACCTCGTCCGGTGCCATCCTGGTGCCCACCTAATCACTGGCTAGTGATTCAGAACTTGGTCCCCTCTGCTTACAGGTACTCTTCTTCAACTGATCCAGTCCTTGGATCAGCCCGGAACATCTTCACTGGTCGCCTGCCAGCAACTCTTACTTCAGGCTCCTGGTTTGTCAACGATGATTCCCGACGACACTTGAACCCTATGCAGCCGCAGCCCCTGGGCTAGGTAAACCGAGTACCACGGTGCTCCAGCGTAGAACAACTCTCTAAGTGTCTAGATCCACTTTCGTTTTTGGCCTACCTAGTCGGGTTCGCCCGAGAACACTAACTTTGCATTTACTAGCCTCCATAGACTTTGTCCCGCATTGCGCGTGAGAGTTTCCACTCTGCACACGACGTCCCTAGGCCTCCTGCTTCTAATCTAAGGGTTCAGCATTGTAGGCCCAGCGTTTCTAAAGTCTCTGAGAGTAGTACTTACCTGCTAGTAATTTCGCATTCCACTTTTGTAGTATATGGTTTTTCGTGCCCCTCGGGCATTTGTGTAAATTGTGCGACTTTCAGTATTTCTTTCAGAGCTTTGTATTGTGCTTAGCACCCTGTCCTCATAAAGAGTCCAGGGTTGTTGTGTTATAAATAAATATCCTTTTCTTTTCATAACAACTTGTGTGGTGTCCTTTCACTTGGTGTTCAAGGGGTATATGTGATGGTAGAACAGCTGGCTTAACACGCCCTCTAGAGTTTAGCCTAAAGACTGCTCTTGTCCATGCTACTAGGATAGCTGGTCTATAAGGTTGACTTACAACCAATCATCAATAAGGGTTGTTTGGACTGATACATAGTGATCACTAGAATAGTGAGCACTGCATATCAGGCCAACTTCTCACAGCCTTCTCTTCGGCTATCTGCTTGTTGGTGTCTTTTCCAGTTCTATGCAGTATCCGAACTGCATGATGTTTAGAACCCATTTGTCTGAAGTTATTGCCTTCCACTCCTGGAAGTAATGTTTTAGTCTTCCTCCCACTGGTCTCACATGCAAGCAGGTACTTAGTGCGCTTGACCCCTGCGTGTTGTCCTTGTGCCTCACTCTGGGAGTTCTTATTTGGGTGGGCACACGTTGCCTGACTAAGTCACTTGGCGGGGCATTGCTGACCTCCCCTCCTATTCTGGCCACGTCCATTGCCTCTCCCGCGAAAGGACTGGCCCCTCTGCTGGTATTGCCAGGACTGCTTTTGTTGGCCTTGCTGTGTTTGGTTCTCCGCCTGGTAGGATTGTTGGAACGCCTGGTGCGATGTTCCTGGCTGGTTACCACCCCTGCCGTTGGGCCTTCGTGATGGGGTGCCCCTTTTCGACCCTCTGAACTGCAATGCCCCCATGGACCTTGCTGTCTCATTGTCTTTCTTTATTTGTTTTTCGTCTACTGGGGCCCTGAACAAGGTCTGTCCGTTGAACGGAGTGTTCAGGATGCTGTGTTGTACTTCTGGCTTGAAGCCTGACACTCTGAGCTAGGCTTGTCTTTTTTCTGTGATGCCCATCATCATGAGCCTACTGGAGGTGTCCGCTCCGTCCAGAGCTGTCTTGATGCAAGAGTTTGCCACATTCTTCCCCTCTTCGACTAGGTTTTCAGCTCTGTCTCTGAATTCCTGAGGCATATTCTTTATCAACTTGCCCAGTTCCTCCATGATTTGGTACTGATGCCTGTTTAGTAGTGCGTTGGAAATGGCCATTCGCCAGTGCATCGCGGCATTCCTTTCAATTCTTCTCCCTACCAAGTCCATCCTCTTGCTCTCTTTGTCTGGAGGTGGTCCTGAGGTAGTAGGCACATTAGCCCTCTTCCTTGCTGTGGCAGCAATGATTGAGTCAGCTGAGACCGTGCCCTGGATATAGGCTGGGTCCTTGGATGAATGTTTATACTTCTTTTCAGTCCTTGGTGTGACTGCCTTGCATGTAGCCGGCTCCTTGAAGGCTTTTTTTACTTGTGACAAGACACTTTCCAGCATTGGCAGGTACTGGCTCTTGGTCTGTGTGGGGAGCAATGTCTCGAGGAGGAAGTCAGCCTTCTGCTGCTCTTCGTCGAGTTTCACCTTGAAGACAGCCGCTGCAATCCTGATGACGGTGTTGTACACCCCAATGTCATCTGGCGGCGAAGGCCTCGAAGGATACGTGTTGACGCTCTCTTCAGGACTCCCTGTGTCGACTTCTTGCCAGTCGATCTCCTGATTTTCCGAGGTCGCCGAACCCAGGAGCGTCCTGCGGTCGTCGTCCTCCTCATAGTAGTCGAAGGCCTCCTCTTCGTCCGGTTCGTCGAATGTTTCAACATTCTCCGACTGTTCCTCGCCTTCATCCTCTTCCTCCTCGACCACCTCATGCACCTGTGGCTTGGGCTTCGTCGGGATTATGTAGTCTTTCATCCTGGCGTCGAAATCCTTTTTTTGTTGCAGGATGTTCTCCATTTCGGCTTTGAGACGCCTCTTCTTCTCCATTTCGGCAGCCAGATCTGCGTCCAATGGGTCGGCCAGTCTCTTCAGGCGGTAAATTCGGTGCCAAACCTATTTTCGGCATCGAAGGTTTCGGCGCCGAGCTTATCTTCGGCGTCGGCGCTGGGGCCTTTATCGGGTCCTTCTCCCTCGGCATCGGACGTTCCTTTTCGGAGACGTTTTTCGACGGCTTTAGCTGTTCTTCAGCTCTTGGCACCGCGGACTCCTTTTCAGAGGATCCACTGGGCCTGGGTTTAGGTGCGGGCGCCGAAGCTTTCGGCGCCGGTGCTTTCGAGGATTTTCCCTCGATCTTTCGAGACTCTTGGTCTCTCGGGGCTTTAGGGGCCGTAGAGTCTCCTACCTTCTTTGGATTCTTCCTAATATCGGTCTCTACGACCGTGTAGCCGTCCCTTCGGCGGCGTTGTTGTCTTCTTCGTCTGAAGATAGGCCCAGGTCTCGAAGGGATGGAGGCTGGCCCTTGCTCTGCATCGTGGCGTTGGCTACTCTCTGTCTCGCTCGAACTCGAAGCGTTTTCGGCGTAAAGGAGGAGCAGGCTTAGCAGTCGCTGCTCTCGTGGTTTACCGGTAGGCAGAGGTTGCAAACCAGGTGCTGGTCCTTCTGTGCGTACTTGTGGTGGCAATTTGCACAGAACTTGAAAGGAGTCTTGTACATCTCATGCATTCAGGGGGCCCCCTGCACTCGCATTCCTCGATGGAAAATCGAAGTTGTTGAACTTCCTTCCCTCTTTCGTCGATCTTCTGGATGATGAAGTCTCCTTAAGTCTTCTCCAATGTTTTTTGTCCAAAAACTGCGTGTTTTCTTCTCTTTTCTCCAAAAATGTCTGGAGCCCTCTCGGGAACGATCCAGACCCAATCGCGGAAAAAAGAATCTGAAGATGGCGCCCAAGAGTGGGTGCTTCTACAGGAAGCGCGCCGACGTCACTGGAAATACACCAAAAGGTGGGACATCGATGCCCACCTGGGCTACGAAAAAACAAAGAAAAGACTACGATTCCGGACCCAACCACAAGACCGCGGAATGATGCACAGCATAGTGAATCCAGAAAGATTCACGCTGCAAAAATTTGTATTACCTCCAGCCGGAGGTGTGCTGCTACTGGAGCTAGGACCTTTGTAAACACTCTGGGTGCTGATCGTAGTCCAAAGGGGAGGACCTTGAACTGAAAATTCCTGCCAGCCACTTTGAAACGCAGGAACTTCCTGTGACGGGGTAAAAGGGGAACATGGAAATACACATCTTGAAGGTCCAAGGTGGCCATGTACTCCCCTGCCGATGATGCTGTATTTCTTGGAGTGATAGCATCCGAAACAATAGTTTTCTCAAGTACTTGTTGAGGGCACGAAGGTCTAGAATTGGACGCCATTCCCCGGATTTCTTCCTTATTAAAAAGAATCTGGAAAAGAATCCTGTTCCTCTCTGAAGCTGAGGGACTTTTTCGATTGCTCCTTTTTTTAACATCAGATTGATATGGGAAAACAACTCCTTGAGATGAGCTGGAGGTGGGCCCCTTGGGGGAACATTTGGAGGAAATTTTTTTAATTCGAGGGCATGGACCTTGGCCGCAATGTCTAAGACCCACCTGTCCGACGTTATTGAGGACCATGTTGAGTAAAATTTTGAGATTCTTCCTCCAATTTTTATGTGGGAATGCGGCAGTTGTGGTGGCAGGTGGTGAAAATCATTGCCTTTTATTAAAATCCTTTCCACGGTAAGCAGGCTTCCTTTTGTTTTGGGAATAGGTTGTGTTACTTACGCTGGCCGTAAGATTGGTAACGTTGGGACTGGTAACGTTGATTCCCATGATAAGGTCTGTAGGAAGATTGCTGACTATAACCTCCTCTAGGATTGGACGATCCGCGTCCTCTGGCACCTCGAAAGGGCGGCTTTTGAAATTGTAAGGTGCTGAGGGATCTGGCTGTTTCTGTGTCCTTTTTGATTGTTTGCAAGGCTTCCTCTATGTGCGGGCCAAACAAAATTTCTCAGTCGAAAAGCATGTCTAAGACTTTAGCCTGCACCTCCTGCCGAAACGATGTCGCTTTTAGCCAGCCTTGCCGGCGCAGGACGGTAGCCCCCGCTAGCTGTCTGAATCCAGTCGAAGCCACATCAACTGCAGAGTCTATAATCTCGGTTGAGATTCTCTCTCTCTCTCTCCTGCAGTACTTTCAGAGTTTCGGTTTGGAAGGTTCTGGAAGCATGTTGATAAACGGCGAAATGTCCGACCACATTTGCCGGTCGTACCTGCCTAGAATGGCTAAAGAGTTGGCAGCCCGGACCGTAGTTGCAGCCATTGTAGACACACGTTTCCCAATATCATCTAGACGCCTGCCGTCTCTATCCGGTGGGGCTGTGATCGAGGATGAAGGATTTCTGGACCGCTTCTGTGCAGCCTGTACGATCACCAAATCTAACTTAGGGTGCCCTATGAGGCAAGCTAGAGACTTGTCAGGTGCTTTATATTTTTTGTCTATTCTCAGCAGTCCTGGAGGGATAGAAGCAGGAGTGGACATCACCTTAAGTCCCTCTTTCCAGATGAATTCGATAATCGGTATTGACTTAGTCTGCTTCCTTGGCTGGTCCTTGAAGTCATAGAGGAAGCATTCCTCTATGACTTCTTTCCATAAGCAGGTGGAAGCCTCCAATATCCACTGGAGGTGAATCTGCAGTAACCGGAGGTGAAGGAGAAGGTGTTTGGACCTGATAATCGTCCCACTCTGACAACAAGGATCGGTCATCAACTTCACCTTACTCTCTCTCTTCTTCGTCAGATGATTGTTCAGGATGATGGGAAGCTACAGGCGAAGGAGGCCTTGGAGACCTGAAATCAGACGTGGACGCTTGCACCACAGGTGTAGGAGGCACAGAGTCCGCCGACTCAGATGGTGGAAAACGCCTGTAATAATCGTTAAGCATGTGCTGTAGATTCGTTAGCAATGCCACAGGCATCTGAGCTGTGGGCACACTAGTAATGGGTGATGACACATGCTCAGGCGAAGGTTGATCATCTTGATCTTCTTCTTGGTACTTGATAAGCAATTCTGAAGTACTTGTTGCTGCTCCAAACCTTCCATCCAAATCAGAATCTTCCTCACTATCCTCAGAGTCCAGCATTTTCTCAGGGACCTGTAAGGGTACTCTGTAAGGCAACAGGTGCAATGGAGATAAAGGTTCCAGTCCAGAACCTCGTCTCTGTAGCAAGGAAGGCTTCGGTGTTGATGTAAAAGCTGTAGATGGTGACCAAACCTGGATTGTTTTACATGTAGACAGTTGCGGCGTAGACGGAGGAATCGTTAACAGGCTCGTCGACGGAGGAATGGACCCAGACGATGATAAGGTCGTCGTCGACGGTACAGTTGCCTTCGTCGACGAGGAGGGTTTTGTCAACGACGGAGTCTCCGTCGACTATGGAGCCTTCGTCGACGACTGAGTCTCCGTCGACAATGGAGCCTTCGTCGAGGACGGAGTCGCCGTCGACGATGGAGCCTTCGTCGACGATCTGGTCGTCGACGGTGTAGGTGTCGTCGACGAGCTCGTAGATGACGGGAAGGTCGTCGACGACGATGGAGCAACCATCGACTGTGACATCGACGATGAAGCTGTCGTCGATGGAATCTTCTTAAGCTTGGCCGTCGATGAGGCACTGATGATGGCAGATCAAGATTTTCTCGTCGAGGAGATAGGCTTGACTGAGACATAGACCAACGTCGACGGAGGAGACGATGTCAACATGATCATCTCAGGTTTAGGTGAAAAGAAGGTTACCGTAGAAGTAGATGTTGCATCGACGGAAACCTTCGTCGACGAAGGAGTCTTTGACGGCGCCGTAGACGACGGGGTCTTCTTCTAAGGAAAAGTCAGACGTTGGTTTCGGAGGTAAATTTTTGGTCGCTCTTCTCCGGCGTGTAGATGGCAAACGTTTGCTCTTAGCAGGGGGGTAACCTTAAAAGTAGAAGGCCTCTCAGACCCCTTAGAATATTGTTGCTTCTTCACAACTTGGCCCCAGGAGAAGATAATACCTCTTCAGCAGCTCTCTTCCTAGAAGCTGTAGTAGACCCAGAGGCAATACTGCCTGCCTCAGAAACAGGATTATCTTGATCCTTGAGCTTCTGTAGCCACAGAAGCAAGCGGCCCTTCCTGTCCCTGAGGGTCTTCTGAGGGAAGGTCCTACATATCTTGCAGTCCTTCACCTGATGGTCCAGGTACAGGCAGTAAATGCACTTCTTGTGGGGATCTTCAGAGAAAAGCCGGAGCTTACCACAAGAGTCACAAGGTCTGAATAAAGATTTCTTTGAGGAAGACATCTTAAAGTCAAGGAATCTTTAAGGAAAAAGAGAAGTACTGAGCAGAGCTCAGGGAGACTCCCTTCACACAACGTGTGGTCGAAAATCTGAGAACCTGAGCCTCTGGGGAGAACTTTCTGGTGGGTGCTGTCGCCTGATTGGCTGCAGTTTGTGCTATACAAAATGACTAGGATAGTCATGAGTGTGGAAGTTTTTTCTCTTGTAGCTTGGGCTACTTTACTTCCTGGTTGGTTATTACAAAGTTTTTCTAGGATATTATGGCATATTATTGCTTTTTTATGTACCGTGGGACTCCCACTCAGACGACGGGGAATGATTCAGGCATGTGAATCTATGAAAGACACCCCAATACTGGAGAATGATGCTTATAAAAGTATGATGGGATGACCAGTCAGCTGCTTCACAAATATCAGCTCTGGTGAGGTGGCCTCAGAAGGCCACAGTAGAGTGTGCCCATGGAGGAGCGTAGAGCACCCTCCATGCCTTAATGTAGCACATCTGTAGGAAGTTCGCTCTGTATATGGTATTGGCACTAGGTGGTGACACCGTGCACAGGGTCCAGAGGTTCCCCAAACTGTACAGGGCTCAATGAAAAACCCAAAGTGCTCTATTAGTGGTAGTGTGGGCGAGCAGGCTTAGGCCTCACACACAGGAGTGGAAGACATTTGTTGCACAACAAGGTTCAATAATGGACACAGGACTCAAGGAGATTCTGATACATTTTAGAATATATACTTTGTTCGTATTTTATTTTTATCTTTGTAATAAGGTAAGCATAGTTTTAATTAAAAATACTTTATACGTTGAAAAATCGACACTTCTACTTTTCAACATAGTCCAATGTTACCCTATAGGGAAAATAATAACGCAGTTAAACAGGTAAAAAGTCAGCAAGGGCCAGGCGTCAGGTGAGTACCAAAACAGGAGCGGCCTTGTGCAGAGGTCAAAATCGGTGTCCGGCCCACTGCTTTCCAGTGGAGCTAGGGGGTGCCAGGAGCCACACAGCTTGCAGGGAAGTAGATTGGTTGCAGGGGCAAATCTTTGGGGGTTAGGTTGAGCACAGGAGAGCCACAAAGCAGCACCAAACATACACCACCAGAGGCACTGGGGCGGCCAGGTCCAGGGTGCCATTTGGACATTGGGCGCCCAATGTGTTCCAAATAGGATTCTTCTTATGGCAAAGAGGCTGCAGGCGTGGCACTAGAGGTTGCAAGAGGAAGACCAACAACACCAGAGGTAAGTTAGGATGTAGGGGGTCATAGGGGCACCGTCTGTGCAGCTAACCAAGGCCCAGGGGCTTCGGGTGCACTTCGACGTCAGAGTCTTCTTACTGGCGCCGGTCACAGTAAGGGGATTGATAGTGGGCAACCCAGTTTACCCTTGAGGGCTTGGGCAAATAGTATGATATGATGAAGGTACCTTCAAGGGATTTTAGTAAACAAAAGAATTTTAAAATAACTTAGAGAATGAAATCGTGTGGGCTTAGTAATTTCAACCCACTAGTGCTGGTTATGCAACAACAGAAATTCCATGTATTCAAAAACTGTCACCTGTTAGTAATCAGTGGAAGGAGAGAGCAAAGAGCGGGTGTATATAGACAAAAAGTATTTAATCTTTTTTGAATCAAGTTAAAATATTGGGTACAAAATGAGCAGCAATAACGTAGAAGGGTAAATACATTAATTTACACAGTCCTTACTACATCAATTGCTAAAGCTTTTCTACCTATCACAAAATTAATTGAGCATTCAATGGTAGATAAAGCCACAGTCGACGTTTCGGTCTCTATTCTTTCATGTAGGAGACCATCCTCAGGACATGGATTTCATATCTTGAGTACCCTTATTCATCTAAACGCCCGGATCAAAGACTCGGTTGCCTAGCGCTGCTGTGGGTTGAGTGATTAACGTTTTTCAGTGAAGTACTCTTATGGGAGCCAGCAGGTGTCCCGGGTAGGTAGAATGATTTGCACCACAGAGACTCTAAATTACCATGGAAAAGCCTGTCTATTCATTCGCTTCCAGAGGCCATGGATTTAGAAACGGTCCCCGTTGTTTGTTAGAGGGTTACCTTTCTAGTTGTTCACTTCCCGAGGCTGCTGGTTTTAAAGAAAAGGGTAGATGCATCTACTGCTGAAGCATCCATAACGTGAGGACGGACTCGGACGCACTGAATTCAGAGCAGACTACCTCACCGAGAAATATTGGCAAGAAGGCGTCGCTATACCTTCTAATGTGTAAGGGAACCTTTTAAAATTAAGGAGGACCCTTTTCTTTAAAACCCGCAGCCTCGGGTTTTAAAGAAATAAAGGAGTGGTGGAGCCCACCGGAGAACACTGGAGAGAGTCCGCAACTCAGGAGAGTTGCGGCAGAGCCGGTGAGTCACCGAGAGAGAGAGGAAAGGTGTAGCGGGGGCAGGGGAGATGGGCGGTGGACAAACACGGGGGGTTGGATAGGGAGGGTCTGGGTGTACAGCACGTGAGACGTACAAACCCTGAAATACCCTAAACCTCACGTCCCCTTATAGGCACCATAGTCCCCCTTCTTTCCATAACGTTCCGTGCCCTATACCTTGTAGTTTTTAGATCATGTATTCCCCATTGCACATCCCACCATCAAACACTGTGTTTATCCTCATGTCACCGAGTGGGTGTGGTGATGAATAAGGATTAGTTACTTACCTGTAATCCTAGTTCTCATCCAGGGGTATACTAATCAAAGTCATAATCTGTGAATAATCCCGCCTATGTGCGGGATCACGGAGCATATAGAAAATACATATAAAAATATATGTATATATATATATGTGAAAACATATATTTGCAGCCTAAAACATTTCCCAACTGGCAAAATTGCCGCAAAATTACATAAAATTAGCATACACACAGTAGTGGAGAGAGCAGTAAACATTTGCATACAACAATGCTTTATTGCCACAGGAAAAACCTGTAATTACAGGCATTTGCCAGTAGGCTGCAGTAGAGTATAAAGCAACAAAGAAATACCGACTGCTTGCCTTTAAGGCATTAGAGTAGGGGTACCGGCCTTTAAGAACTGAAGGCGACACCCTGCTCCCATGGTGCACCACAGGTGGCAGTTGGGTCAGTTCTTTTTGGAGGTGCATAACACCTGAGTAGATCCACAGTAAACATCTCATAACTTTATGAACAAACTCGTCCGGGGAGGTGGGCGGGAGCTTATGACTTTGAGGAGTATACCCCTGGATGAGAACTAGGATTACAGGTAAGTAACTAATCCTTCTCATCCAGGGGATACTCATCAATAGTCATAATCTATGAATAGATTAGCAAGCTCCTACCCAAAGTCTCGCGGACGAGCAAGAAATAATACCTCAAAGACTGAGTAAAGTACACATTGCAAATACATCTTATGCAAATAAGTTCCTTAAAGAAGCCTGCCCTACTCGGGCATCAGCCTGAGTATCTGAGTTCAGCCAATAATGGCGGGTAAAGGTATGCACAGACCGCCAAGTTGCCGCTTTACAAATTTCAGAAATAGGAACATTACGGAGGAGAGCTGTAGTTGAAGCTTTCCCTCTAGTAGAGTGTGCATGTGGTTTATCTAAGGTCTTGTTAGCTAGTTGGTAAGCTAAAGCTATACAGGAGACAATCCAGCGAGAAATGGACCGTTTTGAGGCTGACAGGCCAGTTTTAGTGCTGCCATAATTAACAAAAAGCCGGTCAGACTTTCCAAGTGGCAGGGTTTTAGCCAAGTAGAACTTCAGGACCCTCCGGAGATCTAGAGAGTGTAATGACCTCTCCGGGGGAGTAGAAGGTTGAGGAAAAAAGATAGGTAAGGTAACAGACTGGTTGATATGAAAGTCTGAGACTACCTTAGGCAGAAAACCTGGGTGCGTTCGTAGGACCACCCTGTTGGCATGAAAAACTGTGTAAGGTTCCTTACAACACAAGGCCTGGATTTCGCTGACCCTACGGGCAGAGGTAATCGCCACTAAAAAAGCAGCTTTACAGGTCAAGTGCTGCAAAGAAGCCTTATGTATAGGCTCGAAAGGAGCACTCATCAGTTTAGTCAGGACGATATTAAGCTCTTAGGGAGGAAAGGGGGACCTCACCGGTGGGAAGACTTTCTTAAGCCCTTCTAAGAAATCTTTAATTACAGGCACAAGGAAGAAAGATGTTTGAGAAGGTGACTACCTATATGCTGTGATGGCAGCTAAATGAACCCTGATGGAGGGGTATTTTAGGCCTGATCTCGCTAAATGCAACAGATAAGGTAGAATCACCTGCTCTTGGCCATGTACCAGGTCGAGAGAGTGTTCATGACACCATAAGAAAAACCTCTTCAAATTGAAAGCATACGACTTCCTAGTGGAGGGTCGTTTTGCTTCTTTAAGAATGTTCATGCAGTCTGCTGGGAGGTCTAGGTGTCCATACTGGATGACCTCAGGAGCCATGCCGTCAATCGAAGGGAGGGGAGGTTGGGATGAAACACCTTCCCCTGGTCCTTGGATAACAAGTTTGGACGGCAAGGAAGTCGCCGGTGCGGGACCTCCGACAGCTGTAGAAGATCGGGGTACCACCACTGGCGTGGCCACTCTGGCGCTATCAGGATCATCCTGGTGTTGGTCCTGTAGAATTTCTGGATCACCGCCGGGATCAGAGGCAGGGGAGGAAAGGCGTAGAGTAATGTCTGCGACCAGCTGATTAAATGTCCGTTCCCCAGTGATCCTTGTTGGGGGAACCTGGACGTGAAGATGGGGAATTTTGCATTGGTCGCGTCTGCGAACAGGTCTATGTCCGGTACGCCCCAGCGCAGAAAAACCTCCTGCGTGACTTCCTCATTGAGCACCCAATCGTGTACTTATACGAAGACTCTGCTTAGGCAGTCTGCTTGGACGTTTTGAAGTCCTGCTAGATGAACTGCCACGATGGAAAGGCCCCTTGCCTGGAGCCAGTGCCAGATGGCTTGTGCTTCCAGAGACAAGACTCTTGACCTCGTGCCTCCCTGCTTGTTCAGATAGAACATAGTTGTCGCGTTGTCCGTCTGAATCTGAAGGTAGTTGGTGCACAGAGAAGGGTAAAGAGACTTGCGAGCCAGATGAACTGGCTCTCGTTCTATTGTTTGTAGCTGTTCCTGTAAGGCTCGCGTTTTCAGGCGTGCAAGAGGGATCATATTGATTGCTGAGGACATGATGCCCAGAAGCTAAGTGAACAGACACACAGAATTCTTTTTTTTTGTTTGAGAAGCAGTTCCTAGAACCTTTGTTGCTTGTCTTGGTATAGAAAGTATACAAAAAGGGTCAAATAAGCACTATCCTGAAAGCGATAATAAAGATAACTTGTTAGTCACAACAATTTTTTCATCAAAACAGTCATAATATAAGCATGCTTCATGAAAGATATCCTTCTTGAGACAAGATGATCAAGCTGAGGTCTTTTTGAACATGATTTTCTTTTTATTCACAAGCATCAAAGAAACAGCCAAAACGTGTTTAGTCCGTACCAAGACTTTCTCAAGGCTAAACAGAATAGGAATTAAATATCAAATGAAGATGTGGTATTGTGACCACAACGGGTGGGTGGATCCCTGCAGAATGTGGACTCAGTGGTGGGCACGAAAAATGTATATCGTCCCGAACCCGAACAGTAAAATTGTCCCGGCGCACAACTCTCAGTTGCTGTTGGAGGAGGATACCTCTACGTAGTGTACGAAAAAACTAATTATGGGGCAACTCTCTAATGCCGCTGTACATGGTAACCTCCAAGCAGTGGCCGAATATAGTGATCACGATAGGTTTCCTAATTCCTCGTTATTTGACCGTCCGACGTCGTAAAGGACGAACTGTTAGCTACTAGTAGTAGTAGTAGTCGTGTCAATAAGAGAAAAGACTCAACCGCAATCCAAAGTTGTGGCAGTCTGCACACTACTTAGAGGTACAAACGCCACACCGCTGGATTTTACATGCCAGATCGAACCTATTCACCAAAATGACTCCCCTTAATCATCACCCTTACACCGTGTGTCTTCGTCCTCACCATTGAATATAACGTTCCCCTGATGAAGGGCAGAACCGATGGCCGAAATGGATTGGGATGGACATTACTTTTGGATGGACATTGATTTAAAATTTTGAGGCTTTGGCTGTCCAGCCATTGGAAATACTTATTTTGGTGAATTATATTGTAAAGAAGTTTAAGCATGAACATTGCATGTTTAAAACAGATTAATGGTTATTAAACACAAGACAACCAACTGCTGCATGGTCTAAAGATTTTCAATTTTCTACATTGGATTGAACCATTTTATTGAATTTTTTCACGCTGTGCACTGGGGGACAGCTCCTCTTTCAGGGGCTGCAACATCATTCACTTCTTAGTAACGCTTGTTGGAACAGAAAGTGAAGCCCCAGGAGCATGCAACACCATATTACCTTTGGTCTACAATTGTTTATACATGGTTGTGCGTGTCCTTCTCCCATTTGATGAGGATACCCCTGGAACTAGAACTAGCATTACAAGTAAGTAACTTATCCCTCTCTTCCAGGGGATCCTCATCAATAGTCATAAGCACTGAATAGACTAGCAAGCCCATCAACCACCTGCAGGTAAATGAGAAAAACCATGAACCAACAAAATGCAACAGCCGAAATCAGCTGTTGAACAGATTCTGCAAGGAGGCCTAGCCTACTTGGGTGTCTGCTATGGTGTCTGACTCCAGACAATAGTGTCTGGTAAACGTATAGACGGACCTCCAGATCGCCGCTTTACAGATCTCAGACATGGGCACATTATGAAGAAAAGCTGTAGTAGCTGCTTTTCCTCTCTTGGAATGTGCTTTGGGAGAAAACCCCAGGGGCTTTTGCGCCAATTGGTAAGCAAGTTTGATACATGAAACTATCCATCGGGAAATGGAACGTTTCGAAGCTGCAAAACCAGATCTGATTGATCCATAGTTGACAAACAGTTGATCAGATTTTCTTATAGATTTGGACCGATCTAGATAGAATTTTAAAACCCTTTTCAGGTCCAGCGAATGCAAAGGCCTCTCAGCTGGAGTAGAGGGATTGGGAAAAAGGTGGGTTGAGAGATGGTCTGGTTCACATGAAAATCTGACACCACCTTAAAAAGAAACAAGGGATGTGTCCTCAACACCACCCTATTTAGATGGAAAACTGTATAGGGCTCTTTGGAACAGAGTGCCTGTATCTCGCTCACTCTGCAAGCTGACGTGATTGCTACCAAAAACGCAGCCTTCCAAGAAATATGTTGCAAGGTTGCTTTGTGTATGGGCTCAAAAGGTGGACCCATCAATTTCGATAGCACCAGGTTTAGCTCCCAGGGTGGCGACGGAGGTCGTACCGGAGGGTAGACTTTTTTCAAACACTCCAGAAAATCCTTAACAGCTTGCAACTGGAAAAAGGAAAATGCTACTTACCAGTATGCATCTGTTCTTGGCATGTAGAGCTGCAGATTCGTACACTATGCATTAGATCCCCACCTGGTGTTGGGCTCGGATGATTGCAGGTTGTTGTCTTCTTGGAGAAGTCTTTGTAGTCATGATGTAGGTGACTCCTCCCTTGGACAATACTGCGTATGGGCATCGGCTCCATCCTTAGATTGTTTTTCGCCATGATGGGAAATAATGGAGTTAGTATAAGTGAAGAGAAAAAAAGGGATGTCCATGCGTGTGCATCTAAGTAAGATGAGAACTGGAACAGATACAAGTCCGGGGAGGCGGGAGGGCGTGTTCGAATCTGCAGCTCTACATGCCAAGAACAGATGCATACTGGTAGGTAGCATTTTCCGTTCGAGGCATATGAGCTGCAGATCGTACACTATGCATCGATTGTGCAGCAGTGTTTCTCCTAGCGGTGGTCGCTTGTATCCGTTGCAGCATTCTGAAACAGTGTTCTAAGGACAGCTTGGCCTACTGCAGCTTGCTGCTTGGCTTGCACATCAACACACTAGTGTTTAGTGAAGGTGTGTATTGTATTTATTTATTTATTTTATTTTACATATTTATAGAGCGCTCTAATACCCGGAGGTGTCCTGGCGCTAGACCATGTTGCTGCCTTGCATATGTCCTCTAGTGGTATGTTTCCTAAGAAAGCCATAGAGGCTCCTAGTTTGCGAGTAGAGTGTGCTCTAGGAGGAACTGTTAGTGTGCGTTTAGCTTTTTGATAGCATATCTGTATACACTTAACAATCCACCTGGCAATCCCACCTTTAGAGATAGGGTTGCCTTTGTGTGGAGGAGAGAAAGATACAAACAATTGTTTTGTCTTTCTAAAGGAATTACTTCGATCTATGTAGCAGAGCTCTTTTAACATCTAACATGTGTAAAGCCCTTTCTGCTACAGAGTCTGGGTTTTGGAAAAACACTGGTAACTCTACAGATTGGTTTAGGTGAAAAGGTGTGATAACCTTTGGAAGAAATTTTGGATTAGATCTGAGAACCACTTTATTAGTATGTATTTGAAAAAATGGTTCTTGTATAGTGAGCGATTGTATTTCACTTACTCCTCTGAGAGAGGTGATGGCAACAAGGAAAGCAGTTTTCCTTGTCAGAAATTGTAGTTCACATTTATGTAGAGGCTCAAAAGGGGGTCCCATGAGTCTCGTAAGGACCAAATTTAGGTTCCATACTGGAGAAGGTGGCAGTCTGGGAGGGATTATTCTTTTTAATCCTTCCATAAATGCTTTGATTGCAGGTACCCTAAAAAGAGACAAGTGTTGCCTGTTTTGTAAATAGGTTACAATTGCTGCAAGATGTAGGCGTATGGAAGAGTATGCCAAATTAGACCTTTGTAGATGTAACAGGTAACAAATGATATTTTGGATGGAAGCATCCAGTGGATCAATGTGATTATGTTTGCAATATATTGCAAATCTTTTCCATTTGGCGGCAGAACACGCTCTGGTAGTGGGTCTTCTCGCCTCTTTAATGATATTCATGCAGTCTGGTGGTAGGTTGAGATAACCAAACTCTAAGACTTCAGGAGCCAGATCGCCAAATTCAGTTGGTTTGGGTCTGGGTGTCTGATTTTTCCATGGTTCTGTGTTAACAGTGAGGGTGTGAGCTGTAACTTTTGATGTGGAACCAGAGAGAGATCTAATAGTGTGGTGAACCACGGTTGGCGTGCCCATGTGGGAGCTACTAGTATGAGCTTGAGAGACTGTTGTTTGAGCTTCCGCACCACTAGTGGAATGAGGGGGAGAGGTGGAAAAGCGTACGCAAATCTGCCTGACCAGTTCATCCATATTGCATTCCCCTCGGACCGTGGGTGTGGGAACCTGGCGGCGAAGGTTGGGCATTTTGCATTTTCGTGGGTGGCAAACAGGTCTATGTGTGGGTGCCCCCACCATTGGAAGAATGGCTGAAGAACTTGTGGATATAGTTCCCATTCGTGAATCTGTTGTGACTGCCGACTTAACAGATCCGCTATCTGATTGTGAACCCCTGGAGGCTGTTCTGCTAACAAATAAATGTTTTGAGGAATGGCCCATTTCCAAATGTTCTGTGCGAGCTGGGACAGTTGCAGAGAGTTTGTCCCCCCCTGTTTTTGTATATAGTACATTGCTGTCATATTGTCCGTCCGGATTAAGACAGCTTTGTTCTGTACCTGAAGTTGAAATGTTTTGAGTGCTAAGAATATCGCTAGCAGCTCTAGATGGTTGATATGGAACAGCTTTTGTTGGTTGTTCCATCGACCTTGAGTAGTATGGTGTAAGAGATGGGCTCCCCATCCTGTGAGGGATGCGTCTGTTGTGAGCACTATTTGTGGAACAGGCTCGAGGAACGGCCGTCCTCTTGTCAAGTTTTTGGTGTTCCACGATTGCAGAGAGCGATGCGTACGGCTGTCTACCAACACCAGTTCTGTGAGCTGACCTTGAGCCTGATTCCACTGTTGTGCCAGACACTTTTGTAATGGGCGCATTTGCCCTCTTGCATGTGGAACTATGAAGATGCAAGATGCCATCATGCCTATTAATCTCATGAACGGCCTTGCTTGGAGAGACTGTTGGTGTTAAAAAGTGGAGACTAAGGCTTAAATGCTCTGTAGTCTCTTCATACATCCCTACCAAGTGTGTAGTGTGGTGTTTATCTTGTACTTTCACTGTATATATTTTTTCACACTTAGAGCCTCTCGGGAGGGTATGCCTTAGCGCGCGCACACCACCGGAGGACTTTTGTTTAGGTCCTGAAGAAAGCTGAGCGAAACGCTATCATCAGCTGAAACATGTCGACCAAATTCATGCCTTTCAACTAGGATTCCGGTTCCTTAATTAAGAACCTGGGGAGTCCACTCACGTTGTTTTTAACCAATGCAGGTTGGCCATTATTAAAAAATTTTTAAAGGCACAACCCTTGCATTTTTTAATTATTTTTGACACATTTGCACAATCACAACTAGTCACCTCATAATTTGGGCACTGTTACACTCACCACATCCTGCTCCGCTGTAACCAGGCGTCGTAGCACGCTGGGGAGACATTAGGTCACCCCAGCGGGGACCCGATGATGAAGCATGTCACCAACTAGTGGTGACTGAGGGTCCTTCTAAGAAGTAGGGTCTCTTCCCCCCCTTGACCGTGTGACCATCAGACCCTCAGACTCTTCCCTTAAATGGGAATAGTCTTCCGGGCATAGTCTGGGACTCTGAGACTACCCCGCTGTGTGCGTCACACGCGTGTGAGCATTGATCACGCGTGCGGCGCACGGCGGAGTCTGTTTGTTTTTTCAACAAACTTCACAACTATCACATGTAATATATATTTTTTGTATCACAGTCACTCCTCTGTTGTTTATTATATATTAAATGCTCTGTATTCTGGCTGGACTGGGATACGCTAGAGCTGTAGATGTGTTTATGGTAGCTCCTAGATACTGATGCACGTGCGAAGGCTCTAGGTGCGACTTTGTGTAGTTGATCGTAAACCCTAAGTTGTGCAACAATTGAATTGTCTGCCGAGTGTGTTGTACACATTGGTGGAATGATTTGGCTTTTATGAGCCAATAATCCAGGTAAGGGAAGACATGTATCTGTTGTCTTCTGAGATGTGCTGCTACTACTGCTAAGCACTTTTTGAACACCCGTGGAGCTGTTGTGACACCAAATGGAAGGACTTTGAACTGATAGTGTTGTCCTTCTATCACAAACCGTAGGTACTTCCTGTGAGCAGAATGTATTGGGATGTGAAAATAGGCGTCCTTCAGGTCTAGCGTTGAGAGGAAATCGCCTTGTTGCAATAGTGGGAGCACTTGTTGCAGAGTGATCATATGAAAATGATCTGATTGTATGTAATGGTTGAGGGGCCTGAGGTCGAGAATTGGTCTCAGTGTCCCGTCCTTTTTGGGAATTAGAAAATACAGCGAGTAAACCCCTGTCCCTTGTTCCTCTAATGGGACTAGTTGAATAGCATCTTTTTGTAGAAGTGCTAGAACTTCTTGTTGAAGCAGAGTCAGGTGATCTGTAGACATAGGACGCTGCCTGGGTGGTATGTTTGGGGGGGGTTGCTGTAAATTCTAGGCAGTAGCCATGTTGGATAATCTGTCTCACCCACCTGTCCATTGTGATGGAGTTCCAGACAGGCAGGAACTGTGTTAATCTGCCCCCCCCACAGGAGTGGAATGCTGTTGGGGGAGCAGAGGGAAGTCCCTGTTTAGTTGTTACCGCGATCTCTTCCCTTGTTATTTTTGCCCCTGTATCCTCCTCTAAAATACCCTTTGTTAGAGGATGTTTGTGTTTGCGTTTTAAAAGATGTTGTTGTATCTGCTCAAGTCAGTTTGGAGCCTCCTCTATAAAAAGGAGTGACGAAAAGAACCTCTACTCTGTGTGGACTGTAGAGCTCCAATTGACTTTGCAGAGTCTGTCTTTTTTCGTTTTCTCCAGTGTAGTGTCTACTTCTGGGCCAAATAATTGGTTTTGGTTAAAAGGCTGGTTAAAGTTTGTGGTTTGCACTTCTTGTTTGAACCCTGAAATGCGCTGCCACGCATGTCTTCCGAGTATGACACTTGTATTTACAGCTCTAGCTCCTGTGTCTGCGACATCTAGTGCACATTTTATTGAGGCATTTGAAATTAATTTGCCTTCTTGTATGAGCTCTGTTGCCTGATCTTTGTATTGATCTGGAATGTGCTGTATTAGTGTCTCTAATTTGTCGTAATGAGCCCTGTCATAACGTGAGAGAAGAGCTTGTGTATCTCAATGCGCCATATATTTGTTGCTTGTGCAGCTATCCTTTTACCTGACGCATCAATAACTTTGGATTCCTTGTCAGGTGGGGGCGTTTCACCAGAAGTCTGTGAATTCGCTCGTTTTCTTGCATTGGTCACCACTAAAGAGTCTAGAGGAGGATGTCCCTTAATATAGGTTGAGTCAGCGGGTGCAGGCCTACATTTTTTTTCTATTCTTGGATTCAGTACCCTAGTGCATACAGGATCTTTGAATATTTCTAGAGCGTGCTTAATAACTCCTTTGATCATGGGAAGAATGTGAGTAGGTCTGTATGATGGCTCAAAAGTATCCAACAGAAAATCCTCCATCAGAATGCATTGTAACATTGTGGTAGATAGAAGCCCTGTGTAAGAGGTGATTAAAACCAATGCTGTCCTCTGGAGGAGAGGGCTTTGATGGGTATAACTGCGGATTCGGGATATCAGGCACATTATGAGGTGGAAAGGTATAGACCTCCTCATCTAAAGGATATGTATTTGGGTCTGTATTCGGATCCTCCCCACCACCTAGGTCATACTCCTCATCAGTTTGTGGTGAATGTGAGGATGCAGGAGAGTCTACAGGAGAGATTTGAGGTGATATGTAAGGAGGGACAGGAGAGGAAGGAGATACAGGAGAGGGAGGATGCATAGGGGAAGTTGCACAGTCCTTCTTTTTGGCAGGAACCACAGGTGCAGGTGGTGTTTCTGCTGGTCTCTTTTTATGAGGTATAGCACCTACATGTCCAGTCTTTGGGTTCATGTAGATCCTCTTTTGTTTAGGATCTGGTCTGAACAGTTCTTCTTCCTCTACAACCTTCTTCGGCGTCGATTTTTTTGGTTCCGACAGAGGTTGTTTTTGTCGTTTTGCCTTTGGAGGTGCTACAGCGTCCTGTGGCAAAGTTCTCAGTGCCGAAGGTGTTGTTTTCGGCTTGACAGGTGTGTCCGAGGGCTTAGGAACCTCGGAATCAGGCTTTGCGGGTGTTGGCACCAACGCAGGAGTCTTCGGAGTGGAAGGTGGTCTCGTTGGCTTTGTGGCGTCAGACGCCGGCTTTCCCTCTCTAGTTTTGAAAGTCGACGGCTTCGGAGCCAGAGCTGGAGCTTCTTTCGGTGCCTATGCCTCTTTAGTCTTCGTTGCAGAAGGATCTTTCGCTTTCGGTGCCGAAGGATCCTTCGCTTTTGGTGCCAAAGGATCTTTTGCTTTCGGTGCCGAAGGATCTTTTGGCTTCGGTGCAGATGGAGGTGGTGGAATCGGCACGTGTGGTTTGCTCGGTGCCGAAGCACCTGAAGGCGTAAATGTTTTCCTCGGAGCCGAGCTCGAAGGCTGGGCTTTAGGAGGAAGTACTTGGTCTCGACTGGGCCCCTTGGGCGAAGTGCTGACCATCGCCTTTGGCTTGGGCAGTGTATGCAGTGCAGGGACAGAGGTACTCACGGGTTGACGTGATGGAATCGAGTCATCTGAGTCCTCTGCCTCCGATATGATCTGGAGATCAGGCAAATCCTCTTCCGGAACGAGCGGAACCTCGTCATCGAAGATATTCTCCGGTGCGGGGGCTCATCTCATTTCATCTCGTGTTGACAGGCCCTCCGATCCCGGATGGTCTTTTTCGATCGGAAGGATGCACAAGCTGTGCAGGTCGACTCGGCGTGATCCGGCGATAGACAGAGGTTGCAGACCTCGTGATGATCGCTATGCGGAAATTTTGCTCGGCATACCGGGCATCTTTTGAACGGAGTTCTTTCCATGTGGTGTAGGACGCACGGCGTAGATAGGCCTAGCGGCCCGCGTCGATGAACCGGAATCGAGTTAATGGCGTCGAAAGTTGTATATTCGACGTCAATATTGATTGTAGGAGGTTTTTGCGCTTCGGAGTTGCTGAAAAAGTTTTTCTAGCGGAGCGGAGTAACTTTCATCCGAACCCAGTGGCGGAAAAAAACAATCTAAGGATGGAGCCGATGCGCAGTATTGTCCAAGGGAGGAGTCACCTATATTGTGACTACAAAGACTTCTCCAAGAAGACAACAACCTGCAATCATCCGAGCCCAACACCAGGTGACGATCTAATGCATAGTGTACGATCTGCAGCTCATATGCCTCGAACAGATGGTTGAGAGGGTGAGCGTCTACAAGCCGTTATAGCCGCCAAATGCACCTTAATGGAATTAGACCTCAATCCTGCTTTCGCCAGATAAAGTAGGTAAGGGAGAATGACCTCTTCCTGACCTTTGATAGGATTACAATTGTTCTGCATACACCACAAGTAAAAACGCTTCCACTTGCATGCATAAGAATGCCTCGTGGAAGGTCTTCTTGCTTCTTTTAAAATGGACATGCAGTCCTGCGGCAGTCCAAGGTGGCCGTATTGTAGGACCTCAGGAGCCATGCTGCCAAGTTCAGTGAGGGAAGGTTGGGATGATGAATCCTCCCTTTCATCTTGGATAGCAGGTCCGGCCTGCACGGCAGCTTCGTGTGAGGACACTCGGATGGTTGTAGAAGGTCTGGGTACCACCACTGTCTCGGGCAGTCTGGGGCAATGAGAATCATCCTCGTGGCCGAATGAGCTAGCTTGTTCACCACCTTCGGGATCTGCGGAAGGGGTGGAAAGGCGTACACAAATGCCCCTGACCAGTCTATCAAAAGGGCATTCCCTTTCGATCCTGGCCGGTAGAACCGTGAGGTGAAGTCTCGGCATTTGATATTTTCCTTGTCCGCGAAGAGATCTATGGTGGGACGACCCCATGACTGGAAGATGTCTTAGACGACCTCGTCGTTGAAAACCCAGTCCTCTCTGTCTCTGAAATTACGGCTGAGAGCATTCGCTCCCACGTTCTGCTCTCCTGGGAGATGGGCTGCTGTGACTGACAGATTCTGGGCCAGGAGCCAATGCCACAGATTTTGCGCCTCCAGGGAAAGGGTGCGTGAACGTGTTCCTCCCTGTTTGTTCAAGTAGTACATGGTGGTGTTGTCCGTTTGTACTAACACTGATGTTGCTTGAATAAAGGGTAGGAAAGCTTTGAGGGCTAGATGGACTGCCCTCAGCTCCAACATGTTGATGTGGTAGGAGCGCTCTTTGGGAGACCACAGTCCTTGTGTCTGGAGATGTCCCATGTGTGCCCCCCAGCCTTGTAGCGAGGCATCTGTGATCAGTGTCTGGGCCGGCGTTGGTTGATGGAAAGGAATTCAGACTTGCATATTTCGTCTTTTCATCCACCAAGGTATGGACTCTCGAGCTGTGTTTGACAAGGTTATTTTGTCGTCCCAGCGAGCTGACTGCTGGTCCCACTTGTCCGCCAGATCCTGCTGGAGAGGAAGCATCCATAGTCTGGCATAGGGGACCAGGAAGATGCAGGATGCCATCGACCCTAGAAGGCAGGCAATCCGTCGCACCGGCAACTTATTGTTGTGCAGAACCAGTTGGCATTTCTGAATGATGGAACACTGTCTCTCCTCCGAAGGAAACACTTTTCCTACCTCGGAGTCTAACAGAGCTCCTAAGAAATGTATTTTCTGTGTGAAGTTGACTTGCTGAAATTCACATGTTGACCCAGTCCGTGACATAGGTCGATGCATCTCAGGAAATGGTTCCTTACACTGTCCGGGGAAGGAGCCTTCAACAGCCAGTCGTCCAAATATAGGTACACGAAGACACCCCTGTGGCGCAGAGCGGCTGCCACCACCGCTATGCACTTCGTGAACACTCGGGGGGGCTGACTTCAACCCGAATGGGAGGACTTTGAACTGGTAATGAGCGGATCCCACCCGGAACCGCAGGAATTGTCTGTGACGTAAAGTGATCGGGACGTGGAAGTATGCATCTTGTAGATCCAACAAACACATCTATTGTGGGCCGGAATGACTCACGGACACAGGGGATAACGATAATGCGGGCTTTATTGGTTTTAACAACCGACGACGCCTTATCACACTGCGGTAATACGGGAGAGGAGGCTTAGCGTCTATTCCGGTGGGAGAGAGTCTCTCTTTCCAATGTTCCAGTCCGGTTCTTCTCCACACCCGAGGGCTTCTGGGAGATGTAGTTGCTGGCTCGGCCGTCGTTGCCGCCACCGTAGTTCAAAAAGAAAAGAAAGAAGGCAGACTAGCTTCAATCGGGTGTACTTTTATATACAGTGTTTAGGGGAAAGGGGGATTAGGTTCACATGTGTGCACAAGGTTCTTTGGCTCAAAAGAAGTGCGATACGAAGTGCCGGTGGAGTGAGGAACAGGGAAGTGCATGGGACGTTCGTGTGAGGGTTCAGGGGGGGTTGAAATCCCTTGATACCCGCCCAGCCCGCTATACGGGAACGTACCTGGGAGAGCCACACTTCCCTTGAAGTGTAGCTTGGCGAAGCGCCTTGTCGTTGGCCTCCTGGCTTAACTGCGTGGCGATCTGCTTCCGCTCTCGGTCTTCTCCACTCGTCTCCTTTTCCGCGTTGTCCTCGAACCTGCCTCCTTCGCTCTCGCCCTCACTTCTCCTTACGCCTTTGCTTTCTCCGGGTGATTAACACACCGGTATGGTGTTGTTTCCAGTATTTACTCCCTCGACCATGTCACTTCTGGGGGCGTGTTCTTGCTCGAGCTCTGCCCAATTAAAGAAAGTGTTCCTCCTTCTGTCCCAGTTCGGGTAAGGCCATGTCCGTATCTGTCGATTTCCAGCTCTCCTTTTGTTGCATAGAAAAAGGGGAGAATGTTTTGTTAATATGTCGCTGGGGTGTATCCTGACAAGGGGTCATCTGGCACCCCCCGTCACAACATCCAATCCCCCTGCCTGAGATGTGGATATATTTGATGAAGACATGCAAAACTTTTCCTTCTTGATGTACAGGTTGAGTGTCCGCAAATCCATAATGGGTCTGTAATCTGCTTTTTGGCCCTTTTTCTTGACTAGGAAGTATCTTGAGTAAACTCCTTTACTGGTACCCTCTCGATGGCTGACTTTTTGAGAAGGATGGCCACTTCTTTTTGCAGGAGTTTTACCTGGTGACCCGATGTTGGCATTGGAGGGATTGAAGGAGGTCGATGTTGAAAACGAAGAGAGTATCCATTCTGAAGCATAGCTAACACCCAGCGATCTTTTGTGATCGCTCGCCACTCTTCGATATGATTTGTGATACTCCCCCCCCACTGAAGTGGTCAACGGCACTAGGAGAAGGGAGAACTCATTGTTTGGCTTGCGTCTTGTTGGAGTTGTTGCCTTGACACTGATTTCCTCCACTTCTTGAGGAGCGCCTGCCTCTGTATTGTGACTTTTGTTGCCCCTGTTGATCTTAATTCTTCTGCCACTGAGGGGTTTGAACCCTCTGTTGGGAAGAACGCCGATTGTACGGGCGGAATCTCTTACGGAACTCTTTTTTCTTTTCCAGGCCAACAGCTATTAGTGTGTCCAGTTCCGTTTTCATACGTTGCATTTCCTCGTCAGAGTGTGAACCAAACAAGGATGACCCAGAGAAAGGCAAGTTGAGGATACGTGACTGTGCTTCTGGTTTGAGCGCTGTGAGTCGCAGACAAGATGATCTCCATGCGCATACCCCATGAGCATATCCATGCGCCAATAGGGTGGCTCCATCAGCTGTAGCGTGAATGATCTGATTGGAAACCTGCCTGCCCTCCTTTCATCAAAATCCCCGCGATCCTCCTGAGGAAGCTTCTCAGTGAAGAGTTGTAGAGAATCTCACAGGGATCTATCGGGAGCTCCTCCGCGTTGGATACTCTTCGCAAGGAGGCCGAAGTGCCACACACCCTCCGTCCTGAAGAATCTTGTGTCTTGCTCGCCTTGTCTGGAAGTACAGTGGAGGAAGATGCAACGGCATGGGTCTTTCTCGCCGCTGCAATTATTACTGAATCCGGGGGAGGGTTGGCTCTGAGGAAGAGTGGATCATCCTCTGGCGAACGATATTTTTTCAGGATCCTCCGTGGAGCGGATTTCATCGGTGCCTTGAGGAAGACTTCAATGACCGGTTCTCTGATGCCCGGAACCAAGGGAAGCAGAGGTTTAGCTGCTGTCTTGTGATGCAGGGTTTCAAATATCACGGAAGACTTGCTTTGGCGGGCTGGCATAGGAATACCCAGCTTAAGTGCCCCTCTGCCCAGAATGTGTAGATGTCATCCACTGGAGAGATTCTCGACGGTGGACTGTCCGTCAGAGTTGGAGAATAGTCTCTATGTGAATTGTGAGTAGAAGATGAGTAAGGAGTAGGAGATCTGTGCACTCTCCTCCTGCTCCTGGATATGGATCTGGACCTCCGTCTGTGTGAACGCACCGGGGTGTGGGTCGGTTCTCAGGCTCTTGAAGGGGATTGATCACGATCCGCTGCCTGGATAAAACGAGCCAATAGAGACCTGTGTTGGGGACTGGAGTACTCCCGCACTGTTGTGTCCTTCTCAGTAGCCCAGTGATGCAATGGTCTGTACCATCTAGGTAACAACCTGATGGAAGGCGACTTCTGCCCTTCTCTCCTCTCAGGAGATTGTGCCGGAGGAGATGGGTTCACCTCTTCATGCAATGACCTTGCTTGTAAATGTCTTGACACTGGGCTGTCAGAAGACGAGATCACCACCTCCGGGGGATCTGGATGTTGACCCTCGGTGTGAATCATGAGAGCCTGAAGGCGATGACGATAGGCTCCCTGGAAGAGAGGCCTCTCCGGAAGGGCACTTAGACGGAGATCTGGAGTGTCTTTGTGCTGCCTGGAATCCTGACAGAGACATCTGCCTCGATGAAGACCTCCTCTTCTTAGAAGGAGGTCTTGAACATACTGTAGGACGCCCCCTGCACATCGAACGCCTCTCTGACGCCGATGCCGCCTCCTTCCTCGATGCTGTTTCAGCAGATTTCTGTCTCGACGTTGACCGGTGACGTCGAGGTATGTTGGATCGACGTTAAGGAACCATGCTGCTGCTGCCTCAACGCCGAAGGAGGTGTCCTGTGCCTTGACGCCGAAGACCGTGAGACCTGTGACTCTACGTTGAATGCCAGTGAGACAACGATGGAGTAACCTGCTTCGACATCGAATGCCAGTGATGAAGCGTCGACGGAGCTCTGTGCCTCGACGTCAATGCGACGACGGAGCGCTGTGCCTTGACGTCGATTGCCGTGACAACGACGGAGTGATCTGTTCCGACGTTTAACACCGCCTGGTTGACGGCAACGGAGGAACCGATGCCTTCGACGACGAAGTCTTCGCCGTCGAGTGATGATGAGCCGTCATCAAAGTCTTCGATGTTGTTTTCGTCGTCATAGGTAGCTTCGATGTTGATCCCAACGGAGAACAGGTCGGGACTTCTCTCAACGTCGACTGGGTTCTCTTCTTCTGCTGCCTTTTAGGAGACCTGCCTCTTTCAGAGAGGCCATAAATACGAATTCTCTCTCTGTCCTTAAGGGTTCTCCTTGACAAGTTCTTGCAATGATGACCGCCGTCTGAAGAAAGTGTCTCGGGAAGACAGAGGATACAAACAGGGTGTGTATCAGTCCTGGCCTTCTTCTTGCCACAGGAAGGGCAAGGGTCGAAAAGGGAAGGCATTTTTTACAAAAATAAACCTTTTCTGTAACACAAAAAGGCAGCACCTACACTTTGAAGTCAAAACACGTCGAGTGAAAGTGAAAAACTTGAAGATTATCAAGATATTTTTAACAGAAAGTCAAAAAAGGTAGGAGCTGAAAATCCAGGGTCCTGACTGAAGGAGCCGGAAAGAACTGACCCAACTGTCACCCCTGAGGCATGATGGGAAGCCTTAAAGGCACGGTGCCAGTTTTGTTGAAAATGCTGTCATTTTCTATGCTTTTGGTTTACAATGCAGTCAGTAGGCTAACAATGTCTACTTTATTTGCAGTTTTCATGATATATGAGTGTTTGGCTCATTAAAAAACAGAGTTCAAGTGTTACTCAGGGAGAAATATGACTGTTTTTTGGCATTTGGTGAGGTGGGGTAGTGGGGCCCCTAATAAGGTCCCCCAGAATCATGTGGAGCCCGATCAATGGGTTTCTCATTTTAAAACTCAGTTTGCATGTGCAGGTGTTATGCATGATTTTCATGATATGCCACCTCCAGCATCCACCCTACATTTTACTAAGAAAGAGGTGGAACGTGCACTCCAGCTAATACCAAGAGGCAGGGGCACCAGGGCCTGATTGCATTCCCGCTGATCTGTTCTTTCACAATTTACCCAACTGGGCATCATACCTTCAGCTCCTAGTGAATGCCATAGCTAGTGGAGCACTTATGCCCGGTACTTGGGCAGGAGCAGAAATTCTTCCCATTTTTAACCAAGCATTGTAAATGCAACAGGTCTCGGATTTATTTGAGTAAGAGCTAATGGCATTGTAAATGGCAATGTCTTTTAGCCATGTGTTATGGAGTGTATGCATGTGGTGTGTAGTGGAATTATGTGGGTTGGATTGGAATTATGGCAATGATGGCATGCTGCGCTTTAGATGAATATGTTTAAAAGGAAAGTGCACCATACTGCGATTGCTACAATACTTAATTGTAGATGCGTTAACAATTGATGTGTGCACTGATGGCTGGTGATGTGTGTGCCTGTAGAAATTGTGCACTGATGGCTGGTGGTGTGTGTGCCTGGTGGAAGCGTGCACTGCCGGCTGGAGGTGTGTGTGCCTGGTGGAAGCGAGCACTGATGGCTAGTGGTGTGTGTGCCTGGTGAAAGCATATACAGACGGCTGGTGGTGTGTGTGCCTGGTGAAAGCGTGCCCTGACGTCTGGTGGTTTGTGTGCCTGGTGAAAGTGTGCACTGATGGCTGGTGGTGTGTGTGTTTGGTGAAAGCATGCACTGACGCCTGGTGGTGTGTGCCTGGTGGAAGCGTGCACTGACGGCTGGTGGTGTTAGTGCCCCGTTAAAGCGTGCACTGACGGCTGGTGATGTTTGTGCCCAGTGAAAGCGTGCACTGACGACCTATGGTGTCTGTGTCTTGTGAAAGTGTGCACTGACGGTGTGGTTGTGTGAGTGAGTGGTTGTGTGTGTGGTTGCGTGTGTGGTGGCGAGTGTGTGTGGTGGCGAGTGTGTGTGGTAGTGAGTGTGTGTGTGGTGTTGTGTGTGGTGGTGTGTGTGTGTGTGTGGTGCGTGTGGTGTTGTGTGTGTGTGGTGTTGTGTGTGTGGTGTGTGGTGTGTGTGGTCTTATGTGTGTGGTGTTATTTGTGGGGTGTTATGTGTGGTGTTAAGTGTGTGTGTGGTGGACTTAGTTCGAGTTTTTGTACCCTGCACTCACACACTGCCCCTACACACTCACAGACTGCTCACCCTACACACTCACACAATGTTCACCCTGCACACTCACACACAGCTCACCCTGCATATTCACACACTGCTCACCCTGCACACTCACACAATGATCACCCTGCACACTCACACAATGTTCACCCTGCACACTCACACAATGCTCACCCTGCACACTCACACAATGCTCACCCTGCACACTCACACACTGCTCACCCTGCACTCACACTGCTCACCCTACACACTCACACAATGTTCACCCTGCACACTCACACAATGTTTACCCTGCACACTCACACAATGTTTACCCTGCACACTCACACACAGCTCACCCTGCACACTCACACACAGCTCACCCTGCACACTCACACACAGCTCACCCTGCACACTCACACACTGCTAGCCCTGCACACACACACACTGCTAGCCCTGCACACTCACACACTGCTCACCCTACACACTCACACACTGCTAACCCTACAGCATCAAAGCACTCCATACCCTGCACACCCACACACTGCTCACCCTGCACACTGCTAGCCCTAGACACCCACACACTGCTCACCATGCACGCGTAAACACTGCTAGCCCTGCACACTCACACACCTATCACCCTTCACACTTAGACACTGCTAGCCCTGCACACTCACACACTGCTCACCCTACACACTCACACACTGCTAACCCAACACACTCACACA